>NC_138963.1:160800000-162182500 GCF_055761805.1 Camellia sinensis | reverse complement strand
TTTTATTTATTGGATTCTAATTTCATAGGTAAAAGGGAACCTTGTGAAACATTCTAGTTACCAATTAAATAGTTGGATCTTGAACCTGATAAACCAAGTTGATGTCCTATTAGTTTACATGAGCATGAGTGTCACTAAATTCGCACAAAAGTCTTGTGTTGGATGATTAGCCTTTGCTAAGTGAAGTTTTGTTTGTTAGATTTTGTTACATAGCTTGATATACATTGTTGGGCCCATTTCCTAACAGGTTAAGCTCTCTTTGAAAGAGGTTTTGGGTTCAAGTCTTTCTATTGAGATTTGGTATTTAGTCCCCGTTTGATTTATTCTTCTCTGTTTGGTTATCTGCTTCGCCTTCTGTTTGGTTCTCTGTTTGTCTTTCCACGTGCAAGATGGCATTACACATGAGGGAGGGTGTTAAACAACTTGATATATATTGTTGGGCTCATTTCCTAATAGCTTAGGCTTTTGAGAAAATTAGTAACTTATGGGTTCAAATTCAAGTTCTATTTTGTTTCAATATTTAAATAATGTTTTTAACAATATAAGACTTTTTACGGATATTTGGTGAGCAATTGGGCTGATAGAAAAAAATATTAAAAAATTATACGGGATGATGATCAAGCTCCAAAGGATACTTACCGTGCAAAGGATTCTTGTTTTGAACACCGTTCTTCACTTTTTCAAGTCATCTCATGAGGAATATTTTGTGATTTATATTATTATTTTCAAAATTTCAACCATGATTTGAGGTAAAAAAAAGAAAAAAGAAAAAAAGGAAAAGAGTATTTGATAGTTGCTCGATGTCATCCTAACTTTGGGACAAGAATTGCAAAATTATGAGCAACCTCTTATTTGTAGGACCATGAAGTCGGATTGATTTGAATTGGATTAAGATTTTAAATTCGAGTTATGGATAAGAGAGTCCATGAGCATATGAGAAACACTTTAATAGTTGACACAAAGTCTCTCAAAATAAGTGAGGAAATTGTTTTAAAATTTGTCAAATGTAAGGCTATCAATTTTGTACATATTGAATCTAATGTGAATAGATGGAGAAACAAGGAGAAACCAAGAAAGGAGCCAAATGAGGGAAATTCTATTTCCGCACACCAAATTACCTCAGTCCACACACTTAATGAATCTTTTTTATATTACACTTTAGTTGTAAAATAAAAATTCCAGAATACCCTCATCTTTCCAACGGAAAACCTAAGTCATGGCCATTGTCGTCGCTGCCCCTCCACAGCTTCCTATTCTTCTTGTCACCTCCATCAACCACCACATCCACCACCAACACGAACCCAGACGTCATCGTCCTAACCCTAACATCACCACACACTACTGTTGTCGCCGCCATCAAACCGCCCTCCTTTTCAGTCTTCCTTCTTCTCTGGTGACCTTCTCCAGTCCTCTTTCCCAACTCCTGATGCTCATCATCATTGGGATCGTGCCGCCCTCACACCGGCACCCCTTCCGTCATCTTCCCCACACCATCTCAACTTCCGTAGCTACCGCAACTGCCATTGCCAGCCTCCTCTCTTCTCTCTTCTTCTTCTTCTTCTCGTTAAGCCCTAGATCTGGATTTTTTACATCTCCCTTTCTATTAGTAATAGCGGTAGGGATTGTTATCGATTGTTGGCGGTAGAGATTAGGCTGCAATGGTAGAGGGGGATAACAGCCGGAGGTGGCGATTGGGGATGACTGGAGGTGGCAAAGACTGGGGGGGTAATGGTGGTGTGAACAGTGTTGTGAAAGGCGCGCCTTAGCGCAAGGCACAGCGAGGCACATGTGTAGTGCCTTAAGCCACTCAAGGTGAGGCGAGTTGAAGAAAGCGCAGCAAGGCTCTCCCTCTCTGTTTCTTCTTCATCAGAACCCTCTCGACCACTGCCATCACGACCACCTCTCCTCTCCCTCGCCAGACCCTCTCTGTTTCTCCTTCTTCATCAGAACCCTCTCGACCACTGCCATCACGACCACCTCTCCTCTCTCTCGCCAGACCCTCTCTATTTCTCTTTCTTTATCAGAACCCTCTCGACCACCGCCATCATGACAGCCTCTCCCTCATCTCCTCTCATCACCGCCATCGCGAAAGCCTCTCTCTCATCTCCCTTCATCACTTCAGTCCTCTCCTCCTCACAACAGATCTCGCTAAAACCCTCTTTGCCTCTTTGCCTCTTTGCTACCGAAGCTTGGCAAGGTACGATTTTTGTTTGTTTTGATTTCAGTTGTTTTTGGCTGGGTTTGGTTATTTTTTGCTGGGTTTGTCTTTGGCTACCATCGGCTCCCTTCAAACTCCTACTCGCAAGGTGAGGCTGTGTTTTCCCAAGAACAGTTCAATTTTTGAAATACTCTCTTCGGCTACTTTGTCTGGGTTAAGGGTTCCTAAGAACAGTTCAATTTTTTAAATACTCTCTTCGGAAATATTTTGGGAGTATTGAACAAAAAAAAAAACTCTCAATTCTAATAAAGTCAGATTCAATTGATTGCTTGCTTACTTCAACTGCTTTGTCTGGGTTAAGGGTTCCCAAGAACAGTTCAATTTTTTAATTACTCTCGTCGGAAATATTTTGGGAGTATTGAGCCAAAAAAAAAAAAAAAAAACTCTCAATTCTAATAGAGTCAGATTCAATTTCTTACTTGCTTGCTTCAACTTCTTTGTCGGGGTTAAGGGTTCCCAAGAACAGTTCAATTTTTTAGATACTCTCTTCGGAAATATTTTGGGAGTATTGAGCAAAAAAAAAAAAAAAAAAACTCAATTTTAACAGAGTCAGATTCAATTGCTTGCTTGCTTCAACTTCTTTTGAGTTTGTATTTGTCTGGGTTAAGGGTTCCCAGAATCCAATCACACTATAAATATATGGACTGACTCTAATATTTTCTATCTGTGAAATCATCAGAATCTCCATTTGTGTCTGAATATGGCAAGGAAGCTACTGCTGGTTTGAAGGTAATTTCACATGCTTCCAACTGAACCTTTCTTTCTCTTAGGATTTTATCATTTCTAAATCTTTGAATGGGTTCTGTGAGTCTCCGTCCTCTACCATTGAGAGTTTGATGAGTTAGCCACCATGTCTTCCCAAAGCAAACGCAGAGAGATGGATTTGATGAAACTGTAAATCTCCATTTTTTTTTTCTTCCATTTCATTTATTATTTTTTTGTTTTTTTAATTGTTGGGTTTTGATTGTTGTGAAATAGTAAATCTCCATTTTTTTCTTCTTCCATTTGATTTGTTATTATTATTATTATATATATATTTTTTTTGACTCTAATATTTTCTATTTGTGAAATCTTCAGAATCTTCATTTGTGTCTGAATATGGCAAGGAAGCTAGTATTGGTTTGAAGGTAATTTCACATGCTTCCAACTCAACCTTTATTTATCTTAGGATTTTATCATTTCCAAATCTTTGAATGGGTTCTATGAGTCTCCGTTCTATTATTATTATTATTATTATTTTAATTGTTGGGTTTTTTAATTGATGAGTGACTATAAGGTGGAGATGATCAATGATGGTATGCAAGAGTTCTATGTGGATTTTCATGGTCCCAAAGACAGTAAATCATCTATACCCCATCTCTGATTTTTTTTTTTAATTTTATATTTTAACAGGCGGTTAATGGCTGCTATAATTTTTATTTTTAATTTTAACAGGCGGTTAATGGAATCATTCAAAAGGATCACCCCAGGTTTGTGGCTGCGATAATAACAACAGGTTAATGTATTTCACTGCTTTGCTAACCTGTCATTGTGTGAAAAGTTTGCTATGCTAATCAAAATTTGAACATGAACATTCTTCTACAGCTTATTTGTTATTATAATTTTTTTCATATCTAAAATTTTGTACACTTACTGTAATGGTAATTCTGCTGCAATCACACATATAAACAAATAACAACAGGTTAATGTATTTCTCTCTCTCTCTCTCTCTTATTTGTTGTGGGTTTTAGTATAATTTTGAAGGAAGATGTGGCTTGGTTCGATTCATAAAGGTGGTTCAGAAAGCAGGGCTATATGTTCTTCGCATTGGGACTTATGTTTGTGCAGAGTGGAATTTTGAGTAGTCACATTTTTGGTTATGTATTTTAAAGTTTTAATTTATATATATTTGATGAGTTTTTGAGATTCAAGTTTTTTTTTTTTGTTTTTTTTTTAATGTTTGATTTTGGTTTGCTTTTGTGTTTTTAGGGGTTCCCTTGTTTGGTTGAAGTATGTTCTAGGCATCAGCTTTAGAACAGATAATGAACCTTTCAAGGTCTCTCTCTCTCTCTCTCTCTCTCTCTCTCTCTCTTTATATATATATATATATATATCTCAAGATTTTGTAAATTAAGCCATTACCTTAATAGATAATTAGATTGGTGTTGCAGACAGAGATGCAAAGGTTCACCCAAAAAATTGTCCAAATGATGAAGGATAAGAAGTTGTTTGAGTCTCATGGTGGTCCCTATCATCATCTCTCAGGTGTGGCTTTTTGTGTTTCTTTGCCTCTTTATATTTGTTGTGTTATAGTGATTTTTCCATAATAAAGTTTATATTTTTGTCTGGGTTTGTATATGATGCAATGGAATAAAATAGATATCATTCTAGAATGGGTGCTTCCATAATAAAGTTTACAAGCTACTCCTCAGATCCTTCACAAATCCAATTAATGGTATCATCTCTCTCTTATTTTGGTTTCTATGAATGGGTGTTTTCTATAGGTTTATTTTCTCTGGTTTATCTTTATTTGGGTTTATGAAATGGTTCTTTTAATGCCTTTGGTTCAATTCTGAGCATGATTTACTTTCGGTGCATTGTTTGGTTGCTGAGAATTTACAGAAAAAAAGGGAAAAATAGATAGGGAAAGTATATTGAGAGCCATGAATTAGTAACCCAATTGTTAATGCAACCTATGTTATTGTTCCTAAACCATGGGTCTCCAATTAATGCCTATGTTTGGTTATATTTGGGTGGTAGTGGGCTGCCAAAGGAAAAGTTCTTGCAACATTTTTCTTTCTCTCTCTGTCTCTCTCTCTCTCTCTCTCTCTCTTTCTTTGCTCAAATAAATTGTGCATAATTTTAGTTTGGGTATCATTTTAGTTTTCCCTTATTTTGCTTTAAAGTTAATGATTTTGGTTGTGATTTTTGAATGGATTTGATGGGTTTTGAAATGGGTTTGAATCTTTAGTTTTTGAAATTCCTCGCTCCTCTTTATTTGTTGATTTCATTATTTTTACTAGTTACCAAACAGAAATTTCCAACTCTAGAGCAGGAACTGAACTACTTGACATGATTCTTACCAAGATAATCTCTTTTTCCTTCTCTTTCTGCTCTGTTTTGTTACCCAGAAAAGGTGCAAAATAAAAACATTTGAATGTGTTCTGAATGTATTAACTATAAGACCATTACACGGTTGGTCCAATTGATTCAGGGTGCTAGCATATGCTTAAATGAATTTTATTTGTGACATGGTACTAGACGTGTTGCTGTTATACCGATGGAGCAATGAGTGATTTGATTGTTTCATTAAACATCATTTTCTCGAGTGGAAGATTGGAATATGATGTTGGGAATGTTTACTCCAAATCTAGATAGAGCCTGGAGCTGGTTGTTCCCTTTTAAAAACCTTCTTTTTGTGCTTCCCTCCTTGCTACCTACATAAGAATCCAGATGTGACTTCTCCTATAGCCAGTTTGGTACAGGGGAAGCTCCTTTGCCTTTTCCTCCTTGCACTCAACTGATTTGTCATATAGGCTAGGTGTACAGGGGGTTATAATGAGGGGTCATGGGGCCTTCCAATTTTTTGAGAGCAAAACCATGTAGAAATGCGATACCACCTTAATTTTTAGAAGGACATGATTGATTTGTAAACACTTTTATAGGCAAGTTTATTGGTAATGGTTTGTGAAAAAAAAAAAAAAAAAAAAAATACACCATTGTATACCATCTTAGCAATTTTGACCTTTTGCTTACATTGTTGCTTTTGAAATAGTATAATAGCTTCAATAAAGCAGTTATATTTTCATACATAGTATTGCTTATTAGGGGATGATTTCAATGCTTTATTGTGAAATAGATTGTTAAATTGATTATTAGGGGGTGATTTCAATGCTTGATTTTGGTTATTATTTTGATACAACCTTTTGTAGGTCACATGAGGAAATGTCTCTGAAGATGATAATAGCAACTTTCTGGCCTTTGAGTTCTACTTGGCGTCTGAAAAATCTTGGCTTCTAAAAATAATACATAAGTTTATTAGTAGCATAATCACTAGACAATTTTTTAGAGATTATTTGAGATTTTTTCCTCTATTTTTTTTTAAAAAATTTATTTTTTCTTCTATGCTGAGATATGTGTGATTTTCAACAGGAAATGAAAATTGGTTGCTCTAGTGTGATTTTCTTCTCTTATAACCAGTTCAAGGAGTTCAAGGATTTTCTAGTGTTTATTACTGTTAAATATTTCATTTCGCCTCTGAACTCTTTTTTATGCTTTTACTCCAACTTTAATTACTCTTCTTATTTTCCTGTTGTTTATCCTCTTTCGTTTTGGAGTTCAAAAGAGAAGTGTTTCTTATATGATATTGTTGCAAGTATGCCACTTATCTCTTTTCACTTCCTTCGGTTTATGTGTGCTATTTTGTGTTTATAATTTTTTTTTCTTAACTTGCTTAGCAAGGATGTTTTTATTTTTAATTTTTGTGTTGATATGAAGTTTATATTTTATAGTCATAAAGTTTGTTAATAAGACCAAAATGTTTATGATTGAGTTACTTGTTGTACTTTGAATAGTTGATTAGGAAATGTTTATTTTCAAAATATACAACTAAACATATTTTCAAATTTTAAAAAAACAAAAAAATCTTTTGAAAATTAACTTGAACTTGATTCATATTTTGACTTCAAATTTTTAGGAACAAATGGGATAAATTATATTTTAACCTAGCAATTTTATATTCAATTACATTTTGATTTCATCATTATATGCACTGTGCCTTTAGCCACAGGTATACACTAGTATTATTATAAGTTGTCACATTATTTTCTTTATTTTTTTACACATATTTTTATAAAAATAAAAATAAAAAACCAACATTCCAAACCATTGTAATTTCACTTAAAATGTAAAGAAAGTAATTGTCATAATTGATAGTGAAAGGACTATAGCGAAATTACAAAAAATGCAAGGGGCCAGAGTGTAATATTAACTCAATTAAAAACCACCCAAAAGTCTGCAATTGAGAACTTGTAGTTTATGAAGTGTTGAAGACACACACACACACATACACACACACTTTCACATACACAAAGAGAGAGAGAGAGAGAGAGAGAGAGAGAGAGAGAGAGAGAGAGTTGCTAGTGAAGGAAATGAAGTTGAAATGGAAATGTCAAAACTTTCTACATTGATACCCCAACTTTATATGGAAAAAAATAAACCTATCTTTCAGGATAAAAGCAAAGAATATGGAAAGTTTCCACATACACGCACACTTTCACACACTCAGAGAGAGAGAGAGAGAGAGAGAGAGAGAGAGAGAGAGAGATACTAGTGAAGGAAATGAAGTTGATATAGAAATGTCAAAACTTTCCACATTGATACCCCAACTTTATGTGGAAAAAAATTAACCTATCTTTCAAGATAAAAACCAAGAATATGGAAAATAAAAAAAAAAATGAACCTACCTTTCAGGATAAAAGCCAAGAAAATTTTCATCTTTCCCTCTCTAAAGTTGTGTAACCATCTCTACATCTCTGTCTTTTTTCCCAAGAAACAAACAAACAATGGATTAAAAAGTTATTTTTTCTCAACAACCACCACCATCTATCTCCAAAAAATCCTTAAAATTTTCTCAATCATTTCAAAAACTTCTTCGATCCATTTTTGGCCCCAAACAAGCGAAAGCAGGATTGCAAGACCCATTTCATTTTTTTAAATTATTTATTTTCATTTTAAATTAGTTATTTCATTTTTGGTAAATCAAAAATCATACAATGATTGCGATTTACTGATTTAGCATCACACATACCCCCCAAAAAATAAAATGAATCCTTCATTTTAATATGAACCTGCAATAAATTGATGAAGTATGTATGGAATTTGTCAATATTTATAGCTGTATAGTCTTTTATTGTTTTGCTAAATAAGATTTGTAGCTTAAGTTAAGTAACTCCGACTTGTTTCTTGGATACTCAAAAAGCAGAAAAGAAAAATCCTCAATTTGAATGAACAAATATAGACATTTATTTCCTTTTGAAATAGCTTCATCTTTATGTTCAGCAATTTTTTTCTATAAACAATGGATCTTAAAGTAGATGTCTGGTATTAAAACAGAAATTTCTTGCTCATTGCAGAGATTGAGGACAAAGTTTAGAAGACCTTGAACCTTATCAAAGAAGAAGATGAGGATGAAAAAGATAGGAATAAAGATTTTTCTTTTTCTTTTTCTTCCTCCAGCTTGGACTCGGCATCGGTGTTGCAGATTGAGAAAGCTAAACAAGAATCTTCAGAAAACTCGACTCAAGTAGAGAATAAGAATTCCGAGCTAGCAAACAAGGTTGCAGATCAACAAACAATGCTAAAAGAACAGGAGGATGCTTTCAATGAATTGAGAGAAGAGCACAAACGACTCGAAGTTTTGTTTTAAGAATGCAAGGCAAACCTTGAAGTTGCTGAAAGGAAGATTGAAGAAATGGAAGAAGAGGAGTTGCAAAAGAGTATTGAATCCAAAGATAGGAAAGCTGATGAATTGGAAGAAACAATCGAAGACTTGAAAAGAGATCTGGAAATGAAAGGAGATGAAGTGAGCTTGCTAATCGAGAATCTTAGCACGATTGAGGAAGACTACTGTGTTTATGAAATCCTGATCGAGGAATAACCAAGGGTCCAAGAAGAAGAAGAAATGAAGAGCTACGAAGATGATGATGATGATGTTGATTTTGAGTTCCTTTGTGTGTGTAAAGACCCCACCTCTACCGATGAGATCTTCTACAACAGCCAGATCAGGCTTGTTTTCCCTATTTTTGGCAAAGATTTGTTGTTTTCTAATGTTGAAAATTGTAAAGGTGAAGTGAATTCTTCTAAGCCTCCCACTCCATCATCGATTTGGATTCCCAAGGACGACGATCCTCCGTTATGCTCCTCCTCCGAAGCTGACGAGCTCGACGGAGTTCCGACAAGAACCTACTACATCTGGAAATCGAAATCTGATACGTCTGCGGTGGCGGTGTTGCTAGAGAGATGTAAGAAGAGCAACTCGACGGGATCATCAAAGCGGTGGAAGTTTCGCGATCTTCTCTATCGGAGCAACAGTGACGACAAGGACACCTTTATCTTTCTCGCTTCTTCGAATGCCAATTTGAAGAAGAAGAACAACAAGAAGGCCTCCGAGAGAGCAACAGAAGTAAAAGTCGCCGGAAAAGTGAAGCCGATGGTGGCCGGAGGAGGAGTGACGGTGGCGCAGGAGGGAGATCGAAGTCAGTTGTTAATGCTGTACAGGCAAGATTTGCTAGGGTTCTTTGCTAACGTGAACAGGTTGAGCAGAAATCTCAAGGAAATTGGAAATGCTCTCAAAGGTATTATCTGGTAGAAAGACAATCAATAGCAACTTGAGTGTTCTAAATTTTTATTCTTTTATTTTTGCATTTATGTCTATTATTATGGTTTTTTTCTTTAGTTGATTGTGATATTTGATTGGTTTATTTTGACAATATCATTTGTTGGTAGAACTTTTACCAGTTTAGATTATGTACTTTTTTTTGCCGTCAGTTATATCTAAAACTTTAGACTACATTCATTGTCGTTCTTAAAACTTTTCAAAATTTCGTCAATCATTCATGTCCCTTTCCCTCTCTCTCAGCTTTATAGTTGACCATTTCAGTTTAGTGGGGTTTGCAGTTTAATTTTTTATTTTTTTTTTGTTGTTGTTATTGTTGTTGTTGTTGTTGTTGTTGTCGTCGTCGTCTTAATGAACCTTTTTTTTTTAATTACCTAAAAAACTTTTAAAAAAAATATAATAAATTTCCAGATTCTACTCGATGAACTAAATTTTTAAAAAAAAAATATCCAAAAAAGAGAGATAAAAAAAAAATTCCATATTTTGATTTAAAAAAATAATAATTTTACCTTTAGATTCATCTAGACAAGGTAGACTAGAAAAATAAAAAATTGAGATAATTTTAAATAAAAAAATCACCAAAAAAAAAATTGAAGTAAAATATAGTTTATTTAAAATTTCCCGAACATTAAAACTTAACAAGCTTAAAAAATATATTAAAAGTTTAGTTTGTTTATCATTCAAGTCAATTTCAAATGAGTTTTAATAAATAAAAAAAATCACAAATTAAGCTAAAATAGTTTTCTTTTTTTTAAAAAAAAAAGTTGTATAATACATATAAATTATATCCTCCAATCATGATTGAAGTTTTACACACTGATTTAAGTAAATATTTCAATAAAAATTCTAATGGTAAACTTTTATTCTGTTTGGAAATTGATTGTTGCGCTATTACGTAATTTATTGGGCTTTCTAAACTATTTTAAGTATTTTTTTACTTTTAAAATTTATCTAATTTAAATACACCTATAAAAAAAATATGAACATAATTTTAAAAAATCACTAAAATGTTTTTTCACACTCTTATGCCCCATTTATTTTAGTAGAAAATATTTTATGTGCAAATTTTTTTTTCTATAAAATGTTTTCCTATATTTTGTTGCGTCTTTGAAGCTATTATATTAATGATTGTATTAGTGGTGGTGGCAATGGTAGTATGATAGCAATGATAAGACTTTAATTCGAAAAACGTTTTTCACCCTTTGATAGTAGAAAATATTATTATTTTCCGTTGACTATGGAAAACATTTTTCGTTGATTTTTTATTTTTATTATACCAACACTAAAAAATGCAAAAAACATTAGTCAAAAATATTTTTGTTGACGCTAACCTTCAATATTTCCTACAGACTCAACCAATTGAAAAAATAAAAAATAAAAAATCATGCTAGATCTCAATTATGAAATTTTTGTTCACTTCAGAAGTTCAACATACTGGCAAAGACTAGCATGAAAGATAAAGTTTATTGCACTAATATAATAATAATCATCAGATAATAAATAAATTTGATCAGCCTCCAATCTTAAAATTGGTTGATTTGGCAACACAAAGAAAGCAAATATTATGCTAGAAACTTGTGATAGACAAAAGAGAGTTGTACCTTTTAATTTTCCTTTTGGAAAATTTCCAAGGCAATAGACACCAAAAGATTACAATAACCTTTATTACTTGAAATACAAACCACAATATTACACAAGATTCACTAAACATAAGAATTTTCATTTTCACCCAAGTTAAACATTCACCAAAATAGTTTTTTTTTTTTAAAAACAAAAAGAAAAAAAAATGTCCAACTCATCAAGAAAAATACAATAGATAGTATCACAATGACAATACCAGTATCCAAGATCTCCTTCGTTATGATTACTTGCACAAAAAACTTGTTTTGAAAACAAGTGAAAACTATAGCGATCCCGGTTGTCCCTTTACTGTTCTGTTGTATTCCGGACTCGATTCCGTGGAGTTGGTAGTTGTATCTATCTTGTTGCTATCCTTTAAATCCATTGTTTGAGTTTTAGGATGTTTATGGGCTTGTGTTGAACAGGTGGGTTAAGCCTTGGTCTATATCCTTGTTGCCCAGGTTTTGGGTGTTACGCTCGAGCGGGTCATTCTGCGCTCGAGCAGAGTTTGGTTTCTGGTTTACCGCTCGAGCGGGTGTTCTAGCGCTCGAGCAGAGATTGCACACTCCCAGTATTTCGTGTCCCTGCAAAACTTCTGCAGATGTGTTTTCTACGCTCGAGCGGGTTTTCTACGCTCGAGCGGGTAGCGCTCGAGCGGGATTATTGGCGCTCGAGCGGGTAGTACTGTCTTGGTTAGGGTTCTGGGAGAGGGAGATTTGCGCTCGAGCGGACTGTTTTTCACGCTCGAGCGGATGTACTTTATTCCTGTTTCTTGGCGCTTGACCGGGCCTTATTACACTCGAGCGTGTCCAGATTTTTGTTTCTGATGCTCGAGCGTTGTGTTTTCCGCTCGAGCAGGAATGTCGTATAACAGAGGGCAGCTGGGCATTTTTGAATCACTTTCTACACTTCCTCTCTCTCTCTTACTTTCTAAAAAGATATTTTGAGAGCCTCTCTCTCTAGAAACTCCCTTCTCTCTAGGGTTTGATCTAGTTAGAGTACTTTCCTTCCCTTTGCCCTTTGTAAAAGTTGTGTTGATCGTCGAGGGCTTCGTTTTGATCCGTGAATCTTGGAGTTTGAAGCATTTTAGTTTTCTACATCTTCTCCTCTTGGGCTCCGAATTTGAGGTAGGGATTCCTACTCACTCTTATGATCTTTAACATAGATTTTTGGGTGATTTTGATAAAGTGTTGAAGTTGGGAAATTTTGGGACTTAGGGTTTCAAAATGTCAAAGAGGGTTTTATTATTTTGATTCTAAAATGAGTATTTTGGGTTTCAAAATAGTGGTATTGATGTTGGTGGTTGATATATGGACCATTGGGTCAATATTGAAAAATAGGGAAAAAAGCCCTAATTCGTTGTGTAAATTAATTGGTATAATTAATTTGGGAAAAGTGTTGGTATTTGGAATTGAGTTGGAAATAATGAAATTGACTCATTATATGGTAGAATAATGGAGTTGGATTTGTTAGTCGCTCACTTTTGAAAACATTGATATTTTATCTGTTGGAGCTTTTATTATCTGTTTAGAAATAATTGCTTGGGCTACCCATGGAGGGTAGTTTTGATTGTTGTAGACAATGCATGATGATTAGGCAAACTAAAACTAATCAATTGGTTATGTCATAGAGTATGACGGTTGGTAGAATACATTAACGCTGTGTATTGATTGATTGTGTATATACATTGTGTGTGTGGGGGAGGAGATAGGGGATGTACTCCACGGTTTAGGGGAAGATAGGGGATGGACCTCTAAACCGGATATTGTTTGGGAGGAGATAGGGGATGGACTCCACTGATACAGCTCATATGCTTGTCAGATAATGTGTTGATACTGCTCATATGCTTATCTATGGAAGTGTTGATACAGCTCATATGCTTATCATTGGAAGTGTTGATATAGCTAGTATGCTTATCTGTTGAAATGTGGATACAGCTTGTATGCTTATCTGTTGAGATGATGATACAACTAATATGTTTATCTATTGAGAAATGGAAAGTGTTTAATATGAGTTACTGTCTCATAGAATTGGTTGGCCAGGTTCTGAGCCATAGATATAAATTGTGAAACTGTTAAGAAATGGAAAGTGGAATGAAACATAGTCGCAGTGATTATAAAATGGAAATGGGTTGTGAATTGATTTATGGAAATTGAACATTTATCGATTGCTAATGTCTTAGTTATCGCTCATATTGTGTTTAGCATATCTCTACTGGGCGCTGGCTCACCCTATATGGGACATCATTTTCAGGTACAGGTAGCATGCCACCTCCAAGGACATAGCTTGGATGATGACGAGAGTTGAAGACTCTTTTTGGTTGTTTTATTTGTATTACATGTATGGCAAGCCAAGGGCTTATTTTGTATAGAGTTATTACTCTTCTTTTGTGTAACCAAGTGTTGACTTGGAAAGCTGTAAGCCTATAGGACATTTGCTTTTGTTGTTAACATGTAATACTGTTGTAAGAACTACTCTGATGAATAGAAATGGTTAATTTCTTTTTTATAATGCATGTCTAAAGTGATGGATTTATGTATTTATTTTGGGGCGTTACAAAAACATTTTTTGTTCGTATCAAAATTTTTTAAAATTTTTTGAATTAATTCCACTTTTTTTAAAACAAAAACAATACACAAAACAAATTTTATTTTCTAGTTCCCCAAAAAACAAAAGGAAAACAGAAATGGGAAACAGAAGCATTACCAAATGATGCCTTACAGAATCTAGGGTAAAAAGTTTTGCATTATGGCATAAAAAGAATTCAAACATTTTATCCACTTATACACTTGGCATGAATAGACACATATCCATGAAATCGCTAATAGAAAAAGATGACGAAGTAACTTAAATTTCATGAGTTGAAGATGTTTTAACCAAAGAAAAACTTACCATAAGCATTCCCAATAAATAATATGTTAGAGAAGTTCCCACTTTGGAGAACGCGAAAGCAGCGTCCTCAATGGAAGGGTAAGGAACCTAAAAGAAGTAACGACCCATATAATCACCCAAGCCATGACCAGTTGAGGACTGCATATCAGGCTATTGATAGGCCCTAACCATGTGACTTTCTGTTATTTCTATTATTTAGTGTTGAATTTACATGATTATGGGTTTTTATCTCAAGTCTTACAGGAGTCGTATAAAACTTTTATGATTTGAAGTTGCTGATGAACTTTTGATTATTTCAATTATTCATGTTTTAAAGCATAACAAGGGCAGGACAAAAAATTTATGGAGTCCCGCTTATTTAGCAGTGGAGTATCAAACTGAAGACAATATCTTACTCCAATTTACTGGTAATAAGTATTGGGGCAAATCATACTAGTGGTCCTTGTAATTTTTCTCGTATTAATTTTGTCCCTGTAGTTCTAATTATATTAATTTTGCCCTTTAATTTAGTCCAATTGATAACTTCTGTTAAAAATTAAACAAAATTCAAGGGCAAGTTTGTCCATTCCAAAGGAAAAGAACCATTTCAAATTGGACATCAACCTCTCAATCTAGAGGGTATCAATTGGACTAAAATGATACAAAGTGAAAAATTCAAGGGTAAAATTGATTCAATTCGAACTACAAGGTCTAAATTGACACAAACGACAAACTACAATGATTGTAAGTGTAATTTGTCCTAAATATTGGCAAGTTGGCATGAAGAATCACTGCTTAGTTCATGATCAACTGGTATGTGCGTTAAGTGCAAAACTAAGGGTTACCCTATTAAGGGAATATGCAAACTGATCTACAAACAAAAATGAAGTTGAAATGGAAATGTCAAAACTTTCCACATTGATACCCCAACTTTATATGGAAAAAATGAACCTACCGTTCAAGATAAAAGCCAAGAACATGGAAAAAATGAACCTACCTTTCACGACAAAAGCCACTCCCTCTCTAAAGTTGTCTACCAATCTATACATCTCTGTCTTTTTTCCTAAGAATTACAATGGATCAGAAAGTTCTTTTTTCTCAACAACCACCACAATCCAAAAGATCCTCAAAATTTTCTCGGTTTCTTGGATTCATTTTCGACAGCTGCGGCATGATTTCGCTGGAGTTTAAGTCGGTGGAGAAGACATATTAATAGATTGACACCATTCACGAGTAGAATTAAGGGTCAGCATTCGTGTTAATAGACTATTCAAGAGTAAAATTAAGGCCCAATATTCGTGTCACTAGACTGGAAATAACACTCATGAAATAATTTTCAAGTACGTCGTGACCTAAATCCAAAAACAATACCTAAAGAAATTCAGCTTCTTAAACAATTTTCTTAAATCTTGATCATGTGTGTTTCAATATCAAAAATTGGTCTTCGACCTTGATTGCATCCCTTCTTTTTTTCATTTTTCTTTTTTTCCTTCTTTCATTCAGCTCCACTATGACCCTAACATTCTTTTGAAATGCCATCATGTCTGTCAAAATTTTCTATCCACATTAATTTTTTCCTACCCGTTTCTTTTATGACATCTTTGACTTGAATTGAGTCGCGAGTAATTGTATGGGCGTTGCTCTTTGTTGCACATTACACATCTTTTCATAAAAAAAAAATAATAATAAACCAACATTCCAAACCATTGTAACTTCACTTAATATGTAAAGAAATTAATTGTCACAATTGATAGTGAAAGGACTTTAGTTAAATTATAAAAAATGCAAGTGGTCGGAGTGTAATACTAACTCAATTAAAAACCACCCAAAAGCCTGCAATGGAGAACTTGTAGTTTAAGAAGTGTTGAACACACACACACACACACACACACACACACACACATTCTCACGGAGAGAGAGAGAGAGAGAGAGAGAGAGAGAGAGAGAGAGAGTTACTAGTGAAGGAAATGAAGTTAAAATGGAAATGTACTGGTGAAGGAAATGAAAGTAGAAATGTTAATGTCAATAAAATTAAGATTGTATTACCTCAGACTAGAAAATTACACTTCATATCCACCTTTTCTCTAGCACTTGATTTTATTACCTCAGACTAGGAAAGCCCATATCAACATTCAAACATAAATTGCAATTTCTTATCACAAAACCCATGTACTGATTCCACATAATGTTCAAATCAAACAAATCAATAACTCTCCAAATCACCAAAACTCTCAGATTTCATGAAATTATCCACACAAAAAAATAAAAATAAAAATTTCCCTTCTATTAACACTCAATTTAGATTCATATAAGCATAAGTACAAACAAAGAAAGTGGGATTTGAAAGGGCAATACCAAAGCTGTAAAGATTAGGGTCTGTGAATTGTTTGCATTTCTATGGAGAGTTACTCGTGCAGGAAATGAAGTTGAAATGGAAATGTCGAAACTTTCCACATTAACACCCGAACTTTGTATGGAAAAAATGAACCTACCTTTCAGGATAAAAGCCAAGAATATGGAAAAAATGAACCTAACTTTCACGATAAAAGCCACTCGTTCTCTAAAGTTGTGTAACAATCTCTACATCTGTGTCTTTTTTCCCAAGAATTACAATTGATCAAAAAGTTCTTTTTTCTCAACAACCACCACAATCAAAAAAATCCTCAAAATTTTCTTGGTTTCTTGATCCATTTTCGGCAGATGCGGCAAGATTTCAGCGTAGTTTAAGTCGGTGGAGAAGACGGATTGATTGATTGACACCGTTCAGGAGTAGAATTAAGGGTCAACATTCGTGTTAATAAACTATTCAACAGTAAAATTAAGTCCCAATATTCATGTCAATAGACTGGAAATAACCCTCATGAAATAATTTTCAAGTACGTCATGACCTAAATCCAAAAACAATACCTAAAGAAAATCAGCTTCTTAAACAATTTTCTTAAATCTTGATCACATGTGTTTCAATATCAAAAATTGGTTTTCAACCTTGATTGCATCGCTTCTTTTTTTTTTCTTTTTCTTTTTTTCCTTCTTTCATTCAGCTCCACTATGACCCATACAATCTTTTGAAATGCCATCATGTCTGTCAAAATTTTCTATCCTCATTAATTTTTTCCTACCCGCTTCTTTTATAACATCTTTGACTTGAATTGAGTCATGAGTGATTGTATGGTCATTTCTCTTTGTCGCACATTACACATCTTTTCATAAAAAAAATAATAAACCAACATTCCAAACCATTGTAACTTCACTTAATATGTAAAGAAATTAATTGTCACAATTGATAGTGAAAGGACTTTAGTGAAATTATAAAAAATGCAAGTGGCTGGAGTGTAATATTAACTCAATTAAAAACCACCCAAAAGTCTGCAATGGAGAACTTGTAGTTTAAGAAGTGTTGAAGACACACACACACACACACATACGCACACACTCTCAAGCAAGGAGAGAGAGAGAGAGAGAGAGAGAGAGAGAGAGAGAGAGAGAGAGAGAGAGAGTGAGGGAGAGAGAGAGTTACTAGTGAAGAAACTGAAGTTAAAATGGAAATGTACTGGTGAAAGAAATGAAAGTTGAAATGGAAATGTCAATAAAATTAAGATTGTATTACCTCAGACTAGAAAATTACACTTCATATCCACCTTTTCTCTAGCACTTGATTTTATTACCTCAGACTAGGAAAACCCATACCAGCATTCAAACATAAATTGCAATTCCTGATCACAAAACCCATGTACTAATTCCACATACTGTTCAAATCAAACAAATCAATAACTCTCCAAGTCACCAAAACTCTCACATTTCATGAAATTATCCAAAAATAAAAACAAAAATAAAAATTTCCCTTCTATTAACACTCAATTTAGATTCATATAAGCATAAATACGAACAAACAAAATGAGATTTGAAAGGGCAATACCATAACTGTAAAGATTAGGCTCTGTAAATTGCTTGCTTTTCTATGAAGAGTTACTAGTGAAGGAAATAAAGTTGAAATGAAAATGTCAAAACTTTCCACATTGATACCCCAACTTTATATGGAAAAAATGAACCTACCTTTCAGGATAAAAGCCAAGAATATGGAAAAAATAAACCTACCTTTCAAGATAAAAGCCACTCCCTCTCTAAAGGTGTCTAACAATCTCTACATCTCTGTCTTTTTTCCCAAGAATTACAATGGATCAAAAAGTTCTTTTTTCTCAACAACCACCACAATCCAAAAAATCCTCAAAATTTTCTCGGTTTCTTCGAACCATTTTCGGCAGTTGCGGCAGAATTTCGCCGTAGTTTAAATCGGTGGAGAAGACGGATTAATAGATTGACACCATTCATGAGTAGAATTAAGGGCCAACATTCGTGTTAATAAACTATTCAAGATTAAAATTAAGGCCCAATATTCGTGTCAATAGACTGGAAATAAACCTCATGAAATAATTTCCAAGTACGTCGTGACCTAAATCCAAAAACAATACCTAAAGAAATTCAGCTTCTTAAACAATTTTCTTAAATCTTGATCACATGTGTTTCAATATCAAAAATTGGTTTTCAACCTTGATTGCATCGCTTCTTTTTTTTTTCTTTTTCTTTTTTTCCTTCTTTCATTCAGCTCCACTATGACCCATACAATCTTTTGAAATGCCATCATGTCTGTCAAAATTTTCTATCCTCATTAATTTTTTCCTACCCGCTTCTTTTATAACATCTTTGACTTGAATTGAGTCATGAGTGATTGTATGGTCATTTCTCTTTGTCGCACATTACACATCTTTTCATAAAAAAAATAATAAACCAACATTCCAAACCATTGTAACTTCACTTAATATGTAAAGAAATTAATTGTCACAATTGATAGTGAAAGGACTTTAGTGAAATTATAAAAAATGCAAGTGGCTGGAGTGTAATACTAACTCAATTAAAAACCACCCAAAAGTCTGCAATGGAGAACTTGTAGTTTAAGAAGTGTTGAAGACACACACACACACACATATGCACACACTCTCACGCAGGGAGAGAGAGAGAGAGAGAGAGAGAGAGAGAGAGAGAGAGAGAGAGAGTGAGTGAGGGAGAGAGAGAGTTACTAGTGAAGAAACTGAAGTTAAAATGGAAATGTACTGGTGAAAGAAATGAAAGTTGAAATGGAAATGTCAATAAAATTAAGATTGTATTACCTCAGACTAGAAAATTACACTTCATATCCACCTTTTCTCTAGCACTTGATTTTATTACCTCAGACTAGGAAAACCCATACCAGCATTCAAACATAAATTGCAATTTCTGATCACAAAACCCATGTACTACCCAGGTTGTGTTACCGAGGGTGGTTTGTGAGTATTCGGATGTCTTTCCCGAAGATCTTGTTAGTTTGCCACCTCACCGAGAGATAGAGTTCTCTATTGATTTAGTGCCTGGTACGGCGCCGATTTCTATGGCACCTTACCGTTTTGCTCCAGCAGAGTTGGTTGAGTTGAAAGTTCAGCTCCAGGAATTGCTCGATAAGGGCTTTGTTCGCCCTAGTGTTTCACCGTGGGGAGCACCGGCACTCTTTGTTAAAAAGAAAGATGGTGCCTTGAGATTGTGTATAGACTACCGGAAGTTGAATCGGGCTACGGTTAAGAATAAGTATCCTATGCCCCGTATAGATGATTTGTTTGACCAGTTGAAGGGTTCCCGTTGTTTCTCTAAGATAGACTTGAGATCGGGTTACCATCAGTTGAGGGTCAGGGAGGAAGATATTCCTAAGACGGCATTCCGTACGCGGTATGGCCATTACGAGTTTCTGGTGATGCCATTTGGGCTTACCAATGCACCGGCAGTCTTTATGGACTTGATGAACCGGATTTTCCGGGAGTTCTTAGACCGATTTGTGGTTGTTTTCGTGGACGATATCCTTATCTATTCGTCTTCTGAGAAGGAGCACGAGGCACACTTGAGAGTAGTGCTTGAGTTGCTTAGAGCTCATAGGCTGTATGCCAAGTTCGGGAAGTGTGAATTCTGGCTGAGGGAAGTCAAATTCTTAGGCCACGTGGTATCCGGGGAAGGGGTGTCTGTTGATACGTCCAAGGTTGAGGCAGTGCAAGGTTGGGCACAGCCTAAGAGTGTGTTTGAGATCCGCAGTTTTTTGGGATTAGCTGGGTATTACCGTCGGTTTGTGAAAGATTTCTCCAGGTTAGCGTCACCGTTGACTAGACTGACTCGGAAGGGAGTCAAGTTTGTGTGGAGTGAGACTTGTGAAAAGTCGTTCCAAGAGTTGAAAGTTAGATTGACCACCGCTCCGGTGTTGATTATTCCGGAGAGAGGGTTGGGTTATGCGGTTTATTGTGATGCCTCACGAGAGGGTTTGGGTTGTGTGTTGATGCAAGAGGGGAAAGTGGTAGCTTACGGCTCACGTCAGTTGAAAATACACGAGAAGAATTACCCCACACATGACCTAGAGTTAGCAGCTGTGATCTTTGCCTTGAAAATCTGGAGGCACTACCTTTATGGTGAGAGGTTCGAGGTATTCTCGGATCATAAGAGTTTGAAGTATCTGTTTACACAGAGAGACTTGAATCTGAGGCAGAGGAGATGGATGGAGTTCATCGAGGATTATGATTTTGAGTTACATTATCATCCGGGAAAGGCCAATGTTGTGGCCGATGCCCTTAGTAGGAAAACCATTAGTGATGTAGCTTGTATAGCCATCCGGGAATGGGAGATGTTGGGAGCACTTGGCGAGTTTGATTTGCTACTGGGCGAATCTGTTGAGGCTGCGGCCTTGTTTTCTGTTGTTGCGCAGCCTACACTTGTGATTAGAGTGTTAGAGGCACAGAGAGGTGACCTTGAGGTAGAATCCCTCCGAGAGAAGATCTCTAGTGGGAAAGTTGAGAAGGGTTTGACGGTGTATCCCGACCTGAGTGTGAGATACCGAGACCGTTTGTTTGTACCGGAGGCTTGCCGAGAGGAAGTACTCCGAGAGTTTCACCATTCGCGCCTTGCGGTGCATCCGGGAGGTACTAAGATGTATCAGGATTTGGGTCGCCAGTTTTGGTGGCGGGGTATGAAGAGAGATGTGGCTGTTTTCGTATCGAAATGCCTTACTTGCCAGCAAGTGAAGGCCGAGCATCAGAGGCCAGCGGGTTTGTTGCAACCCTTGCCTATAGCCGAGTGGAAATGGGAGCATGTCACTATGGACTTCGTTGTAGGTCTTCCGAGGACTCAACGGGGTAGTGATGCTATTTGGGTGGTTGTAGACCGGTTGACTAAGTCGGCGCACTTTATGCCTATGCGTGTGAGAGATTCGGTAGATCATCTTGCCGACTTGTATATTCGGGACGTAGTGAGATTGCACGGGGTCCCAGTGACGATCGTCTCAGATAGAGATCCTCGTTTTACTGCTAGGTTGTGGCAGAGTTTGCAAAGTGCCTTGGGCACTAAGTTGACCTTTAGTACGGCTTATCATCCTCAGACTGACGGGCAGTCCGAGCGTACTATTCAGATCCTCGAGGATATGCTTCGGGGTTGTGTCCTGGACTTCAGTGGGACGTGGGAGAGGCACTTGCCATTGGTAGAGTTTGCCTACAACAACAGTTTTCAGTCTAGCATCGGTATGGCACCGTTTGAGGCCTTGTATGGCCGACCGTGTAGGTCTCCAGTTTGTTGGGCCGAGGTGGGTGATGCACCTTTGTTGGGTCCGGAGTTGGGTAGGGAGACGACGGAGAAAGTTGAACTTATCCGTAGGAGGCTTGTTACAGCCCAGAGTCGACAAAAGAGTTATGCCGACCGTAGGAGGAGACCTTTGGCGTTTGAGGTAGGTGACCATGTCTTTCTGAAGATATCACCTAGGCGAGGCTTGATGAGATTTGGGAAGAGTGGGAAGTTATCCCCTCAGTTTATAGGTCCTTTTGAGATCCTTGAGAGGATAGGTGAGGTTGCTTATCGGTTAGCCTTACCGCCGCAGTTGTCCGGAGTGCATGACGTGTTTCATGTGAGTATGCTTCGGAAGTATAAGCCAGATCCATCACATGTGTTGGATTGGACTGATTTAGAGGTAGATGAGGATGCCTCGTATGAGGAGAGACCGGTTCGGGTCTTGGATAGGCGGGATCAGGTCCTGCGTGGTAAGACCATTCCTTTGGTGAAAGTCTTGTGGAAACATCACGGAGTGGAAGAAGCCACTTGGGAACGTGAGTTGGAAGTCCGAGAGAAATATCCGGACTTGTTTGTTGATATGTAATCTTGTATTTAAATTTTACATTTTGTTGAACTTAAGAGCTTTTATATATGTCTTAAGTTGTGAAACATTGAAAATGTTTTGGTTATTGGAAGTATGTTTTGGAACTTGCCTCATATGGAAGTTGAATGTAACATTATAGGTGTTAAGTATATTGTTGACAATGGAAAGTTAGTGCGTATTGTTGATGCATGTTGATAATACATATGTTGTTTACATATTGTGATATGTCTCTTGTTAAAGGGATGGGATGACCGGTAATGGGTCGAATTGTTGAATGTTAAATTGTAACATTGTTTAAAATGGAGGAAAATCTGTTTTTGAAAACTTGTGCTTAATTTCGGGGGCGAAATTCTTTAAGGGGGGGAGGTTATAGCGATCCCGGGTTTACCCTTGTTGTACAGTGATCCGGACATGTGTCCGTGGATGTTGGTAGTTGTTTATTTCCTAGTTTGCATCCTCTTTACTTTGTATTTTGAGTTATGGGATGTGTTGGGCAGGTTTGTTACAGGTTGGTTGTGCTTGGGAGCCTAGTGTTGCTGCCCAGATTTTTGGTCCTTCGCTCGAGCGAGGAGTTTGTCGCTCGAGCGAGAGTTGTGTTGCACCTGGTTCTGGACCTGAGAGTTGTAGTTTCTGGCTCGAGCAAGCTTTTCGTGGCTCGAGCGGTCTGGGTTTTTCTTCGCTCGATCGAGAACTTCTTAGCTCGAGCGAGAGTTTTCTGTGTCTGGTCGCTCGAGCGACCAATCCTTCGCTCGAGCGAGAGTGTTTTATATCAGCGGACAGCAGCGTCTTAAACATCACTTTTTCAGTCCCTTTCTTTGAGCAAAACCTAAATTCGACACTCACTCTTCCTAAACTTACACTCTCTCTAAGATTTGATCTCCCTAGGGTGTGAATCTAGCCTAGGGCCTTTGTTAAAAAGATAGAGGGTGTTGAGAGCTTCGACTTAATCTGAAAAAGTTTGGATTTGGAGCAAGTTGATCTTGGAGTCTTCATCTCCTTTTGGGCTAAAACTTCAAGGTAGGGATATCCTACTCCTCTCTATGGGTTTTGTCTTTGAATTTTGGTATTTTGAGATGTTGGGCTTGGTTTGGTAATTTTGTGAAAGTTTGGGGCTTTTGTGCAATTATACAAAAGTTGGGGTTTGATTCATAATAAACCTAGATGCATGTTAGGCATGAAAAAATGGAATGATTGTTGAATCATTGATGAAAATGGGACCTAAGGGTTGAAATGGTAATTATGGAAAATGGCCTAATTACATTGTTTAATTAATTGGGATAATTAATTGGTGAGAAATGAGGAAATGAAATGTTGATTGAACATCCATTTGTGCATTTATTTTCTGTTTTAGAAATAACTGCTTTGGGCTATCGGTGGAGGATAGTCGTGATTGTTGTAGACAATGCATGATGATTAAGTAAACGGAAACTAATCAATGGAATGTGTCATGGAACTTGACAGTTGATAGAATACATTAATTGTATGTATTGTGTGATTGTATATAGAACCAATGTGTTTATATACGTTATGTGTAGAGGAGGAGATATGGGATGTACTCCGCGGTTTAGGGGAAGATAGGGGATGTACCTCTAAACCGGATAGGTATTGGGAGGAGATAGGGGATGAACTCCGTAGACAGAGCTCATATGCTTGTCTAGAGAAGTGAAGATAGAGCTCATATGCTTATCTTTGTGAAGTGTGGATACAGCTTGTATGCTTATCTGTGGATATTATTGATATACATATCTGTTGTAGAATGTGGATACAGCTTGTATGCTTATCTGTAGATATTGTTGATATACATATCTGTTGTAGAATGTGGATACAGCTTGTATGCTTATCTGTGGATATTGTTGATATACATATCTGTTGAGAATGTGAGATATAGTTTTTATACATATCTGTGGAAATGATAATAGAGCTAGCATGCTTATCTATTGAAAAGGGAAAATGAAAAGTAATTGGGACTTGTAAGTCGTTGACATAAATATGTAATTTATGTGATTGTATCAGTGTTGACCAACTATCAATTGCTAATGTTTTAGCCATTGTCCATGGTTGGTTTAGTGTATTTCTACTGGGCTGTGGCTCACCCTATATGGGAATATCATTTTCAGGTACAGGAAGCATGCCACCTCCAAGGACATAGCTGGGAGGCTAGTGGCGGGCATAGTTTTGTCGTTTTACTTTTGATGTATTACATGTAATTTCAAGCCAAGGGCTTAATGTGTAAACGAGTTAGAACTCTTTGTTGTATCCAAGTGTTAACTTGGAAAGCTGTAAGCCTGTAGGGCATTTTGTTATGAGGTTAACATGTAATACTTATGTAATGGAACTCTAATGAATGAAAGAATGTGGTTAGTTTATATGTAAATGTATGTCTTATTAGATGGGTTTATTGTTGTTATTTTGAGGGCGTTACAGAATTCTGAACAAAGTATATACATTTTATACAAGTCTGAAGAAATGGAACGCTTATGCCATGCCATGCCATTTTGAAAATAAAACACACTTTCATCTTTTGAAAACTAACATGCTCAATGATGTCATGCCATTTCAACTGCTCAACATTTATCACATTTTATTCGAGGGGCGGTAAATACAACTCTGGTAATCCCTAGGTTGGTGTCTGCAAGTAGACTATATAAGTACTACCAAATTGTCATTTTTACCAATATCATTTGGAGGGCTCGACACCCATACTCTGTCATTTTTACCAGTATCAATTGGAAGGCTCGACATCTATCATTTGTCATTTTTACCAGTAACAACTGGAAGGCTCGACACTTATCATCTACACCACCTGTCAAGACTTACCACCGTATTTGCCCTAAAACCATTTCATGAAAACTCATTTCTCAACATTCTTTTCTCAATGCAAGTTTTCAAAGTCAACTTTCAAAGTTCAATGTAATCAAATGAATTGATATGCCAATGCAACAATAATTAATACATTACAACAACTCTTCCATTCCCAATTCTTCCACACAATACCACCATTGTGATCAAAATTCCCATTTCTCCTTTCAATGTAATTTCACAAGATGAATAAATATTTTTATTTCAATTAATCCAAGGGATAACATAATTCCCACATTTCAAACATTTCCAACAACATAGTCATTTCAAGACTAAATCAACATTTTGAATAACAATTTTTAAAATGAGCAACAACTCTCGTGCTTCTCAAAATTTATCATTTATACAATATAAACAAGAAATTTTCCAAACATCACTTATTTTGGCATTCAAAATAACTATAACAATATCAACCATAGATTTTCGACTTCTTGTTTAAAAATCTCCTATTTCTAGGTTTTCTCACCAAAACCATCTATCTTCAAACATTTGACAAAATCTCACCAAAAACATCTTTCTTTTACCAACATAGTCCAAAACCCTAAATTTCTATTTTAAAAGAAACAAGAAAGTAAACCCACTTTCAAAATCACTCCTCTTTTGAATCAACAAAAATCCATTTTCAAAAAAGAACAAATCAAAGGATGATTTCAAAAATCATCTACATCTTGCAAATATATATATAACTCAAAGAAAATCGCTACCTCAAGTTTGATGAAGAAACGAGTTGAAAACCCCAAATTCAACGACGATGAAATTCGATCTCCACTGCACACAACGTAGCCCTCGCCTAGATAATCGACTTTGGTGAAGAACTTAGGTCTAAATCCCAATGGATTTGGAGAAATCAAAGAGAGAAAATGACTTCTAGAGAGAGAAACTCCCGATCTGGAATTTTGGAGAGTTTTAGAGAGAAAGAGAGAAGACTGAAAAAGCGATATGAAATATCAGATTCATGAACTGATATAACGTGGTCCGCTCGAGCATGGAAAGGCTCGCTCGAGCGTCAAATACACTAACCCAATACTTTTGCTGACAGGTCAAACTTTTGAGGCCACACATTCTCCGCTCGAGTGCATAAACGGTCACTCGAGCGGACAAGTAACTTCGAATGCATTTTTCATTTTTGTTTTGAGGGGCGCTGCCCCTTAACCCCGCCAAGGGGCGCTGCCCCCAGGACCCCCGTGAGCTAATCGGGCAGCTCGACCCCCGCCAGGGCGCTGCCCTTGGACCCGCCAAGGGGAGCTGCCCCCTGGACCCCCGCGAAGGGGCGCTGTCCACTCAACCCCCGACCGTCCCAGTTGAAGTGGCAAAACATGAAAGAAGGATCGAAACCAAGATCGCTACAAACGGGCTATGTATATTGGACCTGTTAGATGTTTTACGTGGCCATGCACAATTTTAGTTACTCTAATGGGTTATGTATAGGGGTTATCAATTTTATCCCACACTTCTTTGGCAGCCAGATTTACAAGCCAATCCACACTAGCTAAACATAAAATAATATTCTCTCTCCAATTTCTTTCTCTAACTCAATAGTCACTTCTCCATTAGTTGAATAGATTGTAGTGTTGCATCAGTAAAATTAAATTATTGTATCTTCGGAGGCAAACGCCAATGAGATCTCATAGCACTATAGCGAGTGCGAAATCTGTCTTAAGGACATTGTGTTCAACACAAGTCTTGATCACCATCATTTGGGTTTACCAAGATTTTACATCCTATTTGTAAGTTGTATTCTTAAATTTTATTTTGAAGTTGAAAGGCTTGAGATTTTATAGCTTATGTTGGGCTTAGTATTTGGATTTGTTTGAATTAAAAGTATGTTATTTATCTAGGGCAAAGGGTGAATTTGTTTAAGTTAAAATTATTCTTCTTTATTTAACTTAAAGAAGTGAGGCATTGTGTATATCTATTTTTGTAAAATTCCTATCAACAGGTGAATCAATCAGATGATGACTTGTGGCAATAAAGTCAAGATAGGGTCTTTCAGCAGTCAAAGGAAAAAGAGAAGTACAAGGTCTGAAGGAGTTGATCATGTGCATGGAATGGTTCAAGTGTGGAGCAGTTATCAAATGACATTGTGAACCCAATGGGCTGTTTTTAGAAAAGAGCATGTGCGAAATGGAAGGCTTTGCTCGGTTGATGTGGTGCTCAAAGTGATGAGGGACACATGGCAATATAAAAGGAAGTTATTTCGAGAGAAAGATGTGAGAAATTGCTAGAACTTGAAGGTTTGAAAGTGGTGGAGTAGTTGCAACAACAATTGAGAGAATGTGGGTTGTAGATTAGAAGGATCATGCAATTGTGGGCCAGAGAAAAAGAAAGAAGTATAAAAGCTGAATGTTTGCAAAGATGAAGGACATCAACAGTATAACAACAACTAGTTTTTAGACTTATCTTTTATCTTAGGAGTAGTTCATCAACTTTGGAGTGGTTTCTTTGTAATTTGTGACCCTTGTAATAGTTTTATCTAGAAATTGTCTTTGTTTATCTTGTTAGTTTTTTTGTCGATTATAATTTTGTTCCAAAGAATGCTTTGTACTTTCAAGGCATTGAATAAAAAACACAGTCAGTTGATGTTCTTTTTTGATTATTTGGTTTGAATTATTGTTTAATCCTGTCGATTGGGGATTAGCATAATTTTTTCTAACAATAATCCAAGAGTCTCTCCACTTATAACCAATTGGTTTTGAGTTAGACACTTATCAGAGTTGAGGTTTGAGTGGCCTCTCATTTGGTCCATCTCTCAAACGGGGACCATCTCAATCTCTAGTCCATCTCTCAAATGGATCCATCGCTAATCTAAGTCATCTAATCTCACTTAATACGACGATATAGTTGGGGTAACCATTTGTCAATTTGGGGGGTTTTCTAAAATTTTCCAACTTATAAATAGATCACTACTACAATAATACTTAAAGATCACAAAGAAGAAATAAAAAAAAAATCTCACTTTTTTTAGAAGTGTGATTAAAAAAATTAGAATGATATTTTAATCACAGTCAAATTAATTGAGTGAGATAGTATTTATTTTTAATCACACCTTCCAAATAAGTGTGATATATATCTTTTTTTTTAATCACAATTTCTAAATAAGTGTAATTGTATATATTTTTTTCAATTTTATTTTTATATCTATATAATAAAACAAAATGATTTTTGAAAATATCTGTCTCTTATGATTAGTTAGAACAACCTAAATTGTTTTGATTAAATCTTGAACGGCTGAGATCATTTTTCAATGTTTCATATCCCTCCTACTTCCCTTTTCTATCTCAGGCCTAATTTCATGTCTAATGGATGAGATCCCCCTCATTTTTCCGTGTCAGGATCCTCTAGAGTGAAAACCCTCAAGTGATCTCCTAGAGTGATCCATCCAACGGCTAAAATGCAAACTAACCAAAACGACGTCGTTTTGGTTAGTAATTTGAAAAAAAAAAATAGCTTTAATTCAAAACGAAAGGATCTTGCAAATATGAAGCATTAGAGAGAGAGAGAGAGAGAGAGGCTGAGAGGAGGAGCCCTTCCCACCCCCGCTGCGCCATCACCGCCGCCGTCCTGCCATACAATTTTCAAATCCTTTTAGTAAAAAATATATATTCAATGAGATCATGGGGTCACCGCCATTGATGAGAGAGGTCATGGTATTGTCTGAATTTGCTTCGAAAATGTGGGGTTATATCTGGGGCGAATCATGTTGAAGTTGTTAGTGCATGGGAAGTAGTTTAATTCATAACAGATTTGTGGCCTTCGCGAGTCTTCAAAGTACAGTGCATGAGGCTGGGTTGCAATGTATGGATGTGGACAAGGTTCTACCATCAGATTTCATTCTCATGTTGTCTGAAGCAATGAACTCTTTGTAATTAGATTGTTAAATGATCTATAATATTCAACAAGCTCTGCAAGGCTTGGAGTTTTTCCTAGTATGGCTTAAGTAGGCTATGTGTATGCTTAGGGCTGTGTAATTTGCTTTTCTTGTGACTGAGAAACAAAATTGTATGGCGGGGCAGCGGCGGTGGCGCGTCGGGGGTGGGAAGGGCTTCTCCTCTCAGCCCTTTTCTTTCTCTCTCTCTCTCTCTCTCTTCCCCCTCTCTCTCTAATGCTTCATATTTACAGGAGCCCCTTCGTTTTGAATCAAAGATGATCTTTTATTTTTTATTTTTTATTTTCAAATTACTAACCAAAACGATACCATTTTGGTTAGTTTGCATTTCGGCCGTTAAATGGATCACTCTAGGAGATCACTTGAGGGTTTTCACTTTAGAGGATCCTGATGCCATTTTCCCACCTCCTTACCCTCTATCTCAGTAGAAGTTATTGGTTGGTATTTAAACATTACTTCACACCATTCATTAAGAGACAAGTGTCTCATTCTCTCTTAAAAATAGGCAAAAATATAGTGAATTCACTAATTCAACCAATAATAACCAAGTTGAAGCATCGCCTCAACTTGCTCCTGGAGTAAACAATAGTTTCCCTCATCCCTCTCTCTCTCTCCCCCGCCCTAAATTTGGAAAATCAGAATATGATTAGGGCATTGGATTCAACTTTTGTAGAGTTTATTTGGCTTATCTAGTAAAATTTTAGTTTCAATATCGATCTGGAAACAACATTTTGAGGAAATAGAATTGAAACAGCATTTTGAAAAAAAATCTTTGTTCTTAAAACTACATCTGTAACATTTTTTTATGCCTAATCTCTTGAGCAGTAACTTGTGGTTCACATGTTCTTAGGATTGAATGACTACTTGTCGAGTTTTGTATTGATTTTTCCAATAGTCTATATGTTGATTTTTCTTTGTTTAGTGATCTAGTTATCATTTCAGCTATCAAATTGAAGCATTTGTCTGTTTGCAAGAAAGCATGTATGACTTTCTCGAGGTTGAATATGGCCTTGTAAAGCATATTATTCAGAAATTTTTTTCCATCCCAAGGTTTTTATTATTTTTTATCATCTTTTAACATTGGAAATAATTAAGCTGATGTATTACCGTACACTCAAATTTATCTTCTTCTTCTTTTTTTTGTTTTTTTTTTTTTGTTTTTGGAAACTCAGAATTTTCAGAGAAGGTAGATATTCAGTTGTTTTGATAACAAAATTCAAACAAGATTATTTAGGGCAGTGGATTCAATTGTTGAATTCTTTCTTTGGTCTCAAAATTGATTTTTTTTTTTAATTTTTATATCTTACATGTATTACTTTGAACAATGTTAAATCACTTTTTGTGTGTTTGCTATTACACTTAGGCCCCATTTGTTTTGGGGTGTAGAGGGTGGGATGAGATTAGGATGGAGATGGGGCTCATTTAGTGTTGTGTTTGTTTGTAGAGTTGGGGAAGAGATTAGGATGGAGGAGGGGATTAAGATAGAGGTTGGAAGGGGGATTGGGATGGAGGAGGTGGAGGTGATATTAGAAAAATAGTGAGGGGACTAGAAATTTTTTTATATTTTATTTTTTACATGTTGGGCATTTTTTTTTAACATTAATATTTAATTTTTTGTATTTTTTTATTTGTTTTATTATTTTATATAAAAATAATTTAATAATTCTTACACTAACAACTATCATCAAAACAAATACAATTTTACTTAATCCTCTCACTATCAATCTCCTCACAAACAATCCTCTCATTATGAATGCCCTCCATTCTACTTCTGAAAACAAATGGGGTCTTACAACAACCAACATCACATCTATTTGGGTGTCAAAAAGAAATCTACTAATAGATAATGAATCCTCCAAATATTATTACAAGAAGTGGGTTTACAATTTGTTGAGTTCATAGTTTGAGCAAGGTTTGTAGTTTAATTTAGACGGAGTAGTTTAATTCACAAGGAACAAATTCTTCGAAGTGTTTGTGTAGGAAATACATTTGATTTCTTATTGTGGGGTTTTTTTGTATTGAGCTGATCAACGTTAGTTTGCTTCTTTTTTGGTTTTGGTTTCGTATGATGCTTCAGGTTGAATCTTCCAAATATTATTGCAAGAAGTTTACTATTCATTGATTTAGAAGTTCATAATTTGAGCAAGGTTTATAATTTGACAGCCTGAGAAGACAAGTGGTTCTACAAATCGATGATTTTACGTCCCAATTTTCTATGCACGTAGCAAAACTATTGTTGTGTAGTATTTGGGTCATTTACCTAGAAAACATATGAAAGTCATAGAGGCATAGAGCAGAGAAATAAGAACTGTGAATCTGTGATTTGTAGCCAGTTATACAATTAGAAGTACTATAAAATTATTTATTTAACAACTTTGAATTTTTGGACTACAAACAATATATGACTGGCTTTATGTATTCTTGAGACCTAATGCAAACTAACTCACGGCTTGTTAAAAATTCATTGAAATTGGTTCATTATATATACAAACCAATCTTGAAGACATTTTGATTATTAAACCAAGCTTGAACAACGTAGTATTCGATTCGACGCGGCTCGTTTACAACCCTTTTAATAATGGTAACATGAACATGAATTCAAGTCTTGTACTCCCTACTTGCAAGGGTCATTTAGTTTTACATGCTTCAGCATTATTCAAAGAGTACAATTTGACAAATGAGTAATTGGTTTAAATTTTTGAATTTCTCGAGGACTTGTTTATAAATTCTTGAATTTCATCACGGTCAAACTCTGATTAGATAAATAAAGCTTCCAGTTTCTAATTGAATTCATCATTTGCTTTGAGGTTGAGAAAGCCACCATATCTGACAGTAATCTCTAAAACCTTAGGTAATGTTTGTTTAAACACATATGATTTGAGATTGGGTTAATAATTCAAGCAGTTGCATAATATTTAGTTTAAAAAATTCAAGTTTGGACTAATAGTTCATTCGGCTATAGTATCCTCATATGAAGAGACTATTGAATATCAAGAGGGGTGAGATAGGATACAAAACGGAAGACTAAGTAAAAGTTTAGATTAATTAATTAAATTGCAAAATTGATTGAAGCGACATGGTTCTCATTCAAGTAATTTTGGGTTTGAGTCATTATAGAAGCAACATGGTTCACCTTTACACTTGACTTTTGTTCGCTATGACTTTAGTGAGATTATGATCAAACTATGGTTCAAACCCATGGGAGCATCTCATGCCTTGCCCGGCTCATCTAGTCTCCTCTCTTATGATCACTAAGCCTACCCTTCTAAAAGCCAATGTATGATGTATCATCATGGCAATAGTGCTCGTCTAAGTAGAAAATAGAAATAGTGGAATCATATTTTCCTCACAAGACAAACAGTGTAGTAGCTGTTTGGTAGCCTTAGTTGGTCCTACAGCTTTAGGGGTAGCCTGACACGAGATTATAATCACTCTTTGAGCTGCTCAAAAGTGTCTCCCTCAATTAACTGCAACAAAACTAATTATTTATGGCATCATGTTTATGGTATACATTGAATGTATGTCATAGTTGGTATATTCTACGATATTTTTTTTTTGTAAGCGGTTAATATTTTTTCAATAACAGCATACATACAATGTAAAGTATGCCGTAAAAAATATATATTTTTACGACTTACAAAAATGTCATAAAATATTTGCACTTAAGATGACATACATTGTATGTTGTAAAATATTATAACTTACACAACATGCTAATAAATGTCAAGAAAATTTCAAAAAAAAAAAAAAAAAATTTCAATCCAATTTTTTTAATACAAAAATAATTTATAAACTTATACTTATCTTTTTCTCTAAAATTTTTTACTCCAAATTTTTTTATTTTATATATATATATATATATATATTTAGGTTCAAACTTACATATCCAAACTTATATACGTGAGGCTTTTCCCAAAATAAGCCGAACTACTAACCTATTTCCCAAACTAAGCCTAGTTTGGCCGAAATTCCCAAAATAAGCTGAAACATTATTCCAAAACATGCTTTCAGCATGTTTCTGGGCCAGGCACACATAATGAATAAAATCATAAAAGCGTGGTTATAAAACACGCTTTTAATTAAAAAAGCATGGTTACGAACCACGCTTTTAAAGAAATCTGTTTTTTTTAAGAAATCGTGGTTAGAAACCACATTTTTAAAGGAATCTATTTTTCAAAGAAAGCGTGGTTAAAAACCACGCTTTTAAAGAAAATTTTCTTTTAAAAGAAAGCGTGGTTCGTAACCACGCTTTTAAAAGTTATATAAAATGGCCCACCACCCTCATTTGCAACCACACTTTTTAACTTCGTTTTTTCTTCCCCGATAAGTTCTCCCTTTGCTCTCACTCTCTCTCTTTGTGGTTCTCTGCTCTCACTCTCTCTCTCCATGGCTTTTGTGCTCTCTCTCTGTGGGTCGCTCTCTACTCTCTCTCATGGTATGTGGACTGTCTGTCTGTCTCTCAGTTTGAATTTTATATGTGTTGATTTTGTTTGTGAAAATGTAAACGTGGGTAAAATAGGGTTTGTGAATGTAAAAATGTTGTGAATTGATGAAAATGTTGGTAGAATAGGGTTTGTGAATGTGAAAATGTTGTGAATTGAAATTGATTTCAATGTGGGTAGAATAAGGTTTGTGAATTGAAATTGTGGTTTTGAATTCACAGATTGAACCGTAGCCCTAGCCCTAACCTAATTCTAGGGTTTCAAATTGAACCCTAGCCCTAATCCAAAGTCTGTAATGCAAATTGAACCCTAACCCTAACCCAATTCTAGGGTTTTCAATTGAATTTGAATTCACAAATTAGGGTTAGGGTTTTTTTATTTTTTATTTTTTAATTCACAATTGAATTGTAAGGTTTTTATTTTTTGATTGTCAGACAAATGTTCACAAAAATAATAAAAAATAAAAAATTTAAACTCTCATAAAACAAATAATAAGAGTCTTATAGTTTATGCTTTTTAATATCAAATTTGAATTTGTAAAAACCTGCACCAAACATATAATAAATTTATTCACATTACGTAAATAATACACACTTTTCAATTAGTTGGACAATGAGATGGTTCCATCCATATCTGACTCAAAACCAACCATGAGTCCCGAGTGTGTTACACTCCTATCAAATAGCACAAAGTCATGGGACCTTCATAATGAGTTGAGGGAAACTATACCGATCCCGGTTTTTCCTTCCTTTGTTTATTGTATTCCGGACTTGGTTCTGTGGTTATGTTATTGTCTTATTCTCATTTTCATCCTTTACTCTTTGTATTTGAGTCTTGGGTTGTGTTGGGCAGGTTTGGAACAGGTTGGTTGTGTTTAGAAACCAAAAGTTGATGCCTAGATTTTGGCCTTCACGCTCGAGTGGGGATTTTGATGCTCGAGCGGGCGTTTTGATGCTCGAGTGTGAATATTCATCTCCCAGTATTTTCTCTGCAGGTCATCGTACACTCGAGCGGGAGTTTTGACGCTCTACAAGTGTGCAATCGACGCTCGAGCAGCGCTTTTCACGCTCAAGCGTGAGTATGTGTCTGACGCTCGAGCGGGGAGTTCCACGCTCCAGTGGGGCGACTTTTATATCAGTCTGAAAAGTGACATTTTGGATCACTTTTTGACTTTCTTTCTCTCTCCTACTTTTTCAAAACCCCCATTGGAGAGCACCTCACTCTAAAACTCCAACTTCTCTCTAGGGTTTGATCTAGAAGGAGTGATCTTCTATCCTTGGGCCTTTGTAAAAAGTGTGGAGCTTGTTGAGGGCTACATTTTCATCTAAAAATATTGGGGTTTGGAGTACTTTCAAATTTCTTCATCTTCTCCTTTGAGCTCCGAATTTGAGGTAGGGACAACTACTCATTTTTATGGTCTTTGACATAAACTATTGGTCATCTTGATGTAATGTTGAAGTTGGGTAATTTTGGGTGTTAGGGTTTCAAAATAAATAAAGAGGGGTTTGGTTATTTTGACTCATAAATGTGTATCTTGAGTCTTAAAATGATGGTATTGATGTTGTTGATGATATATGGGACCTTTGGGTCATTGTAGAGAAAAATGGGAGAAAGCCCTAAATTGTTGTATGAATTAATTTAAAAAATTAATTTGGAAATGTTATGGAAATATGGAATCGAGTTGGAAATAATGAAATTGGCACATTATAAGAGGGAATGGTGGAGTTGGATTTATTAATCGCTCACTTATGAAATTGTTGTCAAATTTTCTGTTGATGCATTTATTATCCGTTTAGAAATAAATTGCTTTGGGCTATCGGTGGAGGATAGTCTCGATTGTTGTAGACAATGCATGATGATTAGGCGAATTAAAAATAATCAATTGATTATGTCATCGAATATGACGGTAGGAATAATACATCAAATTTGTGTATTGTTTGATCGTGTATATGATAATTGTTTATATGCATTGATTTGTGTGGGAGGAGATAGGGGATGTACTCCACGGTTTAGGGGAAGATAGGGGATGAACTCCTAAACCGGATGTTATTTGGGAGGAGATAGGGGATGAACTCCATTGATACAACAAATCTGTGTATCATTTATGAAGTATGGAAGTGTTTTAATGTGTTATTGATACAGCGAATCTGTGTATCATTTATGAAGTATGGAAGTGTTTTGATGTGGTATTGATACAACAAGTATGTGCATCTATTGTGAATCATAGAAGTGTTCGATATGAGTTATAGTCTCATTAACTTATTTGCCAGGTTCTGAGCCTTATTCATAAATTGAGAACTGGGTAAGTAATGGAAAATGGAATGAAACATGGACATATTTGTCATGGAATTGAAATGTGTTATAAGTTGGTACATATGAGTTAAACATTTATCGAATGCTGATGTTTTAGTTATTGCTCATATTATGTTTAGCATATCTCTACTGGGCATTGGCTCACCCTATATGGGACATCATTTTTCAGGTTCAAGTATTATGCCGCCTTCGAGGTCTTAGCTTGGATGGTTATGGGAGTTAAAAGCTCTTGTTTATTTTTGTGTATTACATGTAAATCAAGCCAAGGGCTTATTTTGTGTTTTGAGTTAGTACTCTTCTTTTGTAACCAAGTGTCAACTTGGAAAGTTGTAAGCCCGTAGGACCTTTACTTTTGATGTCAACATGTAATACTTTTGTAATGAATACTCTGATGAATGAAATTATGCTTTATTCTCTTATGTCTAAGCATGTCAAGATTGTATGATTTAATGGGTTTTTCGAGGGCGTTACAACTTGGTATCAAAACGTATCGGGTTCGAATACTTTGGGTATGCGGGAAATGGTTAGTACCACAATGAGTTTGTCTCGCTTGTTAGAGACTTTGATGTAACGTCATGCGCTGTGTGATAACATGCTTATGTGACTACTTGGGTATGGGATTTAATTTCTGGGATGTTGATTGGATCCTTGGGTTTCTGTGAGTCTTGTTGGAAAAGCACTTGATCAATGCTGTTTCTAACCGGAACTCTAGCAACGCCATGGGACTGTCATTATCTGGAAGTGAAATTCATAAGTGCTCATGTGATTATGTGCTTACGTGGAATGAATTACAGTTGTCCATGCATTAGGACGCGAGTGTTACAGTTTCAACACATTTATGAATGTGCTAATGTTCTTCGTTACCTTTATTAGGATGTCAGGACGAGGACGTGGTGATAGGCGAGGTAGGCCTAGGAGGTAGGAGATGCCTATACCGGATGAAATTCTGGCGCAGCAGGAGGGGGTTGGTCAGGCCAATGTGGCCGAGCCAGTAGGTCAACAGGCCATGGGCGCCTTAGCCCACGAGATGGCAGGAGCGTTGAGGGAATCCATGGGTATTCTCAGGGCTGAGAATCAAGCCCAGGCCCATGTAGTTGAGCAGGGCCTTCCTTTCTGAAGAGAGTCTAATCTGGACGAGTTTGTCGGTGATCCAAAAGAGCCACTTAAGGATGATGAGTGGTTGGAACAGATGACTAAGATGTTTGAGATGCTTGGCATCGAAGACGGGGCATTGAAGGTGACCTTGGCATCTTTCCAGCTTAAGGGCGATGCGGGTCAGTGGTGGAAGTTAATGAGGGGTCGTATTAGTGGCACATGGGAGGCCTTTGTAGATATTTTCCAGGAGAAGTTCTGATTTCCAGCTGTTAGGGAGAAGCTAAGGGAACAGTTTTGTCAGCTTAAGCAGCTGGGTTCCTCAGTGGTCGAGTTTGAGGCCGCATTTACTAGTTTATCCAGGTTTGCACCTGAGCTTGTGGCGTCTGAGGAACGCCGTTGTCTTGAGTTTGAGAGGAAGTTGAGGCATGGGCTCAAGACCAGAGTTGGGGGATTCATGACCCGGGAGTATGGGCGCCTTATGGATGCTACAGCCCATATGGAGATTATGATGCAGGAGGAAGATGAGAGGATGATGGGCTCCAAGAGGAGTCAGGATGGTCAAGGGGACAGTAGAAGGCAGAGGGGCTCTAACCCTCAGTAGTCCCAGGGTGCATTTGCTAGATTGACCTTTCCAGTGCCGAGTGCAGGCTCGGGGAGAGGCAGTCAGGGAGACGTTACATATTACAAGTGTGGTTAGCTGGGCCACAAGTCTCCAGCTTGCCCACAGAGGGAAGGAGGTCAGAGAGTAGCTTCATCTTCGGCTCGACCTCAGAGCCAGAGTCAGGGCAGAGGCCAGCCGCTCTCTTGTTACCAGTGTGGTCAGGCGGGGCACCTGAAGAGGTTTTGCCCGCAGTTGACTGCCACATTGGGGGCATCTGGTTCTAGGCAGATGCAGAGTTTTCAGCCAGCACAGTCAATACAGGCCTCGAGGGCCAATTAGGGGGCTTCATCGTCTCAGTCTGTGCAGCAGTCTTTTGCTCCTAGGGGTGAGCAGGTAGATCAGGGGCCTACAGGACATGTGTATGCTGTTACCACGTAGGATCTAGCACCGACTCCATCTGTTGTGAGAGGTACCTTTTTGTTTTGCAACTCAGTTGCCAATGTGTTGATTGATACGGGTGCATCTCACTCATTTATATCTGCTGCATTTGCATCTATTTTGGGGCTGGAGTTGGCACAGTTAGCATCTCCTATTTGTGTAGTATCACCTGTTGAGGGTGAATTGATTTTGAAACAGGGGTGTCGGGGCTGTGATATAGAGGTCGCCGACCGCCGGCTTCCATTTTCTTTTGTAGTTATGGCTATGTCGGGTTTTGATGTTATTTTGGGTATGGACTAGCTATCGTCATACTGGGTTGTTATTGATTGTTACCGCCAGTGGGTCACAGCGGGGAATGCTTCCATTTCTTGGGGGATCGGGTCGGTAGAGTGTTGCCACCAGTGTATGATCCGCGAGGGCAGAGTGAGCTTAGTGGTCGTCTCGCTAGCCCTATGAGTAGTGAGTGTGATGAGACCCAGACTGTATTGCCGAGAGTGGTTTATGAGTACTCAGATGTCTTTCTCGAGGATCTTGTGAGTTTGCCACCACATCGAGAGATCGAGTTCTTCATTGATTTAGTGTCGGGCACGGCGTCGATTTCTATGGCACCTTATCATTTTTCCCCAGCCGAGTTGAGTGAGTTGAAGATTCAACTCCAGGAGTTGTTAGATAAGGGTTTTGTCCGCCCTAGTGTTTCGTCGTAGGGAGCACCAACCCTCTTTGCTAAAAAGAAAGATGGTGCCTTGAGACTTTGTATTGATTACCGGAAATTAAATTGGGCTACGGTTAAAAACAAGTACCCTATGCCCCGTATAGATGATCTGTTTGACCAGTTGAAGGGGTCCCGTTGTTTCTCTAAGATAGACTTGAGATCGGGTTACCACCAGTTGAGGGTCAGGGAGGAGGATATTCCGAAGACGGCATTCTGTACGCGGTATGGCCACTATGAGTTTCTGGTGATGCCTTTTGGGCTTACCAATGCACCGGCAGTATTTATGGATTTGATGAACCGGATCTTCCAGGAATTTTTAGATCGTTTTGTAGTCATTTTCGTGGATGGCATTCTGATTTATTCACTGTCTTAGGAGGAGCACGAGGAACAATTGAGAGTGGTGCTTGAGTTGCTTAGAGCCCATAGGTTGTATGCCAAGTTTGGGAAGTGTGAATTCTGGCTAAGAGAGGTTAAATTCTTAGGCCATGTAGTCTTCGGGGAAGGGGTGTCTGTTGATACGTCCAAGATAGAGGCAGTGCAGGATTGGGCATAGCCTAAGAATATTTTTGAGATTTGCAGTTTTCTGGGATTAGCTGGGTATTACCGCCGGTTTGTGAAGGATTTCTCCAAACTAGCTTCGCTGTTGACTTGATTGACGCGGAAAGGGGTCAAATTCGTATGGAGTGAGACTTGTGAAAAATCGTTCCAAGAGTTGAAGGTTAGACTTACCACCGCTCCGGTCTTGATTATTCCAGAGAGAGGCTTGGGTTACGTGGTTTATTGTGATGCTTCACGAGAGGATTTGGGTTGCGTACTGATGCAAGTAGGGAAAGTAGTAGCCTATGGCTCGCGGCAGTTGAAAATACACGAGAGGAATTACCCTACGCATGACCTAGAATTAGCAGCAGTGATCTTTGCCTTGAAGAGTTGGAGGCATTATCTGTATGGTGAGAGGTTCGAGGTGTTCTCAGACCATAAGAGTTTGAAGTACTTGTTTACACAGAGAGACTTGAATTTGAGGTAGAGGAGGTGGATGGAGTTCATCGAGGACTATGATTTCGAGTTGCACTATCACCCGGGAAAGGCCAATGTTGTGGCCAATGCCCTTAGTAAGAAATCCATTAGTGATGTTGCTTGTATAGCCATCCAGGAGTGGGAGATGTTGGGTGCACTTGGCGAGTTTGATTTGCTTCTGAGTGAATCTGTTGAGGCTGTGGCCTTGTTTTCTGTAGTTGCGCAGCCTACACTGGTGAATCGAGTGTTAGAGGCACAGAGAGGTGACCTTGAGGTAGAATCCTTCCGAGAGAAGATCTCCAGTGGGAAGATTGAGAAGGGTTTGGCTGTGTATCCCGACCAGAGTGTGAGATACTGAGACCGTTTGTTTGTACCGGAGTCTTGCCGAGAGGAGGTACTCCGAGAGTTTCACCATTCACGTCTTGCGGTGCATCCGGGAGGCACTAAGATGTATCGTGATTTGGGTCGCCAGTTTTGGTGGCGGGGTATGAAGAAAGATGTGGCAGTTTTTGCATCTAAGTGCCTTACTTGTCAGCAAGTGAAGGCCGAGCATCAGAGGCCAGCGGGTTTGTTGTAACCCTTGCCTATTGCCGAGTGGAAGTGGGAGCATGTCACTATGGACTTTGTTGTAGGTCTTCCGAGGACTCAGCGGGGTAGTGACGCTATTTGGGTGGTTGTAGACCGGTTGACTAAGTTAGCACACTTTATTCCTTTGCGCGTGAGAGATTCGGTAGATCATCTGCCGACTTGTATATTCGGGACATAGTGAGGTTGCACAGGGTCCCAGTGTCGATCGTCTCAGATAGAGATCCACGTTTTACCGCTAGGTTGTGGCAGAGTTTGCAAAGTGCCTTGGGCACTAAGTTGACCTTTAGCACGGCTTATTATCCTCAGACTGACGGCAGTCCAAACGTACTATTCAGATCCTTGAGGATACTGTAGACGTCCCCGAACGCCCCGGGAGGGTGAGTCCCGTTCTGTTCATTTGGGGTCACTACAGCTCGGACTCGATTAGTTTGTCACGGTTCTTAATCTTGTACCAAAGAGTCCAAATCCGGCAAATCGTTTTGAGAAACAGATTTTTTGAAAAGAAGTGCCAAACATGGACTGCTTTGCCAGATACAGAGTCGCCACCTAAATATTTTTTATGGGGGAATTTAGGAAACCCTGACTCGGTGGCGAAGGCCACATGTCCGTCATCACTGGAGTTGTCTCGGCTCGGGAGCTAGGGTACGATTGGGGAAGGTCAGCTATGAGCACCCCCTCTCGCCTGATCCGAAGATCGGCCTCTACTAACCATGATATCCGTTTTTGAAAACGTTATGTGTTCTTAAACCAATTATTAGCCTAGCGTTTCTATATTATGCGCACAGCAAACAAGTATAGACTAGATTGCCTAATTTGGAAATAAGCATTGCATATCTGTTTGTCTTAAAAAAAGTACTTTGGAATTTGCTACTCGCAAGTAGGCTAAAATACGGATTTCAACGAGTTTTTCCAACTCAAACAATCCAACCTTCACCCACAGGCATTCAAACAGTCTAACACATAAGCATCTAGCCACATGGTAAGCATGCTATCATGTTAACATTCACACGCATGCGAGATGCCAAAGCATAAATACTTACATCGTACTCCGTGCCAAAACAATAAACTAGTTAGCAAACATGCATGATCCTAGTTCATGTCAAGTTGACTAATGCAACACATGCAAGATGCAATTAGAGTAGGCTCGGCTAACCTAAACATGGCATGTGAAATGCAACCAATTAATGCACGTATTCAATTTGGAATTGAAATACAAATGCAGTTAGGGTGATGTACCGAGCCTGGTGCATACGGGACAAATGTATGGATGCACGCATGCATAACATAAGGTATGCTAATTTAAACATGCCCTAATCTACCATCATAAGCAGGTAAATAAAAGGGAAGAAAGAAGTGGGGGTTGGAAGACATTCACACACTCACCCACACTTATTACAAATTCGTCCTCGCTCGGAGGGACCAAAAGAATAATACAGATAATTAACCCACAAGCTAATTAATTATTACAAATTGCCTAATTAGCTAACAAACTAACTAAGCTAGGAAAAACAGTAAACCGCCTCGGGAAGAGAGCTTAATGCAAAGCGTGCTCGGGTCTTGCTCGAAAGTGCACCGCCATGCATAGGCTGCCTCTGTTTTCCTTTCTTTACTCCTCTAGAAGCTGCCAAAACCTCAGGATTGCTTTTCTGGATACTGGGGAATGCCATCGGCTGGGTAGAATGCCCACCGGCAGTGGAATGTGATCACCGGCCATTGGTGAAGCTATCGGCAGAGGGAGGATTGCCGGTCGGCACTTATCACTGCCGGTCGGCAGAAAGCTCCTGCAGAATCTGCAATTGACAGCAACAGAGGGCAAGGCAGAGCATGGCAATACAATTCAAGGCATATATGCACCAATCATGTCCCTTATCATGTTAATGACTCAAAGGGACATGCTCCTTGGTTCTCGGACCATCAATCGCGCATTTCCATGCGTGATGACCCAAGGGACCAAGTGTGCACGTTTTGATATCAAATGTAATGCAAACGAACAAACCAATGGGACTCGACCTCCATCATGACTTGGTCAAGAGGTAGAGCATGCATGCCAATGCAATGCGATCCTAATCATGCGAGCTAGCATGCAACATAGCAATGCAATGCGAGTGATGTACACTAGGCACACCAACTATGCAAGCAAGCAAACAAGCATACAAGGCATGAGATAATGCCACCAACAAGTATGCAAGGCATAATGTGGGTGTTTAAGCATGTAAACAAACATGTGACTTCATTCAATCATGCAAGTTCAATTATTCAACAACTCACCAATATGCTACAACATACAAGGAGTACATGCAATAAACAAAGAGATGGACTTAAACAAGATTTGGGCAGCTTTAATAAGGCCCAAAACAGTGGCCAAAGTGACCAAAATAAAGGACCAAATACACATGCACACATGCACATGATTAAGGGCCAACACTTAGGCACAAATGGGACAACTCTCAAACACATTTGAAAGAGGGTAATCATGGACATATGGCACGCAAGGTGAGCATTGAAAATCATGTTAAGATGGTGCCAAACCAAGCAAACAAAATAGACTAAGCATGCAATAAATGGCCCAAGTACTTGAAGCAAGTCAAAGGGGCTTGAACCATGACCAAGTCAACCAAGCCTCACAAGGCTAAGAGGACTTAAAATAGGTTCAAGACAGACCTAGACCATGCAAAGGGCCCCCCCTAGATGGCATCTAAGTGGCTCAAGTTCAAAGGCATGCACAATGGCCAAAACATGGAACATGCTACACATGCTTTCAAAGCATTAAAGAGGTGTCCAAAGCAAGCATACAAGCATGTCAAAGGGACTGAAATTACATGACAAATGGTCCCAACCCACTAAATTAAGGCAAGGATGCATGTTATGCATTCACACACTTAAGGCCAACAAGCCAAAAATGCAAAGGGGCTATACAATGCATGCCATGGCCGACCCAAACAACTGTGGACAGACCTCTAGCATGGTAAAATAAGTATAGAAGCTTCACAAAACTAGACCTAAAACAAGCTAGAACAAAGGTTTACAACCTAAGGCATGTTAAGGCCTAAACATGGCATTACAAGGTAGGTATGCTAAGCATGCATGGTGTACCAAAACCAACAAAAAACAGAGGCATATTATGACATAATAGGCACAAAAAACAACCAAGGCATGGTCAACATGAAGCTTAGCTAGATGCTCCCTCAAGAGGCCAAAAATGGTCCATTTCAAGGACAATAAGGAGAGGGGGCGGTCCTCTCCTTCTTGGGACCTCAAGGCACCATCCTCACCTCTGAAATCCCTCACGATTTCAGTGGTGAGGAGGCCCAAACACCAAGGTCTCGGAGCTCACACAAAATGGCACAAAATGGGGCCTCTCAAGGCCTAAGAGGGGTCAAACACCTCCAAACCACAAAACACTCTAAACAAACTATTTAGAGGGCCTAAAAATAGAACTTTTTTATATTATACACCAAGCTCAAAAACAATTTTAAGATAGGTAAAAATACAATTCAAAAATGGGGAATAATGGGACTAGTTTCTTACCCTTGTTGACTTTCTTCACAAGTGGTGGACCAGCTGGTTCTTCAAGCTCAAAACCACCCAAGAACACCAAGAACAACCTCTGGTTCTTCAAAGAACCAAGAAAAGGTGAAACACTATGTGTTTGTGTGCAATAGTAAGACACAAACACACTTTTACACACACAAAGGTAAAAGAGGGAGAGGTATAGAGATAGAATGTGTATCAATCCTAACCCTAGAACTCAAAAACCTAATATAGCTGTCTAAAATCTCTCAAGTGTCTAACCCTAAGCAAGGGAGAGAAGGGCTCCTCTTATAGAGCTTTTTGTCTTGTAAAGCTTACAAGACAAGCTTCTAAAGAGGGAGATCCCTCCATACATGTGTATGAAGGGGAGCCAAATGCAAGACAGCTGTATTAAAATATCTGCAAAAGTAGATGAATAGTAGTCGGCTGCCCAAAAATGCCATTTTGGCAAAAGGGAGTGCCGACCGGCAACAAAGAATGCCGACCGGCAATATAGATTGCCGATGGCAGCAAAACACCAGCCGGTGGCCTCTGGCCATGGCCAGTGATGTATGGGGATGCCTCACAAGGCATTCCCTACCCCTCCAAGGAAAAACACAAGTGTTTGGTGCAAAACCAGACACTAAACAGTCAAGTTCGGAGATCCTGAGGCAAGGCGTGTAGCCGAGACCTCCGGGAACTCCAAACGAACACAAAGAAGGGTAATCACCAAGTGTTCCAATGGTGACGTCGAAGTCTTGAGGACGGTCAAAAATGGGGTGTCTACAGATATGCTTCGAGGTTGTGTCCTTGACTTTAGTGGGTCATGGGAGAGGCACTTGCCCTTGCTGGAATTTGCCTACAACAACAATTTCCAGTCGAGTATCGGAATGGCACCGTTTGAGGCCTTGTATGGCCGACCTTATAGGTCTCCGGTGTGTTGGGTCGAGGTGGGTGGTGCACCTTTGTTGGGCCCAGAATTGGTTCGGGAGACAACAGAGAAAGTTGAGCTTATCCGTAGGATGCTTGTTACAGCTCAGAGTCGCCAAAAGAGTTATGCCGATCGTAGGAGGAGGCCTTTGGCATTTGAGGTGGGTGATCATGTCTTTCTGAAAATATCACCTAGGCGGGGTTTGATGAGGTTTGGGAAGAGTGGGAAGTTGTCTCCTCAGTTTATCGGTCCCTTTGAGATCCTTGAGAGGATTGGGGAGGTTGCATACCATCTAGCTTTGCCGCCGTAGTTGTCTAGAGTTCATGACGTGTTTCATGTTAGTATGCTTCGGAAGTACGAGCCGGATCCGTCGCATTTATTGGATTGGACCGACTTAGATGTAGACGAGGATGCCTCGTATGAGGAGAGACCGGTACGGGTCTTGGATAGGTGGGATAGGTGGATAGTTGGAGGTCCGTGAGAAATACCCGGATCTATTTATGGATGTTTGAGCATATGTTGTGTATTTTGTTGGATTGATGAACTTTAAGGGCATTGAATATGTCTTAAGTTGTAAAACATTGTGAATGTTTCGGTTTATGGAAGTTTATTTTAACATTGCATATGTTAATTCTGTTTTAGAAATGCAAATATAATATTGGCATTGAATATGTTTTGAGATGCATGTTGATAATGCTTGTTGGAGAATATGTTTTAATTTGCCTCTGGGATAGAAATGGGATGACCGGTGATGGGTCAGGTTATGGAATGTTGGTTGGTAATGTTATTGAGAATTGAGGAAAACTTGTTTTTTGAAAACTTGTATCTAATTTCGGGGACGAAATTCCTTAAGGGGGGGAGGTTATAGCGATCCCGATTTTCTTTTCCTTTATTTATTGTATTTTGGACTTGGTTCCATGGTTATGTTGTTGTCTTATTCTCATTTTCATCCTTTACTCTTTGTATTTGTGTCTTAGGTTGTGTTGGGCAGGTTTGGAACAGGTTGGTTGTGTTTAGAAACCAAAAGTTGATGCCCAGATTTTGGCCTTCATGCTCGAACGGGGATTTTGACGCTCGAGCGGGCCCTTTGTTGTCGCTTATCCACTTGAGCGGGTGTTTTGACGCTCGAGCATGAATATTCATCTCCCAGTATTTTCTCTGCAGGTCATCGTACGCTCGAGCGGGAGTTTTGACGCTTGAGCGGGGACCATGGTCTACGAAACTTCTGCAAGTGTGCAATCGACGCTCGAGCGGCGCTTTTCATGCTCGAGTGTGAGCGTGTGTCTGATGCTCGAGCGGGGAGTTCCATGCCCCAGCGGGGCGACTTTTATATTAGTCCGAAAAGTGACATTTTGGATCACTTTTTGACTTTCTTTCTCTCTCCTACTTTTTCAAAACCTCCATTGGAGAGCACCTCACTCTAAAACTCCAACTTCTCTCTAAGGTTTTATCTAGTAGGAGTGATCTTTTATCCTTGGGCCTTTGTAAAAAGTGTGGAGCTTGTTGAGGGCTACATTTTCATCTGAAAATATTGGGGTTTGGAGTACTTTCAAATTTCTTCATCTTCTCCTTTGAGCTCCGAATTTGAGGTAGGGACAACTACTCATTTTTATGGTCTTTGACATAAACTATTGGTCATCTTGATGTAATGTTGAATTTGGGTAATTTTGGGTGTTAGGGTTTCAAAATAAATAAAGAGGGGTTTGGTTATTTTGACTCATAAATGTGTATCTTGAGTCTTAAAATGATGGTATTGATGTTGTTGATGATATATGGGACCTTTGGGTCATTGTAGAGAAAAATGGGAGAAAGCCCTAAATTGTTGTATGAATTAATTTATAAAATTAATTTGGAAATGTTATGGAAATATGGAATCGAGTTGGAAATAATGAAATTGGCACATTATAAGAAGGAATGGTGGAGTTGGATTTATTAATCGCTCACTTATGAAATTGTTGTCAAATTATCTGTTGATGCATTTATTATCTGTTTAGAAATAAATTGCTTTGGGCTATCGATGGAGGATAGTCTCGATTGTTGTAGACAATGCATGATGATTAGGCGAATTAAAACTAATCAATTGATTATGTCATCGAATATGACGGTAGGAATAATACATCAAATTTGTGTATTGTTTGATCGTGTATATGATAATTGTTTATATACATTGTTTTGTGTGGGAGGAGATAGGGGATGTACTCCATGGTTTAGGGGAAGATAAAGGATGGACTCCTAAACCGGATGTTATTTGGGAGGAGATAGGGGATGAACTCCATCGAGACAGCAAATCTGTGTATCATTTATGAAGTATGAAAGTGTTTTAATGTGTTATTGATACAGCGAATCTGTGTATCATTTATGAAGTATGGAAGTGTTTTGATGTGGTATTGATACAGCAAGTATGTGTATCTATTGTGAATCATAGAAGTGTTTGATATGAGTTATAGTCTCATTAAATTATTGGCCAGGTTTTGAGCCTTATTCATAAATTAAGAACTGGGTAAGTAATGGAAAATGGAATGAAACATGGACATATTTGTCATGGAATTGAAATGTGTTGTAAGTTGGTATATATGAGTTAAACATTCATCGAATGTTGATGTTTTAGTTATTGCTCATATTATATTTAACATATCTCTACTGGGCGTTGGCTCACCCTATATGGGACATCATTTTTCAGGTTCAGGTATTATTCCGCCTCCGAGGTCTTCGCTTGGATGGTTGTGAGAGTTGAAAGCTTTTGTTTATTTTTGTTTATTACATGTAAATCAAGCCAAGGGCTTATTTTGTGTTTTGAGTTAGTACTCTTCTTTTGTAACCAAGTGTCGACTTGGAAAGTTGTAAGACCGTAGGGCCTTTATCTTTGTTGTCAACATATAATACTTTTGTAATGAATACTCTGATGAATGAAATTATGCTTTATTCTCTTATGTCTAAGCACGTCAAGATTGTATGATTTAATGGGTTTTTCGAGGGCATTACAGAAACACGCAAGGGGAGTAAAATATAATAAAGGTTAGGTGAACAGTTTCACAAATTTTTTAAAAAACAATAAAAAAAAAATTGTGCATTTAAAATATGACTTCAAATTTAAAATTATATTTTTAAAACAAGGTTTTCAAGATAACTTAAAGAAATAAGTTTAAAACACATATGGACTCTTCCTTGGAACTTTTGCTTTAGGTGAGAGTGAATTATTTTATTTTGCTTTTTATAGCTATATAGGTACAAAAATAAAGGTTGGGGACATTAGAACTCCACAGATAATAATAATTTTGGACATTTTGAATTTGGACTCCATTTGAGTGAGGCTTATTAAGAATATTTTAATTTTGAATTTAGTATAAAATGTATAAATTTTTTGGATCCCAATTTTTACATAATTTTGAATTTAAACTTTTTGTTTTAAAATGATAGACTCAAAATTAAGAATAATAATGTGGCAGGCCAATGTAGGGATTCACTCATATCAGATTGAGGGAGATAAATACGGATGAGGTAATTTTATAATCTTAAGGATGGCGGTATTAATAAAAATGAGAGACAATATAGTATATTATAGATAATAATTTATAGGCCATGCTAAGGGTTGTTAATAAGTACCCAAAACAAGATCAAAAAAATTATAATCCCAATACATTTTCCCATATATTCTAGAATATTTTTACACATTTTAATACACTTTTAATATACATGTTACACACTTTTTCAACACTATCAATAAGTGTTAGGGCTTATCTATAATAATAATAATAATAATAATAATAATAATAATAATAATAATAATAATAATAATAATAATAATAATAAGCCTTAGGGCTTTTGTTAGCATTTTTCATAAATTATAAAAAATGAGACTTAAAAAATGTAAAATGAAAAATAAAGAAATGAAAATGAGTGTTTTTAAGTATAATATTTAAGTGTTTTAGTCTTATTATATTTAAAAAAAAAATTAAATTATATATATATATATATATATTATATAAAACTATATTTGTTTAGTATAATGGTGATGGAGGTGAGAATAGGAAAATGCGTCCCCACAGGTAATTCTATTTAAACATCTTTACTTATGTTAGTATATACCATTTATTCATTTTACACCATACACAAATTAAAACTTTTAATTTTGTCTCAACACACATCATTTTACACCATACACAAATTAAAACTTTGATTAGTATAATGGAGATGGTCTATGTAATGGATGCCGGACAAGAGGAGAGGAATGCTATGAAGGTGGTAATGATTGGAAGGAAAGGAGGTGACTGCCGGTGAAGGTTAGGGTTGAGTTGGGAGAGAGGGAGGGAGGGAGAAAATGAGGGGTGTGTTGGTAATTTGATTGAAGGATAGAAATGTAATAAATTTTTTTTTTTTAAAAAGATGTGTACTAAATTAATTAAGTATGTGAAAATAGAATTTCCCCAGCCCCACCCTATTTTGTCATTGAAGTGATATTGGAAAAAATTACCATCTCTATTCAAAGCTCAATTAAGTTATTAAATTTGAATTTTGTATGTAATTTATTTAATTTCTTAGGTACACTGCACGAAATAGAATAGTGTGGTGTGTTCTTATGGGTTGGATTGAGATTTTTCTTCTAGGTGGACCTATGATGATATAGCGATCCAGGGTTTTCCCCTTTATGTACTGTATTCCGGGCTTGGGTTCCTCGGTTGAGTAATGTTGTATATGTTTCATTTCCATCCTTTAATTCTTTGTATTTGAGTTTTGGGATGTGTTGGGCAGGTTTGTAACAGGTTGGGTGTGTTTTGAAACAAATGGTTGCTGCCCAGTTTTTGGTGTCTTCACTCGAGCGAGCTCTGTGTTTTAGTTCCTTCGCTCGAGCCAGGGTTCCTTCACTCGAGTGAGATATGAGTGGTGTGTTTGTTGGCTCGAGCGAGAATTCTTGCGCTCGAGCGTGCGTCTGCGTCCAGTTTGGACCTGAAGGTTGTGTTTCTTGGCTCGAGCGAGCTTTCCTTCGCTTGAGCGAGCGAGCTGTATGTTTTGGGTTTCTTCGCTCGAGCGAGGACTCCTGCACTCGAGCGTTCTTTTGGGTTGCAGACCTGAAGCTTCATGTTGTTGGCTCGAGCGAGGATTTCTACACTCGAGCGAGGTTTCATTGTGTCTGGTCGCTCGAGCGACCACTCCTTCGCTCGAGAGAGGTTCGAACATATCAGTTCGTAGCAGCCGCTTCTTCTTCACTTTTTCATTATCTTCTTTACTCAAACCCTAGCCCCGGTTGCTTCTCTCTCTGCATACATCTTCTCTCTACAAATCCATCTAGTTCTAGTGGTCTTCTACCCTAGCCTCTTTGTAAGAAAGGTGGAGCTTGGTGTGGGCTTCATTTCAATCCGAAAAAGTTGGTGTTTGAAGCATCTTAGGTTTTCACCTTCAACTCCTTTGAGTCCCTTCTCTTGAGGTAGGGATACCCTACTCCTTCTTATGAGTTTTGACATAGATTTTAGTCATTTTGTGTAAATGGTGGATTATGGAAATTTTGGGAAGTTTAAGGTTTGATTTAAAGTTATAAAAAGGGGGTTTTCAATTGTTAAACTCCATGTGTATGTGAGACTATGGAAAATGAAATTTTTGGTGTTGAATTGATGAAAATGAGCCTTAGGGCTAAAGTTGGGAAAAAGGGGGAAAAGCCCTAATTTAATGTGATTAATTAATTTGTATAATTAATTTGAGAAAGTATGTGAATGTGAAATTGAGTTGAAAATCATGAAATTGGGAAGTTGAGAGACTGGGTGGTGTAGTTGGATTGATAATCACTCACCTATGAAAATATTGATAATTTATCTGTTTGATGAATTTATTGTCTGTTTAGAAATAACTGCTTTGGGCTATCGGTGGAGGATAGTCTTGATTGTTGTAGACACTGTATGTTGATTAAGGAAAACTGAAACTAATCAAATGTTTAAGTTATTGAGTATGATGGTGTAGACGTCCCCGAACGCCCCGGGAGGAACGAGCTCCCGTTCTGTTCATTTTGGGGTCACTACAGCTCAGGACTCTTAAAATTTGTCACGGTTCTAAGTCTGAACCCAAAGAGTCCAAATCCGGCAAATCGTTTTAAGAAAACAGATTTTTGAAAGAAGTGCCAAACATGGACTGCTTTGCTAGATACAGAGTCGCCACCTAAATATTTTATTTTGGGAAATTTAGGAAACCCTGACTCGGTGCCAAAAGGCCACGTGTCCGTCATCACCAAAGTTGCCTCGGCTCGGGAACTTGGGTACGATTGGGGAAGGTCACTTCGTGAGCACCCCCGCTCGCCCGGTCATAGACCGGCCTCTACTAACCGTGATATCAATTTTTGAAAACATTGCGAGTTCTTATTCCGGTTTATTAGCCTAGGTTACTATGTGATGCGCACAGCATACAAATATAGACCGGGTCGCCTGAATTGGGACGAAATATTTCATGTTTGTTTTTGAAAATGGTTTGCTACCCGCAGGTAGGCTTGAAACATTTGATGATTTATTCCAATTCAGATAACCCAACCTTCACCCACAGGCATTCAGGCAGTTATATCACATTAGCAATTAGCCTCATGGTAAGCATGCTATTCATGGCAGTCACTCACACGCATGCAAGGATGCTAAAGCATAAAACTCACCGAGTACTCCAAGCCAAAACAGAATTTACATTAGAAATCATGCATGATCCTAAGTATGCAGAGATGCCTAATGCAACACATGCAAAATGCAACTATAGCAGGCTCGGCTATTCTAAGATGGCATGTGAAATGCTACAACTATCATGTATTCAATTTGGAATCGAAAGTGCAATGCAGTTAGTATGATGCGCCGAGCCCGGTGCATGCAAAACAGATGAATGATGCAAACATACTGTCATACTGTATGCTAATTGAAATATGCCCTAATCTAACCATCAAAAGCGGATAAATAAAAGGGAGAAAGACGTGGGGTTGGAAGACATACATCACACTCACGCACACTTATTACAGTTGCGCCCTCGCACAGAGGGTCCAAATAAATGTACAGTCCCAAATGAAAGAATATTACAGTCCAAATATTACAGTCCAAATAATATACAAATTCCTACTTAATCAAATTAACTAAGAAAATAAATAAAACTGGCATGCAAGCCAGGGACTGCCTTGCTTCTGATGGATGATGTATGTTAGGCTGCTTTGCGCGGAAATCCACCGGGATGCCCCAATTAGCCTCTGTTTAGCAGTTATTCTTGAAATGCGTGCCAAGTCCCGAAAAATTGCTGATTCCTGATTTTGCTGCAACAGAGAGCAGGAAAGGGGCATAGCAATGTATTTCACAAATATGTGCATGCCTCGATCCTCATGCCACCAATCACGCATACCGAGGCATGATGGCCGAGGAGTCGAATTGCACAACTCAATATAGAATGAATGCACGTATAAACACAATAAAACCTAACTCCATCATGGATAATCCGGAGTGTCGGTGACTGGGGAATTGAGATACATTCCGTCACTCGGAGTACGAAATGTACCTCGTTTCCCGTGCCCGGGCTAACTCCTATTCCGGACACAATGCAATATGCATGATATGCATGAAATGCAACTAAGATGCAATCCTAACATACACAATGCTATGAAAATGAGATGCCTCGAAATGCGTGCACGCGGACACGCAAACCGAGAAAATGACAGAATGCAATCTAAGATACAACCTAGTATGCACTATGCTATGAAAAAGAGATGTCTCAAAATGCGTGCACACGGGCACGCAAACTGAGAAAATGACAGAATGCAATCTAAGATACAACCTAGTATGCACTATGCTATGAAAATGATATGCCTCGAAATGCGTGCACACGGGCACGCAAATCGAGAAAATGACAGAATGCAATCTAAGATACTAAAATGGCATGGGAAAGGTAACATGGACTTATACTAACATGAGTGGGCCTCAGCCGCACTCACATAAGAAGCTGGTTGATGAAAATGAAGTGCCTCGAAATGCGTGCACACGGGCACGCAAACCGAGGCAATGGCATACGCAATGCAAATGACATGAAAACATGATATGGGCTTATACCAACATGAGTGAGCCTCAGCCACACTCACATAGGATGCCGGCGGATAAAAATGAAGTGCCTCGAAATGCGTGCACACGGGCACGCAAACCGAGGCGATGGCAGAATGCGATGTAATGGCAGGAAAACATGATATGGGCTTATACCAACATGAGTGAGCCTCAGCCACACTCACATCGGATGCCGGTGGATAAAAATGAAGTGCCTCGAAATGCGTGCACACGGGCACGCAAACCGAGGCGATGATAAAATGTGATGAAATGACATGGAAATGACAAATGGGCTTATACCAACATGAGTGAGCCTCAGCCACACTCACATAGGATGCCGGTGGATAAAAATGAAGTGCCTCGAAATGCGTGCACACGGGCACGCAAATCGAGGCGATGATAGAATGCGATGTAATGGCATGGAATGGATAACAAACATTCTAAAGGAATTTCAGCAGTAAAATATGGGGGAAAACAGTTCCGAAATGAGGCGAAATGACATGAAATGCATGGAATTGTCCCGAAATGTGAATTTAGGCACCCGAAATGGCCTATAGCTATGCTAAACATGCACAATATGGACATGCAATGCAAAGACAGAAGCTAGAAAGTCCCAAAAAGGCACTTTCACAGTTATAAACATGGCCAAACAGCAAGCATAGGTATGGCAAAGATGGCATGCAAGAATAGGGGCCAAAAGAGGGGTAATGAAGCAAGTGATATAAGTAAAATCCAAACTGAAAATTTTCATTCTACAACACTGAAGAGGGACCAAAAATATGAATATTTACAGTATATGGCAAGCTTCGAATCAATATACAAACATGCTAAAAATGCAATGCAAAATGAGACTCAAAAAGGTGCTATAACATGAAGTATACAAAGTAATCACCAAACAGAAAAAAAGTGTTAATGAAACATGAATTATAGGCCAAAATAAGGCCACTTTCATTTCTGTGAAGAAGCCAAAAACAGAAGCAAAGGGGGCTACCAATTTATGCAAAAATGGGGCCAAATAAGGGATATAACTACAAGTGACACATGGAGGCACCAAATGGTGAGGGGCCCTTCAACAATGTTGAAGAAGGGCCCAAAATAAGCACATTCACAGATTACATCATGCTCGAAAACAGATTACTCATGGGCCAAAAATAGCATGCAAGATTATGACATACAAGAGGATCAATGAAGCAAGTGCATCATAGAGGGCTCAAACAGGGTTGAGCCCTTAATGAAAAGTGAAAATAAGCTCAAAAGAGGGCCCCTTTAAGTTAGGGCCGGAGCTTGAAACAAAGAGAATGTAGGTCTTAAAAATAGATCAAGAAAAAGGGTCAAAGAGGAGAAATGTTACTCACCCTTGAAGACCAAAACTTTTGTTGCTTCTTGGACCAATTAGCAGCTTCTTTGGCCTTTGAGAAACCTTCCTTGTTGCTGGAAATGAGGTAGTGGTGGTAGAGCTTGGTGGTGTAGAAGAAATGGTGCTTAGGGACTTAGAGATTTTCAAGGAAATGAGAGGTATAGAAATGGAGTTGTGTATGGAAGCTTGAAGGTGAAGTTTTCTAACCCCCAAAATACTACAAGGCTTGCTTGCTATATAGGCCAACAAGGGGGTGTAAAGGTGGGGGAAAAGGAGACAAACTTTCCCCCACAAAATATCCCCCGGATAAAGATCTTTTCTGGGGGATAAAGCTCCACAGCTGTAAAGTGCACAGTGCCAAGATCTCGGCCGGCCAGTTACTTTTGCTGCAGGTGGCCGGCCGGCCACACCCCCTAGCCGGCCGGCTAGGGGTCAAAAGGTTCAATCAGATTTTCTGGCCGGCCACCAACTGATGATGTCCTCCTATGTGTGTACAACACAACCATGTGGTTCAAAGTTCGAGAAAATGGGCCCAAGGGGTTCAACATTAGCCCGGAAGGAGGGGGTCAAAAGGGTCAAGCAGCATTACTGGCCAGCCACCAACTTTTAGGGTCCTCCCATGTGTGTACATCACAAATATGTGGTTCAAAGTTCGAGAAAATGGGCCCAAGGGGTTCAACATTAGCCCGGAAGGGTGAAAAACGGGCGCCGGAGGGCGTCGGAGGATGTATAACTGGTTGCTACAACAATTGCTGGCCTCCCACCCTTCAGTGACCTTCCTGGCGATAAAACAGAGGTACCTGCCAAAAATAAACGAAAACTGTTGCAAAATGAAAGTTCCGGGGCCAAAACACGCAGTTCGGGGTCCCGAAAATGGGCTGTTAAGCACCGAAAGTGGCGTTCGACCTCGAAGTGGGTTTCTCATACCCCAGTGTCCCTCAAAAGGGAGCAAATAGGAAGTATGCCAAAAATCAGAGCAAACGGAGATGGTTAGGCGGTCCCGAACCGAGGCACACGGCCTGACGGTCCCGAAAAACCGAAAACCGGACTCCGAAATGGGCAAAATGGCCTACAGCCACCAAATGTAGCCCGCGGCCACTGAGAGATGGTCTACGAGACCTCTCCCTCCCCTCAGGAAAAGAAACAAAGAAAACCGAGCCTGGTTCGAAAACCTTGCCTGGTTCGCAAACCGAGGCAAAGCACAAAAGAGGGTTCGGAAGTCCGGAGGTAGGGCTCACGGCCGCAACTCGGAAACTTCTGAACGAGCACATTATGCAACATCGCCAAGCGCTCATTCGGTGACGTCTGAGTCTTAAGGTTGGCCAAAAATGGGGTGTCTACAGTTGCCCCTCTTTGACAGAACTCGGAAGTCATAAGAATGACGGGAGTGAATGTCAAAGCCCAGAGACGACCCATTTTTGATAAGACCGAAGACTTAGACAAAGCAGACAAGATAGACAAAGATGTGCCCGTAGGTATGCCCGCAGGCAGGGGCAAAATGCAAATGATATGTAAGAAGATTTTGAAGATTGGACTTATACGCTACGCGAAGCCGGTTTTGAAAGTTGGACTTATACGCTACGCGAAGCCGATTTGAAAGTTGGGGATTCATGCAATGCACTGTAACGTAGTGGCTAAAATGCAATGTAATAGCTAAGAGGTAAAGGTACCTTACAGGGGCAATTGGCAATGACTTACCTCATGCTGCTGGGGATCTTTCGCTTCTTTTTGGTTGAACTGCAGGTACAACTTTTCTCCCTGACCATGGTCGCAGCTTTCCCTATTCTCCAACGGGGTGACAGACTAGGTTGGTTCAGTATCCAGAATTGAGGTGCATGCACGCTATCTCAACCTATGGGGCTTCCATACAGATTTCAAGCCAAGGACACGCCTCTGGGTATTTAAACCAGACTTTAGTCACGGAAATCCCGAACCTTTGTGTTCTAGGCATGAGCCATTCGAACTCTAGTTTCCACCGTCGCAGTTGGTCTCCTAGGAACTCACTGCAAACACAGGCAGGTGGCTATACCGGACCACAGGAAGTCGTTCGGGCACGACAAACACCAAAGGAATTACACCTTTAGAGGATTTAAGGTCTCCTAGACCAGGAGTGCACAAGATAGTGCGAATAAAGATGCAGGATTTAAGGTCTCCGCAGACTGGAGGATTTAAGGTCTCCCAGACCGGGGAGTGCACAAGACAGTGCGATGCAGAGTGAATGCACAAAACAGTGCTAAACAGATGCACAAAATAGTGCGATGCTAAAGGTGTACAATATAGTACGAGCAAGGTGAATGCACAAAACAGTGCGATACAAATAAGGTGCGCAAGATAGCGCGATACAATGCACTAACAAGTACAGGTGAGATGCGCAAGATAGCGCGATGGAATGCATGCAAAATGCAAGTAAGGTGCACAAAACAGTGCAATGCGCAAGAAAGCGCGAGTGATTTGAAATGCACAGGACAGTGCGATACGCTAAACAGAGCGATTGAAATGAAATGCACTAGACAGTGCGATGCGCTAAACAGCGCGATTGATTTGAAATGCACTAGACAGTGCGATGCGCTAAATAGCGCGATTGAAATGAAATGCACTAGACAGTGCGATGCGCTAAACAGCGCGATTGAAATGAAATGCACTAGACAGTGCGATGCGCTAAACAGCGCGATTGATTTGAAATGCACAAGACAGTGCGATGCGCTAAACAGCGCGATTGAAATGAAATGCACTAGACAGTGCGATGCGCTAAACAGCGCGATTGATTTGAAATGCACTAGACAGTGCGATGCGCTAAACAGCGCGATTGAAATGAAATGCACTAGACAGTGCGATGCGCTAAACAACGCGATTGATTTGAAATGCACAAGACAGTGCGATGCGCTAAACAGCGCGATTGAAATGAAATGCACTAGACAGTGCGATGCGCTAAACAGCGCGATTGATTTGAAATGCACAAGACAGTGCGATGCGCTAAACAGCGCGATTGATTTGAAATGCACAAGACAGTGCGATGCGGTAAACAGCGCGATTGAAATGAAATGCACTAGACAGTGCGATGCGCTAAACAGCGCGATTGATTTGAAATGCACAAGACAGTGCGATGCGCTAAACAGCGCGATTGAAATGAAATGCACTAGACAGTGCGATGCGCTAAACAGCGCGATTGAAATGCACTAAACAGTGCGATAAAATGCATCTTCTATGCAAGTATGGGGGGCATTTTCCACGCAGAAGATACAAGCATTTTCTATGCAAGTATGGAAGCACATTCTATGCAATATTGAAAGCAAGCATATTCTATGCATGAAACAAGCAAAGCATATTCTATGCAGAATCGAAAGCAAGCATATTCTATGCAGAATCGTAACGATGTGCGGCACGCATGCCACAGAAGTGTATATGAAAGCGCACATTCTATGCAGTAGAGGAGCATCAAATATGTACTCTGGTGCCTCTGATTTACCTCTTAGAGGACTTTGCAACACATTCAGCTCAAAAGGGCACACCCTGTTCATGTTGGCGAGAGGTAACATCTGCTGCTGCTGCTTTAATGGCCATTCTGACTTGAAGCATGCTTAAATTTGGAGTAGAGGCACACTCATTCTTCAGAGCACTGACAAGGCTTTCTTTTGCTTTGTAGTCTGGAACTTATATAGCTTCAGATAGGTCCTTGTCTTGCTGCTCTGACAATGACCTGGGTTGAACCCTGCGGTTTTATGAAAGAATGAATCTTGTTTTGCACAGATGTGGAGAACGGCACGGCACTCTGAGCGTAAAACGATTTTATTTTGGAATTGGTAAATGAGCTTTTGACCGGGTATCGAGCCTACGACTGAACATAGCAAAAAAGACTCAACAAGGAAATAAAAGGCACACAACCTAGACACATCGAGTAACACTCGAAACGACTCAAAACAAGAAGCGAGATAAAAACAAAAAGACACGACACTCAGACGTGCACGGGGAGCCTGTTTCACCGGGTAGTGTTTCCCACCCTTTCTTATTTGTGGTTCTCACATCACTCGGCCCTCAAGCTCTGTTTTTCTGAAAAAGCCCTCTTCTCACTTTTCCTCTCATCGCACATCTCTCTATTCTTCATTCTCTCATTTTTCATCCCTCCCCTGGGTGGTTGATGGACGAACAGCAAACTGTGGGCTCGTGCCCCTAGCATTCTGCTAGATTCTCTTTCTTCTGCTCACAATTAGTGAATTCCTCCCATGGAAGGGTTGCGCTACAACTGGGTGTGTGGCAAATCCGCAGCTAACATCAGTTGATGATGCTTTGCTGGGGAGCTTGGACGTGATAAGATCTGTCCAGATGATGGAGTGGAATATCTTGTCCCGTTCTAGTTCGTGCTTCGCACTTTGCTCGATACCTCGTTGCTTGGAGGATGTGAGAGCTTTCTGCCCTTTGTTGTGCCCTTTTCTGGCAGATAGAGTGCCCTTCTTGGCAAGTATGTTGACAATGGGAAAGACAGGAAGCCTGACTCAACTGTGCCCCTAGTTCATCATTTCGACCATTTTTGTTTTAGTTTTCTCCTAAAAAATTTTGACCAAAATGAGAGTTAGATTAACATGCTTGTTCAATTTTCTGATTTAAAATCATGCAAGTTAGGCTATGAGCACTGAGAGTTTTCCTTTTTTGGGTCCAAGAAGTGGTCCAGTTTTGAAAATGGGATACTTTTCGAGAAGATTTAGTCAACCCTAGTAAAAATTCTCAAAAACTATTTTTGCAAACGATCACTGCTCAACGAGCACGGAACCTACTCTCGAGATGCACAACTTCGGATTCGAAGGAAGATTTCCCCTTTGCTCGAAGAGAGCTGCATGGCAACGGAAAGTTGCCCCTTGTTTGAACGGCACCGCGGCGTATTGAATGGCAACGGAAAGTTGCCCCTTGTTTGGATGGCACCGCAGCGCATTGAGGCAGTCCTCAGTGTGACGAACACAATCCGTCTCTCGGATACAAAGAAGGCAAAGATGATTAGAACCATCGCATGGACATAGTCGATTTGGAAGTGTTTTACGGCTGGACTTCAGAATGAAGTTGCCTACGTATCCCAAAGATGGGAATCAAGCCTCACGTAGTTCGGGGTTAAGGTACACTCGGGTATTAACCTCTCCTTTTTAGGCTCTAACTTTTGCCAAGGTGCCCGTTGCGGGTTTTCGACCTTGCGAGCTTTGTTTTTCTTTTCTTTTCAATTCTTTTCATTTCTTTTCTTTTCTGATTTTTTTGTTCTCTTTTCTTTGCATCTTTCTTTCATTTTTCTTCTTTTTGTTTTCCTTTTTTTTTCTTTTACGTTTTTTGTTTCTTTCTTTTTTTTTTCGTATTTTTCTCTTGCTCTAACTTTTGCCTGGGTCGCCCTTCCGGGTTTTCAGCCCAGCGAGCCTCTCAAAGGGTAAAAGCGTAACGAGTCCATGCCAAATGGTTTTGAGATCCTGAAATTATCTGAATCCAGGAGAATGGCTGCTGTTCTAGCTTCGTAAGCTTCTCTTGATGAGATCTGATCTTTTTGATCTGACTTTCCTGGCCTCTTGTTCGAGGGCTGCTTCAAATCCGGCCACACAGGCCTCACATTGTAGCTGACCGTTGAACGTTCTGAATGGGCCCAAGGTTTGAAAGCAAGGACTCAAGTCTCGAGGCTGAGAGCGATCCTAAGCTGCACAATCTCAAGAGCGATTCCACACTAGTCTTCGCAGGACCGCGCAAAACATTTTGTTTTTGAAAATTTTTAAGAAAGCGACAAATTGCTCGCGCTGAAGATAGTGTAGAACCAATCTGGATCAAGCCAGGATCCTTCTAAGTACTCATGCTAATAAGCATGATTTCATTCATTAAGGGCTTAGCACGCCTCTCTTTCTCTCAAATGATCAAAGTTTTGCAAATCCCGAGGAATTCCTCCCCCTTCGTTTTCACCGCAGTGTTCAAAAAAGTTTTGAAAAACTTAGGTCAATGCAATGATTTTGGGGTGCAGAAGAGTAGGCGAAAAGTACTGCCGTTTCATTCAAACTTTCTAGCACAACTGGCACAAAGCAGAAGCAAGCACAAAGTATGAAAAAACCACTGCTGTTTCATTCAAATCTGTTGGTAGAACTGGCTCCCTAGCAGAAACAGACTCAAAACAAAACGAAAAGACAAACACAAAACAAAATGGTGACGCCCGAGGTAACACCCCCCGGAATCACCTGACTCCTATACAACAGGACTGACTCGATACAACAAGACAGACCCAAAATAAAAAGAGACTGACTCAAAACAAAAAGACAGACTCAAAACAAAACAACAAGACTGACCCAATACCCGAGTCGGAAACCGGCATTCGCGAATGCTCAAAACAGTGCATGCCATCCACCATATCTGGGGTAAACTGAGCGCTGCTCGCAGGTGGTTCATCCCTCCAATCACATCACATTATCCCCTACAAGTTCACTGATCAAGTACCGATAGACTTTGCAGGACCTGGTGCGGGGATGACCCCATTGCCAAATAGATCCTGTACTTCTTGGCGAAGACGGAAGCAGGCGTTGGTAGTATGGCCAGTTTGTTGATGGTACGCGCAGTACTGGGTAGTATCATGTGTAGCCGGAAGAGGGTTCGGGAGAGGCCGGGGCTCAAGGGGTTTGAGATGGCCTTGTCCAACAAGGATTTGGAGAGCTTTGGACAAAGGCATATAGAGGGCATGGAAGACCCTCCGACCTCGGGGTTGGTATTTCAAGGTTTGTGGATTTTTGCTGGACGCACCAGCAGGGGGATTAGCAGGTGCTGGCCTAGTTTGCTGATCATTTCCGAGCACGGGATTAGGGCTGAAAGGAACATTCCTCGTACAAAGGCCCTCCTCCTGGCTTGCCCCTTGATTCAGACTGCTCTCATTCTGAGTGGCGAAAGTGTCATCCACAATTTTTGTAACAACTGCGAGGACTTGCTCTTTGTTCAGTCCCTCAGCTTTCAAAGCCTCAATATCCCACCGAAGGTGTTCATGGGGACCAATGCCTGCCCCTACCTTGTTCCTCCCACTCACCTCCATTCCGCCAAGGGATTGGCTTTCCTCAAATGCAGCCCGTCCCAACATCGGGGAGTCTCTTGACATGAAGTTCTCGGTATGTGGTGTGGTCGATGATGGAGCCAATGTCCCGGAGGCCAGATCCGTCACGGTTTTTTGAAGATCTTCAATCATTCCCATCAACTCAGAAGTAGTGGGTTCACGGGTTTGAGATGGTTGAGGTTCAGGCGCACCCATCATGCATAAGTCCATACTTTCTGGGATAAACACCTCAGGTTTGGGTAGATGGGCTGGGGTGATGTATATGCTGGGGTCATAGGTGGATGACAGTATGTGGATGTGATTGAGGTAGGCAGGAGATGTTCGGTCATTAGGATCTGAAGGTGGAGCTATCGTCCGGTTGTCAATGAGATTTTGGACCTCATGACGAAGGCGGTAGCAACGGTCGGTGCCATGACTGCGCTGCTGATGGTACATACAGTACTTGGCGGGGTTATGTCTGGCTGGGAGTGGGTTGGGAAGAGGTTGAGGATCGAGGGGTTTGAGATGCCCTTTTTCCATCAAGGTTTTTAGTGTGCTAGTCAGGCTCATATAGAGGGGGGTGAAAGTTCTACCCTGAGCTTGGGCTGGGCCAGCTGTTTGTGGGCTTGGCTTGGCAAAAGGGTTGGCTGTGGTGACTGTATTGATTTCGGTGGGTTTGGGAATAGCGCTACTACCAGCGTTGGTACTCCCTGAAATCACCTTTCTTGTCAGTTCCCTTGTCCTGGGAATGATCCCGCTGTTGAACACATTCTCGACTTGAACCCCCAGTTCATGCAAACTTTTGAAAGTGAATAGTGGAGCGACTATCAACTTTTGCAACATGTCATGCTCGAGGTTTCAGACCATCATCTGCACTTGATCCCTCTCAGAAGGGCGACGATCTGTCATTTGTGCTGCCTTTGCTCTCCACCTTGCAACGAATTCCACAAAAGGCTCTGTTGGGTTCTGGCGGGTTGCTTCAAGCTCTTGGATGGTCATTTCGACTTGGGTATTGTAGGAATACTGATCGACAAAGGCCTCAGCCAGTTCTTCCCAGTTTTGTTTCACTTTGTCCTTCAACTTAGCGTACCAAGTGGCTGCTACACCCGACAGGGTTCTTCCATACAGAGAGAGTTTTTGTGGCTTAGTCAGACCCATCGACTTCAGGACATCTAAGAAGAGTCGGATATGTACCATTGGATCTCCAGACCCGTCGAAACAGTCGATATATGGCATTTTGAATCTGTCTGGGAGCCGGATGGCCGCCTCGGTGTGCCCATCCTCAATGCCAGGAATGGAGTTAAGGCCCTGTGCCTTTTTGAATTGCTTCTCAAGGTTTGCAATTTTCACTGTAGTCAGATTGAACTCATCAACATGAAAGGGTTGAGTTCTCTCATTAGGCTGCACCAGGGGTCTGAGCACCTGAGCTTGAGCCAACCCTTCTCGAGGATTCAGACACTGCAAGTCTTCAACTGGCGGAATTGGGTCAAAGTTCGGCTGGGGTCCCAAAGCTGGATGTGAGGCAGATGCCCCAGATGGGTGCTGCGTTTCAATACTGGTCTCAGCCTGCATGGTAGTTCCCTGATTTAGCGCTGCTGTCACGGCCGCAAACTCTTCCGAACCCTGTGCCATCACAGTCTGCTGAGTCTGAACAAAGGTGATGTGACTGGCAACTGACGGATTAGATGAACAGATGAGCCCTGACCGGCTTTTCTTTACCTTGCCTCAGCGAAAGAACACTGGTTGCCCTTGAATTGAATTTCTGACCTAACAAAGTCTATCAGCACAAGTTCGATGAACCTCGAGGGATATCGGAGCCTTCTGAAGCGATAGTTCCAAGACTACCTAGCAAAAGAGAAAACAGACAGCACCTCAGCCTGATTTCACCTGAACATATACGAGCATACTGAATTCTGCCCAAAATTCGGCCTCAAAATCTGAGTCTGATACCCACAGGTAAAGCCGACTCCCAAATACTGATAATAATGCCCGCAGGCCTGATGCCCAAATTCGCAAACTGGTGCCCGCAGGCCTGACGCCCAAACTCATATACTGATACATGCATTCCTGTAGAGACGCACTCTAAAGCACATAACAGATAAGTGAGAGCCAAAACACCCCTATGTTGGGGTAGGGTTTCCCTGTTCTATTGTGTCAGGAGCTAGGGTTTTACTACGCACAGAGCGGTTTCAAACAACCTATAAACGGGTAAGCAACTTGTCCTAATTTGGAATGGTCACTATGGATCCGAATATGCACTAGGTCGAATGGTCAAAGAGGGTGCCCCAGTAAAACCGGGGTTTGTGTTCCCATACTGGCAGAGCCCACAACCGGTCAGCCTTATGGTCATGCCTTGACAAGACAAGCCTCCGGCAAACCGTTCAGGAATAGCAGATGGCAAACACGGTGTCCTAGGCGCACCAATGCAAATGCAATGCAAAGAATCACACAAGTGTAGTCAAAAACAGATATCATGAGTTCGAGTCAAGTTCTCTAAGTCCCCAGCAGAGTCGCCAGAAACTGTAGACGTCCCCGAACGCCCCGGGAGGAACGAGCTCCCGTTCTGTTCATTTTGGGGTCACTACAGCTCAGGACTCTTAAAATTTGTCACGGTTCTAAGTCTGAACCCAAAGAGTCCAAATCCGGCAAATCGTTTTAAGAAAACAGATTTTTGAAAGAAGTGCCAAACATGGACTGCTTTGCCAGATACAGAGTCGCCACCTAAATATTTTATTTTGGGAAATTTAGGAAACCCTGACTCGGTGCCAAAAGGCCACGTGTCCGTCATCACCAAAGTTGCCTCGGCTCGGGAACTTGGGTACGATTGGGGAAGGTCACTTCGTGAGCACCCCCGCTCGCCTGGTCATAGACCGGCCTCTACTAACCATGATATCAATTTTTGAAAACATTGCGAGTTCTTATTCCGGTTTATTAGCCTAGGTTACTATGTGATGCGCACAGCATACAAATATAGACCGGGTCGCCTGAATTGGGACGAAATATTTCATGTTTGTTTTTGAAAATGGTTTGCTACCCGCAGGTAGGCTTGAAACATTTGATGATTTATTCCAATTCAGATAACCCAACCTTCACCCACAGGCATTCAGGCAGTTATATCACATTAGCAATTAGCCTCATGGTAAGCATGCTATTCATGGCAGTCACTCACACGCATGCAAGGATGCTAAAGCATAAAACTCACCGAGTACTCCAAGCCAAAACAGAATTTACATTAGAAATCATGCATGATCCTAAGTATGCAGAGATGCCTAATGTAACACATGCAAAATGCAACTATAGCAGGCTCGGCTATTCTAAGATGGCATGTGAAATGCTACAACTATCATGTATTCAATTTGGAATCGAAAGTGCAATGCAGTTAGTATGATGCGCCGAGCCCGGTGCATGCAAAATAGATGAACGATGCAAACATACTGTCATACTGTATGCTAATTGAAATATGCCCTAATCTAACCATCAAAAGCGGATAAATAAAAGGGAGAAAGACGTGGGGTTGGAAGACATACATCACACTCACGCACAATTATTACAGTTGTGCCCTCGTGCAGAGGGTCCAAATAAATGTACAGTCCCAAATGAAAGAATATTACAGTCCAAATATTACAGTCCAAATAATATACAAATTCCTACTTAATCAAATTAACTAAGAAAATAAATAAAACTGGCATGCAAGCCAGGGACTGCCTTGCTTCTGATGGATGATGTATGTTAGGCTGCTTTGCGCGGAAATCCACCGGGATGCCCCAATTAGCCTCTGTTTAGCAGTTATTCTTGAAATGTGTGCCAAGTCCCGAAAAATTGCTGATTCCTGATTTTGCTGTAACAGAGAGCAGGAAAGGGGCATAGCAATATATTTCACAAATATGTGCATGCCTCGATCCTCGTGCCACCAATCACGCATACCGAGGCATGATGGCCGAGGAGTCGAATTGCACAACTCAATATAGAATGAATGCACGTATAAACACAATAAAACCTAACTCCATCATGGATAATCCGGAGTGTCGGTGACTGGGGAATTGAGACACATTCCGTCACTCGGAGTACGAAATGTACCTCGTTTCCCGTGCCCGGGCTAACTCCTATTCCGGACACAATGCAATATGCATGATATGCATGAAATGCAACTAAGATGCAATCCTAACATACACAATGCTATGAAAATGAGATGCCTCGAAATGCGTGCACGCGGGCACGCAAACCGAGAAAATGACAGAATGCAATCTAAGATACAACCTAGTATGCACTATGCTATGAAAAAGAGATGTCTCAAAATGCGTGCACACGGGCACGCAAAGCGAGAAAATGACAGAATGCAATCTAAGATACAACATAGTATGCATTATGCTATGAAAATGATATGCCTCGAAATGTGTGCACACGGGCACGCAAACCGAGAAAATGACAGAATGCAATCTAAGATACTAAAATGGCATGGGAAAGGTAACATGGACTTATACTAACATGACAGGGCCTCAGCCGCACTCACATAAGAAGCTGGTTGATGAAAATGAAGTGCCTCGAAATGCGTGCACACGGGCACGCAAACCGAGGCAATGGCATACGCAATGCAAATGACATGAAAACATGATATGGGCTTATACCAACATGAGTGAGCCTCAGCCACACTCACATAGGATGCCGGCGGATAAAAATGAAGTGCCTCGAAATGCGTGCACACGGGCACGCAAACCGAGGCGATGGCAGAATGCGATGTAATGGCAGGAAAACATGATATGGGCTTATACCAACATGAGTGAGCCTCAGCCACACTCACATCGGATGCCGGTGGACAAAAATGAAGTGCCTCGAAATGCGTGCACACGGGCACGCAAACCGAGGCGATGATAAAATGTGATGAAATGACATGGAAATGACAAATGGGCTTATACCAACATGAGTGAGCCTCAGCCACACTCACATAGGATGCCGGTGGATAAAAATGAAGTGCCTCGAAATGCGTGCACACGGGCACGCAAATCGAGGCGATGATAGAATGCGATGTAATGGCATGGAATGGATAACAAACATTCTAAAGGAATTTCAGCAGTAAAATATGGGGAAAACAGTCCCGAAATGAGGCGAAATGACATGAAATGCATGGAATTATCCCGAAATGTGAATTTAGGCACCCGAAATGGCCTATAGCTATGCTAAACATGCACAATATGGACATGCAATGCAAAGAAAGAAGCTAGACAGTCCCAAAAAAGGCACTTTCACAGTTATAAACATGGCCAAACAGCAAGCATAGGTATGGCAAAGATGGCATGCAAGAATAGGGGCCAAAAGAGGGGTAATGAAGCAAGTGATATAAGTAAAATCCAAACATGCTAAAAATGCAATGCAAAATGAGACTCAAAAAGGTGCTATAACATGAAGTATACAAAGTAATCACCAAACAGAAAAAAAGTGTTAATGAAACATGAATTATAGGCCAAAATAAGGCCACTTTCATTTCTGTGAAGAAGCCAAAAACAGAAGCAAAGGGGGCTACCAATTTATGCAAAAATGGGGCCAAATAAGGGATATAACTACAAGTGACACATGGAGGCACCAAATGGTGAGGGGCCCTTCAACAATGTTGAATAAGGGCCCAAAATAAGCACATTCACAGATTACATCATGCTCGAAAACAGATTACTCATGGGCCAAAAATAGCATGCAAGATTATGACATACAAGAGGATCAATGAAGTAAGTGCATCATAGAGGGCTCAAACAGGGTTGAGCCCTTAATGAAAAGTGAAAATAAGCTCAAAAGAGGGCCCCTTTAAGTTAGGGCCGGAGCTTGAAACAAAGAGAATGTAGGTCTTAAAAATAGATCAAGAAAAAGGGTCAAAGAGGAGAAATGTTACTCACCCTTGAAGACCAAAACTTTTGTTGCTTCTTGGACCAATTTGCAGCTTCTTTGGCCTTTGAGAAACCTTCCTTGTTGCTGGAAATGAGGTAGTGGTGGTAGAGCTTGGTGGTGTAGAAGAAATGGTGCTTAGGGACTTAGAGATTTTCAAGGAAATGAGAGGTATAGAAATGGAGTTGTGTATGGAAGCTTGAAGGTGAAGTTTTCTAACCCCCAAAATACTACAAGGCTTGCTTGCTATATAGGCCAACAAGGGGGTGTAAAGGTGGGGGAAAAGGAGACAAACTTTCCCCCACAAAATATCCCCCGGATAAAGATCTTTTCTGGGGGATAAAGCTCCACAGCTGTAAAGTGCACAATGCCAAGATCTCGGCCGGCCAGTTACTTTTGCTGCAGGTGGCCGGCCGGCCACACCCCCTAGCCGGCCGGCTAGGGGTCAAAAGGTTCAATCAGATTTTCTGGCCGGCCACCAACTGATGATGTCCTCCTATGTGTGTACAACACAACCATGTGGTTCAAAGTTCGAGAAAATGGGCCCAAGGGGTTCAACATTAGCCCGGAAGGAGGGGGTCAAAAGGGTCAAGCAGCATTACTGGCCGGCCACCAACTTTTAGGGTCCTCCCATGTGTGTACATCACAAATATGTGGTTCAAAGTTCGAGAAAATGGGCCCAAGGGGTTCAACATTAGCCCGGAAGGGTGAAAAACGGGCGCCGGAGGGCGTCGGAGGATGTATAACTGGTTGCTACAAAAATTGCTGGCCTCCCACCCTTCAGTGACCTTCCTGGCGATAAAACAGAGGTACCTGCCAAAAATGAACGAAAACCGTTGCAAAATGAAAGTTCCGGGGCCAAAACACGCAGTTCGGGGTCCCGAAAATGGGCTGTTAAGCACCGAAAGTGGCGTTCGACCTCGAAGTGGGTTTCTCAGACCCCAGTGTCCCTTAAAAGGGAGAAAATAGGAAGTATGCCAAAAATCAGAGCAAACGGAGATGGTTAGGCGGTCCCGAACCGAGGCACACGGCCTGACGGTCCCGAAAAACCGAAAATCAGACTCCGAAATGGGCAAAATGGCCTACAGCCACCAAATGTATCCCGCGGCCACTAAGAGATGGTCTACGGGACCTCTCCATCCCCTCAGGAAAAGAAACAAAGAAAATCGAGCCTGGTTCGCAAACCGAGGCAAAGCACAAAAGAGGGTTCGAAAGTCCGGAGGTAGGGCTCACGGCCGCAACTCGGAAACTTCTGAACGAGCACATTATGCAACATCACCAAGCGCTGAATCGGTGACGTCTGAGTCTTAAGGTTGGCCAAAAATGGGGTGTCTACAAATGGATGAATTAACACATTGAATATGTGCTTGGGTTGATCATTGTAGATGATAAACTATTTAAATACATTGCATATATATCATGTATGGGAGAAGATAGGGGATGCACTCCAAGGTTTGAGAGGAGATAGGGGATGTACTCTCAAACCATTTTCGGAGGAGATAGGGGATGGACTCCATTGATAACTAAGTTGGCCGGAGTGTCCAGGGTGAAAGTCCCGAAATCTTAATTACGTTTGCATAATGTAGATAATTGAAGTACAGAAGTGTTTTAATATGAATTGTAGTCTCATTCGAATTGTGGAAAAATCGAAATGTTTTAATATGAGTTATAGCCTCATTTAATTGTTTGGCTAGATAATGAGCCATGTTTATGAATTTGAATTGGATAAGTAAAGGAATGTGGAATGAAACACGGACGTATTTGTTATGGAACCGGGAAGTGTTGTAAATCGGTTTGCAAGTGTTAACCATTTATTGAATGCTAATGTTTTAGTTATTTCACATATTTGGTTTAGTATATCTCTACTGGGCTTTGGCTCACCCTTTATGGGACATCATTTTCAAGTACATGTGATATGCCATCTCCAAGGACGTAGCTTGAGAGGCTTAGAGACTGAAAGATCTTTTTGTTGTTATTTTTTTGTATTACATGTAAATCAAGCCTAGGGATTATTTTGTATAAAGAGTTAGAACTCTTCTTTTGTTGAACCCAAGTGTTGACTTGGAAAGTTGTAAGCCCGTAGCACATATACTTTTGCTGTCAACGTGTAATACTTTTGTACTTAACACTTTGATGTATAGAATATGATATCTCTTTCTTGTATCATGAATGTATGATTTATGGGTTTATTTTGAGGGCGTTACAAATGAGCTCTTACCATAAAAGTTGTTGAAGTGGACAAGTCACAAGTGTTTTTTTTTTTTTTTTTTTTGTAGTATACTGGTTTTCTAACAAATGTAAAATATATCTAATTTATGTAACTCAGAAGTAGGTGCAAATGTTATGAATTTATAATTTTATATTTAAACTTTTAGATAGTTTTTGATAAGTAAAAAGAATTATTTAACAATGTTAGCCGGTTTGATTAATAAGAAAAAAAAAATCACTTAGCAAATATTAAATGTGATAGTGATTGTATGAAGGGAGCGTTCCTTTTTTTTTTTAATGTGACATCCTTCATTTATATAATAGAATGCATAGCATGTCTATTTGTGTCAAAATTACAATATGAAATTTAAATTTTAGTACAAGTCTTAATTTTTTTTTTAGATTTTATTTTTATTTTTTTTTAATTTTTGTTGAGAAAACACAAGATTTAATATATTATACATCTAACAATAAGTCATCTACTAAAATAAGTCGGAGTACAAAATATAAAATAAATCTTAAATAGAGAAAAAGAACCTTCATGCAGAAAAGATATGAGTCTCCACATAGGGAGTAAAAAAAAATCCACGTAGAGATGAAACCTCTACAAAGAGAGAGATTATTTCAACACAAAATAAAAATAAAAAACAAAAAACAAAATGATCACCATCAAATAAATAATACCAATCACCTTAATGATCTGGTCAGTGTCACAACTGATAGCTTTGATATTTTAATTCCCACATCTACGTTACAAAATAAAATATTTTGGATCTGAGATGGTTACTTAGTGTATAACAACGCGTTTAACAATATCGAATCTCAATCATGAATTAGATCTGAGTCAAGATCTGAAAGATTCCTTAGTGGTAATCCAATGATGGAGGCAACAAGAGCGATAGTGGCTAGTATGGTGATAGAAACAACAGGAGAAAAAATAGAGGGGGGGGGGGAGGAATGTCAAAATACCACCCTTTTCTCCCTAAAGAGCATATAAAGGAAAGAGCGGTTAGAATTTGTTAGGGAAAGAAATGAAATAAGATTTCTTTACGAGTTTTATTAATGTGTGTTTTTAGGTCATCTGTTAAGATGTTTAAAAAGGTTATACATTTTTCATTACACATTGTTTTTCATGCAAAATATAATTAAAATGACATAACTAAACAATATTACCCAAACAAAAAACACTTTTACACTAAAAAGTAAAACACAACAAGAAAGAAAAAAGTATTATTTTAAAAATTTGGTATTTTCATAATTTGGCTTAAAAACAACATACTAAAATAATTTTAACTACAATTTAAAAATAAAAATTTTTAAATAATTTTAACTGCTAATTTTCAGTATTTAACTAGTGGTAACCTGTGCAATGCACAGAAAAAAGACAATATACATTTTGTGTGATAAATAAATCATTTTAATCTTGAATTATGTTTTAATTATGGCAAAGCCATGTGTAGACACCCCATTTTTGACCGACCTTAAGACTCAGACGTCACCAGTTGAGCGCTCGGTGATATTGCATATTGTGCTCGTTCAGAAGTTTTAGAGTCTCGGCTGTGAGCCTTGCCTCCGGACTTCCGGACTCTTTTGTGCTTTACCCCGGTTTGCGAACCAGGCTCCGTTTTCTCTGTTTTCTCTTCCCAAAGGGAGGGAGAGGTCTCGTAGATCATCTCTCAGTGGCCGTAGGCTACGTTTCATGGTCGTAGGCCGTTTTGCCCGTTTGGAGTCCGGTTTCCGATTTTTCGGAGCCGTTGGCCGTGTGCCTCGGTTCGGGACCACTTAACCACCTCCGTTTGCTCCAGTTTTTGGCATGCATCTTATTTACTCCCTTTTGAGGGACGCTGCAGTCCGAGAGACCAACTTCGTGGTTAGACACCACTTCCGGTGCCTAACAGCCCACTTTTGGGGCCCCGAACTGCGTGTTTTGACTCTCGAACCTTCATTCTGCATTTCTAGGCTCCGACCCAAACTTGAGATAGTCATATTTTGAGGTCTTTTTCATATTTGATCAAGGATCTTTTACTGTTTGAGATCTCCTCCTATCACTTGCTTCTTTAATGCTCTTTTAGGCCTATTTTTGCACGGTATTTTAGGCTTACTTGTGAGCTGTTCCGAACTTGGTCATAAACTACAAAGTGTCTTGTTTTGAGCCCCTCTTCAACTTTGTTGAAGGGCTCTCAGCCATTTGGGTCCAGAAGCTACCACTTGCCTTTATATCCCACTTTTTGGCCTTTTTGGGAGGAAATTTGAATTTCAATTTCCCCCCCATTTTTCCCCCTCTTTTCCACCTCTTTTGCTTATAAAACCAGCACCTCCCAGATGTGTTTTGGGGTTAGAAAATTTTGGTTTTGAGCTCTCTCATTAAATCTCTCTCTCTCTCTCTCTCTCTCTCTTCCAAGCTCCAAAACCCTTTGTTCTTGGACCATTTTTTACACTACAACCCCTAGCCTATCACCTCCATTACTCATTTCAGTACCTTGGAGGACATTTGAAGAGGTTGAAAGCTCAGATTTTTGAACTAAAAGCTGCTGGAAAGTTGTTCTTCAAGGGTGAGTCCCTATTTCCCTTAAACTTGCACTTTTTTGCATGATTGTTTAGCTTTACTTGGAAGTATTTTTGGACTTCGATCCAAACTGAAAAAGATTATATTTTGAGGTCATCTTCATGTTTGAATAAGAACTTTTTGCTGTTTGAAGTCTTCTTCTCCCCCTTTGTTCTTTACCTCTCTTTTAGGGCCTATTTTTGCATGATATGTTAGCCTTATTTTTAAGCATTTCTGGGCTCCGAGACAAACTGTAAAGAAGTTATTTTGAGGCCTTCTTCAATATTGTTGAAGGGTTTATCACTTTTTGTGGCTTCCATTTGCCACTTGCCTTTATATCCCTCTTTTGGCCTCTTTTTTGCATGATTTGTTAGCCTCTTGTGCTTCTGTTTTTGGGCTCTGGTCTGAACCATAAATGGCCTTATTTTGACCCCCTCTTCATTTTTCATTAAGGGTATTTTACTTTTTGAGGCATCCTTTTTGTACTTTGTGTTATAGCTCTCTTTTTGGCCTTGTTTTGCATAGTATTTTGAGCATGCTTGTGCACTGTTTTGGGTTTGATCATAAACTGAAAAATGCCATGTTTTGGGTCCCTCTTCAACATTGTTGAAGGGCCCTCTCATGTTTGAGGCCAGAAGCCATGGCTTGCTTCTTTATCTCACATTTAGGGCCATTTTTGCATATTAGTTTAGCCCTATTTGTGTTCATTTTTTTGTCTTGCTTAAAACTGTAAACATGCTTGTTTTGGAGCTGGCTCGAATCTATCTTTACATTTTATGTTCAAATAATGCATGCTTTGTATAGCTATAGGTCATTGCATATGCCTAATTTTGCATTTCGGGCACCATTTCATGCATCGGGTGCCATGTTTCCATGATTCGGGGCTGTTTTGCATCATATTTCGCTTCTAAAATTTGCATGTTTGCATATCATATTTCATGCCTTGCCATGTCTTGTTAGAGTGGCATTTGGTGCCTTAGGGTGGGTCCTCGGTTTGCGTGCATGCGTGTACGCATCTCGAGTGTCTCATTTTCATCTCATGGCCTCCTATGTGAGTGTGGCTGAGGTCCACTTGTGTTGGTGTAAGTCCATTGTGCATTGTGTATGCCATTTCATTTCATAGCATTGTGTATGCTAGGCCGTATGTTAGCGCATTGTGTATGCCATGTTATCTCGTGCATCGTGTATGCCATTTGATAGCATTGTGCATGCTAGGTTGTATATTAGTTGCATTCATGCATGTCGTGCATATTGCATTGTGCTTGGGATAGGAGTTAGCCCGAGCACGGGAAACGAGATACGTTTCGTACTCCGAGTGACGGAACGTGTCTCAATTCCAAGTCACCGACACTCCGGATTATCCATGATGGAGTTAGGTCTTGTTGTGTTTATATGTGCATTCATTCTATATTGAGTTGCAGAATTTGACTCCTCGGCCATCATGCATCGATATGCGTGATTGGTGGCACGAGGATCGAGGCATGCATACATTTGAGAAAATACATTGCTATGCCCCTTTCCTGCTCTCTGTTGCAGCAAATCAAGAATTAGCAACCTTCCGGAGCTTGGTGCGCTTTGCAAGAGTTATTGCAAAACAGAGGCTAATTGGGGCATCCCAGTGGATTTCCGCGCAAGGCAGCCCAGACATGCATCATCCATCATCTGAAGAAGAGTCAAGGCAGTCCCTGGCTTGCATGCCAGTTTATTATTTTTCTTAGTTAATTTGTAAATTAATTAGGAATTTATATATATTTGGACTGTATTATTTGGACTGTACTATTTATTCGGACCCTCCGTGCGAGGGCACAACTGTAATAAGTGTGCGTGTGTGTAATGCATGTCTTCCAACCCCACGTCGTTCTCCCTTTTATTTACCTACTTACGATGGTTAGATTGGGGCATATTTCAATTAGCATACAGTATGATAGCATGTTTGCATTCATTCATCTGTTTTGCATGCACCAGGCTCGGCGCATCATACTAACTGCATTGTATTTTCAATTCCAAATTGAATACATGTTAGCTGTAACATTTCATATACCATGTTTAGAATAGCCGAGCCTGCTATAGTTGCATTTTTGCATGTGTTGCATTAGGCATTTCTGTATAGTTAGGATCATGCATGGATTTCTAACTTAGCTCCTATTTTGGCTTGGAGTACTCGGTAAGTTTTATGCTTTAGCATCCTTGCATATATGCGTGTGAGTGACTGCCATGAATAGCATGCTTACCATGAGGCTATATGCTTATGTGATATAACTGCCTGAATGCCTGTGGGTGAAGGTTGGGTTATTTGAATTGGACCAATTCATCAAATGTGTGTTTTAAGCCCACTAGATAATGGCAAAACCATTTTTTCTAAGACCACCCAAGGGTGGAAAATCCACGTCTTAGCCTACTTGCGAGTAGCACCATCAAACCATTTTCAAATAAACAAACATGAAATGTTTTGTTCCAATCCAGGCGATCCAGTCTATACTTGTATGCTGTGCGCATCACATAGTAAATCTAGGCTAATAACCGGAATAAGAACGCATAATGTTTTCAAAAATAGATATCATGGTTAGTAGAGGCGGATCTTTCATCGGGCGAGCGGGGGTGCTCACGAAGTGACTTTCCCCAATCGTACCCAAGTTCCCGAGCCGTGGCAACTTTGGTGATGACGGACACGTGGCCTTAGGCAACGAGTCAGGGTTTCCTAACTTTCCCAAAATAAAATATTTAGGTGGCGACTCTGTATCCGGCAAAGCAGTCCATGTTTGACGCTTCTTTAAAAATCTGTTTTCTCAAAACGATTTGCTGGATTTGGACTCTTTGGTTCAGATTAAGAACCGTGACATTTGAGTCCTGAACTGTAGTGAGTCCAATATCGAACAGAGCGGGAGCTCGTTCCTCGCCGGGGCGTTCGGGGACGTCTACAGTTTCTGGCGACTCTGCTGGGGATTTAGAGAACTTGACTCGAACTCATGATATCTTGTTTTGACTACACTTATGTGTTTCTTTGCATTGCATTTGCATTGGTACGCCTAGGACACCGTGTTTGCCATCTACTATTCCTGAACGGTTTGCCGGAGGCTTGTCTTGTCAAGGCATGACCATAAGGCTGACCGGTTGTGGGCTCTGCCAGTATGGGAACACAAACCCCGGTTTTACCGGGGCACCCTTTTTGACCATTCGACCTAGTGCATATTCGGATCCATGGTGACCATTCCAAACTAGGACAGGTTACTTACCCAATATAGGTTGTTTGAAACCGCTGCGTGCGTAGTGAAGCCCTAGCTCCTGACAAAATAGGACAGGGAAAACCCTACCCCAACATAGTGGGCTTTTGGCTCTCACTTATCTGTTATGTGCTTTTAGAGTGCGTCTCTACAAGAATGCATGTATCAGTTTACAAGTTTGGGCTCAGGGCTTGCGGGCACCAGTTCAGCATTTTGGGAATCAGTTATATCTGCGGGTATCGGATTCAGTTTTGGGGGCAGTAATTTTGGGAACAGTGATCAGCAATCGAATGCAGTTATTCAGTTATGCTCATGTCTGTATTAGTGGGATTATGCTGAGATGCCGCATGTTTTCTCTTTTAGGGGGGGTTCAGAGACTCGGTTCAGAGCAACCAGTGTTCTCCTTTGTTGAGGCAAGACAGAAAAAGGCTCAACGGTTCTTCAGATCCGTTAGTCACCAGTCCGGTCCATCTGATCTGTCAGTCACCAGTCCGGTCCATCTGATCCGTCAGTCACCAGTCACATCACCTCTGTTCAGTTCAGCAAAACTCGTGATGACACAAAATTCGGAAGAAATTATGGCAGCCGCATCAGACCAAGGAATCACATTGCAAGGTGATACCGATGTTGAAGTGCCACACCCACCCAGGTCACCTGCCGCACATCCGATCTGGGAACCCCAGTTATGTCAAACCCGTGAGCCCACCACATTCGAGTTGATGGGAATGATTGGTGACCTTCAAAGATCTGTGGCGGATCTAGCCTGCGGAATGTCGGCTCCGCCACCAACCACATCGTATGCCGGGAACTTCATACCGGAGGAGCCCCCGCTACTGGGACGAATTGTAATCGAACTTAGCCAACCTGATGCCATCCCAAGTTCTGGCAATGGCATGTCGACAACAACGAGGCTCCGCTCTGAGGTAGCAACTCAAACCTTCTACCAAGCCGAGGCGAGTGGTAAGAACAACATGAAGGTGGACACCAATCCCTACGAACAACTCTTGTGGGCTGTTGAGGCTTTGAAAGCCGGAGGATTGAATAAACAGCAGGTGTTCGCTGTTGCTGTAAAAACTGTGGATGACATCTTCCCCACTCAGGCCGAGAGCAGTTTAAGCCAGAGGGAAAATCGAGATGGGGACCGTTGTACCAGAACAGTTCCTTCCAATCCTAACCCTACACCTAGAAAAGATCAGAGAGCCAAGGCAGCACCTGCCGACCCTTTTTTGAGTGCGTCCAGCAAAAGTCAGCAAGCCTCGAAGTATCCGCCCCGAGGTCGCAGGGTCTTCCATGCCCTCTACATGCCTTTGTCTAAGGCCCTTCAAATCCTCATCGAAAAAGGGCATCTGAAGCCCCTGGAGCCGCAACCATTACCAAAGAACCTCCCTCTCTCACACAACCCAGTCGACTACTGTGCTTTCCATCAGCGAGCTGGCCATGACACTGACATGTGCTTCCGTCTTTGCCACGAAGTGCAAGATTTGATTGACAATGAAGTCATCCTCCCTCCAAGCTCAGCAAAGTCTGTCACCACCGGGTTGGTGGATTTCGAGGATAATGCAAGTATGTGATCAGGGGTTGGACCACCTGCGGGCGGCGCGCGATTTACCTCGAATGTGGGGTATGGCACGCACTATTTTGAGCATTTGCGAATGCTAGTTTTGTAGTTTCTGACTTGGGTGTTGAGTCAGTTCTGTAGTTTTGTTTTGAGTCTGTCTCATTGTCTCGAGTTAGTCTTCTTGATTAAGGGTTTGTCTTGTTGCATCGAGTCAGTCCTGTTGTACATAGGTCGGGTGATTCCGGAGGTGTTACCTCGGGCATCACCATTTTGTTTTGTGTTTGTCTTTTCGTTTTGCTTTGAGTCTGTTCTTGCTTGGAGCCAGTTACACCAACAAATTTGAATGGAATAGCGGTAATTTTCAAGCTCTTGTATTTGTTTCTGCCGTGTGCCAGTTGTGCCAAAAGTTCTGATTGCGATGGCAGTATTTGACTAGAACTGTGTCTTTTCTGTGCCTTGAACTCATTGCATTGACCTAAGTTTTTAAAAAAATTTTCTAACACTGTGGTGAAAACAAAGAGGAAGGAATTCCTCGGGATTTGCAAAAATTTGATCAACTGAGAGAAAGAGAGGCATGCTAAGCCCTTAATGAATAAAATCATGCTTGTTAGCGTGAGTATTGAGAAGGACCCTGGCTTGATCCAGACTGGTTTCACGCTATCTTCGGCGCGAGCGATTTGTCGCTTTCTTAAAAATTTTCAAAAACAAAATGTTTTGCGTGGTCCTGCGAAGACTTGTGTGGAATCGCTCTTGAGATTGTGTAGCTTAGGATCGCTCTCAGCCTCGAGACTTGAGCCCTTGCTTTCAAACCTTGACCTTGGATTCAGAGTGTTCAACGGTCAATCGCGATATGAGGCCTGTGTGGCCATATTTGAAACAGCCCTCGAACAAGAGGCACCAAAGTTAGATCAAGAAGATCAGACCTCATCAGAAGAAGCTTGCGAAGCTAGAACAGAAACACCCCTCGAACTAGGGGCGAAAATGTCCGATGTGCTTAAAGAGCCGAAGATGGATCCTTCTACGAATCGATACAACAACCATTCTCCTAGATTCAGATGACTTCGGGATCTCAAAACCATTTGACATGGACAAAGCTACACTTTTACCCATGAGAGGCTCGTTGGGCCGAAAACCCGGAAGGGCGGCCCAGGCAAAAGTTAGAGCAAGAAAAGAAGAAAAAGAACAAAAAAGAGAAAAGAACAAAAGAACAAAAAGAAAGATGCAAAGAAAAGAACAAAAAAAAAAAAGGAAAATCAAAAAAAGAATGAAAAAGAATGAAAAGATACAAAAATTGAAACAAAAAAACAAGAACAAAGCTCGCAAGGTCGAAAACCCGCAACGGGCGCCTTGGCAAAAGTTAGAGCCTAAAAAGGAGAGGTTAATACCCGAGTGTACCTTGACCCCGAACTACGTAAGGCTTGATTCCCATGTTTGGGATACGTAGGCAACTGCATTCTGAAGTCCAGCCATAAACACTTCCAAATCGACTGTGTCCATGCGATGGTTCTGGTCATCTTTGTCTTCTCTGTATCTGAGAGTCTGGTTGTGTTCGTCGCTCTGAGGACTGACTACAATGCGCTGCGGTGCTATCCAAACAAGGGGCAACTTTCCGTTGCCATTGAAAACGCCGCAGTGTCATTTCAAACAAGGGGCAACTTTCCGTTGCCATGCAGTGTCCTGTAGACAAGGGGTAATTTTCCATTGCTACGGATCCGAGGTTGTGCATCTCAAGAGTAGGTTCCGTGCTTGTTGAGCAGTGGTCGTTTGCAAAAATAGTTTTTGAGAATTTTTACTGAGGTTGACTAATTTTCTCAAAAAGTACTCCATTTTTCAAAACTGGACCATTTCTTGGACCCAAAAAAAGAAAACTCTCACTGCTCATAACCTAACTTGCATGATTTTAAATCAGAAAATCGAACAAGCATGTTAATCTAACTCTCATGTTGGTTAAAATTATTTTAACAGAACGTCAAAAACCAAAAATGGTCAAAATAATGAACTAAGGGAAAAGTTAAGTCAGGTGTTCTGTCTTTTCCCCGCTGTCAACATACTTGCCAGAAAAGGGCACTCTACTTGCCAGAAAGGACACTCTACCCGCCAGAAAAGGGGATAACTAATGTTAACAATAAAAGGGCCGAAAGCTCTCTCATCCTCCAAGCAGCGAGGTATCAAGCCGAGTGCAAAGCACGAATTAGAATGGATTGAGATGCTCCATTCCCACATCCGGTGCATCGACAGATGTCACCGAAGGAAATAGCCACGAGCTGATTATGTTGGGCGTGAGCCTGCAACTTCCTGTTCATCCGTCAACCACCGAGTGGAGGGATAAAAAATGAGAGATTAAAGAATAGAGAGATGTGCGCTGAGAGAAAAAATGAGGAAAAGGGCTTTTTCAGCAAAAACAGAGCCTGAGGGCCGAGTGATGTGAGAATCACAAATGAGAAAGGGTAGGAAACAATACCCGAAGAAACTGGCTCCTCGCGTACTGAGAGGTCTCTCGTCTTTGTAACACGTCTGTGTATCGTGTCTTTTGTTTTGATTGTCTCGATTTTTGCTTTGAGTCGTTCCGAGTGTGTCTCGATGCGTTTAGGTTGTTTACCTTTTCTTTTCCATTGTTCAGTCTTTTTCGCTATGTTCAGTCGTAGGATCAATGCCCAGTTAAGAACACATTTCTTAATTTCAAAAAATTGTCTTGTGCTCAGAGTGCCGTGTCGTTCTCCACATTTGTGCAAAGCAAGATTTTGTTCTTTCAAAAAACGCAGGGTTCAACCCAAGCCATGTGGGAACAGTAAAGCCAGAACCCATCTGAAGCTATATAGGTTCCAAACTTCAAAGCAAAAGGAAAAGAGGAAGATGTCGGACATTTGAGTTTGTTTCAACTTTTGCAAGTTCCGTCATCGCATCCTGTAGGTTCAGAATGAGCTGTGTGTTCAAAATTAAAAGACTACTGAGTTATGGGCCATGTGTTCAAATTGAGCAGTGTTATGTTATGAGCTGCGTGTTCAAAGAATTGAAGTATATGAGCTGTGTGTTCAGAATTGCAGTACGTGAGCTGCGTGTTCAACATAAAGTATATGAGCTGTGTGTTCAGAATTGAAGTATGTAAGCTGCGTGTTCAAGCTGAAGTGAATGAGTTGTGTGTTCAGAAGTGAAGTGTATGAACTGTGTGTTCAGTATAAGCAGCGTGCAAATGAAATGAATGAGCTGCGTGTTCAGAAGTGAAATGTGTGGGCTGCGTGTTCACAAGTGAAATATGTGAGCTGTGTGTTCAAAGTGTGATGTATAAGCTACGTGCAAATGAAATGAATGAGCTGCGTGTTCGACTTCTAAAAACTGTGGGCTGTGTGTTCACCATCAAGAGTTCGGAATGCGTGTTCAACTTTGAAAAATGGGCTGCGTGCTCAGAAATTCAGAAGTTTTAGCTGCGTGTTCAACTTTCAACAAGTGTGTGCTGCATGTTCACAATCAAAAAATGGGCTGCGTGTTCAGAAATTCCGAAGTTTGAGCTGCGTGTTCAAGTTTCAACAAGTGTGTGCTGCATGTTTACAATCAAAAAATGGGCTGCGTGTTCAGAAATTCAGAAGTTTGAGCTGCGTGTTCAACTTTCAACAAGTGTGCACTGCATGTTCACAATAAAAAAATGGGCTGCGTGTTCAGAAATTCAGAAGTTTGAGCTGCGTGTTCAACTTTCAACAAGTGTGTGCTGCATGTTCACAATAAAAAAATGGGCTGCGTGTTCAGAAGTTCAAAAGTTTGAGCCACGTGTTCAACTTTCAACAAATGTGTGCTACGTGTTCACAATCAAAAAATGGGCTACGCGTTCAGAAGTTCAAAAGTTTGAGCCGCGTGTTCAACTTTCAACAAATGTGTGCTGCATGTTCACAATAAAAAAATGGACTGCGTGTTCAGAAATTCAAAAGTTTGGGCTGCGTGTTCGACTTTCAACAAAGTGTGCGCCGCGTGTTCACAATCAAAAAATGGGCTGCGTGTTCAGAAATTCAAAAGTTTGGGCTGCGTGTTCGACTTTCAACAAGTGTGCACTACGTGTTCACAATCAAAAAATGGGCTGCATGTTCAGAAATTCAACAGTTTGGGTTGCGTGTTTAACTCTCAACTAATGTGTGCTGTGTGTTCACCTCAAAGTTTGGGCTGCATGTTCAACTTTCAAAAAACTGTGGGCTATGTGTTCACGACAACAAGTTTGAGCTGTGTGTTCAGATTTCAAGAAAATGTGGGCCGCGTGTTCACCGCAAGAATTTGAGCTGTGTGTTCTGATTTCAAGAAAATGTGGGCCGCGTGTTCACCGCAAGAGTTTGAGCTGTGTGTTCAGATTTCAAGAAATTGTGGGCTGTGTGTTCACGACAACAAGTTTGAGCTGTGTGTTTAGATTTCAAGAAAATGTGGGCCGCGTGTTCACCACAAGAGTTTGAGCTGTGTGTTCAGATTTCAAGAAAATGTGGGCTGCGTGTTCGCGACAAAAGTTCGAGCTGTGTGTTCAGATTTCAAGAAACTGTGGGCTGTGTGCTCACGACAACAAGTTTGAGCTGTGTGTTCTGATTTCAAGAAAATGTGGGCCGCGTGTTCACCGCAGGAGTTTGAGCTGTGTGTTCAGATTTCAAGAAAATGTGGGCCGCGTGTTCACCGCAAGAGTTTGAGCTGTGTGTTCAGATTTCAAGAAACTGTGGGCTGTGTGTTTACGACAACAAGTTTGAGCTGTGTGTTCAGATTTCAAGAAAATGTGGGCCGCGTGTTCACCGCAAGAGTTTACGCTGTGTGTTCAGATTTCAAGAAAATGTGGGCTGCGTGTTCGCGGCAAAAGTTCGAGCTGTGTGTTCAGATTTCAAAAATGTGGGTTGCGTGGTCACGCCAAAAGTTTGAGCTGCGTGCTCAGAAATTCAAGGGCTTGAGCTGTGTGTTCAAAATGCAAACCAAATGCTGTGTTATGTACTAAGTGTTCAGATTGAGCAGTGTTATGAGCTGTGTGCCCAAAAATGAGCTGTGTGCCCAGAAAATGAGCTGTGTGCCCAAAAACGAGCTGTGTGCCCAGAAAAAGAGCTGTGTGCCCGAAGAACGAGCTGTGTGCCCGAAAAAGAGCTGTGTGCCCGAAAATGAGGTGTGTGCCTGAAAAGGAGCTGTGTGCCCGAAAACGAGTTGTGTGCTCGGGAAATGAGCTTGTGTGCCCAAAGAAGGAGTTGTGTGCCCAAAAATGAGCTGTGTGCCTGAAAAGGAGCTGTGTGCCCGAAAACGAGCTGTGTGCCCGGAAAATGAGCTGTATGCCCAAAGAAGGAGCTGTGTGCCCGAAAAATGAGTTGTGTGCCTGAGGTCTGCCGTGTGTCTGAAAAATAAGCTGCGTGCCCCCAAAATAAGCTGGTGCGACCAGACGAATTGCGCAGGTATTGTATCTTCTCCGTGTGAGACGCGACGAGAATTGAATAATTCTCTGTATTCCTAACTGCATGAAATGTAGTTGTTACTTTGCATTCTTGCTTAAAACTGTTGCATCTATTTGCGAATACTTGCTTCATTACAGCTTGCTGCATTTGCATGGTCATGAGGTACCTTCGGCTTCGTGCATTGTCGGTTGCATTTTGCCCCTGCCTGCGGGGATGCCTGCGGGGATGCCTGCGGGCACATCTGTGTTATTTTGTATGTTTGTCTAAGTCTTCCGCCTTGTCAAAAATGGGCCGTCTCTGGGCTTTGACATTCACTCCCGTCACGTGTGAATTTCGAGTTCTGTCAAAAAGGGGCAACTATTGACACCCCATTTTTGACCGACCTTAAGACTCAGACGTCACCAGTTGAGCGCTCGGTGATATTGCATATTGTGCTCGTTCAGAAGTTTTAGAGTCTCGGCTGCGAGCCTTACCTCCGGACTTCCGGACTCTTTTGTGCTTTACCTCGGTTTGCGAACCAGGCTCCGTTTTCTCTGTTTTCTCTTCCCAAAGGGAGGAAGAGGTCTCGTAGATCATCTCTCAGTGGCCGTAGGCTACGTTTCGTGGTCGTAGGCCGTTTTGTCCGTTTGGAGTCCGGTTTCTGGTTTTTCGGAGCCGTTGGCCGTGTGCCTCGGTTCAGGACCGCTTAACCACCTCTGTTTGCTCCAGGTTTTGCCATGCATCTTATTTACTCCCTTTTGAGGGACACTGCAGTCTGAGAGACCAACTTCGTGGTCGGACACCACTTCCGGTGCCTAACAGCCCACTTTTGGGGCCTCGAACTGCGTGTTTTGGCTCCCGAACCTTCATTCTGCATTTTTGGGCTCCGACCCGAACTTGAGATAGTCATATTTTGAGGTCCTTTTCATGTTTAATTGAGGACCTTTTGCTGTTTGAGATCTCCTCCTATCACTTGCTTCTTTAATGCTCTTTTAGGCCTATTTTTGCACGGTATTTTTGGCTTACTTGTGAGCTGTTTTGGATTTGGTCATAAACTACAAAGTGTCTTGTTTTGAGCCCCTCTTCAACTTTGTTGAAGGGCTCTCGGCCATTTGGTTCCAGAAGCTACCACTTGCCTTTATATCCCACTTTTTGGCCTTTTTGGGGGGAAATTTGAATTTGAATTTCCCCCCCATTTTCCCCATCTTTTCCACCTCTTTTGCTTATAAAACCAGCACCTCCCAGATGTGTTTTGGGGTTAGAAAATTTTGGTTTTGAGCTCTCTCATTAAATCTCTCTCTCTCTCTCTCTCTCTCTCTCTCTCTCTCTCTCTCTCTTCCAAGCTCCAAAACCCTTTGTTCTTGGACCATTTTTTACACTACAACCCCTAGCCTATCACCTCCATTACTCATTTCAGTACCTTGGAGGACATTTGAAGAGGTTGAAAGCTTAGATTTTTGGACTAAAAGCTGCTGGAAAGTTGTTCTTCGAGGGTGAGTCCCTATTTCCCTTAAACTTGCACTTTTTTGCATGATTGTTTAGCTTTACTTGCAAGTATTTTTGGACTTCGATCCAAACTGAAAAAGATCATATTTTGAGGTAATCTTCATGTTTGAATAAGAACGTTTTGCTGTTTGAAGTCTTCTTCTCCACCTTTGTTCTTTATCTCTCTTTTAGGGCCTATTCTTGCATGATATGTCAGCCCTGTTTTTAAGAATTTTTGGCCTCCGAGAAAAACTGTAAAGAAGCTTATTTTGAGGCCTTCTTCAATATTATTGAAGGGTTCATCACTGTTTGTGGCTTGCATTTGCCACTTGCCTTTATATCCCTCTTTTGGCCTCTTTTTTGCATGATTTGTTAGCCTCTTGTGCTTCTGCTTTTGGGCTCTGGTCCGAACCATAAATGGCCTTATTTTGACCCCCTCTTCATTTTTCATTGAGGGTCTTTTACTGTTTGAGGCATCCTTTTTGTACTTTGTGTTATAGCTCTCTTTTTGGCCTTGTTTTGCATAGTATTTTGAGCATGCTTGTGCACTGTTTTGGGTTTGATCATAAACTAAAAAATGCCATGTTTTAGGTCCCTCTTCAACATTGTTGTAGGACCCTCTCGTGTTTGAGGCCAGCAGCCATGGCTTGCTTCTTTATCTCACATTTAGGGCCATTTTTGCATATTAGTTTAGCCCTATTTGTGTTCATTGTTTGGTCTTGCTTAAAACTGTAAACATGCTTGTTTTGGGGCTGCTTGGAATCTGTCTTTAAATTTTATGTTCAAATAATGCATGCTTTGTATAGCTATAGGTCATTGCATATGCCTAATTTTGCATTTCGGGTACCATTTCATGCATCGGGTGCCATGTTTCCATGATTCGGGGCTGTTTTGCATCATATTTCGCTTCTGAAATTTGCATGTTTGCATATCATATTTCATGCCTTGCCATGTCTTGTTAGAGTGGCATTTGGTGCCTTAGGGTGGGTCCTCGGTTTGCGTGCATGCGTGTACGCATCTCGAGTGTCTCATTTTCATCTCATGGCCTCCTATGTGAGTGTGGCTGAGGTCCACTTGTGTTGGTGTAAGTCCATTGTGCATTGTGTATGCCATTTCATTTCATAGCATTGTGTATGCTAGGCCGTATGTTAGCGCATTGTGTATGCCATGTTATCTCGTGCATCGTGTATGCCATTTCATAGCATTGTGCATGCTAGGTTGTATATTAGTTGCATTCATGCATGTCACGCATATTGCATTGTGCTTGGAATAGGAGTTAGCCCGTGCACGGGAAACGAAGTACGTTTCGTACTCCGAGTGACGGAACGTGTCTCAATTCCAAGTCACCGACACTCCGGATTATCCATGATGCAGTTAGGTCTTGTTGTGTTTATATGTGCATTCATTCTATATTGAGTTGCAGAATTTGACTCCTCGGCCATCATGCATCGATATGCGTGATTGGTGGCACGAGGATCGAGGCATGCATACATTTGAGAAAATACATTGCTATGCCGCTTTCCTGCTCTCTGTTGCAGCAAATCAAGAATTAGCAACCTTCTGGTGCTTGGCGCGCTTTCCAAGAGTTATTGCAAAACAGAGGCTAATTGGGCATCCCAGTGGATTTCCGCGCAAGGCAGCCCAGACATGCATCATCCATCATCTAAAGAAGAGTCAAGGCAGTCCCTGGCTTGCATGCCAGTTTATTATTTTTCTTAGTTAATTTGTAAATTAATTAGGAATTTATATATATTTGGACTGTATTATTTGGAAGGTATTATTTGGACTGTACTATTTATTCGGACCCTCCGTGCGAGGGCACAACTGTAATAAGTGTGCGTGTGTGTGATGCATGTCTTCCAACCCCACGTCTTTCTCCCTTTTATTTACATGCTTACGATGGTTAGATTGGGGCATATTTCAATTAGCATACAGTATGATAGCATGTTTGCATTCATTCATCTGTTTTGCGTGCACTGGGCTCAGCGCATCATACTAACTGCATTGTATTTTCAATTCCAAATTGAATACATGTTAGCTGTAACATTTCATATGCCATGTTTAGAGTAGCCGAGCCTGCTATAGTTGCATTTTTGCATGTGTTGCATTAGGCATTTCTGTATAGTTAGGATCATGCATGGATTTCTAACTTAGCTCCTATTTTGGCTTGGAGTACTCGGTAAGTTTTATGCTTTAGTATCCTTGCATGCGTGTGAGTGACTGCGATGAATAGCATGCTTACCATGAGGCTATATGCTTATGTGATATAACTGCCTGAATGCCTGTGGGTGAAGGTTGGGTTATTTGAATTGGAACAATTCATCAAATGTGTGTTTTAAGCCCACTAGATAGTGGCAAAACCATCTTTTCTAAGCCCACCCGAGGGTGGAAAATCCACGTCTTAGCCTACTTACGAGTAGCACCATCAAACCATTTTCAAATAAACAAACATGAAATGTTTTGTTCCAATCCAGGCGATCCAGTGTATACTTGTATGCTGTGCGCGTCACATAGTAAGTCTAGGCTAATAACCGGAATAAGAACGCATAATGTTTTCAAAAATGGATATCACGGTTAGTAGAGGCCGATCTTTGATCAGGCGAGCGTTGGTGCTCACGAAGTGACCTTCCCCAATCGTACCCAAGTTCCCGAGCCGAGGCAACTTTGGTGATGACGGACATGTGGCCTTAGGCAACGAGTCAGGGTTTCCTAAATTTCCCAAAATAAAATATTTAGGTGGCGACTCTGTATCTGGAAAAGCAGTCCATGTTTGGCACTTCTTTCAAAATCTGTTTTCTCAAAACGATTTGTCGGATTTGGACTCTTTGGTTCAGATTAAGAACCGTGACATTTGAGTCCTGAACTATAGTGAGTCCAATATCGAATGGAACGGGAGCTCGTTCCTCCCCGGGGCGTTCGGGGACGTCTACAGTTTCTGGCGACTCTGCTGGGGATTTAGAGAACTTGACTCGAACTCATGATATCTTGTTTTGACTACACTTATGTGTTTCTTTGCATTGCATTTGCATTGGTGCGCCTAGGACACCGTGTTTGCCTTCTGCTATTCCTGAACGGTTTGCCGGAGGCTTGTCTTGTCAAGGCATGACCATAAGGCTGACCGGTTGTGGGCTCTGCCAGTATGGGAACACAAACCCCGATTTTACCGGGGCACCCTTTTTGACCATTCGACCTAGCGTATATTCGGATCCATAGTGACCATTCCAAACTAGGACAGGTTACTTACCCAATATAGGTTGTTTGAAACCGCTGCGTGCGTATTGAAGCCCTAGCTCCTGACGAAATAGGACAGGGAAAACCCTACGCCAACATAAGGGGGTTTTGGCTCTCACTTATCTGTTATGTGCTTTTAGAGTGCGTCTCTACAAGAATGCATGTATCAGTTTACAAGTTTGGGCATCAGGGCTTGCGGGCGCCAGTTCGGCATTTTGGAAATCAGTTATATCTGCGGGTATCGGATTCAGTTTTGGGGGCAGTAATTTTGGGAACAGTGATCAGCAGTCGAATGCAGTTATTCAGTTATGGTCATGTCTGTATTAGTGGGATTAGGCTGAGATGCCGCATGTTTTCTCTTTCAGGGGGGGTTCAGAGACTCGGTTGAGAGCAACCAGTGTTCTCCTTTGTTAAGGCAAGACAGAAAAAGGCTCACCGGTTCTTCAGATCCGTTAGTCACCAGTCCGGTCCATCTGATCCGTCAGTCACCAGTCACATCACCTCTGTTCAGTTCAGCAAAACTCGTGATGACGCAAAATTCGGAAGAAATTATGGCAGCCGCATCAGACCAGGGAATCACATTGCAAGGTGATATCGATGTTGAAGTGCCACACCCACCCAGGTCACCTGCCGCACATCCGATCTGGGAACCCCAGTTATGTCAAACCCGTGAGCCCACCACATTCGAGTTGATGGGAATGATTGGTGACCTTCAAAGATCTGTGGCGGATATAGCCTGCGGAATGTCGGCTCCGCCACCAACCACATCGTACGCCGGGAACTTCATACCGGAGGAGCCCCCGCTACTGGGACGAATTGTAATTGAACTTAGCCAACCTGAAGCCATCCCAAGTTCCGGCAATGGCATGTCGACAACAACAAGGCTCCGCTCTGAGGTAGCAACTCAAACCTTCTACCAAGCCGAGGCGAGTGGTAAGAACAAGATGAAGGTGGACACCGATCCCTACGAACAACTCTTGTGGGCTGTTGAGGCTTTGAAAGCCGGAGGATTGAATAAACAGCAGGTGTTCGCGGTTACTGTAAAAACTATGGATGACATCTTCCCCACTCAGGCCGAGAGCAGTTTAAGCCAGAGGGAAAATCGAGATGGGGGCCGTCGTACCAGAACAGTTCCTTCCAATCCTAACCCTGCACCTAGAAAAGTTCAGAGAGCCAAGGCAGCACCTGCCGACCCTTTTTCGAGTGCGTCCAGCAAAAGTCAGCAAGCCTCGAAGTTTCCGCCCCGAGGTCGCAGGGTCTTCCATGCCCTCTACATGCCTTTGTCTAAGGCCCTTCAAATCCTCGTCGAAAAAGGGCATCTGAAGCCCCTAGAGCCGCAACCATTACCAAAGAACCTCCCTCTCTCACACAACCCAGCCGACTACTGTGCCTTCCATCAGTGAGCTGGCCATGACACTGACATGTGCTTCCATCTTCGCCACGAAGTGCAAGATTTGATTGACAATGAAGTCATCCTCCCTCTAAGCTCGGCAAAGTCTGTCACCACCGGGTTGGTGGATTTCGAGGATAATGCAAGTATGTGATCAGGGGTTGGACCACCTGCGGGCGGCGCGCGGTTTACCTCGGATGTGGCGTATAGCACGCACTATTTTGACCATCTGCGAATGCTAGTTTTGTAGTTTCAGACTTGGGTGTTGAGTCAGTTCTGTAGTTTTGTTTTAAGTCTGTCTCATTGTCTCGAGTCAGTCTTCTTGATTAAGGGTCTGTCTTGTTTCATCGAGTCAGTCCTGTTGTACAAAGGTCGGGTGATTCCGGGGGTGTTACCTCGGGCATCACCATTTTGTTTTGTGTTTGTCTTTTCGTTTTACTTTGTGTCTGTTCTTGCTTGGAGCCAGTTACACCAACAAATTTGAATGGAATAGCGGTAATTTTCACGCCCTTATATTTGCTTCTGCCGTGTGCCAGTTGTGCCAAAAGTTCTAATTGAGATGGCAGTATTTGACCAGAACTGTGTCTTTTCTGTGCCTTGAACTCATTGCATTGACCTAAGTTTTTAAAACTTTTTTCTAACACTGTGGTGAAAACAAAGAGGAAGGAATTCCTCGGGATTTGCAAAAATTTGATCAACTGAGAGAAAGAGAGGCATGCTAAGCCCTTAAAAATTTGATCCAGACTGGTTTCACGCTATCTTCAGCGCGAGCGATTTGTCGCTTTCTTAAAAATTTTCAAAAACAAAATGTTTTGCGTGGTCCTGCGAAGACTTGTGTGGAATCGCTCTTGAGATTGTGCAGCTTAGGATTGCTCTCAGCCTCGAGACTTGAGCCCTTGCTTTCAAACCTTGACCTTGGATTCAGGGTGTTCAACGGTCAACCGCGATATGAGGCCTGTGTGGCCAGATTTGAAACAGCCCTCGAACAAGAGGCACCAAAGTCAGATCAAGAAGATCAGACCTCATCAGAAGAAGCTTGCGAAGCTAGAATAGAAACACCCCTCGAACTAGGGGCGAAAATGTCCGATGTGCTCAAAGAGCCGAAGATGGATCCTTCTATGAATCGATACAACAGCCATTCTCCTGGTTTCAGATGACTTCGGGATCTCAAAACCATTTGACATGGACAAAGCTACACTTTTACCCTTGAGAGGCTCGTTGGGCCGAAAACCCGGAAGGGCGGCCCAGGCAAAAGTTAGAGCAAGAAAAGAAGAAAAAGAACAAAAAAGAAAGAGGCAAAGAAAAGAACAAAAAAAAAAAAAGAAAATAAAAAAAAGAATGAAAAAGAATGAAAAGATACAAAAATTGAAACAAAAAAAGAAGAACAAAGCTCGTAAGGTCGAAAACCCGCAACGGGCGCCTTGGCAAAAGTTAGAGCCTAAAAAGGAGAGGTTAATACCCAAGTGTACCTTGACCCCGAACTACGTAAGGCTTGATTCCCATGTTTGGGATACGTAGGCAACTTCATTCTGAAGTCCAGCCATAAACACTTCCAAATCGACTATGTCCATGCGATGGTTCTGGTCATCTTTGTCTTCTCTGTATCTGAGAGTCTGGTTGTGTTCGTCGCTCTGAGGACTGACTACAATGTGCTGCGATGCTATCCAAACAAGGGGCAACTTTCCATTGCCATTCAAAACGCCTCAGTGTCATTTCAAACAAGGGGCAACTTTCCGTTGCCATGCAGTGTCCTTCAGACAAGGGGTAATTTTCCATTGCTATGGATCCGAGGTTGTGCATCTCAAGAGTAGGTTCCGTGCTCGTTGAACAGTGGTCGTTTGCAAAAATAGTTTTTGAGAATTTTTACTGAGGTTGACTAATTTTCTCAAAAAGTACTCCATTTTTCAAAACTGGTCCATTTCTTGGACCCAAAAAAAGAAAACTCTCAGTGCTCATAACCTAACTTGCATGATTTTAAATTAGAAAATCAAACAAGCATGTTAATCTAACTCTCATGTTGGTCAAAATTATTTTAACAGAACGTCAAAAACCAAAAATGGTCAAAATAATGAACTAAGGGCAAAGTTAAGTCAGGTGTTCTGTCTTTTCCCCGTTGTCAACATACTTGCCAGAAAAGGGCACTCTACTTGCCAGAAAGGACACTCTACCCGCTAGAAAAGGGGATAACTAATGTTAACAACAATAGGGCCGAAAGCTCTCTCATCCTCCAAGCAGCGAGGTATCAAGCCGAGTGCAAGGCACGAATTAGAAATGGATCGAGATGCTCCATTCCCTCATCCGGTGCATCGACAGATGTCACCGAAGGAAATAGCCGCGAGTTGATTATGTTGGGCGTGAGCCTGCAACTTCCTGTTCATCCATCAACCACCGAGGGGAGGGATAAAAAATGAGAGATTAAAGAATAGAGAGATGTGCGCTGAGAGAAAAAGTGAGGAAAAGGGCTTTTTCAGCAAAAACAGAGCCTGAGGGCCGAGTGATGTGAGAATCACAAATGAGAAAGGATGGGAAGCAATACCCGAAGAAACTGGCTCCTCGCGTACTGAGAGGTCTCTCGTCTTTGTAACACGTCTGTGTGTTGTGTCTTTTGTTTTGATTGTCTCGATTCTTGCTTTGAGTCGTTCCGAGTGTGTCTCGATGCGTTTAGGTTGTTTTCCTTTTCTTTTCCATTGTTCAGTCTTTTTCGCTATGTTCAGTCGTAGGCTCAATGCCCAGTTAAGAACACATTTCTTAATTTCAAAAAATTGTCTTGTGCTCAGAGTGCCGTGTCGTTCTCCACATTTGTGCAAAGCAAGATTTTGTTCTTTCAAAAAACGCAGGGTTCAACCCGAGCCATATGGGAACAGTAAAGCCAGAACCCATCTGAAGCTATATAGGTTCCAAACTTCAAAGCAAAAGGAAAAGAGGAAGATGTCGGACATTTGAGTTTGTTTCAACTTTTGCAAGTTCCATCATCGCATCCTGTAGGTTCAGAATGAGCTGTGTGTTCAAAATTAAAAGACTACTGAGTTATGGGCCATGTGTTCAAATTGAGCAGTGTTATGTTATGAGCTGCATGTTCAAAGAATTGAAGTATATGAGCTGTGTGTTCAGAATTGCAGTACGTGAGCTGCGTGTTCAACATGAAGTATATGAGCTGTGTGTTTAGAATTGAAGTATGTGAGCTGCGTGTTCAAGCTGAAGTGAATTAGCTGTGTGTTCAGAAGTGAAGTGTATGAACTGTGTGTAAGCTGCATGCAAATGAAATGAATGAGCTACGTGTTCAGAAGAGAAATGTGTGGGCTGCGTGTTCACAAGTCAAATGTGTAAGCTGTGTGTTCAAAGTGTGATGTATAAGCTGCGTGCAAATGAAATGAATGAGCTGAGTGTTCGACTTCTAAAAACTGTGGGCTGTGTGTTCACCATCAAGAGTTCAGACTGCGTGTTCAACTTTCAAAAATGGGCTGCATGTTCAGAAATTCAGAAGTTTGAGCTGCGTGTTCAACTTTCAACAAGTGTGTGCTGCATGTTCACAATCAAAAAATGGGCTGCGTGTTCAGAAATTCAAAAGTTTGAGTTGCGTGTTCAACTTTCAACAAGTGTGTGCTGCATGTTTACAATCAAAAAATGGGCTGCGTGTTCAGAAATTCAGAAGTTTGAGCTGCGTGTTCAACTTTCAACAAGTGTGTGCTGCATGTTCACAATCAAAAAATGGGCTGCGTGTTCAGAAGTTCAAAAGTTTGAGCCACGTGTTCAACTTTCAACAAATGTGTGCTGCGTGTTCACAATCAAAAAATGGGCTACGTGTTTAGAAGTTCAAAAGTTTGAGCAGCGTGTTCAACTTTCAACAAATGTGTGCTGCGTGTTCACAATCAAAAAATGGGCTGCGTGTTCAGAAATTCAAAAGTTTGGGCTGCGTGTTCGACTTTCAACAGAGTGTGCGCCGCGTGTTCACAATCAAAAAATGGGCTGCGTGTTCAGAAGTTCAAAAGTTTGGGTTGCGTGTTCGACTTTCAACAAGTGTGCGCCGCGTGTTCACAATCAAAAAATGGGCTGCGTGTTCAGAAATTCAACAGTTTGGGCTGCGTGTTCAACTCTCAACTAGTGTGTGTTGTGTGTTCACCTCAAAAAATGGGCTGCGTGTTCAGAAATTCAACAGTTTGGGCTGCGTGTTCAACTCTCAACTAGTGTGTGCAGTGTGTTCACCTCAAAGTTTGGGCTGCGTGTTTCAACTTTCAAAAAACTGTGGGCTGTGTGTTCACGACAACAAGTTTGAGCTGTGTGTTCGGATTTCAAGAAAATGTGGGCCGCGTGTTCACAGCAAGAATTTGAGCTGTGTGTTCAGATTTCATGAAAATGTGGGCCACGTGTTCACCGCAAGAGTTTGAGCTGTGTGTTCAGATTTCAAGAAACTGTGGGCTGTGTGTTCACGACAACAAGTTTGAGCTGTGTGTTCAGATTTCAAGAAAATGTGGGTCGCGTGTTCACCGCAAGAGTTTGAGCTGTGTGTTCAGATTTCAAGAAAATGTGGGCTGCGTGTTCGCGACAAAAGTTTGAGCTGTGTGTTCAGATTTCAAGAAACTATGGGCTGTGTGTTCATGACAACAAGTTTGAGCTGTGTGTTCTGATTTCAAGAAAATGTGGGCCGCGTGCTCACTGCAGGAGTTTGAGCTGTGTGTTCAGATTTCAAGAAAATGTGGGCCGTGTGTTCACTGCAAGAGTTTGAGCTGTGTGTTCAGATTTCAAGAAACTGTGGGCTGTGTGTTCACGACGACAAGTTTGAGCTGTGTGTTCAGATTTCAAGAAAATGTGGGTCGCCTGTTCACCGCAAGAGTTTGAGCTGTGTGTTCAGATTTCAAGAAAATGTGGGCTGCATGTTCGCGACAAAAGTTCGAGCTATGTGTTCAGATTTCAAAAATGTAGGTTGCGTGGTCACGCCAAAAGTTTGAGCTGCTTGTTCAGAAATTCAAGTGCTTGAGCTGTGTGTTCAAAATGCAAACCAAATTCTGTGTTATGTACTAAGTGTTCAGATTGAGCAGTGTTATGCGCTGTGTGCCCAGAAAATGAGCTGTGTGCCCAAAACCGAGCTGTGTGCCCAGAAAAAGAGCTGTGTGCCCGAAGAACGAGCTGTGTGCCCGAAAATGAGCTGTGTGCCTGAAAAGGAGCTGTGTGCCCGAAAACGAGCTGTGTGCTCGGGAAATGAGCTGTGTGCCCAAAGAAGGAGCTGTGTGCCTGAAAAGGAGCTGTGTGCCTGAAAAGGAGCTGTGTGCCCGGAAAATGAGCTGTATGCCCAAAGAAGGAGCTGTGTGCCCGAAAAACGAGCTGTGTGCCTGAGGTCTGCCATGTGCCCGAAAAATAAGCTGCGTGCCCCCAAAATAAGCTGGTGCGACCAGACGAATTGCGCAGGTATTGTATCTTCTCCGTGTGAGACGCGACGAGAATTGAATAATTCTCTGTATTCCTAACTGCATGAAATGTAGTTGTTACTTTGCATTCTTGCTTAAAACTGTTGCATCTATTTGCGAATACTTGCTTCATTACAGCTTGCTGCATTTGCATGGTCATAAGGTACCTTCGGCTTCTTGCATTGTCGGTTGCATTTTGCCCCTGCCTGCGGGCATGCCTGCGGGCATGCCTGCGGGCACATCTGTGTTATTTTGTATGTTTGTCTAAGTCTTTCGCCTTGTCAAAAATGGGTCGTCTCTGGGCTTTGACATTCACTCCCGTCACGTGTGACTTTCGAGTTCTGTCAAAGAGGGGCAACTGTAGACACCCCATTTTTGACCGACCTTAAGACTCAGACGTCACCAGTTGAGCGCTCGGTGATATTGCATATTGTGCTCGTTCAGAAGTTTTAGAGTCTCGGCTGCGAGCCTTACCTCCGGACTTCCGGACTCTTTTGTGCTTTACCTCGGTTTGCAAACCAGGCTCTGTTTTCTCTATTTTCTCTTCCCAAAGGGAGGGAGAGGTCTCGTAGATCATCTCTCAGTGGCCGTAGGCTACGTTTCGTGGTCGTAGGCCGTTTTGCCCGTTTGGAGTCCGGTTTCCCGTTTTTCGGAGCCGTTGGCCGTGTGCCTCAGTTCAGGACCGCTTAACCACCTCCGTTTGCTCCAGTTTTTGGCATGCATCTTATTCACTCCCTTTTGAGGGACACTGCAGTCCGAGAGACCAACTTCGTGGTCGGACACCACTTCCGGTGCCTAACAGCCCACTTTTGGGGCCCCGAACTGCGTGTTTTGGCTCCCGAACCTTCATTCTGCATTTTTGGGCTCCGACCCGAACTTGAGATAGTCATATTTTGAGGTCCTTTTCATGTTTCATTGAGGACCTTTTGCTGTTTGAGATCTCCTCCTATCACTTGCTTCTTTAATGCTCTTTTAGGCCTATTTTTGCACGGTATTTTAGGCTTACTTGTGAGCTGTTTCGGACTTGGTCATAAACTACAAAGTGTCTTTTTTTGAGCCCCTCTTCAACTTTGTTGAAGGGCTCTTGGCCATTTGGGTCCAGAAGCTACCACTTGCATTTATATCCCACTTTTTGGCCTTTTTGGAGGGAAATTTGAATTTCAATTTCCCCCCCATTTTCCCCCCTCTTTTCCAACTCTTTTGCTTATAAAACCAGCAGCTCCCAGATGTGTTTTGGGGTTAGAAAATTTTGGTATTGAGCTCTCTCATTAAATCTCTCTCTCTCTCTCTCTTCCAAGCTCCAAAACCCTTTGTTCTTGGACCATTTTTTACACTACAACCCCTAGCCTATCACCTCCATTACTCATTTCAGTACCTTGGAGGGTGAGTCCCTATTTCCCTTAAACTTGCACTTTTTTGCATGATTGTTTAGCTTTACTTGCAAGTATTTTTGGACTTCGATCCAAACCAAAAAAGATCATATTTTGAGGTCATCTTCATGTTTGAATAAGAAATTTTTGCTGTTTGAAGTCTTCTTCTCGACCTTTGTTCTTTACGTCTCTTTTAGGGCCTATTCTTGCATGATATGTTAGCCCTATTTTTAAGCATTTCTGGGCTCCGAAACAAACTGTAAAGAAGCTTATTTTGAGGCCTTCTTAAATATTGTTGAAGGGTTCATCACTGTTTGTGGCTTCCATTTGCCAGTTGCCTTTATATCCCTCTTTTGGCCTCTTTTTTGCATGATTTGTTATCCTCCTATGCTTCTGTTTTTGGGCTCTGGTCCGAACTATAAATGGCCTTATTTTGACCCCTTCTTCATGTTTCATTAAGGGTCTTTTACTGTTTGAGGCATCCTTTTTGTACTTTGTGTTATAGCTCTCTTTTTGGCCTTGTTTTGCATAGTATTTTGAGCATGCTTGTGCACTGTTTTGGGTTTGATCATAAACTGAAAAATGCCATGTTTTGAGTCCCTCTTCAACATTGTTGAAGGGCCCTCTCGTGTTTGAGGCCAGCAGCCATGACTTGCTTCTTTATCTCACATTTAGGGCCATTTTTGCATATTAGTTTAGCCCTATTTGTGTTCATTGTTTGGTCTTGCTTAAAACTGTAAACATACTTGTTTTGGGGCTGCCTTGAATCTGTCTTTAAATTTTATGTTCAAATAATGCATTCTTTGTATAGCTATAGGTCATTGCATATGCCTAATTTTGCATTTCGGGTAACCATTTCATGCATCGGGTGCCATGTTTCCATGATTCGGGGCTGTTTTGCATCATATTTCGCTTCTGAAATTTGCATGTTTGCATATCATATTTCATGCCTTGCCATGTCTTGTTAGAGTGGCATTTGGTGCCTTAGGGTCGGTCCTTGGTTTGCGTGCATGCGTGTACGCATCTCGAGTGTCTCATTTTCATCTCATGGCCTCCTATGTGAGTGTGGCTGAGGTCCACTTGTGTTGGTGTAAGTCCATTGTGCATTGTGTATGCCATTTCATTTCATAGCATTGTGTATGCTAGGCCGTATGTTAGCGCAATGTGTATGCCATGTTATCTCGTGCATCGTGTATGCCATTTCATAGCATTGTGCATGCTAGGTTGTATATTAGTTGCATTCATGCATGTCACGTATATTGCATTATGCTTGGGATAGGAGTTAGCCCGAGCACGGGAAACGAGGTACGTTTCGTACTCCGAGTGACGAAACGTGTCTCAATTCCAAGTCACCGACACTCCGGATTATCCATGACGGAGTTAGGTCTTGTTGTGTTTATATGTGCATTCATTCTATATTGAGTTGCAGAATTCGACTCCTCGGCCATCATGCATCGATATGCATGATTGGTGGCACGAGGATCGAGGCATGCATACATTTGAGAAAATACATTGCTATGCCCCTTTCCTGCTCTCTGTTGCAGCAAATCAAGAATTAGCAACCTTCCGGAGCTTGGTGCGCTTTCCAAGAGGCTAATTGGGGCATCCCAGTGGATTTCCGCGCAAGGCAGCCCAGACATGCATCATCCATCTTCTGAAGAAGAGTCAAGGCAGTCCCTGGCTTGCATGCCTGTTTATTATTTTTCTTAGTTAATTTGTAAATTAATTAGGAATTTATATATATTTGGACTGTATTATTTGGACTGTATTATTTGGACTGTACTATTTATTCGGACCCTCCGTGCGAGGGCACAACTGTAATAAGTGTGCGTGTGTGTGATGCATGTCTTCCAACCCCACGTCTTTCTCCCTTTTATTTACCTGCTTACGATGGTAAGATTAGGGTATATTTCAATTAGCATACAGTATGATAGCATGTTTGCATTCATCCATCTGTTTTGCATACACCGGGCTCGGCGCATCATACTAACTGCATTGTATTTTCAATTCCAAATTGAATACATGTTAGCTGTAACATTTCATATGCCATGTTTAGAATAGTCGAGCCTGCTATAGTTGCATTTTTGCATGTGTTGCATTAGGCATTTCTGTATAGTTTGGATCATGGATGGATTTCTAACTTAGCTCCTGTTTTGGCTTGTAGTACTCGGTAAGTTTTATGCTTTAGCATCCTTGCATGCGTGTGAGTGACTGCCATGAATAGCATGCTTACCATGAGGCTATATGCTTATGCGATATAACTGCCTGAATGCCTGTGGCTGAATGTTGGGTTATTTGAATTGGAACAATTCATCAAATGTGTGTTTTAAGCCCACTAGATAGTGGCAAAACCATCTTTTCTAAGCCCACCCGAGGGTAAAAAATCCACGTCTTAGCCTACTTGCGAGTAGCACCATCAAACCATTTTCAAATAAACAAACATGAAATGTTTTGTTCCAATCCAGGTGATCCAGTCTATACTTGTATGCTATGCGCATCACATAGTAAATCTAGGCTAATAACCGGAATAAGAACGCATAATGTTTTCAAAAATAGATATCATGGTTAGTAGAGGCGGATCTTTGATCGGGCGAGCGGGGGTGCTCACGAAGTGACCTTCCCCAATCATACCCAAGTTCCTGAGCCAAGGCAACTTTGGTGATGACGGACACGTGGCCTTAGGCAACGAGTCAGGGTTTCCTAAATTTCCCAAAATAAAATATTTAGGTGGCGACTTTGTATCTGGCAAAGCAGTCCATGTTTGGCACTTCTTTCAAAATTTGTTTTCTCAAAACGATTTGCCGGATTTGGACTCTTTGGTTCAGATTAAGAACCGTGACATTTGAGTCCTGAACTGTAGTGAGCCCAATATCGAACGGAACGGGAGCTCGTTCCTCCCCGGGGCGTTCAGGGATGTCTACACCATGATGTTAGGACATCATGGTAGATGTTAACAATATGTAACTCACAAAATTTCACAATAAAATTTGATATGCATAAAAATTTGTTAATTATGAAGATTGTTGGGGATAATAGTATCACAATCACCTGATAGCATAAATAATTTGTTTCAAACTATAGCGTCATGCGAAAAAAAAAAAAGAAAAAAAAGCATTGAAAGATATAAACTCTATAAACTCAAAAAAATGATCATAAATTTACTTAATACTTTTAGATCAATGGTGTGTATTTAACTTTATTATTGTGGGACCAAATTATAAATAAATCTCAACCTTTAATTATATTTTCTAAGTAGTTTTTTGAATTTTTAATATGAGGTTGTTACCTTCCTCATAGAAAAAAAGAAAAAGAAAAAAAAAAGAGTTCTCAAATAAATGAATAAATCATCAATTGATCCTGTTACCAATTCTGTCTTTGATCTCCTCTATCAATGACACATGTATATCACATGAGTATAATTCCTTCTCCATAATCATTTTCTTCATTGCTTGAATAATACTTGCATAGTTCTTACAATATTTCAGAAAAAAAAAAATTCAAAATAAGAACTTAGTAGGACTATAAAAATTATAGTTTTAATCAATTTTATTTATAGAAAAAATGATGACAAATGCTTTGAATTATATTTGAAGAAATATAATAAATTATAGCTTTTATCCTTATATACTAACAAATAAATTATATAGGCTAGCGATCCCGATTTTCCATTTACTGTTTAATAGTATCCCGGACTCAGTTCCGTGGTTGATGGTTGTTGTCTGTGTTGCATTTCCATCCTTTAACTCTTAGTAATTGAGTTTAGAAATGTTTTGGGCGTGTTTCGAACAGGTTGGTTGAGTTTTGGTCTCAAGTGTTGTTGCCCCGGTTTTAGGTGATTCGCTCGAGCGGGTCCCTGTGCGCTCGAGCGGAGTTTGCACACTTCCAGCATTTGTACCTCTGTAAAAGTACAGCAGGTTTGTTTTTAACGCTCGAGCAGAGTTCCTTACGCTTGAGCGGGCCTTTTTTCTCTCGAGCGGGTGTTCAATGTCTGTAAAAATACTGGAAGAAGGTAATCTATGCTCTAGCGGGTTTCCCTTTACGCTGAGCATGTGTGTTTTCTAGTTGTGTCTTGGAGCTCGAGCGGGTCTTTTTGAGCTCGAGCGGGTTCAGTTTTTGTGTTTGACGCTCGAGTGTCCTATTATCCGCTCGAGCGGGTCATACGTATATCAGATCTGGACTGTGATATTTTAAATCACTTTTCACACACTTTCTCTCTCTCTTACTTTTCAAAACCCTATTTTGAGAGCCTCTCTCATAAAATACAACTTCTCTCTAAGGTTTGATCTAGTTTGAGTGATCTTCTACCTTGGTCCCTTTGTATAAAGTGTAGAGCTTGGCTTAGGCTACATTTCAATCCGAAAATCTTTGGTTTTGGAGCATTTTCGAGTTTCCCTCTTCTTCTCTTTGGGTTTCTCCATTTGAGGTGGGATTCTCGTTGTTCTTTTTCAATACTCTGTCTATAGATAGACATGTGGTAGTTTTGTATTGCATGAAAATCATATCATGTTGAATTTCTTTGAAAACCATGTGAGTGAACCTAGAGTTGGTTGTTTGAGAATGATTATTTTATCATTGACAGTTCTTTGGGCTAATTGGAGTGTAAATTAGCATGTTATTGTGGAAAGAAGAAAAAGCCCTAATTTATGTTTTGATCTGATAAATTAAAATGGAGGGTAGTTGATCAATGTTTGTAAGTCTCTGTTGTTAATATGAGTTGGGTGAAGGTGTTAATGCCTAAGGGATTAACTGTGGCTTTGGGGTTGTTTTGAAATGAATGTATTGAATCGAGTCAGGTTATGGCTTTATAATGAATGGAATTGGTTTTGTGAAATGGAAAAGGGGTTTTGGAATTGGAAAATCCTGGAAGTTGATCTTGGAAATGGAAAATGAAATGTTAACCCTATGTGAGTTTCAGAAGTAAATATGAGAATTGAATTATTGTATCATGAGTGTTGAATACACACATTTGGGGGTTTTACCCTTACCTAGCGTACTAGTGTCATTGTTGGGTATAAGATCTCATGAGAGTTAAGTCCTTATAATAGGTGCATTAAAATCATACATCTAGAGGTTTTGTCCCTGGTCATCGGTGGAGGATGACATGGTTGGGTTGAATTGTCGTGTATGCATTACACCTGTGTTGATTGAACATTGTATGTAATGAAGTGCTATGATACATTATATATGTATAATTGTTAGAGAGGAGATAGGTGATGTACACCAGTGTGTGGGAGGAGATAGGGGATGTACTCCACACACCTATGTGTTCATATACTTTAACACATTGCTTATGTATCTTGATAGTTCATGTATCTATTACATTTGTTGGTTATGCTCTATTGTATTGTGATTATTGGTGTTATACATTGCGCTTATAATCAGAGGTACCGTTACCTTCCAGCTAGCACCTAGAGAACTGACTTAGCCGGTAGAGCAGAGCTTTATTGTTATTGTCTCAGTGTATCTGAGTTTATCATGGATTGCGATGGTTACAGTTTTGGAGGGCCGAGTTGCCTCATTTGTTGATTATATACATGTGGATGATTTGTTATCTCCCTTTTATTAAAGGCATGCAGGCATAGATATGAATGTGTTGGGAATAAACCAAAATGCCATTGTGAGATTTTGGGAAAGTGTGAAGGAAAATTAGGTATTTGAAAGTATGTTTTGAAAAAGGGAAAATCTGCTGTAACTATGGAAAATGGGAGAAAGGTAGTGGGCTTAGTGAAATTGTTTTCTAAGATGTTATTGTTATAAAAGTTTGGGAACCAGGGGTAATGAAAAGAAAAGAAAGATGAATCGCTTCTAACATTGAATGAAATGGTTGTTTTCGAGAAAAGTTCATACTTATGTATATTTTGTATAAACTGCCGCATTACTATTGTAGTATGATATTGAGCATTCATGATCATAGCTATCTGTAAGTTGTTATTGTTAAGGATCATGTTGAGATCCCTACTGGACTATATGTTCATCCTACGTTGTTGAATCTTTTTTAGGTATTAAGCAGGATGTGCTACAAGATTTGGGTCTTCTTATTTGTTGGCCACGTGGCCTCTTTTGTGTTGGCGGAATGCCATATATGTAAAAGGGTTACACCCTTCTTCTTGATTCTTTAATGATGTAAGCCCTCGGGCAGTTTATTTTGGAATGCTCATGTTTTATTTAATTTGCATTCGGATGAGAGAATTGTTATTTATTCCTACTAGTCGAACTTTTGAGTTTATTTCTGCATGTTATCTCTGAAATTGAATTAAGTAATTGATTTGGTAATACTTCCGAGTAAATAAAAAGTTGTCGTGACAACTTGGTATCAGAGTGAGCCAGGTTTGAATACTTTGGGCTTGTGGGAAGTGGTTTTTACCAAAGTGGGTGTACTACGTATGGTGAGGACGTTGCATATAGTTAACATGAATGTTAGGACTTGTGTGTTGCATTTATGTGAGCATGCGATTAAGTTTCTTGGATAGTATTCATAGCCGGTGAACTTGCTTTGGGGTCCTCCTGGAAACACGCCTGATCAATGTGGTTTCTGGTAGGAGTTCCTTGAGAGTTCCGGGATGAGTGGCTATCTTTGCGGACTTGATTTGGTTATGTATTTAAATGTTTAGATGTTTATATGCAATCGTAATATATGTCTTGAGACTAAGTGTGTCTTGTGACTTAAGAGTAGTAAGTGTGTGCCTCGGGGAAGGCTATTGTGTTGAGCACTAAGTGTGGTTTTGTTTTTGGGTTTTATAGGATGTCTACGCGAGGGAGTAGAGGATGGTTGAGTAGCAGGAGTGTCGGTAGAGGCACAACAGTTCCTTTAGCACTTGTCGTCGCAGCATCGGCTGTCGGTGAGGACGTTGCACACGAGATTGTGAGATCAGTGTAGGACGCTCTAGCTCGCATTAAGGGTGACAGAGGGCGTACCCTCAAGCTTACTAAAGAGTTTTTTCACTCCATTCCACTAGAGTTTGTGGGGGAGGCTAAACCGTTGGAGGCAGAGAGTTGGTTTGAGCATATTACCAAGACTCTTGATATGCTCAGATTCGAAGATGGGGAGTTGAGGGTTTCTTTGGCGACTTTTCAATTGTAGGGAGATGCGAGTTATTAGTGGAAGTACGCTAAGAATATTGTAGGTACCACGTGGGTTGCTTTTATCGAGGCTTTTTGGGCCACGTTTTTCCCTCCTTCTGCTCGGGAAAGGTTGAGGGAACAGTTTATTGAGTTGCGTCAGGATGCTACTCCTGTGGCATAGTTTGAGATGCGGTTTACCAGTTTGTCGAGGTTTGCTTCAGAGTTGGTGATAACAGAGAAGCGTCGTTGTTATGAGTTTGAAAGTCGATTGTGTTTTGGTATTCGAGAGAAGGTAGTTGGATCCTTTTGGAAGGAATTATTATAGTCTAGTTGAGGTAGCGGCCCATGTAGAGGCCATGGTTGCGAGTGCTGGTCAGGTTAGGGAGGAGGCCATCTCGGTAACTCCTACGGTTCATAAGCACTCTAGGCTCAGTAAGGGGTGGAGGCGAAAACATGCTCCGTCCTAGGCTAAATCCTTTTCTTCGCCAGGGGTTTCGGACTCTTCTGTTGAGAGGTCCAAGGAGGTTCAGATTTCAGACCAGTCTCAGAGTGCGGGGTCTGTTGGTTGTTTTGTTTGTGGTCAGTTGGGCCATGGTAGACGTTTTTGCCCTTTGCCTATGAATTCTGTAAGTGTTTCAAAGCCTAGTCAAACTTAGTCGTACCCGTCCAGTCGGGGACGTTATCGGTACCAAAAACGGGCAGGCCAGGCTTCGAGGGCCTCACGAGGGGCAACTTATTAGCTAGCCCTATAGTATTACTCGGGAGAGGGACTTTTGTATTGTTGGCCGGTGATGTATTGTGTGAATCATTTTGCTGTTGACCGGTGTACTATTGGATGCTGAGACATCATGATTATGTATTGCTTATGTATGCATATTGTTGTTTGCTTAATCCTCATGTGTTGGAGGCATGCATGGAATCTCGAACCCTCTTTTATATATATTGAGAAGTTGTCAATGGGATCGATGATCCTAGTGTTGTTGTATGCTTGGTACTAAATTATGAGATAGTTATGTGACGGCCTGTGAGCCTTGTTCACTTTTAAAGTTATTTGTTGAGAACGGGGAACTCGGGGGTGAATGTGATTGATGTGATGGTTTTGAGAGTTGCGTGGATTGGGAAAGTTATGTGAGAATGTTTGAGGGAATGTGAGATTTGTATCTCGGGTTAGCAGGAATGGTACCGGCATATTGTTTAGTGTTTTGGGTGTTACTAGTTAATGAGTTCGTTGTGATCCCATCAGTTATGTATATGGGTAGTGTTCGTATTGTGACTTGTTGTTGGTTTTAGGTATGGTTTGTGAGAAGAAAGAGAATTTCTTGAGTGGATGCTGGCGGCATTCTTTGAAAAAAAGAACAGTTTGTGTTCTTGGGTAACGAGAGCAGTATTGGTTAAATTGTCCTTTGTGTTAGGGACTGTGTGATTGAGGTTGACCATGTCAGTCTTGAGTTGAGGAGATGGGCAGGCTTGCCATGTAGGCGTGGGGGGTGATGATTCCCTTAGAAACAGTGATGGTGTGGTCCGATCTTGAGAAGTTCGGTAAGATTCCAAAATTTTGGGGTTTGTGTAGGGAACTCCGTGTTTGGGGTTAGTGGTTTGAGTGGCACATCAGTGTTTAGTTTATTGAGTGTGGAGGTCTAATAAGTTGATTAGTCAGCTTGTTGGCATTGGGTTTTGGGTTGGCATTGGTCACCTTGAGGGTAGTCTTGATTGTTGTAGACATCGTATGTTGATTAGGGAAAACTGAAACTAATCACCCGGAATGTGTCATTGAATATGATGGTTGGAATAATACATAAAATATGTGTATTGGTTGATCATTGTGTATGATAAGCATTTTAATACATTGTATACGTATATTGTTTTGGAGGAGATAGGGGATGGACTCCACTGATACAACAAATTTATGTATCAATTGAAGTATTGGAAATGTTTTTATATGAGCTGTAGTCTCATGGAATTTGGTTAGCTAGATAATGCACCATGTTTATGATTTTAGATTGATTGAGTAAAGGAAGGTGGAATGAAATTGCAAAATCATGAATTTCTTATGCCTTATGTGTTGATAGCAAAGTTGTTATTTCTATTAACTATCATGATAGAAATGTTATGTTTTGTGTTGGTTGTGTCATCATCGTGTGAGTGATGGGTATTATTGGAAAAGGGATTGAAAAATAAATTCTTCCCAGTGTTGTGGCCTTTTAAGGGCATTGTTAAAAGGAAAATGTTGAGGATTTGATTTAATTTGAATGTTATGAGAATTTCCAAACGAGTAGTTTTTGGCAAATAAACTGGGGATGTTTATATTCTATGGGTAGCACCGCGTTTGTGGCAAATGTTTACAAAACTTTTGAGTTTCACTTGGAAAATGCAAAATTTATTTCGGAACGTCAACGTTGAAAATTTGACTATCTTTGAGAAATGTCTCATGAACAAGAAAATGATTTTTCTTATATTTATACAAAAGATTTGCCTTGGTTGTCTTTTTGGGAATTATGTTGTTGAGTAGTGGCTTAGCTTGAAGCGCTAGTCGGATGTTGGTGAATTGTTTCGGGATAGGTTTGGTTTTGTTGAACCTTTTTGTGCCTGAGTGTTGTCTTTTTGAACGTGTTTCCTCGGTAAGCCTTTATTTTGGTGAGAGCTAACCAGAGGTTTGTTGTGAGAATAGTTTCTTTCCTAGTACTCGGGTGTTGGGTGCTGTGTGATCAGTTGGCCTTGTTTTTTGGTGTGTTCTTAATTTCGTGGACGAAATTCTTTAAGGGGGGGAGGTTATAGCGATCCCGGTTTTCCCTGTACAGTTTAATAGTATCCGGACTCAGTTCCATGGTTGATGGTTGTTGTCTGTGTTGCATTTCAATCCTTTAACTCTTAGTAATTGAGTTTAGAAATGTTTTGGGCGTGTTTCGAACAGGTTGGTTGAGTTTTGGTCTCAAGTGTTGTTGCCCAAGTTTTAGGTGATCCGCTTGAGTGGATCCCTGTGCGCTCGAGCGGAGTTTGCACACTTCCAGCATTTGTGCCTCTGCAAAAGTACTGCAGGTTTGTTTTTCACGCTCAAGCGGGTCGCGCTCGAGCGGGCCTTTTTGCGCTTGAGTGGGTGTTCAATGTCTGTAAAAATACTGGAAGAAGGTAATCTACGCTGGATCGGGTTTCCCTTTGCGCTCGAGCGGGTGTGTTTTCCAGTTGTGTCTTGGAGCTCAAGCGAGTCTTTTTGAGCTCGAGCGGGATCAATTTTTGTGTTTGACGCTCGAGCGTCCTATTATCTACTCGAGCGGGTCATACGTATATCAGATCTGAACTGTGATATTTTAAATCACTTTTCATACACACTCTCTCTCTCTTACTTTTCAAAACCCTATTTTGAGAGCCTCTCTCTCTAAAATACAACTTCTCTCTAAGGTTCGATCTAGTTTGAGTGATCTTCTACCTTGGTCCCTTTGTATAAAGTGTAGAGCTTGGCTTAGGCTACATTTCAATCCGAAAATCTTTGGTTTTGGAGCACTTTCGAGTTTCCCTCTTCTTCTCTTTGGGTTTCTCCATTTGAGGTAGGGATTCTCCTTGTTCTTTTTCAATACTCAATCCATAGATAGACATGCGATAGTTTTATATTGCATGAAAATTATATCATGTTGAATTTCTTTGAAAACCATGTGAGGGAACCTAGAGTTGGTTGTTTGAGAATGGTTATTTTATCATTGATAGTTCTTTGGGCTAATTGGAGTGTAAATTAGCATGTTATTGTGGAAATAAGAAAAAGCCCTAATTTATGTTTTGATTTGGTAAATTAAAATGGAGGGCAGTTGATCAATGTTTGTAAGTCTCTATTGTTAATATGAGTTGGGTGAAGGTGTTAATGCCTAAGGGATTAACTGTGGCTTTGGGGTTGTTTTGAAATGAATGTATTGAATCGAGTCAGGTTATGGCTTTATAATGAATGGAATTGGTTTTGTGAAATGAAAAGGGGGTTTTGGAATTGGAAAATCCTGGAAGTTGATCTTGGAAATGGAAAATGAAATGTTAACTCTATGTGAGTTTCAAAAAATAAATATGAGAATTGAATTATTGTATCATGAGTGTTGAATACACACATTTGGGGGTTTTACCCTTACCTAGCGTACTAGTGTCGTTGTTGGGTATAAGATCTCATGAGAGTTGAGTCCTTATAATAGGTGTATTAAAATCATGCATCTAGAGGTTTTGTCCTTGGTCATTGGTGGAGGATGACATGGTTGGGTTGAATTGTCGTGTATGCATTATACATTTGTTGATTCAACATTGTATGTAATGAAGTGCTATGATATATTATATATGTATAATTGTTAGAGAGGAGATAGGTGATGTACACCAGTGTGTGGGAGGAGATAGGGGATGTACTCCACATACCTATGTGTTCATATACTTTAACACATTACTTATGTATCTTGATAGCTCATGTGTATGTATTACACTTGTTGGTTATGCTCTGTTGTATTGTGATTATTAGTGTTATACATTGCGCTTATAATCAGAGGTACCGTTACCTTCCAGCTAGCGCCTAGAGAACTGACTGCGCTTATAATCAGAGGTACCGTTACCTTCCAGCTAGCACCTAGAGAACTGACTTAGTCGGTGGAGCAGAGCTTTATTGTTGTTGTCTCAGTGTATCTGAGTATATCATGGATTGCGATGGTTACAGTTTTGGAGGGCCGAGTTGCCTCATTTGTTGATTATATACATGTGGATGATTTGTTATCTCCCTTTTATTAAAGGCATGCATGCATAGATATGAATGTGTTGGGAATAAACCAAAATGCCATTGTGAGATTTTGGGAAAGTATGAAGGAAAATTAGGTATTTGAAAGTATGTTTTGAAAAAGGGAAAATCTGTTGTAAATATGGAAAATGGGAGAAAGGTAGTGGGCTTAGTGAAATTGTTTTCTAAGATGTTATTGTTATAAAAGTTTGGGAACCAGGGATAATGAAAAGAAAAGAAAGATGAATCGCTTCTAACATTGAATGAAATGGCTGTTTTCGAGAAAAGTTCATACTTATGTATATTTTGTATAAACTGCCACATTACTATTGTAGTATGATATTGAGCATTTATGATCATAGCTATCTGTAAGTTGTTATTGTTAAGGATCATGTTGAGATCCCTACTGGACTATATGTTCATCCCACGTTGTTGAATTTTTTTAGGTATTAAGTTAATGTGCTACAAGATTTGGGTCTTCTTATTTGTTGGCCACGTGGCCTCTTTTGTGTTGCCGTAATGCCATATATGTAAAAGGCTTACACCCTTTTTCTTGATTCTTCAATGATGTAGTCCTTCGGGCAGTTTATTTAGAATGCTCATGTTGTATTTAATTTGCATTCGGATGAGAGAATTGTTATTTATTCCTACTAGTCAAACTTTTGAGTTTATTTTCGCATGTTATCTCTGAAATTGAATTAAGCAATGGATTTGGTAATACTTCCGAGTAAATAAAAAGTCGGGCGTGACAGGATAATAGTATCACAATCACCTGATAGCATAAATAATTTGTATCAGACTATAGCGTCATGCGGAAAAAAAAAAGAAAAGAAAAAACAAGCATTGAAAGATATAAACTCTATAAACTCAAAAAATGATCATAAATTTACTTAGGACTTTTAAATCAATGGTGTGTATTTAACATTATTATTGTGGGACCAAATTATAAATAAATCTCAACCTTTAATTATAATTTCTAAGTAGTTTTTTGAATTTTTTAATATGAGGTTGTTACCTTGCTCATAGAAAAAAGAAAAAAAAAAAAAAAGAGTTCTCAAATAAATGAATAAATCATTAATTGATCCTGTTAGCAATTCTTTGTCTTTGATCTCCTTTGTCAATGACACATGTATATCACATGAGTATAATTCCTTCTCCATAATCATTTTCTTCATTGCTTGAATAATACTTGCATAGTTCTTACAATATTTAAGAAAAAAAAATCAAAACAAGAACTTAGTAGGACTATAAAAATTATAGTGTTAATCAATTTTATTTATAAAAAAAATGATGACAAATGCTTTGAATTATATTTGAAGAAATATAATAAATGATAGCTTTTATCCTTATATACTAACAAATAAATTATATAGGCTACTCAACAAAATAATGGTCGAATGCAACTAAAGTCATAGACATTAAATTAAATCATATAAGCTCTAAATTGATAGTATAATCTAGAAAATCAACTAATAATAATAAAGAGAGATCAACAAATATGTAGTACCTCCCTACCATCTCTGTGTTCTATTTATTTTGTAAGATTTTTGTACTACCTCCTCTCATGTAGCCTTCGTCATCTTATTATTAATACTCTTCTTATTCTGAGCCAACATAGTCTTCCTGTTCATCTGTATGAATTCATAACAAATTCTTAAATAATTTTCAAACAATATGGAATTACATTCTAATAATGTAATTGCTGTGCACCCAAAATTATGCAATCAATAACAAAAATAGAGATAATCTAACAAAATCTACGTACAATTTATTCAAAACAAAAACCGATTTTAACATAAAGGCACATATGAATAAAATCCTAAATCATTTGAAAATATGGACATTAGCTGTTGTAGGTTTTGTGCTTTCATCTTAAGAAATTAAATTACGGGAAGTTAAAGATAAAGGAGAAAAAAAAAAATCAAACAAAAGGGATAAGTGTTGATTGGGAAAAAAAAAAAAAACAATTTTTTGTTTTTTAACTTTATCACTTAATCAATAATAACGAATAATAAAATTATGAGTAGAAGATTAAGAATTTAAAAGAAGATACAAAGTTGTAGATAAGAACAAATCATATCCTTATTTAAATTTCATTATTTCAATTTTTTTTTTAATTTTTAATATATGTAATAGAGGGAGAGAAAAAAAATAGGAGTAAATCCAAATAAAGATTTAGGTAATGCTTTTGGTAGATATAGATTAACAAATCATATTCTTATTTATATCTAAATTTCATTATTTCAATTTTTAAATTTTTTTTGAATTTTATTAGATTAAAAAATTAGAAATTAGGGAAATGAGGTAGGGAGACTTCAGAAATTGCCATGTAGAAGAGAGAACTTTGAGATATTAGTATTGAGGTTTTGAAGAATTTTAAGAATACGTTACATTTGCTTATATATATAGTATAGATAATAAATTTTAAATAATTTTAACTATTAATTTTTCAGTTTTAATTACTAATTTTCAGTATTTAATTTGCATTTTATCAAACACCAGCTAAATTTGAATAATATCTTATGTCTAATTAATGCATTGATTTAATCAAACCCATAATTATTGTTTACACCAATACATTGATTCTATATGATCATTGTTAATTGGGTAAATTGGGAAAAAATATTGAGTATTTGTTAATTAGGAAAAAATACAATTTGTCTGACACTTTAAAATTATATATAAGAAACTTCTCAATTAGTGTGATAAATTTTTCATCGTGTCTAAATTGAACAGTGGTATCTAGACTATAGGTTCTACCACAGATCTCATTTTGATGATTTAATTTTTTATTTTTATTTTGTAAGCCCTCGTATATATATTATTCATAAGAAAATCAAATTAATTCACATTTATTTAAAAAAAATTGATGACTAGTATAATTTTATTTTTCTTTGAAAAAACAAACATAATGAAATTATATGATTATAATTATCGGATCAATTTAATTTTTTTATGAATAAATGACACATAAAGTAAATAAAATAAACAAATTAAATCATTAAAGTGAGACCTGTAATAAACCTCACATGCCTAGATTACATTGTAATGTGAACTGGATACAAGTCCAATCCTTTATTAACACCTCTCGATAAAGTGTTGATCGGATTCAATAATAATTATATTATTACAAAAAATGACATATTTAATATTTTTCTTATATATTTTGCTCATTCTGTATATATTTGATATATCTAATTGGAAGGGTCACACCAATGATGAGGACAATGAATTATTTTAGAGCCCATCCACATTAACTAAGAGTCGTTCCATATTTTCTGGTCAATGATTGTTGTCTTTGTTGAACCTTTAGTCACTGTGAAGTAAAAATTCGTAATGAGACAATTAGATGCCCATACTCCAGGACAAAGCCTCAAATACAAGCTCAAATGTCACTATAGTTGTCTAAATAATTGCACTTCATATAAATATATACTTATTTGTTGCTCTGATATGATATATTTGGGTTTGACTATTACTTTTGTAACGCCAATTTTCTAGTACATTGTTAAATGGTTAGTGTAGACACCCCATTTTTGACCGTCCTCAAGACTTGGACGTCACCGTTTGAACACTCGGTGATTATCCATGTCTGTGTTCGTTTGGAGTTCCCGGAGGTCTCGGCTCGCGTGCCTTGCCTCAGGATCCCGAACTCGACCGTTTAGTGTCTGGTTTTGCACCAAACACTTGCTTCTTGCCTTTGAGAGGCAGAGTGGGGGCTTGTAGACCATCCCCACCCTTCACCGGCAGTGGCTAGATGCCACCGGCTGGTTTTTGCTGCCACCGGCAATATAGTTTGCCGGCCGGCACTCTTTGTTGCCGGTCAGCACTATTTTGTGCCGGTCGGCACTTTTTTTGGCCAAGATGGCATTTTTTGCCGGCCGATTGCTGTTCATCTGCTTTTGCAGATATTTTTAGACAGCTGTATTGCTTTTGCTCCCCTCCATACACGTGTATGGAGGGATCTCCCTCTTGCAAAGCTTGTCTTGTAAGCTTTACAAGAGGCATATAGGGAGAAGCTCTCTCTAAGGCAAAAAGGGCTTTTAGACATTTTTGAGAGAGGAAAATACAGAGGAGAGCTCTGGTTTTCTAGGGTTAGGGTTAGACATACACAACCTATCTCTCTTTCCCTCTCATTTTGCACACTAGGTGTTTTATGTCTCACTATTGCACACAAACACCTAGTGTTTCACCTTCTCTTTGTAACGCCCTCAAAATAATAACAATAAATCCATCAGATAAGACATGAATTTACATTTGAACTAACCGCATTCCTTTCATTCATTAGAATTCCAAGACATAAGTATTACATGTTAACCTCATAACAAAGTGCCCTACGGGCTTACAGCTTTCCAAGTTAACACTTGGTTACAACAAAGAGTTCTAACTCGTTTACACATTAAGCCCTTGGCTTGAAATTACATGTAATACATCAAAAGTAAAACGACAAAACTATGCCCGCCACTAGCCTCCCAGCTATGTCCTTGGAGGTGGCATGCTTCCTGCACCTGAAAATGATATTCCCATATAGGGTGAGCCACAGCCCAGTAGAAATACACTAAACCAACCATGGACAATGACTAAAACATTAGCAATTGATAGTTGGTCAACACTGATGCAATCACATAAATTACATATTTATGTCAACGACTTACAAGTCCCAATTACTTTTCATTTTCCCTTTTTCAACAGATAAGCATGCTAGCTCTATCATCATTTCCACAGATATGTATAAAAACTATATCTCACATTCAGATAAGCATAAAAGCTATATCCACATTCTCAACAGATATGTATATCAACAATATCCACAGATAAGCATACAAGCTGTATCCACATTCTACAACAGATATGTATATCAACACATAACGTATATAAACACATTGGTTCTATATACAATCACACAATACACACAATTAATGTATTCTATCAACCGTCAAGTTCCATGACACATTCCATTGATTAGTTTCCGTTTACCTAATCATCATGCATTGTCTACAACAATCTCGACTATCCTCCACCGATAGCCCAAAGCAGTTATTTCTAAAACAGAAAATAAATGCACAAATGGATATTCAATCAACATTTCATTTCCTCATTTCTCAACAATTAATTATCCCAATTAATTAAACAATGTAATTAGGCCATTTTCCATAATTACCATTTCAACCCTTAGGTCCTATTTTCATCAATGATTCAACAATCATTCTATTTTTCTATGCCAAACATGCATCTAGGTTTATTATGAATAAAACCCCAACTTTTGTAAAATTACACAAAAGCCCCAAACTTTCACAAATTTACCAAACCAAGCCCAACATCTCAAAATACCAAAATTTAAAGACAAAACCCATAGAGAGGAGTAGGTTATCCCTACCTCAAATTCGGAGTCCCAAAGGAGAAGACGACAAAACCCAACGTGCTCCAAAACCCGAGATTTTCAGATTAAAATGAAGCCCTCGACGATCAACAACTTTTTTGTAAAGGCCAAAGGTGAGTAAATCACTCTTACTAGATCAAAACCTAGAGAGAAGGTAGAGTCTAGAGTGAGAGGCTCAACAATGGTGATTTGAGAAAAGTAAGAGAGAGAAGAGAAAGTGAAAAAGTGATTCGAAAAGTCACAATTTCGGAACTTTAACCCAGGTCTCCGCTCGAGCGTAAAACACCCCGCTCGAGCGGCCACTCACAGACTTCCGCTCGAGCGGCCAATCTCCCGCTCGAGCGCAGAATGCACTCGCCCAGCACTTTTGCAGAACCAGGCCTCCGCTCGAGCTCCCAATCCCTACGCTCGAGCTCACAACACTGCACAACAAGATACTGGATGGATGTATTCCCCGCTCGAGCGCCAACACCTCCGCTCGAGCGGACAGGCCAAAAATCTAGGCAACTAGTTTTGGTTTCTAAACTCAACCAACCTGAAACAAACCCGCCCAACACATCCCATAACTCAAATACTAAGTAAAAAGGATGCAAACAAGATGACAGACAACTACCAACATCCACGGACACATGTCCGGATCACTGTACAACAAGGGTAAACCCGGGATCGCTATAACCTCCCCCCCTTAAAGAATTTCGCCCCCGAAATTAAGCACAAGTTTTCAAAAACAAGTTTTTTTTCTCCAATTTAGACAATGTTACACTTGAACATTCAACAATTCGACCCATTACCGGTCATCCCATCCCTTTAACAAGAGACATATCACAATGTGTAAACTACATATGTATTTTCAACATGCATCAACATTATGCACTATCTTTCCAATTTCAACAATATACTTAACACATATAATGTTACATTCAACTTCCATATGAGGCAAGTTCCAAAACATACTTCCAATAATCAAAACATTTTCAATGTTTCACAACTTAAGACATATATAAAAGCTCTTAAGTTCAACAAAAATGTAAAATTTAAATATAAGATTACATATCAACAAACAAGTCCGGATATTTCTCTCGGACTTCCAACTCACGTTCCCAAGTGGCTTCCTCCACTCCGTGATGTTTCCACAAGACTTTCACCAAAGGAATGGTCTTGCCACGCAGGACCGGATCCCGCCTATCCAAGACCCGAACCGGTCTCTCCTCATACGAGGCATCCTCATCTACCTCTAAATCAGTCCAATCCAACACATGTGATGGATCTGGTTCATACTTCCGAAGCATACTCACATGAAACACGTCATGCACTCTGGACAACTGCGGTGGTAAGGCTAATCGATAAGCAACCTCACCAATCCTCTCAAGGATCTCAAAAGGACCAATAAACCGAGGGGATAACTTCCCACTCTTCCCAAACCTCATCAGACCTCGCCTAGGTGATATCTTCAGAAAGACATGATCACCTACCTCAAACGCCAAAGGCCTCCTCCTACGGTCGGCATAACTCTTTTGTCGACTCTGGGCTGTAACAAGCCTCCTACGGATAAGCTCAACTTTCTCCGTCGTCTCCCTAACCAACTCCGGACCCAACAAAGGTGCATCACCCACCTCGGCCCAACAAACTGGAGACCTACACGGTCGGCCATACAAGGCCTCAAACGGTGCCATACCGATGCTAGACTGAAAACTATTGTTGTAGGCAAACTCTACCAATGGCAAGTGCCTCTCCCACGTCCCACTGAAGTCCAGGACACAACCCCGAAGCATATCCTCGAGGATCTGAATAGTACGCTCGGACTGTCCATCAGTCTGAGGATGATAAGCCGTACTGAAGGTCAACTTAGTGCCCAAGGCACTCTGCAAACTTTGCCACAACCTAGCAGTAAAACGAGGATCTCTATCTGAGACGATCGTCACTGGGACCCCGTGCAATCTCACTACGTCCCGAATATACAAATCGGCAAGATGATCTATCGAATCTCTCACGCGCATAGGAATAAAGTGCGCCGACTTAGTCAACCGGTCTACAACCACCCAAATAGCATCACTACCCCGCTGAGTCCTCGGAAGACCTACAACGAAGTCCATAGTGACATGCTCCCACTTCCACTCGGCAATAGGCAGGGGTTGCAACAAACCCGCTGGCCTCTGATGCTCGGCCTTCACTTGCTGGCAAGTAAGGCACTTCGATACGAAAACAGCCACATCTCTTTTCATACCCCGCCACCAAAACTGGCGACCCAAATCCCGATACATCTTAGTACCTCCCGGATGCACCGCAAGGCGCGAATGGTGAAACTCTCGGAGTACTTCCTCACGGCAAGTCTCCGGTACAAACAAACGGTTTCGGTATCTCACACTCAGGTCGGGATACACCGTCAAACCCTTCTCAACTTTCCCACTGGAGATCTTTTCTCGGAGGGATTCTACCTCAAGGTCACCTCTCTGTGCCTCTAACACTCTAATCACAAGTGTAGGCTGCACCACGACAGAAAACAAGGCCGCAGCCTCAACAGATTCGCCCAGTAGCAAATCAAACTCGCCAAGTGCTCCCAACATCTCCCATTCCCGGATGGCTATACAAGCTACATCACTAATGGTTTTCCTACTAAGGGCATCGGCCACAACATTGGCCTTTCCCGGATGATAATGCAACTCAAAATCATAATCCTCGATGAACTCCATCCATCTCCTCTGCCTCAGATTCAAGTCTCTCTGTGTAAACAGATACTTCAAACTCTTGTGATCCGAGAATACCTCGAACCTCTCACCATAAAGGTAATGCCTCCAGATTTTCAAGGCAAAGATCACAGCTGCTAACTCTAGGTCGTGTGTGGGGTAATTCTTCTCGTGTATTTTCAACTGACGTGAACCATAAGCTACCACTTTCCCCTCTTGCATCAACACACAACCCAATCACAATAAACTGCATAACCCAACCCTCTCTCCGGAATAATCAATACCGGAGCGGTGGTCAATCTAACTTTCAGCTCTTGGAACGACTTTTCACAAGTCTCACTCCACATAAACTTGACTCCCTTCCGAGTCAGTCTAGTCAACGGTGACGCTAACCTGGAGAAATCTTTCACAAACCGACGGTAATACCCAGCTAATCCCAGAAAACTGCGGATCTCAAACACACTCTTAGGCTGTGCCCAATCTTGCACTGCCTCAACCTTGGATGTATCAAAAGACACCCCTTCCCCGGATACCACGTGGCCTAAGAATTTGACTTCCCTCAGCCAGAACTCACACTTCCCAAACTTGGCATACAGCCTATGGGCTCTAAGTAACTCAAGCACCACTCTCAAGTGTGCCTCGTGCTCCTCCTCAGAAGACGAATAGATAAGGATATCGTCCACGAAAACAACCACAAATCGGTCTAAGAACTCCCGAAAAATCTGGTTCATCAAGTCCATAAAGACTGCCGGTGCATTGGTAAGTCCGAATGGCATCACCAGAAACTCATAATGGCCATACCGCGTACGGAATGCCGTCTTAGGAATATCTTCCTCCCTGACCCTCAACTGATGGTAACCCGATCTCAAGTCTATCTTAGAGAAACAACGGGAACCCTTCAACTGGTCAAACAAATCATCTATACGGGGCATAGGGTACTTATTTTTAACCGTAGCCCGATTCAACTTCCGGTAGTCTATACACAATCTCAAGGCACCATCTTTCTTTTTAACAAAGAGTGCCGGTGCTCCCCACGGTGAAACACTAGGGCGAACAAAGCCCTTATCTAGCACTTCCTGGAGCTGAACTTTCAACTCAACCAACTCTGCTGGAGCAAAACGGTAAGGTGCCATAGAAATCGGCGCCGTACCAGGCACTAAATCAATAGAGAACTCTATCTCTCGGTGAGGTGGCAAACTAACAAGATCTTTGGGAAAAACATCCGAATACTCACAAACCACCCTCGGTAATACATGCTGGGTCTCACCACGCTCACCACTCTCAAAGCTAGCAAGTAGACTACTAAGCTCACTTCGCCCTCGCGAATCATACCCCGGTGGCAAAACACTACCAACCCGGTCTCCCAAGAAATGGAACCACTCCCCGCTCAAGGTACACAATGTAACCCTCTGGCGGTAGCAATCAATAACAGCCCGGTATGACGATAACCAGTCCATACCCAAAATAACATCAAAACCCTTCATGGGCATGACAACAAACGGAAAAGGAAGCCTATAGTCGGCGACCTCTATATCACATCCTCTAACACCCTGTTTCAGAACCAACTCACCACCCAAAGGCGATACCACACAAATAGGAGATGCTAACTGTGCTAACTCCAATTCAAAACAGATGCAAATGCAGCAGATACAAAAGAATGAGATGCACCCGTGTCTATCAACACATTAGCAACTGAGTTGCAAAACAGAAAAGTACCTCTCACCACTGATGGAGCCGGTACTAAGTCCTGGGCGGTAACAGCATACACGCGCCCCGTAGGCCCCTGGTCTACCTGCTCACCTCTCGGAGCAAAAGACTGCTGCACAGACTGGGATGACGAAGCTCCCGGATTGGCCCTCGAGGGCTGCACAGACTGAGCTGGCTGAAAACCCTGCGTCTGCCTAGAACCAGACGCTCCCGAAGTGGCACTCAACTGTGGGCAAAACCTCTTCATGTGCCCAGGTTGTCCACACTGATAACAAGTCAAGAGCTGCCCCCTGCCCAAACTCTGACTCTGCGGTCTAGCTGAAGAAGAAACAGCTTTCTGACCCCCACCCTTCTGCGGGCAAACAGATACCTTGTGACCCAGCTGGCCACACTTGTAACAGGTGAAATCCCCCTGACCACCTCTCCCGGAGCCTGCACTCGGCACTGGGAAGGTCGATCTAGCAACACCACCCTGCGACTGCTGAGGGTTAGAACCCCTCTGCCTCCTGCCATCACTCTGACTATCCTGGCTCCTCTTGGAGCCTCTCTGACCCTCATCCTCCTCCTGCATCATAAGCTCCATATGAGCTGCAGCGTCCACTAGGTGTCTATACTCTCGAATATAAGACCCACCAATTCTCAACTTGAGGCCCCGCCTCAACTTCCGCTCAAACTCATAGCAACGGCGTTCCTCAGACGCCACCAGTTCAGGTGCAAACCTAGACAGACTGGTAAAAGTAGCCTCAAACTCGGCCACTGACAAGCCCTGCTGATTAAGCCGGCTAAACTGATCCCTCAGCTTCTCCCTAGCTGCTGCTGATAAAAACCTCTCCTGAAAAGCATTCACAAACGCCTCCCAAGTACCACCAACACGAGCTTTCTCGTACTTCCACCATTGACCCGCATCTCCCTTCAGTTGAAAGGATGCCAAGGTCACTTTCAGTGCTCCGTCCTCGATGCCAAGCATCTCAAACGTCTTCGTTGTCTGTTCGAGCCATTCATCTGCCTTAAGCGGCTCTTTAGGATCCCCGATAAACTCGTCCGGATTACACCAAAAGAACTCCCTCTTCAAGAAGGAAGGCCCTGTCTCAGTTGCCTGATTCCCAACTCTAAGAATCCCTAAAGCTCCTGCTATCTCTCTGGCCAAGGCACCCATAGCCTGCTGACCTACTGGCTCAGCCACAGTGGCCTGACCAACTCCCTCCTGCACTGCCGGAATCTCACCCTGTAACGGTACTTCCTGCCTCGCAGGTCTACCACGCCTAGCACCTCTTCCTTGTCCTGACATCCTAATAAAGGCAACACAGAACGTTAGCACATTCATAAATGTGCCGAAACTAAACACTCACGTCCTAATGCATGGACAACTGTAATTCACTCCACATAAGCACATAAACACATAAGCACTTACGAACTTCATTTCCGGATAATGATAGTCCCGAGACGTTACTAGAGTTCCTGTTAGAAACAGCGTTGATCAAGTGCTTTTCCAACAAGACTCCCAGAAACTCGAGGATCCAATCAACATCCTAGAAATTAAATCCCATACCCACATAGTCACATAAGCATGTTATCAAATAAACACATAGCATATGGTACTACTTCTACGTCTCTATCAAGCGAGACAAACCCATTGTGATACTAATCACTTCCCACGTACCCAAAGTATTCGAACCCGGTACGCTCTGATACCAAGTTGTAACGCCCTCAAAATAATAACAATAAATCCATCAGATAAGACATGAATTTACATTTGAACTAACCGCATTCCTTTCATTCATTAGAATTCCAAGACATAAGTATTACATGTTAACCTCATAACAAAGTGCCCTACGGGCTTACAGCTTTCCAAGTTAACACTTGGTTACAACAAAGAGTTCTAACTCGTTTACACATTAAGCCCTTGGCTTGAAATTACATGTAATACATCAAAAGTAAAACGACAAAACTATGCCCGCCACTAGCCTCCCAGCTATGTCCTTGGAGGTGGCATGCTTCCTGCACCTGAAAATGATATTCCCATATAGGGTGAGCCACAGCCCAGTAGAAATACACTAAACCAACCATGGACAATGACTAAAACATTAGCAATTGATAGTTGGTCAACACTGATGCAATCACATAAATTACATATTTATGTCAACGACTTACAAGTCCCAGTTACTTTTCATTTTCCCTTTTTCAACAGATAAGCATGCTAGCTCTATCATCATTTCCACAGATATGTATAAAAACTATATCTCACATTCAGATAAGCATAAAAGCTATATCCACATTCTCAACAGATATGTATATCAACAATATCCACAGATAAGCATACAAGCTGTATCCACATTCTACAACAGATATGTATATCAACAATATCCACAGATAAGCATACAAGCTGTATCCACACTTCACAAAGATAAGCATATGAGCTCTATCTTCACTTCTCTAGACAAGCATATGAGCTCTGTCTACGGAGTTCATCCCCTATCTCCTCCCAATACCTATCCGGTTTAGAGGTACATCCCCTATCTTCCCCTAAACCGCGGAGTACATCCCCTATCTCCTCCTCTACACATAACGTATATAAACACATTGGTTCTATATACAATCACACAATACACACAATTAATGTATTCTATCAACCGTTAAGTTCCATGACACATTCCATTGATTAGTTTCCGTTTACCTAATCATCATGCATTGTCTACAACAATCTCGACTATCCTCCACCGATAGCCCAAAGCAGTTATTTCTAAAATAGAAAATAAATGCACAAATGGATATTCAATCAACATTTCATTTCCTCATTTCTCAACAATTAATTATCCCAATTAATTAAACAATATAATTAGGCCATTTTCCATAATTACCATTTCAACCCTTAGGTCCCATTTTCATCAATGATTCAACAATCATTCTATTTTTCTATGCCAAACATGCATCTAGGTTTATTATGAATAAAACCCCAACTTTTGTAAAATTACACAAAAGCCCCAAACTTTCACAAATTTACCAAACCAAGCCCAACATCTCAAAATACCAAAATTTAAAGACAAAACCCATAGAGAGGAGTAGGTTATCCCTACCTCAAATTCGGAGTCCCAAAGGAGAAGACGACAAAACCCAACGTGCTCCAAAACTCGAGATTTTCAGATTAAAATGAAGCCCTCGACGATCAACAACTTTTTTGTAAAGGCCAAAGGTGAGTAAATCACTCTTACTAGATCAAAACCTAGAGAGAAGGTAGAGTCTAGAGTGAGAGGCTCAACAATGGTGATTTGAGAAAAGTAAGAGAGAGAAGAGAAAGTGAAAAAGTGATTTGAAAAGTCACAATTTCGGAACTTTAACCCAGGTCTCCGCTCGAGCGTAAAACACCCCGCTCGAGCGGCCACTCACAGACTTCCGCTAGAGCGGCCAATCTCCCGCTCGAGCGCAGAATGCACTCGCCCAGTACTTTTGCAGAACCAGGCCTCCGCTCGAGCTCCCAATCCCTACGCTCGAGCTCACAACACTGCACAACAAGATACTGGATGGATGTATTCCCCGCTCGAGCGCCAACACCTCCGCTCGAGCGGACAGGCCAAAAATCTAGGCAACTAGTTTTGGTTTCTAAACTCAACCAACCTGAAACAAACCCGCCCAACACATCCCATAACTCAAATACTAAGTAAAAAGGATGCAAACAAGATGATAGACAACTACCAACATCCACGGACACATGTCCGGATCACTGTACAACAAGGGTAAACCCGGGATCGCTATACTCTTGGAGCGGAGGTTCTAAAGAGTGTGTTTTGAAGCTTTGGTGTTGGATTCAAGCTCAAGGAGGCCATTGGAGCACCATTTGTGAAGGGGTCTTCAAGGGTGAGATTCTAGTCCCTTTTTCCCCCTTTTTTGCATTGATTTTCTACTAGTCTTAGAGCTGTTTTTGTGATTATTGTATAACATAAAAAAGTTCTGTTTTTAGGCCCTCTTTATTGTTTATTAAGAGTGTTTTGTTGTTTGAGGGTTGTTGACCACCCTTAGGCCTCAAAAGGCCTCATTTTGAGCCATTTTGTGTTAGCTCCGGGATTTTGGTGTTGAGGTCTCTTCACCACTGAAATCTTGAGGGATTTCAGTGGTGAAGATGATGCTTTGAAGTCCCAAGAAGGAGAGGGCCACCCCCTCTCCTTGTTGTCCTTGAAAGGGACACATTTTGGCCTCTTAAGGAAGCCTATGCTTGAGTGTGTGTTGGGCATATTTGGTTTGTTTTTCATGCTTATATATCCATGATATAACATGATTTCAAGTTGGTTTTGGAACTCCATGCATGTTTAGCATAGTTGCCATGTAATGCCTTATTTGTGCCTTCACATGTCCTAGGTTATTAGCCTTTGTTGGAGCATGTTTTAGGCTTGTATTTGTGAAGTTTATGTGCTTATTTTGCCATGTTTTAGCTCTGTCCATAGTCGTTTGGGTTGATCTTTGCATGCATTATATAGCTCCTTTGTATTTAGGCTTGTTGGCCTTGAGTATGTGCATGTGTAGCATGCAATATTTGCATTGTTTTGATGATTTGGAATCATCCTACATGCCATTTCAGTCCCATTTCCATGCTTGTTTGATTGCCTTGCATGTCTCTTTAATGCTTTGAAAGCATGTGTTGCAATGCTCCATGTTTTGACCATGGTGTATGCCTTTGTATTCGGGCCATTTAGATGCCATCTAAGTAGTCCTTTAGCTTTGTTTTAACATGCTAAACCTCTGATTTTGGTCCCTCTTTGCATGCCATGTTTGGTCTTGTTAAGTGTAGCTCAATGCCATTTTGGTTTACTTTGAACACCTAGGCCATTTGTTGCATGCTTGACTTGATTTATAACTTGATTTGGCATCATTTTATAGCATGATTTCAAAGCTTATAATGCATGCTAATTGTTCATGTTTTTCCCTTTCAAGTGTGCTTGAATGTTGCTTGATTTGTGCTTAAGTGTTGGTCCTTATGTGCATTTGTGTGTATGCCATTTAGCCTTCACTCTTTAGCACTTATGGCCACTGTTTTAGGCCTTATTAGAGTTGCCTAATTCATGTTTAAGTCCATCTTTGCCATCCATTTGCATTGCCATATGTATGCTTGCATGATTGCATAAGTGTTTTGCCATGCCATGTTGCATCCTTAGCTTGTATGCCTAGGTTGCATTGCATCTTGCATGCATTCCTTGTCCCTTGACTTGGGTGATAGGGATTGGGGGTTTTGTTTGATTGGTTTGCATTGCATTTGAAACCAAAGTTGCATACTTGGTTCTTTGGGTCATCATGCATAGAAATGCGTGATTGGTGGTCCGAGAACCGAGGCACATGTCCCTTTGAGTCATCACAATGATAAGAGACATGGTTGATGCATACATGCCTTGAAATATGCTGCCATGCCTTGTTTTGCCCTCTGTTGCTGTGAGTTGCAGGTTCTGCAGGAATATTCTGCCGACCGGCAGTGTAATGTGCCGACCGGCACCATTTTCTCTGCCGACAGCTTCAACTTTGTGCCGATGGCCATACAACACTGCCGGTGGAAATTTCATCTAGCCGGTGGTGATCCCCTCTGTCCAAGGATGCAGTCCTGAGGTTTTGACAGCCTCCAGAGGAGGAAAGGGAGGAAAACAGAGGCAGCTTGCGCATGGCGGCGCGTTTCCCAAGGCGTTTACTATTTTTCTTAGTTTATTTAATTTGTTAATTAAATTAGTTAATTTGTAATATTAATTAGCTTGCGTTGTTAATTAATTTGTAATATTTATTTGGTCCCTCTGAGCGAGGGCAAACCTGTAATAAGTGTGCGTGAGTGTGTGTATGTCTTCCAACCTCACGTCTTTCTTCCCTTTTATTTACCTGCTTATGATGGTAGATTAGGGCACGTTTAATTTAGCATACCTCATGCTATGCATGTGTGCATCCATGCATTTGTATTGCATGCATTAGGCTCGGTACATCACGCTAACTGCATCAATACTTCAATTTCGAATTGAATATGTGATAATTGTGCATTTTCACATGACATGTTTAGGATAGCCGAGCCTATTCTAGTAACATTTTGTATGCGATGCATTAGGCACTTCACATGGACTTGGATCATGCATGTTTGCTAATAAGTTCTTTGTTTTGGCACGGAGTACTATGTAAGTATTTCCGCTTTAGCATATCACATGAGTGTGAATGTTACCATGACAGCATGCTTAACATGTGGCTAGATGCTTATGTATTATAAACTGCCTTGGATGCCTGTGGGTGAAGGTTGGATTGTTTGAGTTGGAAAAACTCGTTGAAATCCGTATTTTAGCCTACTTACGAGTAGCAAATTCCAAAGCATTTTTCAAACCAAACGGATATGCAATGTTTATTTCCAAATTAGACAATCTAGTCTATACTTGTTTGCTGCGCGCATAACATAGTAATTCTAGGCTAATAAATGGAATAAGAACACATAAAGTTTTCAAATACGGATATCACGGTTAGTGGAGGCTGGTCTTCGGACCGGGCGAAAGGGGTGCTCATAGCTGACCTTCCCCGATCGTACCCAAGCTCCCGAGCCGAGACAACTCCGGTGATGACGGACATGTGGCCTTCGGCACCGAGTCAGGGTTTCCTAAATTTCCCATTTTAAAAACATTTAGGTGGCGACTCTGTATCTGGCAAAGCAGTCCATGTTTGGCACTACTTTTTCAAAAATCTGTTTCTCAAAACGATTTGCCAGATTTGGACTCTTTGGTTCAAGATTAAGAACTGCGACACAAAAAATCGAGAGTCCGAACTGTAGCGAGGTCCCCCCCCCCCCCCCCCCGCGGGCTTGTTACAGTTAGTGATTAATATTAGGTCAATCATTGGGTCAACTATAATTATCTTCATATAATTGTACTTCTAAAATATTGGGAATGGAATTGTTTTAGGGGCAGGATAAAAATAAAAAAGTGTTTTCCTTGTCTAAAGTCTCATCTCATCGCAACTTTCTATTGTTTGATAAATCTATTATATTTTTTTTATTTGAAAACAGATATATATATATATCTTACTTATATTTTTTTTAAGTAGGATATATATATATATATCCTACTTAAAATAAATGAAAAATATGTGTACCTATTGAATATGCAATTTAGTATCATTCTGTTAATAACTTAAACTGTTTGTTTGATATTAGACCAATTCATTTGACTGAACTTGAAAATATTACAAGATGAAATTGATAAAATTAAAACTTAAAACATCAAAATAGTACAAAACTCATATTTTAATAACTATAATTGCATTCCATCCTTTCTTATTTAGTGGTCATGAAGTAATGTTTCACGTTCTATGGTATATCATTCCATACCATTATACATTTAGTAGTTTTGAAGTAATGTTTTACCTCTAGAGTTCCTTCTACCCAAGAAAATATAAAATGACAAAAATGAGAGGGCTGGTTTTTATAGGAAAATGTCACTTATGGTATGAGCCACATTCATCAACCAGATAGCTCAATGAAACCCTCACCTTTTCATAGTGCCTTTCTTGGAGAGTCATCTCCTCAAACTTATCATGCCCCGATTTCCTGTTGTCTTTTGACTCCCACAACTTGCTTCCACCAAGTGTCCGCCTAAACAAATTCACACAAACAACACAAAAATAAAAGCAAGTTAATTTAAAAAAAATCAAATCAACACTGAAATATTACCAAAACAAAGAAGAAGAAACATGGAAAAAGAAAAATTTACACTTACCGTGTACAAGAGCATGATGTTAATGGTAATAAATAATGAAAAAAACAAAACACAGGAGTTCCATAGACAGTTATGCCAAAACAAACCAACATTCTTTATGTGTTGTAAGCTTTTTTCTTAAAAAGCTAAAAAATCCAAAACATAATAATTATTTTAACTCATATTTTAATTAAAAAATCAATAATGATTGTTGGATTACAATTGCTGATTACTTAAACAAAGTTCTTGACTCACAAGTAATTGTAATTGAATGAGTTAAAAACAATATAATTCTTTTAGAAGTAAAATCCGATATAAGTATATTGTTGATATTTTAATGTTTTTGTTTCATTGAAGCAAGTATATGGAGACTGTTCCAATTATCTTCTACTGGGGGGGAGGAGGAAACATAATTCGGGATCTCGATGAAGGTGTGTCATATGATGCTTAGCCGAAAGGGATATATGGGGTGCAACTTGGCACCACGTTGAACAATTTGGAGGAGATGTTCATGTCCAAGGTGGCAAGTTGTAGCGAAAGTATCCGATTGAACTTCAAATGTAGATATGGTTATCACCAGTGGCAAGTAATCGATAAGTACAAGATATTACCGATCAATGACGATGAGACGTTGAACACCGTATTAAGTATCGGTGCATGTTTCCAACCACCAAATTGTTTGGAGGTGTACATTGATAAAGAGGTTGTACACAATGTCCTGAATATGACACAGATGGATTCTCGTCCCTTCACAACATTGCTTACATAGGGGATTGACAGCGTTTCGGTCTCTTATGTGTGCATCAGATTAATGTTTTGCAGTGAGCTACACACAACAGACATTTGAGGGCCATGGTGTGGAATCAAGTTCACGTGGTGGATATGATTATGAATTTCACAATAACACAAAAGATGTGCCCACTTGCAGCCATCATACCACTCCAGTTGAAGTAGTTGGGAATATGGCCGAAATGGTAAACTATGTACAGTTTGCTGACAATATTGTTGACAGTGACATGTATGGTCTTGATGTTGCCCTAGACGATAATGAAAATGAAATGTGTGATGAAGAAAATTTATTGGCCAGATCAGATGATGATGATGAAGAAGATGATGTCGATGGCCCCGTTGACCCTGAAAATGTCCTCATTCCACCTAGACCTGAAATTCGTTTCTATGAGAACATTCACATGGGTGGTGCTTTTGACATGAGTAGCTGTGGTGTCGTTCCGTAACAGGATCTGGAACACGGAAAATCCAGAGTTGGACAAAGGGATGGTTTTTGTCGATAAGAAACAACTCGTACATGCTGTGAAATCATACCACGCAATAAATAATCGAGAATCTAAGGTTGTAACCTCCAAGAAAGACCTATGGGTGTCTTCTTGCAAGCACGATTGCAGTTGGTGGCTGCGTGCATCTCTTAGTAAGAAACATGGTCTTTTTGAAATAAAGCAGTACAGGGGTCCTCACCATTGTTTATACCCACAAATGAACAGGGACCACACTAATATTGACTCCAGTTACATTGCTTGTCATCTTTTGGGACAAGTTGCGGTAAGTATAAAAAATAAATTTATATATATATGTTTGTTTATAGTGTTCACACCTTAATAATCCAACTTATATTTGATTGTCGTATGCAGAATGAACCTCATATGCCAATTAAGAATGTCATCGAAGATATCAAAAAGACCATAAACTACAGTATATCGTACAAGAAGGCGTGGCATGCAAGGGCAAAGGCAATTAGAATGGTATTCGGGGATTGGGATGAATCATATAAGTAGTTGCCTAAATTCATGCATGCATTACAGACATCTAATCCTGGCACCATCATTCAATGGAAGCATAGATATACCGGAGGTACAACCATTATGCCCGTCTTCCACTTTGTTTTCTAGTCTTTCAAACCCGTCATCGATGGATTTAGATATTGTAGGCCTGTTATAACCATAGATGGTACATTCTTATACGGTAAATACACTGGTGTGTTGCTTGTAGCAATGATTGTCACTGCCAATGGCAAAGTATTACCGCTTGCATTCGCTGTTGTGGACAAGGAGAGTTTGGAGTCTTGGTCGTTCTTCATTTCAAATATCAATGAACATATTGTCATGGACTGACAGGGAGTGACTTTGATATCTAATCGAGCTGAGAGTATTTTAGTTGCTGTGAGGCGGTATTGGCTGAATCCCTCGCTTTAATTTGCTAGATATCATCGGCACTGCCTTCGACGTGTTTGTAGTAACTTTAACACAGTTTAAAAATAAGGAGCTTAAACAACTTCTATGGAAAGCAGGGAGTGCTCATCAATGACGAAAGTGTAATGCTTACTTAGAACAGATACAGACTATTAACCAAGATGCCATCGATTGGGTCCCCAAGATAAATCCTGTGGAGTGGGCCCTTGCGTATGACAGTGGATATCGGTGGGGGGTATTGACTAGCAATGATGCAGAGTGCTTCAACAGTGTCTTGAAAGGTGCAAGGAACTTACCTATCTCAGCTATGGTTGAACAGCTCGTAAAATATTTTGATGAGATGGGAGCTCAAGCAGAAATAGAAGCACAGAATGAGTTCCAATACCCTAGAGAGATGCAAAAAACTATCAAGGAGGGCATCTCAAAGGGAAATACTTTCCAGTTGATATTGTATGACAGGTTAGTTTGTAATGTAAACTAAATTGTGCTTATTATGTTGTGACGTTAATTACACCTAAAAACATAAACTTGATTAGTTTGTATCAATATTGTCTGATAGGCCCCGCCGCATATTTGAGGTGCAAACATCTTTTCGCCATGGATGAGATCGTAATACACAAATTGTGCGCATGAATCAACCCACGTGCAGTTGTGGCAAATACGAGATAAGACACTATCCATGTCCCCATATGCTCACTGTTATGTCTAAATGCGGTGACAATCCATTCGAGTACGTTGATCTAGCATATAGGCTTCCTATATACAAGAGGGTTTGGGAAACTAAATTCAATCCAATACCTCATCAAGATTATTGGGATAACCTGTAGTGGACCTTAATGCCTAATGTACTTCATCTGCGAGAAGTAAAACGGGGCCGTAAACCTATGTCCCGTATTCCGAATGAGATGGATTGTCACGACCAAAACCCGTCCCCATGGGATAAGGACATAACGGGCCAGTAATCCTGAGATTACCTACGCCCTCAAACCAAACCGGACATAACTCATCAGAGTAAAGGGGCCAAACGGAAGCAAAATTTAAAACTCTGTCCATAGAGTTGTGCTTACATGGCACATCATAACAAACCACACATATACATATTAATAACTCACATCAGAAAATACAATAACATAAAGTTCTGTACAGACAGGATCATTCAAGTCTAGGTTAGCCAATCAAAACTATATACAAACGTATCCACAGTCCTCGCCAACATGACAAAATAAAACAGGATAGTAAAAAGGCGAAGACGAGTCTCCTACGTGAGACGTAAGGGCAGACTCTTCAAAACCTTGGTTGTTCCATACAAACTTCACTGAGGCTGGGTTTGGACCTCGCTTGGCTCACCTACAGACACATGAATGAGTGTGAGCGAAAGCCCAGTGAATAATATCAAATAAAGAAGTTACACAAATGGTATTTAGAACAACGTGCTTCAAACGGCCTTGGGCCCAGTTCGTATTTCTATCTAGCATATATATATAAATATAGGTCAAGTGACTGAGGTCCCAAACATATCATACAACATCGGGCCCAATTCACTCGTGTCAAACGGCCTTTGGCCCATTCATTCTTCCATTCATGTCAGACTGGCCTTTGGCCCAACCATTCTTTCATTCATGTCAGACTGGCCTTTAGCCCATTCTTTCTTTCATTCATGTCAAACTGGCCTTTGGCCCAATCATTCTTTCATTCATGTCAAACTGGCCTTTGGCCCATTCATTCTTTCATTCATGTCAGACTAGCCCTTGGCTCATTCATTCTATCATTCATGTCAAACTGGCCTCTGGCCCATTCATTCTATCATTCATGTGAAATTGGCCTTGGGCCCATTCATTTGGCATTGCAAACATTTGTCCACAATTCACATTAACAAACTTATGAGACTTATATGAAAATAAGCAGTTGGACAATAACAGACTTCAGATATCTTTGTTAAGATATTACTCAGAGTGATCGGCTGGTTGATTTGCCCTGGAGCTTCACCCTACACATTACGTAACATATATGGGTCTTGAACAATTCAATCTATTCTTAATTCGCATATTCCTCTTTAGGCTTCATTCTTATTCTTTTAATTCATTCATAATGCTCAATGCATGCCTAAGAGTACTTGGAAGTGAAAGAGAATGGAAAACGAAACACAGAACGTCCTTACAAAATTTCTGAAACAGGGGTCCCTGCTCGAGCCTGGACTTCCCCGCTCGAGCGGACCCATGAGGTCTGCAAAAGTACTGGTTATATCATTTTTACGCTCAAGCATGAAGTCGGGCGCTCGAGCTAAAAGCCTCAGTACATGGCTCCCCGCTCGACCGTGAACTTCCCCGCTCGAGCGAACATCATGTCTGTAGAAAGTTCTGGGAGCACATATTTCCCGCTCGAGCGGCGCCTTCCCTACTCGAGCGGACATCCGAAATTCTGGAAAATCCAGAATTGTTCTTAAGCTTCAAACTTGTATTCAAATCAACATATCTTGCATATTATGGCTCAAACTTCACATATACATGTATCAACATGATCCAACACCAAATTTATTACATTATGAGGCTCAATTTCACAAATTAATCACATGCATGTCCCAATTTACACCAAACTCATTTCCAGCATAACAAATTCATGAATTCAAAACTCATACTCTTATGAATTGTACATGCATGTGAGATATAACCCTCATTCTCAACTTAGATGATGAAGAGATGGTCAAAAATATGAGCTTCAACTAAAATCTCACATGGATTATACATTTTGTGCTCAAACATGCAAATTCAAAGCAATTTCCCACATGCATGGGCATATTGACTTCCAATCCAACAAAATCAACTCAATTTCATCACTTAGAGCACAATTCTTGTTGTTGATCATCAATCAACTTTAAATTAACAAAATTACAAACTAGAATCCATGAATTTACTCACCTAGAGGCTCAAATCTTTCAAATTATGGTTAACTCTTGAGTGTTGCTTCAAGATTCTCAAGCTTCTTGATCAAACCTTCAATCTCCTACACTCTCTCTCTCTCTCTCTCTAATTCGGTTCTCTCACTTTCTAGAGAGCCAAAATTAGCCAAAATGAAATAAAAGAGAGGAATTGAGTGTATAAAGGTCCTTTTATAGTCCCACTAAATCAAATTTGATTATAGCTAATTCACGGCACTTAATTAATCATTCTGAATCAAATTATTTTGATCCAAATAAATTTTCAATTAAATTTCACCATAGGCTCTAAAAATTACGCTAATCACAATGGCGCAGTCAATTTTAGCTTTTGTGGCCGATAAGGCCTTCAATTTAAATTTCAAAGCAGATAGTCAAACAGATATTCCTACGGTGAACATATAGAAATTCAAAATCACATATTTTCACATAAATGGCACAAAAAATCATATCAAACACATAATCACATTCATAATAAGGACCAATTAGCATAATAGGGAACAAGGTTATCACAGTCTCCCCCCCTCCTTTTAGGAAGTTTGGTCCTCCAAACTTATTTTATCTTCGTCGGGAAACAAATGTGGATAACGTAGTCGCAGTTCCCCCTCTTTTTCCCATGTAGCGTCCATCCCATAGTGTTCTTTCCATTTTACTTTCACCATTGGGATGGACTTGTTTCTCAATTGTTTCACTTGTCGGTCAACGATTTATTCTGGCCATTCGGCGTACTCCATATTTTCATCAAGAGCTGTCCGGTGATAATCAAATACATGAAACGGGTCTCGAAGATAACCCCTCAACATTGACACATGGAACACATTATGGATTTGTTCGAATCCTGGTGGCAAAGCGACTCGATAAGCAACTGGACCAAGTCTCTCCAGAATTTGAAACGGCCCAATGTAACGGGGCGACAACTTGCCCTTCTTTCCATACCTGACTTGGCCTTTCATCGGAGTCACACAAATGAACACATGGTCACCAACCTCATACTCAAGGGGTCTTCTTCGGACATCTGTATAATTCTTTTGTCGGTCCTGAGCTATTTTGAGCCTTTACTGTATGGTTTTGATTTTCTCAGAAGTGTCTTGCACAATTTCAGGCCCAAGTAAAGCTCTATCCGCGACTTCTGTCCAACAAATTGGTGATCTGCACCTTCTACCATACAAAGCCTCGTATGGTGCCATACCGATGCTGGAGTGGAAGCTGTTATTGTACGCAAACTCCGCTAGTGGCAAATAGTCTTCCCAACTCCCCTGAAAATCCAAGGCACACGTCTTTAGCATATCTTCTAACGTCTGTATGGTCCGTTCTGATTGCCCATCTGTTTGCGGATGAAATGCAGTACTAAATCTCAGTTTTGTTTCCATGGCTTCCTGCAAACTCTTCCACAGTCTAGATACAAATTTCAGATCTCTATCCGACACAATAGATACCGGAACTCTGTGTAAACGGACAATCTCATCAACATATATTGTAGCCATTCTACAAGCATTAAATGTAGTAGAAAATGTGCAGACTTTGTCAGTCTATCAACTACAACCCAAATAGAATCCATACCTCGAGGAGTCCGAGGTAGGCCAACAACAAAATCCATAATCACATGCTCCCACTTCCATTCAAGAATAAGGAGAGGTTGAAGTAGACCGCCTAGTTTCTGATGTTCAGCTTTAACTTGCTGACATTGGAGACATTTGGATACATATTCAGCAAATCTCTTTCTTCATTTTAGGCCACCAATAGCTTTGTTTCAGATCCCGATACATTTTATTGTTACTCGAATGCATAGCAAACATTGATTTGTGGGCTTCATCTAAAACCCTTTTCTTTAGTTCTAGAATATCTGGGATACACATTCGGTTTCGAAATCTCAACACTTCGCCTTCAATGCTGAACTCTGCTTTCGGACTTGTCTCAAATTCATCAATCACTTTCTTGAGGAATTCATCCTCATTTTGTTTCTGTTTCATTTCATCAATGATTGTCGGTTCGGCTGTAATAGCGGCTATCAATCCGCCCTGTTCACACGACACCACTTCAATTTCAGACTTCTCAAAATCTCGCAAGATCTCTTTCTGTTCAGTAAGCAGACAAGCTATACTCCCCGTTGATTTTCTGCTCAGGGCATCAGCAACTGTATTAGCTTTCTCGGGGTGATACTGAATCTCAAGATCATAGTCTTTTATCAGTTTGAGCCATCTCCTCTATTGCATGCTTAGCTCCTTCTGTGTAAAGAAGTATTTCAAACTTTTGTGATCTGTGTAGACTTCACACTTTGCCCCATACAAATAATGCCGCCAGATTTTCAAAGCAAAGACAACTGTGGCCAATTCTAAATCATGTGTCGGGTAGTTCTTCTCATGTGGTCTCAATTGTCGAGAGGCGTAGGCAATTACCCTTTCGTTCTGCATTAGCACACAACCTAAACCTTTATAAGATGCATCACTGAAAATTACAAAGTTTTCCGTACCTGTGGGCAATGTCAATACCGGTGCAGTGGTCAGTCTTGTCTTTAATTCATGAAAGGCCGATTTTCTTTCGTCATTCCATTCAAATGGTTGCCCTTTGCGTATCAGTTGGGTAAGAGGTACAGCGATCCTTGAAAAGTCTTTCACAAACCTCCTGCAATACCCGGCTAAGCCCATGAAACTGAGGACCTCTGTTACATTTGTCGGCGTAGGGCAATTCACAATTGCCTCTATTTTCTGTGGGTCCACTGAAATCCCCTCTTTGTTGATAACATGCCCTAAGAAAACAACTTCATCCAACCAGAATTCATATTTCTTTAATTTAGCAAATAATTTCTTTTCCCTAAGTATTTGCAGGACAGTTCTGAAATGATGTTCATGCTCAAGTCTATTCTTGGAGTATATCAAAATGTCATCAATAAAAACCACAACAAATTCATCAAGGTAGGTTTTGAAAATTCAATTCATTAAGCCCATAAATGTTGCCAGAGCATTAGTCACTCCAAATGGCATAACAAGAAATTCAAAATGACCATACCTTGTTCTAAACGCTATTTTCTTAACATCCTCTGCCTTTACTTTCAACTGGTGGTACCCGAATCTCAAATCAATTTTGAAAAATACCTGTGATCCCTGCAACTGGTCAAATAAGTCATCAATACGTGGTAAAGGGTATTTATTCTTTATTGTCACCTTGTTCAGTTCTCGATAGTCAATACATAGGCGTAAGGTTCCATCTTTCTTTTGCACAAATAACACCGGTGCACCCCATGGTAAAGTACTAGGTCGGATAAACCCTTTGTCAAGTAGGTCTTGCAACTGTTCTTTCAGTTCTTTCATTTCAGCAGTAGCCATTCTGTAGGGAGTTTTGGAAATAGGCTGGGTGCCTGGCATAATCTCAATTGTAGACTCTATCTCCCTATCCACCAATTCCCTGGTAATTCATTTGGAAACACATCTGGAAATTCTCGAACAATAGGGGTATTATTCAATTCAACATTTACAGATTGTTCAGACAACACATAACACAAATAACCCTAGCACCCTTTCCTGATCAGTTTACATGCCTTCATTGCAGATATTAAATAAGGTGGAGGTACTACCTCGTTACCCACAAACACAATTTCTTCCTGTTCTGGTGGTCTAAACACAACCCGTTTTGTCACACAATCAATGGTGGCACAATATTTAGTTAACCAATCCATGCCCAGAATTATATCAAAGTGCCTAAAGTTCAAGGGCAACAAATCCACATATAGGATGGCATTCCCAACACGCATGTCACAAAATGATATACAGATTCACACAACATAGATTCCCCAGATGGAGCAGATACACATAGCAGATATGGCAATAATTCTAGAGGTCTACTCAGTCTAGATGCAAATGCACATGTCACAAAAGAGTGTGTTGATTCGGAGTCAATTAACACAAAAGCATCCTGATTACATATAGAAATAGTACTTGAGACAGCTGTGTTGGTATTCCGTGTATTGCCCGGAACAAGCACAAAGACTCTCCCTTGTGTCATGGTACCTCCGGTGGTAGTAGATCTCATAGTCTTTCCCGGTTTCGGGATTGATGCAGTTGAGCTAGCAGCTAGCTTTCCACTATTTTGATTACAATCTCTGGCCATGTGCCCTTGTTTACCACATTTAAAACAGGCTCCTGACACATGGTAACAAACCCCACGATGCCTTTTACTACAGATATTGTATATAAGAGATGTATCTCGGGAAGATTTCGAAGTACTTGAGGAGCCCGTGTTTTGCTTTTTCAAAAATTTCTTCTTTGAAAAGAAGCCTTGCCTTTTGTTGCCTTTCCAGTTAGTTGTTGACTTAGCCTGTCTAGCTATGTTAGCTTCTGATATTATGGCCCGGTCTAGCACCCCAATATAGGTTTCCAGCTTCAAGACATTCACCCTTTCTAAATTGTCGCTTTGAAGCCCACCTTCAAAAGCCTTCTTATAATCAGTATCAATCACATGTGGTGCAAACCCGGCCAATTCAGTGAATTTGGCCTCATACTCAGCCACTGTCATACTATCTTGCTTTAGTTCCATGAACTCTGATACTTTCCTGTCCCGGACACATTGCGGGAAGTACTTATCATAGAAAACTTCCAGGAATTTCGCCCAGTCAAAAACTTTGTGATTCTCACGCATTAACATCCACCATCTTCTTGCCTTATCTTCTATCATAAAGGTGGCTAGGAGTACTTTCTGTGTCTCTGAACACGAGAACACTTCAAATAGATTTTCGATGCTGAGGACCCATGCTTCGGCTTTCAACAGATCTAATCCCTTGTGGAACTATGGTGGTTTCATTTTCTTAAACTCTTTGGTGAGAGCTCTTATTCGGTCATCATTCTGATTATCTGGCATGGGTGGTGCCGAAGGTGGAGGTGGAGGTGGAGGTGGAGGTGGAGGATGTGGTTACTGCTACTGTTGTTGCCACTCTTGTTGTTGCCTCAATGTTTCTGCCATTTCCTGAATCAATCTTTCCATCCTATCCATTCTGGCAGTAGAGGACTCCTCTATCTCATCACCTCTTGTTCTCACCATCTGATTAAACTTGCATTATACTTTATACAAAAGATTCACAAGTGTGCATATACTAAAGAGCATACATATTCAAATAACTTACAATGCATGCAAATCACAAACTTATAACACATAATCATTCATATTAAAACATTTAAGTGTATTCTTGATGCTTTCAAATTCATACTTATCACATGAATGCATCCTAGATCTTTTCTAGACGCTTATTGCTCATTTGGACAAGGGTGTGAGTTATTAACTCGTGCTCTGATACCACTCTGTCACAACCCAAACCCGCCCCCATGGCTTAAGGACATAACCGGCCAGTAATCCTGAGATCAACTACGGCCTGAAACCAAACCAGACATAACTCATCTGAGTAAAGGGGCCAAACGGAAGCAAAATTTAAAACTTTGTCCATAGAGCTGTGCTTACGTGGCACATCATAACAAACAACACATATAAATATTAATAACTCACATAAGAAAATACAGTAACATAAAGTTCTGTATAGACAGGATCATTCAAGCCTAGGTCAGCCAATCAAAACTATATACAAACGTATCCAAAGTCCTCGCCAACATGACAAAATAAAACAGGATAGCAAAAGGGCGAAGACGAGTCTCGTGCGTGAGACGTAAGGGCTAACTCTTCAAAACCTTGGTTGTTCTATACAAACTTCACTGAGGCTGGGTTTGGACCTCCCTTGGCTCACCTACAAACACATGAATGAGCGTGAGCGAAAGCCCAGTGAATAATATCAAATAAAGAAGTTTCACAAACGGTATTTAGAACAACGTGCTTCAAACAGCCTTGGGCCCAGTTCATATTTCTATCTAGCATATATATATAAATATAGGTCTAGTGACTGCGGTCCCAAACATATCATACGGCGTCGGGCCCAATTCACTTGTGTCAAACGGCCTTTGGCCCATTTATTCTTCCATTCATGTCAGACTGGCCTTTGGCCTAACCATTCTTTCATTCATGTCAGACTGGCCTTTGGCCCATTCATTCTTTCATTCATGTCAAACTGGCCTTTAGCCCATTCATTCTATCATTCATGTCAAACTGGCCTTCGGCCTATTCATTTGGCATAGCAAACATTTGTCCACAATTCACATTAACAAACTTATGAGACTTATATGAAAATAAGCAGTTGGACAATAACAGACTTCAGATATCGTTGTTAAGATATTACTCACAGTGATCGGCTGGTTGATTTGCCTTGGAGCTTCACCCTACACATTACGTAACATATATGGGTCACGAACAATTCAATCCGTTCTTAATTCACATATTCCTCTTTAGGCTTCATTCTTATTCTTTTAATTCATTCATAATGCTCAATGCATGCCTAAGAGTACTTAGAAGTGAAAGAGAATGGAAAACGAAACACAGAACGTCCTTACAAAATTTCTGAAACAGGGGTCCCTGCTCGAGCCTAGACTTCCCCGCTCGAGCGGACCCATGAGGTCTGCAAAAGTACTGGTTACATCATTTTTACGCTCAAGCTTGAAGTCGGGAGCTCGAGCTAAAAGCCTCAGTACATGGCTCCCCGCTCGACCGTGAACTTCCCCGCTCGAGTGAACATCATGTCTGTAGAAAGTTTTGGGAGCACATATTTCCCGCTCGAGTGGCGCCTTCCCCGCTCGAGCGGACATCCGAAATTCTGGAAAATCCAGAATTGTTCTTAAGCTTCAAACTTGTATTCAAATCAACATATCTTGCATATTATGGCTCAAACTTCACATATACATGTATCAACATGATCCAACACCAAATTTATTACATTATGAGGCTCAATTTCACAAATTAATCACATGCATGTCCCAATTTACACCAAACTCATTTCCAACATAACAAATTCATGAATTCAAAACTCATACTCTTATGAATTGTACATGCATGTGAGATATAACCCTCATTCTCAACTTAGATGATGAAGAGATGGTCAAAAATATGAGCCTCAACTAAAATCTCACATGGATTATACATTTTGTGCTCAAACATGCAAATTCAAAGCAATTTCCCACATGCATGGGTATATTGACTTCCAATCCAACAAAATCAACTCAATTTCATCACTTAGAGCACAATTCTTGTTGTTGATCATCAATCAACTTTAAATTCACAAAATTACAAACTAGAATCCATGAATTCACTCACCTAGAGGCTCAAATCTTTCAAATTATGGTTAACTCTTGAGTGTTGCTCCAAGATTCTCAAGCTTCTTAATCAAACCTTCAATCTCCTGCACTCTCTCTCTCTTTAATTCGGTTCTCTCACTTTCTAGAGAGCCAAAATTAGCCAAAATGAAATAAAAGAGAGGAATTGAGTGTATACAGGTCCTTTTATAGTCCCACTAAATCAAATTTGATTATAGCTAATTCACGGCACTTAATTAATCATTCTGAATCTAATTATTTTGATCCAAATAAATTTTCAATTAAATTTCACCGTAGGCTCTAAAAATTACGCCAATCACAATGGCGTAGTCAATTTTCGCTTTTGTGGCCGATAAGGCCTTCAATTTAAATTCCAAAGCCGATAATCAAACAGATATTCCTACGGTGAACAGATAGAAATTCAAAACCACATATTTTCACATAAATGGCACACAAAATCATATCAAACACATAATCACATTCATAATAAGGACCAATTAGCATAATACGGAACAGGGTTATCACATGGATATATCAAATAGGCGTTTGACCACTCGTTGCAGTGAGTGCCAGTAGACACGTCATGATAGGCGAACATGTCGGCGCGGCTTGGTCGGTGAAGACTATGTAATGCTTACATGAGTTTCGTGAATTGTGAAATTGTAAAATGGTTGCGCTTTTTAATTATGAGATTGTAATTGGATAGGCCATGTGAATTTTTAGTTTGTAATGCAAATGACCCCATGTTAAACTATTAATTAATTATATTTACTAATGTTTTAGAGGTTAGATCAATTGAACATTTTGCAAACCCTAAAGTCATTTTCTTAATTTGAACTCAAAATAGATCATTTTTAATTTTTAATTATTTATCTATTGTAATTGTTTTATATTAAAAAAAAAATTACAACTAACATACTAAGCAAATAAATTAAACTAAATAGTATGCAAAAAAAATTAACTGTAGCACATATGCCTAAATTTTTTATTGTGTACTTGATTGAAAATGTGTATTACAAAATTCTATACTTAATCAAATAGTTCTTCTACCATTTGAAAATTTAATATTTATGAATAAATTTAATATTTTCAAATGCTCCAAGCATTTTTCACAATTTATGTAATTTAAAAATTTTATACTTTATTGAAACTTTTAGCATTAGAAAATCAATAATTAAGTTTTGTCAAATATGCCATAAATATAATCATCAACCTATTTTTGAAACAAAATTTTCTCATTCAATTTTTTGGCAAATATTTATGTAGGAAAACTATCCACATGTTACTGCACTATGTTCATGGTCATTATTAAGCTTATGTAACTGAGGCCCTAAACTTATTTTGAAAAATATTTCTATATTAGTTATAGCATAGATAACGGTAGGCTTTGTTGAATTGTTTATCATATTTAATGACACAAAATTTTAAATCTTAAACTAGAAATATATATATATATATATATACTAGCGTGTACTCGTGCCTAAAGGCACGGTGTAAATAATATTAGGATTAGAATATAATTGTAATCCCAACACTATTTAAATTTATTTTTTAATTTGACAAAATCACAAATTTATTATAAAATTTTGGAGTTCTTACAAAACTCACGAAAACTCGCTTTTGCTTATATAATATATAGCTAGATAGATAGATGTGCCTAGCATACATACAATTTCCAGCGTACATACAATACTGCTAGTATACGAATAAAAATAAGTAAACAAAAAGGAGAAAATAAAAAAATAAACAAATAGAGAGAAAAATAAAAATAGGACAAAATAAAAAAATAAAAAGAAAAGAAAGAGGAAGGTGAGTTCATGGGATCATAAAAGGATGGGTGGGAAAAGGAAAAAGTAAGAGAGAGAAGCGGGAAATAGAAAATGTACATGTCGGATATTTTTTTCAAAAATATGTCTCAGCCATTGTTTTATAATTTGAATAGATCTAAAAACCATCATGCTTTATTATATAGATATATATTTTTAAAAATCATAAATTATGGAATAATTAGAGTTTTTTTTATTTATATTTTTTTTTTACGATTATAATTAGATTTTAGTGAATTGTTTCCATATTAGTGGCACACATACTTATAATTTTAAAATAACTGAGTACATTTTTTTTAAAAAGTCATCATGTATGGAATAATTAGAGTTTAATTGTTATAGTTAAATTACAATTAACTAATAGAGTTTTTTGAAATAAAAATTAATTACATTTTAGTGAATTGCTTCCATATACAATATCACATAAATTTAAATTTTGAAATAGCTGAGCATACTTTTCTTTTACAAATCGTAATTTTTGGAATAATTATATTTTTTTTTGTTATGATTAAATGAGAGTTTTATAGTTATGATCTAGTATTTTACTTGTACAGGCTTCATGGTATATCTACCTGAGGAGGTCCCATTTCTCATTCATCCACATCGGGCTGACAATATATGCGGGCTGACAATATATGGGAGCATCCGGTATGCAATAACGTTTGTTGGACTTTACGCTTACAATTAAAATACCCTTCATTTTGTTTTATCTTATGTGATAATGTTATTATTTAAACTAGTCATTCTGCTATACAGGAGGAGGCACGCATAGCGTTGGCATGCCGCCGTATAGCGATCCCGGTTTTCCCTCCATTGATTATAGTATTCCGGACTTGGGTTTCGTGGTGTTGGTTGTTATTATGTCTTGTTTCCGTCCTTCAATTCTTTATATATGAGTTTTAGGATGTGTTGGGCAGATTTGTTACAGGTTGGCTGTGTTTGGGAACAAATGGTTGCTGCCCAAATTTTGGTGTCTTCGCTCGAGCGAGACTTTTGTCGCTCGAGCGAGCTCTGTGTTTTAGTTCCTTCGCTCGAGCTAGGGTTCCTTCGCTCGAGCTAGAGTTGGGTTTTGTGTCTGGTGGCTCGAGCAAGAAGTCTTGGGCTCAAGCTTGCGTCTACGTCTGCGTCTGGTTCTGGACTTAAGAGTTGCATTTCTTGGCTTGAGTGAGATTTCCTTCGCTCGAGTGAACGAGCTGTATGTTTTGGGTTTCCTCACTCGAGTGAGCTTTTATTCGCTCAAGCATGCTTCTGGTTGCAAACCTGAAGCTTCGAATTGTTGGCTCGAGCGAGGCTTCCTACGCTTGAGTGAGTATCCTTTGTGTCTGGTCACTCGAGCGACCACTTCTTTGCTCGAGCAAGCCCAGTGTATTTCAGTTGAGACCAGCGGGATTGCACTTCACTTTTTCATCTCCTTTTTCTCTAAAACCCTAGATCCGTCCTCTCTCTCTCTCTCTCTCTCTCTCTCTCTCTTTATACACCTTCTCTCTAAGGTTTCATCTATTTTTAGTGATCTTCTACCCTAATCTCTTTGTAAGAAAGATAGAGGGTGACTTGGGCTTCCCTTTAATCTGGAAATTTGTGAGTTTGGAGCACTTTGGATTTTCACCATCTTCTTCATTTGGTCTCTCCATTTAGAGGTAGGGATTTCCTACTCCATTCTATGAGTTTTGACATAGACATTGTGTATTTTGGAAAAATGGTATCGTTTGGTAATTTTGGGAAAGTTAGGGTTGTTGTGTAATTTATAAAAGAGGGGTTTCCAAATGTTAAAACCCATATGTATGTAAGACATTGAAAAACGGTATTATTGTTGTCAAATTGGTGAAATCGAACCTTAGGGTTGATATTGAGAAATGAGGGGGGAAATACCCTAATTATTGTAATAAATTAATTTGTATAGTTAATTTGAGGAAATGTGGAATTGAGTTGAGGATAATTAAATTGAGAAATTTTGGAGTTAAATGGTGTAGTTGGATTAGTTTATCACTCACCCATGAGAATATGGATATTATATCTGTTTGTTGCATTTATTATCTGTTTAGAAATAACTGCTTTGGGCTATCGGTGGAGGATAGCCATGATTGTTGTAGACATTGCATGTTGATTAGGGAAAACTGAAACTAATCACATTGAATATGTCATTGAATATGACGGTTGAGTTAATACAGCAAATATGTGTATTGATTGATTATTGTATATGACAAGTGTTAAATACATTGTATATGCACATTTTTTGGGAGAAGATAGTGGATGTACTCCATGGTTTGAGAGGAGAGAGGGGATGGACTCTCAAACCTGTTTGGGAGGAGATAGGGGATGGACTCCATTGATACAACAAATATGTGTATCACTTGAAGTATTAATACAACAAATGTGTGTATTAAATTGAAATGTTGGAAGTGTTTTTAATGTGAGTTGTAGACTCATCTGAATTGTGAATAAAGGAAATATTTTAATATGGGATGCATTCCCATTTAATTGTTTGGCCAGGTTCTGAGCCATGTTTATCAAATGATTTGGGTAAGCAAAGGAAGGTGGAACTGTATTGTGTTAGAAATTGGTTTATATGTGTTAACCATCTGTCAAATGCCATTGTTTTAGTCATTGCTTATAGTTGGTTTAGTATATCTCTACTGGCATTGGCTCACCCAGTATGGGACATCATTTTCAGGTTCAGGTGATATGTAACCTCCAAGGACATAGCTTGGGAGGCTTAGTGGCTAGAAGATCTTTTTGATGTTATCTTTGTGTTACATGTAAATCAAGCCAATGGCTTATTTTGTATAAGATTTAGACTCTTCTTTTGTTGAATCCAAGTGTTGGCTTGGAAAGTTGTAAGCCCGTAGGACATTTACTTTTGTTGTCAACATGTAACACTTTTGTAGTAAACACTCTGATTTATGGAAAATATTGTCTGTTTCTTGTATCATAAATGTATGAGTTATGGGTTTATTTTGAGGGCGTTACAACTTGATATCAGAGCGTACCGGGTTTGAATACTTTGGGTACGTAGGAAGTGATTAGTATCACATTGGGTTCATCTCGTTTGTTAGAGACTTAGATGTAATGTTATGTACTTATGTGATAACATGTTTACGTGACTATATGGGTATGGAATGTAGTTTCTAGGATGTTGATTAGATCCTTGGGTTTCTAGTAGTCTTGTTGGAAAATCACTTGATCAATGTTGTTTCTAACTGGAACTCCAGCAACGCCTCGGGACTGTCATTATCCAGAAATGAAATTCGTAGGTGCTTATGTGATTATGTGCTTACGTGGAATGAATTACTATTGTCCATTGTATTAGGACGCGAGTGTTATAGCTTCGGCACATTTGCGAATGTGCTAACGCCTTTGTTACCTTTATTAGGATGTCAGGACGAGGACGTGGAGGTAGGCGTGATAGGCCTAGGAGGCAGGAGGTGCCTACACCGGATGAGATTCCGGCGTATCAGGAGGGTGTTGGCCAGGCCAATGTGGCCGAGCCAGTAGGTCAGCAGGCCATGGGCGCCTTAGCCCGCGAGATGGCAGGAGTGTTGAGGGAATCTATAGGCATTCTCAGGGTTGAGAATCAAGCCCAGGTCCATATAGTTGAGGCAGGGCCTTCCTTTCTGAAGAGGGAGTTCTTCCGGTCTAATCCGGGACGAGTTTGTTGGTGAGCCACTTAAGGCTGATGAGTGGCTTGAGTAGATGACGAAGACGCTTGAGATGCTTGGCATCGAAGATGAGGCTTTGAAGGTGACATTGGTGTCCTTCCAGCCGAAGAGAGATGCGGGTCAGTGGTGGAAGTTTGTTCGGGGCCGTATCAGTGGGACTTGGGAGGCTTTGGTTGATGCCTTCCAAGAGAAGTTTCTGTCTCCCGCTGTCAGGGAGAGGTTGAGAGACCAGTTCTGTTAGCTCAAGCAGCTGAGTATGCCAGTGGCCGAGTTTGAGGCCGCATTTACCAGTTGATCCAGGTTTGCACCTGAGCTAGTGGTGTTTGAGGAACGCCGTTGTCTTGAGTTTGAGAAGAAGTTGAGGCATGGGCTCAAGACCAGAGTTGGGGGATCCATGACCTGGGAGTATGGGCGCCTTGTGGATGTCGCGGCCCATATGAAGATTATGATGCACGAGGAGAAGAAGAGGATGAGGGGCTCCAAGAGGGGTCAGGATGGCCAGGGGGATGGTAGGAGGCAGAGGGGTTCTAACCCTCAGCAGTCTTAGGGTGCTTTTACGAGATCTACCTTTCCAGTGCTGAGTGTAGGTTCTGGGAGAGGCAGTCAAGGAGACATTACTTGTTTCAAATGTGGTCAACTGGGCCACAAGTCTCCAGCTTGCCCGCAGAAGGGCAGAGGACAGTTGCTCTCTTGTTACCAGTGTGGTCAGGCGAGGCACCTGAAGAGGTTCTGCCCGCAGTTGAGTGGCACACCGGGTGCATCTGGTTCGAGGCAAATGCAGAGTTTTCAGCTAGCACAGTCTGTTCAGGCCTCGAGGGCCAATCAGGAGGCGTCATCGTCTCAGTCTATGAAGTAGTCTTTTGCTCTTAGGGGTGAGCAGGTAGATCAAAGACCTTCTAGGCGTGTGTATGCTGTTACCTCGCAGGATCTTGTACCGGCTCCATCTGTTGTGAGAGGTACCTTTTTGTTTTGTAACTCAGTTGCCAATGTGTTGATTGATGCGGGTGCATCCCATTCCTTTATATCTGCTGCATTTGCATCTGTTTTGGGGTTGGAGTTGGCACAGTTAGCATCTCCTATATGTGTTGTATCACCTGTTGGGGGTGAATTGATTTTGAAACAAGGGTGTCGGGGTTGTGATATAGAGGTCGCCGACCGCCGGCTTCCATTCTCTTTTGTAGTTATGGCTATGTCGGGTTTTGATGTGATTTTGGGTATAGACTGGTTATCGTCATACCGGGCTGTTAGTGATTGCTACTACCAGAGGGTGACTGTATGTACCTTGAGCGGGGATTGTTTCCATTTCATGGCGGATTGGGTTGGTAGTGTGTTGCCACCAGTGTATGATCCGTGAGGGCGGAGTGAGCTTAGTGGTCTTCTCGCTAGCTTTATGAGTAGTAAGTGTGATGAGACCCAGGCTGTATTGCCTAGAGTGGTTTGTGAGTATTCGGATGTTTTTCCTGAGGACCTTGTTAACTTACCACCTTATCGAGAGATTGAGTTCTCTATTGATCTAGTGCCCGGCACGGCGCCGATTTCTATGGCACCTTATCATTTCCTCCAGCTCTAGGAGTTGCTAGATAAAGGCTTCATTCGTCCTAGTACTTCGCCGTGGGGAGCACCGGCTCTCTTTGCTAAAAAGAAAGATGGTTCCTTGAGACTTTGTATTGATTACCAGAAATTGAATCGGGTTACGGTCAAGAATAAGTATCCTATGCCTTGTATTGATGATTTGTTTGACTAGTTGAAGGGTTCCCGTTGTTTCTCTAAGATAGACTTGAGATCGGGTTACCACCAGTTGAGGGTCAGGGAGGAGGATATTTCGAAGACGGCATTCCGTACACGGTATGGCCATTATGAGTTTCTGGTGATGCCTTTTGGGCTCACCAATGCACCGGCAGTGTTTATGGATTTGATGAACCGAATCATTCAGGAATTCTTGGATCGTTTTGTAGTCGTTTCCATTGGTAACATTCTGATTTATTCACCTTCTGAAGAGGAGCACGAGGAACACTTGAGAGTGGTGCTTGAGGTTCTTAGAGCCCATAGGCTGTATGCTAAGTTTGGGAAGTGTGAGTTGTAGCTAGGAGAAGTCAAGTTTTTAGGCCATGTAGTCTTCGGAGAAGGGGTGTCTGTTGATACATCCAAGATTGAGGCAGTGCAAGATTGGGCACAACCTAAGAATGTTTTTGAGATCCGCAGTTTTCTGGGATTAGCTGAGTATTACCGCCGGTTTGTGAAGGATTTCTCCAGGCTAGCTTCACCATTGACTAGATTGATGCGGAAAGGGGTCAAGATTGTATGGAGTGAGACTTCTGAAAAGTCATTCCAAGAGTTGAAAGTTAGACTTACCACCGCTCCTGTGTTGATTATTCCGGAGAGAGTTTTGGGTTATGCCGTTTATTGTGATGCCTCACGAGAGGGTTTGGGTTGTGTGTTGATGCAAGAGGGGAAAGTTGTTGCCTATGGCTCACGTCAATTGAAAATACACGAGAGGAATTACCCTACACATGACCTAGAGTTAGCAGCCGTGATTTTTGCCTTGAAGATTTGGAGGCACTACCTTTATGGTGAGAGGTTCGAGGTATTCTCGGATCATAAGAGTCTGAAATATGTGTTTATACAAAAAGACTTAAACTTGAGGCAGAGAAAGTGGATGGAGTTTATTGAGGATTACAACTTCAAGTTACATTATCATCCAGGGAAGGCCAATGTTGTGGCCAATGCCCTTAGCAGGAAATCCATTAGTGATGTAACTTGTATAGCCATCCGAGAATGGGAGATGTTGGGTGCACTTGGCGAGTTTGATTTGCTTTTGGGCGAATCTGTTGAGGTTGTGGCCTTGTTTTTTGTAGTTGCGCAGCCCACACTTGTGACTCGACTGTTAGAGGCACAGAGGGGTGACTTTGAGGTAGAATCCCTCCGAGAGAAGATCTCCAATGGAAAGGTTGAGAAGGGTTTGACTGTGTATCCTGACCTGAGTGTGAGGTACCGAGACCGTCTGTTTGTGCCGGAGTCTTGCCGAGAGGAAGTACTCCGAGAGTTTCACCATTCACGCCTTGCGGTGCATCTAGGAGGTACTAAGATGTATTGTGATTTGGGTCGCCAGTTTTGGTGGTGGGGTATGAAGAGAGATGTGGTAGTTTTTGTGTCTAAGTGCCTTACTTGTCAGGAAGTGAAGGCCGAAGATCAGAGGCCAGCGGGTTTGTTATAACCCTTGCCTATTGCCGAGTGGAAGTGGAAGCATGTCACTATGGACTTCGTTGTAGGTCTTTTGAGGACTCAACGGTGTAGTGACACTATTTGGGTGGTTGTAGACCTGTTGACTAAGTTAGTGCACTTTATTCCTATGCGCGTGAGAGATTCGGTAGATTATCATGCTGACTTGTATATTCGGGACATCGTGAGGTTGCACGGGGTCCCAGTGTCGATCGTCTCAGATAGAGATCCACGTTTTACTGCTAGGTTGTGGCAGAGTTTGCAGAGTGCCTTGGGCACTAGGTTGACCTTTAGCATGGCTTATCATCCTCAGCCTGACGGGCAGTTTGAGCATACTATTCAGATCTTTGAGGATATGCTTCAAGGTTGTGTTCTTGACTTTAGTGGGTTGTGGGAGAGGCACTTGCCCTTAGTGGAGGTTGCCTACAACAATAAGTTTCAGTCAAGTATCGGTATGGCACCGTTTGAGGCCTTGTATGGCCGACCTTGTAGGTCTCCAGTTTGTTAGGCCGAGGTGGGTGATGCACCTTTGTTGGGCCTAGAATTGGTTCGGGAGACGACGGAGAAAGTTGAGCTTATCCGTAGGAGGCTTGTTACAGCCCAGAGTCGTCAAAAATGTTATATCGACCGTAGGAGGAGGCCTTTGGTATTTGAGGTAGATGATCATGTTTTTCTGAAAATATCACTTAGGCGGGGTTTGATGAGATTTGGTAAAAGGGAAGTTGTCCCCTCGATTTATTGGCCTTTTCAAGATCCTTGAGAGGATTGGCGAGGTTGCCTATTGTTTAGCTTTGCCGCCGCAGTTGTCCAGAGTTCATGACATGTTTCATGTTAGCATGCTTCAGAAGTATGAGCCGGATCCATCATATGTATTGGATTGGACCGACTTAGAGGTTGATGAGGATGCCTCGTTTGAGGAGAGACCGGTGCGGGTCTTGGATAGGCGGGATCAAGTCTTGCGAGGCAAGACCATCCCATTGGTGAAAGTTTTGTGGAAACATCACGGAGTGGAGGAAGCCACTTGGGAACGTGAATTGGAAGTCCGTGAGAAATATCCGGACTTGTTTATTAATGTTTAAAACATGTATTGAGCATATGTTGTAAATTTTGTAGTATTGATAAACCTTAAGAGTATTGAATATGTTTGAAGTTGTAAAACATCGTATATGTTTCGGTTTATGGAAGTATTACGGAACTTGCTTTGAAATGAAAGTGTATTTTAACATTGTGTATGTTAAATATGTTATAGAAATGCAAGTATGTCATTAACGTCGCATATGTTGAATGTATTGTAACAATGGAAATATATCATGAACATTGACTATAATATGGAATTGGGAACCTTGTATATTGGAAATTGTTGGACTTGAAAGGAATACATGTTGGTAATACATGTTGAAAGTTATATTGTGAAATGCCTCTTGAATAGAGATGGAATGACCGGTGATGGGTCAAGTTGCTGAATTTTGAAATGTAATGTTGTTGAGAATTGAAGAAAACATGTTTTTGAAAAACTTGTGTTTAATTTCGGGGACGAAATTCCTTGAGGGGGGGAGCTTATAGCGATCCCGGTTTTCCCTCCATTGATTATAGTATTCTGGACTTGGGTTCCGTGGTGTTGGTTGTTATTATGTCTTGTTTCCGACCTTCAATTCTTTATATATGAGTTTTCGGATGTGTTGGGCAGATTTGTTACAGGTTGGTTGTGTTTGGGAGCAAATGGTTGCTGCCCAGATTTTGGTGTCTTCGCTCGAGCGAGACTTTTGTCGCTTGATCGAGCTCTATGTTTTAGTTTCTTCGCTCGAGCCAGGGTTCCTTCGCTCGAGCTAGAGTTGGGTTTTGTGTCTGGTGGCTCGAGCGAGAAGTCTTGAGCTCGAGCTTGCGTCTGCGTCTGATTCTGGACCTGAGAGTTGCATTTCTTGGCTCAAGCAAGATTTCCTTCGTTCGAGCAAACGAGCTGTATGTTTTTGGTTTCCTCGCTCGAGTGTGCTTCTGGTTGCAGACCTAAAGCTTCGAATTGTTGGCTCGAGCGAGGCTTTCTACGCTCGAGCTAGTATCCTTTGTGTCTTGTCACTCGAGCGTCCACTCCTTTGCTCGAGCGAGCCTGGTGTATTTCAATTGACAGCAGGGGGATTACACTTCACTTTTTCATCTCCTTTTTCTCTAAAACCCTAGATCCGTCCTCTCTCTCTCTCTCTATACACCTTCTCTCTAAGGTTTCATCTATTTTTAGTGATCTTCTACCCTAATCTTTTTGTAAGAAAGATAGAGGGTGACTTGGGCTTCCTTTTAATCTGGAAATTTGTGAGTTTGGAGCACTTTGGATTTTCACCATCTTCTTCATTTGGTCTCTCCATTTCGAGGTAGGGATTTCCTACTCCATTCTTTGAGTTTTGACATAAACATTGTGTATTTTGGAAAAATGGTATCGTTTGGTAATTTTGGAAAAGTTAGGGTTGTTGTGTAATTTATAAAAGAGGGGTTTCCAAATGTTAAAACCCATATGTATGTAAGACATTGAAAAACGGTATTATTGTTGTCAAATTGGTGAAATCGAACCTTAGGGTTGATATTGAGAAATGAGGGGGGAAATACCCTAATTATTGTAATAAATTAATTTGTATAATTAATTTGAGGATAATTAAATTGAGAAATTGTGGAGTTAAATGGTGTAGTTGGATTAGTTTATCACTCACCCATGAGAATATGGATATTATATCTGTTTGTTGCATTTATTATCTGTTTAGAAATAACTGCTTTGGGCTATCGGTGGAGGATAGCCATGATTGTTGTAGACATTGCATGTTGATTAGGGAAAACTGAAACTAATCACATTGAATATGACGGTTGAGTTAATACAACAAATATGTGTATTGATTGATTATTGTATATGACAAGTGTTAAATACATTGTATATGCATATTGTTTGGGAGGAGATAGGGGATGTACTCCACGGTTTGAGAGGAGATAGGGGATGGACTCCATTGATATAGCAAATATGTGTATCACTTGAAGTATTAATAAAACAAATGTGTGTATTAAATTGAAATGTTGGAAGTGTTTTTAATGTGAGTTGTAGACTCATCTGAATTGTGAATAAAGGAAATATTTTAATATGGGATGCATTCCCATTTAATTGTTTGGCCAGGTTCTGAGCCATGTTTATCAAATGATTTGGGTAAGTAAAGGAAGGTGGAACTGTATTGTGTTAGAAATTGGTTTATAAGTGTTAACCATCTTTCAAATGCCATTGTTTTAGTCATTGCTTATATTTGGTTTAGTATATCTCTACTGGCATTGGCTCACCCAGTATGGGACATCATTTTCAGGTTCAGGTGATATGCAACCTCCAAGGACATAGCTTGGGAGCCTTAGTGGCTAGAAGATCTTTTTGATGTTGTCTTTGTGTTACATGTAAATCTAGCCAATGGCTTATTTTGTATAAGATTTAGACTCTTCTTTTGTTGAATCGAAGTGTTGGCTTGGAAAGTTGTAAGCCCGTAGGACATTTACTTTTGTTGTCAACATGTAACACTTTTGTAGTAAACACTCTGATTTATGGGAAATATTGTCCGTTTCTTGTATCATAAATGTATGAGTTATGGGTTTATTTTGAGGGCGCTACACGCCGGGTAGATTCTGGCCTATGGTAGCATCCGTTGGACCATAGAGTCCTGCAGTATATACTACGCCTTGGATTCTATGGTGTCTCTCGTATCGGTCATATTAGACTGGACCGCCCACTCATCACTGCTCTGGCCAAGAGGTGGTACACAGAGACTCATACATTCCATTTCCCGATCGGAAAGGCCACGATCACATTGCAGGATGCATCTGTCTTATATGGTCTACGATTTGACGGGCGAGCAGTTACTGGTGTTGACCCATCATTTACGAGGGACTAGTGGATAGCTCTACGTGGTGAGCTATTGGGAGTAGCATCTACAGTTGCAGACTTACAGGCAGGTAGACTGAGGGTGAGGTAGCTGGCCGAGCATTTCGGTCCTCTTCTAGAGCAAGCTCCTGATGAGTTGGTACAGCAACATGCCCGAGCATATATTCTGTGGCTCATTGGGGGGGGGGTACTTCTCCCTGATAAGTCACAGAACCTGCTCAAGCTTATGTACATGCCACTGCTGAGAGACATCGACCAGATCGGCGAGTACAACTAGGGTGGCGCGGCCTTGGCATGCTTGTATAGGATACTCTGTCGAGTGGCTCAGGTGGGTGTGAAGGAGATCGAAGGACCACTTGTCTTGCTACAGGTTAGTAAGAATTTTAGTACATGTCAATTTATATTGTACGACATATATCAATATTGTAATTGGGTTCAAACTATTGCAGATTTGGGCATAGGAGAGATTCATTCGCATTGCCTCGTCTAGGCTGCAAGGTGTTACTCTTGGCGAGCTTCCCATGGGCCAGGGAGACATGCAGTTGCCACCGGGACCTCGAGGCAGCCGGTGGAGGGTTGACTTCGGCCACGAGGTCGTATTGACCCACGTAGTTGTCATTTATAGAGACCAGTTCGACTGGATGATCGAGGGCGAGGTATGAAATTTAGTGCATTTTAGTTGTCTTATTCATTGTATATGTTTTGAGTTCACGAGCAAATTTTAATATACTTGTTGTTGTTGTAGTTTATATGGCAACCTTATGCTGGTGTCCTCTCAGACTACTACCGACTAGGTCAGGAGATATGGATGGCGAGAGTGCCACTTATTTGTTTTGACGTAGTTGAGTGGCATCTCCCCGATCGTGTCTTCTGACAGTTTGGTCGGGTCCAGTCCATGCCGGACCGGTTAGACACCGAGTGGCAGGTCCATATGACTGATAGGCATGGCCGAGCTGGCATTGACTGGAGTCTATTTTATATGCAATATATACAGTAGTGGGATGCCCGTCGGAACACTATTGTACAGGCTGACTGGAGTGATGAGGTACTCCCCTCGTCCGATCCTTACATGTTGTGGTATTGGTGACATACCCATCTACTAGTCGGTAATTCGAGCCACTTGTCTAAGTCCGGATATCAGGGAGTTGGTCCTTCTCTTGACGCATTGGTGAGTATCATAGTATGTGTCAGATAATTATTAAGATCATAATTGATTTACTTTCAGTTAACTGTAGCCTAATACGTCCGAATTTTTGTTCAGGTGGTTGGATCTGGGAGGTCATATCACTTAGCTGAGGACGTCCTTTTCAGACGTGATAGACAACATGCCTTGCAGGTTGTTGCAGAGATTCGAGACTTATTGTACGAGGCGATCTAGCATGCCCATCGGGGGGATCGTCTGCATTTTGGCCACTACGGTGTACACAGTGCAACAGCTGCTCCAGACACATCAGTGTCGTCCATGTCAGTGCCTTCCACTTCAGTACCAGACACACCAGGTCTTTGGACATCAGTGACCTCATCGCGTGCTACCCCATACATATCTCCAGATTCCCTCCACGTACATCCTACTCAACATATTGGCATACCTTATGTAGCTGACCCTTATTAGACACCTCCCTGATACATGCATGAGGTTGTTACCCCATCCACCCAGTTACCACCACCACATAGTTCAGGTGTGTGTAGTGTTAGAATTGATACATGTACATCACATAGTCCCACACTATATACACCTACTTTTGTGGTGACTAGTTTGACTGTGACCACGACTACACATGATGCAGTTCTCACTGACATCTCCCATGCTCAAGATGAGGTCTATATTGAGGCCACCCCCAGAGCGCGAGGGAGAGGCCGAGGTTATGGTCGTGGCGGATGTCGCGACCGAGGTCGGGGTACGAGCAGAGGCAGAGGTCGAGATCCAGCTGTATATTGTGATACAGTTGCACCAGACAAGGGAGTTTCACAGCTCACAATAGTGTTCGATGTTGGGCCAGAGTGAGGATTAGAGGCAGCACAGGTAGGAGAGGGAGGGTCATAGTCACAGGCTCCACAGGTAGTCAATGGAGGGCCATATGCAGGAGAGGGAGCGCCACATGAGCCACATATTCAAGAGTCAATGGTAAGAGACCGATGAGGGAGGTCCACGGTCGCGGCTGTGGGACTGGGGGCAAGTTAGGGCATTAGAGGGTGTGATATGGAGTGTAGTATTTTTTTTTATTTATAGTATTTGTAAATCAAACTTATACAGAGGATGTAAATATGGTATATTTATTTATTCCAAAACATAATTTTACAATTTTTGATTCTTTCATATTCTGAGGCTTTCCTAAATACTTCAAATATTCAAATCATGATGTCACAATGGGTTTAAACAAGGTGATTATATATATAAGAGATTGAAGTTGTGCTGCATTTGGTACCATATGGATTTTCATTTTACAATAATAAACTATATAATTGTTTAAACAGTTTTTTTAAAATTTTTTTTTTAAGAACAATGAATTATTTCTTTACAAAAAACATAATAAATAAATAAATTTTATTTCTTATACTGTACTTTTTTTCCCAAAGAATTTGATAACATAATGGAAAATTTAAGAACACTTTTTTTGGAAACACACACACACACAAATTTAAGATTAAAGAAAACTCCCCAAAAAAGAAAAAGGTATAGAACCTGATAATATAATAGAAATTTTAAGAACATTGATTTTTTTAAACAACATGCGCACACACACACACATACAACATTAAGAAAACAAACACACAAATTTTTTATACTCTGCTTTTTCCCCCCAAAAAAACCTAATTACATAATGAAACTTTTTAATGAAGAACATAAAAATTATAGTTAACAATATTACACTTACCATGCAAGATGAGCAGTAGATATATATATTTTGAACAACCACTCTATCAACTTGCAACAAAACAATAAGATTGCAATGTTCTTCAATAGTCTTTCTCCACACCAAAAAAATAAAATTGAAATAAAAAAAAAAGAAAGAAAAAAGTTCTTAAATACTTGAATAGTCTTTTTCCAAAAAAAAAAAAAAAAAAAAAAGAAACAAATTTTAGTTTTTGAATAGAGTGAAGATGATGAACTGTGGAACTTACATAGCAGTTTGTTATAAATTTAAAATATAAAATAAAAAAAAATATAAAAAAAGGAGAGAACATGGTAAAACGTGGAACTGCACAGCAGTTTCTGAAATGTGGGAAGTGGAAAAGTGAAAGTTATTTACCGAGTTACTAATTTATGATTTGACCCTTAATTACAAATTGATATAAGTTTTAAAATAATAGATTATTTAACAAGTTATGGTCATTTTAGGAAAAATAGAAAAAAATTTCTAAGCCAGGTTTTATGACACCAAAATTGGTACTCACTTTTAATAATAGAATAGATTAACCCCCAACTGGACCAACAACTTGCAAATGAGATTGTTTCTATAGCTCCCAAATTCTGTAATTTGCCAACCCCCTCTACTGGACCCTCAGCCATTTGCCTTTGATGTTGTGTTGTTCCCCAAAATTTGATTTTTGTCAACAGCCCACTCGTTGCCACCACTGGACTCACTATTTTTATTACAACTCCAGATATTAGTCGGTGACTCATTCTCATGCCTGGTTTGAGATTGTATTTTAACTTTACTCCCCTCAATATTCGAAGAACCCCAAGCAGCAGAAGTTTTTGACTGAGGTACATGCTCTACATCTTCTTACTTGACTGTGTGAGCTCCTCAATTGGACCAACCACTTGCTTTGGACACTGTAGCCCTTGACCCCCAATTATCTCTTGTACCCACATGTCAACTAGGTTATGAGCTTGCAAAATAGGTTCATATAGCGATCTCGGTTTTCCGTTCATTGTTTAATTGTATTCCGGACTCGGTTTCGTGGATGTGTTGCTGTCTTATTCCCGTTTCCATCCTTTAGTCTTTATATATGAGTCTTGGGTCGTGTTGGGCAGGTTTGAAACAAGTTGGTTGTGTTTGGAATCCAAGGGTTGATGTCCAGATTTTGGGCTTCACACTCGAGCAGGGCTTTTGACGCTCGAGCGGACCTGTTTGTATATCAGTCCAAAAAAAATAGCTTTTTGGATCTCTTTTTCGGGCCATTTTCTCTCTCTAACTTTTCAAAGCTTATGCATGATTATTCTAGATTCATCTCATTAGTAAGATACATGTATATCAATTAGATGGTGACTAATTATTGATGAATGCACCTATATATACAATATATAGAAGACTAATGCTAATACATTGAATGTGATGGATTCATTATGAATGAATCTTTGAGATGCATTATGTATCTATTATGAATATGTAAGATACATTAATCTATCTAACGAATTCATTAATATAGAAGATACATTATGTATCATGAATGTATGAGATACATTAATCTATTTAATGAAGTTCATTGAATGAATAACTTGAGAGCTTCTCACTTTAGACTACAACTTCTCTATAAAATCATCTAGATCAAGCAATCTTCTACCTTGGTCCCTTTATATAAAGTGTGGGGTTTGGCTTGCTCTTCATTTTGATTCGAAAATTATTGGGTCTAGAGCACCTTCGAAATCCTTCATCTTCTCCATTTGGTCTCTCCATTTGAGGTAGGGATAACTACTCATTTTTATGATCTTTGACATAAACTTTTGGTCATTTTGATTTAATGTTGAAGTTCGGTGATTTTGGGTGTTAGGGTTTCAACTTGAATAAAGAGGGGTTTTGCTATTTTGACCAATATATGTATATCTTGGGTCTTAAAATGAGCTTATTGATTGTTGTAGACACTGCATGATGATTAGGTGTATTAAAACTAATCGGTTGAATATGTCATTGAATATGACTGTTGGAATACTACATCGAATTTGTGTATTGGTTGATCGTGTATATGATAATTGTTTATATACATTGTATTGTGTGGGAGGAGATAGGGGATATACTCCACGGTTTGGGAGGAGATAGTGGATGGACTCCTAAATCGGATTTTATTTTGGAAGAGATAGGGGATGGACTACATTGATACAGCAAATCTGTGTATCATTTATGAAGTATGAAGTGTTTTAATATGAGTTGTTATCTCATGTGAATTGTGAAGTATGGAAGTGTTTTATTATGAGTTATAATCTCGTTTAATTTGTTGATATTGGAAAGGATCATGGACATACTTGTCACGGATTTGGATTGTGTTGTATGTTGGTTTATATGAGTTAAACATTTATCAAATGCTAATGTTTTAGTTATTGCTCATATTATGTTTAACATATCTCTACTGGGCGTTGGCTCACCCTATATGGGACATCATTTTCAGGTCCAGGTGATATGCCACCTCCAAGGATGTAGCTTGGGAGGTTGTCGAAGTTGAAGGCTTCCTTTTTGTGATTATTTTGTGTGTTACATGTAAATCAAGCCAAGGGCTTATTTTGTGTTTTGAGTTAGTACTCTCTTCTTTGTAACCAAGTGTTGGCTTGGAAAGTTGTAAGCCCGTAGGGCATTTACTTTTGATGTCAACATGTAATACTTTTGTAATGAATACTCTGATAAATAGAAATATGCTTTATCCTCTTATGTCTATGCATGTCAAGAATGTGGGTTTATATTGTATTATTTTGAGGGCGTAACAGTTCATCTGGTACTATGAATAGGTTCTTAATTAATGGAAGTTCAATTGTGAAGAAGAAATGTTTTATTTGTGAAAGAGAATTGAGCTTTTCTTTAATTTTGAATGAAGCCAATATTCCATCTTTAATAATAAACAGTTTCTCTAGCTTCCAAATTCTGTAATTTGCCAACCCCACATTCCTTCCTTCCCATCATCACTGTGGTCATCGTTCTTACTCGACTTCTTCCAGGAATCGCCTGGTGAATCTTTCTACCATCATATCTGCAACTGTAATTCAACTTTACTGACCTTCTTCACTCGAAGAACGCAAACCCCCTCTACCGGACCCTCAACCATTTGCCTTTGACGTTGTGTCGTTCCCCAAAATCTGATTTTTGTCAACAGCCCACTCGTTGCCACAATTGGACTCACTATTTTTATTATAACTCCATATATTAGTGGGTGACTCATTCTCATGCCTGGTTTGACATTGTATTTCAACTTTACTCCATTCAGTATTTGAAGAACCCCAAGCAGCAAAAGTTTTTGATTGAGGTACATGCTTTACATCTTCTTGATTGTGAGTGACTCATTCTCATGCCCGGTTTGAGATTGTACTTCAAATTTACTCCCCTCAGTATTCAAAGAACCCCAAGCAATGGAAGTTTTTGACTGAGGTGCATGTTCTACTTCTACGTACTTGACTGTGGGTGTGTTTCACAGTGCTATCTGTGACTGAGAAAATAATTTCGGTTTTATCTCATGTAACTTAGCACATGGGCATTTCAAGACAGTTGAGGGTATTATGGGCATTTCAGTATTTATTTTTGATGACATTAGCAGGTTCGGTTAGTTGGGTGGACAACAGTACAAAAATGAGAGAATCTTGATAGTGTCAGTTAAAATAGGATAGACTTCTATAATTATTAAAATTACAGGAGAGATTTCTGTATTTGTCAAAAATCTCAAGGGAGGTAAGTGTAATTTACTGAATACAAAAAGAAGCAGAAAATGCAAAGAGGAGAAAAGGGGATGGCTGTGAAGTTTCGTAAAGTGAAAATAAGATAAAACATAGACTAGAGTGCCAATCTTCTTTACATATCAGGTGGCCATTTTATTATTTTGTTTTGTTTTGTTTTGTTTTGAACATTGTTTTGGTGAAAAAATCAACGATAGTTTTGTAAGTCAAAATGAGTTGCAAGGTTGTGTATTTACTTGCACTCTATTTCATAGTTGTTTATGAACATTATTGCTTTAAAACAAAGAAAATTAAAGCCTCTGTTTCATTTTATGATTTAATTTATAAATTTTTACAAATACCAATTTCTACTAAAATTGTCAGTTCGAAGTGACTACTTAGTGTATTAAAAAAACAAGCATCAGAAAACAGTTTACTGTGGTGATGTGACAACTCACTACTCGAATATGAAGGGATTACATTGTGAAAAAGATGACCCACAATTATTATTTTATTTGACACACGTCCATTCATTTTCTGCTTTCGTTTCTAACTTTATGAAATTGTAATTTTGGTTTGCAAGTGCATGTCCGATGCGACTACTCATTGCAACACCAAAACAGGCCATGTTACTTGAGATTGTCATAGTGGGATGAGGGGTGTCAGAAAAGCAACTATAATGAATTGAATGGCGATTAAGTTTGCCAAAGTAACTCCATCATGGGTACATAAATAGTGCTGCCCGGCAGTATGATGTTTGTTCAAGTCATAACAATAGTAATATATCTATAATTACTATTATTATTATTATTTTTATTTTATGAACAATGTCTTCAAGAGGTGCAGGAAGTTCACGCCGTCAAAGAAATCCAAAAGTGTGGCTACTACCTCCATTTACTTACGACTATAAGAGCGAGAAGTACTCGAGTCTGGAGGATTATTATGCTTGTATCTTAGCAGAATGGACGTTCAGGGTAACATAGCAAGAAGGATTGTTTAATGATCTACGTAACTTTGGGGCATCGGTACCTCATCGTCGTTCATTGACCATGGCTAGAAGAAATGTGAGTGACTATGAAAAAGTAGTTACCAGAATTAAGAAGGAGAACAGCAGAATGTTGATGCGGAGATGTCGACATTTCATGCTTCAGCTAGCCACCGAAATGGAAGAAGCAAGCAACAAAGAATTGATAGTGATTGCGCGAAATAATGTCTTAAACAATAAAAAATATCTCTCTAACTACTACATGTCAGATGAGGAATGAGAAATCAAACACCTTTATCTTTCATATATGTTTGTATGTTGTGTCGTATCTTCGTTATTAGAGTATAAGACAATGTAGTTGTTCATCTAGCTTACAAATGTATTTCATCTATTTGTTATATGAACCTGAAGTTTATGAAATCACTACATTTATAAGTACACATGTCAAGATTCGTTACGAATTTCTCTTCCTATTGATAACTCATGTATAAACATTGCAAAGCCATTACAATGAATGAAAACGTTTGGTCATACATGCAACCAAGTTTATTCAGTATCATCATTATAGTCCACTTCAATAATGCATAAAATCATGAAAGCCTAGTTCAATTAGCGTTCTTCAAAATAACAATAGCGGAGAGAAGGTAAAGGTAATTGTTATTTGTAGAATTACAAGAACTATTCAAAAACTATTGAAATTTCTCCCTTCATTGATAAGCCGTGGATAAGCATTACAAATCCATTACAAGATAAATGGTTTGGTCGTTCATCCAAACAATTTCATTCATTATCATCATCATCTAACATCTCAATATCAGATTCATACATAGCATCCATGCTCAAGGTGAAGTACTAGTGCACATTATCCATTAACCCATCTTCGGCACGCTCATTTGCGGTCTTCATGAGTTCGGACCTTTGCAAATGTTGGGTCATGCGATTAACTTCGTCACGGATCTGATGCAATGCCCTTTGCAACAACTATGGAGTGTCAATTGGCATACGCATGGCTAACCAGCGAGAAAATTTAATATTAACTTCACAACATAGCTCAACGAGAACGTTTGCTCGAGTTATGCAAAATTCCCACTCAGCGCTCATGGTATTGACGGTGGCATGTAAGTAATACAAATTTGGATTTAATGGGTATTGAAATTCATCTCCATCTGTAACCCAATGGCGACCCATTGCTGAATATAGATCAACCACCGTATATCTCATGATGATATCACTCGATATAGCTATAAAACTTTTGTTGTGGTATGATGCGATATTTATACCACATATACATAGTTATTGTAACATGCACAAATTTAAAATGGAGATGGATGCAAGTATTCATATCTTATAAACTATAAACTCACATGCCGGCAATGAAGTACTGATACTTCAGGAAGTTCACATGGTAGCTGTATGTTTCAAATTATTGTAAACAACTATGCATTAGAGTTGTCATGTCAACCTTGATGACCTGAACAACTATGCATCAACTTTATAGGAGTTGTCACTTCGACTTTTATTGACTACTCAGTACATATCTAAAGGTTTTAATCAAAGTTCAAATCCGCTTAGAAATTTAATTTCACTTTTCCGCTTACAAATATAATTCAATTTATTTTTCCTTGACAATATATTTAATTTCACTTTTCACCTTACATATTTAATTGGAGAAATTTATCCAATTTAATTTCAAGTTAACTATTTGTTGATTTAAGTCGGTGTTGTTCTTTTCTGCATACTAGGCTAGTTTTTGTCTATAACACTTTCAAGTTCTATACATCGAAAAACCCATTCATTCTAACTTTACTACAAATTAATCTTTAATACATTCTAACTCTATAATATTTTCTCTTCAAGGTTTATGAATCTATTTGAAGCTACATAGGGTGGCTTTTTAAACACAAAGGGTCTAATTGTTTTGTTGTTTTGTTCTGACACCCCCTCATCCCATTATGAATTGCAGAAGTTCACATGGACACAGTAGCTATGGTACGACCTCTGGCTTTTTTTCATACAATGAGTAGTCTCGTCAAAGTTGACGTAGTGGTACGTCTAACATTTCTCAGTGATGCAGTGACTTTAATAGACGTAATAAATTATATGCTTTGTTTTTTCCTCAAATGCTATGTGACTTTGTGCAGTGATTCATGTGAATTTTTTCCTCAGATGCAGTGATGCATGTGATGCATATGACTTTGTGTAGTGATGCAGTGATGCATATGACTTTGTGCAGTGATGTAGTGATGCATGTGACTTTCTGACTTTGTAAATTATATACTTTGTGACTTTTTTCCTCACATACAGTGATGCATGTGACTTGTGCAGTGCAACTTAGATGCTTTATTTTTTCCTTACATTTCAGAACTCATCTAAGTCACATTCATACGGCCACATGGCAATAGTGTTGACAAACAACTATATAAAGGACTAAAGGAGTGATGGTAAACACACAACCTTTCCACTCAGTTTGCCCTAGGAAACTATTGTTCATCTATTGAGAAAAAATCAATTGGAGTATAGATTCACGGCAGGGATAGGAATCGCAGAGGTGAGAGTTCACGACGAGGAAGAGGGACAGGAAGGGGACTCGCAGGGGGTAGGAACTTCGAAAGAGGTGAGAGTTCACGCCGAGGAAGAGGAACGGGAAGGGGAAGTGGCGATGCTGAAGATGAAACACCATTTGCTTTGTTAGATGCCTCTTGTGCTTATCATGATAGGTTTGGGAAGTGACATTTTGTCATGCCCAAGTATTATCGAGATCCATGTGGTTTCGTGGAGGATCCATCTGATAATCAAACAGGATATGGTTTAGTAGACGCTAGACTTCTGAAGTGGCCCGCACCACTTATAGAGCGAGTGCAAATGGAAAGATTATGCCGGGAAAATTGACTGAAGGTGTTGAAAGTACGTTCAGTTGAGATCCAAAACGAAGATCCAGATAATACTGATCGACTATGTAAAAGACTTCGATGTGAGATTTCTCAAATGCGCCATAGGTCAACCCGCGATGTAAAACTATCTATACTTAAGCCGGATGCCAAGAATAACGAAACAACACCAAATGCTACGACTATCAAGGCTATCAAGGAGGATTTTGCACTTCTCTCTGACCCTGAGCTCTCAGATTGTTCGGACTCTGAGATTGCCGATTTGAGTGAGGATTAGGCGTCTATCTATCTACTAAATTATATTAGGTTATACATAATTATGTTTTGTCTGTGTTAAAATAACTCTTTCGACAATTTGTTTGTGAAAGGTTTGTCTAATATTTGTCTATGTAACTGTTAAGTATTGTACTCGTTGCTTTATTTTATGTACTATGTTATGTTGAATGTTTCCACAAATTATTTTTGTGGGATACTTATGTTTAAACTAGCTACGTCGTTCTAAAGTGTTATAGTCATACCTTTATTTTGTTTTCCTATTCGTAGTAGTAATTAGCAAATCAGATGCTTTGTATATGCTGTGTGAAGTTTTATTTAAATATTTCTTGGCAACAAATATTTAAGGGAACAACAAATATTTAGTTTCGAAAATTCCGTTAATGTAGGCTTAGTTTGGGAAATAAATTAGTATAGGGGCTTAGTTTGGGAAAACCCTTGACAAAATCTCTCCGAAACTGCGTAAAATGTTCTCTGGGGAGGGTGCATGTCTCGAGGCCATTATTTTCTTCTTCTTTTTTAATTTTTTATTTGTTGTTTTTATTTTTGTCTATCATCGATCTTTTTTAAATTATATTTGAATTATATAACAAAATAAAAATTTAATTTAAAAATTTATATTTAAATACAAATTTAAAAAATATCAGGCAAATTAAGCAAATATTTAATTTACATTTTTTCATATTTTTTTTAATTTTATATTTTTAAAGTCATAAGCAGTGATCAATTATTCATTGGTAAAATCTTAATCTAATAATCTTTGATATGATGTTTATGCATGCTTGCTTGCTTGCGGTTTTCTTTTTATTTTTTTTATGCCACATCATTACAGCTTTAGTCAGAACTCTAGTTTTAGAGCTCTTAATCACTACCCTTTAGACAATTCATGCTGTTTATTTTTTAAAAATTTTATGTATAAATTATTTATGTAAATATCAAATTGATTTGATAATCGTACATATAATTTTATCATTTTTTTTAAAATAATGGATTCGAAACATAATTTCAAAATTTCATAATTTATTTTTAAATATTAAAATAATAAATTTGGTAGCTAAGATTGTTTATCAATACGATATTTTATATGAAAAATTTATATATAGAGATCTACAAGATGACTGAGTGAATTATAGAATGTGGATTGAAGAGAAATCAATCAAAATAATAATAATAATAATAATAATAATAATAATAATAATCAACAGTTGTGGATTACTGTCAGTTTAAAAGCGTGGTTACGAACACGCTTTCTTTTAAAACCAAATTTTCTTTAAAAACGTGATTTCTAACCATGCTTTTTTTACAAAACAAATTTATTTAAAAGCGTGATTTGTAACCACACTTTTATGATTTTATTCATTTTCCGTGCTTGGGCTAGAAATATAGTGAAAGCGTGTTTTGGAATAACGCTTCAACTTATTTTGAGAATTTCGACCAAACTAGGCTTAGTTTGGAAAATAAGTTAGTAGTTAGGCTTATTTTGGGAAAATGACCCTATATACGTTTACAATAAAAAAAAAAAAAGATTTTAATAGAAATAGTTATGTTTTTGCCTATAGAGTCCATATATACCTTTTTTTTTTTTTTGGGGACAGATTTTTACATACCCCTCTCTGTCTCTCTTTCTCCATCAACACCTCACACAAACACACCAGCACCACCAGCTACTGCCCCTCTAAGCTTGGCGTTTGATTCTAATTTTGAGCTTGGCATTTGATTCTAATTTTGAGCTTGGAGTTCGATTCTGAGCTTGGAGATCAAAGTCTCTGAACTGCGTTTTGCAAATTCACAATTATCGAAGTGCACAAGAAGAATCAATCTTCAAACTCCAAGGGTTAGCATCTGATTACTCTCTTCCTAGTTTTCTTTTGATTCGATAATTTTTTCAGATCTGTAATTTTGCAATCTGTTTTGTACATAGATGTGTATGTAATTGTTGATGATTATGGTCTTAATGCTTTTGTATTAGATCAATTCATGCAGGGTTTGTTTTTGTACAATCTGATTGAAGCGAATGATTATTTGATTTGAGCATCTGAAAATGGAAAATTTAGATCACTATTTGTGTCTCCTCGAAACAGAATTTTGAATTTAGGTTTCTATTCAATGATATGTTTATCCGTTGAATTTAGATATGTATTCGGTGATTATGGTCTTCCTTTTAAACTTCATTTTAATCTGCTTATTTGAGCCTAAATCCTAGCATTTTTGTTTGTTTAACTGTTTGTGGCAGTTAAACAAACAAAATTGGAAGAAAGATTGTGTGTGAATGTTTGAGAGAAAACAATAGAAGCTTGGATAACATTGATATCTATTGATGATCTATCATTTTTCAAAGCCCTAACACAAAAACTAATGAAATTAAAAGAAAGAAAGAAAGAACGATTTTTAGTCCATTCTTCAAAGCAAAGGAAAAGAAATGCAAGAAAAACCCTCAAGAAGAAGTAGGGAAGAAAAATAAATAAATAAATAAATAATACATAACGACATTACTAGTTAAGCAAAAACTCAGAGAACCCAACCCACTTAGCAAAGAAAAACATCACAAAACAAAGGACCTAGAAGTAGAAATCAAGAGAAAACTAGCGAGTAAGTAAATGTACCTGATTGTGCTCTGCTTAGCTGCAAACACCCAGAAATTTACCCTTCCAGTAGTAGACCTCCAAGGATTTAACAAAACTCGAAAATTCAGACACAGATTTAATAATCCCATCAAATTAGTGTGGTATTCACTATCCAATGGATTGGTAGGATAAATTATCGCCTTATCCATTGTTTGATTTGCATTGGATAAGAAAACATATGAATGTACGATTACAATTATATTTATCTTCTATTCCAATGTTACCCTCCATCAATGTTTCCTCACAATCTTTGCTTTATCAAAATTTCTTCATAAACGTGGTTTTAAAAAAAATTATAAATAAATCAATAAAAGAAAAATAAAAATACAAAATATGAAGGCCATGTTTGGTTTTTTTTTTTTAATTTTTTTAAATATAAATTAATTTGATAAAATAAATATCAAAAAATATTTTTAAATTTTTAAAAAATATTTTTAGTCTTCTAAAATATAAAATTATATAAAAATAATAAGTGTTTTAATTTTTAGTCAAGGGTAAAAGAGTCTTTTTATTTTATTTCTCAACTCAGGATATATAATCCCACCTCTACCCCATTACTTATAATTCTACAAATTTGTTGGATTAATTATGCATTGGATTAATAATCCTGAAACAAAATTTCAAAACAAACATAAGATTATTGGGCCCACGGATTAATAATTCCAATCTCATACTCCAATCTTGTCAATCAAACATGCTTAGAAAGAAAAAAATTCAAATCGGAACACACAGAATCAAATAAAAAGCCTTAAAAGATTTCAAAAGCCCCCAATGAAAGTTAAAAGCCTCACACTTTACAGTCTTACATAACATATATGGAAACAAGAAGGGCAACCCATTGTTCTAAACACTACTTAGAAAAATGCTTGGGAGCTTTGAGCACTCCTAAATGGATCTAATACATATCTAAATTCAGATCACTCGAATTTCTTTAAGTTGTTTTTTGTTGTGCACCATCTAGGAAGTTGATGTCTCTTGACTCGAGTGATGGAGATTGTGTTAGTATAGCGATCCCGGTTTCCCTTTTCATTGGTTGTTGTGTATATCTCGTTTACATCCTTTACCCTTTGTATTTGAGTCTTGGGTGGTGTTGGGCAGGTGTATAACAGGTTGGTTGAGCTTAGGAACCAAGTGTAGTTGCCCAGATTTTGGCTTTCACGCTCGAGCGAGGATTTTGACGCTCGAGCGGGCCCTTCGTTGCTGTCTGTCCGCTCGAGCGGGGTTTTCGAAGCTCGAGCGTAGTTTTCCATCTTCCAGTATCTCCTCTGCAGTGTTGTGCGCTCGAGCGGGATTTTGACGCTCGAGCGGGACGTTGTGTGTGACGCTCGAGCGGGGAGGTTTGACGCTCGAGCGGAGACCTGGTTCTGTAAAAGTTCTGGGAGTGTGTATCCGCCGCTCGAGCAGGAGTTTGGTCGCTCGAGCGAGAGTCTGTGTGTGACGCTTGAGCGGGGAGTTTGACGCTCGAGCGGGGCGACTGGGTTAAAGCTCTGTGTTTTGACTTTTTAAATCACTTTTTCCACTTCTCTTCTCTCTCTTACTTATCCAAAAACACCATTGTTGAGCTTCTCACTCTAGAGCTCTACCTTCTCTCTAGGTATTGATCTAGTATGAGTGATTTCCTCACCTTTGCCCTTTGTAAAAGTTGTGTTGATCATCGAGGGCTTCGTTTTGATCTGTGAATCTCAGAGTTTGGAGCATTTTAGTTTTCTACTTCTTCTCCTCTTGGTATAGCGATCCCGGGTTTACCCTTGTTATACAGTGATCCGGACATGTGTCTGTGGTTGAGGGTAGTTGTTTATTATCTTGCTTGCATCCTTTTTACTTCATAATTGAGTTATAGGATGTGTTGGGCAGGTTTGTTACAGGTTGGTTGAGTTTAGAAACCAAAACTAGTTGTCCAGATTTTGGCCTGTACGCTCGAGCGGGGGTTTTGGCGCTCGAGCGGAGATTACACCCATTCAGTATTTTTCCTGTGCAGCGTTGTACGCTCGAGCGTGGGATTGGCCGCTCGAGCGGGGTTGTCTGAGTGACGCTCGAGCGTAGAGTTGGAAGCTCGAGCGGAGGCCTGGTTCTGTATAAATGCTGGGAGAGTGCATCCGGCGCTCGAGCGGAAGTTTGGACGCTCGAGCGGGAATCTGTGAGTGACGCTCGAGCGGGGTGTTTTACGCTCGAGCGGGAGACTGGGTTTAAGTCCCGAAATAGTGACTTTTCAAATCACTTTTTACTTTCTCTTCTCTCTCTTACTTTTCCAAAAACACCATTGTTGAGCCTCTCACTCTAGACTATACCTTCTCTCTAGGTTTTGATCTAGTAGGAGTGATTTTCTCACCTTTGGCCTTTACAAAAAAGTTGTTGATCGTCGAGGGCTACATTTTAATCTGAAAATCTCGGGTTTTGGAGCACGTTGGGTTTTATCGTCTTCTCCTTTGGGACTCCGAATTTGAGGTAGGGATATCCTACTCCTCTCTATGGATTTTGTCTTTAAATTTTGGTATTTGAGATGTTGGTGTTGGTTTGGTTATTTTGTGAAAGTGTTGGGGCTTTTGTGCTATTTTACAAAAGTTGGGGTTTTACTCATAATAAACCTAGATGCATGTTTGGCATAAAGAAATGGAATGAATGTTGAATTATTGATGAAAATGGGACCTAAGGGTTGAGATGTTAATTATAGGAATTGACCTAATTACATTGTTTAATTAATTGGGATAATTAATTGTGAGAAGTGAGGAAATGAAATGTTGATTGAATATCCATTTGTGCATTTATTTTCTGCTTAGAAATAACTGCTTTGGGCTATCGGTGGAGGATAGTCGTGATTGTTGTAGACAATGCATGATGATTAGGCAAACTGAAACTAATCAATGAAGTGTGTCATGGAACTTGACGGTTGATAGAATACATTAGCTATGTGTATTGAGTGATTGTATATAAAACCCATGTGTTTGTATACGTTATGTGTAGAGGAGGAGATGGGGGATGTACTCCGCGGTTTAGGGGAAGATAGGGGATGTACCTCTAAACCGGATAGTGTTGGGAGAAGATAGAGGATGAACTCCGTAGATACAGCTCATATGCTTGTCTAGAGAAGTGAAGATAGAGCTTATATGCTTATCTTTGTGAAGTGTGGATATAGCTTATATGCTTATCTGTGGATATTGTGGTTATACATATCTGTTGTAGAATGTGGATATAGCTTATTTGCTTATCTGTGAATGTGGATATTGTTGTTATACATATCTGTTGAGAATGTGAGTAGTGCTTATATGCCTATCTGTTGAAAAAGGGAAAATGAAAAGTAATTTGGACTCATAAGTCGTAGGACATAAATATGTGATTTAAGTGATTGTATCAGTGTTGGCCATCTATCAATTGCTAATATTTTAGTCATTGTCCATGGTTGGTTTAGTGTATTTCTACTGGGCTGTGGCTCACCCTATATGGGATTATCATCTTCAGGTGCAGGAAGCATGCCACCTCCAAGGACATAGATTGGGAGGATAGAGGCGGACATAATGTTGTCGTCTTACTTTTTGATGTATTACATGTAAATACAAGCCCAGGGCTTAATGTGTACGAGTTAGTACTCTTTTGTTGTAACCAAGTGTTAACTTGGAAAGCTGTAAGCCTGTAGGGCATTTGTTTTTGTTGTTAACATGTAATACTTTTTGTAATGAAACTCTGAGAAATGAAAGAATATGGAACTTTTGACTATCAATGCATGTCTTATTTGTTGGGTTTAATGTTATTATTTTGAGGGCGTTACAACTTGGTATCAGAGCGTACCGGGTTCGAATACTTTGGGTACGTGGGAAGTGATTAGGATCACAATGGGTTTGTCTCGCTTGATAGAGACTTAGACGTGGTATCATATGCTATGTGCTTAATTGATAACATGCTTATGTGACTATGTGGGTATGAGATTTAATTTCTAGGATGTTGATTGGATCCTTGGGTTTCTGGGAGTCTTGTTGGAAAAGCACTTGATCAATGCTATTTCTAACCGGAACTCTAGTAACGCCTCGGGACTATCATTATTCGGAAATGAAATTCGTAAGTGCTTTTGTGTTTATGTGCTTATGTGGAGTGAATTACAGTTGTCCATGCATTAGGACGTGATTGTTTATTTTCGGCAGATTTGTGAATGTGCTAATGTTCTGTGTTACCTTTATTAGGATGTCAGGACGAGGAAGAGGTGCTAGGCGTGGTAGACCTGCGAGGCAGGAAACACCGTTACCGGGAGAGATTCCGGCAGTGCAGGAGGGGGTTGGTCAGGCCAATGTGGCCGAGCCAGTGGGTCAGCAGGCTATGGGTGCCTTGGCCAGAGAGATAGCAGGAGCTTTGGGTATTCTTAGAGCTGGAAATCAGGCCGCTGAGGCAGGGCCTTCTTTCTTGAAGAGGGAGTTCTTCCGGTCTAATCCGGATGAGTTTATCGGGGATCCGAAGGAGCCACTGAAGGCTGATGAGTGGCTAGAGCAAATGAGTAAGACGTTCGAGATGCTTGGCATCGAGGACGGAGCACTGAAAGTGACCTTGGCATCCTTCCAACTGAAGGGAGATGCGGGTCAATGGTGGAAGTACGAGAAGGCTCGTGTCAGTGGTACTTGGGAGGCGTTTGTAGATGCTTTTCAGGAGACGTTTTTGTCTGCAGCAGCTAGGGAGAAGCTGAGGGATCAGTTTAGCCGGCTTAATCAGCAGGGCTTGTCAGTGGCCGAGTTTGAGGCTACTTTTACCAGTTTGTCCAGGTTTGCACCTGAACTGGTGGTGTCTGAGGAACGCCGTTGCTATGAGTTTGAGCGGAAGTTGAGGCGGGGCCTCAAGTTGAGAGTTGGTGGGTCTTATATCCGAGAGTATAGACACCTAGTGGACGCTGCAGCTCATATGGAGCTCATGATGTAGGAGGAGGATGAGGGGCAGAGAGGCTCCAAGAGGAGTCAAGATGGCCAGGGTGATGGCAGGAGGCAGAGCGGTTCTAACCCTCAGCAGTCGCAGGGTGGTGTTGCTAGATCGACCTTTCCAGTGCCGAGTGCAGGCTCCGGGAGAGGTGGTCAGGGGGATTTCACCTGTTACAAGTGTGGCCAGCTGGGTCACAAAGTTTCTGTTTGCCCGCAGAAGGGTGGGGGTCAGAGAGCTGCTTCTTCTTCAGCTAGACCGCAGAGTCAGAGTTTGGGCAGGGGGCAGCCCTTGTCTTGTTATCAGTGTGGACAGCCTGGGCACCTGAAGAGGTTTTACCCGCAGTTGAGTGCCACTTCGGGAGCGTCTGGTTCTAGGCAGACGCAGGGTTTTCAGTCAGCTCAGTCTGTGCAGGCCTCGAGGGCCAATCCGGGAGCTTCGTCATCCCAGTCTGTGCAGCAGTCTTTTGCTCCGAGAGGTGAGCAGGTAGACCAGGGGCCTACGGGGCGCGTGTATGCTGTTACCGCGCAGGATTTAGTACCAGCTCCATCAGTAGTGAGAGGTACTTTTCTGTTTTGCAACTCGGTTGCTAATGTGTTGATAGACACGGGTGCATCTCATTCTTTTGTATCTGCTGCAATTGCATCGGTTTTGGAATTGGAGTTAGCACAGTTAGCATCTCCTATTTGTGTGGTATCGCCTTTGGGTGGTGAGTTGATTCTGAAACAGGGTGTTAGAGGATGTGATATAGAGGTCGCCGATTATAGGTTTCCTTTTCCGTTTGTTGTCATGCCCATGAAGGGTTTTGATGTTATTTTAGGTATGGACTGGCTATCGTCATACCGGGCTGTTATTGATTGCTACCGCCAGAGGGTCACGTTATGTACCTTGAGCGGGGAGTGGTTCCATTTCTTGGGAGACCGGGTTGGTAGTGTTTTGCCACCGGGGTATGATTCGCGAGGGCGAAGTGAGCTTAGTGGTCTACTTGCTAGCTTTGGGAGTAGTGAGTGTGTTGAGACCCAGATTGTGTTGCCGAGGGTGGTTTGTGAGTATTCGGATGTCCTTCCCGAAGATCTTGTTAGTTTGCCACCTCACCGAGAGATAGAGTTTTCTATTGATTTAGTGCCCGGCACGACGCTGATTTCTATGGCACCTTACCGTTTTGCTCCAGCAGAGTTGGTTGAGTTGAAAGTTCAGCTCCAGGAATTGCTAGATAAGGGCTTTGTTCGCCCTAGTGTTTCGCCGTGGGGAGCGCCGGCCCTCTTTGTTAAAAAGAAAGATGGTGCCTTGAGACTGTGTATAGACTACCGGAAGTTGAATCGGGCTATGGTTAAGAATAAATATCCTATGCCCCGTATAGATGACCTGTTTGACCAGTTGAACGGTTCCCGTTGTTTCTCTAAGATAGACTTGAGATCGGGTTACCACCAGTTGAGGGTCAGGGAAGAGGATATTTCGAAGACGGTATTCCGTACGCGGTATGGCCATTACGAGTTTCTGGTAATGCCATTTGGGCTTACCAATGCACCGGCAGTCTTTATGGACTTGATGAACCGGATTTTCTGGGAGTTCTTAGACCGATTTGTGGTCGTCTTCGTGGACGACATCCTTATCTATTCACCTTCTGAGGAGGAGCACGAGGAACACTTGAGAGTGGTGCTTGAGTTACTTAGAGCCCATAGGCTGTATGCCAAGTTTGGGAAGTGTGAGTTCTGGCTGAGGGAAGTCAAATTCTTAGGCCACGTGGTGTACGGGGAAGGGGTGTCTGTTGATACATCCAAGGTTGAGGCAGTACAGGATTGGGCACAGCCTAAGAATGTGTTTGAGATCCGCAGTTTTCTGGGATTAGCTGGGTATTACCGTCGGTTTGTGAAAGATTTCTCCAGGTTAGCGTCACCGTTGACTAGACTGACTCGGAAGGGAGTCAAGTTTGTGTGGAGTGGGACTTGTGAAAAGTCGTTCCAAGAGCTGAAAGTTAGATTAACCACCGCTCCGGTGTTGATTATTCCGGAGAGAGGATTGGGTTATGCAGTTTATTGTGATGCCTCACGAGAGGGTTTGGGTTGTGTGTTGATGCAAGAGGGGAAAGTGGTAGCTTATGGCTCACGTCAGTTGAAAATACACGAGAAAAAATTATCCCACACACGACCTAGAGTTAGCAGCAGTGATCTTTGCCTTGAAGATCTGGAGGCACTACCTTTATGGTGAGAAGTTCGAGGTGTTCTCGGACCACAAGAGTTTGAAGTATCTGTTTACACAGAAAGACTTCAATTTGAGGCAGAGGAGGTGGATGGAGTTCATCGAGGATTATGAATTTGAGTTGCACTATCATCCGGGCAAGGCCAATGTTGTGGCCGATGCCCTTAGTAGAAAATCCATTAGTGATGTAGCTTGTATAGCCATCCAGGAATGGGAGATGTTGGGAGCACTTGGCGAGTTTGATTTGCTACTGGGCGAATCTGTTGAGGCTGCGGCCTTGTTTTCTGTTGTTGCGCAGCCTACACTTGTGACTAGAGTGTTAGAGGCACAGAGAGGTGATCTTGAGGTAGAATCCCTCCGAGGGAAAATCTCTAGTGGGAAAGTTGAGAAGGGTTTGATGGTGTATCTTGACCAGAGTGTGAGATACCGTGACCGTTTGTTTGTACCGGCGTCTTGCCGAGAGGAAGTACTCCGAGAGTTTCATCATTCGCGCCTTGCGGTGCATCCGGGAGGTACTAAGATGTATCAGGATTTGGGTCGCCAGTTTTGGTGGCGGGGGATGAAGAGAGATGTGGCTGTTTTCGTATCGAAGTGCCTTACTTGCCAGCAAGTGAAGGCCGAGCATCAGAGGCCAGCGGGTTTGTTGCAACCCTTGCCTATTGCCGAGTGGAAGTGGGAACATGTCACTATGGACTTCGTTGTGGGTCTTCCGAGGACTCAGCGGGGTAGTGATGCTATTTGGGTGGTTGTAGACCGGTTGACTAAGTCGGCGCACTTTATTCCTATGCGCGTGAGAGATTCAGTGGATCATCTTGCCGACTTGTATGTTCGGGACGTAGTGAGATTGCACGGGGTCCCAGTGACGATCATCTCAGATAGAGATCCTCGTTTTACTGCTAGGTTGTGGCAGAGTTTGCAGAGTGCCTTGGGCACTAAGTTGACCTTTAGTACGGCTTATCATCCTCAGACTGACGGGCAGTCCGAGCGTACTATCCAAATCCTTGAAGATATGCTTCGGGGTTGTGTCCTTGACTTCAGTGGGACGTGGGAGAGGCACTTGCCATTGGTAGAGTTTGCCTACAACAACAGTTTCCAGTCTAGCATCGGTATGGCACCGTTTGAGGCCTTGTATGGCCGACCGTGTAGGTCTCCAGTTTGTTGGGCAGAGGTGGGTGATGCACCTTTGTTGGGTCCGGAGTTGGTTAGGGAGACGAAGGAGAAAGTTGAGCTTATCCGTAGGAGGCTTGTTACAGCCCAGAGTCGACAAAAGAGTTATGCCGACCGTAGGAGGAGGCCTTTGGCGTTTGAGGTAGGTGATCATGTCTTCCTGAAGATATCACCTAGGCGAGGCCTGATGAGGTTTGGGAAGAGTGGGAAGCTATCCCCTCGGTTTATTGGTCCTTTTGAAATCCTTGAGAGGATTGGCGAGGTTGCTTACCGGTTAGCCCTACCGCCGCAGTTGTCCGGAGTGCATGACGTGTTTCATGTGAGTATGCTTCGGAAGTATGAGCCAGATCCATCACATGTGTTGGATTGGACCAATTTAGAGGTAGATGAGGATGCCTCGTATGAGGAGAGACCAGTTCGGGTCTTGGATAAGCGGGATCAAGTCCTGCGTGGCAAGACTATTCCTTTGGTGAAAGTCTTGTGGAAACATCACGGAGTGGAGGAAGCCACTTGGGAACGTGAGTTGGAAGTCCGAGAGAAATATCCGGACTTGTTTGTTGATATGTAATTTTGTGTTTAAATTTTGAACAATTGTTGAACTTAAGAGCTTTTATATATGTCTTAAGTTGTGAAACATTGAGAATGTTTGGTTTATTGGAAAGTTAATGCATAATGTTGATGCATGTTGAAAGTACATATGTTGTTTACATATTGTGTTATACCTCTTGTTAAAGGGAGGGGGTGACCGGTAATGGGTCGAATTGTTGAATGTTAAAGTGTAACATTGTTTAAAATGGAGAAAGACTTGTTTAGAAAACCTGTGCTTAATTTCGGGGACGAAATTCTTTAAGGGGGGGAGGTTATAGCAATCCCGGGTTTACCCTTGTTATACAGTGATCCGGACATGTGTCTGTGGTTGAGGGTAGTTGTTTATTATCTTGCTTGCATCCTTTTTACTTCATAATTGAGTTATAGGATGTGTTGGGCAGGTTTGTTACAGGTTGGTTGAGTTTAGAAACCAAAACTAGTTGCCCAGATTTTGGCCTGTAAGCTCGAGCGGGGGTTTTGGCGCTCGAGCGGAGATTACACCCATTCAGTATTTTTCCTGTGCAGCGTTGTACGCTCGAGCGTGGGATTAGCCGCTCGAGCGGGGTTGACTGAGTGATGCTCGAGCGTAGAGTTGGAAGCTCGAGCGGAGGCCTGGTTCTGTATAAATGCTGGGAGAGTGTATCCGGCGCTCGAGCGGAAGTTTGGACGCTCGAGCGGGAATCTGTGAGTGACGCTCGAGCGGGGTGTTTTACGCTCGAGCGGGAGACTGGGTTTAAGTCCCGAAATAGTGACTTTTCAAATCACTTTTTACTTTCTCTTCTCTCTCTTACTTTTCCAAAAACACCATTGTTGAGCCTCTCACTCTAGACTCCACCTTCTCTCTAGGTTTTGATCTAGTAGGAGTGATTTGCTCACCTTTGGCCTTTACAAAAAAGTTGTTGATCGTCGAGGGCTACATTTTAATCTGAAAATCTCAGGTTTTGGAGCACGTTGGGTTTTATCGTCTTCTCCTTTGGGACTCCGAATTTGAGGTAGGGATATCCTACTCCTCTCTATGGATTTTGTCTTTAAATTTTGGTATTTGAGATGTTGGTGTTGGTTTGGTTATTTTGTGAAAGTGTTGGGGCTTTTGTGCTATTTTACAAAAGTTGGGGTTTTACTCATAATAAACCTAGATGCATGTTTGGCATAAAGAAATGGAATGAATGTTGAATTATTGATGAAAATGGGACCTAAGGGTTGAGATGTTAATTATAGGAATTGACCTAATTACATTGTTTAATTAATTGGGATAATTAATTGTGAGAAGTGAGGAAATGAAATGTTGATTGAATATCCATTTGTGCATTTATTTTCTGCTTAGAAATAACTGCTTTGGGCTATCGGTGGAGGATAGTCGTGATTGTTGTAGACAATGCATGATGATTAGGCAAACTGAAACTAATCAATGAAGTGTGTCATGGAACTTGACGGTTGATAGAATACATTAGCTATATGTATTGAGTGATTGTATATAGAACCCATGTGTTTGTATACGTTATGTGTAGAGGAGGAGATGGGGGATGTACTCCGCGGTTTAGGGGAAGATAGGGGATGTACCTCTAAACCGGATAGTGTTGGGAGAAGATAGGGGATGAACTCCGTAGATACAGCTCATATGCTTGTCTGGAGAAGTGAAGATAGAGCTTATATGCTTATCTTTGTGAAGTGTGGATATAGCTTATATGCTTATCTGTGGATATTGTGGTTATACATATCTGTTGTAGAATGTGGATATAGCTTATTTGCTTATCTGTGAATGTGGATATTGTTGTTATACATATCTGTTGAGAATGTGAGTAGTGCTTATATGCCTATCTGTTGAAAAAGGGAAAATGAAAAGTAATATGGACTCATAAGTCGTAGGACATAAATATGTGATTTAAGTGATTGTATCAGTGTTGGCCATCTATCAATTGCTAATATTTTAGTCATTGTCCATGGTTGGTTTAGTGTATTTCTACTGGGCTGTGGCTCACCCTATATGGGATTATCATCTTCAGGTGCAGGAAGCATGCCACCTCCAAGGACATAGATTGGGAGGATAGAGGCGGACATAATGTTGTCGTCTTACTTTTTGATGTATTACATGTAAATACAAGCCAAGGGCTTAATGTGTACAAGTTAGTACTCTTTTGTTGTAACCAAGTGTTAACTTGGAAAGCTGTAAGCCTGTAGGGCATTTGTTTTTGTTGTTAACATGTAATACTTTTTGTAATGAAACTCTGAGAAATGAAAGAATATGGAACTTTTGACTATCAATGCATGTCTTATTTGTTGGGTTTAATGTTATTATTTTGAAGGCGTTACACTTGGGCTCCGAAATTGAGGTAGGGATTCCTACTCACTTTTATGGTCTTTAACATAGATTTTTGGTGATTTTGATTAAGTGTTGAAGTTGGGAAATTTTGGGACTTAGGGTTTCAAAATGTCAAAGAGGGTTTTATTATTTGGATTCTAAAATGAGTATTTTGAGTCTCAAAATAGCGATATTGATGTTGATCGTTGATATAAGGGCCATTGGGTCGATATTGGAAAATGGGGAAGAAAGCCCTAATTCGTTGTGTAAATTAATTGGTATAATTAATTTGGGGAAAATGTTGATATTTGGAATTGAGTTGGAAATAATGAAGTTGACTCATTATATGGTAGAATAGTGGAGTTAGATTTGTTAATCGCCCACTTTTGAAAACATTGATATTTTATCTGTTAGAGTTTTTATTATCTGTTTAGAAATAACTGCTTGGGCTACCGGTGGTGGGTAGTTTTGATTGTTGTAGACAATGCATGATGATTAGGCAAACTAAAACTAATCAATTGAATATGTCATAGAGTATGACGGTTGATAGAATACATTAATGTTATGTATTGATTGATTGTGTATATGACCTTTGTGTATATATGCATTGTGTGTGTGGGAGGAGATAGGGGATGTACTCCACGGTTTAGGGGAAGATAGGGGATGGACCTCTAAACCGGATGTTGTGTGGGAGGAGATGGGGGATGGACTCCACTGATACAGCTCATATGCTTGTCAGATAATGTGTTGATACAGCTCATATGCTTGTCATTGGAAGTGTTGATACAGCTCATATGCTTGTCATGGGAAGTGTTGATATAGCTAATATGCCTATCTGTTGAAATGTGGATATAGCTTGTATGCTTATCTGTTGAGATATTGATATAACCTGTGTGTTTATCTATTGTAAAATAAAAAAAATGGAAAACGTTTAATATGAGTCTTGGTCTCATATAGGTGGTTGGCCAGGTTCTGAGCCATTGATGGAAATTGTGAAATTGATAAGAAATGGAAATGGATTATGAATTGGTTTATGGAAATTGAACACTTATCAATTGCTAATGTCTTAGTCATTGCTCATACTGTGTTTAGCATATCTCTACTGGGCTGTGGCTCACCCTATATGGGAATATCATTTTCAGGTACAGGTAGCATGCCACCTCCAAGGACATAGCTTGGGAGGCTAGAGGCGGACACACTTTTGTTGTCTTATTTCTTTTTGATGTATTACATGTAAATTTAAGCCAAAGGCTTAATGTGTAAATGAGTTAGTACTCTTTTATTGTAACCAAGTGTTAACTTGGAAAGCTGTAAGCCCATAGGGTATTTGCTTTTGTCGTTAACATGTAATACTTTTTGTAATGGAATTCTAATGAATAGAAGAATGTGGAGTTTTTACATATCAATGCATGTCTCTACTGATGGGTTTAAATGTTATTATTTTGAGGGCGTTACAACTTGGTATCAGAGCGTACCGGGTTCGAATACTTTGGGTACGTGGGAAGTGATTAGGATCACAATGGGTTTGTCTCGCTTGATAGCGACTTAGACGTAGTGTCATATGTTGTGTGCTTAATTGATAAGATGCTTATGTGACTATGTGGGTGTGGAATGTAATTTCTGGGATGTTGATTGGATCCTTGGGTTGCTGCGAGTCTTGTTGGAAAAGCACTTGATCAATGCTGTTTCTAACCGGAACTCTAGTAACGCCTCGGGACTATCATTATCCGGAAATGAAATTCGTAAATGCTTATGTGTTTATGTGCTTATGTGGAGTGAATTACAGTTGTCCATGCATTAGGATGCGAGTGTTATAGCTTCTGCACATTTGTGAATGTGCTAATAGTCTTGGTTACCTTTATTAGGATGTCCGGACGAGGGCGTGGTAGGCGTGGCAGGCATGGTAGGCAGGAGGTACCTGTCCCGGATGACATTCCGGCAGTGCAGGAGGGAGTTGGTCAGGCCAATGTGGCCGAGCCAGCGGGTCAGCAAGCTATGGGCGCCTTGGCCCGAGAGATAGCGGGAGCTTTGGGTATTCTCAGAGCTGAGAATCAGGTGGCTGAGGCAGGGCCTTCTTTCCTGAAGAGGGAAATCTTTCGATCTAACCTGGACGAGTTTGTTGGGGATCCAAAGGAGCCACTTAAGGCTGACGAGTGGTTGGAACAAATGGAGAAGACGTTCGAGATGCTTGGCTTCGAGGACAGGGCTTTGAAAGTGACCTTGGCATCCTTCCAGCTGAAGGGAGATGCGGGTCAATGGTGGAAGTATGAGAATGGCAGTGTTGGTGGTGCATGGGAGGCATTTGTGAATGCTTTCGAGGAGAAGTTCTTGTCTTCAGCTGCTACAGAGATGCTGAGAGAGTAGTTTTGCCAGCTTAGACAGCAAGGCTTGTCTGTGGCTGAGTTTGAGGCTACCTTTACTAGTCTGTCCAGGTTTGCACCTGAATTGGTGGCGTCTGAGGAATGCTGTTGCTTTGAGTTTGAGCGGAAGTTGAGGCGGGGCCTCAAGTTGAGGGTTGGTGGATCCTTCATTCGGGAGTATAAACGTTTGGTGCATGTGGCAGCTCATATGGAGCTCATGATGCAGGAGGAAGATGAGGGGCAGAGAGGCTCCAAGAGGAGCCAAGATGGTTAGGGTGATAGCAGGAGACAGAGGGGTTCCAACCCTCAACAGTCTTTGGGTGGTGTGGCTAAATTGACCTTTCCAGTTCCGAGTGCGGGCTCAGGGAGAGTTAGTTAGGGAGGCTTGACTTGTTTTGCGGGTGGCCAGCTGGGTCACAAGTCGTCAGTTTGCCCACAGAAAGGAGGGGGTCAGCGAGCTGGTTGTTCTTCAGCTAGACCTCAGGGCCAGAGTCAGGGCAGGGGCCAGCCTTTGTCTTGCTATCAGTGTGGTCAGCCTGGGCACCTGAAGAGGTATTGCCCACAGTTGAGTGCTACTTCGGGAGCGTCTGGTTCTAGGCAGACGCAGAGTTATCAGCTAGCTCAGTCTGTGCAGGCCTCGAGGGCCAATCCGGGAGCTTCGTCATCCCAGTCAGTGCAGCAGTCGTATGCTCCGAGAGGTGAGCAGGTGGATCAGGGGCCTACAGGGCGCGTGCATGCTGTTACCGCGCAGGATTTAGTACCGGCTCCATCAGTAGTGAGAGGTACTTTTCTGTTTTGCAACTCGATTGCTAGTGTGTTGATTGACACGGGTGCATCTCATTCTTTTGTATCTGCGGCATTTGCATCTGTTTTGGAATTGGAGTTGGCACAGTTAGCATCTCCTATTTGTGTAGTGTCACCTCTTGGGGGTGAACTGATCTTGAAACAAGGTGTTAGAGGTTGTGATATAGAGGTCGCCGACCATAGGCTTCCTTTTCCGTTTGTTGTCATGCCCATGAAGGGCTTTGATGTTATTTTGGGTATGGACTGGCTATCGTCATACCGGGCTGTTATCGATTGCTACCGCCAGAGGGTCACGTTATGTACATCGAGCGGGGAGTGGTTCCATTTCTTGGGAGACCGGGTTGGTAGTGTTTTGCCACCGGCGTATGATTCGCGAGGGCGGAGTGAGCTTAGTGGTCTACTTGCTAGCTTTGATAGTTGTGAGTGTGGTGAGACCCAGCTTGTGTTGCCGAGGGTGGTTTGTGAGTATTTGGATGTTTTTCCCGAAGACCTTATTAGTTTGCCACCTCACCGAGAGATAAAGTTCTCTATTGATCTAGTGCCCGGCACGGCGCCGATTTCTATGGCACCTTATCGTTTTGCCCCAGCCGAGTTGAGTGAGTTGAAGATTCAGCTCCAGGAGTTGCTAGATAAAGGTTTTGTTCGCCCTAGTGTTTCACCGTGGGGAGCCCTCTTTGCTAAGAAGAAAGATGGTGCCTTGATATTGTGTATCGACTACCGAAAGTTGAATCGAGCTACGGTCAAGAATAAGTACCCTATGCCCCGTATAGATGATTTGTTTGACTAGTTGAAGGGTTCCCGTTGTTTCTCTAAGATAGACTTGAGATCGGGTTAGCACCAGTTGAGGGTCAGGGAGGAGGATATCCCGAAGACGGCATTCCGTACACGGTATGGCCATTTTGAGTTTCTGGTGATGCCATTTGGGCTTACCAATGCACCGGCAGTCTTTATGGACTTGATGAACCGGATCTTCCAGGAATTCTTAGATCGATTTGTGGTCGTTTTTGTGGACGACATTTTTATCTATTCGACTTCTGAGGAGGAGCACGAGGCACACTTGACAGTAGTGCTTGAGTTACTTAGAGCCCATAGGCTGTGTGCCAAGTTTGGGAAGTGTGAGTTCTGGCTGAGGGAAGTCAAATTCTTAGGCCACGTGGTATCCGGGGAAGGGGTGTCTGTTGATGCATCCAAGGTTGAGGCAGTGCAAGATTGGGCACAACCTAAGAGTGTGTTTGAGATCCGCAGTTTTCTGGGATTAGCTGGGTATTACCGTCGGTTTGTGAAAGATTTCTCCAGGCTAGGTTCGCCGTTGACTAGATTGACTCGGAAGGGAGTCAAATTTGTGTGGAGTGAGACTTGCGAAAAGTCGTTCGAAGAGTTGAAGGTTAGATTGACTACCGCTCCGGTTTTGATTATTTCGGAGAGAGGGTTGGGTTATGCTGTTTATTGTGATGCCTCACGAGAGGGTTTGGGTTGTGTGTTGATGCAAGAGGGGAAAGTGGTAGCTTATGGCTCACGTCAGTTGAAAATTCACGAGAAGAATTACCCTACACACGACCTAGAGTTAGCAGCAGTGATCTTTGCCTTGAAAATTTGGAGGCATTATCTTTATGGTGAGAGATTCGAAGTGTTCTCATACCACAAGAGTTTGAAGTATCTGTTCACACAGAGAGACTTGAATTTGAGGCAGAGGAGATGGATGGAGTTCATTGAGGACTACGATTTTGAGTTGCACTATCACCCGAGAAAGGCCAATGTTGTGGCCGATGCCCTTAGTAGGAAATCCATTAGTGATGTAGCTTGCATAGCCATCCGGGAATGGGGGATGTTGGGTGTACTTGGCGAGTTTGATTTGCACCTGAGCGAATCGGTTGAGGCTACGGCCTTGTTTTCTGTTGTTGCGCAGCCTACACTTGTGACTAGAGTGTTAGAGGCGCAGAAAGGTGACCTTGAGGTAAAGTCCTTCCGAGAGAAGATCTCCAGTGGGAAAGTTAAGAAGGGTTTGACGGTATATCCCGACCAGAGTGTGAGATACCGAGACCGTTTGTTTGTGCCGGAGTCTTGCCGAGAGGAAGTACTCCGAGAGTTCCATCATTCACGCCTTGCGGTGCATCCGGGAGGCACTAAGATGTATCGGGATTTGGGTCGCCAGTTTTGGTGGCACGGTATGAAGAGAGATGTGGTTGTTTTCGTATCGAAGTGCCTTACTTGCCAGCAAGTGAAAGCCGAGCATCAGAGGCCAGCGGGTTTGTTGCAACCCTTGCCTATTGCCGAGTGGAAGTGGGAGCATGTCACTATGGACTTCGTTGTAGGTCTTTCGAGGACTCAGCGGGGTAGTGATGCTATTTGGGTGGTTGTAGACCGGTTGACTAAGTCGGCGCATTTCATTCTTATGCGCGTGAGAGATTCGGTAGATCATCTTGCCGACTTGTATATTCGGGACATAGTGAGATTGCACGGGGTCCCAGTGACGATCATCTCAGATAGAGATCCTCGTTTTACTGCTAGGTTGTGGCAGAGTTTGTAGAGTGCCTTGGGCACTAAGTTGACCTTTAGTACGGCTTATCATCCTCAGACTGACGGACAGTCCGAGCGTACTATTTAGATCCTTGAGGATATGCTTCGAGGGTGTGTCCTAGACTTCAGTGGGACATGGGAGAGGCACTTGCAATTGGTGGAGTTTGCCTACAACAACAGTTTTCAGTCTAGTATCGGTATGGCACCGTTTGAGGCCTTGTATGGCCGACCGTGTAGGTCTCCAGTGTGTTGGGCCGAGATGGGTGATGCACCTTTGTTGGGTTCGGAGTTGGTTAGGGAGACGACGGAGAAAGTTCAGCTTATCCGTAGGAGGCTTGTTACAGCCCAGAGTCGTCAGATATCTTATGCTGACCATAGGAGGAGGCCTTTGGCGTTTGAGATAAGTGATCATGTCTTTCTGAAGATATCACCTAGGCGGGGGTTGATGAGGTTTGGGAAGAGTGGGAAGTTATCCTCTCGATTTATTGGGCCTTTTGAGATCCTTAAGAGGATTGGCGAGGTTGCTTATCGTTTAGCGTTGCCGCCACAGTTGTCCGGAGTTCATGACCTGTTTCATGTGAGTATGCTTCGGAAGTATGAGCCGGATCCATCGCATGTGTTAGATTGAACCGACTTAGAGGTAGATGAGGATGCCTCGTATGAGGAGAGACCGGTTCGGGTCTTGGATAGGCGGGATCAAGCCTACGTGGCAAGACCATCCCTTTGGTAAAGGTTTTGTGGAAACATCACGGAGTGGAGGAAGCCACTTGGGAACGTGAGTTGGAAGTCCGCGAGAAATATCCGGACTTGTTTATTGATGAGTAATCTTGTATTTAGATTTTGTAATATTGTTGGACTTAAGAGCTTTATAAATGTCTTAAGTTGTAAAACATTGGTAATGTTTTGGTTTAATGGAAGTATGTTGTAGAACTTACCTTGATATGGGAGTCGATTATGATATTGCATACGTTGGCTATATTATAAAATTGGAGTTGTATCATGTATATTGATTATGATATGAACTGTGAACCATGTATGTTGAAAATGGTTGGAAATGGAAGAAAATTGCATGTTGATAATGCACTTGTATTATATGTTGTGAAATGCCTCTTGAAAAGAGATGGAATTGACCGGTAATGGGACGGAATGTTTAATATTGGGTTGGAATGTTGTTAGAAATGGGGAAAACCTGTTTTGTAAAACTTGTGTTTAATTTCGGGGACGAAATTCTTTAAGGGGGGGAGGTTATAGCGATCCCGGTTTCCCTTTTCATTGGTTGTTGTGTACATCTCGTTTACATCCTTTACCCTTTGTATTTGAGTCTTGGGTTGTGTTGGACAGGTGTATAACAAGTTGGTTGAGCTTAGGAACCAAGTATAGTTGCCCAGATTTTGGCCTTCATGCTCGAGCGAGGATTTTGACGCTCGAGCGGGCCCTTCGTTGTTGTCTGTCCGCTCGAGCGGGGTTTCCGAAGCTCGAGCATAGTTTTCCATCTTCCAGTATCTCCTCTGCAGTGTTGTGCGCTTGAGCGGGATTTGGACGCTCGAGCGGGATGTTGTGTGTGACGCTCAAGCGGGGAGGTTTGACGCTCGAGTGGAGACCTGGTTCTGTAAAAGTTCTGGGAGTGTGTATCCGCCGCTCGAGCAGGAGTTTGGTCGCTCGAGCGGGAGTCTGTGAGTGACGCTCGAGCGGAGAGTTTGACGCTCGAGCGGGGCGACTGGGTTAAAGCTCTGTGTTTTGACTTTTTAAATCACTTTTTCCACTTCTCTTCTCTCTCTTACTTTTCCAAAAACACCATTGTTGAGCTTCTCACTCTAGAGCTCTACGTTCTCTCTAGGTATTGATCTAGTAGGAGTGATTTCCTCACCTTTGCCCTTTGTAAAAGTTGTGTTGATCGTCGAGGGCTTCGTTTTGATCTGTGAATCTTAGAGTTTGGAGCATTTTAGTTTTCTACATCTTCTCCTCTTGGGCTCCGAAATTGAAGTAGGGATTCCTACTCACTTTTATGGTCTTTAACATGGATTTTTGGTGATTTTGATTAAGTGTTGAAGTTGGGAAATTTTGGGACTTAGGGTTTCAAAATGTCAAAGAGGGTTTTATTATTTTGATTCTAAAATGAGTATTTTGAGTCTCAAAATAGCGATATTGATGTTGATCGTTGATATACGGGCCATTGGGTCGATATTGGAAAATGGGGGAGAAAGCCCTAATTCGTTGTGTAAATTAATTGGTATAATTAATTTGGGGAAAATGTTGATATTTGGAATTGAGTTGGAAATAATGAAGTTGACTCATTATATGGTAGAATAGTGGAGTTGGATTTGTTAATCGCCCACTTTTGAAAACATTGATATTTTATCTGTTAGAGTTTTTATTATCTGTTTAGAAATAACTGCTTGGGCTACCGGTGGAGGGTAGTTTTGATTGTTGTAGACAATGCATGATGATTAGGCAAACTAAAACTAATCAATTGAATATGTCATAGAGTATGACAGTTGATACAATACATTAATGTTATGTATTGATTGATTGTGTATATGACCTTTGTGTATATATGCATTGTGTGTGTGGGAGGAGATAGGGGATGTACTCCACGGTTTAGGGGAAGATAGGGGATGGACCTCTAAACCGGATGTTGTGTGGGAGGAGATGGGGGATGGACTTCACTGATACAGCTCATATGCTTGTCAGATAATGTGTTGATACAGCTCATATGCTTGTCATTGGAAGTGTTGATACAACTCATATGCTTGTCATGGGAAGTGTTGATATAGCTAATATGCCTATCTGTTGAAATGTGGATATAGCTTGTATGCTTATCTGTTGAGATATTGATATAACCTGTGTGTTTATCTATTGTAAAATAAAAAAAATGGAAAACGTTTAATATGAGTCTTGGTCTCATATAGGTGGTTGGCCAGGTTCTGAGCCATTGATGGAAATTGTGAAATTGATAAGAAATGGAAATGGATTATGAATTGGTTTATGGAAATTGAACACTTATCAATTGCTAATGTCTTAGTCATTGCTCATACTGTGTTTAGCATATCTTAACTGGGCCGTGGCTCACTCTATGTGGGAATATCATTTTCAGGTACAGGTAGCATGCCACCTCCAAGGACATAGCTTGGGAGGTTAGAGGCGAACACACTTTTGTTGTCTTATTTCTTTTTGATGTATTACATGTAAATTCAAGCCAAGGGCTTAATGTGTAAATGAGTTAGTACTCTTTTATTGTAACCAAGTGTTAACTTGGAAAGCTGTAAGCCCATAGGGTATTTGCTTTTGTCGTTAACATGTAATACTTTTTGTAATGGAATTCTGATGAATAGAAGAATGTGGAGTTTTTACATATCAATGCATGTCTCTACTGATGGGTTTAAATGTTTTTATTTTGAGGGCGTTACAGTTAGCTTGCATAAGCACAGGTTGGAAAAGCTGAGTTCTGTTGCCCAAGGGAATATGATTCTCTTCCTCCCATCGTCCCTATTTTTTCCCATCTTTTCCTCATACCAAACATAGCTTAACTATTTTCCTGCAAGTACTTTTACAAACAATGGAATCACTAGTGTTTTGTCATTGTGTTCTGCTTTGACAAGACTATTTTAATGCAAGGATTGAAGTGTGATGGTGATTAGTTTTAAAATTGCCACAGGTTACTTAACAATCTTCTCCACAGGCCTTTTTGAAGGAAGATACTGCTATAGTTCAACTTGTTATATTTGATGATAAATTGGATGCTTCATTACTATGTACCAGTTTTGAAACTCATTTGTCTGGATTCAGAATCGGTCAAAGGTATGCCTTAAAAGCATGAGTATATTTTTTTGTGCTTTTGTTGTCATGAAGGTTTGTTTGTCAATACTTAAATATAATAAAGAGAGGAAAAAGCGTAATCTTTTTTAAATAGAAAACCCCATACCAATTATAAATAACCTAGTGAAATAATAGTCCAATCCTTTATAACTAGGAAGCTTGGATAACTCTCTCAGACGTAGATGTTAGGTGTTAGACATGTTTGGAACATGGACACACTTTAAGTTAATTTTAACTTTTTATGAAAAGACGTATAAAAAAATAGAAAAAATAACTGACTCATTGTTGGAAAATCCACTTTTAGCGGCATTTTTAGGTACTAAAAACATCACTAATTCTTTTTGTGACGTTTAGTACCAAACCCCGACAACGCGGCCGTCACTATAGCTTTATTGCGTTTGAAAAGAGTCCTTATATTAGTATAGGCGGCGTTTTTAAAACGCCGCCAAATGTCCTACCCTAATGGTACTATAACGTCACTATGATATTTAGCGACGTTTTTAAAACGCCGTCATATCTTTTTTTTAAAAAAAAAAAATTGACCGTTAGATTTAAGGATTAGGTGGCATTTTGAGAAATGCCGTGATATCCTTTTTTTTTTTTTTTGAAATTTTGCTAGTTTTATGTGATTAAACTAAAAAAATACTTGTAATAAAACTAAATAACACTGATATGAAATAATAACTCCCACTAGCAAATGTAACATTAATTCACTTTCCCAGTCAATTTAATATCCAATCACCATTACCCACAAAATAGCATATCCACGAATGATGTTTTAACATTACCCACAAAATAACATATCCAAAAATTGAATTCACAATTCTCAACTAAAAAATTACTACTTTGTATACATAGCCAAAAGATAAGAAGAAAGTGAACCAAAACACCCAACCCCCCAGTCAAATTAGAGAAAAAAAGAAAAAAAAGAAGAGAAATAAGAATCCAAAGGAAAGCCCCCATCCATTCTTCACTGTCATTCTGAATCGCTCTCCATGTTGCCTCCCATGGCCTTTAATTCTCCCCGTCTTTGCAAATCATAAAACATAATAATAATAAAAACAAAGCCAATAAAAAAACATAAAAGAATGAGTTTTGAAATGAAATCAAGGAATCCAAACAAAGTAAATAAAAAATTTCATTCAGATAAGAAAATGGGAAGGAAGAGGAAAAAAACCAATTGCAATGTGACGATCGGGTTTATCTTTTGCTCCGTCCTCCTTTTGCTCTCATTGGGTTTGTAACATTCGGAAATAACTCTCAAAATTAAGTCCTTGTCCTTGTTTTTGCTAGGTGTTAAATTTTACTGGTTCTGGAGAGCGTGAAGTCAGATCTAGAGTGCTCGAGGGTTGAACCATAACTTTTTTGGGCTGGTTGGCCAGCAACGCGAGTAGGGGCCTTAGGCCAAACACGCGGGAGGCTAGGCCGCACGTGCGCAATTCAGGGGAGGTAGGAGGCTGCACACTGCCTAAAAGGTTGGTGCAAAGGGAGGTACGGCAGAGGGCCACCGCACGGGCGGAGAGGAAGGCCTCACGTGCGGGAAGGGGCGCTCCGCACATGTAGGGAAGGGCACCGCACGCGCAACAGTTTGGGCAGATCCGAGGCTCTGTTTTCTTTCTTGTTTTGGGTTGTTTGTATATCATTTTAACCTCATCTCTTTCTCTCTCTCTAAAAATATATCCCTCTCCCTTCTCTCTACATCTCAATCTCAAGGCAAGATTAAAACCCTTGATCTTCTTCCATCCATTCAGATCCAACCTTGACTCCTTCATCAAAGATTGAGAACATCTCAAGAGCTCTATTGTGTGTGGTGGAGATTTGGTTCTTGGCACCATCAATCCTAGGGTTTCAACTCCTCTTCTTCATCAAAACCTTGAGGTAGGGAAATTTCCTTGAGTTATATATAAATTTATGTTAGATTTGGTTGATTTAAAGGTTTCATTAATGATATTGAAAGCTTGGTCTTGTCTCATAAATGTTAGGGTTTTAAAAGTGGGTTTGATCTCTCTCTCTTCCTAAACTACCTTCTTAAGGATCTTAACTCACATAATATGAGGGGTGATGTCTTGAGAGAAAACCCTTTCAAAAGATGGGGAAAAGTTTGTTTTAGAAGAAAAACCCTAGAAATGTGGGGTTGGGGATTCTATAAATAAATTTTATTTACTTCCAATGTTAGAAATGTTTTTCTTGTGTGATAACTGCAATGAAGAAAAAAGGGCTTCTTAATCATGTTGATGAGGGAGAAATGGTAAAGAATTTGTGGAATGGCTATTGTTGCTTATAAATGTTAAAATGTGGTTATTCTTGATGAGTCTAAATGGACACATAGTCATCTTGTGAATCTTACTTTTGGGAAAGGCATGAGAGTTGGTAAAATGCACACTTCAATTGATGGTTATTACATTTTGTTGAACATGTATAATCGTGAGATGATAATTGTTGAGCACTATGGATTATGGGAATTGAAAGCTTGGAAATTAATGTTTGAGAACTTCATATAGTCTTGAAATGACTAGAACGATAAGAATTGTGCATGATCAGAAATTATTACCATGTGTTGGTAGCATCAGTTAAGCATGAGGTGTTACTTATTGCATCATATTCTCAGTAATTATTTATCACCATTGTGAATCTTGATTGAGTTGGAAACATTCACTTTGAGAAAAGATTATTGTAATGAAAGCCATGGAAAATGTTTAAGGGGTAAATACGTTGGTAAGTCCGGTTAGGAGGTGTAGATGAAATTGATAAGTTGGCCTGAGTGTCTGGGGTGAAAGACCGAAAACACGCGTGGAGGAGGTACCACTTCCCTTCTAGTTAGCAACCGGTAAAGTGGGGTTATCGGTAGTGCTTGTTGAGTCTACTTGCAGACCCCAACCTAGGGATTACTTGTGTCGTATTTACCGCCCCTTTATGATTTAAAATTTGAATTTTTTGGAAATTGATGAGATTGCAAAATGTTAATGAAAAACATGGTGTTTTTCAAGAAAGGCATGATACAAGATTATTTTGAAAAGGCATTGCATCGCATTTGCACTTGCATTTAATATTGGATACCTTACATAAATGTATATACTTTGTTAAGGATTTCACTACTTGGCTTTATGCTCAGCCCTATGGGATTTGGTGCAGGTAAAGATGTGGTGATCCCGCCAAACTGAAGGCGTGAATATGTTTTTGGTGAAGAGTAGATGGTTTTTTTATTTTTGTTAACTTCTGTAAAGCCAAAGGCTAATTTGTATGGCTTTGAGAGACCATTTTGTGTAACCGGGCTATTGCCTTGGAACTTGTAAGCCCTTGAGGGCCTTATTCATTTTGATTAAATGATTTTACATGCTATAGATTCATGAACTAGTTTGTCAATGAATGTATAATCGCATGTGAGATTACTTCTGTATAACATTTGGAACTATGTAAAGAAACATAATGAATATATCTTTCTGGTATCCCTTGAGCCATGGTTATTATCTTATTTGGAAGTGGGTTGACGTATATTCTACGTTGGATTATTTCGGGGCGTTACATGCAAGATCATTGCAAATTAGTACAAACAAAACCAATTGCAAATGTATTTTAAAGAAAAAAGAAAAAAGAAAAAGAAACATGACAGGTAAAGAGTGTTTCAAATCTTTAGTTCAAAACAAGCAAAACATTTCAAGAAAACAACATAATAGCGTGGGAATGCCTATATATATACATATATGTAATATTTCATCTAATCAGCTGGTTTTGACTCTCAAGTATTATATTTCATGAATAAATGATGTTTTCTTTTTCTAACCTACAACTTGAATTTGAATGGAAAAGCATAGCCAAAAAATTTCAAATTAAGGTTTTTACCCAACATTGTTCTGTAAGCTGCATGCTCCTTCAATATTCACCACTTTTGTAATACTCAACAGCAAGAAGACAAGGCTTTTCCCTCATTTTGCAATGGCTGCAACTATTGGCTAATGAGGCTGCCAAAGAAGAATTTTTTAGTTTTTGAAAAAAGAAGTACCAAGATGAGAGGTGAATACAGAGAAATCAATATTTGAAATACCCAGCAACTGATGAATGTAACAATAATACAAGTTGACTGAGGCAAATAAGGCATGACAAAAGGTTGGTGTAGAGAAAATCTCTAAAGGCATTGAATAGATTAACTATATTGACCAACAAAAGTATTTTTCCCAACTCCAACACTAACTCCTATTTTGCCCAATAAAAGTATATGAATTTTTTAATTATTATATTTTATTTATTGTATATTCTTATAACACTCTTTATTCTTGAAATTGATTTTTTGACTCTTCAACAGTAACTATTCAATAGAAGATGAGACAAAATACCTATCGTATTGTTTATCCGGCTGAAACTCCATTATATAATAAGACTAGGCAAAATACCTAAATATCCTGAATGATGCTCTTAATTATGCTTAATGTGTGTAGGAACAGCTTCCATGGATGTAATACATGAAGAAATACATGAAGAGGGGTCAAACAACCATGGTCATGACCTAGATGATCAATATGCTAGTGATGATAAATTTGTGAATAATGAGATCAAAACCATGAAACAAAATGGCGTAGAACACAATAAGCTAAAGAACTTGAGGGGTAGTAGACCAACTCCATTTAGTCATGTGAAGATGAACAATAATTTTGAGACTCCTCGTTCCACCATCAAAAGCTTTCTTAGTGTTCATGATTCCAATGAGATTAAGTTCAACATGGAAAATCTAAAGAAAGTTGAATCAGAACTTAAGTGGGCTCGATGAGTTTTATCACAAGCTTCGCCTTCTTAAAAGCTACAGGTAGGGTAACTTAGGATGTTTTTATGCTTCGTTTGTTTTGATAAAAAACGTTTTTAGAATTATGGTCACAAACAAAACTTAGAAAAAGTCTTTTATTGTAAAAAAAACTTTTTTGTAGAAAAATGTTTTCCGTGTAGAGATTTTTATATGAAAATGCGTTTGATGTTTGTTCAAATAAATGAACATTTTCTTGAATATCTTGGCTTTTTCAAAGATTATGAAGAAATATGACAAGGTATATATTTTTCAAAGATTATGAAGAAATATGAACAGTTTCTATTTCAAAAACTCGAATCCTCTTTCCATGTCAGCAATCTTCAAAATTCTGCTTCGTTTGGTCATGGATGGAACCAAACATTGTGTAAATTATTTGAAAAGTTGATGACTTATAGTGACTCCGACACGAACCACAAGCTTGTGTGGAATATTATTCACTTCCAGACAATAGAATTGTATCCTGCATCAATACATACTATATAATGGTTAATAATTATGGGGTCACCAAGTGAGATTTGAAAAAATTTATAATCTAGTACACATACGTAAACATATAGGGGTACATGATGTGCAATTAGTTGTACACACCCCTAGAGAGCCGTAGGTAGACACATGATATACAATGCATTTCACATAGTTCAAAAATTCTTTGATTACTTTTTTGTTAGAAATGGAGATGCTGAACATTCTACACAAGCAGAAAATTACATGAAAATGAAAGGGGGAATTTCCCCCATAAGAACAAAGCAATCACAAGCAAGAAATTATCCAGATAAAAGTCAAATATTCTACAAGCACATGGTTAATTTGGCATTAGAGTGTTCTCAGCACTGTAAACTAAATGCCTAGAAATTTTAGCACAATGTGGAAGGTACAATTGCTAATGCTATACATCAAAATCTTAATGAAAGAATTAAATACGCCAAGAGAAAGAATGCACGTGGCAGTTCTAGAGATAAACTACCTTTTCATCACCCCTACAGGTAAAGTACTGATACATTACAACTACTTAAATAAAAAGACTGAAAAGGCAAGTAATAACATGCTTTCTTGCATAAAGCTCACACAACAAGCTTTCGATAACCAGCACAAGAAAATTAGATCTCATATGGTTATAAACAAAAATTCAATCTAACCTCGAATAGTAATCTGCTGCCAATTTTTCCAATTTTGGTTTTAAATATACATATTTCTTGCACCAGTTTGTCATCCTACAAATCAAAGTAAATTCACATGACAACCCAACTCAATTCAATATTCCTTGACAAAATAGACTTCAGTTCTAAAAATAAACTTCATTTCTAGAAACATACATATGAAACCACACATACAAAGCTGTAGACACATGCACAAATGCATAATTTTTTTAATCTCATCTGACACATACATACATATATATATATATATATATATATATATATTTTAAGTTGATTACACTCTGCCTGAAAATCGAAACTAAGATGAATGGACCATCGAGTGGAATCGAGTGACGATCTTTGGCGCAACGAATTTTTTTTTTACAGCAAGATCAGTACTTTAGTCTAAACTAGAAGCAAAAGTTGTGAAGCAAATTGATCATTATTTTATCAGTAATCAATAATGAGATTTCTAGATAGCTCAGTTGCCTACACTGCATCTATATCAATCTTCATCTCTACTGTCAATTGATTAAACCAAACTAGAATTCATAACCCAACAGAGACCCAATCTTAAAAAAAAAAAACATACAACACAAATTTGACTAATTGTGAGTTATATAGAGTTGAGCAATTCTGATGAATTGAGACTAGCAATTATTTATATTAAAAAAATATATAAAATGGCAATTACATAGAAGAGAGAAGACATATAGAACGAAACCTCTTCAACAGACTTCTCTCTAAGGCTTCCCCCAATTCTTGATCCTTATCTGCACAAACGAAAATCAATAACCAAATCAACATTGTACTTTAATAATGAAAATGTTGAAAATGAACCAGATTTTTCAGCAAATTGTTACAATAAATGAAGATTATTGGTGAATATCATTTTCCTAATATCTAAACTCCAACAGTGGGCTAAAAGATGATAGCGGAGCATGCACCAACCAAAAATTCCAAAAACAAAAATGGAAAGCTAGCTGCAATGTTTAAAATGGGCCTGAAAGTAGGTATGATCAACTCTACTTCAGTCATCCAATGTCTGATTCATCAATTCTATATTGCTCTATCAGGCTTCATCAGATGTCCATTCTGTTCATTAAATGAAAAAAAAAAAAAAAAACTCAGTTATAGGGCTGGTTTGGCAATTGCTTTTTACTTCTTTAGGATAAAGTTGTTGCTAAAAAAGCTAATTTGTTCATGAAAAGCTGAATAATGATTATTTCAACCATAGCTCACTCCTCCCACTGTTCTGAATAATGATTATTTTATGAGTCATACTAATATAAAACATTCATTGTTTAAAGGCCTCCAGTTGCATTGTTTAAATCCAATTCCTCAAGTGCTTCAATTAAACTAGGCAATGGGATGAGTTGCACACTTGATGAGTATGTAGTATGCAGCACTTGTATTTGTTCGATTTCTATGTGTAGAGTTGAGATGTCAAATACCTAACAGTATTTTAAAAAGTGGTAGATGATTTTTTTTTCTTTTACTAGTAAAAGTCCAGACATTAAAATAGGCAGTTAATGCAAAATGAAAAATGAAAATGATAACAAACTACAGAATGAGTCAAAAAAGATTATTCAGAACAGGCCATTGACTCAGTAAGAACATAAATTCAGTTTAATAATGCTAATTGCACAATTGAAATTCAATTAGTTAATAGAAATCTAATCCTCCCGTAACAAATTCTCATAGTTTGGCTAAGCAATCGGCCAGATTTTAACCATACACGAGTGTAAATGATCTCAAATCCAACAAATGTCATAATCACAAGCACATTTGGCATTTTCTGAAAACAAAAAACAATATATTAAGGAAGAATGACAAAGCAAACAAAAGAAGAATTGAACAGGCTTCCAAGCAAATAAATACCAAATCAAGAGAGACGGGAAAGAAGAGCGTGAGGGAGAGGGAGAGAGAGAGAGAGAGAGAGAGAGAGAGAGAGAGAAATCGATACCTCGTTGGGGCTTCAAAATCGAGAGAGAGAACTTCAAAATCGAAATCGCTTTGAGATGAAATCATTGACACTGATCTAAATCTCTGAATCTCAAAGATGAATCTCTGAGAGGGTTGATAGAGAGAGATAGAGAGACACCGCTTTGGAGCTTTGAAATCAAAATTGATCGCCAATGGTGCTCACTACCTCGCCGGTGGTGGCGGTGGAGCTTCGAAATCGAAATTGCTCTGAAGGATGACACCGCTCTAGAGCAACATCGTGAGAATGACAACGGTTTAGAGAGGGTTGAGAGAGGGTTGAGAGAGAGGCGAGATTTGAAGCTGTGAGGATTCAAAATTAGGGTTTACAAAGGCTTTAACAATTATTCGCAGATTCAAAATAGGCGCGTGAGGCCCAACGCATTTGGAGGCGTTTCTGAACGCCTTCTATTACAAAATGGTGTCATTTTAATTAAAGAAATATGTGAATTTTTTAAAACGGCGCTAAATATTAATAAAAATGTCTTTAGAAAAGCGCCTTTAAAAAAATGCTGCCAAAACCCATATTTCCTGTAGTGACTTTTTGGTGTTGTTTTGATTATATGTTATTCATGTAGTTGACTCCACTTGAAAGTGGACTCATTTACTTGGGTTTGGATCCAGAGATTGCATGTAGCTCTGAACACAATCATATCCAGAGATTACTTGGGCCATAAGCGATTTCTTGCGCTCGACCATCCATTTTGGATGAAAAGAAGTTGGTTTGATGGAAAGTAAGAACTTCGAGGGAAGCCTAAACTATTAAATGGATCTGATGCTTTCGGTGTAGTTAAAGACATTGAAACTAATTGGGAAAAAGCAACAAATGAGAGAAAAAGGAAAAAGTCTCAGATCATCAATGAAAAAGAGCCAGTTTGTGTTCAACCATGGAAGAAGAATTACATATTTTTCAATTTACCATATTGGGATGTAAATCTAAAGAAAGCAAAATTCCTATTTTCAAAATTAGTTGAATTTGTTATTCTTATATTTTTGTTTCTGTTTGAATCTTTAATTTATTTCTGCTTCTTTTCTCTTGTTGATGAAATGAATTAATGACACTTTCACATGTCAAGGTCTTTGTATATTTATGCTAGATGCTCACAATCAAGCTTTCCATTACCCAGTTCTTATAATTTTATGCCTAATTTTTGTTTCTTGTTTTGTGTGTTTACCTTTTGGGAGTTCTTTATTTGGTTATCCATATCACTGATGCCTGTCTTGCTTGAAAATTAGAACACATGTTAGTTGCTGATCTGATTGTTATTGTGATGTTTTGTTAGAAGTTAAGGATGGAAGTTTGTATGCACGTTGTTTGGTGTATAGATATTAGATTTTTTTGCTTACTTCATAGTTGCTGCTTCTGCTTGGTTTATTAACATGTTACATTTTATAAGCTACTGTCAGCATACTGTTAGGCAATGTTATATTCCTGTATATATATATACATATATTATATTAAAAATAACCTTCTACGGTATATAAAATTATGGCATGAAAAGTGTAATGATTTATGACATGCAAGAAAAGGCACAAAAGATTATATACGACATACAAATTATGTCATAAATATATTAAAAAAGATTTTCTACGGCATACAAAATTATGTCGTGAAACGTGCGATGATTTATGACATGTAAGAAAATATCGTAAAATATTATATATGGTATACAAAGTATGTCATAAATATATTAAAAATAACCTCTACGGTATGTAAAATTATGCCATGGGAAGTATGATGATTTATGGCATGACAAAAATGTAGTAAAAAATTCTATACGACATACAAAGTATGTCATTAATGTTTAATTTATTACTTTTTACAACTTTACTTGCATGCCGTAAATGACGCTAAACTTTTGTGAAAGAGTTTTTACGGCATGCATTGCAAGCTATAAAAATTTAATTTTGTTGTAGTGTACTATGTGTTCATCAGTAAGTTGGTACAAGCAATCATTTTTCAGAGAAGAAAGAAAATAAGTGGGCAAACTTCTCTCCTCCTTTGGCTGCTAAAATGACAACACTTTTTTTTAGTGTTCTACTCCGGAAGGACTATGTAACGTCCCAAAATTTAATGACAATAAACCATCCACCCTATTAATTAAGTAACAACACATGATAAAGTAATTATCTTCCATTAGTTCCAATTGCTTGTACAAAAAAGTAAGATATGCCGATATACTTTTACAAGCCTAACCTTGAATCTATAGCATATGTTACATAATAGAGAAATATAATGAAAGTTAGACAAATAAGAAATACCCTAAAGGTTTACAGCTTTTCAAGACAGTGCTTGTCTACAACAAAATGGATTTAAATCCAATACAGTAAAAGCCATTGGCTTGTAGAAAAATAAATACAAAAATACACAAAAAGAATCCTTCAACTTCAAGTTCTCCCAAACTATTGCCTTGGCAGAGGCATATCATCAACACTTGAAATGTTTTTTCCACATAGGGTGAGCCAAAGCACAATAGAGATATTACAACACAGTTTATGAATCTTAACAAAGATAAAAGGAGAATGCATATGCAATGCTCGTGCCGAAAATATTTTATATTTCTTTCCAAAACCATGCAATGCCAAGTATATAACACAATTCATAAAACCATTTCTTTTACAATAGAAAATAGGGCAGTGAGTACAACATTGTGAATCTCTAGATACGTGTCTGCAAGTAGACTATACAAGTACTACCAATTTGTCATTTTTACCAGTATTAACCGGAAGGCTTGACACCTATCTACGCGGGTTTCTAGTCTTTCACCAAGGACACAAAGGCTAACTTAATTTTTGTAACCACACCCCTACCAAGATTCACCAAGGTATTCACCTATTTTTTCTTAAAACAAGATACATTTTCAATGTTTTCAATATGTAACAAATGCTCAATGCAATGGATGAGAAAATAGTTTCAATTCTCCTATTTCACATGCAGTTTCTACAACAATCATAGTTATTCTCCACTAATAGCCCAAAACATATATTTCTAAACAGACAAATAATTTTCATAAAGATAAAGTTTTCGAAAATCTCAAAATGGGAGTGATAATACATATCTAACTTCGTCATCCTCATCAATATCAATCCAATTCCACATTTTCAACATCAATTCCATTTATCATTACAAAATCAACAGTTGATATTCTTAGGGCAAAACTCGTTTTGCTTTATAAATCAATTCCAAGGATAAAAATGCATCATTTTATCACAACTCATCCTCATTTACAATTCCATAACCATTTTCAAGAATTTATTTGAAAACCCCTGTTTTGATTTTTAACCAAAAACCCTAGATTTGTCCAAAAATCTTCAAATCACAATATTGTTTTAGAAATAGTAAATAACTAAATTAAAAATCATAAGAAAGTGCGGAGAATCCCTATCTTAAGCTTAGAAGACAAGAGAGAGAGTGCAGGAACCTCAAAGACGCCGAAAATCAACTTTGTTTCCATTAAGAGGAAGCTCTTGATGTGCTCTACCTTTTTATCAAAGGGAGTAGGGTGGAGAAATCAACAGATCTAGGTGTATTTGTAGAGAGAATATGAGTTTTAGAGAGAGAAACTCTAGATCAAGGATTTTTAGAATGTTTAGACAGAGAGAGAGATAAATGAAAAAGTGACTTCAAAAGTGACTTTTACGAACTGATATACGCATAGACCGCTCGAGCGCAAAAGTGTCTCTTGAGTGTCGAGACACAAAAGATGGGACCACTCGAGCAAATAAGTTTACCGCTCGAGCGTAGAATACAAACTCTTAGAAGTTTTGTAGACAGAAGACCACTGCTCGAGCACAACACCACTCAAGCGCAGGAAACATTGCTCGAGCGAAGAATGCACACTCGTAGTTTTGCAGACCTGTAAAACTACTGAGAGTTTTCAAAGACCGCTCAAGCGCAAGAAGCTTCGCTCCAGTGCAAAGACAAAATTCTGGGCAACGACAGTTTCGAAAAATAAGCTACCAACTTGTTTCAAACACAACCAAGACACACCAATAACCAAACTCAATCAGGAGTAGGAGAAATAAGATATGAACAACCATATGAAAAAATGAAACCCGGATCCAAAACATCAACGGGTCGAGTTTAAACCAGAATTGTTGTAACCTCCACCCTTTAAGGAATTTCGTCCCCGAAATTTTAAATCCAACAACAAAACTATGTTTAAACCAGTTACAATAATGATAGTAAATCAAATTCATCACCATGACCCATCCACAGACTATTCATGCTCATAACAATGGTAAACAAGTTTTTGATACTGAATATACAATTCACATTTCCAAAACATATACAATATCTATATTACATTAACATAACAAAACTTTTCAATACATGTTCAAACATTAACAAAATACTTCCCACAGACTTCTGCCTCACGTTCTCAAGTTGCTTCTTCAACCTTGTGATGACTCCACAACACCATTACCAAAGGAATTGTCTTGCCACGCAAGACTTGGTCTCTCGTATCTAAAACTCTCACCGGTCTCTCCTTATACGAGACATACTCATCTACTTTTAACTCGGTCCAATCCAACACGTGTGATGGGTCCGAATCACACTTCTGGAGCATACAAATATGAAACACGTTATGAACTCTAGAAAGCTATGGCGGTAAGGCCAAACGGTAAACCACCTCTCCAATCTGCTCTAGGATCTCAAAATGTGCAATAAATCTAGGAGACAACTTCCTGCTCTTCCCAAATCTCATCAAACCCTGTCTAGGTGATATCTTCAAGAAGACATGATCTCTTACCTCAAAGAATAACAGCCTCCTCCTACGGTCGGCATAGCTCTTCTAGTGACTCCAAGCCATAACCAACCTCTTACGAATAAGCACAACCTTCTCCGTCATTTCCTGGACTAACTCAAGACCTATCTATAGCTTGCTTTTCGTGCTCCTCGGATGGGTTTAGTTTCCTTGGATACGATGGCCTATAGTTCGAACTCCCGTGGTTTTGAATTTGTTTTCATGAGTGCAATGTGAAACAAAAAAAACACAAATGTGCCCAAATTCGACAAATCTTTTAGAAAATCCATTTATCATTAGAGATGTCAAAAATTGACTGCATTACTAGATTTTCGAGTCGCCACCTAAATATTTTTGGGGAAATTTAGGAAACCCGTGACTTGTGCCAAAGGCCACTTGTCCGTCATAACCAAAGTGTCTTGGCTCGGGAACTTAGGTATGAGAGGGAAAGGTTATGAATTGAGCACCCCACTCACCTGATCAATCTCTACTAATCATGGTGTAATTTTTATGTACATTATATGCTCTTATTTTGATTATTAAGCTAACTTTACTATGTGAGGCACATAAGTATAGACTATTTCATCCACTTTGGAATACTTTGATTTCATGTTTGTTTGAAAAGAGTTTTGAATATGTGCTATTTGAAAAGGTAAGCTCACATATACATGTATCAAATCATCCCAATTTAAGCGAAATAGCCTTCATCTACAGGCATTCAAGAGTTATATCAACTAAGCACTTAGCCTCATGGTAATATGTTTGATTTGGCAACACATACATATATGCAATATGCTAAAGCAAAAAACGCTCACCTAGTACTTAACCGAGACAAGCCAAAAATAGAAGAAAATAGTTAGAAAAAATGGATGCTCTAATATGCAAGTGACTAATGCAACACGCACAAAATGCAACTATTAGATTCGACTTCTTAATATGACATATGGTTCAACTCAAAGCATGCAATAGTGCACGTATTCAATTGAGCAGGAAATAATAACAGGGTTAGAGTGATGAACCGAACTCAATGCATGTGAAAATAGATACAAGTCAGGGTAATGCTATGCAAATGTAAAACATGATGCTACCATTATAAGCATGTAAATAAAAGGGGGAAAGAAATGGGGGTCGGAAGACATACACATATATTACAAGTGTTACAAATTTGCTCTTGCACAAGAGGGTTCGAATGAATGTTCGAATTAAACTAATTATTACAACACCAAAATAATACTAAAAGAGAGAAAGAAATGGGGGTTGGAAGACATACATAAATATTACTAGTGTTACAAATTGGCTCTTGCACAAGTGGGTCCGAATGAATGTCCGAATTAAACTAATTTTTACAACACCAAAATAATACTAAATTAACTAGCTAGTACAAGTTCGAATGAATCAACTAATTAATTAATTACACATACTACTGTCAAAGCATTAATTTAAAGGGCCACGAGAGGTGAAGAGTTGCACGTGCACAAATGAGAACACCCTCCCGGAAACCTCTCTGTTTTGTTGCCAGAAACTGTTCTGTTTGCAATTAGAAATAAATCTATTTTTCCCTCAGCTTCTACTCTATTCTGCCACAAAAATGCCACTGCCTATACAAAAAGGTGGTCGGCTGGCCTTGAAAAGTGGTCGGCTATACAGAGTTTTGGCCGGCTGACCACTGCTTTGAGGGATGCCCTGCTGCCACAAATTTAAAATAGAGCAAAAATAGAGTGTTTCTAGGATCCTTTCTGCCACTCTCTGTCATGAAACTAATCAAGGGAGGAGTATACTCAATTCACAAACCATCAATTGTTGCAAAGTTGTTGCCTAACGATCTATGAATCGTTAGGACAAAAGCTCGATAAATGGAAATAAAAAACCAACAAAACCTCTTCCCTATCATGGAGTTACCTCATGGGAAGTGGTAGACATTGCTTTTTGAATTATTAACATCACTAAAGAGTATGTAATGATTCAAGACTCAATGGGTTCAATATAACGTAAGATTGAACCCAACTCAAATTTATTACAATTTTTCCCTCTTTCAGTCTAATTTTAACCTCTTTTACATTACCTTGCCATTCTTTATTCATTTTTTTTTCCCCAAAAGTGATAGTTACGTCCACTAAGTGCAAAGTGACAAACAAAAGTGTCAAACAAAAGGCTATGCTTAACATGAGAGAGATGTAATGCCTTGGTAATGAACCTTCGAAGAGATTAAACCATTAAGCATGGAAAGTCTCTTTCCTATGCTTTGAACAACAACCAAGTGTTTGAGACACCTCTTAATCAAAGGAAAAAAAGAATAGAGGGAGGTTGCAGAGATGATTTGGCAAAGATGATTATTACAAGTGTGAGTATATGTATGAAAATTAAGTAAAGAAATCTATCAACTCAAATAGATTGGTGTATATGGCCTGAACCACCAAATCTATGAGGACTTATAACAACACTAGAATAGTATTCAAAACATAAACTAATAAACACATTAAAATAGCCCCCTCCCCCCTCCCCCCCCCAAAAAAAAAACAGTGTTGAAAATTAGTTTGAAAAGGTAGAAAAAGTAAGCAACAATGAAAGAGAACAAAGTTAGTAAGCAAGCCTAAAGAAAGGTGGCTGACCACTCCGTTTTTTGGACCTTAAAATCACAAGTTTTAGCCTCTAAAAACTTTGAAAATCAGTAGCTAAAAGTTGAGAAATAAGTTGGAAAAAATAAGGATACAAGCTATAGAATAAGGTTCAAGAAAGGGTGGTTAACCCCTCTACCTTTGTAGTTTTTTAATCACAAGTTTCAGCCCTCAAAATCAGTCCAAAAATAGTATAAAAAAAGGGAAGAAAAGAGTAGTGCAAATAATAGAGAAGATGGCAAAAGCTATACCTCTTGAAGTGAGAATGCTCTTTGGTTCACAAACCACAAAGTGTTCACTCTCAAGGGCTGAAATTTTGGTTCAATAATCTCAGCAAGAAGACTTAAATTTTTGGTTTAGGAAGTGTATGTATAGTGTATGTATATTGCAAGATAGAGAGGGAGAGTGTTTGGCAAGTTTTTGACTCTTGGCATATTTTTCTAGCCTAAAACTATGAAGGATGGCCCTCTATTTATAGAAAAATAGGTTCATTTGTCGGGGGGACAGCTGGCAGCAAATATATGTCTACCAATGGACATGGCTGGCCGACCATGAAAGGGGATGGTTGGCCAATAAAATTTGGCCTGCCAGCCACCTGTTGGCCAACAAGTCTCTGAGTGGTTTGGTTGGAAAAGATTAGGTTTTAGTCCAAAGGGGGTGCAAGGTTTTAGGCTCTGAAACTCAAAACTGAAGTTTCTTGCTGAAGAAATTGAACGTTTTGTACAGCGTAGTATTTCATCATCGAGTGTTTAACATGAGGTGCCCCAATCTTAAGGGCGGTCAAAAATGGGGTGTCTACACTTGTAGACGGCGCCCGCGTTGGGGACCTCGATGCTACTACAGTTCAGACTCTCGATTTGTGTATCGGTTCTTAATCTGAACCAAAGAGTCCAAATCTGGCAAATCGTTTGAGAAAACAGATTTTGTTGAAAAAGTAGTGCCAAACATGGACTGCTTTGCCAGATACAGAGTCGTCACCTAAATATTTTTAAAATGGGGAAATTTAGGAAACCCTGACTCGGTGCCGAAGGCCACATGTCCGTCATCACCGGAGTTGTCTCGGCTCGGGAGCTTGGGTACGATCGGGGAAGGTCAGCTATGAGCACCCCCTTTCGCCCGGTCCGAAGACCGGCCTCTACTAACCGTGATATCCGTTTTTAAAAACTTTATGTGTTCTTATTCCATTTATTAGCCTAGAATTACTATGTTATGCGCACAGCAAACAAGTATAGACTAGATTGCCTAATTTGGAAATAAACATTGCATATCCGTTTGGTTTGAAAATGCTTTGGATTTGCTACTCGCAAGTAGGCTAAAATACGGATTTCAACGAGTTTTTCCAACTCAAACAATCCAACCTTCACCCACAGGCATTCAAAACAGTTTAACACATAAGCATCTAGCCACATGTTAAGCATGCTGTCATGGTAACATTCACACTCATGTGATATGCTAAAGCGGAAATACTTACATAGTACTCCATGCCAAAACAAAGAACTTGTTAGCAAACATGCATGATCCAAGTCCATGTTAAGTGCCTAATGCATCGCATACAAAATGTCGCAAAGATAGGCTCGGCTAATCCTAGACATGTCATGTGAAAATGCACGATTAACACATATTCAATTTTGGAATTGAAGCATTGATGCAATTAGCGTAATGTACCGAGCCTAATGCATGCAATACAAATGCATGGATGCACACATGCATAGCATAAGGTATGCTAAATTAGACGTGCCCTAATACTAACCATCAAAGCAGGTAAGTAAAAGGGAAGAAAGAAGTGGGGATTGGAAGACATTCACACCACCCACACACGCTTATTACAGATTTGCCCTTGCTCGGAGGGACCAAATAAATATTACAAATTAATTAACTACGCAAGCTAATTAAATATTACAAATTAATTAATTAACAAATTAACTAATTAATTAAAGCAGGAAAACGCCTCGGGAAGCGTGCCACCATGCGCAAGTTGCCTCTGTTTTCCTTCCTTTCCTCCTCTGGAGGCTGTCAAAGCCTCAGGACTGCATCCTTGGACAGAGGGGATCATCACCGGCTGAATGAAACTTCCACCGGCAGTGTAGTATGGCCATCGGCACAAAATAGGGTCTGTCGGCAGAGAAAATTGTGCCGGTCGGCACATTACACTGCCGGTCGGCAGAGTATTCCTGCAGAACCTGCAACTCACAGCAACAGAGGGCAAAACAAGGCATGACAGCACAATTCAAGGCATGTATGCACCAAACATGTCTCTTATCATTGTAATGACTCAAAGGGACATGTGCCTCGGTTCTCGGGCCACCAATCACGCATTTCCATGCATGATGGCCCAAGGAACCAAGCATGCAACTTTGGTTTCAAATGCATGCAAACCAATCAAACAAATTAGGCCCAATTCCTATCACCAATTCAAGGAACAAGGCATGCATGCAAGATGCAATGCAACCTAGGCATACAAGCTAAGGATGCAACATGGCATGGCAAAACACTTATGCAAGCATACAAGCATGCATATGGCAATGCAAATGGATGGCAAGATGGACTTATACATGAATTAGGCAACTCTAAAATAGGCCTAAAACAGTGGCCATAAGTGCTAAAGAGTGAGAGCTAAATGGCATGCACACACACATGCACATAAGGACCAACACTTAAGCACAAAACAAGCAACATTCAAGCACACTTGAAAGGAGGAGTCATGGACTAATTAGCATGCAACATGAGCCCTAAAATTATGTTATAAAATGATGCCAAATCAAGTTATAAATTAAGCCAAAACATGCAAAGAGTAGTCCAAGTGTTCAAGGCAAATCAATAATGCATTGAACTAAACTTATCATGATCAAACATGGCATGCATTAAACAACTAAAAACAGATCTTTAGCATGCTAAAACAAGGCCAAAGGACTCCTTAGATGGCATCTAAGTGGCCCAAATTCAAAGGCATACATCATGACCAAAACATGGAGCATTGCAACACATGCTTTCAAAGCATTAAAGAGGCATGCAAGGCAATCAAACAAGCATGGAAATAGGACTGAAATGGCATATAGAATGATCCCAATTCATCAAATTCATGCAAAGATGTCATGCTACACATGCACATACTCAAGGCCAACAAGCCCAAATGCAAAGGAGCCATATAATGCATGCTAAAATCGACCTAAACGACTATGGACAGATCTAAAACATGGCAAAATAAGCATATAATCTTCACAAATACAAGCCTAAAACATGCTCCAACAAAGGCTAACAACCTAGACATGTCAAGGCACAAACATGGCATTACAAGGCAACTATGCTAAACATGCATGAAGTTCCAAAACCAACTTTAAATCATGTTATATCATGGATATATAAGCATGAAAAACAAACCAAACATGCTCAACACACACTCAAGAATAGGCTTCCTTAAGAGGCCAAAATGTGTCCTTTTCAAGGACAACAAGGAGAGGGGATGGCCCTCTCCTTCTTGGGACTTCAAAGGGTCATCTTCACCACTGAAATCCCTCAAGATTTCAGTGGTGAAGAGACCTCAACACCAAAATCCCGGAGCTAGCACAAAATGGCTCAAAATGAGGCCTTTTGAGGCCTAAGGGTGGTCAACAACCCTCAAACAACAAAACACTCTTAATAAACAATAAAGAGGGCTTACAAATAGAACTTTTTTATGTTATACAATAATCACAAAAACAGCTCTAAGACTAGTAGAAAATCAATGCAAAAAAAAGGGAAAAAAAGACTAGTTTCTCACCCTTGATGCCTTCTTCAACAAAGATGCTCCAATGGCCTCCTTGAGCTTGAATCCAAGACCAAAACTTCAAAACACACTCTTTAGAACCTCAGCTCCTAGAGGAAGGTGAAACACTAGGTGTTTGTGTGCAATAGTGAGACACAAAACACCTAGTGTGCAAAATGAGAGGGAAAGAGAGATAGGTGAGTGTATCTAACCCTAACCCTAGAAAACCAGAGCTCTCCTCTGTATTTTCCTCTCTCTAAAATGTCTAAGCCTCTCTCTTGCCTTAGAGAGAGTTCCTCTCTATATGCCTCTTGTAAAGCTTACAAGACAAGCTTTGCAAGAGGGAGATCCCTCCATACACGTGTATGGAGGGGAGCAAAATCAATACAGCTGTCCTAAAATATCTACAAAAGAAGATGAACAGCAATCGGCCGGCAAAAAATGCCATCTTGGCCAAACAAAGTGCCGACCGGCACAAAAAAGTGCTGACCGGCAACAAATAGTGCCGACCGGCAAACTAAATTGCCGGTGGCAGCAAAAACCAGCCGGTGGCATCTAGCCACTGCCGGTGATGGGTGGGGATGGTCTACAAGCCCCAACCTGCCTCTCAAAGGCAAGATGCAAGTGTTTGGTGCAAAACCAGACACAAAACGGTCGAGTTCGGGGATCTTGAGGCGGGGCGCGCGAGCCGAGACCTCCGGGAACTCCAAACGAACACAAACATGGATAATCACCGAGTGTTCAAACGGTGACGTCCAAGTCTTGAGGACGGTCAAAAATGGGGTGTCTACAGTTGCCCCTCTTTGACAGAACTCGGAAGTCATAACAATGACGGGAGTGAATGTCAAAGCCCAGAGACGACCCATTTTTGACAAGGCCGAAGACTTAGACAAACATGCAAGACAAACAAGGTATGCGCCCGGAGGCAGGGGCAAAATGCAAGACAATGCACAGAGCCGAGCATAACTTATGATCATGCAAAGAAAGCTGTAATGAAGCAAACATGCGACAGTTTTAAGCTAGCATACCAAACTACACTACAATGCAGAAAGGATGTAAGAGAATTATGCAATTCTCAATGCGTCTCACTAGGGAGATACAATACCTGTGCGGCTCGTCTGGTTGCACCAGCCTCAAATGAACCGTACATACAATATCGTGCCTGAAAAGAAAACAAACTTAACAGGTACAATAATCGTTAGCAACATGCATGACAATGCAAATGTGGATGCAAAACGAAATGCAATATATACAAAACAATGTATAAATAATGCAAATGAAGATGCAACGTAATTGAAACAATCCAAGCTACATGCAAAGCATTTGAATCGTGATCCAATCACGAGCGGTTCGAAACCACACCTATGTCAAATAGATTGATGGAGATAACAAGTCTGTCTACCATAGAACGGTCATTTGAACTATGAGTATTGTAGACAGACGCAAGAACAAGTATTGGGTGGAATCGACATAAGTGGGGAAACGACCCGCTGGAGAAAGGACTACGATCCTAATGCCGGATGCAAAAATTACACTACAATGTAATGGATAGATATGGCACGCAGGCCAAACCAAATCTTGCCTAGGAAAGGCATGCATACATACAAGCCATGTGTAACACAGAAAAGGTGCCGCAACCCTCAACCAACATATCAACGTGGAATCGGCGCGATACACATACAGAACTGTGTTTTAACATGAAAAGTAAGGGCACATACCGGACCAAGCTCAACCTGGAAAGGCGCAAGCCAAAGGCGGAAGGTGATGCAATGAATGCATGCAATCTACAATGCAATATTTACAAATATGCAATGGAATGGATACAATGGATATGGCATACAAGCCAAACCAAATCTTGCCTAGGAAAGGCATGTATACAAACGAGCCATGTGTAACACAGAAAAGGTGCCGCAACCCTCAACCAACATATCAACGTGGAATCGGCGCGATACACATACAGAACTGTGTTTTAACATGAAATGTAAGGACACATACCAGACCAAGCTCAACCTGGAAAGGCGCAAGCCAAAGGCGGAAGGTGATGCGATGAATGCATGCAAACTACAATGCAAGTGCATGACAATGCACTATGATGCAATGACTATGATTGCAACTTTCCCTATCTTACCAACAGGGTGATATACTAGGTTGGTTCAGTATCCAGAACTGAGGCGTAGACATGCCGTCTCAACCTATGGGGCTTCCATACAGATTTCAAGCCGAGGGTAAACCTCTGGGTATTTAAACCAGACTTTAGTCTCGGAACTCCCGAACCTTTGCGTTCTAGGCATAAGCCGTTCGAACTCTAGTTTCCACCGTCCCAGTTGGTCTTCTAGGAACTCATCGCAAGCACAGACTGGTGGCTTTACCAGACCACTGAAAAGTCGTTCGGGCACGACAAACACCGAAGGAATTGCACCTTCAGAGGATTTAAGGTCTCCTAGACCGGGATGCAAAATGTATGCATGACAATGCATGTTTTTTGTTTGTTTTTTTTTGAAATGCAAATGATGCAAGTGAAATGCATGTTGCATGAGATGCGCGGCAACACGCGGCTCAAGAAGTGCACGGCAATGCGAACACTAAAGGTCTTACACCTTCCAAGGATTTAAGGTCTCCTAGACCGTACGTGTTTAAGGTCACGCCAGACCATGCGTGTTTAAGGTCTCGCCAGACCATGGTGGTATTTACAAGACGCGTGACAATGCGCTGAAGGTTTCGCACCTCCAAAGGATTTAAGGTCTCCTAGACCGTGCGTGTTTAAGGTCTCGCCAAACCGTGCGTGTTTAAGGTCTCGCCAGACCACTGGGGTATTGCACGACGGCATGATGCGCAAAATAGCGCAATGCGTTAGGCAACGCGAGTGCACAGGACAGTGCGATGGAATGCATGCAAAATGCAATGAGATGCACAAAACAGCGCGAAATTGAAATGCACAAAACAGTGCAATGCGCAGAACAGCGCGAACAATTCAATGCACAAAACAGTGCGATGCGCAAAACAACGCGAACAATTCAATGCACAAAACAGTGCGATGCGCAGAACAGCGCGAACAATACAATGCACAAAACAGTGCGATGCGCAGAACAGCGCGAACAATTCAATGCACAAAACAGTGCGATGCGCAGAACAGCGCAAAATTTGAAATGCACAAAACAGTGCAATGCGCAGAACAGCGCGAACAATACAATGCACAAAACAGTGCGATGCGCAGAACAACGCGAACAAAATACAATGCACTAACAAGTGCAAGTAAGGTGCGCAAGATAGCGCGAACAAATGCAATGCACTAACAAGTGCAATTGAGGTGCGCAAGATAGCACGAACAAATGCAATGCACAAAATAGTGCGATGCGCAAAATAGCACGAAGGAAATGTGATGCACAAAACAGTGCGATGTGCAAAATAGCGCGAAGAAAATACAATGCACTAACAAGTGCAAGTAAGGTGCGCAAGATAGCGCGAACAAATGCAATGCACAAAATAGTGCGATGCGCAAAATAGCGCGAAGGAAATGTGATGCACAAAACAGTGCGATGCGCAAAATAGCGCGAACAAAATGTAATGCACTAACAAGTGCGATGCGCAAAATAGCGCGAACAAAATACAATGCACTAACAAGTGCAAGTAAGGTGCGCATGATAGCGCGAGTGAATGCATGTTCTATGCAAATGAGGTGCATTTTCTATGCAAATATGGAAGAGTGCATTTTCTATGCAAAAGATACGAGCATTTTCTATGCAAGAAACAGGAGCATATTCTATGCAATATTGAAAGCAAATTCTATGCAGAATCGAAAGCAAGCATATTCTATGCATGAATCATAACAATGTGTGGCACGCATGTAACAGAAGTGTATATGAAAGTGCACACTCCATGCAATGGAAAGGCATCAAACATGTACTCTGGTGCCTCCGATTTACCTTTTGGAGGACTTTGTAACACACTCAGCTCAAAAAGGGCACACCCTGTTTATGTTGGCGAGAGATAACATCTGCTGCTGCTTTAATTGCCATTCTGACTTGAAGCAGGCTTACACTTGGGGTCGAGATACACTCATACTCTAGAAAAATGGCGAGGTCTGGGAAGGTGAACTTGAAATGCAGTCTCGGATCTTGCCAAAGCTGGAACACCCTAAGATGATCCGAATTTTCCTTTTTCTTTTGCTTTGCAGTCTGGAACCTACATAGCTTTAGATAGGTCCTCGTTCTACTGTTCACACTTATCGGGGGTGGACCCTGCAGTTTTATGAAAGAACAAATACTGTTTTGCACAAATGTGGAGAATGCCACAGCACTCTGAGCACAAGATGATTTTTTTGGAAATTGAGAAATGAGTTCTTAACCGGGTATTGAGCCGACGACTGGCCACAGCCAAAACGACTCGACAAGGGAAAAACAAAGGTAAACAACCTAAACACATCGAGTAACACTCGAAGCGACTCAAAACAAGAATCGAGACAGACAAAACAAAAGACACGACACACAGACGTGCACAGGGAGCCTGTTTCCCCGGGTATTGTTTCCCACCCTCTCTCATTTGTGATTCTTACATCGCTCGGCTCTCAAGCTCGGTTTTTCTCTCAAAACCCTTTTCTCGCTTTTTCTCTCAGCGCACTTCTCTCTATTCTTTAATCTCTCATTTTTCATCCCTCCCCTGGGTGGTTGATGGATAAGCTGGAAATTGTGGGCTCTTGCCCCTGGTATTCTACCAGCTTTTGATTCTTGTTCACAACAGTGAATTCCTCCCACAGAGGGGTTGTGCTACAACTGGGTGTGTAGCAAATCTGCAGCTAACATCGGTTGATGATGCCCTGCTGGGGAGTTCGGACATGATCAGATCTGTCCAAACAAAGGAGTGAAATATCTTGATCCGTTCTCGTCCGTGCTTCGCACTTGGCTTGATTCCTCGTTGCTTGGAGGATGAGAGAGCTTTCAGCCCTTTGTTGATAGCTTCAGTGGTGCCCTTTTCTGGCAGGTAGAGTGCCCTTCTTGGCAAGTATGTTGAAAATGGGGAAAAGACAGGAAGCCTGACTCAATTGTGCCCCTAGTTCATCATTTTGACCATTTTTTTATTTTGTTTTCTACGAAAACAATTTTGACCAATATGAGAGTTAGATTAACACACTTGTTCGATTTTTGATTTGAAATCATGCAAGTTAGGCTATGAGCACTGAAAATTTTCCTTTTTTGGGTCCAAGAAATGATCCAGTTTTTGGAAAAGATGGAACAATTTTCGAGAAAATTAGTCAACCTCAGTAAAAATTCTCAAAAACTATTTTTGCAAACGGCCAATGCTTAACAAGCACGGAACCCATTCTTGAGACGCACAACCTCGGATTTGGAGGAAAATTGGCCCCTTTCTCGAAGAGAGCTACATGGCAACGGAAAGTTGCCCCTTGTTTGCACGGCACCGCAGCGCGTTGAATGGCAACGGAAAGTTGCCCCTTGTCTAAATGGCACCGTAGTGTATTGTAATCAGTCCTCAGAGCGATGATTGCAACTGAACTCCCGGATACAGAAAAGACAAAGATGACTAGAACCATCACATGGACACAAGTGATTTTGAAGTGTTTTAGGGCTGGACTTCAGAATGAAGTTGCCTACGTATCCCAAAGATGGGAATCAAGCCTTACGTAGTTCGGGGTTAAGGTACACTCGGGTATTTAACCTCTCTTTTTTTAGGCTCTAACTTTTGCCAAGGCGCCCAATGCGGGTTTTCGACCTTGCGAGCTTTGTTTTTCTTTTCTTTTCAATTCTTTTCATTTCTTTTCATTTCATTTCCTTTTTTTTTTTTGATTTTCTTTTTTGTTCTTTTCTTTGCATTTTTTTCTTTTTTGTATTTTTCTCTTGCTCTAACTTTTGCCTGGGTCGCCCTTCCGGGTTTTCGGCCCAGCGAGCCTCTCAAGGGTAAAAGTGTAGCTTGGTCCATGCCAAATGGTTATAGGGTTTCGAAGCCATCCGTATCCAGGAGAGTGGCTGTTGATTTGCAAGAGGACTCATCTTCAGCTCTTCGAGCATATCTGACATTTTTGCCCCTAGTTTGAGGGGGGGCTTCTGATCTAGCTTTACAAGCTTCCTTTGATCTGATCTTCTTGATCTGACTTTGGGTGCCTCTTGTCCGAGGGCTGCTTCGAATCTGGCCACACAAGCCTCACATTGTGGTTGATCGCTGAACCTTCTGAACTCAGGTTCAAGGTTTGAAAGTGAGGGGTCGAATCTCGAGGCTGAGAGCGATCCTAAGCTGCACAATCTCAAGAGCGATTCCACACAGGTCTTCGCAGGACTGCACAAAACATTTTGTTTTTGAAAGTTTTTAAGAAAGCGACAGATCGCTCGTGCTGAAGACAGTGTGGGACCAATCTGGATCAAGCCAGGATCCTTCTCAGTACTCACATTAACAAGCATGATCTCAATCATTAAGGGCTTAGCATGCCTCTTTTTCTCTCAAATGATCAAAATTTTGCAAATCCCAAGGAATTCCTTCCTCTTCGTTTTCACCGCAGTGTTCAAAAAAAGTTTTGAAAAAAACTTAGGTCGATACAATGATTTCAAGGCACAGAAAAGGCAGGCGAAGAGCACTGTCATTCCATTCAATACTTCTGGCACAACTGGCACACAGCAGAAGCAAACACAAGAGTGTGAAAATCATCGCTGTTCCATTCAAATATGTTGGCATAACTGGCTCCAAGGCAGAAACAGACTCAAAAGAAGGCAAAAAGACAAACACAAAACAAAATAGTGATATCCGAAGTAACACCCCCGGAATCACCCGACTTCTGCACAACAAGACTGACTCGATACAACAAGACAGACTCAACAGGACTGACTCGACACAACGAGACAGACTCAGAACAAAACCACAAAACTGACTCAACACCAAAGTCAGAAACTACAAAAACCAACATTCGTAAATGCTCAAAACAGTGCGTGCCACACGCCACATCTGGAGTAAACTGAGTGCCGCCCACATGTGGTTCATCCCCTGATCACATATCCGTACTATCCCCCGAGTTCACTGATCCAGTGGTGATAGACTTTTCTGAGTTGGTGCGACGATGACCTCATTGTCAATCAGATCTTGTATTTCGTGGCGAAGACGGAAACACCTATCAGTGACATGGCCAACTTGCTGATGAAAGGCACAGTACTTGGCTGGATCATGGGAGGAAGGAAGTCTATCTGGCAGTGATCGCGGTTCCAGGGGTTTCAGATTTCCCTCTTTAATCAGGACCCTCAAGGCCGTTGATAGAGACATGTATAGTGGTGCAAACACCCTCTGGGCTCGAGGTGGGTGTTTTGAGGTTTGCGGAGTTTTGCTGGATGCACCAGCAAAGGGATTGGCAGACGTTGACTGAGTTTGCTGATCGTTTTCGAGCACGGGATTAGGGCTGAAGGGAGCATTCCTGGTACAAAGGCCCTTCTCCCGACTTGCCCCTCGATTCAGAGTGCTATCATTCTGAGTGGCGAAAGTGTCATCCACAGTTTTTGTGACAACCGCGAGGACTTGCTCTTTGTTCAGTCCCTCAGCTTTCAAAGCCTCAATGTCCCACTGAAGGTGTTCATGGGGACCAATGCCTGTTCCTACCTTGTTCTTACCAGTCGCTTCCACTTTGTCAAAAGATTGGCCTTCTTCCAATGCAACCCGTCCCAAAGTTGGGGAGCCTTTAGACATGAACTCCCTGGTACGTAATGTGGTTGATGATGGGGCCAAAACCCCAAAGGCCAGATCTGCCACAGTTCTCTGAAGATCTTCGATCATCCTCATCAGTTCAAATGTAGTAGGCTCGCGAGCTTGGTATAGCTGGGAGGCCCAGACCGGGTGCGCAACAGGCAACCTGGGCGAATGTGGTGCATCACCATCGATCTCGCCCTGCAAACTGATTCCTTGACCTAATGTGGCTGTCATAACCACAGTCTCTTCTGAATTTTGCGCCATCATAAGTCCTGCCTCAGCAAAGGGGGAACACTGGCTATTCTGTATCACCTCTCCGACTCTCTGAACCTTCAAAGGAAAAACAGACAGCATTTCAGCCCAAACTGATCAAACACGGGCGTAGCCGACCAACTGTACTTTATTACCGATCACTGTTCCTCAGAATCACTGTCGCCAAAACTGAATCCGGATACCCGTATATATAACTGATTCTCAAAACGCTGATGCTGATGCCCACAGGCCTGATGCCCAGACTTGTAAACTGGTATATGCATTCCTATAAAGATACACTCTAAAAGCACATAGTAAGTAAAAAGAGCCAAAACACCCCTATGTTGGGGTAGGGTTTGCCTGTCCTATTTTGTCAGGAGCTAGGGTTTCACTACGCACGCAGTGGTTTCAAACAACCTATAATCGGGTAAGCAACCTGTCCTAGCTTGGAATGGTCACTATGGATTCCGAATATGCACTAGGTCGAATGGTCAAAAAGGGTGCCCCGGTAAAACCGGGGTTTGTGTTCCCATACTGTCAAAGCCCATAGCCGGTCAGCCTTATGGTCATGCCTTGATAAGACAAGCCTCCGGCAAACCGTTCAGGAATGGCAGATGGCAAACACTATGTTCCTAGGCGCACCAATGCACATGCAATGCAAAGAAACACATAAATGAAATCAAAACAGGATATCATGAGTTCGAGTCAAGCTCTCTAAATTTCCCCAGCAGAGTCGCCAGAAACTGTAGACGGCGCCCGCGTTGGGGACCTCGATGCTACTACAGTTCGGACTCTCGATTTGTGTATCGGTTCTTAATCTGAACCAAAGAGTCCAAATCTGGCAAATCGTTTGAGAAAACAGATTTTGTTGAAAAAGTAGTGCCAAACATGGACTGCTTTGCCAGATACAGAGTCGCCACCTAAATATTTTTAAAATGGGGAAATTTAGGAAACCCTGACTCGGTGCCGAAGGCCACATGTCCGTCATCACCGGAATTGTCTCGGCTCGGGAGCTTGGGTACGATCGGGGAAGGTCAGCTATGAGCACCCCCTTTCGCCCGGTCCGAAGACCGGCCTCTACTGACCGTGATATCCGTTTTTAAAAACTTTATGTGTTCTTATTCCATTTATTAGCCTAGAATTACTATGTTATGCGCACAGCAAACAAGTATAGACTAGATTGCCTAATTTGGAAATAAACATTGCATATCCGTTTGGTTTGAAAATGCTTTGGATTTGCTACTCGCAAGTAGGCTAAAATACGAATTTCAACGAGTTTTTCCAACTCAAACAATCCAACCTTCACCCACAGGCATTCAAAACAGTTTAACACACAAGCATCTAGCCACATGTTAAGCATGCTGTCATGGTAACATTCACACTCATGTGATATGCTAAAGCGGAAATACTTACATAGTACTCCATGCCAAAACAAAGAACTTGTTAGCAAACATGCATGATCCAAGTCCATGTTAAGTGCCTAATGCATCGCATACAAAATGTCGCTAAGATAGGCTCGGCTAATCCTAGACATGTCATGTGAAAATGCACGATTAACACATATTCAATTTTGGAATTGAAGCATTGATGCAATTAGCGTGATGTACCGAGCCTAATGCATGCAATACAAATGCATGGATGCACACATGCATAGCATAAGGTATGCTAAATTAGACGTGCCCTAATACTAACCATCAAAGCAGGTAAGTAAAAGGGAAGAAAGAAGTGGGGATTGGAAGACATTCACACCACCCACACACGCTTATTACAGATTTGCCCTTGCTCGGAGGGACCAAATAAATATTACAAATTAATTAACTACGCAAGCTAATTAAATATTACAAATTAATTAATTAACAAATTAACTAATTAATTAAAGCAGGAAAACGCCTCGGGAAGCGTGCCACCATGCGCAAGCTGCCTCTGTTTTCCTTCCTTTCCTCCTTTGGAGGCTGTCAAAGCCTCAGGACTGCATCCTTGGACAGAGGGGATCATCACCGGCTGAATGAAACTTCCACCGGCAGTGTAGTATGGCCATCAGCACAAAATAGGGTCTGTCGGCAGAGAAAATTGTGCCGGTCGGCACATTACACTGCCGGTCGGCAGAGTATTCCTGCAGAACCTGCAACTCACAGCAACAGAGGGCAAAACAAGGCATGACAGCACAATTCAAGGCATGTATGCACCAAACATGTCTCTTATCATTGTAATGACTCAAAGGGACATGTGCCTCGGTTCTCGGGCCACCAATCACGCATTTCCATGCATGATGGCCCAAGGAACCAAGCATGCAACTTTGGTTTCAAATGCATGCAAACCAATCAAACAAATTAGGCCCAATTCCTATCACCAATTCAAGGAACAAGGCATGCATGCAAGATGCAATGCAACCTAGGCATACAAGCTAAGGATGCAACATGGCATGGCAAAACACTTATGCAAGCATACAAGCATGCATATGGCAATGCAAATGGATGGCAAGATGGACTTATACATGAATTAGGCAACTCTAAAATAGGCCTAAAACAGTGGCCATAAGTGCTAAAGAGTGAGAGCTAAATGGCATGCACACACACATGCACATAAGGACCAACACTTAAGCACAAAACAAGCAACATTCAAGCACACTTGAAAGGAGGAGTCATGGACTAATTAGCATGCAACATGAGCCCTAAAATTATGTTATAAAATGATGCCAAATCAAGTTATAAATTAAGCCAAAACATGCAAAGAGTAGTCCAAGTGTTCAAGGCAAATCAATAATGCATTGAACTAAACTTATCATGATCAAACATGGCATGCATTAAACAACTAAAAACAGATCTTTAGCATGCTAAAACAAGGCCAAAGGACTCCTTAGATGGCATCTAAGTGGCCCAAATTCAAAGGCATACATCATGACCAAAACATGGAGCATTGCAACACATGCTTTCAAAGCATTAAAGAGGCATGCAAGGCAATCAAACAAGCATGGAAATAGGACTGAAATGGCATATAGAATGATCCCAATTCATCAAATTCATGCAAAGATGTCATGCTACACATGCACATACTCAAGGCCAACAAGCCCAAATGCAAAGGAGCCATATAATGCATGCTAAAATCGACCTAAACGACTATGGACAGATCTAAAACATGGCAAAATAAGCATATAATCTTCACAAATACAAGCCTAAAACATGCTCCAACAAAGGCTAACAACCTAGACATGTCAAGGCACAAACATGGCATTACAAGGCAACTATGCTAAACATGCATGAAATTCCAAAACCAACTTTAAATCATGTTATATCATGGATATATAAGCATGAAAAACAAACCAAACATGCTCAACACACACTCAAGCATAGGCTTCCTTAAGAGGCCAAAATGTGTCCTTTTCAAGGACAACAAGGAGAGGGGATGGCCCTCTCCTTCTTGGGACTTCAAAGGGTCATCTTCACCACTGAAATCCCTCAAGATTTCAGTGGTGAAGAGACCTCAACACCAAAATCCCGGAGCTAGCACAAATTGGCTCAAAATGAGGCCTTTTGAGGCCTAAGGGTGGTCAACAACCCTCAAACAACAAAACACTCTTAATAAACAATAAAGAGGGCTTAAAAATAGAACTTTTTTCTGTTATACAATAATCACAAAAACAGCTCTAAGACTAGTAGAAAATCAATGCAAAAAAAAGGGAAAAAAAGACTAGTTTCTCACCCTTGATGCCTTCTTCAACAAAGATGCTCCAATGGCCTCCTTGAGCTTGAATCCAAGACCAAAACTTCAAAACACACTCTTTAGAACCTCAGCTCCTAGAGGAAGGTGAAACACTAGGTGTTTGTGTGCAATAGTGAGACACAAAACACCTAGTGTGCAAAATGAGAGGGAAAGAGAGATAGGTGAGTGTATCTAACCCTAACCCTAGAAAACCAGAGCTCTCCTCTGTATTTTCCTCTCTCTAAAATGTCTAAGCCTCTCTCTTGCCTTAGAGAGAGTTCCTCTCTATATGCCTCTTGTAAAGCTTTCAAGACAAGCTTTGCAAGAGGGAGATCCCTCCATACACGTGTATGGAGGGGAGCAAAATCAATACAGCTGTCCTAAAATATCTACAAAAGCAGATGAACAGCAATCGGCCGGCAAAAAATGCCATCTTGGCCAAACAAAGTGCCGACCGGCACAAAAAAGTGCTGACCGGCAACAAATAGTGCCGACCGGCAAACTAAATTGCCGGTGGCAGCAAAAACCAGCCGGTGGCATCCAGCCACTGCCGGTGATGGGTGGGGATGGTCTACAAGCCCCAACCTGCCTCTCAAAGGCAAGATGCAAGTGTTTGGTGCAAAACCAGACACTAAACGGTCGAGTTCGGGGATCCTGAGGCGGGGCGCGCGAGCCGAGACCTCCGGGAACTCCAAACGAACACAAACACGGATAATCACCGAGTGTTCAAACGGTGACGTCCAAGTCTTGAGGACGGTCAAAAATGGGGTGTCTACAACACTATATATCATAAGTGCATCACCTACCTCGGCCCAATACACAGGAGATCTACACGGTCGGTCATACAAGGCCTCAAACGGTGCTATGCCAATACTTGACTGGAAATTATTATTGTAGGCAAACTCCTCTAAAGGTAAGTGCCTCTTCCACGACCCCTTAAAGTCAAGAACACAACCCCGAAGCATATCCTTTAGGATCTGAATAGCACGCTCTAGCTACGCATCAGTCTGAGGATGACAGGTGGTACTAAAAGTCAATCTAGTGCCCAAGGTGTTCTTTAGGCTCTGCCACAATCGAGCCATGAAATATGAATCTTTATCTGAAACAATAGTCACAAGGACCCCATGAAGTCGAACTATGTCCCTAATATAAAGGTCGACAAGATAATTTATCAAGTCACTCATGCACATAGGTACAAAGTACGCTGACATGGTTAATCGGTCAACTACCACCAAAATGGCATCATTACCCCACTGAGTCGTCAGAAGACCCACAATAAAATCCATCATGGCATGCTCCCACTTCCACTTGGCTATAGGCAGGGGTTACAACAAACCCGCTGGCCTCTGACGCTCGACCATCACTTATTGACAAGTAAGGCATCTCGATACAAACATGGCTACGTCCTTCTTCATCCCCTTCCACCAAAATTAGTGACTAAGGTCATGATACATCTTTGTGCCTCCCATATGCACCACAAGGCGTGAATGGTGAAACTCTTGAAGTACCTCCTCTCTACAAGACTCTGGCACGAAAAAATGGTCAAGGTATCTAACACTCGAGTCAGAATACATGTTCAAGCCCTTCTCTACCTTCCCACTAGATATATTCTCCCGGAGGGTTTCTACCTCATGATCATCCCTCTATGCTTCTATACCTGGGCTCACAAGTATGGGTTATGCAACTACCATAAATAAAGTTGTCGACTCAATAGACTCGCCAAGATACAAGTCAAACTCGCCAATAGCACCCAACATCTACCATTCACAGATGACTATACTAGCTATACTATTAAAAGATTTCCTACTCAAGGCATCGGCCATTACATTGGCCTTTACCAGATGATAATGCAACTCAAAATCATAGTCTTTCATAAACTCTATCCACCTCCTCTGTCTCAAATTCAAATCCTTCTATGAAAAGATATATATCAAACTCTTGTGATTATAGAATACCTCAAACCTCTCGCTATATAAGTAATCCCTCCAAATCTTCAAGGCAAAGATCACTGCTGCTAGCTCTAGGTCATGAGTAGGATAGTGTGTTTTCAACTATTGTGAGCCATATGCTACTACCTTCCCCTCTTGCATCAATACATAATCTAAACCTTCCCGTAGCGCATTACAATTCATAGAATAGCCCAAACCCCTATCCGGAATAATCAACACTGGAGTAATGATAAGTCTAACCTTAAGTTCTTCGAACGACTTCTCGTAAGTCACACTCCATACAAACTTGGTTCCCTTCCTCGTCAATCTAGTCAAAGGTGAGGCCAATTTAGAAATCTTTTACAAACCGGCGATAATACCTGGCCAAGAAACTACGAATCTCAGAGGCATTCTTAAGTTTTCCCAATCTTGCATTGCTTCTATCTTGGAAGAATCTATAGTCACTCCTTTCTTGGATAGTACATGGCCTAAGAACTTCACTTCTTTCAACCAGAATTCACACATCCCGAACTTAGCATAAAATTTGTGGGCTCTAAGAAGTTCTAGCACAACTCGTAAGTGTTCCTCGTGTTCCTTCTCTGAGGGTGAGTAAATCAAAATATCATCAACAAAGACAACCACGAAACGGTCTAAGAACTCACGGAAGATTCGGTTCATCAAGTCCATAAACAAGGAAGGTGCATTGGTTAACCCAAAAGGCATCATTACGAACTCATAATGGCCATACTGTGTACGAACCTCACTCTCAACTGGCAATAACCCAATCTTAGGTCTATCTTAGAAGAGCAACAAGACTCCTTCAACTGGTCAAATAAATCATTTATACGAGGCAATGGGTACTTGTTCTTAATGGTTACACAGTTTGACTTTCGGTAATCAATGCAAAGTCTCTGTGCGCCATCTTTCTTCTTGGCAAAGAGAACCGGTGCTCCCCAAGGTGAAGTACTAGGGTGAATAAAACCATTATCTAACAATTCCTGGAGTTGAATTTTTAACCCACTCAACTCGGCGAGTGCAAATCTATACGATGCCATAGAAATCAGTGTCGTGCTAAGAACAAAGTCAATAGAGAACTCTATCTCCCGGTGAGGTGGTAAGCTAGTAAGATCCTCAAGAAATATGTTCGTGTATTCACAAACTACCCTCGGCAACTCAATTAGAATAGTATCACTCTCAACACCCAAGAATGTAACAAGAAAGAGATTAAGCTCGCCCCGACCACGCGGATCACACACTAGAAACAAGGCTCTATCAACTCTGTCCCCCAAGAAATAAACAAAATACCACTCGAAGTACATACAGTAACTCTCTGATGGTAATAGTCTATAACAGCCCATAGGACAACCACCAATCCATACCTAATGTAACATTGAAACTCGATATATCAATCAATACAAATATAAAAGGAAGTCGGTGATCAGCAACCTCTATTTTACAACCTTGACACCCCTGGTCCAATACAACCTCATCACTTACTGGTGATTCTACCCTGAGTGGAGATACTAACTGAGCCACTTCTAACCCCAATGCCGATGCAAATGTAATCGAGATAAAAGAATGTGATGCACCCGTATCAATCAACATATTGGCAATAGAATTACACAATAAGAAGTTACCTCTCCCTACCGAAGGTGCTGGCACTAAATCTGGCATGGTAACAGCATACATAAGCCTTGTAGGTCTCTACTCTGCCTGCTCACCCCTTAGAGCATAAGTCTGATGTACTGATTGAGCCAAACAGGCTTTTTCATTGGCCCTCGAGGCCTGAGCTAACGATGTAGGCTGATGGCTCTGTGTCTGCCTTTGACCATATGCACCAGATGTGCCACTCGATTGAGGGTGAAACCTCCCCATGTGCCCTGACAGCCCACACTGATAATGGGTAAGTGGTTGCCCTCTCCCCTAACTCTGGCTTTGAGAACGAGCTGCAGACAGCACAGACTGTTGCCTTCCTCCCTTCTGCTGGTAAACTACAGACTTGTCACCCAACTGGCCACACTTGTAACAAGCAATCCCTCCCTGACCACCTCTCCCTGACCCAAAACTCGGTACAACAAAAGTGGACCTAGATTGTGCTCCCTGGGACTATTGTTGGGTGGAACCCCTCTGTCTCTTACTGTCTCATGTCTCCCCCTGAACTTCCTAACTCCTTCTGGAGCACCTCATCCGCCCCTCTTCCATCTGAACCACGGTCTTGTAGACACCCCATTTTAGATCGCCCATAAGACTTGGGCGCTTTATTCTAAACACCTGATGATGAAAATTACATTGTGCAGTTTTTTGAATTCTCAGCGAAGAAATTTGGATTCAAGTTCTAATCCCAAGCCTTACATCCCACTTTGGCCAAACCATTTTAGACCTTAAAACCCTATTTTTCAAAATATTTTTCCAAATATTTCTACGATGTTCTGAGACTCGTATTTCGTTTAAAATATTTCATTTTTCGGTAAATCGAGTAAGGACAAAGTGAAAATAAATGAAAAGGAGGTGAACTCTTTAAAAAATATTTAAAAACATCTTATTTATAGATTTAGAGTTAAAGGAAATAGGAGGGGATGCAAGAAAACTAGTTGGGGGAAAAGAGTTAAGCATCAAACCATTAAGAAAGAAATAAATAGCATTCACTAAATTCGGCATATCTCTCTAACCACTTCGAATTTATATATGAGGTCACTGCAATTGGAAAGTAGACTTTTGGGGCTTCAATTTAGGCACAAGAATCACCTAAAAACAAGTTCAGATGAGAGAGATATGCCTGTTTGAAATGTAGATTTTTGGACCCAATCGAGTTTGTTTAGATCCGGCCGTGGCTTGTTTTGACCTGGCTGAGTTTGAATGAAAACTTGTCTAGATTGCCTTTTTACACCTGGCCTTGCATTATTTGGTCAGGTCGTAGGTTTTTTGGGCCCGACCGTGGATTTTAGGGCCTGGCCGAGTCTCATTAGCTCTAAACAGGACAACTAGCGAGAATTCACCAACTGTTGTTTTTTGAAGATATTTTCAACCAATTTGGCTGAAATTCTATAAATAGACCCCTGCATTCAAAATTAAAGGTTAGAAGATTTTCCTAAAGGCTTTAAATGATGTTGAGAGCTAAAACCATCTTCCTTACTTGTTTGATCCTCAAATCTTCATGAACAATATATACAGAATACATACACCATTAGAGCTTGTTCTTGAAGCTTTTTGTTGAAGTTTCAAACCGTATTTCATAAACTTGAGGGTGTTTGGAATCTAGTTTGATCAACAACCATACATACTCTTTACAGAGCTATAACTCTTATCATGTTTTTCGTTTGTTTTTTACTAATCATCTTCTTCATTTTCCTTGAGTTTGTGCACTGTTGGAGGCCACTTTCAAGGGCTGAAGTATGTGATTCCTACTCCACAAAAAGGGAGGGGTTAGCCTCCCTTCCTCGAGCTTGCTTGTCTAGCTTGTTCTCTCTTATTTTTGTTCACTTTCTTCCCCTTTTTTGAAGTAGTTTTGTCACTATTTTTACACTTTAGGGGCTGTTTTAATTCAGTTAATTAGTTTATGCTTCAAATACTTTACTTGTTGTGTTGTATGTCCTCATGGTTTTGGTTGTTTAGGCCTTAGACACCAAGTCATCCTAGTTGATAGCTTTCTTTACTTAGTTTCTATGTGAAGAGTTCTATTTTTGGTAATAATAAATCTCGCATAATCATTTCTACACCGTCCCTCATTTCTTAGTTTTCTTTGTTTGAGAGTTGTTTCAAGCGATTAATTGTTATTCAAGGCATGAGAAAGAGACCTCCTATGCTCAATGGCTTAATCTGTTCAGAGGTTCATCGTCAAGGCATAGCCTCTCTTTCATGCTAAGGATCACTTCTCATTTGACACTTCCCTTCTTTTAGTGGACTCAAATCTCACTTTTGGACTAACCGATTAAGTAATGGAAAGGTAAGTTGAAAAAGGCTAATAAAATTGACTTAAAATTAATTTAGCCGACATAGAGAAGATTAATAAAATTGATTGGATTCCGTCGGACGTTATACTGAGTCCGTCGCGTCAAGAGTCATCACATATTAATCCATGATGTTTGATGATATCTTGGGGTGTGTGTACTTTTCTCCTTGAACTAACCTTATGACAGAAGGGAGGGGTGGTGTGTCTCATTGCATTCATTGATTTTGATTTTTTTTTGTCTCATCGTGTTCAAAATCATCAAGGAATCAACATGGACCCATTGATGGCTTTGAACCAAATCCGTTATTCTCTTGAGTTTGCCCATGATAGAGAAAGACAAAAGGGATAAACATGGCTTAGAAAGGCTTTGTCTGTAATATTTTCACCTCAGAGCACAAAAACATTTTTTCTGCAAGAAAATAAGGCACGGTCAGACTTGTTTTGACTCGGTCGGGCCTTATTGGGGGCCAGTCGGGCTCCAATGTTTGGTGAGTAGAGTATTTTTGACAGAAATAGAGGACAGTGGCTGAGGGTGACACAAAGTAGTTGCACAGAAGGCAGACAGAGCAGTTTTTGCAAACAGCCTTCATTGACGCACATTTGATCCTTGTGCATTTTTTATGTACATTAACGTTGTAATATTATTGTTCATATTATTGTTGTAATTATTGTTGTTGTTCATATTATATTGTCGTAATTAGTGTTGTAATTGTTATTGTTATAATATCTTTGTTGTAATAAATTAGATAGCTTTTTATTTATTTATTATTCATTCGAATTTGTAATAAGTAGTTAGTTTAGCTAATTCATTCATTTGGTGTTGTAGTAGCTAGCTTAAATTTGGACAATCATTCGGACCCTCTTGTACGAGGGCAAAATATGTAATAATTGTGTATGTCTTCCAACCCCCATTTCTTTCTCCCTTTTATTTACCCGCTTATAATGACAGCATCATATTTACTTAGCATTTTCCATGACTTGCATCCATTCGTCTTGCATGCATAAGGTTTGGCTCATCATTCTAACCAATGTCAATTGCAACTTCTTTACTTGAATACATCTTTTATTGCATGCCTTGAATTGACTCACATAACATGCTAGTAACCGAACCTTGTAGTTACATTTTGCGTGCGTTACATTAGTCATATTACATTATTTGGGAGCATGCATTTGTTCTAATTATTTTTCTTTATTTGGCTTCCCTTGGAGTACTAGGTGAGCATTCATTTCTTTAGCATATTGCATGAATGTTAGTGTTGCCATATCAAAGCATGTTCCATGAGCCTAAGCGTTTATTTAATATTCCTATTTGCAGGCCGGTGGATGAAGGCCTTTTCACTTAAGTAGCGATAATTTGATTAATGTAAATATCAGCCCACTTTTTCAAGTTGCACATATTCAAAAAACTTTTCAAAACATACATGAAATCAAACCATTCCAAATTTTGTTAATTGGTCTATACTTGTTTGAAAACACATAGTAAAGACAGCATAATAATAAGAACAAGAGCATATAACGTAAATAAAAATCACATCATTATTAGTAGCAGTCGAACTTTGATCAGGTGAGTGGGGTGCTCAATTCATGACATTCTCCTCTCATACCTACGTTCTCGAGCCAAGACACTTTGGTGATAATGGACTAATGGCGTATTTGGCACGAGTCAGGGGCTTCCTAAATTTCTCAAAAATATTTAGGTGGCAACTTTGAAATCTGGCAAAGCAGTCCATTTTTGGCAATTTCATTTAAATCGATTTTTCAAAAGATTTTTTAGATTTGGACTTATTTGTGTTTATCTATTTCACATTACACTTGTGAAATTAGATTCAGAACCACGGGAGTCTGAACTGTAGGGCTAATTGTATCCGAAAAAGGAGCACGAAAAGCAAGCTATAGTTTCTGGCGACTCTGCTGGGGATTTAGAGAACTTGACTTAAACTTCATGATGTGACATTTTATCTACACTTATATGTTCTTTGCATTGCATTTGCATTTGTTACTTTGTCACTGCGTTTTCCATCTGCTATTCCTGGACAGCTTGCCAGAGGCTTGCCTAAAAAGTTTACCAAAAGGCTGGCTGATCATGGGCTCTGCTACATTGGAAACACAAGCCTTGGATCTGGATGTAATGTGTGAGAGGTATATTAGGTAATCTTGTCGAGGTACCCTTTTGGACCAATTGGCCTAGTGCATATAGTACGCTCTAGTGACTGCTCCAAAAATAGGGCATAAGACTCACCTCTATTCAAGATGTTATGATACCATTTGTTTGAATAGTAAAGTTGTAGATCACTCCGAAGCTATGACAGGGAAACCCTAACCTCTCAGAGGGGTGTTTTGAATGCATTTTTTTTTGCACAAATGTGAAATCTATGGCAATGTGTGATGCAATCCTTAGATTGTATTAATCTTGAGGCGATTCCTTTCAAACTTGAGGGTCATATCAAAATCAGATTTGGGTCGAAATTCGGGGGTTTGTGTTTGATATGGGTGCATCTTTAGGAAGACCAGGACCAGGGCCAAAAATTGTATCTTGCTTTGTTTTGACCAGCATACCTGAGGGCATTTTGTTTTTAATGTTAGGTTTGTCTGAGCCAAAGAAGGAATAGTACCCAACTCAGCAAAAGCCAAGCCCAATCTACAAGGGCGAACCCAGGATTCGCCGATGGGGTGGGTTAATATTAAGGTAAAATCAAACAACATATTTTAAGTATAAGCACGTAAGAAAAACGAGAATTTAATAATACAATCTAGATTAATATCTAAATTTATTGATTAGAAACAATCTAACTAAGTTGTACTCGACGAGCCTTTAAAGATTCGAATTCATCGATTATAGAATCTAGATCCATTTTCAAAAAACATGAAAAACAATATGCTTTATCCTTTGAAGGAGAATACTTTAGTTAGGAAAATTGTTTAAACCAAATATGTTGAAATCGACAATTCTACATTCCAAATGAGGACCTAGGATACTCAAGTTTAGGTTGATAAGGCTCCAAGTTCACATAAGCTTGCCTAACCTCATCTCGTTGATTGACCAGATATTCACAAATTTGCAAGCATAAACCAGGATCCCGTTCAATAACAGTTGAATCAAATTCGCTTGGTTTATTTGCTTGAGGCATGGAGACAGTTGCACATCAGAAAATGAGGTTCCAACAACATTGGATGTTGGATTACTAGACTTCTGTTTTAATTGATAGAATTAGAAACGGGTTTTGCCTCTTTCGAGTGTGGAGGTTCCATTATTTATAACCTAATTTTTTTTTTAGCCCTACTTAATATTAAAACAGAGTATACTCGTAATAATTTTAAATATTAGGATTTTTATATATATCCTCAATAATTTTTATTTAAGCTTTCATGATTTTTATATATGACCAAAAAAACTTCTTCAAAGTTCAAAAACTAAGAGCAATATAGAACATTGAACAAGGCAACATCATAAAAAAACTAAGCAATATAATATTTGTTGCATAAAGACAAAATTTCAAAACCATTGTTAATCAAATCCATTCTCAACCAACGAAGTAAAATAATTGGTTAATTACACTTACCAAAAATATTAGGAAAGTGAAGCTGCTGCAAGGCTGTTGTAGACGACAGAGAGGGCCGTTGCCTATCTATTAGAAGATATGAGGATTGTTTTGGAAGATTTGTTCTTTAAACAAATAAAAATCTATTGGGCTACCTATCTATTTTTTTTTTTTTGGGTAAGTATTGGGCTGTTATTAGACTGCCTATCTAAAAAACAAACAAAAAAACTGTTGGCCCATATTTGGGGCAGAGCTGGTCAAGGAGAGGTTGAGAGACTGGGTTGGGCTAGGAAAAAAATTTCTACAGATTTTTTTAAATTTTGGGCTGGGCTGCAGCCACCTATGTCTAGCCCTAGGTCCGCCCTTGGTCATTCTAGTGTATATACCCAAAACGGAGTGCATCATTACTAAATCCTTTTTACTAATAACTTAAAAAATAATAATGAGTCATAACAATCACCACATAAATCACAATCAAAGACTTTTCTTATTATAACTAAAATAAAAATCAAAATGTGTAATAACCAATCACAATGAACCATAACTAACAATTGAATGAGTCATAACTCACGCTACAATAGATCATAATCAAATACTATAAACTTCATAATTGGGACATATAGTACACACCCTAATAGGGTTGGTATATAGAATTTCCCCACATGACACATATACACGTGTATATATATTTGGCTTTCTATTTTTTACAAGCAAAAAAAAAAAAAAATTCATAAAAAGTTAAATTTTCCCATAAATTTAGTTATATGTAATTTGAAGGGGAATGTTTCCCTAGAATTCATAATATGGTTTTGTCCAGCTCATACATTTTCTTGGATTGTGGAAAATCCTTCAACTTTAAAAAATGTTAAAGATCTCTACTAAATTACACTAAGAATGGTTGATTGGTTTGGTTTTGTAACTAATTTGCAAGACTCTCTTAGCTTTCCCTCTCTTTTCTGTGTCTCCTTCCTTCAAAAAGTTTCCTAATCCTTTGTTGTTCAAAAGGTTATGATATTCCAACAGTTTATGTAAAACTATGCAATTATGATTTTATTATTGTTTTTCTTAGATTTCCGGGTGAGAAAAGATTAAACAAGGTTAATCTGAGAAAAAGAAGAAAGATATACAGCAAATAATGACACATATATATGTCTATGTGCAGAAGAGTAGTTTAATATGGATTGTGAAGTGGGTTTCTTAAGTTGAATGCATTTAACAAGTGTTTGTGGGTTGGAATAAATTATTTTTCTTTATTAATAGAAGCTTATGCTGGGAATTGTTTTCTGGGTTTATAAAACTGGGGGAGAGAGATTATGGGTTGTCCATAGCCTTTGATTTTCAAGGTTATAGATTAGACACATGGTCTATTAATAAAATATATTTTCGGTCTTTTAATTATTAAATTTATGGCATTAAGAAAATCTGTCAGGTCAACTAACAATTGACTAAGAGATGGGTCTATATGTTATTGTAGACACCCCATTTTTGACTTCCCTTAAGACTTGGGTGCCTCAGGTTGATCACTCGATGATGAAAGTTACGCTGTATAATTGTGCAAGTTCCTCAACAAAAAAGAGCTTCAGTTTTCCAACTCTAGAGCCTAGAATTTTGTACCATCTTTGTACCAAACCTGTTTTGGTTTCCAAAGCCTAACTTTTTCCAAGCCTGACCACCTAGAGGCCAACAGGCTAATAGGTGGCCGATTAGCCAGAATTTGGTGGTCAGTCGTCCCCTAGGTGGCCGCCCTTCCAGGTTTCTCGGCTGGCAGATATTTTGCGGCCAGTTGTCCCCTCATGTGCATGCACCATGTCAGCTGTCTCTATACAGCTGTGTTTGATATAGGCAATGGTTTTTCTATATATACATGACCACCTTTCTTGAAATTAAGTTAGAAAAATTTCCAAGAGCTCCAAAACATGAAATTCTCCCTCCTTCTCTATCTTGCAACACACATACATTACCTAAACACTTCCTAAACCAATATTTTAGTTCTCTTTGCTGAGAATCTCGAGTCCAAATTTCAGCCCTTGAGCCCTTGAGAGTGAAAGCTTTGTGGTTTGTGAAACAAAGAGTTATCTCTCTTCAAGAGGTATAACTTCTTCCTTCTTTACACTACTTCTCCCGTATCTTTTCTTGCTATTTTTGAACTATTTTTACACTATTTTTATGGGCTGAAACTTGTGGGTTAAAGCTATCTGGGGTGGAGGGGTTAACCACCATTCTTTAAACTTTGTTCTCTAAGCTTTTTCCCTTGTGTTTCCCATCCTTTTCTCAACTTTTTACCATTGATTTTCAGAGTTTTTCAAAGGCTAAAAATATGGTTTTGAGGTCCCAAAAATGGAGGGGGTAGCCAGTCCTATTTAGGCTTTGCTTACTAGCTTTACTTCCCTTTCATTTTAGCTTACTTTTCCAAGCATTTCCAACTTAAGTTTAACACTGTTTCAGCTGTTTTTAGAACTGTTTTGATGTATTTTTTTCTTTTATGCTTTGTACAGTATGCTTGTAGTGTTGTTGTCTTTATAGGTTGATGGTTTAGGCTTTAGACACCAACCTATTTGAGTCGATAAGATTTATTTTATGCTTTTCATGCATATGATCACCTTTGCATAATCATCTCTGCAACCTCCCTCCTTTATTAGTTTTCTTTGTTTGAGAGTCATTTCAAACGAGTGTTGTTTAAGCTTGAGAAAGGGACCCTTCCATGCTTAATGGTTTAATCTCTTCGGAGGTTCATTACTAAGGCATTTCATCTCTCTCATGCCTAAAATAACTTCTTGTTTGACATTTCTCTCCTTTCAGTGGATTTAGTTCTCATTTTTTGGACTAAAATGACTAAAGAACGGAAAGGTAATTAAAAGAGGCTAATAAAATCGGACTAAAATGGTGCAAGAGTAGTAAAATCAAGTTAGGGTTCAATCGAACGTTAATTGAACCTATTGAGTTTTGAGTCATTTCATACTTTCTTGTGATGATAATAGGTCAAAAATCAAGTAAGCCACTTCCCATGATCAATACTTGTAGACACCCCATTTTTGACCGACATTAAAACTCAGACGTCATCGATTGAACGCTCGGTGACGGTGCATGTTGTGCTCATTCTGAGGTGTCGAAGTTTCGGTTGAGAGCCTTACCCCCGAACCTCGGGACCCTTTTGTGCTTTGCCTTGATTTGCGAACCACGTCTTGTTTTCTCTTCCCAAAGGGAGGGAGAGGTCTCGTAAAGCATCTCTCTGTGATCGTAGGCTACTTTTCGTGGTCGTAGGCCACTTTTTCCGTTTGGAGACCAATTTTTGATTTTCGGAGCTGTCGGTTGCGCGCCTCGGTTCGAGACCGCTTAACTTTCTCTATTTGGCACGGTTTTTGAGGGAGATCGAACCTTTTGAGCCTTCGTTTTAGCTTCTTGAGGAAGCTTGAACCTTTTGAACCCTTATTTTAGCTTCATGAGGGAGCTTGAACCTTTTGAACCTTCGTTTTAGCTTTTTGAGGAAGCTTGAACCACTACAACAAAAAAGGCCTTTGGTGACAGATTGATTTTGTCTCCAAACATCAAAATTTTGTCACAAAAGTGATCTGTGACGAAAAAAATTTGTCACCACTTTCGTGTCCTATACGTCGTCACAAAAAGTACCTGGTGACGAAAAACAGTTTCGTCACCTATTTTTCATTTTTGGCGACGAAATGTTTCGTCTCTAAATGTTGAATTTTTCGTCCTCTAAAACACCAATTTTGTCACCAAAGCTAAATAATATTTTATTTTAATTGTTTTTTGCGACGAAAAATTTCGTCACCAAATACATTTTAGTGACGAAAGTTTTCCTCACCAATGATATGGATTAAGGTGACAAAAAAATTCGTCACTAAAATGTGGATACTATTTTCTTCACTAATAAAAATTAATAGCGACATTTTTTATTTCGTCACTAATAAAAATTAAAAATTTTGAAAATGGGGATACTATTTTCTTCCGAAATTTTTTCTTTTCAGTAACAATTCCCTGTGTATTCAATAACCTGTTCAATAAAATATCTATTACAAATCAATACAAAAATCTATTCATTTTCATAAACATCACAATCGAATTTTCGCACTATCCACAAAAATACAATATGAACTTCATGCGGATTATAAACATGTCCCTTAATATCCACAAAAAACGTCTACTAATATTCACAAAAATATAATATCAACCGTATGTAAATTACCAAACACATCTCCTAATTTCCAACAAAAAAACATGTCTACTAATGTCAACAAAAATAAAATATCAAGGGCGGATTACCAAACATGTCCCGTAATACCAACAAAAATATAAAATTTACAACACAACCAAAATACATGTAAGGCAATATGAATAAAAACACAAAATGAGCTACCATCTGCCCTCCAAATTACCAAACACGTCCATATCAAATCTCGAATCTGCAAAAAAATGAAACACAAAAAAAAAGAAAAATGTCAGTTAGACAATTATTATCTTATCCATAACATATACAATTTAATATGCATTTTTGAACTTAGTTTTCAAACCGGGAGTCCCGTGCTAGTTCCGTAAGTTTCCACAACTCACATTGGTCCGTCCCGAGGTGTTTGAGGTGTTTCCTGGGGCCGTCTCGGGGCTGTTGCACGATTTTGGCCCCCGAAGGCTTATTTTCAAGCTTAAGTGTAAAAAAATGCATTTTTGGACTTAGTTTTCAAACCGGGAGTCCCGTGCTAGTTCCGTAAGTTTTCACAACTAACATTTGTCCATCTTGAGGTGTTTCACGGGCCGTCTCGTGGCTGTTACACGATTTTGGCCCCAGAAGGCCTATTTTTGAAGCTTAAGTGTGAAAAAGTGCATTTTTGGACTTAGTTTTCAAACCGGGAGTCCCGTGCTAGTTCCGTAAATTTTCAAAACTCACATTGGTCCGCCCGAGGTATTTGAGGTGTTTCCTGGGCCGTCTCGTGGCTGTTGCACGATTTCGGCCCCTGAAAACCTATTTTTGAAGCTTAAGTGTAAAAAAGTACATTTTTGGACTTAGTTTTCAAACCGGGAGTCCGGTGCTAGTTCCGTAAGTTTCTACAACTCACATTGGTCCATCCCGAGGTGTTTCAGGTGTTCCTCAAGCCGTCTCGTGGCTGTTGCACGATTTTCGCCCCCGAAGGCCTATTTTGAAGCTTAAGTGTGGAAAAGTGCATTTTTGGACTTGGTTTTCAAATCGAGAGTCCCGTGCTAGTTCCGTAAGTTTCCACAACTTACGTTGGTCCGTCCCGAGCTGTTTGAGGTGTTTCCCGGGCCGTCTCATGGCTGTTGCACGATTTTGGCTCCCGAAGGTCTATTTTCAAGCTTAAGTGTGAGAAAGTGCATTTTTGGACTTAGTTTTCAAACCGGGAGTCCCGTGCTAGTTCCGTAAGTTTCTACCACTCACATTGGTCCCTCCCGAGGTGTTTGAGGTGTTCCCCGGACTGTCTCGTGGCTGTTGCATGATTTTGGCGACTAGTTCCATGCCTACATGTTGGAATAGTTTTCGACTATGAAGCACGGATACTTCAAAAAGGGAGACGTATCCGTATCGGATACTTATCGGATACCGATACTCCATGGATACTCGCGGATACGTATCGGATACTTCTTAAAAGTATCAGATACTTCTTAATTAATTTTTTTATTAATTTTGAAGTATTGGATACTTAATTTTGAAGTATCAGATACTCGAAATTACATATTACTTATAATATTTTGTTTAATTCTTTGATAAGAGGAATATAGTAAGAGTTAAAGTAATAGAATTTGTCAAATTGATATATCCTTATTGTCTCTCTCACTTCTCTCTCGCTTTCTCACTCTCTCACGTTTCTTGTCTTTGCTCTCATTCTTTTTTTGGTGTTGGCATGTAAGGATGATGTTTAATTTGCATTTGCTTTTGTTTTTAGTTTTGGATGTTTTATGAATGTTTGAAGACTTTTAGGTTAATAGAAATCTCTCTCTTTATTTATTAATTTACTTTAAATTTTATTTTTATGCATATTACATTATTAAAATTATAAAAATATTTTTTTTTACGAACATATTCCCGCCGTCCCTGTATCATACTTTTTCAAAATTTGACGTATCACTATATCCATATCGCCATATCCGTATCCGTGCTTCCTAGGTTATCACTGATGACTTAAAAAAGTATATTTGCTGAAATTTTTATTTAATAATGATTTTTTGGCTTTAGCTAAGGTCCTGTGATATTCACTGATGAAGGGGAACAAGTTGAAACTATTGACTTTGAAGACTTTTAGTTTTATAGGAATCTTTCTTCTTTATCAAGTTATCTTTTGTTATAGGTTTTATTTTTATGCATACTGCATTACTAAAAATTGCAAAAATAATATTTTTACGAACGTATCCCTGCCGTACCCGTATCCTAGTTTTTCAAATTTTTCCGTATCGCCGTCTCCGTATCGTATCGTATCCGTATCCCGTATCTGTATCCGTGCTTCCTAGGTTTTCGACTTAGTTTTCGACTTAGTTTCATGCCTACATGTTGGAATAGTGCAAATTTCAAAGTAGTTTCCTAATTAGGAGCCACGTGCATATTTCAGTGTTTGTGATGTTTCTCGGGCTTTTACATGCATAGTTCACTATCTTAGTTGAAGAAAAAATTTCTACTAAATTAGCATCTTATTATTCACATTAGCTAGTGATTGTTCCTACACAATTGAAACACCAATACAAACAAGAAAAGATAACATTAGTAAGAAAAAACTTAATTTTTGACAATTAACATACATAAAACATTTTACCTTGAATTTTTTACTATTCCACTTGTCAATTAGAGATGTCCACTGATTGAGAGTAACTCTTGCAGGTGGGTGGCTTCTCGCGTAATCCTCCCCTCTTGCATCCTTAAGTTGCTTGTATTGTTTGTGCAACTTATAGGTGAAACCACTCAATCGTCGACCAAACTGTGTGTGTAAAGAGAGTCTATTAAGACCCAAAGATACAAACTGAAATGAACGATAAGTATCAGAAAAACCATTGAACAAGATCGATGAAATGATCTGCGTAAGGAATAGAAGGTAACTAATATATAGAATAAGAATGATTGTTTGGTAAGTCATATTGAAGTACTTCAAAAGTATTGATGTCAGGCTCTTTTCTTTTTTCCTTTTTTTATTCTAAATCATTTCTATAGCAATTACAATGTATCTTTCGACAAAATTCAGATTCAAGGGTCAAATGTACCTCAAGATGACAAAAGGACAAGGCTGTTCCAGTAAAGGGATCTACAAAAATAGATTAAGAAACAGACTTACCATTGTTGAGGAATACATGGTGCCAAGAGAAAATGGACAGACTTTATCTTGATAACAGTAATCTTTCTGGACACGTACAAGTAACGTAACTAACAAACATAGAGTACAAGCATTCGGCAATCACACAAGCAGCAAAGTTGTAGAACAAAGAATGGTTTATATTATGTGGAGAAGAAAAAAGAATAAGCTCTCTCTCACCAAAACCAGCAAGATGCTCCATTAGAACTGTGTACATGTACCAATTTGGAGAACAACCAGATTGCAGCATCTCCTTGTAGACCTTGGTAGCCTCCTTCACTCAACTGTGATCAAATAGAACCTTCATGTAAGCAATAAAAGACACAACTGTTAGATCACAGCGCCTAGTTTTCATCTCCTTCCAAATCCTCACTGCACCATCAACATCTCCATCATTGGAAAACCAATGCAGAAGTGAAGTATAAGTAACCACATCAATCTTAATCCCTTTCTCTTGCATCTTCTCAAAAACATAGCTCATTGATGATATCCTCCTAGCTTCTCCGAAAATATCCATCATGGTTGTGTAAGTAAACTAGTCAAGTTTAAAACCTTTTAGCCAAGAAGCCCAATTGAAAAACAGCCAGGCCTTTTCCATTGGCGGATGGGTTTTGAGAACTTGATTGACGTCTAAGAATCGCATCTTATAGTGAGCTTCTCTAGCTGTTGTTGGGTAGAATCCCAAGTCAAATACCTTAAAATGTTTGATATGTTTCTAATGGTATCCCTTGAATAAACTTTTTGGTTCAAATCTCTTTTCTCGACAGGTTTGAGAGGTTTTTTCATGTGTTTGTTAATTTGACGAAAGGGTCTTTTTTGTTTTGAGTTGGTGAAGGGAATGTACCCATTTGATGAAACTTTTCTTCCAATAGACAAAATGCTGATCAATATGGGAAGCAAAAACGGGCTTGTAGTTTCTGAGAAATTGACGGGCACCATGAGAAATAAACATAAAGAATCATCAAACCTCTTCAAAGAAAATTCTCTGGTTAATATTCACAGGCAGGGCTTAACAACAAAAGCAGCAAACCAAGAGACAGCTATGTTTCAGAAATGTAGCTTTGACACAAATGTAAGAATCAATTAGACCCAATACCAAGGAGAATCAATTAGACCCAATACCAAGGAATCAATATAGGCCCAGAATAAAAATTATTAAAAATAAAAAAAATAAAAAATAAAAAAGGGTGTTTTGCTTTCTTTTTGAAAGATAAATATGGAAATTTCAAAAAATTTAAATTGACAAAATAGTATGTCAAATTCAGATTTCAGGAATTAACAGTAGTACATATTGGTAAGGAATTAGGTTAGGGTTGAATAGAAGCAAAACTTGCTTAGGGACTCAAATTCAAATTCAAATTCAAATAAATGCCTGATGTGTGTAGTGAATCTCATAAATTAAATCATCAAAAAAATGAAATTTCGAAACAGTGAATAGTAGGATTGAACTGAAAGAGGAGGAAAAGCATACCGTTGCCGGAGATTCAAACTCTATGAACGATTTCAATGGCGGGCGACGACATCGATTTTGTCGCCTTCCATCTTAGGGCGATGGGGAACAGCGTCGAAGGAGGAGGAAGACACTGGCGGAGTAAGGGCAGCGGTGTTAGTGGAAAGAGGATGGGCTGCGATAGTGGTGAACTCGATATGGGATGGGCAACTGTAGGGTTTTTTTTTTTTTTTTTTTTTTTTTATCCAGGTTATGTAGGAGTTTGTATGGGTATTTTTGTTTTTTTTTTATTTTTTTTATTTTTTAACAAATAGGGACATTTGCTTAAAATATAAATTATTTCATGAAATTTCATAAATTATAGAGAAAATTATTGAAACATTTCTTTTCAACTTTGTGTAGTAGGAGAAATTTAATTTATTTATTAGCTAAGGTCCCTTAATATTTTTATAGAGTAAATTTGACTTACAACCGAGAAATTATTGTGTGTGTTTGAGAAGAAGAACCGATTGCACCAAAATATTTTTATTTCCCCCCTAAAATATTTAGTGACTAAATTATTTATTGGTGACAAAATTATTTCTTCACCAAAGATAAAAATATTAGCCACAAAAATAGTTTTGTCACTAAATGATATTAAAATATTAAAAATTATTGATGACAAAAATATATTCGTCATTAATAATTTTATAATTGGTGACCAATTTTTTCGTCACCAAAAGTCTCAAAATTTTGGCACCCTCCGAAAATATTAGCGGGAAAATATTTGGTGACAAAAAAAATATAAATAATGAAGAAAAATAATTTCGTCACCTAATTTTTTTATTATGATTTAGATTGGTGACAAAATTTTATTTTTGTCTCCAAAAATGGTACATTTTGAGACGAAATATGATTTTCGTCATTAAAAGATACGTATTTTGTGACAAAAAAAAATTTCGTCATTAGTTTTCGTCTCTAAAGACTATTTTTGTTGTAGTGAACCTTTTGAACCTTTGTTTTAGCTTCTTGCGGAAGCTTGAACCTTATGAATCCTTGTTTTAGCTTCTTGAGGAAGCTTGAACCTTTCCTCTGGCTTCTCCAAGAAGCTTGAACCCTCTTGTTTCTCTACAAGAGAGGGTCTCCCTCTCCTTTAGAGAGGTTGAAAAAAATTGTCTAAGGCTCCAAGATATATCTCTTTATATCTCTATATTTTAGGTTCAAAAGGGTCTTGTTCTTGGCCTATTACACCACACCTCATTGCCACACACCTCTACCATTGATCTAGGGTTCTTGGAGGGTCTTGAGAGGTCTCAAAGAGCTGGTTTTTGGTCCAAGAAGCTGCTGGTTTTGCTAAAGCTACAAGGGTAACACACTATTCCCTCTTTTAAGCTTTATTTTTCTCCATCTTTTAGCCATACTTGCAAGCATTTTCGAGCTCTGATGTAAACTGAAAAAAGTCTTATTTTGAGGTCCTTAACATGTTTGTTTAAGATCATTTTTCTGTTGGGGGTCATCTACCCCCTTGCATGCTTCATTTCACCTTGTTTTGAGCCATGCATTAAGGCCTTTGTTTTGAGCTTTGTTTGCCCTTTTGACCACTAAAATCCAGTAGATTCTCAGTGGTTATTATGTGTTTTTGTCAGCCAAAATCAGAGAGGGGCGACCCTCTCTCTCCTTGTTTTGATTTCTAGCATATTTGGCCTAACAAAGGAGCCCTTATTTGCATGCTTCAAAGCCATGTTTCAGGCCATTTTTGGTGAGTTTTAGGACCTGCATAGGCTCTGTCTAGAGCTTGTTTTTCCATATTGGGTGTCCATCTTGCATGTGTAGAATGACTCTCTTCATAGCCTATCAAAGGAGCATGTCATTCTTGCATGCATTGACCATGTTTCATTGAGTTTTTGGGCTTTATTTGGCATGTCATACCTTTGAATTTTGCTGGTTTAGTGGCCTCTTGATTACCTCACATGCTTGTAGTGCAAATCCTCTTTACTAGCTTACATTGCATGCTATTTTGGCATTTGATTCTAGCACTTTTTGGCCATGCCTTAAACTGATTTTCTGCATGTTTTGGAATTCCTTAGCTTTGTTTTTGGGTCTCATGGTCGAATGATGTTTGCTATGCATGGTTGTAGTTCAATACCCGTGCCTAGCTTTGAGTTTTGAAGCCTATTGCATGCTTATATTGAGGTGTTTCCATGTTTTGGCATCATTGCGAATCATATTTTAGAGCTTATATGTATGCCATATTCCCATGTTCTCCACTCTTTAAATGTGTTTGAGAGTTATGCATGAATACCTCATTTTTGGACCATTGCATGAGCTTCATTTTCGTGCCTTTTGAGCCACCATTTTAGTCCATTTTCCTACTGTTTTGGGCCTGCATAGGGACTGTTTGGGGCTGGTTTAGTCATTTGTGCATCGCTTTGCATACCTCTAGTGTAATACACTTCATTAATTTCGGTACTTGAGTCATCCAACATGCATCGGGTGAGTTGTTTGCATGATTCGGAACCGCCTTGTATGCCATTTCAGAGCTGGAAGTTATGTCATTGTATGTCATATTTCATGCTTGCCATGCTTTGGTAGAGTTTCACTTTGTGCCTTAGGTTTGGTCCCTTGCATTTGTGCATGTTTGCACGTATTTTTGTTGTCTCATTTTCATCCTACTGGTCACTGATTTGGATGTGGCTGAGGTCCATCCATCTTGCTTTAAGTCCACCTTACATTGCATTTGCCATATAGTCCATGTTGTTGCATGATTGACCATTGCATTGTGTATGCCTTGATCATCTCATTGATAGTCTTCATATGTGCATTGTGTATGCCATCTAGCGTCATGTGCATTGAGTATGCCATTCTTAGTTCATAGCATTGCATATGCTAGTCATACCCGTGCATGTCATCCCTTGCATGTTTGCATCATTTAGTTGCATTGCATTTAGGTTGCATGCTAGAGTTGCATTGGTGCATGCATTGTGTGTTGCATCATGTTTGGAATAGGAGTTAGTCCAAACACGGGAAACGAGGGACATTTCGTACTCAAAGTGACGAAATGTGCTTCAATTCCCAGTCGCCGACACTCTTGACTACCCATGATGGAGTTTAGGCCTTATTGTGCTCATATGTGCATTCATTTCATATCGAGCCGTGCAATTCGACTGCTCGGCCATCATGCATCGAGATGTATGATTGGTGGCACGAGGATCGAGGACTACCCTCCCTGGAGCTTATGCAATGATGGGGAGAGTGGTCATGCACACATATGTTGAAAATACTTTGCCATACCCTTTTCTTACTCTCTATTGCAGCAAACCAGAAACCAGCAGCAAAAATTGGTCGGCAGTATCCCTACAGGTTCCCATGGTGGAGTTTCAGCCTTCTGGAGCTTTGTACAATATCCTGGGACCAGTTACAAATAGAGGCAAATCAAGGCATCGCGATGGATTTCCCGACGAGGCGACTCGAGCATGCATGCATCCCTTATCATTCAAAGTAGAGCTGAGGCGGTCTATCATATGTAGTTTGCATGCTAGTTCATTTGCTTATTTAGTTAATTTGTTAATTAGCTAATGTTGTGTAATAATTAGCTTGATTAGCTTAGATTAGCTAGTTGGTTGTGTATTATTCATTCGGACCCTCTGAGGAGGGCAATGTTGTAATAAGTGTGTGTGTGTGTGATGTATGTCTTCTAACCCCACGTCTTTCTCCCTTTTACTTACTTACTCTCGATGGTTAGTTTTAGGGCACATTTCAATTAGCATCCCTATACTCGCATGTTTGCGTCCATTCATCTATCTTGCATGCACCGGGCTCGGCGCATCATAGTAACTGCATTGTATTTCAATTCCAAGTTGAATACATGTTATGTGTTGCATTTCATATGCCATGTTTAGAATAGCCGAGTCTATCTTAGTTGCATTTTTCATGTGTTGCATTAGCCATCTTAACATGAACTAGGATCATGCATTGATTACTAACTAGTTTCTGTTTTGTCTTGGAGTACACGGTGAGTGTTTATACTTTAGCATCCTTGCATGCATGTGAGTGACTTCCATGATAGCATGCTTACCACGAGGCTATTTGCTTATGTGATATAATTGCTTGAATGCCTGTGGGTGGAAGTTGGGTTATTTGAATTGGAACAATGCATTGAATGAAAGTTTTAAGCCCACTTGAGAGTGGAAAAATCATGTTTTCTAAGCCCACTTGAGGGTGGAAAATCCACATCTTAGCCTACTTGCGAGTAACACTATCAAACCATCTTTCAAATAAACAAACATGAAATGTTTTGTTCCAACTCAAACGATGCAGTCTATACTTGTATGCTGTGTGCATCACATAGTAATTCTAGGCTAATAACCGGAGTAAGAGCACATAATGTTTTGAAAACTCGATATCATGGTTAGTAGAGGCCGATCTTTGATCGGGCGAGCGGGGGTGCTCACGAAGTGACCTTCCCCAATCGTACCCAAGTTCTCGAGCCGAGGCAACTTTGGTGATGACGGACATGTGGCCTTAGGCATGAGTCAGGGTTTCCTAAATTTTCCAAAATAAAATATTTAGGTGGCGACTCTGTATCTGACAAAGCAGTCCATGTTTGGCACTTCTTTCAAAAAATATGTTTTCAAAAATGATTTGCCAGATTTGGACTATTTGATGATTCATCGGTCTTGCATTGCACTCTGCGAGATTAGATACAGGACCGTGACATTGAGTCCAAACTGTAGTAAGCCCCAATGAACAAAACGGGATTTCCTCCAGAGATGTTCGGGGACGTCTATAATACCATGACAGGGACAGGGTTTTGTTAGTCTTTTCATTTTATTTATTAAAGCTTTTGTCCCTTGATTCATGGATCATCATGCAATGCCCTTGTGTATTGATGGTTTACAAACTAAGTCTACGCCTTCTTTGATCTGTTTAATGATAAGGAGAGGAAGAAAGGACAAACAATCCCTTGAAATACTTTGTTTGTGCTATGTTTCTTTTCTGTTGCAGCATGGCAGACCCCCAAAAATAGTGGTCGGCTGACCACCTAACCATTCGGCTGACCACTTTATCTGGCCGGCAGACCACCTTTTGTTGACCAAGCAGTGCCATTTTGTTGGTAGAACAAAGCAGAGGTTGAGGGTGAAAACAAAGTAATTTTTCGACCGCGAACAGAAAAGTTCTAGCAGTGAAACAGAGGCATCCTTGGGTGGCATTCATGCATGAGTGATTCTTCGTCCCCCGTGGCCTATTAAATTATGCTTAATAGTATGTTGTTCATTAATTAATTAAATTCATTAATTTATGACGGCTTGTAATAATTTGTTCATTACTTAGATTAGTTTAGTTAGTTAGTTTATGAGTTTGTAATAGTTAGTTTTATTCGGACACTTTGAAATTCATTCAGACCCTCCCGCACGAGGGCAAATATGTAATAATGCGTGTATGTCTCCCAACCCCTATTTCTTTCTCTCTTTTGTTTATCTGCTTATAACGGTAGCATCATGTCTTACATTTTTCATATCATTACCATGTTTAAAATAGCCATTCTTGACATGCATAACGTTTGGTTCATCACTCTAACAACATTGTCATTCATCACTTCCATGAATACGTTCGCTACCGCATGCTATCAAATTCAATCACATGGCATATTAAAAATCGAATCTATTAGGTGCATTTTTGCATGTGTTGCAATAGACACTTGCATATTAGAGCATGCATTTTTATAACAATTTCATTTCTTTTTGGCTTGCCTTGGAGTACTAGGTGAGCATTTATTGCATTAGCATATTGTATTTGTGTGATTGCTTCCATATCAAGCATAATACCATGAGGCAAAGTACTTAATTGACAGATCTCTTGAATGCCTGTGGATGAAGGCTAATTACTTAAATTAGGATGTTTGACTAATGCATATAGAAGTCCACTTTTTTAAGTGACACATATTCAAAACTCTATTCAAAAACATGAAATCAAAACGTTCCAACTTTTGCAAATTAGTCTATACTTGAGTACATCACTTAGTAAGAATAGCCTAATAATTCGAACAAAAGCATATAATGCAAATAAGAATCACATCAGGATTAGTAGAGGTCGATCTTTGATCGCGTGAGTGGGGTGCTCAATTCATGATCTTCCCCTCTCATACCTAAGTTCCCGAGCCGAGACACTTTGGTGATGACGAACTAATGACCTTTGGCACGAGTCACGGGTTTCCTAAATTTTCCAAAATATTTAGGCGGCAACTCTGAAATCTGGTAATGCAATTTATTTTTGGCATCTTTGATTCAAACTCAATTTTCTAAAATGGTTTGCTGCATTTGGACTCTTTTGTGTTTATCACCAGATTCAAAACCACAAGAGTTTAAATTGTAGGGCTAATCGTGTTTGAAAGGAGCATGAAAATCAAGCTACAGTTTCTAGCGACTTTGCTGGGGATTTAGAGAACTTGACTCGAAATTCATGATATGAAATTTTATCTACATATATATGTTCTTTGCATTTGCATTGTTATTTTAAATCACTGTGTTTTCCATATGCTAGTCCTAGACGGTTTGCCAAAGGCTTGCCCAAAAGCTTGCCAAAAGGCTGATCGGTTGGGGGCTCTGCCATGTTGGAAACATAACCCTTGGATCAGGATTACCGCTGTACTGCTTGATCCACTTTTCACTTCTCGGTATTGGGTGTGAGAGGTATATTAGGTAATCTTGCCGAGATACCCCTTTTGACCATTTGGCCTAGCTACATATAGTAAAGCCATAGTAACTTTTGCAAATTAGGACAGGATGTTATGAAACTCTTTGTTTGAAGTAGTGCAACCTAGATAATGCCAAAATCTAGGACAGGGTAACCCTACCCCTTCATAGGGGTGTTTTGATTCTTTTACCTAGTATGTGCTTTTACAGTGAAACTTTACAGGAATGTTCATATCAGTGGTTGATATCAGTTTTGGGAGAAGAGTTCAGTGGGAATTATAGCTCTTCAATTGTGTGATTATATTTGTTACGAATTGGGCCGAAGTGATATCTATTTTTTTATTGTTTTTCTTTTTCTTTTTTTTTATTTATAGTAGTTTACAATCATAGCTTTAGACAGACCTGATATCTCCCAAGTTGTGTGGACTCACTATGGCAGACATTGCAAAACTTGAGATCTTGTTGGTGGACAGCCAGTGTTAGTCTCTCTTCCACCGGTTGTTAGACGAAGAAGGGGCAGGCAGTTATCTGTACTAGCACGGAGTCCTCAACAAACACTTGTTCGTTTCTACCCATTCAGTTCACTAGTACCTAATTCACCCAAACCAGCAATGGCACAAAATGCAGAAGAAGTTGCTGCCATGATGGCAGCTTTTTAGAGAACCATAGATACTGTGAAACAAAGGATAGCCGCACATGATGAAATTATTGCTGATCTGCAACGCCCATCTGGGGCATCAGTATCTACCGTACATCTAATCCCGGCTGCCTAGCCAAATCCTGATCCACCTCCACCAGTGGAAAACCCCCAGGTCCTGGATCCTCAAGAGATGATTCCACCGGCTCCAGCTTACAGGCCTCTGGCACAGCCCCCTATAGGACTCCTTCCCTTTGATATCAACGATATTGATCTGGCCACGATCAAAATTTCTAGGCTAGAGAAAGCACTTAAAAAATCACAGGGCTTTGATTTCATTTCGAATATTGAAGACTGCTATACCAAAGCCTCGGTCAGACTGTCGAAAAAATTCAAGATGCCCCATATCGACAGATTCGATAGGAGTGGGGATCCAATTGTACATGTTCGCCTGCTTTTGAATGTTCAGAGGCCAATAGGCTTGTCTCGGGCTTTGAAATTGTCATTGTTTGGGAGAACTCTGTCTGATGTGGCAGCCATTTGGTACGCTAAATTGGAGGACTCTACGAAATGAAATTGAGAGGAGCTGTATGAGGGGTTTGTCAGCCAATATTTATATAACACTTAGATAGAGGTAACCATCAGTGAGCTGGAAGCAACTACCCAGAACCCCACAGAATCTTTCATCGACTTTGTCGCCAGATGGAGAGCAAAGGCAGCCGAGATGAGAAACAGACCCTTTGAATGGGAGCAAGCTCGGCTGGAGGTCTAGTATCTCGAGCTAGCTATGCTGCAAAGAATGATAGTGGCACCATTGTCTATGTTTGCTTCACTACATGAGTTAGGAGTCTAAATTGAAAGTGCATTCAAGAAAGGCATCATCCATAGGACAAGCAAACTTGTAAGAAGGCCATTCACCAGGAATACCAATGCTAGCAATAACATTATTCCACGGCCTATAGATGTCAGTACTGTCGTCACAACAATCCAAATGGTCGATCCCTTTGCCACAAAAACCTCACAACCCTCATAACCCACCAGTCCAAGCCGAAACCGAAAAACCTTTACCCCCCCTCCATATGAGTCCATCCTGCGCCCTCAAATTGTTAATGGAAAAGGGGCATCTTAAGCCCCTCGAGCCTCGACCTCTCCCTGACCCACTACCACTTAGACATGACCCTACCCAGTACTGCATTTTTCACCAACAGCACGGTCACCCTACTGATTGTTGCTACCACTTGTGCCATGAGATCTAAGATCTCATTGACAATAAAATCATTGCCTCGCCCGCCAAACCAAACTTGACCACCAACCCACTTCCCGCTCATAACCAAGTCCCATCACCCGGAAACATTAACCTAATCCATACACTATAGCCCACCTCTAACCCCAACAGATATATTACCCCATCTGACCTACCAAAGTCTGAGGTGGTTATTTTAGAAAGCATAGATATATGCATGATAGACATAACACCCAAAGCCCCACCAGGGTCTACGGTAGCAGAGGCAGAGAAGAAGAAGAAGAATGCACTAGAGACGGGGTTGTCTGACACCCAAGTCATAGAGAAGGGGGCCTCACTTGCAGAACAGTACGACCCCAGTTAGTACATTGTGGCAGTTGATTAGCCAAAGCCAGTAGTCATACTGCCAGACTTCCCCAGCATTAACACCATTGGGGAGGATGCACTAGGCCAAATGAATGATGGACCTGAACAAGGCCTAACTAAGTTGGTAGAATTAGAGGAAGACCTGGCCGAACTAGAGGAGGATCTAGAGAGCCTATACTTCTTTGAAGAAGAGGATGTGGGCAGCGTATAGATTGGGTGGTGGGATTTAAGCTAGCCAGAAACAAACAACATGTGGTTAAGTGAAGAGGAGTCAGATACGGACGAGCAAAACATAGGAGACAGTGAAAGAAGAGGGGGTGGGTCACAATTGCAAGGCTGAGGCCTTGTCTTTGACCAAGAAAGAACAAGCGTTGGAGCAGTTCCAACGGGAGAGAATACAAGAAATCCAATGGAAGATAGCCCTAGAGTAGGGAAAAGAGAAAGGAAAAGCAGAATCCGAGCCAACAGTGAAAGATGTCCAAAGCATGGGAAAGGCTGAATGGGAGCCCACTGACAGGAAAAGAATGCAAAGAAAGCTCAGGTAGTGCCGAAATGCAGAGACCGAAACTGTTGAAGAAGAGGAGTGGTATAGCATCGGATCCCTCTTCACCCCAAGGCCTGACTAGTCAAATATAAATTGCATAGAGTTCGTTTGGATTGGGCGTTAAAGATCAAAGAAGAGGTCACCAAATGAGTACCCAACTTGGTTGGCTAATATTGTTCCGGTTCCAAAGAAGGAGGGCAGAATTAGGGTTTGTGTCGACTTCCAGGATCTGAACAGAGCTAGTCTAAAAGATGACTTTCTACTGCCGCACATGGACGAGTTGTAAATTTCACTACTGGTCATGCCTTGCTATCATTTATGGATGGGTTTCAATATGGGTGCAATTCGGGCGGGTTCGGTCGGGTTGGAGGTTTGCCCAGGCCCAGCTCGAATTGTATTTGGCAGTGCCCAAGCCCGTCCAAGCCCGACCATCAACCCGAGCCTAGCTACCTAAGCTTGGACCAAGCTTCATCATTTGAACTCTGGTTAGCCTGAATTGCCCAAATTTCAAACTGCAACAAACAGTGCTTCATTATTCCATACATAAGTCCATTAGTCTATACAACAAACTTAAACATCATCCCAGCCACAAACAAACACTCCTCTTTCTCTCTCTTTCCATAATCAAACCCATTTTTCTCTCTTTGTCTAGACGCGAGAACATGAAACAGAGTGGAAGAAGAAAGTCAAAATCCAACGACACAGTCCCAAAGAAGAAGAAAGAAACAACCACAGAGAGGAATGGGTGTGGCTCTACTCGAGCGTCTTAGATTGCAATACTAAGACCGTTGGAAGAAGATAACTCAAACAAATATATACACAAAATTTCACTAACCTAAACATATTTTGCAAATCTATTAAGAAAAAATTTTAAACTTATATATCCATTAGTTTTGAGTGGTAATCGAACTTCGAGTCACCAAAAATAGACAAATTAAAGCACAAATGCAAACACAGAGAGGGATCCACCAGTTTTGTGTAGCGATATTGAGAGTTGAAAGGGGGCCGTCATTGTTGGTGGCCACAGTTCGTGTTCGTGGTCCTTGTATCTCCGACGTTCTTTAACTTTGATAAGGAAGAAAAGAATACATAAGGTAGGGCTTTGCTTTTAGTTTTAATCTAATGGTCCAAATAAAAGATTCTAATCCAAGGGCCAAAGACCGGCCAAAAAAATTAATAATAATTCAGGGCCACCTATTTAATTTATACATATATTATATAATTTATATAATATATTAAATGTAATTCGGGTTTGGGTTGCTCAGGTTACCCACAGATTCTGCCTAGGCCCGGCCCAAATTACAATTCGGGCATGAAAAATCTGCCCAGGCCCATCCAAATCACAAGATATTGTTGCCCAAGCCCTAAAAAAACTCAGGCTGGGCATGGGTTGCTCAGGTTGAGCCCACTCGAGTTGCAACCCTCGCTTTCAGGGTATAATAAGATTCTGATGGCATCGGAGGACAGAGAGAAGACTGCTTTCACTACACCGTGGGGTACTTACTGCTACCAAATCATGCCTTTTGGGTTGAAAAATGTTGGGGCTACATATCGGAGGGTTGCGACCACGATCTTGCACGACATGATCCACAAAGAAGTTGAGGTGTATGTGGACGACATGATTGTTAAGTCTAAGGAGCGAGAAGACCACTACACTACACTAGAAAAATTCATTGAATGGATCAGGGAGTATAGGCTGAGGTTGAACCCACAGAAATGCACCTTTGCGGTGACTGTAGAAAAATGTTAGGATTTCTGATTACATAGAGGGGAATTGAAGTAGATCCTTTCAAAATTAAGGCCATCCTAGAAATGCCACCACTGAGGACTGAAAAGGAGGTGCGTGGCTTTCTGGATAAAGTGTAATTCATAAGACGGTTTATTTCAAAATTAACCTTGACTTATGAACCACTATTTGGTCTCCTGAAAAAAGGGAAGAAGTTCCAATGGGATGATCGATGCTAGTTCGCCTTCGAACAGGTCCAACAGTACTTGTAGAATCCAAATGTAGTGTCTCCACCAGAACTAGGGAAACCACTGATCTTGTACCTATTAGTGACAAATTCGATCATGGGGTGCATGTTAGCTCAAGAATCAGAAGCTAAGGTAGAGAAGGCCGTCTACTATTTGAACAAGAAGATGCTAGACTATGAGACCCGCGACACTCCCCTGGAGAAAGCTTGTTTAGCCTTGGTATAGGCTACCAACAAGTTGAGGCACTACCTATTAGCTTACTCTGTTATCTTGGTTTCGAGATTAGATTCTATCAAATATCTCTTTGAGAAACCGACTCTTACGGATAGGCTAGCTCGTTGGTTGCTTCTTCTGTCCGAATTTGATCTCAAGTATGTCACTCGTAAATCAGTCAAAGGGAAAGCGGTGGCAGAATTCTTGGTAGACCACCCAGTAAAAGGAGATGAGGCGGTAGAGTACCTATTCCCAGATAAAGACATTCTGCATATATAGGAAGAAACATGAACAATGTACTTTGACCGAGCATCTAATCAATATGGTTATGAGATAGGCGTGTTGCTCATAGTACCCAATGAATCCTACATACCCTAAGGCTCCGATTCAAAGTGTTCAAAGTGTCCAATAATGAAGCAAAATACGAAGCGTGTATCGCTGTATTCGAAGCTGCCCCAGAACTAGGGGCAATAAGGTTGGACGTCATCGGGGACTCGAACCTAGTTGTTTCTCAAGCCAATGGAGATTAGAAGGTCAAGGAAGTGAACATGAAGGTTTATCATCAGGCCCTAGATATTCTGATTTCGAGGTTTGAAAAGTTGACGTTTACACATTTGTTGAAAGAGAATAACCGGTTCGTTGATTGTCTTCCAGGGCCTGGACTAGCACTGACCCTCAAATCTACGTGAATAAGGGATCTCGAGAGATGCCTCAACCTCAAGCTCAGGGGCGAGTGTCGGGAAGTAGGCGTAAACCCACAGTTGTGAAAGGCAAGACAGTGGCTATCAGAATATAGAATGTACAGAAAATACAGAATGTTGAGTGGAGAATATAGAGTATAGAATGTAATGTGTGCAATGTGTGTCGTGTGCAGTGTACAGATAATGAAAAGCAGAAATATAAATCAAGAGGACAGAATGTACCTCCTAGGCTCTCTAGTAGCCACCTTCTATGGTCCCCCGCTCGCAGGAGGTTGCGCTCATGTAGCAATAAAGGGTAGCGAGGCTAGCGCCACCCCAATCAAAGTGCCGGACCTATGATAGGTCTACCAGAGCACTGAGCATATAAAGCCCAACTGTGTTCCCCCTGTCGGAGAACAGAGTGGTCCCGAGAAGGAACATCAAAAATCCCTGGGCATACTGCTGTGTGGCCTCAAAAGTCTCGGGCATAGTCCTCCTGTATTGCTCTACAAACCAGGTGTACCTGACCCTGCCTGATGATCTGTCGGTCGGTGGATGGGCTCCGAGTAGATACGTCCAAGCCGCCTCCCACTCACCCATATCGGTATCATATGGGATCGGCCTGCCTACCACGTCGAGGCCCGTTGGCATGGAAAAGTCATACGGGGTCATTGTCATGTCCTCGACAGCAGAGGAATCGAAGGAGTTGGTAGTATCTCACTATCTCTCTACAAGTGCACCCAGAAGGGTCCTGCTTGCCGGATGACGCAACAACCCCATACAAAACGGGCCAAATCCCGCCTTATCAACGATGTGTTGAACAACATCTAGGAGCTCCATGTACCACTCCCTCGCAATAATCGACTTGTACCCTCGTGTGAAACGAGAAGATACCTGCGTTCAGAATGAACAGATGTATTCAGTTACAAAATAAACAATGTTATGCAATGAGTTGTGTGTTCAGAATAAACAGAATGCCGCGTTATGAACTGTGTATTCAGATTGAGCAGTGTTATCTAATGAGCTGTGTGTTCAGAATAAATAGAATGCTGTGTTATGAGCTGTGTGTTCAGATTGAGTAAGGTTATGTAATGGGCTGTGTGCAAACTAAAAAGAATATTGTGTTATGAGCCGTGTGTTCAGATTGAGTAGTGTAATGAGCTGTGTGTTCAAAATTAAACAGAATGTCGTGCCATGAGCTGTGTGTTCAGATTGAGTAGTGTTATGTAATGAGCTGTGTGCAAACTAAAAAGAAAACTGTGTTATGTGTCCTGTGTTCAAATTGAGTAGTGTTGTGTAATGAGGTGTGTGTACAGAATAAGCAGAATGCTGTGTTATGAGCCGTGCGTTTAGATTGAGCAGTGTTATGTAATGAGCTGTGTGCAAAATAAACCGAATACTGTGTTATGAACTGTGTGTTTAGATTGAACAGTACGCTATGTTATGAGCTGCGTGCCAATTAAACTGAATGCTGTGTTATGGACTGTGTGTTCAGATTGAACAATATGCTATGTTATGAGTTGTGTGCAAAATAAACCCAAAACTGTGTTATGAATTGTGTGTCCAGATTGAGCAAAAACTGAGTTATGAACTGTGTGTTCAGATTAAGCAAAATACTGCGTTATGAACTGTGTGTTCAGATTGAGGAAATCCTGCATTATGAACTATGTCCAGATTGAGCAAAAACTGCGTTATGAACTATGTGCTCAGATTGAGCAAATCCTGTGTTATGAACTGTGTGTTCAGATTGAGCAAATATTGCATTATGAACTGTGTGTTTAGATTGAGCAAATATTGCGTTATGAACTGTGTGTTCAGATTGGGCAAAAACTGCCTTATGAACTGTGTGTTCAGATTGAGCAAAAAACTGCGTTATGAACTATGTGTTTAGAATGAGCAAATCCTGTGTTATGAACAGTGTGTTCAGATTGAGCAAATACTGCGTTATGAACTCTGTGTTCAGATTGAACAAATACTGCGTTATGAACTCTGTGTTCAGATTGAGCAAATATTGCGTTGTGAACTGTGTGTTTAGATTGGGAAAAAACTGCGTTATGAACTGTGTGTTCAGATTGAGCAAATCCTCAATTATGAACTGTGTGTTCAGATCGAGCAAATACTGCGTTATAAACCATGTGTTCTGATTGAGCAAAAACTACGTTCTGAACTGTGTGTTCAGATTGAGCAGATACTGCGTTATGAACTCTGTGTTCAAATTGAGCAAAAACTGTGTTATGAACTGTGTGTTCAGATTGAGCAAATCCTGTGTGATGAACTGTGTGTTCGGATTGAGTAAAATACTACGTTATGGACTCTGTGTTCAGGTTGAGCAAAAACTGCGTTATGAACTATGCGTTCAGATTGAGCAAAAATTGCGTTATGAACTGTGTGTTCAGATTGAGCAAAATACTACGTTATGAACTGCGTGTTCAGATTGAGCAAAAACTGCGTTATGAACTGTGTGTTCAGATTGAGCAAAAACTTCGTTATGAACTGTGTGTTCAGATTGAGCAAAAACTGCGTTATGAACGGTGTGTTCAAATTGAGCAAAAACTGCGTTATGAACCGTGTGTTCAGATTGAGCAAAATATTGCATTATGAACTGTGTGCTCAGAGTGAGCAAAATACTGCATTATGAACTGTGTTCAGATTGAGCAGAATACTGTGTTATGAACTGCGCGTTCAGATTGAACATTGTGTTATGTTATGAGCTACGTGCCAAGTGAACAAAATACTGTGTTATGAGCTCTGTGTTCAGAATGAGCAGAATATTGTATTATGAGCTATGTGCCCAAATGAGCTGTGTGCCTAAATGAGCTGTGTGCCCAAAATGAGCTGTGTGCCCAAATGTGCTGTGTGCCCGAAATGAGCTGTGTGTCCAAATGTGTTGTGTGCCCAAAATGAGCTGTGTGCCCAAATGAGCTGTGTGCCAAATTAACAGAGTATTGTGTTGTGAGCTGTGCGCCAAGTCAGCCTTGTGTTATGAATAAGCTGTGTGCCAAGTCGACATTGTGCTATGTTATGAACTGTGTGTTCAAAATGAGTAGAAGTACTGTGTATGTGAATGTGTTCGGTACGAGCAGATAAAATATAGCAAAAGCATGAAGTGTGCAAGAAATGCAAAATGCATCGCAAAAAACGCAAAAATGAAGTACGTACTTCTCGCGTATGATGAGATAGGTGAGACTCAGGCTCCCGTCACAGTAAGTTTGCAGGCGCCCGTCGCGCGAAATCGGTAAAATGATGGAAGTTGCTGGGAGGTAATATATGCTCCTGCGGGTGGTACCTCTCCGGGTCAAATCGCCGAATCCTCGGAAGCAACGGTATAACGTCGAGCTCATCCTCTATTCTCGGGGCACGTCCGCCGTCTGGAATATCGTCAACCATCTGAAAAAAGATGCAAAAATGAGCACAATAAGCGAAATGGGCCAAAATTGCAAAAAGTCAACAAAAGTCAACTTTCGGGAAGAGAAAAAGTCAACAAAAGTCAATGCCTGAGAAAACGTGCTAAACTTCAAGACAAACATACCACAAGTGGTGAAAATGGGGAAAAAAACTTCGAAAACAAATTCTAATCGGTTCAAAATGAAGAGAATCGAAAGTTTTCGCGAAACAACTTCACATGGGGCATTGGAAAACGCGTATAAAGTGCAGATCTGAGAGAGAAAACTGTCTAGGAGCAAAGGAGAATGTGTTTCGGCCTTGTGTTTGTGAGCAAAAGTGATTTGGATGTGTATACTTAAAGATCCGGCCATCAAAAGACCAATCTGTCTCTGTTTTGCTAAACTGGTCGGCCAGCCAGTTTTTCTGGTTGGCCAACCACTTTCGTGGTCAACAGCTGGTCGGCTAGCATTCTAGGTGGTCGGCCACCCTCCTGGATGGTCTCTAAGGTCCATTGTTCTCCCTGTGTGTTTTGGTGATGATTGGAGTCCTCGGCTCTCGAGAAAGTACAAGAAAAGTACACTTTTCGGTTCAAAATGTCCCTGCGGGAACTTTAATTCAAGTCTTCGATGCGTAACTCATCGTTACTCGTCAAGAGCAAGGTGTATCCTTTTTGAGTATGTTGTGACCCCTCCGAGGGGTAAATCGGAGGTTACTGTTGAATTGCTCGCGTTAGGGCTTGTATCTCCTTTTTCAGCATTTTGCTTCAAATATGCTTTCGTTATGCACACCTTTCTCACACTTTAAGCGCATTGCCATGCACATTTTGTTTGCATTGTTATGCATTTTTCTACTTACATTGTTATGCACATTTCTCTCTCATTGTTATGCACTCCACCCGCGTTGTCGCGCACACTTAGGTTGCATTGTCATGCACCCCTCCATCGCATTGTTATGTGCACACTTAGGTTGCATTGTCATGCACCCCTACACTTAGGTTGCATTGTCATGCACCCCTCCATCGCATTGTTATGTGCACACTTAGGTTGCATTGTCATGCACCCCTCCATCCGCATTTTTATGCGCACACTTAGGTTGCATTGTCATGCACCCCTCCACCCGCGTTGTCACGCACACTTAGGTTGCATTGTCATGCACCTTTCCACTTGCATTGTCATGCGTTTTTCACTTGCATTGCCATGCATGTTTCCATCGACATTGTATATGCACGCATTTATATTGCATCTTGTTGTAACGTTGAGCATGTGTTTCTAACTATATTGTACCTGTTAAGTTTCTTTCTTATGCAGGCACGATATTGTATGTACGGTTCATTTAAAGCTGGCGCTACCAGACAATATTGTATGTACACTGCGTGAGATACAGTGAGAATCACATAATTTTCTTACATTCTTTCTGTTAGAATGTGTGAGACTGTGGTTTCTTATTCACTTGCTTAAATTGTTGCATTTATTGTGTAAAATTGCTTCATTACAGCTCTTTTTGCATGATCATAAGTTATGTTTGGCTTTGTGCATGTCATTTGCATTTTGCCCCTGCCCGCGGCCGCATCTCTTTGTTATCTTGCCTGTTTGTCTAAGTCTTCGGCCTTGTCAAAAATGGGTCGTCTTTGGGCTTTGACTTTCACTCACGTCACTTCTTGACTTCCGAGTTCTGTCAAAGAGAGGCAACTGTAGACACCCCATTTTTTACTGACCTTAAGACTCAGACGTCATCGATTGAGCGCTCGATAATTGTGCATGCTGTGTTCGTTCGAGTTTTCGGAGTTTTCGGCTGAGTGTCTTGCCTCCGGGCCTCCGAACTCTTTATGCTTTGGCTTGATTTGTGGATCAAGCCATGTTTCCCTTCCCTAGAGGGAGGGAGAGGTCTGTAGAGCACCTTTTTGTGGTCGTAGACCACTTTTCCTGCTTGGAGACTAGTTTCTAGGTTTCGGAGCCTTCGGCCGTACGCCTTGTCTCAGGACCGCTTAACGTTCTCTGTTTGGCTTGGTTTTTGAACCATGCCTTGTTGCCTCTGCCTAGAGGGACACTGTGGTACGGGAGACCACTTTTTCTGGTCGTAGAGCACTTTTGATGGCCGTAGACTAGTTTTCGAGGCTTCTGGCTACGCGCCTCGCCTCCGAACTTTCGTCTTGCATCCTTTTTGGTTTGTTTTTGGTACAAACCTTGCTTTCCTTTCTTGGAGGGTGGTATAAGGGTGGGAGACCAGTTTTTCCCCTTGGAGACCACTTTTCTTCCCTCCAGCTAGTTTTCTAGTCGGCCAATTGGTCTCCTTGGTCTTTGGGCCACTTTTTCTGGTCGGCCACCACACCACCACCTTTCTTTCAGTGTGCAGACCTCTCCTACCCATGGCCGACCACTTTTTATCCTGGGAGACCACTTCAAGTAGTTGGCCGACCACTTCAAGTGGTCGGCAGCTTTCCATCACCTTTTTGGAGATATTTTTAGGCCAACTGTTACAGTTGGACGGCACATAAGCCATCCTCCATACACATATGGAGGGATGGCTTTAGGCCAAAAGCTTGTTGCTTGTTCTCTATAAGAGAGAACCTCCCCCCTCCTCCTCCAGGTTCAGATTTGGTGGCTTGAGCTATAGATACACACTTATCTCTATATTTCCTTGTTTACTCTTGTTTTGTGCCTTAAAGTGTCATTTTATCATACTATTGCACACAAACACACACTCAAGCACCATACTCTTGTTGCTGAGGGTCTTTGAGGTTGGTTTTGGGGTCTTTGGACTGGTTTTGATCAAGGAAAGCTGCTAGAGTTGCAGCTGTAAAGGGGTTCTACAAGGGTGAGTTTCTACCCTCTTGAACCTTGCTTTTTGCTTAAGCTTTTAGCCCTACTTGCATGCTGTTTTTGGCTTGACTTTCTACAGGGAAAAAGTTTTGATTTTTAAGGCTTAGCATGTTTATTTAAGGTCCCTTTTGTGTTGGGGTGGTCTAACCCCTTTTGTGCCTTGTGAGGCCTTGTTTTGAACCTTCCTTTTAAGCTATTGGGATCACCTTGTTTTGGCCTTCTCACCACTGAAACTCAGAGAATTTTTAGTGGTGGAAATGATGTTTTGAGGTCCCAAATAGGAGAGGGCCCCTCTCCTTGTGTCTTGTATGCTTGCTTCATTTGCCTCATGTTTGAGCATGTTTGTTAAGCTTATGTTGGCTCCATCTTAGCATGTATTTAGGGTTATTTTGGCATGGCATACCACTATTTTGATTTGGTTTTGTCATCCCTTGCATGCCTTATACACTTGTAGTGTATTTCTCACAAACTAGTCTTGTATGCTTCATGAAGTAGCATGTCTTTCTAGCTTGTTTTGAATCCATTTCAGCATGTTCTTGGTGTTGTGTTGCCATGATATACCTCTGTTATGGTTTGGTTTGATAGCCCCTTACATGCTCCATGCACTTGTAGTGCATTTCCCTTCACTAGCCTAATGTGTATCATGCTTTTGATCAACGTTCTAGCATGCTTTTGGCTTAACTCTAAGAAGCTTTTGTCCATATTTTAGCATGCTCTAGCTTTGATTTGTGTTGATTTGATCATGCATGCCATGCTTTGTATAGCTATAGTGCATTCTAGCTTGTTAGCTTTGTGTATCAAGTCCACTAGCATGCATTGCTTGGTCTATTTGAATGATTTGGAATCATTTGTTATGAGATTTTAGTGCATGTTTCATGGTCATGCACTTGCATCTTCCACTTATTCCATGCTTTGGAGAGTTTGTATTTTTTGCCTTAAACACGAGTCATTGTATATGCATTCATGCCTAAGCTTGCGAGCTATCATTTCAATGTGTTTTGGGGGTTATTTTTCCATGATATAACTCTGCTTTTTGTTGGCGAAGCCATCTCATGCTCGGTTTTGGTAGGTGAAGTGTAATCCTCCCTATTGCCCTTGCATGATCCATGTTTTTGGCCCTCCATGCTAGCTTGTTTTGGCTTCCTTCCACGTATGTTTTAGACTCATTTTGACATGTTCTAGGACTGTTTTGGGTTTCCTTGACCATATGCTTCATTTTTTGCATACTTGTAGTGCAATTGGCCTTGCTAGCTTCAAGTTTTGAGCACCATAGCATGCTTCATTTGTGTTGTGTACATGATTTGGCATCATTTATCATGACATTTCAGAGCTTATAGCATTGTTATGTTCCCACTTCATTCACCCTTTGAGTGCCTCTAAGGCTTGTGCATTTGTTACCTTGTTTGTGGCCTAGCATGTATGTCATCTTGCCTAGGTCCTTCAGCCCTCATCTTAGCATGTTTTGGTCTTTGTTTAGACCTAATTAAGCTCTGTCCATGGTTGGTTCATGCATTTGTGCCAAGTGTTGCATGTCTCTTGCATAGTCCCCCTTTCTAGCCTTATGCCTTAAGGACCCTAGCATGCCATACTTGTATTGTTTGAATGATTTGGCATCTTTTCTTACTTGATTTCAGTGCCTATAGTGTTGTTACACTTCCACATTTGTCACTCTTTGAGCACTCTTGAGGGTTGTGCTCTTATGCCTAGTTGATGGGCCATTGCATTGAGCATGCTTGTCTTGATCTTCATGCCTTAGTTTCATCATTATGGCCACTGATTTGGGCATGATTATGGTCTGTCCATTTTGGTTTAAGTCCATTGAGCATTGTGTATGCCATGTTACATTGCATTGTGTATGCTATGTTGTTGTTTGCATTGTGCATGCCATGTTCTTAGCATTATGTATGCCATATTCATTGGATTGAGTGTGCCATGTTGTTACATTGCATTGAGTATGCCATATTGTTCATTGCATTGTGTACGCCATGTTCTTTGCATTGAGTATGCCATGTTGTTCATTGCATTGTGTATGCCATGTTCTTTGCATTGTGCATGCTTAAGTTGTTTGCATTGTGTATGCCATGTTGCTTGCATTGTGTTTAGATTAGGTGTTAGTCCAAACACGAGAAACGAGGGACGTTTTATACTTGAAATGAAGAAACGTGCCTCAATTCTCGGTCACCGACCCTCTTGGTCATACATGATAGAGTTCAAGGCTTTATGTGTTTATTTGTGCATTCATTTTACATTGAATTGTGAAATTTGGCTTCTCGGCCATCATGCATCGAGATGCGTGATTGGTGGCCTGAGGGTCGAGAACCACACTCCCTTGAGCTTATGAAATGATAGGAAGGGTGGTTGTGCACACATATCTTGCAAATACATTGCTATGCCCTTTCTTACTCTCTATTGCAGCAAACTGGAGAAGTGCAGCAAAAACAGGTCGGCCGACCAGTAACACTAGTTGGCCGACCACTTTATCTGGTCTGCAGCAAAGAAAAGTGGTCGACAGGTGGTCTCCCACATCAAAAATTGATCGGCCATGCTCCTATAGGTCCCCAAGGTGAGTTAGAAGCCATTTGGAGCTTTGTGCAAGGTTCTGAGAACAATTGCAAATAGAGGCAAGTTGGGGCATCGTGACGGATTTCCAAACGAGGCGACTGGGCATGCATGCACTCCTCTTCCCGAGGACCTCTCTTTACTGCTTTACTTAGCTAATTTGCTTAGCTAGTTTATGCTTTGGTTTTGTACTTAATTAGTTAATGCGTTTAGCTATTTGATTTGTGTTGTAAGAATTAGTTAGTTAACTTGCTAGTTAATTAGCTTCGATTTGTACTTCATTAGTTAACTAGGATTAGTTAATTAGTTTTGTGATGTAATAATTAGTTTAATTATTCAGACCCTCCGTCGAGAGGGCCAACTGTTGTAATAAGCGTGCGTGTGTGTGATGCATGTCTTCTAACCCCCATATCTTTCTCTCTTTTACTTAACTGCTGACGATGGTTAGTTTTAGGGCATATTTCAATTAGCATACTTTTGTTTCGCATGTGCGCATCATTCATTTTGTCTTGCATGCACCAGGCTCGGCGCATCATACTAACTGCATTGTACTTCAATACATTTACTTGGATACGTGTTCAACAGCATGCTATCAAGTTGCATTTCACATGACATTCTAGATAGCCGAGCCTATCTTAGTTACATTTTTGCATGTGTTGCATTAGCCATCTTAACATGAACTAGGATCATGCATGATTTCTAACTAGTTCTCTGTTTTGGCTCGGAGTACACTATAAGTGTTTACGCTTTAGCACCTTGCGTGCGTGTAAGTGTTGCCATGTTTAGCATGCTTGCCATGAAGCTAACTGCTTAAGTGATTAACTGCATGAATGCTTGTGGATGAAGGTTGGATTGTTTGAATTGGAACAATTCATCGAAATACGAGTTTTAAGCCCACTTGAGGGTGGAAAAATCTACGACTTAGCCTACTTGTGAGTAGCAAACTTCAAACCGTTTTCAAACAAACGAACATGCAATGTTTTGTTCCAACTTAGGCGGTCTAGTCTATACTTGTATGTTGTGCGCATCACATAGTAATTCTAGGTTAATAACCGGAATAAGAACACATGTGTTTTCAAAAACAAAATATCATGTTAGTAAAGGTCGATCTTTGATCGGACGAGCGGGGGTGCTCATTGCATGACATTCCCCTCTTATACCCAAGTTCCCGAGCTGAGGCAACTTTGGTGATGATGGACATGTGGCCTTAGGCACGAGTCAGGATTTCCTAAATTTCCCCCAAAATAAAATATTTAGGTGGCGACTTTGTATCGGGCAAAGAAGCCCATGTTTGGCACTTCTTTATAAGAACCAGTTTTCCAAAATGATTTGCCAGATTTGGACTCTTTGGTGATTTATCGGTCTCATATTGCACTTTGTGAGATTAGATTCAAAACTGTGACACGAGTCCGAACTTGTAGTAGCTAAAGAACAAACGAATTCGCGCCCTTGCAGTGCCAAGCCGGGAGTTCTCGGGCGGTCTACACGACTTCGCAAAGTGGGCTTAAAACTCACATTTATCGAATTGTTCCAATTTAAGCAACAAAGCCTTCATCCACAGGCATTTATGCAGTTTAGCAATTAAGCAACTAGCCTCATGGCAAGCATGCTAAACATGGCATTTATGACAATCACACTCATGCAATATGCTAAAGAATAAAAGCTTACCGAGTACTCCAAGCCAAAACAAAGCTAGTTAGAAACAATGCATGATCCTAACTATATAAGGTGCCTAATGCAACACATGCAATAATGCAATTAATAGGCTCGGCTACTAATATGGCATATGATTTGATTTGATAACATGTGATAAACACGTATTCAAAGAAGTGTATTGAAATACAATGCAGTTTGAATGATGCGCTAAGCCTCGGTGCATGCAAGACAAATGAATAATGCAAACATGCAAGCATAAGGTATGCTAATTGAAAAATGACCCTAAACTAACCATCGAAAGCGGTTAAATAAAAAGGGAAAAAGACATGGGGTTGGAAGACATGCACACACACACACACGCACACTTATTACAACATTGGGCCCTCGCGAAGGAGGGTCCGAATGAATAAGCTAAGCTACACTAAGCTAAGCAAACTAAGCTAATCTAATTAAACTAATTAGATTAATTATTAGAAAACAAAATAAAGAAATAGCTAAGCTAAGCTACTTAGTTATTACAACACTTAACTAATTATCAACTAGTTAATTAAATTACAAAACCAATGTGCAGTAATTAAACATTTAGAGCACTGAACTACACTGCCTCAGCTCTGCTTTGTAAAGTAGAAGATGCATGGACTCGGTTTTCAACCCTAAAAAGCCAACCGGTTTGCTCTTGAGAGGCTCTGTTTGTAGGGTTGAGCTTGCTCCAAGAACTTTCTGCTCCACCATACCAAACCAATGCTGAGGACTGCACTAGTGGCCTGCCGGCCATGAATGCTTGCTGCCGGCCATCTGCCGGCCAAAAATGTGCCATGTTGGCCAAGGATGAAGCACTCCGGCCACTGGTGTGCTGAATCACCACACTGCAACAGAGCACAAACCGAGGAAAATAGAGGGTTTTCCAAAGGTATGTTTGTACTGTGCCCCTTCTTATCATCTCAAAACATCAAAGGAGTGGCACTCTTGGATCCAAAACCACCCATCAAGCATTTTTAATGCATGATGGCCAAAGATCCAAGTTGTACACTTTCAATAAATGCACAAAAAGAAGACTCTAGACCACTACCTTGTCATGAATGATCAAAGCCAACGGAGACCAAGGAGATTGGCTCATTTCATCACTCTGAGTATGAAATGCTCCAATCTACCTTGTGTTCAATATAACGTCCGATTGAACACATGCAATGCAAACACAACATGCTTATCTTGCTCAGGTTTGACTTGTCATGTTTTATTTGGTCATTTTACATTACCAAACCATTCTTTAACTAGTTAAGTCCAAGGTGAGTGTCCTCTAATGAGAGAGAGGTCAACTAAAGGATGATTTAAGACATGGGAGAGATCATGCCTTTGGTTAGTAGAAACCCTCAAAAGAGGATTAAAACCATTGAGCATAAGCACTATCTCAAGCTTAAACACAACCTTAAGGCTAACCAACCCTCAAAGCAAATGAAAAAGTGAAGAAATGAGGGAGGTTGCAGATATTTCAGTGCTGAAATGGCATGAAAAATGATACTACAACATGCAAGTAACTCATGCACAACATGTTCAAAAGCCAAAAACACTAAACTAGTGAAGAGCACTACACTAGAGGCATGCAATACAAATCCCCAAAGGCACAAACACTTTAAAACAGTCCTAAAATAGTTTAAAAGGAGTTCTAAAACATGCTTGAAGTAAGCTAAAAAAGGCTAGAATGAAAGGCCAACACATAGCACAAACTAGACTATTAAGCACAATTGCACTACAAGCATACAAAGTAAGCCTCAAGTGGCCAAACCAGCTCAAAATAGATTTAAAGCAAGTCAAAAAAGTAGCAAAAACATGCTGAGATCAAGTCACAAAAAGGTAGAAAAACATGCTCACATATTGGGCTATCTACACTTTCAAACAACACACAAGGGGAGGCTACCCCCTCCTATTTTGGACCTCAAAACAAAGTTTATACCACTGAAAATCTACTAGAATTCAGTGGTTAGAAGGTCAAAAATAATTGTTTTAAAACTTTGAAAAATGGCATAACAACTTAGCAAACAAGCTACAAAAAGGGTGGACCACCCCTTACTCCAAAACAAGCCTCAAACCACCATTTTAAACCATAAAAATAGAGATTTCAGAGGTTAGAACCAGCCTCAAAATAGCATGCAAAAGTGGCCAAATAAGTATTTAAATTATGCTTAAAATACAAGTACTGTACCTCTTTGAAGACAAGATGATCAAGTTTGATCAAGAGCTCACAAGCAAAAGTGTAGAGAATAGGACCAAGAAAAAGGCAAGTCAAACCAAGAAAAAATCCTCTTCTAGGGCTCAAATAGGACCTCAAGCAACCTCAACACCAAGATGATCAAGTTTGATCAAGAGCTCACAAGCAAAAGTGTAGAGAATTTTGGCTTTCAGGCAAAAAACTTAGAGAGAGAGGATTCTAGAGAGAGAGAGAAATTTTTTTGTCTCCAAAATTTCCAACCTTGAGCATGCAAGAGGAAGGCCTATATATATAGAAGATACAACATCCTCTTAAAGAGATCCAACCATCCACGTGCAAGCAGATGCTCCAATCTGTGCAAACAGCTGGCACAAAATATTAGAAAATATCCACTGATACACGGGTGGCCGGCCAGCCATCAGGGGCTTATTGATGGCCGGCAAGCCAAAGTCCATGGCCAGCAGGCCAAAGTCCATGGCCGGCAGTGCCTTAACATGGCCAGCAGTGCATCAAGAATAACATGCTGGAAGGACCAAAACATGCTCCAAAAATGGATAGAATTGATGTAGGGTTTGGAAAGCTCAAACCTGGGGCATTCTGCCACGGAGTTCGAGCGCTCGACGAGCAATCAAACTTGTCACTGGATGTACTTGCAAGAACGGTCAAAAATGGGGTGTCTACAGTTGCCCCTCTTTGACAGAACTCAGAGTCAGAAAGATGACGTGAGTGAATGTCAAAGCCCAGAGACGACCCATTTTGACAAGGCCGCAAGACTTAGACAGACATTCAAGATTACAATATAGATGTGCCCGCAGGCTAGGGCAAAATGCAAATGGTATGCACGATGCAAGAGCATACCTTACGATCATGCAATGAGGCCGTAACAAAGCGTTTAAAACCAAATATTATGCAAAGAATACGCCATATTTTAAGCAAACCAACGAGGCACAATAATCTCACACATGAGAAGAAGTAAGCAAATAAACACGCCACGCGTGAGAATGACAAGTCAAACCGTATTTCATGCAGAAAGGATGTAAGAAAATTATGCAATCTTAACAGCGCCTCACGCAGGGAAGGCTAAGAGCGACTGTCGGGCGCACTCAATGGCTAAAACAAAACACATCCTAGCGCGTCACACCCGAGAGGAGAAAAAGAAGTGGTGTGAACACCAGAGAGTGGTATAAATATCGAAACACGTCCCAATGTTTCTAACCAAGACAAGATGGTATAAGCGTCGGACACACGTCCCCAACGCTTCTAACCGGGGAATGGTATAAACATCAGGCGCACGTCCCAATGTTTCTAACCAAAGCAATGTGGTGTAAGTGTCGGACACACATCCCAAATGCTTCTAACCGGGGAATGGTATAAACATCGGGCGCACGTCCCAATGTTTCTAACCAAAGCAAGGTGGTATAAGCGTCGGACACACGTCCCAAATGCTTCTAACCGGGGAATGGTATAAACATCGGGCGTACGTCCCATTGTTTCTAACCAAAGTAAGATGGTATAAACGTCGGACACATGTCCCAAAAGCTTCTAATCGGGGAATAGTATAAACATCAAGTGCACGTCCCAATGTTTCTAACCAAAGTAAGGTGCGGTATAAGTATCGGGTGTACCCGAATGCTTCTAACCAGAACAAGGTGTGGTGTAAGCACCGGGCATACCCGAATGCTTCTAACTAAAACAAGGTGTTCAAAAGACATGAATGATCTTACTTGGAATTCCTCTGAATGAATCGTACATACAATATCGTGCCTGTATAAGAAAGAAACTTGACAAGTACAATGCCATAGGGATGCGTATTCTATGCGAGACAAAAGACTGTAACACAATGTTAGAGGCATGCTTCACATACAACATGCAAGAAACAAAACAGAAGTATATTCTATGCAAAATAATCAACGATGCATATTCAATGCGACATGCATATTCTATGCAAACATGGTAATGCATGTTCTATGCAACAATTCAAAACATATGTTCCATGTAATGACAAAGAAATGCATATTCTATGCAACGACAAAACATGTTTGATAAAGACGACTCGAAGGTAACTTCTAATTTACCTTTTGGAAGAGTTGCAATATGTCAAAAAGGATACACCTTGTTCAAGCTGATGAACGATGACCACCACACACCAGAAATGCAATTTTAAACTTTTGCGAAGGCATTCAAAATCAAACTTTGAGCATACCTTGCATTTGTTGGAATCCAAGGACACAAGTTAAAGCCAAGGAGGCAGGGGAATATTTTGGAAGCCTGCCGACCATTAGGGGAGGTCGCCAGCCACCTGCCGGCCATTGCTGGTGCCTACTGGCCACCAATATGTTATTACCGGCCATCGATGTGCCACTGCTGGCCATCAATGGCAGATTTGGGCATTTTTGACCTTTCACCCTTAGGTCTTTAAAAGCAAGTGATCCCACTTCAGTTGCTCACAAAACCTTATCCGAAATTCTTCCTCCTTGCTCTTTAGGTGCTCCTTCTCTCTAGATCCACGCATCCTACGTGTTTTCCAACATCCTAAAAACATTTTCTTCGCTAAAACCGTCTAGTTCTCTTCACTTTGAACTGATCAAAATTTGATTCAGACACTTCTTTCCTCATTTCCACCATTCTAGGCTCATTGCCTCGTGTTTCTCTCAAGGTTAGTACACTTTTCCCGACTTTGACTTTCTTTGACTTTTTCTCTGTCCTAGGGTTAACCTTTTCAAAGTTTCACTCTTTTTTCTCTGTTTTCCTCACTTTTGCTTCTCTTTCATCCATTTCAGATGGCAGATGATGTCCCTCATGACGAGGCTATCCCCGCGCTTCATCCAGTAGAGTTCGAGGCTGACTTTGAGGCCGAGCCAGAGGCCAAGCCGGAGCTATTACCACCAAGCATACGCCCCTTCGATCCAGCGAGGTACCATCCGGAGACTCATATAGTGTCTATCGTAGGATGCATCAAAGCCTTTACCAACTTTGCTGAGGATGTGCCAGATGACCTTCTACTGAGAGAGCCAGCGTCTCATTTGTCAGCCATTGCTGTAGAGGTATGAACACTATTTTTCTATGGTACTACCCTTAACTGTTTGCATTTCTTGCGCTGTTTTGATCTGATTGCATCTTATAGACTACCTTGATCTGACTGTGTCTCATATATTACTGCTTTATATTCAACTGTACTTTCATTGCTTGATCTGCTTGCGTCTCATGCATTACCACAGGACGGATCCCGCTCTTTCAGAGGCTACGGTACGACGATCACTCGAGATTGGTATGGTGAGCTCCCAGTTAGGGTTCGTGACATTATTGATGAGACGGGCTATGGTCTCTTCTGCTCTAGCCTGACTCGGGTTGTAGCGAGCCGTCCCCTCTTAGAGGTTTTAGTGGATAGGTGATGGGACACCACCAACTCCTTCCATTTCTCCACGATGAGGGAGATGACGATGACCCCTTCCGACTTTGCCATGATCACTGGCTTAGGCATAAAGGGCGATTCGATCCCTCTCAACCTTGATATGGGAGAGTGGGAGGCAGCATGGGCCGCACTGCTTGGGGCACACCCACTGACACTCTGGTCAGGCATGGTCCAGTATAGCCAGTTTGAGGAGCAGTTCAGAGGGACTGAGCCCGAGACCATCGAGGCGACAGAGCAATACGCCAGAGGCTTTCTGATGTTCCTTTTCCGTACCACCTTGTTTTCGAACAAGTGGAATACCGTGGGCTTGTATCTGCTGAGCGCTTTGGTAGCGCTCCAGTGAGTTCAGTTTTGTGACTGGGGCGGAGCTGGCATCACCACTTTGTATGGATACATAAGCTCGACTTCTCGCATGAGTGGGAGCTTATTCGCTGGCTATTGGCGGGCTTGGGAGGTACACAACTTAGTTCCCCCTTTTCGCTTTACATTTTCTGCTTCGCATTTCTTGCTTTACATTTGTTCAACATATGTACCTTCTACTCTGCATTTTCTATATCTGCTCATACACTGTATGCTTTTTGCTTTGCAATTTTTGTATATGCTCATACACTGTATGCTTTCTGCTTTGCATTTTCTGTATCGGCTCATACACTGTATGCTTTCTACTTTGTATTTTCTATGTCTGCTCATACACTGTATTGATCACACTTTCCCTACAGCTGTGGGTGTACGCATACTTCCTGGCTCTTGCTCCAGTGTCACGACCCAAACCCGGCCCTATGGGTTTAGCACCGGAACCGGCCAGTAATCCGAGATTACCGAAGGCCTGTAGAACAGTAATACAGTAATACAGTAAAACAGAGTATAGGGCCTGGCGGAAGCCAATACAGTAAATAAATAATGTCCATTGAGCTGTGACAGTCTATATGAAAAAGACTTTCATACGTGTATATATAACCAGTACAGAACAGTATGTACAATATTTACAATCATTCAGACTAGGGACTCAACCCTATATAACAGTACGGTAAACATTCAGTCTATACAAAACAGTGGGACGGTACAGAAGGGGGAATTGTAAAACACCCCTAGGCCTTAACACGATAGGCACGGAACCTCGCAGTGAGGCACAGTAGTTGGCTTGACAAAACTGGAGTTACCCTGACGCTCCGAGCCGCGGTCTGGTGCCTGTACACCTACATATATATATGAGCAGTGAGCTAAAGCCCAGTGAATAACATAATGCGTAAAGAGGTTAAAGAATGAATGTCCTTACAGTATGAAAACAGTCCATTTAAACAGTATTCAGTCATTCAGTCGGTACAGTCATATGTGGTACACTCATTAGCATAACAGTACAGTAAACAGTAGGTCTTAAAAGACCGAACAGTAATGATGGCCATCAGTCAGTAAACAGTAGTGGTTCCAACAAGGGAACCGACAGAGAATTCTGTCGCAGTAACAGTAAACAGTAGGTGCTAAGGATGCCACAATACAGTTCAGAATATATGACATACATTCATTCAGTTAACAGTGATCAGTTCAGAAAATAGTACAGTTCGGTTGTTCAGAAGATAATCATTTGTGAACATATCTTTACACAATCGTTACTCACAGAGTTTGGGCTACAGTATGCTAGAGTGTCTCCTCAGTCGCCAACCCTACACAGTTAACAGATTGAACACACTAAGCTACACAGCTGGAAAAGATAATAACTTAATCCCTAATGCCTCGGTGTGTTCTACATCTATATCCTCATTAAGATGTCTTAAATTAGGCCTAAGAACGCCTAGAATGGGATGAGGATGCATAGATGTGATCAGAAAATAGTTTCAGAATTTTCAGAAAAATAGAGTCCCGCTCGAGCGGTAATGCAACAAAGGTACACGCTCGAGCGTAAACTTTCCCGCTCGAGCGTACTGTAAAAGTACTGGATGAGTGAAATCTCCGCTCGACGCCCGCTCGAGCTTGAGACATGACTCCGCTCGAGCGTCCAATTCTCCGCTCGAGCGGACTGTAAAACAGTGCAAAGAGATGCTGGATGCTCGGATTCCACGCTCGAGCGCCACTTACCCCGCTCGAGCGTAAGTGCAAAATCTGGGAATTCCAGATTGCACCTCCAAGCTCAAACTCACATTCAAATGTATCAAAACCAATCCTCTTGGGCCCATTTTCTGGAAAACATTTATAAACACATAGAATAACATGGTTCAAAGCTCAATTTGAGAAATCAAGCCCAAGGGTGTTCAATTCAAACTCAATTTCAAACCATTTTTCAAGAATATGAAGAACATGCAAACATGCATGAATTCAAACCAATTCAAAGCTTCAATTTGATGCTCTAAGGAGCCAATTGTTTCCAAAACATGATGAAATCATGGACTTGAACATAATTGTGAACATGCATGCAACATTTTGCCATGAACTCAACTCAAACTCCAACAACACTAACATGCATGCATGAATTATGCTCTAATTCAACACCAAAGAACCAATTCTAGACTTGAATCACTAGAGGCTCAAGAATCTTGCATGAATAAGCTTAAACACAACAAAGAGGGGTTGAATTCCTTACCTAGAGCTTTAGTTACAAGGTGAGGAAGCTTAATTTGCAACCTATGTTCCAATTCCTTCAATTACCATGCAATTTATAAGCAAAATGAGATGAAATTCACTCCTCTAGTTCCTCTCTCTCTATGGTCGGCAAGAGCAAGAAAATGGCTGATGAATTGTGTGCTTAAGTGTAACATAAGGCTCAAATATGTTATTTTGAGTGGGCCACTTAAGGGTTAGTTTGGTAAATAAGGCCAACTCTTTAATTAGCTTATTTTTCATCATACCTAATCAGTTTTCAGATAATTATACCACAAAATCACATTAATCATGATGATCATAAAACATCAATCTTTTCTGAATTCGGCCGCCGATAAGGCCTTCAATTAGCAGTTTAAACATAAGACATGAACAGATCAAACAAACAGTCAACAGATAAAATGCAATTCAAACAGATGTATTCATTCAATTCAGTTTCAATTTCGGTCAGTCAGTTCAGTACTTTTAATCAGTTCAATTATCAGTCATGATCAGTTCAGTTTAACGGTAATCAGTGTTTATCGGTAGGCAGTGGTGAGGGTTATTACATCCAGAGCCTATAGAGGAGACTCCGACGATAGTCTCGTTTTCTTGGATATATGACAGCCAACTCCGCCGTAGGACCCGAGAAAACTTTATGTTTTTCCGCCAATACTTCGATATAGTTGCGGGGCATGAGGTAATCCAAAACAAAGTCATTCTACTTTTCAATCAACTTGATACACGCATTAAGTAATTGACAGTGACTAATCATCTGTTCATTCTTTTATTTTCAGATCACATGGCAGCCGTGGGACACGATACCATCAGGGCTCTGATCCCAGTTTGACACAACTAGGGTCATCAATCGCCATCATATCCTTCTCGAGGGCCCGATCTACCATGCCTGGTTCTTGGGCGAGCGTTTTACACGCAAGACTTTAGGACTGCCTACCCTATTCATACCGATGGCGCCTCCAGTGTCCATGAAAGAGACATACAGACTGTCTGTCGACCAGGTGATCCAGTTCATGGTAGGGTTGGAGGCGGACTACTTTTCTGTGCAGGGCGATTAAGCGACCTTTATCCAGACACATCTGATGCTGCCTCTGATCGGCATTCGTGGAGGTGACGGAGCGAGAGCTCCATCTGTGAGAGAGAGAGGTTGAAGGGCCATGGTAACCAGGACCCGTGGTAGGAGAGATTTTGAGGAGAGACAGAGGGTGGGATGGCTAGAGCTGCCTACTACATTGACTTGCTGGTGACCCACAAGGGAGAATATTAGATTCCCATTGAGCCCGCACCAGCTGGTCATGAGCTTGCACCAGCTGGTCATGAGCTTGTCGAAGTTCGAGACCCGACTCCGATATGTACCATACTTTACATTTTGCGCATTCAGTTCATTTCAATTGTGCTCCATAGACCACTGATCATGTCAACACATTTACAGGCATCCATAGAGTACACCGAGCAGGCTCTTGAGCTAGCAGCATCTCTGATAGGGATGGTTCAGATGAGCATAAACTTGCTCAGCCTCTACAGGATTCTGGTAATTTCCTTCAGTTTGCACTTCATGCCATGAAATTCTCTACTGACGCATTAGCATTTTAACTACAACCTGCTCCAACCTGCTCCAGACAAGCTCCGACACGTAGCCGAGGTAGAGCCAGGGGCATCCACGGCGACAATAGCCCCTCAGAGCCCGTCCTGGACGAGGATGATGATGAGACAAGCGAGGATGAGGGTGAGGCTGCGAGTCCACAGTCAGAGTCATCTGAGGATGAAGATGACGTCGTCAGCTCGGATTCTGCTAGTGGTGAGGCTGGAGAGATAGAAGAGGGCTCCGGTTCAGACTCTGATTCAGATTCAGATAGCGGTGCCGATGGAGATAGTGCTTCAGAGTCCACTCTGCCGAGGAAGATGACGAAGAGAGCCTCTCGAGCTTGAGGTGGCTGGTGCCGATTTAGATGCTTTTTGCTTTGTTTTCTTTTCACTAGTAGTGTTAGCACAGTGTACAACCTTTGGCTGTTTTCTTTTCTTTGTAAACCTTGTTATCCTTTGTAAAAAGTAACCACGGTTGGAATGAAAACTCAGTTTTTGATTTTTTTTTTAAAAAGTGTTGTATCTTGCATTCTGAGCATCGCATAACATCGCACAACATGAAAAAGAGATTGGTCATCTTTGAAAACTGCACATTCTAATGATATTGTCTTAATTAGGTAGTGAACCAACTAACAACTGAAAGAACAAAACAACTCGAAAAACAATACAAGGTCTTGACAGGCTAATCAATATAAATATGACTTGATAAGCTAGACAAGGACTCGATAAACAGCATAAATACAACTCAATAAACAAAACCAGATACTTAAAACTTAAATAAACATGCTCAAGCCCCCAAATGACCAAGAACATCACCTCCAAAGATGCCAATAACAGAATTCAACTGCTAAAAACAATTGAATCTTCACAAAGGGGGTCAGTAAGCATGAGAGGGAGGCTGCTGGCCATGGAGGACGGCCTGCCGACCATCAATGTGCCCCTGCAGGCCATTGATGAGCCTCTGTCGGCCATCAATAAGCCCTTGCCAGCCAGCGATGAGTAGAACCTCTGAAACATTAACACCTGGCCTCCACTCACAGCCTTATCTTCTACAAAAGCTCCAGCTTCATGGTTTCTTCATTCCAGCTCTATTTTTGCCCCAAATGGAGCCATTGTTCCCCAAAAAACTCTCCAATTGGATTGCAACTTTAAATGGCTCGGAAAAGCTGAACTTCCGGAGTTTCGAGATAAATGCACTATTCCCGCTGAGTCGTGCTTCGCTGTGTTTTCCATTTCTTCATGCCGCGGCTAGATGTTGGAACCCGGTTACACTTGTTTTCAACTTTGGCGGACAAGAGGTATGCCCCATAATCGAAGAGTTCCAAGCTTTGATGGAATCCCAGCGTGAGAAGAAAATCTTGCCCCAGTCTCATTTTGGCCATATCCAAGCTTTAGGACAGATGTGTGGGCTCGCTTTATACAATGCTCGATCTTTGGTTCGCAATGGAGAGTTGGATATCCCCAACTTGATTCATCGGTTTTCTGACACCGGTGACCGCAGTGACTATCATTGGCAAAGTTTTCAGCAGCATGCCCTCTACTTGTGTATGTTAGCTCATTTTCTGCTTGCCCCTGGCTTCAGAGGGTCTAGCATTCGCTTGATCGAAGCTGCCCAGGGCTTGAAAGAGGGCAAGAGCTACATTGGCTTGACACTAGCAGAGACTTTAATGGGTTTGGATGCTTTTCATCACCGAGAGACAACGAAGTTCATAGGAAGTCCACTACTCTTGCAAATAATGTTTCCAACCCTTCTCACATTCGTTTCTCACATCACTTGGCCCTCAGGCTCTGTTTTTCTCTCAAAACCCTTTTCTCACTTTTCCTCTCCACATACACCTCTCTATTCTTTAATATCTTTTATTTTTAACCCCTTCCAAAAAATGGCTCATGGACAGGTTGAAAGTAGTGGACTCTTGCCCTGCATATTCAGTGCGTAACTATTTCTTTTGCCCACGGCCAGTTGATTTCCCGAACGAAGGGTGGTGGTGCCATTGGATGTGCAACAGGTCTGCTGTTGACATTGTTTGGTGTTGCCCCTAGTTTGATCTGCCTGAGATGAGCTACAACATGTCTCAACAACCCGGCATTCAGTTGACTGGCTTGACGCACTGTGTCTTCTATTTTCCATTCTGGTTTAGGCATCTGTTCGGACATGACCAGACTTGCCCAAATGAGGGGAAGGAGTACCCAGCTTCATTTCTGATCCGAGGCTCAAAGCTAGCTTGATACCCCACTGCTTGGATGATAAGAGAACTTCTGGCCCCCACTCCTAATTTCAGTTGCGCCCTTTTTTGGTAAATGCAGAGCTTGGCTTGAAGATGAGGCACAAACTGGGCCTACTTTGGCATCTGAAGCTTCCACAAGCTCTGGGATGGAATGCAGAAACACCTGACTCAACTATGCCCCAAGTTTATTGCTTTAATCTGTACTTTCAAGTTTTCCTTTTGAATGTAATAAAAAGCAACTTCAATTTGAATCAAGAGGCAGAGAACTCTGTATTGAAATCAATGAAATTGAAGGTTGTCGGTACTGAAAAATTTTCATTTGGTCCAAAAATGGTCTAAGTTGTAAAAAGATTAATTTGAACAAAATCAACTTTTATTAAAACTTTTCAAAACCATTTTCGATAAGGATCACAACTGGACATACCCGGAATCTATCCTTCAGATGTACAACCCCGAATCCAATAACTAGAAAGTTGCCCCTTGTCTGAATAGCACAGCATTGTACTATAACGACCTCTCATAGCAAAGATCACAACCGAACTCTTGGATGCAGAAAAGTCAAAGATGACTAAAACAATGACATGGACAGAGTTGATTTGGAAGTGTTTATGGCTGGACTTCAGAATGAAGTTGCCTACGTATCCCAAAGATGGGAATCAAGCCTTACGTAGTTCGGTTCGGGTTCACTCGAGTATTAACACTCTCCTTTTGTGCTCTAACTTTTGCCAAGGCCGCACTTTCTGGGTTTTCAACCTTCCAAGCTCAGTTTTTCTTTTTTCAAATTTTTTTGTGCTCTAACTTTTGCCTAGGTCACCCTTTTGGGTTTTTGGCCTAGCGAGCCACTCAGGGGTAGTATTTTTTCAACTTGTTCGTGTTGATTGGTTGGGAGAATTCAAGGCCGTCTAGGTCCATAAGAACGATAGCTCCATCCGACCAAATAGACGTGATGATGCAAGGACCAGTCCAATTAGGTCTTAACTTGCCCTTAGGATTGTGGATGGGAGCTCGGTTGTCTTTAAGCCCCAAATCCCCTTATTTTAGATTCCTGGACTTAACTTTCTTGTTGAAAGGCCTAGAAATTCTTCGTTGATAACCTTGGACGTGGTACAGTGCTTTCAGTGTCCTCTCATTGAACAACATAAGTTCCTCGAACCTGCTCTGCAGCCAATCCGCTTCTGCTATCTGGCACTCAGCCATAACCCACACCGACGGAACCTCAACTTCTATCGGCAGAACAGCCTCCATTCCATAAACCAGAGAATACGGAGTTGCCCCAGTAGATGTTCGAATTGATGTTCTCTAACCCCAAAGAGAAAATGGTAGCTTGTTTGGCCAGTCCTTGTAGGTTTTCACCATCTTCTGTAAAATGTGCTTGATGTTCTTGTTGGCGGTCTCAATAGCTCCATTGGTGTGTGGCCAATATGTGGATGACTTATGAAAAGCCATGTTGTATTTCTCCAACAAGTCGATCATTTCCTTCTTGAAAAGGGAACCGTTGTCTGAAATGCTCTCATTCGGGACCTTATAACGACAGATGATTTTATTCCTGATGAACTTGGCTACGTGCGACACTTTCAACACTGCCTAGAATTGGGCCTTGACCCACTTTGTAAAGTAGTCTATTGCCACTAGGATGTACTCATGCCCGTTTGACCCCTTCGGAGTAACTGCCCCAATAACATCAATTCCCCAGACTGACAATGGCCTCGGTGAAGTTATGTTATACAGCTTTGACAGCGGGATATTCATGCGATTTGCATGGATCTGACACTTGTGGCATCGCCGAACAAAACCAATACAATCCTCCTCCATGGTTATCCAGTAGTAACCTTGTCTGAGAATCTTCCGAGCTAGCATCACCCCGCTCGTATGCGATCTGCACTCTCCTTCGTGGATGGCCTCCATTAAGCGCTTTGACTCTTTAGCATCGACACGCAGCTTATGTATTCCCAAATGGCCCCGTTTGTACAATTTACCCCAATAGATGTTAAACTGAACAGCTATTAGCCGTATTGCCTTTTTATCTTTGGCATTTGCCCCTAGTGAATAAGCCTCCTTTTCCAAGAAGTTTCAGATGTCATGATACCAGTGGTTCTGATCTTGTACTTCATCTATCGCGGCAAGTAGCTCGTAGGATGACACATACCTCTGTTCAATAATGATTGGACGCATCTGAACTCCCAAAGGGATGTCTATCATTGAACATAGAGTTGATAAAGCGTCAGCGAACCTGTTGCTCTCTCTTAACAGATGGATGAAGGGCTTCTCAAACCTAGGAATTAGAACGCCTAAGGTTTGGTTATAAATTTTCATCATTTCTTCTTTAACCTTCCAACCTCCTTTCGCTTGAGACACAACCAGGTTCGAGTCCCCATTGACGTCCAACCGTTTTTCCCCTAGTTCCAGGGCGGCTTCTAAGCCAGTGACACATGCCTCGTATTCTGCTTAGTTGTTTGATACTTTGAACTGGAGTTTGAAGGCTAAGGGTATGTGGGAATTGTCGAGTGCTATCAGCAACACCCCTATCCCATACCCGTACTAGTTAGATGCTCCGTCAAAATGCATAGTCCAGATCTCTTCTTTGACCTGCAGAATGGACTTATCTGGGAACAGATACTCTACTACTTCGTCTTCCTCCATTGGGTGACCGGCTAGGAACTTCGTTACTGTTCTCCCTTTCACAGACTTGTGAGTCATATACTTCAAATCAAATTCGGAGAGAAGGAGCAACTAATGGGCTAGCCTACCCGTAAGCGCTGGTTTCTTGAAGAGATATTTGATGGGATCCAATCTCGAAACCAGAATTATGGAGTGAGCTAACAGGTAGAGCCTCAACTTCCTGGTAGCCCATACCAAGGCCAATCAAGCTTTCTCAAGCGGAGTGTAACGGGTCTCATATTCCAACATCTTCTTGCTCAGGTAATAGATGGCCTTTTCCACTTTATCTTCAGATTCCTGCACAAGTATGCAGCCCATTGTCATGTCGGTTACTGACAAATACAAAATCAACGGCTTCCCCGGCTCTGGCAGTGACAACACGAGTGGGTTCTGTAGATATTGTTTGATTTGCTCGAAAGCAACTTGGCATCAGTCATCCCATTGGAATTTCTTTCCTTTCTTTAGGAGACCAAAAAGTGGTTCACTGGTCAAGGTTAATTTTGCAATAAACTGTCTTATGAATTGTACTTTTCCCAGAAAGCCTCGCACCTCATTTTTAGTCCTTGGTGTTGGCATTTCTAAGATGGCCTTAATCTTGGAAGGATCGACCTTAATGCCCTTTTTTGTAATCAAGAACCCCAGCATTTTCCATGCTGTGACAGCAAAAGTACATTTCTAAGGATTCAGCCGCAACCGATACTCTCTGATCCGTTGGAAAAATTTCTTCAAGGCGGTGTAGTGGCCCTCTCTTTCCTTGGACTTGACAATCATATCGTCTACGTACACCTCAACCTCTTTGTGGATCATATCGTGCAAGATAGTGGTTGCAGCCCATTGATAAGTAGCCCCAGCATTCTTCAAACCGAACGGCATCACCCTATAGCAATATGTTCCCTATGGCGTGGTGAAGGCAGTCTTCTCCCTATCCTCAGGTGCTATCAAGATCTGGTTGTACTCGGAAAACCCATCCACAAAGGAAAGCAGCACAAGGCCTGCGGTGAAGTCCACCAACTCGTCGATGTGTGGTAGAGGAAAGTCGTCCTTTAGACTATCTTTGTTCAAATCTCTAAAATCTACACACATTGGAATTCTGTCATCTTTCTTCAGCACCGGAACAATGTTGGCCAACCAAGTAGGATACTCAGATACTAACAGGAACCCTGCATCTATCTGCTTGGTGACCTCTTCCTTGATTTTTAGAGCCCAAACCGGGCGTATTCTCCGAAGCTTCTGCTTGACGGGTCGGGCCTGAGGGTCAAGAGAGATCTGGTGCTGTACAATCTCTGGATTGATTCCAGGCATGTCTTCGTAGGACCACGCGAAAAACATCTTTGAAATCTTTTAATAAAGCAACTAAGCACTTGCATTCCTCCAAAGACAATGTGGACCCGATCTGGGCCAGACACGGATCCTTCTCAGTACCAACATTAATTGAAGTGATTTCATCAACCAAAGGTTTTACAAACATCTCTTCTTTTCAATCAATCAAATGTTTCAAAACTGGAGGAATTTCTTCCTCGTCATTTTTATAAAAGTTTTGAAGCTCCTGATTAATGCAATAAACAAGTGGCACATAAAAGTACTCAAAAACAGCAGTGGTACCATTCTAATTCACGACTTCCAGTTCGTACAATTTCTCAGTTACAACAGACTCAAAAGAAAAGGAAAAAGACGACCTGGACAAAGCAACGGCATCCGGGTTATCAACCCCAGGAATATTGAACTCTGACTTGGAAGAACTAGAATCTGATTTCGACTCCACAGACTCTGTGGAATCAGATTCCGGTTCACTACCTGATTCAGAATTGCTAGACAAAAAGCCCTCATCGAACTACAAAACGAGGGAGGGTGCGATAGATGCATCCAGAATGCTAGAAGAATGGGGCCCATAGCCGATTGATCTCCAATTATGGAAATAGAGAAGTCATCCCCCGAGCTCTCCGGTGTGATCTGAGGATCCGAGAGGAGACAAGCCAGCACTGCTCCCATCTCGAGTTCTGTGCTATCAGACTCATCCTTTATGCACTATTCAACCACAGCTGGTAAGTAAGTCTGCTCTTCTGCAACTTCATTCCGTTCCAAATGTAGGTCGAAAAAGATCTTAAAGCCGAGCAAACGCCAATTTTTAGAGTTCAGCCATGTCTCAAGAAAGCCATAAAATGGGAAGTCCTCTCCCTCCCAAATAAAGCGGCCGTTCAGGGTCCTTTGAATATATCTATGCACCAACTCATAGTGCTTCCCAATTTGTTTAGACTTGGCCTGTCACGACTCGAACCCACCCCCATGGGTTAAGGACGTAATCGGCTAGTAATCCTGAGATTACCTACGGCCTCAAACCAAACCAGACATAACTCATCAGAGTAAAGGGGGCCAAACGGAAGCAAAATTTAAAACTTTGTCCATAGAGCTGTGCTTACATGGCACGTCATAACAAACCATACACATACATGTTAATAACTCACTTTAGAAAATATAGCAGCATAAGGTTCTGTACAGACAGGATCATTTAAGTCTAAGTCAACCCATGAAAACTATATACAACAAATTAAAAGTCTTTGCCAACATGACCAAATATAATACATAGCAAAAGGGAGAAGACGAGTCTCGTGCATGAGACGCAAGGGCTGCCTCTTCAAAACCTTGGTTGTTCCACACTGACTTCACTGAGGCTGGGTCTGGACCTCTTTTGGCTCACCTACAAACACATGAATGAGCGTGAGCGAAAGCCTAGTGAATAATATCAATTGAAGAAGATGCATTGGAACAATATACATCGAACGGCCTTAGGCCCAATTCATATTTCTATCTAGTATATAAATAGCTATAGATCAAGTGACTTCGGTTCCAAACACTTCGGACGGCCTCGGGCCCAATCCATTAATGTCAAACTGGCCTTTGGCCCATTTTTTTTTTTTTTATTCATGTCAGACTGGCCTCTGGCCCATTCATTCTTTTATTCAGATCATACCGGCCTCTAGCCCATTCATTCTATCATTCAAATCATACTAGCCTCTGGCCCATTCATTTTATCGTTCAAATCATACTGGCTTCTGGCCCATTCATTCATTCATTCGTGTCAAACTGGCCTTTGGCCCATTCATACATTCGTGTCATACTGGCCCTTGGCCCATTCATACTTTCATGTCAAACTGGCCTTCGGCCCATTCATTCATTCATTCGGCGTAGCAACCATTGTCTACCAATAAAATTAACAAACTTATAAACTTACATAGAAGTAAGCAATTGGACAACAACATATTCCAGATATCTTTGTCAAGATATTACTCACAGTGATCTGTTGGTTGATTGGCCCTGGAGCTTGACCCTACACATCACATAACGCAAATGGGTCACAAATGGTTCAATCCGTTCCTTAATTCACATATTCCTCTTTAGGCTTCGTTCTTATCTCTTTAACTCAATTACAATGCTAAATGTATACCTAAGAGTACTTAGAAGTGAAAGAGAACAGAAAACGAAACACATAATGCCTTTTTAAAATTTTCAGAAACAGGGTCCCCGCTCGAGCATGGACTTCCCTGCTCGAACGGACCCATGAGGTCTGCAAAAGTGCTTGTTATATCATTTTCACGCTCGAACGCGAACTCGGACGCTCGAGCGGAAGGTCTGTCTACATAGCTCCCCACTCGAGCAGACACCATGTCTACAAAATATACTGGGACCTCGTATTTCCCGCTCGAGCGGCGGTTCCCCCGCTCGAGCGGACATCAAATTTTCTGGGTTTTCCAGCAATGTTCTTGAGCTCAAATTTGACATTCAAAGGTTCCAAAGCTCATGATTTCGGTCCAAAACATGCAATTACATTATATAGCACGTGGATGTAAACAACATGAAGCCAATCACCCAAAATCATGGTCCAATTCTTCAAAATCAACCATGGTTCATGCTTTCAACTTCCTATAAGCTCCACATTTATAATAGTCAAACATGCATGCCAATTTTGACTTCATTTCTATTTCAAATGATGCAAATGGTGTTCAATCTCATGAAACTCAACAAAAACATGCTTGCATGTATGATCCAACCCTCAATCTTTTATAATTGACATGCTACATGTGCATATCTCATCAAAATCAACACAACTCATGATGTAACTCACTATTTAGTCTTCAATTCACAAAAACACAACTCAAACTCATGAGTTAAGGGTTGATTACTCACCTAGGAGGTTTAATATCCCCAATGTATGCTTAATTCTTGAGTTCAACCTTTCAATTTCTCAAACTTGAGCCAAACAAATAATTTTCTCTCTTGTTCCCTCTCTAGCCGACCCTCTCTCTCTCTCTTAGAGTTGATATCAGCCAAATGAACCCAAAAGAGAAGAATTGAGAGTGTAATGGCCCTTATATAACCCCACTAAGTCACATTAATTTAATATTAGATATTTGAGCACCTAATTGATTAATTAAATCAATTTAATCTGAATAAATAGCCAGAATATCTTGCACTACCCGAGCCTCGGCCAAGGTGAACCCAAACAAAAAGACATCCTCCTCGCCGTGTACAATTTCCAAGACTGGTGTAGTAACCTTTGGCGACGGATGTATTGAAGCATTCCCAAAAATGATAGCTACCCCCTTCCCATGGGGGCACTTCAGCATTTGATGCAGAGTGGAAGAGACAGCTCTTACTTGGTGCAGCCACGGCCATTCAAGGAGTAAATTAAAGGTGGCTGGAACATCTAGGACGTGGAATTCAATGTCCTGTTATGTCAGGCCAGCCTGAGTTCTAATCCGAACTGTCCCCATCACTTCCCGACCTGTATTGTCACAAGCCCGAATCACCTGGGCCATTGGTACAAAGTCTGCGGGTTTCAATCCGATAGCATAGGCCGTGCACGACGGACACACAATAATTGCGGACCCGGTATCAACCAAGACAACTGGTATCCACTTCTCTTTAAATTCCACAGAGATGCATAGTGGCTTGTTGCTTAGAGCCCTCAGGCAACAATTCTTTATTTGTGAAAGTCAAAGTCAGTGAAGTATCACCCTGGAAAACTAGTCACATTAACTGCCCAGGGGTTGTGTCGATGGAGAGCTTAGCCTTATCCATTGCTGATAGGACTGCTTGTCTATGCACCCGTGAAGCCACGAGCAAACCCCAGATGGAGATGTTTGCCTGAATCTTTTTCAGCTGCTTCAATACAACTTCTTCTTCTAGTAGTTTATCTCTCTGTTTCTCAGCTTCCTTATCCTTCCCTGATGCTTTCGGTTGATCCAGGTGCAGGGGCTTAAAGTACCGCCCAGTCCGAGTCATGTAATCGACTTCCTCGGCATACCATCCATCATCTGGCAGATTCTGTCCCCAATCCTCATCCGTGTGGGCAAGATGCATGTCTTCATATTCCCACCATATTCCTTCGGCAACCGGCAAGCAACTGTCCAGTTCCGTTGTAAGCACTCCTGTGTTCACAACACAATCAGTCCTCACAGGGCTTTTTGGCTTTTCTAGCCTTCTGATCAATCTCAGTTCTTTCCTATTCGAACCGCTTTAGCACAGCCTCCTATTTTGTATCGGCTGTACACAAGCTGCCCAATTCTTGAACAAAATTCTTAGTACCGGTGCTCTCTGGAAACTTCCGTTTGTTGTCGACCGTTCCGGCCGTTGCAGACATTCCTATTTCCAACTATCCCTGTTTTCGTTGAGACCCCTCATCAACATCCGGCTCATCACTAAGCCACCATGTATTATCTGTTGATCCGTTCATATCAAACCAACCGATCTGTACATTCTCCAGATCCTGTTCATCAAAGAATTGTAGATTACTGATGTCCACCTCAAGCTCAACTAAGTCATCCAACCCCTAGCTTGGCCCGTCCTCCCGGACTACATTAACCTCCATCCTCATCGTCAATTCTGCCATCAGCTCGGCCTGATCAGCTAGCACAATGTAACAACAAGGGTTGTACTCTTCCACAATTATGCTCACAGGGCCCTCAAGCATGCCTTCTTCTACCATAGCCACCACCACGGGTTCAGGTTGGGATATGAACGCGCTAATTGTAGACTCGACTTTCTTCGCGCGCCCTCCCTTTCAGAGAAGGCCCGAATTGGTCCTCTATAGTTTGGACTCCTGTCACGGTTCTGAATCTAATCTCGCAAAGTGCAATGTGAGACTGATAAACACCAAAGAGTCCAATCCGGCAAATCATTTAGGAAAATCGATTTAAAATCAAATAATACCAAAATTGGACTAGTTTGCCAGATTACAGAATCGCCACCTAAATATTTTATTTTTGGGAAATTTAGGAAATCCTGACTCGTGCCAAAGGCCACGTGTGCATCATCACCGAAGTTGCCTCGGCTCGGGAACTTGGGTACTATGGAGGAAGGTCATGAAATGAGCACCCCTGCTTGCCCGATCAGAAGATCGGCCTCTACTAACATTATACATTGTTTGATAAACACATGTGTTCTTATTCCGGTTATCAATCTAGCTTAGTATTTTATGCGTACAACATACAAGTATAGACTCAATGAGGAGAATTAGAACAACTCATGTTTGTTTTTGAAAATGGTTCGAAAGTGTTATTTGTAAGTAGGCTAAAGCGCAGATTCGCCACCCTTAAGTGGGCTTTAAAACATGATTTTGCCACTTCGCAAAGTGGGCTTAAAACTCACAATCATCGAGTTGTCCCAATTCAGGCAATCAAGCCTTCACCCACAGGCATTCATGCAGTTAATCATATAAGAAAATAGCCTCATGGCAAGAATGCTATCATGGAAACACTCACACTCATGCAAGGATGCTAAAGCGTAAACACTTACAATGTACTCCTAACTATGTTAAAATGCCTAATGCAACACATGCAAAAATGCAACTAAATAGGGTCGGCTATCTAAGATGGCGTATGAATGCAACACTTGATAACATGCTTTAAAACACGTATTCAAGTAAGCGTTGAAATACAATGCAGTTTGAATGTTGCGCCGAGCCCCGTGCATGCAATACAAATGAATGATGCAAACATGCAAAGCATAAGGTATGCTTATTGAAAAATGCCCTAAAACTAACTATCAAAAGTGGTTAAATAAAAAGGGAGAAAGAAATGGTGTTGGAAGACATGCACACACACATGCACCCTTATTACAACATTGTGCCCTCTTGAAGGAGGGTCCGAATGAATAATGGCTAAGCTAATGTAAGCTAAACTAAATAAATAATCTAATTAAACTAATTAGACTAATTATTACAAACCAAAACGAATAACTAGTAAACTACTTACTAATTATTACAACACTTAACTAATTAGCACACTAATTAATTAAATTACAAATTCATGCTATCTAACAAGAAAAGCTTTAAACTACACTGCCTCAGCTCTATTTCAAAATGTTGAAGATGCATGTGTCGGTTTTCGTCTCGAAAACTCTTCCGGATTACTCTTTAGAGGCTTTGTTTGTAGGGTGTCTCCAAGAACTTTTTGCTAAACCTTACCAAACAACTGCTGGGGAGTGAACTAGTGGCCTGCTGGCCATGAATGAAGTAGTGCTGGCCATCAGTGGGGCACTGCCAGCCACTAGGGTGCTGAAACACCAAACTGCAACAGAGCACAAAATTGAGAAACATGGAGGGTTTTCCAGGAACATGTTTATACTATGCCACTCCTTATCATCTCAAAACATCAAAGGAGTGGCACCATTGGATCCCAAGCCACCAATGAGCATTTTCAATGCATGAGGGCCAAGTATCTAACTTGCACAAATTCAATAAATGTACAAAAACAAAGGCACAAGTTCATTACCTTATCATGAGAGATCAAAGGTGATGAAGACCAAGAAACATGACACGTTTTATCACTATGAGTACGAAATGTCTCACATTTCTCATGTTTGGATTAACGTTCGATCCAAACACATGCAATGCAGCACACATGCTTATCTTGCACAAGTTTTACTTACCAAATAGTCCTTTAACCAATTAAGTCCAATGTGAAAGTCCTCTAATCGGAAAGATGGCCTAAGCCACAAGTGTCTTGAGCATGAAAGAGGTCTCATCCTGTTGGTTAGTAGAAACCCTCAAGAGATGATTAAAACCATTAGGCATGAGTGCCTCAATTTCATGTTCAAACCAACAAGGGGCTCAAGACCACTTTCAAAAGCAAATTCAAAAGTGAAGAACAAAGAGAGGTTGCAGAATTTTCAGTGCTGAAATGGCATGAAAAGTAGTGCTACAACATGTAAGCAACGCATGCGCAACATGTTAAGGGCCAAAAGCATTAGAGCTAGTGAAGGACACAACACTAGAGGCATGCAATACAATGCTCAAATCGCCAAACCAGCTCTGGACAGAGCTACATCATGCCAAAACAGTGGCCTAATCATGCTGAAACTTAGGCACAAAAGGCAAGAAAAACATGCTCGCATGTTGGCTCACAAACAAGACACAAAGCACAACTCTTAAAAGCAATGAAAGAGTGGAATATGTGAGAGTGTGACAGTGGTTTATGCACTGAAATTACATGCTAAATGATGCCAAATCATGCAAACAGCACAAGCAAAGCATGCTAAGGGTCTTGAAACACAAAGCTAGTGAGGCCAATTACACTATAGATATGCAAGACAAAGCTCATATGACCAAGACAACCAAAAACAATCTTAAAACAACCTAAATAGAGTTCTAAAACATGCTTGAAATAAGCTAAGAATGGCTAGACTTGGAGGCCAAAACAATAGCACATGTTAGGCAATTTAGCACAATTGCACTACAAGCATACAAAGGAAAGCTCGAGTGATCAAACTAGCTTAAAACAAAGCTTAAACATGCTAAAATAGTAGCAAGAAAGTGCTGAAGCTAAGCTAACACCTGCTCGAATGATAGGCTAAATCATCAAGTATGTTAGGCTAGTAAACAAGATTACAGTACAAGTGTAAGATGTAAGCAACAAGTGGCCCAACCAACCAAAAACAGAGTTAAAGTAGGTAAAAATAGGGCCTAAAACATGCTTGAATAAAGCTACAAAGAGGTAGAAATACATGCTTACATGCTAGGCCATCAGCACATGCAAGCAAAACACAAGGATGAGAGGCCACCCCCTCCTATTTTGGACCTCAAAACATGGTTTTTACCACTGAAAATTCTCTGGAATTCAGTGGTTAAAAAGCCAAAAAAGTTGTTTTGGAAAGCTTTGAAAGATGGCACAAAAGCTTAACAAGTAAAGGGACAAGAAGGGTGGACCACCCTCAAACTTAAAAGGGGCTTAAACCACCATTTTTAGAACTAAAAAACAGAGTTTTCTTCAGTTCAAAGCCAAGCCAAAAACAGTTTGCAAAGAAGGAAAAACAAGTGTGCAAAACAAGCTTAAAGGGTGAGTCTTATACCTCTTGAAAGGAAGACAACACCTAAGCAACAAAACCATGCCAAATGACCTTCAAGAGCTCCAAGGGCGTTCCAAGAGAGCTTCAAGCAACCTCAGCCCAAAGATGAACCACTCTTGTTGAGGGTTGATAGGTTGAAGATGGATGTATGCAAGCTTCCAAGCACAAAAGCTTTAGAGAGAGAGAAATCTAGAGAGAGGATTGTAGAGAGAGAGGCTCCCAAACTTATTCCTAAATTGTTCTAACCTCCAAAACCATAAGGAAGCCTCTCCATATATAGAAGAATGCAAGTTTTGGTTGAAAATATCTCAAGAGAGACAGCTGGAACAGTTGGACAACAAATATCTGCAAAAATCTGCTTTTCTGCATCAATGGCCGGCACTTCTTCATTGTTGGCCGGCACTTGATCATTGTTGGCTGGCATGGGACACTCTTGGATGGCAAGGGGCCGACATTGGCCATTCATGGCCGGCACATGACCAAAAAATCCCATTCATGGTCAGAAACTTCCACCTTTGGTTGGACAGAAAAATCTACTTTTTGGGCCCAACTTCAAATGGACATAACTCCTTCCTTTGGGCACCTTTTCAGATCATTCTTGAGTATTTTATTTAAGTATTGTCCATGTTTGTCTTTAAGTAATTCATTCATGCTTTGAATGCCTTCAAGTATTGTCCATGTTTGCCTAGCTTATGGTTTAGCTCATATGCTTGCATGCCTAGGCCTTTGGGGCCCTTATCTCAGCATGTTTTGGTCCATGTTTTGACCTACTTGAGCTCTGTCCATGCTTAGTTCATGCGTTTGTGCCATGTATTGCATGCCTCATTTGTGTTGCTTTTTGCTAGCTTTCATGCCTTAGGACCCTAGCATGCTTTACTTATGTTGTTTGAATGATTTGGCATCATTTCTTGCTTCATTTCAGTGCACTTAGTGTTGTTGCACTTCCACTTTTGTCACTCATTGAGCACTCTTCAGAGTTGTGCTCTTTGGCCTCTTTGATGGCCAATGCATTGTGCATGCAACACCTTGCTTTATGTTTCTTCATTTCATCGCCAATGGCCACTAATTTGGGCATGATTGAGGTCTACCCTTTTGGTTTAACTCCATTGAGTATACCATGTATATTGCATTGAGCATGCTAAGTTGCCCTTGTTGCATTGCATTGTGCATGCATGCATTACATTGTGTTGAGAACCTCATTGATTGCCTTGCATTGAGTATGCCATCTAGTTCTTAGCATTTAGCGTTGTGCATGCCATGTTACTCCTTGCATTGTGTATGCTAGGTTGCTAGTCACATTGTGTATGCCATCTTCATCGCATTGTGTACGCCTTATACCTTGCGTTGTGTATGTTTAGGTTACATCATGGCGTTGTGCATACTAATTGATATTTGCATTGTGCATGCTAGTTGTTGCATACATTAGCATTGTGCATGCCATTAGCCTTATTAGGTTGTTCGTATTGCATTGCATGCTTAAGTCATATTGCATACTTGCATGCTCGAGTCGCATTGTGTATGCCATGCTTGCTTGCATTGTGTTTGGAATAGGTGTTAGTCCAAACACGAGAAACGAGGGACGTTTCATACTTCAAGTGATGAAACGTGCCTTAATTCTCGGTTGTCGACACTCTTGATCACCCACGATAGAGTTCTAGACTTTATGTGTTTACTTGTGCATTCATTTCATATTGAATTGTGCAACTTCTCCTCTCCGCCATCACGCATGAGAATGCGCGATTGGTGGCCCAAGGGTCGAGAAACTACACTCCCTTGAGTTCATGACATGATATGGAGGGTGGTTGTGCACACATATCTTGCAAATACATTGCCATGTCCTTTCTTGCTCTCAGTTGCAACAAATTACAGTTCAACAGCAACAACTGGTCGGCCAGCTAGAAAAAGTAGCTGGCCGACCACCTTTCTTGATTTCCAACAACAAAAAGTGGTCGGCAGGGGTCTGGAGAGACCTAAAGTGGGCAGCCACCCTCCCAAAGGATTCCCAAGATGGATTTTCAGCTTTCTAGAGCTTGGTGCAAGTTTTTGAGAACAAATGAAAATAGAGGCAAATCAGGGCATCGCATTGGATTTCCGAACGAGGCGACCGGGCATGCATGCATTCCTCTCCCTCTAAGGCTCCTGATTTACTACTTTCCTTAGCTGCCATGCTTAGATAGCTTGCTTTTTGCTTTGGTTTGTACTTTAATAATTAATGTGTTAACTATTCAATTTGTTTTGTAATAATTAGTTAACTAGGACTAGTTAATTAATTTGTTGTGTAATAATTAGTTTAATTAGCTTAGATTAGCTAGTTAGCTTCTTATTTGGTCCCTCCCTCGAGAGGGCGTAATGTTGTAATAAGCGTGCGTGTGTGTGATGCATGTCTTCCAACCCCCATTTCTTTCTCCCTTTTACTTAAACTACTTATGATGGTTAGTTTTAGGGCATGTTTAATTTACAACACCTTATGCTTGCATGCGTGCATCCCTTCATCTATATTGCATGCACCGGGCTCAGCGCATCATACTCAATGCATTGTATTTTCAATTCCAATTTTAATACATGTACCAAGTTGCATTTCACATGACATTCTAGAATAGTCGATCCTATTTTAGTTGCATTTTCGCGTGTGTTGCATTAGCCATTTTAACATGAACTAGGATCATGCATCGATTTCTAACTAGTTCCTTGTTTTGGCTTGGAGTACACTGTGAGTGTTTACGCTTTAGCATACTGCATGTTTGTTAATGTTGCCATGAAAGCATGCTTGCCGTGAGGCTATTTGCTTACGTGATTAACTGCCTGATGCCTGTGGGTGAAGGTTGGATTACCTGAATTGGGGCAATTCAACGAAATCCGCATTTCAGCCTACTTGCGAGTAGCAAATTTCAAACTATTTTCCAAACAAACGGATATGCAATGCTCTGTTCCAAATTAGGCGATTTAGTCTATACTTGTTTTGCTATGCGCATCACATAGTAATTCAAGCTAATTAACCGGAATAAGAGCACATGTGTTTTCAAAAACAAAATATCATGCTTAGTAATCGGGCGAGCGGGGGTGCTCATAGATGACCTTCCCCAATCGTACCCAAGTTCCCGAGCCGAGGCAACTTTGGTGATGACAGACACGTGGCCTTTGGCACGAGTCTGGGTTTCCTAAATTTCTCCCAAAATAAAATATTTAGGTGGCGACTTTGTATCTGGCAAAGCAGTCAATGTTTGGAACTTCTTTCTAAAAATTAGTTTTCCTAAAACAATTTGCCGGATTTGGACTGTTTGGTGATTTATCGGTCTTACATCGCACATTGTAAGATTAGATTCAGAACCGTGACATTTGTGTCCAAACTTGTAGTAGCTAGAGAGTGAACGAATTTTGGGCCTTCGCAAAGCGCGGAACTCGGGACCCCTCGGGCGCGTCTACAGTTTCTGGCGACTCTGTTGGGGAGTTAGAGAACTTGACTCGAACTCATGATGTCTTGTTTCGATTGCACTTATGTGTCTCTTTGCATTGCATTTGCATTGGTGTGCCTAGGACACCGTGTTTGCCGTATGCTATCCTGAATGGTTTTTGCAGAGGCTCGCTTTGAGAAGTACGCCATAAGGCTGACCGGTTGCGGGCTCTATCACGACGGGAACACAAACCTCAGTTTTTACCGCGGCACCCTTTTTGACCATTCGACCTAGTGCATATTCGGAATCCATAATGACTTCCAAACTAGGACAGGTTCCTTACCCGATTGTAAGTTGTTTGAAACCACTGTGTGTGTTGTAAAACCCTAGCTCCTGACAAAATAGGATAGGGAAACCCTACCCCAACATAGGGGTGTTTTGGCTCTCACTTGCTTGTTATGTGCTGTTAGAGTGTGCCTCTACAGGTTGTGTATCAGTTTGCTAGTCTGGGTATCAGGCCTGCGGGCATCAGCATTTTGAGAATCTGTTATATCTGTGAGTATCAGATTTAGTTTTGGGGCAATAATTTGGGGAACAGTGATCAGTGGTAAAATACAGTTATTCAGTTAAGCTTATATCTATTTTGATAAAATTAGGCTGAGATGCAGCCTGTTTTCTCTTTCAAGGGGGGGGGGAGTTCAGAGATTTAGTTCAGAGCAACTAGTGTTCTCCTTCGTTGAGGCAAGGCAGAGAAAGGCCAGTCAAGGCTCACCGGTTCATCTGATCCGTCAGTCACCAGTCACATCCCGCCTGCAAACTCGCGATGACACAGAATTTAGAAGAAATTGTGGTCATGGTAGCAGCATTAAACCAGGGAATCGCCATGCAGGGTGAGACCGATGTTGAAATAGAACATCTGCCCAGGTCACCTACCACACACCCGATCTGGGAACCCCAACCATTTCAAACCCGTGAGCCCACGACTTTCAAGCTTGTGGGAATGATTGGCGATCTTCAGAGATCTGTAGCTACTCTAGCCTTCAGAATGTCAGCTCCACCGTCGACCATAGGGCATGCCAAAAATTTCATGCCAGAAGAACCCCCATTCTTGAGACGGATTGTAATTGAACTCAGCTAACCTGAACCCATTCTAAGTATAGGCAATGGCATGCCAACAACAACCAGGTTTCACTCTGATATAGCAACCTAAACTTTTGACCAAGCTGAGGCCAGTAGAAAGAACAAGATGGGGGCAGACACTGATCCCTACGAACGACTTCTGCAGGCTGTTGAGGCTTTGAAAGTCGGGGGACTGAATAAGCAACAGGTACTCGTAGTTGCTGCAAAAACTATAGATGACACCTTCCCTACTCAGACCGAGGGCAGTTCAAGCCAAGGAAAAAATTGGGAGAAGGACCGTTGTACCAGGACTTCTTCCTCCAACCCCAATTCTGCATCTGGGAAAAATCAATAGACCAAGCCAGTGCCTGCTGACCCTTTTGCTAATGCACCCAACAAAAGCCCACAAACCTCGAAGTACCAACCCCGGGGTCGCAGGGTCTTCCATGCCCTCTATATGCCTTTGTCCAAGGCTCTTCAAATCCTTGTTGAGAAAGGGCATCTCAAAACTCTTGAGCCTCGCTCCCTCCCGAATCCCCTTCCAGCTAAGCATGATGGTACCTAGTACTGTGCATATCATTAACAAATCGGTCACAGCACCAACAACTGCTTTTGTCTTCGCCATGAAGTGCAAGATTTGATCGATGACGAGGTTATCATCCTACTAAGCTCAGCAAGGTCTATCATCACTGGATCAATGGACTTGGGGGATAGTACGAGTATGTGATTAGGGGATGAACCACCCGCGGGCAACACTCGGTTTGCTTCAGATGTGGCGTATGGCACAAACTATTTTGAGCATTTGCGAATGCTAGGTTTTGTATTTTCTGACTTGGGTATTTAGTCAGTTTTGTTGTCTTGTATATAGTCAGTCTTTTTGTACTATGTCAGTCGAGTCTGTCTTGTTGTATCGAGTCAGTCCTGTTGCATAAAAGTTGGTTGATTCCAGGGCTGTTACTTCGGATATCACTATTTTGTATTGTGTTTGTCTTTTTGCTTTCTTTTGGGTCTGTTTCTGCCACAGAGCCAGTTACACCAGAAGATTTGAATGAAACAGCAGTGATTTTCACACTCTTGTGTTTGTTTTTGCCTTGTGCCGGTTGTGCCAGAAGTTTTGAATGAAACGGCAGTGCATTTCACCTGCTCTTTTGTGCCTTGAAATCATTACATTGACCTAAGTTTTTAAAAACTTTTTGAACACTGTGGTGAAAACGATGAGGGAGGAATTCCTCGGGATTTGTAAAAATTTGATCAATTGAGAGAAAGAGAGGCATGCTAAGCCCTTAATGAATGAGATCATGCTTCTTAGTGTGAGTACTGAGAAGGATCCTGGGTTGATCTAGATTGGTTCTACACTGTCTTTAGTGCGAGTGATTTGTCGCTTTCTCAAAAGATTTAAAAAATTGCTTTGCGCGGTCTTGCGAAGACCTGTGTGGAATCGCTCTCAGCCTCGAGACTTGACCACTTTCGTTTCAAACCTTGAACATGGATTCAGAACGTTCAAAGGTCAATTGTGATGTGAGGCCTGTGTGGCTTGATTTGAAGCAGCCTATGAATTACCGGCAAGAAAGTCAGATCAAGCAGGTCAGACGTTGTCAACAGAAGCTTGTGAAGCTAAGCCAGAAGTACCCCTTGAAGTAGGGGCCAAAAAAAAAAACAAAGTGTCAGATGTGCTCGAACAGTCAAGATTGGGACATTTCTCAAGCTAACTGTAGACACCCTATTTCTCACTAACCTTAAGACTCAGACGTCATCGATTGAGTGCTCGGTGATGGTGCATGTTGTGCTCATTTCGAGGTTTCGAAGTTCTTGGCTGAGAGCCTTGCCTCTGAGCCTCGAAACTTTTTGTACTTTGACTCGGTCCATGGACTAAGTCTTGTTTTCCCTTCTCGGAGGGAGGGAGACGTCTTGTAGACCATCTCTTAGTGGTCATAAGCTACTTTTCGTGGTCGTAGGCCACTGTTCCCGTTTGGAGACTAGTTTCCGGTTTTCGAAGCCGTCGGCCGCGCGCCTCAGCTCACGACCGCTTAACATTCTCCGTTTTGCACGGTTGTTTGGAACACACCTTGTTTCCTCTGTCTAGAGGGACACTGTTGCCCGGGAGATCACTTTTGTGGTCGCACACCACTTTCGGTGCTCAGCAACCAGTTTTCGAGGCACTTGGCCGCGCGCTTTGCCTCCCAAACTCTCATTTTGAATCCGTCTTGGTTCATTTGTGGCATGGACCTTGTTTTTCTTGTTTTCGAGGTTCTACAAGGGTGGGAGACCACCTTTTCTCCTTGGAGACCACTTTTCGGCCGCCAGTCGATTTTCTTGTCAGGAAACTGGTCTCATTGATTTTTAGGCCACAATTACTGGTCTCTCACCGCACCACTAGCTTGTTTTCAAGGTGGAGACCACCAAATGGGGCCACCAACCACTTTTTTGTGTGAGAGACCACTTACCCTGGTAGGCCGACTAGGGGAAGTGGTCGGCCGACCACCTATTCTGGTCGGCCAACTTCTTCCTGTTTTGTCTGTTTGAGTGGGTGCCATCTGTGCCAGCTGGAAGGCACAGACTGTATCCTCCGTACACATGTATGGAGGATCTTGAGCCTTGTTTTTTAGCTTCATGAAGAAGCTTTGGCCTTGTATCTCTATAAGAGAGGCCCTGTCCCTCCTTATACCAGGTTCAGAACTTCTCTAAGGCAAAAATATATATCTCCCTCTATATCTCTCTATTTTGGTTCCAAGTGTGCATAGTTCTTGACCCTTTTACACTACACTTCATTGCCATACACCTCCACCAATGATTTGAGGTTCTTGGAGGTTGTTTTTAGAGGTTAAAGGGCAGGTTTTTGGTCCCAAAGTGTGCTGGTTTTGCTGAGTTTCAAGGGTATTCACTTTTCCCTTTTTTAAGCATTATTTTGATCCTTCTCTTAGCCTCACTTGCATGGTTATTTGAGCTTTGTTGTCAACTGAAAAAAGGTTCATATTTAAGTGATTTTCATGTTTGTCTAAGGCTCTTTTAGTGTTGGGGGTCGTCTACCCCCTTCCATGCTCTATTTAGCCTTGTTTTGAGCCATGCCATGAGGCCTCTGTATTGAGCTTTTCTTGGCCCTTTAGCCACTGAAATCCAGCGAATTTTCAGTAGTTGGCATGTGGTTTTGAGGGTCAAAATCAGAGAGGGGTGACCCTCTCTCTTTTGGCCTTGTTTGCTTGTATTTTTGGCTTTCCAAGGAAGCATATATTTTCACACTTCCTAGCCTTGGTTCAGGCCCTTTTTAGTGACTTTTAGGACCTGCCTAGACTCTGTCTATGGCTGGTTTGGTCGCCTTTTGTTTGCCTCTTGCATGTGTAGAACAATCCCTTGCATAGCCTATCAAAGTAGCACCTCATTCTTGCATGTATTGGTCATGTTCCAGTGGGTTTTTGGCCATCATTTGGCATGCCATGATTCTATTTTGGGCCGGTTTGGTAGCCTCTCATATGCTTCATACGCTGTAGTGTAAATCATGGTTTACTAGCTTGAAATGCATGATGTTTTGGCCCTCGATTCTAGCATATTTTGGCCATGCTCCAAACTAAATTTGTTCATATTTTGGGATATCTTAGCTTTCTTTTGAGGTCCCTTGGTCGAATGATGCTTGCCATGTATGGTTGTAGTGTAATAGCCTTGCTTAGCCTTGAGTATTGAATCCCCTTGCATGCTTAACTTGAGGTGTTTGTATGTTTTAGCATCATTGAGCATGGTATTTTAGAGTTTATTTCTTGGCCATATTCTCATGTTTGTCACTCTTTCAATGCGTTTGAGAATTGCATCATTATACCCTATTTATGAGCCTTTACATTGAGCTATATTCTCATGCCTTTCGAGCCACCATCTTGGCTCACTTTGCCACTATTTTGGGCCTGCTTAAGGTCTGTTTGGAGTTGGTTTTGTCATTTGAGCATCGTCTTGCATGCCTCTAGTGTAATGTGCTTCACTAGCTTCGGTACTTGAGCCTTCCAACATGCATTGTGTGAGTTGTTTCCACGATTCGGAGCCATTTTGTATGTCATTTCAGAGCTGGAACATATGTCATTGTGTAGACACCCCATTTTTGACCGACCTTGAGGCTCAGACGTCACCAGTTGAGCGCTTGGTGATATTGCATAATGTGCTCGTTCAGAAGTTTTAGAGTCTTGGCCGTGCGCCCAGCCTCCGGACTTCCGAACCCTCTTCTGTGCCTTGCCTCGGTTTGCGAACCAGACTTGGTTTTCTCTGTTTCTTTTCCTGAGGGGAGGGAGAGGTCCTGTAGACCATCTCTCAGTGACCATGGGCTGTATTCTGTGGCCGTAGGCCATTTTGCCCATTTCGGAGCCCGGTTTCCGATTTTCCGGGACCGTCAGGCCGTGTGCCTCGGTTCGGGACCACCTAACCATCTCCGTTTGCTCTGATTTTTGGCATACTTCCTATTTGCTCCCTTTTGAGGGACACTGGGGTCTGAGAAACCCACTTCGTGGCCGAATGCCACTTTCGGTGCTTAACGGGCAGTTTTCGGGGCCCCGAACTGCGTGTTTTGGACCCCGAACATTCGTTTTGCATCGGTTTTCGTTCGTTTTTGGCAGGTACCTCTGTTTCATCACTAGGAAGGTCATGGAAGGGTGGGAGGCCAGTAATTGTTTCAACAACCAGTTTTTTACTCCTCCGGCCCCCTCCGACGCCCGTTTTTCGCACTTCCGGGCCAATGTTGAACACCTTGGAGCCATTTTCTTCAAACCCAAACCACATATTTGTGATGTACACACATGGGAGGACCCTAAAAGTTCATGGCCGGCCACTAATGCTTCTTGACCCTTTTGAACCCCTCCTTCCGGGCCAATGTTGAACACCCTTGGGCCACTTTCTTGAACTTTGAACCACATATTTGTGTTGTACACACATGGGAGGACCCTAAAACTTTATGGCCGGCCATTAATTCCATTTGAACCTTTTGAACCCCTCCTCAAAATGGCTTGTTCTCTCTCCTGTTTCAGAGTTTCCAAATTTGAACCACAGGGTTGTGAAAAGGAGACCTGGGAGGCCACCTTTTTGTGGTGGCCGGCCACTAATTGAACTTGACCCTTTTGACCCCTAGCTGGCCCGCTAGGGGGGGTGGCCGGCCGGCCACCTGCAGAAAAAGTAAGGGGCCGGCCATGTTCCTCATGCTTGGTACTTTACAGCTGTGCAGCTGTTTCCCCCAAAAAATATCCCAATCCGGGGGATATTTTGTGGGGGAAAGCTTGCCTCCTTTTCCCCCACCTTTACACCCTCCTTTTGGTCCTTATAACCAGCTGCCATTGTTTGTTATGGGGGTTAGAAAATTTGTTCTTCAAGCCTCAAGACACAAATCCTCCTCCATCCCTCTCATTTTCCTAAAAATCCTTAAGTCCTATACCTTATTTTCTTCATCACCACCAAGCTCTACCACCACCACTCCAATCCAGCAGCAAGGGGAGGAATTCCAGCAGCTAAGAGGCAACAAATTTGGCCCAAGAAGCAACAAAAGAATTGGTCTTCAAGGGTAAGTTGCAATTTCCCCTTTTTGGCCCTTTTCTTGGATCTTTTGCAAGCCAACCATGCTTTTTTCTTTGAGCTCCGGCCATAACTGAAAGTGGCCTTTTTTTGAGCTCATTTTCATGTCTCATTAAGGGCTCAACCCTGTTTGAGCCCTCCATATTCCACTTGCTTCAATACCCTTCGTAAATACCGTTTTCTTGCATGATTTTTTTAGCTCGTGTGTAATCTGTTTTGGAGCATGACATAAACTGTAAATAGGCTTATTTTGAGCCCCTCTTCAACATTGAAGAAGGGCTCAACACTGTTTTGGACCTCCATGTTATACTTGCCTTTATACTCCCCTTTTGGTCCCATTTTTGCATGCTATGGAAGCCTATCATGCTTTGGTTTTTGGCCATTTTACAGTTCTGAAAATAGTCTCATTTTGGTCCATTATTCATGTTTTGTTTAGGGTCTTTCATGGTTTGAGACCTCCATATGCCACTTCATGTTATATCTCACTTTCGGTCCCCATTTTTGCATGTTTTGTTAGCCTATCATGCTTTTGTTTTTGGCCATTTTACAGGCCTAGAAAAGGTCTTATTTTGGCCCATTCTACATGTCTCATTAAGGGTCTTTGGCCGTTTGTGGAATATTTTGCATACCTCATGTTATAGCCTCTTTTGAGACTTATTTTGCATTGCATTTCTAGCATGTTTGTATACTGTTTTTGGGTTTTTACAGTTCTGTAAACATGCTTATTTTTGGTCCCTCTTCAATGTTGTAGAAGGGAATTTTTCAATTTGGGCTGTGCATATACCACTTGCCTCTTTGGCCACCTTTTGGTCCGTTTTCTTGCATAAAAATTTAGCCTTATCTATGTTTATTTTTGAGGTTTTTACAGTTCTGTGAAAGTGCTTATTTTTGGTCCCTCTTCAATGTTTTTTAAGGGTCCTAACCTGTTTGAGGACAGCAGCTATGAGTTGCTTCTTAATCCCATGTTTAGGGCCATTTTCGCATGCTAATTTTGCCCTATCTTTGCTTGCTGTTTGGCCTTGTTTTGTACTAGTAAAATGCTTATTTTGGGGCTGCCTTGCTTCTGTCTTTTCATTCCATGTGCCAATTATGCATGTTTGGTATAGCTATAGGCCATTTCGGGTGCCTAATTTTGCATTCCGGGACTATTCCATGCATCGGGTGTGTTTTCGCCTCATTTCGGGGCTGTTTTCCCCCTCGTTTTGCTGCTGAAATCCCATTGGCATGTTTGCATATCATTTCCATGTTATTGCATTGCATATGTCACCGCCTCAGTTTGCGTGCCCGTGTGCACGCATTTCGAGGCACTTCATTCTCATTCATCGGCCTCTTATGTGAGTATGGCTGAGGCTCTCTCATGTTAGTATAAGTCCATGTTGCATTCTATATGCCATTTCCATGTCATTTGCATTGCGTATGCCATTGCCTCGGTTTGCGTGCCCGTGTGCACGCTTTTCGAGGCACTTCATTTTCATCTATCGGCCTCTTATGTGAGTGTGGCTGAGGCTCTCTCATGTTAGTGTAAGCCCATATCACATTTCCACGTCATTTAGATTGCATTCTGTCATTTTCTCGGTTTGCGTGCCCGTGTGCACGCATTTCGAGGCATGTCATTCCATAACATTCTGTATGTTAGGATTGTATCTTAGTTGCATTTCATGCATGTCATGCATATTGCATCGTGTTCGGGATAGGAGTTAGCCCGGGCACGGGAAACGAGGTGCATTTCGTACTCCGAGTGACAGAATGTGTCTCGATTCCCCAGTCGCCGACACTCCGGATCATCCATAATGGAGTTAGGTCTTGTTGTGTTTTCATGTGCATTCATCCTATATTGAGTTGTGCAATTCGACTCCTCGGCCATCATGCCTCGGTATGCGTGATTGGTGGCACGAGGATCGAGACATGCATATATTTGCGAAAATACATTGCTATGCCCCTTTTCTGCTCTCTGTTGCAGCAAAATGAAGAATCAGCAACTTTTCGGGGGCTTGGCACGCTTTTCAAGAACAGGTGCAAACAGAGGCTAATTGGGGCATCCCAGTGGATTTCCGCGCAAAGCAGCCTAAATATACATCATTCATCAGAAGTAAGGCAGTCCCTGGCTTGCATGCCAGTTTTATTTATTTTCTTATCTAATTTGATTAATTAATTAGGAATTTGTATAATATTTGGACTGTAATATTCTTTTATTCGGGACTGTACATTTATTCGGATCCTCTGCGCGAGGGCACAACTGTAATAAGTGTGCGTGTGTGTGTTGTATGTCTTCCAACCCCACGTCTTCCTCCATTTTATTTACCAGCTTATGATGGTTAGATTAGGGCATATTTCAATTAGCATACAGTATGACAGCATGTTTACATCATTCATCTGTTTTGCATGCACCGGGCTCGGCGCACCATACTAACTGCATTGTACTTTCAATTCCAAATTGAATACATGTTAGTTGTAGCATTCCATATGCCATGTTTAGAATAGCCGAGCCTGCTATATTTGCATTTTGCATGTGTTGCATTAGGCATTTTGGTATACTTAGGATCATGCATGATTTCTAAATGTAGTTTCTATTTCGACTTGGAGTACTCAGTAAGTTCTATGCTTTAGCATCCTTGCATACGTGTGAGTGACTGCCATGAATAGCATGCTTACCATGAGGCTACTTGCTTATGTGATATATCTGCCTGAGTTCCTGTGGGTGAAGGTTGGGTTATTTGGATTGGAATAAATCATCAAATGTTTGTTTTAAGCCCACTAGATAGTGGCAAAACCATCTTTTCTTAAGCCCACCCGAGGGTGGCAAAATCTGCATTCTAAGCCTGCTTGCGAGTAGCAAACCATCTTTCAAATAAACGAACATCAAATGTTTTGTTCCAATTCGGGCGACCCAGTCTATACTTATATGCTGTGCGCATCACATAGTAACCTAGGCTAATAACCGGAATAAGAACATACAATGTTTTCAAAAATAGATATCATGCTTAGTAGAGGCCGATCTTTGATCGGGCGAGCGGGGGTGCTCACGAAGTGACCTTCCCCAATCGTACCCAAGTTCCCGAGCCGAGGCAACTTTGGTGATGACGGACACGTGGCCTTAGGCAAACGAGTCAAGGTTTCCTAAATTTCCCCAAAATAAAATATTTAGCTGGCGACTCTGTATCTGGCAAAGCAGTCCATGTTTGGCACTTCTTTCAAAAATCTGTTTTTTCTCAAAACAATTTGCCGGATTTGGACTCTTTGGTTCAGACTTAGAACCGTGACTACAAAGTCGAGTCCGAGCTATAGCGAGGTCCCCCGCGGGCTTGTTACACATTGTATGCCATATCTCATCCTTCCAATGCTTTTGTAGAGTTTTATTTTGTGCCCTTGGGCTTAGGTCCATGCATTGTGTATGCTAGCATGAGTTTTGGAGTCTTGTTTTCATCATGTTTGGCCACTGATTTGGGTGTGGCTGAGGCCCATTCATTTTGGTTTAAGTCCATTTGTATTGAGTATGCCATTGTAGTTCATAGAATTGCGCATGCCATGTAGTATGTCGCATTGAGTATGCTTGATATTCGCATTGTGTATGCTAGCCACATTTTGTCATATTGTTGCATATATTGTCTTGCATTGAGTATGTATGCATTAGCATTGTGCATTGTGCATGCCATTAGCCTTGTTAGGTTGTCCATGTTGCATTTCATATTGGCATTGTGTATGCCATCATGTCCCTTACATATTTGCATGCTTTGTTGCATTACATTAGGATCGCATGCTAGAGTTGCATTGGTGCATGTCGTGTTTGCTCCATTGTGTTCAGGATAGGGGCTAGTCCGAACACGGGAAACGAGGGATGTTTCGTACTCGAAGTGATGAAACGTGCCTCGATTCCTGGTCGACGACACTCTTGACTTCCCATGACGGAGTTGTTGGCTTTAGGTGCTTACTTGGCTCCTGGGCCATGATGCATCGAAATGCGTGATTGGCGGCCCGAGGGTCGACAACTAAACTCCCTTGAGCTTATGCAATGACGGGGAGAGTGGTCGTGCATACATGTGTTGAAAATACTTTGTCGTGCCCCTCTCTGTCCCTTTGTTGCAGAAAACCAGAATCCATGAGAGGAAACTGGTCGGCCGACCAGATTTACTGGCTGGCTGACCACCTTTTTTGGGTTCCACCTCGAAAGGTGGTCAGTAGTTGGTCTCCCATGCCCATAAGCTGGTCGACAACCTTTCCCCAGATTCCCAGGGTGAAGTTTCATCTCTCTGGAGCTTTGTGCAAGTTTCTGAAATCAATTGCAAACAAAGGCGAGTTGGGGCGTCGCGAGGGATTTCCGAACAAGGTGACTCGAGCATGCATGCATCATTTGTCGTGCAAAACAGAGTCGAGGTAGCTCACATTCATTTAGTTTACTTGCTTACTTAGTTAGTTTGTTGATTAATTAGTGTTGTGTAATAATTAGCCGTGATTCGTTATTCATTCTGGTTGTGTAATAACTAGCTTCATTAGATTAGCTTAGCTTAGATTAGCTAGTTGGTTCTGTATTATTTATTTGGACCCTCCGTCAAGAGGGCACAACTGTTGTAATAAGTGTGCGTGGGTGTGATGCATGTCTTCCAACCCCACGTCATTCTCCCTTTTACTTACCTGTTTTCGATGGTTAGTTTTAGGGAATGTTTCAATTAGCATCCTTATGCTTTGCATGTTTGCATTCATTCATCTGTCTTGCATGCACCACGCTCAGCGCATCATACTAACTGCATTGTATTTCAATTTCAAGTTGAATACATGTTATCTGTAGCATCTCATATGCCATCTTAGAGTAGCCGAGCCTATCTTAGTTGCATTTCGCTTGTGTTGCATTAGCCATCTCAACATGAACTAGGATCATGCATCGATTACTAACTAGTTTCTGTTTTGGCTCGGAGTACTTGGTAAGTGTTTACGCTTTAGCATCCTTGCATGTGTGTGAGTGACTGCCATGATAGCATGCTTACCATGAGGCTAACTGCTTATGTGATATAACTGCCTGAATGCCTGTAGGTGAAGGTTGGTTTACCTGAATTGGGACAATTCATTGAAATCTGCATTTTAGCCTACGTGCGATTAACAAATTTCAAACCATTTTTCAAACGAATGGATATGCAATGCTTTGTTCCCAATTAGGCGATCTAGTCTATACTTGTTTTGCTGTGCGCATCACATAGTAATTTTAGGCTAATAAACTGGAATAAGAACGCATGTGTTTTCAAAGACAAGATATCATGTTTAGTAGTGGCCGATCTTTGATCGAGGGAGCGGGGGTGCTCATTGCATGACCTTCCCCAATCGTACCCAAGTTCCCGAGCCGAGGAAACTTTGGTGATGACGGACACGTGCTTAGGCACAAGTCAGGGTTTCCTAAATTTCCCTAAAATAAAATATTTTGGTGGCGAATCTATATCTGGCAAAGCAGTCCATGTTTGGCATTTCTTTCTAAAAATCAGTTTTTCAAAACGATTTGTCGGATTTGGACTCTTTGCTGATTTATCAATCTCGTGTTGCACTTTGTGAGATCAGATTAAGAACTGTGACATTTGAGTCCGATCTGTTGTGAGCCCAATGAACAAAACGGGATTTTTTCCCTGGACATTCGGGACCGTCTATAGTTTCTTGCGACTCTGCTGGGGAGTTAGAGAACTTGACTCGAACTCATGATATCTTGTTTTGACTACACTTACGTGTTCCTTTGCATTGCATGTGCATTGGTGTGCCTAGGACACCGTGTTCGCCATCTGCTATTCCTGAACGGTTTGTCAGAGGCTCGCTTTGAGAAGCGTGCCATTAGGCTGACCGGTTACGGGCTCTGCCACGATGGGAACACAAACCCCGATTTTTACTGGGGCTCCCTTTTTGACCATTCGACCTAGTGCATATTCGGAATCCATAGTGACCATCCCAAACTAGGACATGTTGCTTATCCGGTTATGGGTTGTTTGAAACCGCTGTGTGCGTAGAGAAACCCTAGCTCCTGACAAAATAGGACAGGGAAACCTTACCCCTCCATAGGGGTGTTTTTGGCTCTCACTTGTTTGCTATGTGCTTTAAGAGTGTGTCTCTACAGGAATGCACGTATTAGTTTGCAAGTCTGGGTATCAGGCCTGCGGGCATCAGTGTTTTGAGAATCAGTTATGCCTATGGGTATTAGATTCAGATTTGGGGCAGTAATTTGGGGACAATGATCAGTATTTGAGAACAGTATATTCAGCTTACAAATGTCAAATGTGTGTTGTCATACCGACTGTGTGTTGTGTTTATTTAAGCCGTTATGCTGTCCGTTTTCTGGTTGTTTATTTTCTTATTATGCTTTATTTATCTTTTTCCTAGGCAGTTTAGCACGATTGGTTCCAACCAAGCAGATATTCCCCAAGCACTTTGGACTAGAGGTCGCAGACTCAATCGATCTGAGGATCTGGTAGACGGACAACCAGTGTTCCATTCTCTACCCCCGGTTACCAGACAAAGAGCAGTTAGGTAGAGGATATTAGTTTAGCAGTCAATTCAGAGGGCTTTTTCTACCCCGCCTGAGTATAGTAGGGATCAGAGCTTTGTTTCTCCCGCGAAGAGGGAACATATACCGGTAGTTCAGCTAGATTAAGGCAGTATGGCAGGAATAGAGGAAATGATGCGTCAACTCCAAGAAAGTATGAGAACCATGCAGCAGGATGCTGCCCGTCAAGCGGAATTTGCCAAACAACAGGCTGAGGTCATGACTCAACAAGCTGAGTTAATTGCCAGGCTACAACAACAAACCGGAGCATCAGCTTCCTAACAAGCTCCACAAGCTCCTCCCCCGCCAAGAGTGCCGGTACTCGGGGAGGCAACTAATGCCCAGAAAGATACGGACATTCCAACAGGGTCGGCTCTGCCCCCCATCCTACCTCAACTATCCAAGGCACCCACGCCTATCAAACCACTGGATTCTCCCTTCGAGTTTGAAGTGGACCCCATAGCATTGAAAGTGAGAAAGCTTGAAAAGTTGTTCAAGAAATCTCAGGGCGTCAAGTCCATTCCAGATATTGAAGATGGGTTCACCGACGCAGCCGTGATGCTGCCAGACCGCTTTAAGATGCCACATATTGACCGCTTTGACGGATCTGGGGATCCCATGGTGCATTTGCGGGTGTTTTCGGACATACTAAGACCGATGGGCCTCACCAGGTTGCAGAAGCTTTCTTTGTTCTGCCGAACCTTGTCAGGTGTAGCGGCCATTTGGTATGCGAAATTGGAAGATTTCGTTAAGAGGAGTTGGGAAGAGATGGCTGAGGCCATCATAGCACAATACTCCTATAATACACAGATCGATATTACAACCCATGATCTTGAGAGGACCAGGTAGGAGCCTAAGGAGAGTTTCTCTGAGTTTGTAACTCGCTGGAGGGCCAAGGCCTCAATGATGGCCATTAGGCCAACTGACAAAGATCAAATATGGATGGTTGTGCGCAACCTCCAGCCTAAGCTTATGCAGAAGATGATCGTCCTCCCTCTCCCCACTTTTGTAGATCTACATGAAATTAGGGTGTAGATTGAGCACGCCTTAAAGCAGGGTCTGATTGACAGTGATAGAGAGCAGCCCAGAAGGACCTTCAACCGCAACGCAAATGCAGGCACAAGCAGTGCTGCAAATGCCAGAGCCTCAAAAGTTAGCATGGTCACCACCACTCCCCCAAGAGCCCTTGCAGCCACACCATTTACCGGTGCGTCCAGAAGCAACCCACAAACAACCAAGTACCAACCTCGAGGCCAAAGAACCTTCATGCCATTACACATGCCCCTGTCCAAAGCTCTGGGGGTTTTGATTAAGAAAGGGCACCTAAAGCCCCTAGAGTCGCGGCCATTGCTAGAAACACTTCCCCCCTCCCATAACCCAACCAAATACTGCACCTTCCACCAATAGCATGATCACGACACCGACCATTGCTTTAGATTGCGTTATGAGATCCAAGATCTCATTGACAACCGGGTGATTGTGCCTCCAGAGAAACCCAATGTCACAACCAATCCTATCCCACCACATAACCATGCTCCACCTCCCAAACGCATCAATTTAATCTAGACTGGGGTTGTGTGTAGACACCCCATTTTTGACCGTCCTCAAGACTCGGACGTCACCGCTTGAACACTCGGTGATTATCCTTGTTTGTGTTTGTTTGGAGTTCCCGGAGGTTTTGGCTCTCGCGCCCTACCTCAGAATCTCCGAACTTGACCGTTCAGTGTCCGGTTTTGCACCGAACACTTGTGTTTTGCCTTGGAAGGGTAGGGTAGGGCTTGTAGACCATCCCCACCCATCACCGGCAGTGGCTAGAGGCCACCGGCTGGTTTTTGCTGCCACCGGCAAAATAGTTTGCCGGTCGGCACTATTTGTTGCCGGTCAGCACTTTTTTGTGCCGGTCGGCACTTTGTTTGGCCAAGATGGCATTTTTTGCCGGCCGATTGCTGTTCATCTGCTTTTGCAGATATTTTAGGACAGCTGTATAACTTTTGCTCCCCTCCATACACGTGTATGGAGGGATCTCCCTCTTGCAAAGCTTGTTGAATAAGCTTTACAAGAGGCTTATAGAGAGAGCTCTCTCTAAGGCTTAGAAAAAGGAGAGGCTTAGACATTTTTGAGAGAGAAAAAGACAGAGGAGAGCTCTGGTTTTTCTAGGGTTAGGGTTAGATACACTCACCTATCTCTCTTTTCCTCTCATTTTGTACACTAGGTGTTTTGTGTCTCACTATTGCACACAAACACCTAGTGTTTCACCTTCCTCTAGGATCTGAGGTTCTAAAGAGTGTGTTTTGAAGTTTTGGTCTTGGATTCAAGCTCAAGGAGGCCATTGGAGCATCTTTGTTGAAGAAGGCATCAAGGGTGAGAAACTAGTCTTTTTTTTCCCCTTTTTTGCATTGATTTTCTACTAGTCTTAGAGCTGTTTTTGTGATTATTGTATAACATAAAAAAGTTCTTTTTTTAAGCCCTCTTTATTGTTTATTAAGAGTGTTTTGTTGTTTGAGGGGTGTTGACCACCCTTAAGCCCCAAAAGGCCTCATTTTGAGCCATTTTGTGTTAGCTCCGGGATTTTGGTGTTGAGGTCTCTTCACCACTGAAATCTTGAGGGATTTCAGTGGTGAAGATGATGCTTTGAAGTCCGAAGAAGGAGAGGGCCACCCCCTCTCCTTGTTGTCCTTGAAAAGGGCACATTTTGGCCTCTTAAGGAAGCCTATGCTTGAGTGTGTGTTGAGCATGTTTGGTTTGTTTTTCATGCTTATATATCCATGATATAACATGATTTCAAGTTGGTTTTGGAACCTTATGCATGTTTAGCATAGTTGCCATGTAATGCCTTATTTGTGCCTTAACATGTTCTAGGTTGTTAGCCTTTGTTGGAGCATGTTTTAGGCTTGTATTTGTGAAGGTTATATGCTTATTTTGCCATGTTTTAGATCTGTCCATAGTCGTTTGGGTCGATTTTAGCATGCATTATAAGGCTCCTTTGCATTTGGGCTTGTTGGCCTTGAATATGTGCATGTGTAGCATGCCATCTTTGCATTGTTTTGGTGATTTGGGATCATTCTATATGTCATTTCAGTCCCATTTCCATGCTTGTTTGATTGCCTCGCATGTCTCTTTAATGCTTTGAAAGCATGTTTTGCAATGTTCCATGTTTTGGCCATGGTGTATGCCTTTGTATTTGGGCCACTTAGATGCCATCTAAGTAGTCCTTTAGCTTTGTTTTAACATGCTAAATCTATTTTTAGTTGTTTAATGCATGCCATGTTTGGTCATGATAAGTGTAGTTCAATGCCTTATCAACTTGCCTTGAACACTTGGACTTTTTGTTGCATGCTTGACTTGATTTATAATTTGATTTGGCTTCATTTTATAACATGATTTTAAGGCTCATGTTGCATGCTAATTTGTCCATGTTTCCTCCTTTCAAGTGTGCTTGAATGTTGTTTGATTCATGCTTAAGTGTTGGTCCTTATGAGCATGTGTGTGTGCATGCCATTTAGCTCTCACTCTTTAGCACTTTTGGCTACTGTTTTAGGCCTATTTTAGAGTCGCCTAATTCATGTTTAAGTCCATCTTTGCATCCATTTGCATTGCCATATGCATGCTTGTATGCTTGCATGAGTTGATTGCCATGCCATGTTGCATTCCTAGCTTGTATGTCTAGGTTGCATTGCATTTCGCATGCATGCCTTGTTCCTTGAATTGGTGATAGGAATTGGGCCTTATTTGTTTGATTGGTTTGCATGCATTTGAAACCAAAGTTGCATACTTGGTTCCTTGGGCCATCATGCATGGAAATGCGTGATTGGTGGTCCGAGAACCGAGGCACATGTCCCTTTGAGTCATCACAATGATAAGGGACATGGTTAGTGCATACATGTCTTGAAATATGCTGTCATGCCTTGTTTTGCCCTCTGTTGCTGTGAGTTGCAGGTTCTGCAGGAATACTCTGCCGACCGGCAGTGTAATGTGCCGACCGGCACATTTTTCTCTGCCGACAGGCCCTATTTTGTGCCGATGGCCATACCACACTGCCGGTGGAAGTTTCATCTAGCCGGTGGTGATCCCCTCTGTCCAAGGATGTAGTCCTGGGGTTTTGACAACCTCCAGAGGAGGAAAGGGAGGAAAACAGAGGCAGCTTGCGCATGGTGGCGCGTTTCCCGAGACGCTTTCCTGCTTTAATTAATTTAATTTAATTTGTTAATTAAATTAGTTAATTTGTAATATTAATTAGCTTGCGTAGTTAATTAATTTGTAATATTTATTCGGTCCCTCCGAGCGAGGGCAAGTCTGTAATAAGTGTGGGTGGGTGTGTGAATGTCTTCCAATCCCCACTTCTTTCTTCCCTTTTACTTACCTGCTTTGATGGTTAGTATTAGGTCACGTCTAATTTAGCATACCTTATGCTATGCATGTGTGCATCCATGCATTTGTATTACATGCATTAGGCTCGGTACATCACGCTAATTGCATCAATACTTCAATTCCCAAACTGAATACGTGATAATTGTGCATTTTCACATGACATGTTTAGGATAGCCGAGCCTATCTTAGCGACATTTTGTATGCGATGCATTAGGCACTTCACATGGACTTGGATCATGCATGATTACTAACAAGTTCTTTGTTTTGGCGCGGAGTACTATGTAAGTATTTCCGCTTTAGCATATCGCATGAGTGTGAATGTTACCATAACAGCATGCTTAACATGTGGCTAGATGCTTATGTGTTAAACTGTTTTGAATGCCTGTGGGTGAAGGTTGGGTTGTTTGAGTTGGAAAAACTCGTTGGAATCCGTATTTTAGCCTACTTGCGAGTAGCAAATTCCAAAGCATTTTCAAACCAAACGGATATGCAATGTTTATTTCCAAATTAGGCAATCTAGTCTATACTTGTTTGCTGTGCGCATAACATAGTAATTCTAGGCTAATAAATGGAATAAGAACACGTAAAGTTTTCAAAAACGGATATCATGGTTAGTAGAGGCCGGTCTTCGGACCGGGCGAAAGGGGGTGCTCATAGCTGACCTTCCCCGATCGTACCCAAGCTCCCGAGCCGAGACAACTCCGGTGATGACGGACATGTGGCCTTCGGCACCGAGTCAGGGTTTCCTAAATTTCCCCATTTTAAAAATATTTAGGTGGCGACTCTGTATCTGGCAAAGCAGTCCATGTTTGGCACTACTTTTTCAAAAAATCTGTTTTCTCAAACGATTTGCCAGATTTGGACTCTTTGGTTCAGATTAAGAACCGTGACACAAATCGAGAGTCCGAACTGTAGCATGAGGCCCTCCCCGGGCGCTGTTACAGTTTCTGGCGACTCCGCTGGGGATTTTTAGAGAGTTTGACTCGAACTCGTGATATCCTGTTTTTGATCTCATTTATGTGTTTCTTTGCATTGCATGTGCATTGGTGCGCCTAGGAACACAGTGTTTGCCATCTGCCATTCCTGAACGGTTTGCCGGAGGCTTGTCTTGTCAAGGCATGTCCATAAGGCTGACCGGCTATGGGCTCTGACAGCATGGGAACACAAACCCCGGTTTACCGGGGCACCCTTTTTTTTTACCATTCGACCTAGTGCATATTCGGAATCCATAGTGACCATTCCAAGCTAGGACAGGTTGCTTACCCGATTATAGGTTGTTTGAAACCGCTGCGTGCGTAGTGAAATCCTAGTTCCTGACAAAATAGGACAGGGAAACCCTACCCCAACATAGGGGTGTTTTGGCTCTCTCTTACTTGCTATGTGCTTTTAGAGTGTATCTCTACAGGAATGTACATACCAGTTTGCAAGTTTGGGGCATCAGGCCTAAGGGCATTGGTATCAGAATTTGAGAATCAGTTATCCGCGGGTATCAGATTCAGTATTTTGGGGAACAGAAATCTGGGAACAGTGATCAGCAGTAGGGAACAGTTGTTCGGCTACACCCGTGTTTGATCAGTTTGGGCTGAAGTGCTGTCTGTTTTTCTTTCAGTCCAGAGAGTTGCAGAGTTGATACAGAACAGCCAGTGTCTCCCCCTTGCTGAGGCAAGATTTATGGCGACACAAAGTTCAGAAGAAATTGTGGTTATGACAGCCGCACCGGAGCAGGGAACCACTCCGCAGAATGAAGCCAGCATCAGTATGTCATATCCGCCCAGGTCGCCCGTTGTGCACCCGGTTTGGGCTCCCCAGTTATACCAGGCTCGTGAGCCCACCACCTTCGAATTGATGGGGATGATAGGCGATCTCCAAAGGTCTGTGGCAGACCTCGCCTATGGAATGTCGGCTTCACCACCAGCGGCACCGTATGCCGGGAATTTTGTACCACAGGAGCCCCCGCTACTGGGGCGGATTGTGATAGAGCTCAGCCAGCCAGAGATGGCTTCTGGCTATAGCCACGATATGTCAGCACTAACCCCGACCCTCGATCAGGCTGAGGCCAAAGGAAAGGACAAGGCAAAGGTAGATGCCGACCCTATTGAACAACTGCTGTGGGCAGTCGAGGCTCTGAAAGTCAGAGGGATGAACAAGCAACAAACATCTGCAATAGTGACCAAAACTATAGATGATGCTTTCCCCGCTCCAACCAAAGGCAGTTCAAGCCAGACAGAAAACCGGGATGGGCCCCGTCATGCCCAGACAATTCCAGTAGTTCCCAACCCTGCACCGGGGAAGGTTCAAAAAGCCAAGGCAGCGCCAGCCGATCCTTTTCCCAGCGCATCTGGCAAGAATCCTCAAACTGCAAAGTACCTGCCCCGAGGGCGCAGGGTCTTTCACGATCTCCACATGCCTTTGTCTAGGGCATTGCTAATATTGGCGAAGAATGGGCATCTTAAGCCTTTGGAGCCCCGGCCACTCCCGAAGAATCTCCCCACCACTCATGATGCTACCTTGTACTGCGCGTACCACCAACAGTCCGGTCACAGCACCGATGGATGTTCCCGCCTTCGTCATGAAGTGCAGGATTTGATTGATAACAAGGTTATCCTACCACCCACCTCGGGCAAGCCCGTCACCACTCAGTTGTTGGATTTCGAGGGCTCAGATACTGCGAGTATGTGAAGTGAACCGCCTGCGGGCAACATTTGGTACATTTTTGGATGAAGCGTCTGGCACGCATTTTTGAGCATCGGTGAAACCGAGTTTTGTAAATCCTGGCTTGGGAGTCGAGTCAGTCTTTTGTTTTGAGTCTGTCTCTTTGTCTTGAGTCAGTCTTTTTTGCTCATGGGTCTGTCTTGTTGTATCGAGTCAGTCCCCGTTGTATATAATACCAGGTGATTCTGGGGTTGTTGTCCCGAACACCATTTTGTTTTGTAATTATTATCTGTTTTTGTTTTGAGTCTGTTTCTGCCAAGGAGCCAGTTACACCAATCAATCCGAACGAAACAGCTGTTGCTATCTCAACTTCATGCTTGCTTTCAGCATAAGGGCCAGAGAATTTGATCGGGCTGACAGTACATCTCGCCTGCTCTCCTGCGCGCCAAACTCATAGCATTAACCTAAGTTTTCAAAAAAAAACTTTTTGAACACTGCGGTGATGAAAACGAAGAGGAAGGAATTCCTTGGGTTTTGTAAAATTTTGATCATTTTGAGAGAAAGAGAGGCGTGCTAAGCCTTTTTATGAATGAAATCATGCTTGTCGGCGTGAGTACTGAGAAGGACCCTCGCCTGATCCAGATTGGTTCCACACTATCTTCGGCACGAGCGATTCGTCGCTTTCTTAAAAACTTTCAAAAACAAATATTTTACGCGGCCTTGTGAAGACCTGTGTGGAATCGTTCTTGAGATCGCACAGCTTAGGATCGCTCTCAGCCTCAAGATTCAACCCGTTCCGACTTTGAACCCTTTCAGACTGTTCAAAAACTTCAACGGACAAACGCCATGAAAGGCCCGTGTGGCCAGTTTTGAGGTAGCCTTCGATCAAGAAGCATCAAGGCCGAATCAGAAGGAGTAGATCTCGCCGGAAGAAGCTCGTAGAGTAACCCTGATGGGTTCTCCGCAAATCAGTGCAACAGCCGTTCTCTTAGACACGGAAAGGCTTCCAGTTCAGGAACCATTTGGCATGGACTTGCTACACTTTTACCCTTTGAGAGGCTCGCTGGGCCGAAAACCCAGAAGGGCGACCCAGGCAAAAGTTAGAGCAAGAGAAAAATACAAAAAAAAGAAGAAAAGAAAAGAAAAGACAAAAGATACCAAAAAGAAAAGAAAAAGAAAAATGCAAAAGAAATGAAGAAGAAATAGAAAATGAAAAGAAGCTCGCAAGGTCGAAAACCCGCATTGGGCGCCTTGGCAAAAATAAGAGCCAAACAAAGTGAAGGTTAAAATACCCGAGTGGACCTTAACCGGAACTACGTAAGGCTTGATTCCCATGTTTGGGATACGTAGGCAACTTCATCATGAAGTCCAGCCCCCAACGCTTTCATAGCGTCTCAGTCCATGCAATGGTTTCAATTTCGTTCCAAAGTCCAGTGGCCAACACCCTTCAAGGTGACTGTGTCCATATATGTGTTGTGACCGTCTTCGTCATCGCTGTGTCTAAGAGCTCGACCACCGCCAATGAAGACTGTCTGCGGATTGCTGCGGCGGCACCATCCCAAACAAGGGGCAACTTTCCGTTGCCACAAGCCGTCGTGAGACGCCATTCAAACTAGGGGCAACCTTCCGTTGCCTCCCACTCCCTTCAAACCAGGGGCAATTTTCCATTGCCTCCGATCCGAGGTTGCGCATCTCAAAGGGTAAGTTCCATGCTTGTTGAGCATCAGCTGTTTGAAAAATAGTTTTTGAATTTTTTTACTGAGGTTGACTATTTTCTCGAAAACTATTTCATTTTCCAAAACTGGACCATTGTCTTGGATCCAAAAAGGAAAACTTTCAGTGCTTGCAGCTTGACTTGCATGCCTTTCAAATCAAAAATCGAACGAGTACGTTAATTCGACTCTCATTTTGATCAAAACTGTTTTCGTAGAAAGCAAAAACGAAAAATGGTTAAAATGATGAACTAGGGGCACAGTTGAGCCAGGCGTTCTGTCTTTTCCCCGTCACCGACGTACTTGCCAGAAGAGCGCTCTACCCGCCAGAAGAAATAACGGTGAGCTAACGGCATCGGGCGTGAACCCGCAACTTCCTGTTCATCCATCAATCATCCTGGGGAGGGATGAAAAATGAGAGATTGAAGAATAGAGAGGTGTAAGTTGAGAGAAAAGTGAGGAAAAGGGTTTTGAGAGAAAATCCGAGCTTGAGAGCCGAGTGATATGAGAATCACAAATCAGAAAGGGTGGGAAACAATACCCAGATTGAACTGGCTCCTCGTGGTCCGAGGTCCCCCATCTTCGGTTACGCGTCTGTGTGTCGTGTCTCTTTCATTTGACGGTCTCGTCTTTTGTTTTGAGTCTCTCCCGAGCGTGTCTCGTTGTGTTTAGGTCGTGTACCTTTATATTTGAGTCCTCCCCGCTGTGTTCGGTTGTAGGCTCGATATCCCGGTTTGAAAAACCCTCATGCGATTTCAAAAATCGCTTATGCTCAGAATGCTGTGCCATTCTCTACATTGGAACGTGTTCCGACTCCAACCGGTTCCATCTTTGAGGTCCGTCCTGATTAGATTGGGCTGTCTTGTTTGAGAATTGCAGTGTGCAGAATGAACTGAATGCTGTGTTTTGGGCTGTATGCAGATCAATCCCCAACAGAGTAAGGGCTGTGTGTCTAAGAATCAGGCAGTGGGTTGCTTGGGTTGTTTCGGTTGTTAGCTGTTTAAGTTATCTGATTATTACAGTGCAAGTGTTCAATTTTTAGACAACCAATCAATTCCATTTACATTGAGGTGTAACATGATGAGATGCGATGCAACGCATGAAATGTGTAAATGTAAACACTTTTTCAGATAAAAAGGCTGTTTCATTTCACTATCTTTTCAAATGTACAAGCTTTGGAAACAAAATCTGCCTGCGGCAGTACAAGGTAATCTATCTACCAACCAAAAAGAAAAGTACAAGGAAAGGAAGAAAAGATAACAAAAATCTGCATCTGTGTCGATCACTCCAAGGGCTGTCAGTCTGTCCTGGTCCTCTTCCTGGACGAGGGTCCAGGAGCATCAACAGCGTCGTCATCAGAGCCTGAGCTAGAACCGTCTGCGGTCTCCTCCTCCGACGACCCTGCCTCCGCCTCTGACTCCTCGTCGTCGTCATCGTCCGGGACTGGAGCCCGCGAGCTGCTCCCGACGTGAGTACGCCCACCCCTAGTGCGGGGAAATATCCTGCCCTCCTCATCTCTCCCCCGGGCAGGGACAGAAGGTCTGGCTGGAGCACCTCCTGCCATGGGAATCTGGAAGGGAGGCTGAAAAAGCACACAAAAAGTGAAATGCATCAGTATACTGTAGACAGTTTATCAGTGCAGAATGCAATGTTGAATACAGTGTATGAATGCTGTGAGCAGTTTATCAGTGCAGAATGCAGTGTATGGATACAGTGTATGAATGCCGTGAGCAGTTTGTCAGTACAGAGTTTAGTGCAGAATGCAGTGTATGCAGTGCTCAGATACAGTGAGATCAGTGTATCAGGTGTTGTGCCGTGAATCAGATTATGCGAAGCAGTGTATGAATGGTTTGAGGCCAGTGTCAGAAGGACATACCGGTATGCTGTAGACAGCCAGAAGGTCAAATGTCCGCTGGAGCATCCCCATCATCGAGGCATTCATCGCCAACGACTGACGGGTGTACTCAGGAGAAGCCTGCAAAGGTATCAGATGCATTAGTATTCTGTGGAATATCAGTAAACTGAAGTGAGATAACTGTACGAAGTGCAGTGATACATACCGGCGGAAGGTCGGGGATGTCAGTGAACTCATGCCCAGCTGGTGGAGGGGCGAAGGGGATCTGATAGGTCGCCCCACCCTGCCCCTGGAAAGTCAGCACAGCAGGCAGGGCAGGCCAGCCAGCTCCTCGTCCTCCCCGCGCTCCGCCCCTGCCACGGACTCGGGCCCTCCTCGAAGATCCAGCCCCGGCTCCTGCTCCGGCCCCAGCCGCCGATGCTACAGGCCTGGCCCCCTCTGCTCGACGACCGCTCAAAGGTCGCATCAGGTACGTTCGCACGTACTCCTGATAGTCGCCGGTGCCTCGGAAGCCGGCCTCCTCCCAGCCGATGGAGTAATCATCCAGCTGCTCAGGGGTCAGCCCCTCGGTCTCCCTCATCTCTGCAGGAGGGTGAGCCGGGACTATCTGCTCAGGTAACCCGCGGGTCTGGCGTAGAAAACGCTCCCCCAGGTACCAAGCCCGACAGACCGGGCCCTCTAGCAGAATCCGGAAACGCGAGGTCTCCTCAGCACCAGGGAACCGACCCCGCATCGCCGACGGCAAGGAAGCCCATGGCCGCCATGTGATCTGAAAGTAACAGACAGTTTGTTATCTACTGTTATTGAAACATGCAGTGGGAAAGCGAAGCTAAACGAACTGAAAGTAAAGGATACCTCTGTGGGGGTGATGGTGTCGAAGTATCGGCGGAAGAAGCCGAATGTCTCCCGAGGTCGCCGGGTGCATCCCCCGTCAAAGCGACTCGAGAAAGGAACAGCCGGAGGAGGCTCCGCAACTGGTACAGGTGCAAGCCTAGGGAAGTAGGCATAAACCCACAACTGCAAAACAGATGTCAGTATGACCTTCAGATAAAGCAGGGTATACAGAATAAAGCAGAAATGGCAGAGCCGTGTGTTGTGCAGTGTATTGTGTGCAGTGTACAGTGTGAGCAGTGTACAGTCAGTGTAAAACAGAATGTATGTGTGTGCCGTGTGTACAGTATACAGTAAGTGTAACGCAGACTACAGTGTGTGCAGTGTACAGACTACGGAAAGTACGAGACAGAAAGGAAAAGTGGAGAAGAAATGTACCTCCCAAGCCCGCCAGTAACCTCCGAGCAGCTGGCCGCTGCCGCGAGAAGCCGAGCTCATATATCCGTACAAGGTGGCCAGAGCAGCGCCGCCCCAATCGAAGTGCAGAATATCTCGGACGTCCACCAGTGCACTGAGAAGGCAGAGAGGCACGGTGTTCGCCCGGTCGGCGAAGATAGTAGTCCCGAAAAGGAACATGAGGAAGCCCCGAGCATATCTCTCCACGTCCTCCTCGGTCATCTGAGTCTCCTCCCCCAATGCGGGCAGGACCCTGAACTGTGCCTCGAACCAGGAATAGCGGACGAAGCCTGGGCGAGCTAGCGGAGGGGCCTCCCCCAGTAAATGAACCTGAGCGGCGGTCCACTCATCCATCGCTATGTCGAAGGGGATCGGATCACCCCCTACCCCGATGCCTGTGAGCATCGAGAAGTCATAAGGGGTCATCGTCATATCCCCTGCGGCAGAAAAGTGGAAAGAATCGGTGGTGTCCCACCACCTCTCCGCCAGAGCAGCAAGAAGAGGTCTGCAGGTGGACAACCTAGAGAGCCCTCGGCAGAAGGTGCCGAAGCCCGCTCGGTCCACGATGCGCTGGACCGCATCAGGGAGCTCGTCATACCACTCCCGCGCACCAGTATTCCCATACCCGCGAATGGTATGGGAACCCTCCTGCAAACAGAAAACAACAATTGCAAGACAACATTCAAAATGCGATTTTGAAAAGAAAGATATGGCATGTATGCAAGTTTGTCAGATTCAGGCAGATACCGGGTGCCGGTGTGCTTATAGAAAATACGTGTGCTGTGTCAGCGTGTTTGGGCGTTTCAGAACAGATGTGGCATGTGTGCAAATCGAACAGATTCAGACAAATACTGGGTGCCAGTGTGTGTGCAGTAGAATACAGTGTGTGCCGTGTGTTTGGGTGATTCAGGACTAGTGCAGTGTGTGTGCATGTGTCAGTCTCAAGAAGATATCAGTTGTATGTATGTTTACAGTCAACTACGGTCTACGGCATATCAGATTTCAGCAATTAAAGAATACAGCTAACTATGGCAGTTTTGTATCCTACATTGCAGAAAGTAAAGCAGAAGATGAAGAGTTACCTCGGGAGTGCCGAATGAAAGGTGGGAGGTAGGCTCGCGTAGCAGTAACTCAGGGGGCGCGTACCTCTCGAAGCTCCGGAACTGACGCAGGCCGTCAGGGGGCAGAACGTGGATCGCCGGCCGGTAGGTCGCCGGGTCGAACGGGCGCTCGCTCAGTGGTAAGAGCTCGACCCCGGGGTCCATCTCGTGGTCCGGGGGAGTCCCGACACGTGGAATGTCGTCCGCCATGTAGAGAGTGGTGTGAAAATGGCCGGAAAAGGAAAACCGAGCCGGAATACGAAGAGTCAACTGAAAAGTCAACTCCCGAGAGGGTCGGAAATGGCCGGGAAGGCCGGAATGTGAAAGGACACGGAAATGAAGAGGAAAGTGAGGGGAACAAACCCCGAGAAGGCGAGAACGCCGAACGAGGCGCCGAAACGAGAATGTGATCGGTGGAAAATGTCCGAAACGCGAAGAGAAACGCGAATCCGACGACGAAACGGGCGTAGAACGCGAAGAAACGGGCGAAAAATGAGACAGAAGCACTCTAGAGAGAGAGGGCAAGAATTTTCGGCGGTGGAAAAGTGAAGAATAGGGTTTTCAAGCCCTATTTTTATAATGCCCGAAGTGAAAAGACAAAACTGCCCCGATTCAGCAACTGTTTGCCGGTCGGCAATGTTTTGTGCCGGCCGGCACTTTTTTTGTGCCGATAGAATTATTTTTGTGCCGACGGCCAGCCGGTGGCCTCCCCTTTCGGCCGGTGGGGTTCCCACAGCCTTGTTTAGGCCTTTTGAGTTGTTTTGGGTCTTCATAGCTGAAGAAAGTGCAAGAAAGCGCATCTCCGACATTCAACCGGCCTCCGTTTTGACTTCGGGCCGTGTCTCCAGTGCGTGGCACTCGAATTCGTGCAAGGTGTATCCTTTTTGTATCCTTTTGAATTCAAAAGTTGCCCCATGTGTGTTGCACGAACTCATCACACTACTTCGGTGCATTACATCGCGCTGTCACGCGCCACACATTTGCATTGTTATGCACGTGTTACATGCGTTGCAACACGCACCCCTTTGCATTGTCGTACACATTTCTCATGCATCATCATTGCATTTCCATTCCATGCATTGTCATGCATTCCGGAATACGTGCGTTGTTGCGCATTTAAGCCCATTTACACTCCGTGTGGCATGCACGTCACACTTGGCCTTGCACTTGTTAGTGCATTGTATTTTGTTCGCGCTATTTTGCGCATCGCACTATTTTGTGCATTGTATTTTGTTCGCGCTATCTTGCGCACCTTACTTGCGCTTGTTAGTGCATTGTATTTTGTTCGCGCTATCTTGCGCACCTTACTTGCACTTGTTAGTGCATTGTATTTTGTTCGCGCTATCTTGCGCACCTTACTTGCACTTGTTAGTGCATTGTATTTTGTTCGCGCTGTTCTGCGCATTGCACTTGTTAGTGCATTGTATTGTTCGTGCTGTTCTGCGCATTGCACTGTCTTGTGCATTTCAAACCTCGCGCTGTTCTGCGCATCGCACTGTTCTGTGCATTTCAAAGTTGTTCGCGCTGTTTTGCGCATCTCATTGCATTTTGCATGCATTCCATCGCACTGTCTTGTGCACTCGCGTTGCCTAACGCATTGCGCTATTTTGCGCATCATACCGTCGTGCAAACCCCCCGGTCTGGCGAGACCTTAAACACGCACGGTCTGGCGAGACCTTAAACACGCACGGTCTGGCGAGACCTTAAATATGCACGGTCTAGGAGACCTTAAATCCTTTGGAGGTGCGAAACCTTCAGCGCATTGTCACGCGTCTTGTAAATACCCCCGTGGTCTGGCGAGGCCTTAAACACGCATGGTCTGGCGAGACCTTAAACACGCATGGTCTGGCGAGACCTTAAACACGTACGGTCTAGGAGACCTTAAATCCTTGGAAGGTGCAAGACCTTTATTGCATTGGTGTGCACACTATTGCTTTGTACATATCTTAAGCCGCGTGTTGTCGCGCATCTCATGCAACATGCATTTCATACATCATTTGCATTTCAAAAAAAACAAAAAAAACATGCATTGTCATGCATACATTTTGCATCCCGGTCTAGGAGACCTTAAATCCTCTGAAGGTGCAATCCCTTCAGTGTTTGTCGTGCCCGAACGACTTTCGGTGGTCTGGTAAAGCCACCTGTCTGTGCTTGCGATGAGTTCCTAGAAGACCAACTGGGACGGTGGAAACTAGAGTTCGAATGGCTTATGCCTAGAACGCAAAGGTTCGGGAGTTCCGAGACTAAAGTCTGGTTTAAATACCCAGAGGTTTACCCTCGGCTTGAAATCTGTATGGAAGCCCCATAGGTTGAGGCGGCATGTCTACGCCTCAGTTCTGGATACTGAACCAACCTAGTATATCACCCTGTTGGTAAGATAGGGAAAGTTGCAATCATAGTCATTGCATATGTGCATTGTCTTGCATTTGCATTGTAGTTTGCATGCATTCATTGCATCACCTTCCGCCTTTGGCTTGCGCCTTTCCAGGTTGAGCTTGGTCTGGTATGTGTCCTTACTTTTCATGTTAGAACACAGTTCTTGTGTATCGCGCTGATTCCACGTTGATATGTTGGTTGAGGGTTGCGGCACCTTTTCTGTGTTACACATGGCTCGTATGTGTGCATGCCTTTCCTAGGCAAGATTTGGTTTGGCTTGTATGCCATATCCATTGTATCCATTCCATTGCATATTTGTAAATATTGCATTGTAATATTGCATGCATTCATTGCATCACCTTCCGCCTAATGGCTTGCGCCTTTCCAGGTTGAGCTTGGTCTGGTATGTGCCCTTACTTTTCATGTTAGAACACAGTTCTGTATGTGTATCGCGCCGATTCCACATTGATATGTTGGTTGAGGGTTGCGGCACCTTTTCTGTGTTACACATGGCTTGTATGTATGCATGCCTTTCCTAGGCAAGATTTGGTTTGGCCTGCGTGCCATATCCACCCATTACATTGTAGTGTAATTTTTGCATCCGGCATTAGGATCGTAGTCCTTTCTCCAGCGGGTTGTTTCCCCACTTGTGTCATTCCACCCAATACTTGTTCTTGCGTCTGTCTACAATACTCATAGTTCAGTTGACCGTTCTATGGTAGACATCCTTGTTACCTCCATCAATCTATTTGACATAGGTGTGGTTTCGAACCGCTCGTGATTGGATCACGATTCAATTGCTTTGCATGTAGCTTGCATTGTTTCAATTACATTGCATCTGCATTTGCATTGTTTATACATTGTTTTGTATATATTGCATTTCGTTTTTCATCCATTTTGCATTGTCATGCATGTTGCTAACAATATTGTACCTGTTAAGTTTGTTTTCTTTTCAGGCACGATATTGTATGTACGGTTCATTTGAAGCTGGTGCAACCAGACGAGCCGCGCAGGTATTGTATCTCCCGAGTGAGACGTATTGAGAATTCCATAATTCTCTTACATCCTTTCTGCATTGTAGTGTAGTTTGGTATGCTAGCTTAAAATTGTTGCATGTTTGCTTCATTACAGCTTTCTTTGCATGATCATAAGTTATGCTCAGCTCTGTGCATTGTCGTGCATTTTGCCCCTGCCTTCGGGCGCATATCTTATTTGTATTGCATGTTTGTCTAAGTCTTCGGCCTTGTCAAAAATGGGTCGTCTCTAGGCTTTGACATTCACTCCCGTCATTGTTATGACTTTCGAGTTCTGTCAAAGAGGGGCAACTGTAGACACCCCATTTTTGACCGTCCTCAAGACTCGGACGTCACCGCTTGAACACTCGGTGATTATCCTTGTTTGTGTTTGTTTGGAGTTCCCGGAGGTTTTGGCTCTCGCGCCCTACCTCAGAATCTCCGAACTTGACCGTTCAGTGTCCGGTTTTGCACCGAACACTTGTGTTTTGCCTTGGAAGGGCAGGGTAGGGCTTGTAGACCATCCCCACCCATCACCGGCAGTGGCTAGAGGCCACTGGCTGGTTTTTGCTGCCACCGGCAAAATAGTTTGCCGGTCGGCACTATTTGTTGCCGGTCAGCACTTTTTTGTGCCGGTCGGCACTTTGTTTGGCCAAGATGGCATTTTTTGCCGGCCGATTGCTGTTCATCTGCTTTTGCAGATATTTTAGGACAGCTGTATAACTTTTGCTCCCCTCCATACACGTGTATGGAGGGATCTCCCTCTTGCAAAGCTTGTTGAATAAGCTTTACAAGAGGCTTATAGAGAGAGCTCTCTCTAAGGCTTAGAAAAAGGAGAGGCTTAGACATTTTTGAGAGAGAAAAAGACAGAGGAGAGCTCTGGTTTTTCTAGGGTTAGGGTTAGATACACTCACCTATCTCTCTTTTCCTCTCATTTTGTACACTAGGTGTTTTGTGTCTCACTATTGCACACAAACACCTAGTGTTTCACCTTCCTCTAGGAGCTGAGGTTCTAAAGAGTGTGTTTTGAAGTTTTGGTCTTGGATTCAAGCTCAAGGAGGCCATTGGAGCATCTTTGTTGAAGAAGGCATCAAGGGTGAGAAACTAGTCTTTTTTTTCCCCTTTTTTGCATTGATTTTCTACTAGTCTTAGAGCTGTTTTTGTGATTATTGTATAACATAAAAAAGTTCTTTTTTTAAGCCCTCTTTATTGTTTATTAAGAGTGTTTTGTTGTTTGAGGGGTGTTGACCACCCTTAAGCCCCAAAAGGCCTCATTTTGAGCCATTTTGTGTTAGCTCCGGGATTTTGGTGTTGAGGTATCTTCACCACTGAAATCTTGAGGGATTTCAGTGGTGAAGATGATGCTTTGAAGTCCCAAGAAGGAGAGGGCCACCCCCTCTCCTTGTTGTCCTTGAAAAGGGCACATTTTGGCCTCTTAAGGAAGCCTATGCTTGAGTGTGTGTTGAGCATGTTTGGTTTGTTTTTCATGCTTATATATCCATGATATAACATGATTTCAAGTTGGTTTTGGAACCTTATGCATGTTTAGCATAGTTGCCATGTAATGCCTTATTTGTGCCTTAACATGTTCTAGGTTGTTAGCCTTTGTTGGAGCATGTTTTAGGCTTGTATTTGTGAAGGTTATATGCTTATTTTGCCATGTTTTAGATCTGTCCATAGTCGTTTGGGTCGATTTTAGCATGCATTATAAGGCTCCTTTGCATTTGGGCTTGTTGGCCTTGAATATGTGCATGTGTAGCATGCCATCTTTGCATTGTTTTGGTGATTTGGGATCATTCTATATGTCATTTCAGTCCCATTTCCATGCTTGTTTGATTGCCTCGCATGTCTCTTTAATGCTTTGAAAGCATGTTTTGCAATGTTCCATGTTTTGGCCATGGTGTATGCCTTTGTATTTGGGCCACTTAGATGCCATCTAAGTAGTCCTTTAGCTTTGTTTTAACATGCTAAATCTATTTTTAGTTGTTTAATGCATGCCATGTTTGGTCATGATAAGTGTAGTTCAATGCCTTATCAACTTGCCTTGAACACTTGGACTTTTTGTTGCATGCTTGACTTGATTTATAATTTGATTTGGCTTCATTTTATAACATGATTTTAAGGCTCATGTTGCATGCTAATTTGTCCATGTTTCCTCCTTTCAAGTGTGCTTGAATGTTGTTTGATTCATGCTTAAGTGTTGGTCCTTATGAGCATGTGTGTGTGCATGCCATTTAGCTCTCACTCTTTAGCACTTTTGGCTACTGTTTTAGGCCTATTTTAGAGTCGCCTAATTCATGTTTAAGTCCATCTTTGCATCCATTTGCATTGCCATATGCATGCTTGTATGCTTGCATGAGTTGATTGCCATGCCATGTTGCATTCCTAGCTTGTATGTCTAGGTTGCATTGCATTTCGCATGCATGCCTTGTTCCTTGAATTGGTGATAGGAATTGGGCCTTATTTGTTTGATTGGTTTGCATGCATTTGAAACCAAAGTTGCATACTTGGTTCCTTGGGCCATCATGCATGGAAATGCGTGATTGGTGGTCCGAGAACCGAGGCACATGTCCCTTTGAGTCATCACAATGATAAGGGACATGGTTAGTGCATACATGTCTTGAAATATGCTGTCATGCCTTGTTTTGCCCTCTGTTGCTGTGAGTTGCAGGTTCTGCAGGAATACTCTGCCGACCGGCAGTGTAATGTGCCGACCGGCACATTTTTCTCTGCCGACAGGCCCTATTTTGTGCCGATGGCCATACCACACTGCCGGTGGAAGTTTCATCTAGCCGGTGGTGATCCCCTCTGTCCAAGGATGTAGTCCTGGGGTTTTGACAACCTCCAGAGGAGGAAAGGGAGGAAAACAGAGGCAGCTTGCGCATGGTGGCGCGTTTCCCGAGACGCTTTCCTGCTTTAATTAATTTAATTTAATTTGTTAATTAAATTAGTTAATTTGTAATATTAATTAGCTTGCGTAGTTAATTAATTTGTAATATTTATTCGGTCCCTCCGAGCGAGGGCAAGTCTGTAATAAGTGTGGGTGGGTGTGTGAATGTCTTCCAATCCCCACTTCTTTCTTCCCTTTTACTTACCTGCTTTGATGGTTAGTATTAGGTCACGTCTAATTTAGCATACCTTATGCTATGCATGTGTGCATCCATGCATTTGTATTACATGCATTAGGCTCGGTACATCACGCTAATTGCATCAATACTTCAATTCCCAAACTGAATACGTGATAATTGTGCATTTTCACATGACATGTTTAGGATAGCCGAGCCTATCTTAGCGACATTTTGTATGCGATGCATTAGGCACTTCACATGGACTTGGATCATGCATGATTACTAACAAGTTCTTTGTTTTGGCGCGGAGTACTATGTAAGTATTTCCGCTTTAGCATATCGCATGAGTGTGAATGTTACCATAACAGCATGCTTAACATGTGGCTAGATGCTTATGTGTTAAACTGTTTTGAATGCCTGTGGGTGAAGGTTGGGTTGTTTGAGTTGGAAAAACTCGTTGGAATCCGTATTTTAGCCTACTTGCGAGTAGCAAATTCCAAAGCATTTTCAAACCAAACGGATATGCAATGTTTATTTCCAAATTAGGCAATCTAGTCTATACTTGTTTGCTGTGCGCATAACATAGTAATTCTAGGCTAATAAATGGAATAAGAACACGTAAAGTTTTCAAAAACGGATATCATGGTTAGTAGAGGCCGGTCTTCGGACCGGGCGAAAGGGGGTGCTCATAGCTGACCTTCCCCGATCGTACCCAAGCTCCCGAGCCGAGACAACTCCGGTGATGACGGACATGTGGCCTTTGGCACCGAGTCAGGGTTTCCTAAATTTCCCCATTTTAAAAATATTTAGGTGGCGACTCTGTATCTGGCAAAGCAGTCCATGTTTGGCACTACTTTTTCAAAAAATCTGTTTTCTCAAACGATTTGCCAGATTTGGACTCTTTGGTTCAGATTAAGAACCGTGACACAAATCGAGAGTCCGAACTGTAGCGCGAGGCCCCTCCCCGGGCGCTGTTACATTGTGTCATACAACCCTAGCATATATATCACTCCTTGTCACCTACCCAAGCCGGAGGTGTTCATTCCCGACAGCATCGACTTGGGCATGTTGGACATCTCTCGAACCCAACCTGAACCAATGGTGGTGATCATCAAAGGTAGAACGGGGATGATTTCGGAGGAAAGTAGGGCTGTTGATTCAGGGTCTGAGGAATTTGGGAGCTGTGCTGAGGAGGTATATAATCCGAGTGATTACATTACGCCAGCAGGCTAGGTTAGGCCGAATGTGAAATTACAGCGGGGTGGAGATTTGTGTAATCCGAGGGGACGGACTTGGTCAGAGGATAGATGACTTGGCAGCTCTGGAAGAGGACTTCGCTGACCTTCTGCTTTTCAATGAACACGACTTAGGAGACACGACAGTCAACTGGTTTGACTCTGAGGGGTCAACAGAGGTTACAGGGTGGCTTGACGACCAACCAGATGTTGCCGAAGAATCTTAGCCGGGATAGGGCCTGTTAATTACAAGGGCATCAGATGTGGCCGGAGGGCCAGGAATCAAAATGCATCGCCGGAGATCGTCGGTGCCAAGAATTTTGCTCGAGATTTGGGCATTTTGAATACAGGAAATGTTGAACAGCAGGCTGCACTGACGCAGTTGGAACAGAAAGGGATCGAAGATTCTGAGAGAGCTAGGAAAGCCAAAGCTCCTGTGGGGATTGAATGTGCTGTGTGCACAGGAACAGAACGTGCTGCGAGTATAGGAATGTAAGGTGTTGTGGGCACAAGAATGGTTGTAACGGAGCTGGATAGGTGTCTGTCAGCTGCCGATGGCATGTGGTGGGAAGACGATGACCTACGTCTTGCCCACACCGATGAGGACTGGGGGAGTAACCAGCCGGACGATACCTGGTATATTGGTGAAGTTGACCATATGACTAGGAGTGGGCGGTATTTCAAGCCCCCGCACCTAGATTAGCCAGAGGCATCTAGGCAGGACAAGGAATCGGAGAAGCAGAAAGACAAACTACTCGAAGAAGAGGTCGTGCTAACATAGTTGAAGAAGATACAAGTAGACATCTCCATCTGGGGACTGCTTATGGCTTCCCGTGTTCATAGACAAGCTGTCCTATCGGCAATGGAGAAGGCCAAACCCTCAATAGACACCACGCCAGAACAACTGGTGGGATTGGTTTTTCCGGGAGGGGCAACCCCGATGTTGACCTTTTCCGACAAGGAACTGCCGCCTCAGGGCGTGAATCATAACAAACCGCTCTACATCTCTGTGGAGTGTAGAAACAAATTGATACCGGTGGTTCTTGTCGACACGGGATCCGCTATTAATGTATGCCCGTCAAGGATGGCATATGCATTCGGGTTTAAGCCCGCGGACTTTGTGCCAACAACCCAGGTGATAAGGGCATATGATAACACAAGTAGAGAGGTGATGGGGACTGAAAATTTAGACCCAGGTTGGTCCAGGAGAACACAAGATTGACTTTCATGTCTTGGACGTTCCCGCAACCTTCAATCTACTCCTGGGGCGGCTGTGGCAGCACCAGGTGAAGGCAGTCTCTTCCACCTTGCATCAGATGTTGAAATACGCTCACGGGAAGGGGGTGGCTATAGTTTCTGAGAATTCGTCAATCCATCCGCCGCCAGAAGTGTCTACACTGGTTTTGGAAATCGAGCATGGCACGGAGGATGTGTTCCTATCAGGTTTCACCCTAGCTGAGGCTCGGGTCGTGCAGAACATCTTAGCTACTGATGAAGGGCTGTATGTTAGCGCTAGTCAGTATACCTCATGAACAAACTCCAGCACATCCCTGGGATGGGACTGGGAAGAAGTGGCCGGAAGGGCATCGCAGTATCGACCGAAGGGCTGCACAACCCATACACGTTTGGTTTGGGTTATCTGCCCACCAAAGAGGACTGGGTGAGGAAAGGCAAGGAGATGGCTGGGAGAGCCAGAGCAAAGCAGGCAGGGAAACCTTACGAGTTAATGCACCGACCCATCCAGGGTATCCTAAACGGGCGCTTTGTCCAGGAGGGGGAGGACTTTCCATTCTGTGGCTTCCCAGAGCCATGGTTAAATGCGGAGAAACGTCCCTTGCCAGGGTTTGAGATCCTCTTCGACCTATAGTTATCCGGGGATGATGTTGCTGCGGAGCAGACAGATCCATTAGCTGAAGTTGAGCAATGTGAGACAGTGGATTCTGAAGACACTGAAATTAAAATGGGGGTAGCGCTGGCTTGCCTACTTTCAGATCCTTCGATCGTATAGAAGTGCTTGCGGGATAACTTCTCGGTGTCCATGATCGGGAATGAAATGGCTGCGAGCCCACCTTCAAACATTTTGGATGCATCCATCGCACCCTCCCTTATCTGGCAGTATGATGAGGGATTTTTCTCAAGCAGCACCGGGTCAGGTAGTGAGCCGAAATCTGATTCCACCAAGTCTGTGGAGTCGGAATCCGGCACCAACTCGATTGAGTTTGAGTCCGGTATTCCCGGGGGTCATAACCTGGATGCCACAATCCTGTCTAGGTCAATTTTTTCTTTCTCTTTTGAGTCTGTTGTAACAGAAGAATCAGACGATTTGGACGTGATTAATGAGAATGGAATGGATATGGTTTTTGAGTACTTTTCTGTGCCCTTGATTTATTGTATTAATTAGGACTTTCAAAATTTTGATGAAAACAACAAGGAAGAGATTCCTCCAGTTTTACAACGATTAATTGATCAAGAGCAAGAGAGATTTGTTAAACCCCTAGTTGATGAAATCACTACAGTTAATGTTGGTACTGAGAAGGACCCGCAGCTGGTCTAGATCGGGTCCACGTTGTTTTCAGAGAAGTGCGAGCGCTTAGTCGCTTTATTAAAAGATTTCAAAGATGTTTTCACGTGGTCCTACGAAGACATGCCTGGAATCGATCCGGAGATCATACAACACCGGATCCCTCTTGACCCAGAGGCCCTACCCGTTAAACAGAAACTCAGAAGGATCCGCCCGGACTGGGCTCCCAAGATTAAAGAAGAAGCGACCAAGCAAATCGATGCAAGGTTCCTGCTGGTATCTGAGTACCCAACTTGGTTGGCCAACATCATTCCGGTGCCAAAAAAGGATGGCAGGATTTGAGTATGTGTGGATTTTAGGGATTTGAACAAAGCCAGTCCGAAAGACGACTTTTCTCTGCCACACATCGATGAGTTAGTGAATTTCACTGCTGGGCATGTGTTGCTTTCGTTCGTGGATGGATTCTCAGGCTAGAATCAGATATTGACGGCACCCGAAGACCGGGAGAAGACTGCTTTCACCACTCCGTGGAGGACATATTGCTATAGGGTGATGCCATTTGAGTTGAAGAATGCTGGAGGTACATGTCAACGGGCCGCGACCACGATATTGCACGACATGATCCACAAAGAGGTTGAGGTGTACGTAGACGACATAATTGTCAACTCCAAAGAAAGAGAGGGCCACTACACCGCCTTGCAAAAGTTCTTCCAAAGGATCAGAGAATTTCGGTTGCGGCTGAATCCTCATAAATGTACACTCGGTTTTACTATAGGGAAAATGCTGGGGTTCTTGATTACACAGAGAGGTATCGAAGTCGACCCTTCCAAAATCAAAGCCATCTTAGAAATGCCACCACCAAGGACTAAAAAGGAGGTGCGAGGCTTCCTGGGTAAAGTGCAATTCATAAGACGATTTATCTCAAAATTAACCCCGACTTGTGAACCACTTTTTGGTCTCCTGAAGAAAGGAAAGAAATTCCAATGGGACGGCCGATGCCAAACTGCTTTTGAACAGATCAAGCAATATCTACAGAACCCGCCCGTGTTGTCACCGCCTGAGCCGGGGAAACCGTTGATTTTGTACCTTTCAGTGCTTGAAACTACGATGGGCTGCATGCTTGCACAAGAGTCTGATGACAGAGTGGAGAAGGCCATCTACTATCTGAGCAAGAAGATGCTGGAGTACGAGACCCGCTACACTCCATTGGAGAAGGCTTGTCTGGCCCTGGTATGGGCTACCTGGAAGCTGCGGCATTACCTGTTAGCTCACTCTGTAATGTTGGTTTCAAGATCAGATCCCATCAAGTATCTCTTCGAGAAACCGACACTTACGGGTAGGCTAGCTCGTTGGTTTCTTTTGCTTTTCGAATTCGATTTGAAATATGTGACTCGCAAGTTAGTAAGGGGGAGAACGGTAGCGGAGTTCCTAGCCGATCACCCAGTGGAAGGGGATGAAGCAGTTGAGTACTTATTTCCGAACGAGGCCATTCTGTACGTCGAAAAAGAATTTTGGACAATGTACTTTGAGGGGCGTCAAACTAGTACGGGTATGGGATAGGAGTGTTGCTGATAGCACCTGACAATTCTCATATACCTTTAGCATTCAAACTCTGATTCAAAGCCTTGAACAACGAAGCAGACTATGAAGCATGCATTGCTGGTTTAGAAGCCGCCCTAAAACTAGGGGCAAAACGGTTGGACGTCATTGGGGACTCGAACCTTGTTGTATCTCAAGCTAAAGGAGATTGGAAAGTCAAAGAAGAAAAAATGAGAATCTACCACCAGACCTTGGACTTGTTGATTCCTCGGTTCGAGAAGCTAAACTTCGCTTATCTGTTAAGAGAGAACAACAGGTTTGCAGATTCATTAGCAACTCTATCTTCCATGATACACGTTCCTTTCAGGGTCTGGATGCGTCCAATCATCATCGAACAGAAATTTGCGCCGGCCTACGAGCTGATTGCTGCCATACATGAGGTACATGATGAGAACCCCTGGTATTACGATGCCTGGAATTTCTTGGAAAAAGAGGTGTATCCACTAGGGGCAAATGCCAAAGATAAGAGGGCAATTCGAAGAATGGTGCTCAGTTCATCGTCTGCGGGGGAAAACTGTATAAGAGAGGTCATCTGGGAATGCATAAGCTGTGTGTTGATGCCGAAGAATCGAAGCGCCTGATGGAGGCTATCCATGGAGGAGAGTGCGGAACACACATGAACGGGGTAATGCTAGCCCGAAAGATCCTTAGACAATGTTACTACTGGTCCACCATGGAGGAGGATTGTATCGGCTTTGTGCGGCGATGCCACAAATGTCAGATCCATGCAAACCGCATGAACATCCCGCTATCGAAGCTGTACAATATGACTTCGCCATGGCCATTTTTAGTTTGGGGAATCGATGTGATCAGGGCTGTCACTCTGAAGGGGTCTAATGGGCATGAGTTCATTCTGGTCGCGATAGACTATTTCACAAAGTGGGTTGAGGTCCAATCTTACGCGGTGTTGAAGGCTTCGTATGTTGCAAAGTTCATCAGGAACAACATCATCTGTCGTTATGGGGTCCCGAATGAGATTATTTCAAAAAACGGTTCCCACTTCAAGAAGGAAGTGATTGACTTGTTGGAAAAATACAATGTGGCTTTTCATAAGTCATCCACATATCGGCCTCAGACCAATGGAGCAGTTGAGGCCGCCAACAAGAACATCAAACACATTTTGCAGAAGATGGTGGAAACCTACCGGGACTGGCTAGATAAGCTACCATTCGCTCTGTGGGTTACCGGACTTCAATCAGAACGTTTACTGGGGCGACTCCGTATTCATTGGTCTATGGGATGGAGGCCATTCTACCTATCGAGATTGATGTTCCATCTTTGGGAGTACTGGCTGAGTGTCAGATAGCCGAAGCAGATTGGCAGCATAGCAGATTCGAAGAACTCATGCTCTTTGATGAGCACAAACTGAAAGCACTATACCATGTTCAAGGTTATCGGCGTAGAATTGCCAAGGCTTTCAACAAGAAAAGTTAAGTCCAGGAATTTGAAAGAAGGAGATCTGGTGCTCAAAGACAACCAAGCTCCCATCCACGACCCTAGAGGTAAGTTCAGACCAAATTGGACTGGTCCCTACATCATTAAGGCTATCTGGTTGGGTGGAGCTGTCGTTCTGACGGACCTAGATGGCCTGGAGTTCTCACAACCGATCAATATGGACAAGTTGAAGAAATACTACCCCTGAGTGACTCGCTAGGCCGAAAACCCGAAAGGGCGACCTAGGCAAAAGTTAGAGCATGAAAAATTTGAAATTACAAAAACTAAGCTCGCAAGGTTGAAAACCCGCAAAGGTCGACCTTGGAAAAAGTTAGAGCGTAACAGGTGAGGGTTAATACACGAGTGAACCTAAGCCGAACTACGTAAGGCTTGATTCCCATCTTTGGGATACGTTGGCAACTTTATCTTGAAGTCCAACCATAAACACTTCCCCGATCAATTTTGTCCATGTGATTATGTTTGGTCATCTTTGTCTATTTTGCATTCAAGAGCTCGGTTTGTCATCTCCAATGCATTGCTATTCAGACTAGGGGCAACTTTCCAGTTGCTGGAATCCAGGGTTATGCATCTCAATGACAGATCTCATGCATGTCCAGTTCTGATCCATATCGAAAATGGTTTTGAAAAGTTTTAATAAAAGTTAATTTTGCTCAAAATTAATCTTTTTACGACTTAGACCATTTTTGGACCAAACAAAAAATTTTCAGTACCCACAACCTTCAATTACATTGATTTCAGTACAGAGTTCTCCTACTCTTTAATGCAAATTGAAGTTGCTTTTTATTACACTCATAAAAAAAACTTGAAAGTTCTGATAAAGCAATAAATTTGGGGCATAGATAGGTCCGGTGTTCCTGCGCCCCCTCCCAGAGCTGGGCAAAGCTTCTGATGCCAAGCTGAGCCCAATATGTGCCTCTTCATTGAGCCAATCTATGCACTCATCAGATAAGGTCCAACTGAAAGTGGGAGCGGGGGCCAGAAGCTCTCTCGTCCTCCATGCCATGGCATACCGAGCTAACTGGGTACTCTATCCCCTCCGCCGGGCAAGTTTGATCATGTCCAAACTGACGTAGGAATCGAAATGAAAAGTAGAAGACGCAATGTGTCAGACCAATCAACTGAATCCCGGGCTACCGGGATATGTTGTAGCTCATTACCGGTAGATTGAGCCAAGGACAGCGCCAAGCAATGCGGTCTGCGGACAGATTGCGCATCCAGTCGAACCACCATCCCTCATCAAGGGCATTGACTAGACATCGTCGAAAGAAGTAGCTGCGAGCTGAGTATGCTGGGCAAGAGTCCACCACCTACAATTTGTCCATCAACCACACCTGAGGAGGGATGAAAATTGAGAGATTAAAGAATAGAGAGATGTACGATGAGAGAAAAGTGATAAAAGGGTTTTGAGAGAAAAATCGAGCCTGAGGGCCGAGTGATGTGAGCAATATATATGTGAGGAAGGGTGGGAACGTTACCTGCAGCAGTAGTGGACTCCCCACAAATCTGGTCGTTTCCCGGCGATGAAAAGCTTCCAAGCCCGTCAACGTCTCGGCCAATGTCATGGCAATACAGCTCTTGCCCTCTTTCAAGCCTTGGGCAACTTTGATCAGACGAATGCTAGACCCGCTGAAGCCTGGGGCAAGCAAAAAGTGAGATAGCATGCACAAACAAAGGGCATGACGCCGAAAACCTTGCCAGTGGTGATCGCCATGGTCGCCAGCATCGGAAAAACGATGAATCAGGTCGAGGATGTCTAATTCTCCATCGCGGATCAAAGATCGAGCGTCGTGCGTAGTGAGCCCACGCATTCATCCTAGGGCTTGAGCGTGGCCGAAGCGAAGCTGGGGCAAGATTTCTTCGTCATGTTCAGATTCCATCAAAGCTTGGAAAGCTTCAAAGGTAGGACACACCTCTTGCCCGCCAAAGCTAAAGACATGTGTTACCGGATTGCAAAACCTTGCCGCAGCATGGAGAAATGGAAGATGCAGCGGAGTGCGACTGAACGTGAATAGTGCATTTATGCCGAAGCCCCGAAAGTTCAACTTTTCTGAGCCGTCCAAGGTAGCGATCCAAGCTGTGAGATTTTGGATGAGAAATGCCTCCATTTTGGTGTAAAACTGAGATGGAATGAGAGAACCACGAAGCTGGAACCTTTATGGAGGATACGGCACTGTTCGGAAGACACGTGTCAAAAATCTGGAGGTCGCCAAGCCAACTGGTCGGCCGACCACTTTTTCTAGTCGACTAGCCAGTTTTTCTGGCCGGCCGACCACATAATTGTTCTCCAGGGTAAGAAACTGGTCGGCCAGCCACCTTTGGTGGTCGGCTATGGAGGAAAATTGGTTTTTGGTCTTTTCCTAGTCTCTGGAAGTGAGCTCCTAGCCTTTCCATGTATTGGGAGTATTGAAGGTCCACATTTCCCTCAGTTTCGGGTGCATTCCGTCGCTCGGTTTGTCTGAAACGCATTTGCTGATCGAGTTGTTGTTGAGTGTTGCTTATCGAGTCATTGTTGAGTTTTGCTTATCGAGTTGTTCGAGTTGTCGAGTTTTGTTTGTCGAATTATTGCTCTTTGTTTATCAACATTGTCGGGATTGGCTTATCGAGTTGTAAACTTGCTAAGGTTTTGTTGTTTCTTAGTAAGTTATGTTGTTCAGTTTGTTGCGTCAGTTCACTACCTGGCTTGGCAATGTACAATGCTCAATTTCCATTCAATCTCATTTTTGTGCAAAGTGATGCGATGCGATGTTAAGAACGCGAAATACAACACTTTTTGAACAAAAAGTTGTTTCATTCCATCATAGTTCCTTTTTTACAACATTTTACAACATGGGTACAAGTTTTAAAGAAAATGAAACTGCCTAACACCGTACAAAGTGCTACAACTACAAGTAAAACGAAAAACAAAGCAGGAACATCTGCATCAGTGCGCTCAAGCTCAAGGCTGGGAGGCCCTCTTCGTCCTCTTCGGCTAGGAAGTCCCTGCACGATCTCCACCAGCACCATCATTCGAATCGGAGCTGCCATCCTCGGAATCCTCCCCGGCATCATCTCCACTCTCGGAACCAGAACAAGAGTCCTCCTCCTTGCCTGCGGATGTCTCCGACTGAGGATGCGCAGACTCCTCATCACTAGACTCCTCATCATCTCTGATAGGCGCTCTATGCCTGCCTCGGCTGCGAGTCGAGTCCCCTCTCCCAGCCCCTCGAGCAGGCCTGGATGGCCCAGCCTGTAGCGGTGGCATCTAAAAAAAAAGGAGGGCAATTTGAATAAATTAGCCAATATGTATATCAGATGCAGAGACAAGAAAGCTACATAGAGTGGTTGCGTGCAGGTACAGTATATGGATGTGGTGTGTGTCAGATGTGCTCTACACATGCAATCGACCAATGCAGTGAAATGTTCAAGTTCAGCATGACATCAGAAGTATGATAAATGCAAGAAAATTGAAAAGTACCGAAATGCCGGCGATGAACAGCTGCGTCTCCCTTCGCAAAACCATACTCTCGAGTGAGGCCACCACTCCGAGTATACCATCACAATACTCTCTGGGAGGCTGCAGATACAAGCTCAAGTCATCAGTGAATGAATGAATGTCTAAATAGCTGAATGTTACATCAAAACTGTAAAGCATACCGGTGGCGAGTCAGGGTCACTGACGTATCGATGATCAGGCAATGGAGGCTCTAATGGAATCGAGTAAGACGTCCCATACCGCCAGCCTGTCAGCTCGGTCGGGAGATCTGGCCAGCCAGCATGATGGTAAGTCGGGGGAATCGGTCCAGCCCCACCTCTCGATGTGCCGGCCCTACTAGTCGAAGGGGTATCTGCGACCCGGTCTCGACTCGAAGGGATATCAGCAGCTCTGCTCCGTGTGGGAGTACGGATACCTGACAGTGGAGGCATCAAGTACGTATGGCGATAGGTCGCGTAATCTCCCTCCTCCAGCAATAGAACTACATCAGTGCCCAACATGAGCTCCTCGACCTCCCGGGGAGTGAGTCTCTCTGTGGATCGCTTGTCGTCTGGAGGTGCTGTAGGGATACTTTGATCAGGGTTTCCCATCGTGTGACGCATGAAGCGATCCCCTAGAAACCAGGCCCCACCAACTGGACCCTCAAATAAAATCCTATATCGAGAAGTGGCCCACCTCCCATGGAACCAAAACCGGATATCTCCTCCCAGGGGTGCCCAGGGCTGCTAGGTGATCTGCAGATAACAAATGCACAAACTGGTTAGATGTCAATGTAAGCAAAGTATAACGCAACGGAATGAAAATTATGGTCATACCTTTCAAACAGAGTCTGAATTGAAGGATCTCGTGGGTAAATCACGTGCTTCCTGAATCTAGTCAATCAACCCAGCAATGGGGTGATATTACAATAGTGAATATCACCCACACAAACCACAGTGCAAATGGCTTTGATCGTTATTTTTTGGGAGAGAGTCAGTATATGGGAAAAACTCAAACATACGTTATTTTTCCACTTTTTAATCACCCATATCCCATATATCAGATATATAATCTATTTATCTCATTTATCCATATTTGTTATATGAGATAATATCTGATATCTATATCATCTATCCATATCATGATATGATAGATATATATCCTGAGTGGCTATCCAAATAGGTTTGAATTCAAATTCAAAACCCATTTGGATAAGGTTCAAAAGGTTCAGGATCAAAAGGTTCTGAGGGTCATGCCACATGGGCGCCCAAATTCTAACATCTCCCACTCGGACATGAGTTGGCATGACACTGCCACATTGTAACAAGCCCGCGGGGGACCTCGCTACAGCTCGGACTCGACTTAGTAGTCACGGTTCTAAATCTGAACCAAAGAGTCCGAATCCGGCAAATCGTTTTGAGAAAATAGATTTTTGAAAGAAGTGCCAAACATGGACTGCTTTGCCAGATACAGAGTCGCCACCTAAATATTTTGTTTTGGGAAATTTAGGAAACCCTGACTCGGTGCCAAAAGGCCACGTGTCCGTCATCACCAAAGTTGCCTCGGCTCGGGAACTTGGGTACAATTGGGGAAGGTCACTTCGTGAGCACCCCCGCTCGCCCGGTCATAGACCGGCCTCTACTAACCATGATATCTATTTTTGAAAACTTTGTGTGTCCTTAATCCGGTTATTAGCCTAGGTTACTATGTGATGCGCACAGCATACAAGTATAGACCGGGTCGCCTGAATTGGAACAAAACATTTCATGTTTGTTTATTTGAAAGATGGTTTGCTACTCGCAAGTAGGCTTGAAATGCAGATTTTGCCACCCTCAGGTGGGCTTAAGAAAAGATGGTTTTGCCACTATCTAGTGGGCTTAAAACTCACAGTTAATGATTTGTTCCAATCCAGATAACCCAACCTTCACCCACAGGCATTCAGGCAGTTATATCACATAAGCAAATAGCCTCATGGTAAGCATGCTATCATGGCATTCACTCACACGCATGCAAGGATGCTAAAGCACAAAACTTACCGAGTACTCCAAGCCAAAACAGGAACTACATTAGAAATCATGCATGATCCTAAGTATACAGAAATGCCTAATGCAACACATGCAAAAATGCAACTATAGTAGGCTCGGCTATTCTAAACATGGCATATGAAATGCTACAGCTAACATGTATTCAACTTGGAATTGAAATACAAATACAGTTAGTATGATGCGCTGTGCCCGGTGCATGCAATACAGATGAATGAATGCAAACATGCTGTCATACTGTATGCTAATTTAAACATGCCCTAATCTAACCATCAAAAGCGGATAAATAAAAGGGAGAAAGACGTGGGGTTGGAAGACATACAACACACACACGCACACTTATTACAGTTGTGCCCTCGCGCAGAGGGTCCGAATAAATAATACAGTCCCAAATAAAAGAATATTACAGTCCGAATATTACAGTCCAAATAATATACAAATTCCTAATTAATTAACAAATCAACTAAGAAAATAAATAAAACTGGCATGCAAGCCAGGGACTGCCTTGCTTCTGATGGATGATGCATGTCCGGGTTGTCTTGCGCGGAAATCCACCGGGATGCCCCAATTAGCCTCTGTTTAGCAGTTATTCTTGGAAAGCATGCCAAGCTCCGAAAAGTTGCTGATTCTTCATTTTGCTGCAACAGAGAGCAGGAAAGGGGCATAGCAATGTATTTTCACAAATATATGCATGCCTCGATCCTCGTGCCACCAATCACGCATACCGAGGCATGATGGCCGAGGAGTCGAATTGCACAATTTAATGTAGGATGAATGCACATGAAAACACAACAAAACCTAACTCCATCATGGATGATCCGGAGTGTCGGTGACTGGGGAATTGAGACACATTCCGTCACTCGGAGTACGAAATGCACCTCGTTTCCCGTGCCCGGGCTAACTCCTATCCCGAACACGATACAATATGCATGATATGCATGAAATGCGACTAAGATACAATCCTAACATACACAATGCTATGAAAATGAGATGCCTCGAAATGCGTGCACACGGGCACGCAAACCGAGAAAATGACAAAATGCGATCTAAGATACAACCTAGCATGCACTATGCGATAAAAATGAGATGCCTCGAAATGCGTGCACACGGGCACGCAAATCGAGAAAATGACAGAATGCGATCTAAGATACAACCTAGCATGCACAATGCTATAAAAATGAGATGCCTCGAAATGCGTGCACACGGGCACGCAAACCGAGAAAATGACAGAATGCGATCTAAGATACAACCTAGCATGCACTATGCTGTAAAAATGAGATGCCTCGAAATGCGTGCACACGGGCACGCAAACCGAGAAAATGACAGAATGCGATCTAAGATACAACCTAGCATGCACTATGCTGTAAAAATGAGATGCCTCGAAATGCGTGCACACGGGGCACGCAAATCAAGAAAATGACAGAATGCGATCTAAGATACAACCTAGCATGCACTATGCTGTAAAAATGAGACGTCTCGAAATGCGTGCATAGGGCACGCAAACCGAGGCGATGGCATACGCAATGCAATATGGCTAAAATGGCATGAAAAATGTAACATGGACTTATACTAACATGAGAGAGCCTCAGCCACACTCACATAAGAAGCCGATAGACGAAGATGAAGTGCCTCGAAGTGCGTGCACACGGGCACGCAAACCGAGACAATGGCATATGCAATGCAATATGGCAAAAATGGCATATAGAATGCAACATGGACTTATACTAACATGAGAGAGCGTCAACCACACTCACATAAGAGGCCGGTAGATGAAAATGAAGTGCCTCGAAGTGCGTGCACACGGGCACGTAAACCGAGGCAATGGCAGAATGCGATGCAATATGGCAAAAATGGCATATAGAATGCAACATGGACTTATACTAACATGAGAGAGCCTCAGCCACACTCACATAAGAGGCCGGTAGATGAAAATTAAGTGCCTCGAAGTGCGTGCACACGGTCACGCAAACCGAGGCAATGGCAGAATGCGATGCAATGACATAGAAATGGAAAGCAATCATTCTAATAGAATTTCAGCAATGAAATATGGGGTAAAACAGTCCCGAAATGAGGCGAAATGACACCAAATGCATGGAATAGTCCCGAAATGCGAATTTAGGCACCCGAAATGGCCTATAGCTATGCCAAACATGCACGATATGGACATGTAATGCAAAGACAGAAGCTAGGCAGTCCCAAAAAAGGCACTCTCACAGTTATAAACATGGCCAAACAGCAAGCATAGGTAGGACAAAAATGGCATGCAAGAATAGGGGCCAAGAGAGGGGTAATGAAGCAAGTGATATAAGCAAAATCCAAAATGAAAAATTTCCTTCTACAACATTGAAGAGGGACCAAAAATATGAATGTTTACAGTATATGGAAAACCTCAAATCAATATACAAACATGCTAAAAAAAAGGCACAAGATTGAGGCTCAAAAGGTGCTATAACATGAAGTATACAAAATAATCACCAAACAGAAAAAAAATGTTAATGAAACATGAAGTATAGGCCAAAATAAGACTATCTCTAGGCCTGTAAAATGGCCAAAAACAAAAGCAAGGGGGGCTGCCAATTTATGCAAAAATGGGGGCCAAATAAGGGATATAACTACAAGTGGCACATGGAGGCATCAAATGGTGAGGGGCCCTTCAACAATGTTGAATAAGGGCCCAAAATACGCACATTCACAGATTACATCATGCTCAAAAACAGATTACTCATGGGCCAAAAATAGCATGCAAGATTATGACATATAAGAGGATTAATGAAGCAAGTGCATCATGGAGGGCTCAAACAGGGTTGAGTCCTTAATGAAAAGTAAAAATGAGCTCAAAAGAGGGCCACTTCCAGTTAGGGCCGGAGCTTGAAACAAAAAGCATATAGGGCTTATAAATGGATCAAGAAAAAGGGCCAAAAGAGGTGAAATGTCACTCACCCTTGAAGACTAAAGCTTTTGTTGCTTCTTGGACCAATTTGCAGCTCCTTTAGCCTTTGAGAAGCCCTCCTTGTTGCTGGAAATGAAGTGGTGATGGTAGAGCTTGGTGGTGATGAAGAAAACAAGGTGTAGGACTTATGGTTTTTTAGGAAAATGAGAAGGATGGAGGGAGATATGGATCTTGAGGCTTGAAGAACCAATTTTCTAACCCCTAAATGTGATGCCACCAGCTGGTTATAAGGGCCAAAAAGGGGGTGTAAAGGTGGGGGAAAATGAGGGCAACTTTCCCCCACAAAATATCCCCCGGATATTGATATTTTCTGGGGGATAAAGCTATACAGCTGTAAAGTGAACAGTGTGGGGATCTCGGCCGGCCAGTTATTTTGGTTGCAGGTGGTCGGCCGGCCACACCCCCTAGCCGGCCGGCTAGGGGTCAAAAGGGTCAAGCTGATTTAGTGGCCGGCCACCACATGATGGTGTCCTCCCATGTGTGTACATCACAACCCTGTGGTTAAAAGTCCAAGAAAGTGGCTCAAGGGTGTTCAACATTAGCTCGGAAAGAGGGGTTCAAAAGAGTCAAGTGTAATTACTGGCCGGCCACCATTTTTTAGGGTCCTCCCAAGTGTGTACATCACAAATATGTGGTTCAAAGTTCAAGAAGATGGCCCCAAGGTGTTCAACATTAGCCCGGAAGGAGGGGTTCAAAAGGGTCAAGTGTAATTACTGGCCGGCCACCAACTTTTACGATCCTCCCATGTGTGTACATCACAAATATGTGGTTCAAAGTTCAAGAATGTGACCCCAAGGTGTTCAACATTAGCCCGGAAGTGTGAAAAACGGGCGTCGGAGGGCGTCGGAGGATGTATAACTGGTTGCTGCAACAATTACTGGCCTTCCACCCTCCAGTGACCTCCCCGGTGATAAAATAGAGGTACCTGCCAAAAATGAACAAAAACCGTTGCAAAACGAATGTTCGGGGGCCAAAACGCGCAGTTCGAGGACCCGAAAATGGGTTGTTAGGCACCGAAAGTGGCATTCGGCCACGAAGTGGGTTTCTCCGACCCCAGTGTCCCTCAAAAGGGAGAAAATAGGAAGTCTGCCAAAAATCAGAACAAACGGAGATGGTTAGGCGGTCCCGAACCGAGGCACACGGCCAACGATTCCGAAAAATCGGAAACCGGACTCCGAAATGGGCAAAATGGCCTACGACCACGAAATGTAGCCTACGGACATTGAGAGATGGTCTACGGGACCTCTCCCTTCCCTCAGGAAAAGAAATAAAGAAAACTGAGCCTGGTTCGCAAACCGAGGCGAAGTACAAAAGTGGGTTCGGAAGTCCGGAGGCAGGGCTCACGGCCGCAACTCTGAAACTTTTGAACGAGCACATTATGCAACATCACCAAGCGCTCAATCAGTGACGTCTGGGTCTTAAGGTCGGTCAAAAATGGGGTGTCTACAGTTGCCCCTCTTTGACAGAACTCGGAAGTCACAAGTGACGGGAGTGAATGTCAAAGCCCAGAGACGACCCATTTTTGACAAGGCCGAAGACTTAGACAAACGTACAAGATAAACAGAAATGTGCCCGCGGGCAGGCCCGCAGGCAGGGGGGCAAAATGCAAAGCGACATGCAAGAAGCCAGACATAACTCAATGATCATGCAAATGCAGCAAGCTGTAATGAAGCAAGTATTCACAAATAGATGCAACAGTTTTAAGCAAGAATGCAAAGCAACAACTACATTTCATGCAGTTTAGAATGCGGAGGATTATTCAATCCCCGCCACGTCTCACTTGGAGAAGATACGATACCTGCGCGATTCGTCTGGTCGCACCAGCCTCAATTGAACCGTACATACAATATCGTGCCTGCAAAAGAGAGAAATTCAACAAGCACAATATGCTAATAACATATATTTAATGTGATTCCGAAAGTTTGACACACGCAGCGCCGGTAAGTGAATGCATCGCAATGCAAGAGTGGAACATGCGTGACAACGTATGCTCAAACATAGAGGTATTCCAATATCAAGAAATGTGCATAAAAATGTGAGTATGCTCATGAGAATGCAAGTTATGTGCATGATAGTGCAAAACGAGCATAAATCAGGGTGTTCATTTGTCATGAAGTAACGAGCACGGAAATGCGTGTTTCGGCGAAGGTAATTCGATCACGGCCTCCGATCCGCTTCCCGGAAAGGCTACAACTCATTCAAAAAGGATATACTTCGATTTCGATGAATGATGATGAGACATATGTCAGAACTTGAAGCTGAAGTCCCGGCGGAGCTATTTCGCGACTGGAAGTGTACTTTTCTTAAACTTTTTCAGGTCCCGGGAACTCCGATCTTCCTCAAAATTTGCAGGGAGCTAGGTGAGCCTGTGAGGGACATGGCCGGCCGGTTATATGGGAAGGGGGAGGTGGCCAACCGGTTTTCCAAAAAGCAAATAGCTGGCCGACCGGTTTTCCAAAAAGGAAATGGCTGGCCGGCTAGAAAAGGTGGCCGGCCGGCCATATGCCCAAATCCGAGGGCAGTTTGGTCTTTTCACCTCCCTTTTCATGCTCCTTCATCCCAAGATTTGGAGCCTATATAATGCAGCCGAGATTTCTTCCTCTCTTGCCTCCTACAACACTTTCTTGTCCAAATCTGAGTTCCATACGCGTTTTCCAACGCCCCACGCAAGTTGTTTCCGTAAAAACATTCAGTTTTAAACACTTTGAAGCGATTAAATTTCGGTTTCGGAGCTTCTTTTCTCATTTTCGCCACTTGAGGTAAGTTTGTCTCAATATTTGGAAGATTTTCTCGAGAGTTGACTTTTGTTGACTTTTTCATTTCCCGAGAGTTGACTTTTGTTGACTTTTTCCAATTTTGGCTCATTTTCGCTCATTTTTGCTCCTTTTGCAGATTCTTTGAAAATGGCGGGTAATTCTCCCCACGGCGGAGGTTTTCCAGGTGCCGGAGACGATTTTGATCCTATGACTTTGCCCCCGAGGACCCGACCTTTTATTCCCGGGAGGTACAATCCGCCAGCACATGTCCTCCCTCGTGCCGTCTTCTGTCACTTCACTAGCTTTGGCGAGCGAGCACCCGGGGATCTGCTTCTCTGAGAGCCAGAGCATCACCTCTCTCATGAGGCCCGAGAGGTATTTACTTCATTTTCTGTATTTTTCGTACATTTCAGCACCTTTGCCATGCTTGAACATGCAGTTTAGCTTACGACATAGTACTTTGCTTGCATCCTGAACACGTAGTTTAAACACTCGAATTTCTGAACACTTGGCTCATTAATTAATTGTGAACGCACAGTACACGTTAGTTAAGAGGCGAACACACGGCTCAAACACTGATTTGTCGAACACACAGCCCGAATTCGAAAGTGAATACACAACCCACACTTTAAATTTTCTGAACACGCAGCCCAGATTAGAACAGTGAACACGCAGCCCATACTGATAGAAAGTTGAACACGCAGCCCAAACTTTAAATTTTCTGAACACGCAGCCCAGATTAAATAGTGAACACGCAGCCCACACTGATTGAAAGTTGAACACGCAGCCCAAACTTTAAATTTTCTGAACACGCAGCCCAGATTAGAATAGTGAACACGCAGCCCACACTAGTTGAAAGTCGAACACGCAGCCCAAACTTTAAATTTTCTGAACACGCAGCCCAGATTAGAAATAGTGAACACGCAGCCCACACTAGTTGAAAGTTGAACACGCAGCCCAAAATTTAAATTTTTTGAACACACAGCCCAGATTAGAATAGTGAACACGCAGCCCACACTGATTGAAAGTTGAACACGCAGCCCAAACTTTAAATTTTCTGAACACGCAGCCCAAATTAGAATAGTGAACACGCAGCCCACACTGATAGAAAGTTGAACACGCAGCCCAAACTTTAAATTTTCTGAACACGCAGCCCAGATTAGAATAGTGAACACGCAGCCCACACTGATAGAAAGTTGAACACGCAGCCCAAACTTTAAATTTTCTGAACACGCAGCCCAGATTAGAATAGTGAACACGCAGCCCACACTGATTGAAAGTTGAACACGCAGCCCAAACTTTAAATTTTCTGAACACGCAACCCAGATTAGAATAGTGAACACGCGGCCCACACTGATTGAAAGTTGAACACGCAGCCCAAACTTTAAATTTTTTGAACACGCAGCCCAGATTAGAATAGTGAACACGCAGCCCACACTGATAGAAAGTTGAACACGCAGCCCAAACTTTAAATTTTCCGAACACGCAGCCCAGATTAGAATAGTGAACACGCAGCCCACACTGATTGAAAGTTGAACACGCAACCCAAACTTTAAATTTTCTGAACACGCAGCCCAGATTAGAAATAGTGAACACGCAGCCGACACTGATTGAAAGTTGATTATACTGAACACACAGTTCGTACACTTCACTTCTGAACACACGGCTACTTCATTTTATTTGTATGCAGCTTATTTCACTTCATCGGCACATAGCCCATTCCATTCCATTGGCACGCAGCCCAGTTCATTTCATTGGCACACAGCCCATTTCATTTCATCGGCACACAGCCCATTTCATTTCATTATTGACAGATGTATTCATTCTGAATGCAGATTGGTTCTCGCAGTGTACGGGGATATGGTTCCACCGCCGCGCGGGACTGGTACGCTGAGCTCCCGGAGGGTGTCCGAGATTTGGTAGACTTGGCAGGGTTCGGGCCCTTCTGCGTCGGGTTGTCACGTTGTTCCGCCAGGAGGACTTTGATGGCAGCCTTGGTAGAGAGATGGTGGGACACCACCAACTCCTTTCATTTCTCTGCTACCGGGGACATGACCATGACGCCTCTAGACTTCGCTGTGTTGACTGGCTTAGACATAGGAGGTTGGCCCATCCCCTATGATGAGGATATGGGCGAGTGGGAGGCCGCCTGGATGTATCTATTGGGGGCTCGTCCGCCTGTTGACAGGGTTTCTGGGAGAGTCCGATACACTTGGTTCTCTTCCCACTTTCGGCGGGCGGAGATGGTGCCCGAGACTCCTGAGGAGACGGAGCAGTACGCCCGTGGTTTCCTTATGTTCCTCTTCGGGACTACCCTGTTCGCCGATAGAGGGAACACAGTCGGGCTATACCTGCTGAGCGCTCTGGTTGACCTATCACAGGTCCATCGATATGACTGGGGTGTCGCCGGCCTGGCTACCCTTTACTTTTATATGAGCGCGACCTCCCGCGGGCGGGGAGATTTACTTGGCGGCTACTGCAGAGCCTGGGAGGTACTTTTCTGTCCCCTTGATTTACATTTCTGCTCTTCATTACTTGTACATTGCACTCACAGCGCACTTTTACAGTCTGTATTTTGCTCTCAGCATTTCGTACTTACATTCTGCACTGCTTTTCTCAGCTATGGGTCTATGTATACTTCCCAGCATTAGCCCCAGAGTTGGAGGTGGCAGGGCTTCCCATGACCCCATACTCACTAGTGTTCGAGGGCCCGCACCGGCCGAGACCCCGAGAGACCCTTATTTACTTGCGACAGTATTTTGACAATGTGCGGCATTCGGAGGTACTTCAGAACTTTCAGTTCCTTTCATTTTCATCTTTGATTTGCTCTGTATATTCCCGATTTCTGATTGGTTTATGCATTTATCATCCGCAGATCTCATGGCAGCCTTGGGCGCCCCTGGGTGATGGTCTCCGACTTCAGTATACCGGAGGGTCGGACATCTCCCAGTATAGGGTCCTGCTCGAAGGGCCGGTTGGCAGGGCATGGTTCCTGGGGGAACGCTTTCTGCGTCAGGTATGAGGGTATCTTTCTCAGGATCCTCCCGCAGTACCCCCAGTCAGTATGCGGACTACTGACAGGCTCTCTTACTCGGAGGTAGTCGGCGCTATGCTGGGTAGCGATGCTTTACTATATCTTGAGGAGGGGGACTACGCCACTTACCATCACATATATTTGATGCCTCCATTGACGGGAGCTCGCACCCCGATGACGAGGCCTGCCGGTATGTCATCCTCGGGCCAGGCCCGAGCTCGGGCTGCAGACGCCCCTTCTACTAGTAGGGTTGGTACATCTAGAGGTGGGGGTAGACCGGTTCCTCCGGTTCCGTCTACTTATCCTCATCCTGGATGGCCAGATATGCCGACTGAGTTGATGGCGTGGCAGTATGGGGCTATCTCTCCGACCCCGATCCCGCTAGAGCCTCCGATGCCCAGTGATCGATACGCCATTGATCCTGACTCACCGCTGGTATGCTCCACTGTTTTTCATTCATCATTCAGATGTTTAGACATTCTTTTGTTCACTGATGATTATGAGCTCATATTTGCAGCCACCGCGAGGGTACATGGAGGAGGTGGTTGGACTGGTGGCCACACTCGTGGGCATGGTCCTGCGTAGGGAGGCACAGTTGTCTGTCGCGGGCATTCAGGTACCCTTCAGTTTTCTGGCATTTATCATACTTCTGATGACATGTTGATTTCTACTGCAACGATAGACTACTTGTGTAGAGCACATCTGACACACACCCCACTTGGACACTGCATTTACATGCACCCACTTCACGTAGCCTTTGCTTGTATCTGCATCTGATGTATATATTTGGACTGATGTATTTGAATTGAACTTTTTGTTTTCAGATGCCTTCATGGTCCGGTCAGCCGCAGGCCAGGCCACCTGGGCCTCCTTGGGGAGCTGGGCCATCTAGGCCTTTTCAGGGAGTTGGGTCACCCGGGCCTTTTCAGGGGGCGGGCCATCCCGGCCCTTCCGAGGAGCCGGGCCATCTAGACCTTTTTCGAGGAGCTCGAGGAGGGCCTGTCCGCAGATGCAGGGCTCACGTTGTAGAGGCGGAGCCTGATGAGGAGGAGGAGGATGCTGAGGAGGAGGAGGAGGCTACCGACCATCAGTCAGAGACATCTGCTGAGGAGGGGGCTCCGGTCTTGGTTCGGGGAACAGAGGTGAGGCTGAGGGGGATCCTGAGGATGACAGCTCCGACTCAGATAATGATGATGGTGCAGAGGTTGTCCCGCAGAAGAGGATGAGGAGTGCTTCTCGTTCCCGCTCCCGAGGACATTGATGTTGCTATTTCCTGCTTTTATTTTTCTTTTTGCTAGTAGTTTGTAGCACTTTGCACATTGTTAGGCAGTTTTATTTTTTGTAAAACTTGTACCTTTGTTTGTTGTAAAGCATGATGGAATGAAACAGCTTTTGAAAAGGTGTTTGTATTTCAAACTTTTAGCATCGTATCGCATCATTTTATTTTGCACAAAAATGAAATTGAATCGGAATGTGCATTGTGTAATCACCAAGTCAGGTAGTGAACCGACGCAACAAACTAAGCGACTCAACTTACTAAGATATAACAGAACCTTTAGCAAGTTTACAACTCGATAAACAAAATGCAACAACGTTGACAACGCAAATAAACAAGACTTTAAACAAAGATTGTTTAAACAGAGAACAATGACTCGAAAACACGAAACACGTCCGCTCGACAAACAACTCGATAAGCAAAACAACAACTCGATAATCAAAACAACAACTCGATAAACAAAACAACAACAGAGTGTACTTCTGACGATCTGGGCACCGGAACGTATCCGAAGCAGAGGGAAATGAAGGCCTTTGACTCTCCCGTTGCATGGAAATGCTTGGAACTTTCCCTTGAAGAGTAAAACAGGGCCAAGGGGATACACTGCAGCATTGCCGGCCACCTTTGGGAGCCGGCCGGCCAATTTTGTGGAGAGAGACAGCTGGCCGGCCATTTTTGAAAAAGAGAATGGCTGGCCAGCCAGAAAAGGTGGCCGGCCGGCCACTTATTCCTGCAGCCACCTGGTTTTTGACACGTGTCCCCGTGTATAGTGTTTTTCCTCCTATAAAAGCCTCAACTTCGGGAACATTCATTTCACCTTAGTTTTACACAAAGATGGAGGCGTTTCTCGCGGAAAATCTGACATCTTGGATCTCTTCTCTAGATGGCTCGGAAAAGCTGAACTTCCGGGGTTTCGGTTTGAATGCACTATTCACGCTGAGCCGTACTCCGCTACAGCTCCCTTTTCTCCATGCCGCGGCAAGGTTCTGGAATCCAGTGACGAATGTTTTTAGCTTTGGCGGCCAAGAGATGTGTCCCACTTTCGAAGATTTTCAGGTTTTGATGGAGTCTGAATGCTCTGAAGTGATCTTGCCCCAGCTCCGTTTTGGCCATGCTCAGGCTTTAGGGCGGATGTGTGGGCTCACGGCGCATGACGCTCGATCTCTGATCTGCAGTGGGGAACTGGACATCCTCGGCTTGATCCATCGTTTTTCCGACGCCGGTGACCGCAGCAACCACTATTGGCAGGGTTTCCGGCAACACGCCCTCTGCTTATGTTTGTTGTCTCACTTTCTCCTTTCCTCGGGCTTCGGCGGGGCTAGCATTCGCCTGATTGACGTCGCCCAAGGCTTGAGAGAAGGAAAGAGATGTATTGCCATGACCTTGGCTGAGACGCTGATGGGTTTAGATTCTGTCTATCGCCGGGAGGCGACTAGGTTTGCCGGGAGTCCACTGCTGCTGCAGGTAATGTTTCCCACCCGACCTCACATATATATTTGCTCAGATCACTCGACCCTCAGGCTCGGTTTTTCTCAAAAAACCCTTGTCTTACTTTTCTCTCATCGTACATCTCTCTGTTCTTTATTCTCTCATTTTCCATCCCTCCCCTAGGTATGGTTTTCCATCCCTCCCCTAGGTATGGTTAATGGACAAGTTGCAGGTTGTGGACTCTTGCCTGGCTTATTCAGCTCGAGGCTACTTCTTTCGGCAGCGCCTAGTCAATGCTCTTGACGAAAGGTGGTGGTTCGATTGGATGTGCAATTTGTCCGCAGACGGCATTGCTTGGCGTTGTCCTTGGCTCAACCTCCCGGCAATGAGCTATAGTATGTCTCGGCTGATTGGGATCCAATTGATTGGTCTAACCCACTGCGTATTCTATTTTCCATTCCGGTTCCTGCGTCAGTTTGGTCATGATCAGACCTGCCCACCGGAGGGGATTGAGTATCCAGCCGCTTTCCCGGTCTGGGGTGCACAACTTGCCCGATATGCCATAGCATGGAGGACTAGAGAGCTCCTGGCCCCTGCTTCTGCTTTCAGTTGCACTTTGTCCGACGAGTGCTTGGATTGGCTTAATGAGGAGGCACAGGTTGGGCCTAGCTTGGCATCAGATGCTTCGTCCAGCTCTGGGAGGGGACGCAGAGATACTTGATTCAACTATGCCCCAAATTTATTGCTTATTTAGCATTTTCAAGTTTTCTTTATGAATGTACTAAGAAAGCAACCTCGATTGTAATGCAAGAGTAGGGGAACTCAGTTTTGAAATCAATGAAATTGAAAGTTGTGGTACTGAAAATTTTCCGCTTTGGTCCAAAAATGGTCTAAGTCGTAAAAAGATTAATTTGAACAAAGTCGACTTTTATTAAAACTTTTCAAAACTATTTTCGATGTGGGTCAGAACTGGACACGCCGAAGATCTGTCACTGAGATGCACAACCCCAGATCCCTGCAACTGGAAAGTTGCCCCTAGTCTGAAGAACAATGCGGCACTTCATGGCAACGGAAAGTTGCCCCTTGTCTGAGTAACTTTGCACCGTCGCAGCAGCGGAAAGTTGCCCCTAGTTTGAACAGCACTGTACCGGAGATCGCGATAAATGCTGATGGATAAAGATGACTGAGATGATCGAAATGGACAGAGTTGATCGGGGAAAAGTTTATGGCTGAACTTCAAGGTGAAGTTGCCTACGTATCCCAAAGATGGGAATCAAGCCTTACGTAGTTCAGGCTTAGGTTCACTCGAGTATTTTCACTCTCCTTTTGCGCTCTAACTTTTGCCAACGCCGCCCTTTGCGGGTTTTCAACCTTGTGAGCTCAGTTTTTATATTTTCCAATTTTTTGTGCTCTGACTTTTGCCTAGGTCGCCCTTTCGGGTTTTCGGCCTAGCGAGCCTCTCAAGGGTAATATTTCTTCAACTTGTCCATATTGATCGGTTTTGAGAACTCCAAGCCATCTAGATCCATCAGAACCACAGCTCCACCTGACCAGATAGCTTTGATGATGTAAGGACCAGTCCAATTGGGTTTGAACTTGCCCCTTGGGTCGTGGATGGGAGCTCGGTTGTCTTTGAGCACCAAATCTCCTTCTTTCAGATTCCTGGACTTAACCTTCTTGTTGAAAGCCCGGGCAATTCTGCGTTGATAGCCTTGGATGTGGTACAGTGCTTTCAGTCTTCTTTCATCAAAGAGCATGAGTTCTTCAAATCTGCTTTGCTGCCAATCTGCTTCGGCTATTTGGCATTCAGCCAATACTCGTAACGACGGAACCTCAATCTCGATGGGTAGAACAGCCTCCATTCCATAGACCAATGAATATGGAGTTGCTCCAGTAGAAGTTCTGATTGAAGTCCTGTAGCCCCACAGAGCAAATGGCAGCTTGTCTGGCCAATCCCGGTAGGTCCCCACCATCTTCTGCAGTATATGCTTGATATTCTTGTTGGCGGCCTCAACCGCTCCGTTGATTTGCGGCCGGTATGTAGATGACTTATGGAAAGCCACATTGTATTTCTCCAACAAGTCTATCACTTCTTTCTTGAAGTGGGAACCATTATCTGAAATTAACTCGTTTGGCACCCCGTAGCGACAGATGATGTTGTTTCTGATGAACTTTGCGACGTGCGACGCCTTCAACACCGCGTATGATTGGGCCTCGACCCACTTTGTGAAATAATCTATCGCTACTAGGATAAACTCATGCCCGTTTGACCCTTTCGGGGTAACAGCTCCGATCACATCAATTCCCCCGACTGAAAAAGGCCATGGGGAAGTCATGTTGTACAGCTTTGACGGCGGGATGTTCATGAGGTTTGCATGAATTTGACACTTGTGGCATCGCCGAACAAAACTAATACAATCCTCCTCCATGGTTGACCAGTAGTAGCCCTGTCTGAGGATCTTTCTGGCCAACATTACTCCATTCATGTGTGCGCCGCACTCCCCCCCATGGATGGCTTCCATCAGGCGTTTCGACTCTTCAGCTTCTACACAGAGCTTATGCATTCCCAGATGACCCCTTTTGTACAGCTTACCCCCGCAGATAATGAACTGAGCAGCCATTCTTCTGATGGCCCTCTTATCCTTGGCATTTGCCCCTGGTGGATATGTCTCCTTTTCCAAGAAGTTCCAGATGTCGTAATACCAGGGGTTGCCGTCTTGAACCTCATCTATGGCGGAAATCGACTCGTATGCTGGCGTAAACTTTTGATCAATAATGACTGGACGCATCCGGACTCCGGACGGGATGTCTATCATAGAAGATAGAGTTGCCAGTGAATCTGCGAATCTGTTGTTCTCTCTTACGAGGTGGGTGAAATTTAGCTTCTCAAATCGAGGAATTAACAAATCCAAGGTTTGGTGGTAAATTATCATCCTTTCCTCCTTGACTTTCCAATCTCCTTTTGCTTGAGACACAACAAGGTTCGAGTCCCCAATGACGTCCAACCGTCTTGCCCCTAGTTCTAGGGCTGCTTCCAGGCCAGCAATACATGCCCTCATACTCTGCCTCATTGTTCGAGACTTTGAACTGGAGCTTGAATGCTAAAGGGATACGGGAATCGTCAGGCGCTAACAGCAACACCTCTATCCCATACCCATACTGGTTTGACGCTCCGTCAAAGTACATCGTCCAAGTTCCATCTTCGACGTGCAGAATGGCTTCATCTGGGAATAGATACTCAACCGCTTCATCCCCCTCAACCGGGTGGTCGGCAAGGAACTCCGCTACCGCTCTCCCTTTTACTGACTTGCGCGTTACATACTTCAAATCAAATTCGGAGAGCAACAGCAGCCAACGAGCTAGCCTACCCGTAAGTGCTGGTTTCTCGAAAAGATATTTGATGGGATCCAAACGCGAAACCAACATTACAGAGTGAGCTAACAGGTAGTGCCGCAGCTTCCTGGTTGCCCATACCAAGGCCAAACAAGCCTTCTCCAGCGGTGTATAGCGGTTCTCGTAATCCAGCATCTTTTTGCTCAGATAGTAGATGGCCCTTTCCACTTTGTCTTCTGACTCCTGCGCGAGCATGCAACCCATGGTAGTCTCAGTTACCGAAAGATACAATATCAACGGTCTCCCCGGCTCTGGTGGTGACAACACGGGCGGGTTCTGTAGATACTCTTTGATCTGCTCAAAAGCTGCTTGACATCGGCCATCCCATTGGAATTTCTTTCCTTTCTTCAGGAGACCAAAAAGTGGTTCACAAGTCAAGGTTAATTTAGAAATAAACCGTCTTATGAATTGCACTTTACCTAGGAAGCCTCGCACCTCCTTTTCAGTCCTTGGTGGCGGCATTTCTAAGATGGCCTTGATTTTGGAAGGGTCGACCTCGATGCCCCTTTGTGTAATCAGAAACCCTAGCATCTTCCCTGCTGTAACACCAAACGTGCACTTCTGGGGATTCAATCGCATCCGAAACTCTCTGATCCTTTGAAAGAATTTTTGTAAGGCGGTGTAGTGGCCCTCTCTTTCTTTGGACTTGACAATCATGTCGTCCACATACACCTCGACCTCTTTATGGATCATATCATGCAATATTGTAGTTGCTGCCCGTTGATATGTAGCTCCAGCATTTTTCAACCCGAATGGCATCACTCTATAACAATATGTACCCCACGGGGTAGTGAACGCAGTCTTCTCCCGGTCTTCGGGTGCCATTACTATCTGATTATAGCCTGAGAAACCATCCATAAACGAAAGCAAGGCGTGTCCTGCCGTGAAATCCACCAATTCATCAATGTGTGGCAAGGGAAAGTCGTCCTTCGGACTGGCCCTGTTCAAATCTCTGAAGTCTACACAGACCCGAATTCTGCCATCCTTCTTTGGCACCAGAACAATATTGGCCAACCAAGTTGGGTATTCAGATACCAGCAGGAACCCTGCGTCAATTTGCTTGGTGACCTCTTCCTTAATTTTGAGAGCCCAGTCCGGGCGAATCCTTCTGAGTTTCTGTTTGACAGGGCGGGCCTCGGGAACAAGAGGGATCCGGTGCTGTACAATCTCAGGATCGATTCCAGGCATGTCTTCGTAGGACCACACGAAAACATCTTTGAAATCTTTTAATAAAGCGACTAAGCGCTCGCGCTCCTCCGAAGACAACGTGGACCCGATCTGGACCAGCCGCGGGTCCTTCTCAGTACCAACATTCACAGTAGTGATTTCATCCATTAAAGGTTTAACAAATCTTTCCTGCTCTTGATCAATTAATCGTTGCAAAATCGGGGGAATTTCTCCCTTGTTGTTTTCATCAAAATTTTGAAAATCCTGATTTAAGCAATAAATCAAAGGCACAGAAAAATACTCAGAAACCACATCCACATCATTCTCATTAAATATTTCCAAGCCGTCAGATTCCTCAGTTACAACAGACTCAAAAGAAAATGAAAAAGACGACCTAGACAGGACTGTGGCATCCGGGTTATCACCCCCAGGAATACCGGACTTAGACTCAGTCGAGCTGGAATCTGATTCCGACACACAAGATTCGGTGGAATCAGATTCCGGCTCACTACCTGACCTAGAGCTGCTAGATAAAAAGCCTTCTTCATATTGCCAGATGAGAGAAGGTGCAATAGATGCATCCAAGATCGGCGCTGGAAAGCCTGCAGCTATTTCATCTCCAATCATAGAAACCGAAGAGTTATCCCCCAAGCACTCTTGGCCGATCAGAGGATCTGATAGTAGACACGCCAGTGCTACCCCCATTTCAAGCTCTGTGCTCTCAGGATCCACTGCTTCACACTGCTCAACCTCAGTTGGCGGGTCTGTCTGTGCTTCGGCAACGTCATCCCCAGATAATTGTATGTCGAAGAAGATTTCAAAACCAGGCACGCGCTTCTCCTCCGCGTTTAGCCATGGCTCCGGGAAGCCGCAGAATGGAAAATCTTCCCCCTCCCAGACGAAGCGTCCGTTTAGGGTACCCCAGATGAGCCTATGCATTAACTCAAATGGCTTCCCAGCCTTCTTTGCTCTGGCCCTTCCGGCCATTTCTTTCCCTTTCCTCACCCAGTCCTCTTTGGTGGGCAGATAACCCAGTCCAAAGGCGTGAGGGTTGTGTGGCACTTCGGCCAACACTGAGACGCCCTTCCGGCCGCTTCTCCCTAATCCCATCCCGGGAGTATGTTTTAGCTTGTTCATGAGGTAGATAGATTGAGCACTAACGTACATACCCTCATTCACAGCCATGACATTTTGCACAATTCGGGCCTCCGCCAAAGTGAACCCCGATAAAAACACATCCTCCGTGCCGTGCTCGATCTCCAAGATAGGTGTGGACACTTCCGGCGGTGGGTGGATTGATGAATTCCCAAAAACGATCGCTACCCCTTTCTCGTGAGGGTACTTTAGCATCTGATGTAGAGTGGAAGAGACTGCTTTGACCTGGTGCAACCACGGTCGCCCCAAAAGTAGGTTAAAGGTTGCGGGAACGTCCAAGATATGAAATTCGATGCTCTGTTGTCCTGGACCAACCTTGGTTTGAATTTTAACAGTCCCCATCACTTCTCTGCTGGTATTGTCGTATGCTCTGATCACTTGGGTAGTTGGGACGAAGTCCGCGGGTTTTAACCCGATTGCATATGCCGTTCTGGTCGGGCAGACATTAATCGCAGACTCGGTATGAACAAGTACCACCGGTATCCACTTATCTCTACATTCCACAGAAATATAGAGAGGTTTGTTATGATTTGTGCCCTCAGGCGGTAGCTCCTTGTCTGAAAAGGTTAATGCCGGGGAACCTCCTCCCGGAAAAACCAGCCCAACCAGCTGTTCAGGGGTGGTGTCTATGGAGAGTTTGGATTTGTCCATAGCAGATAGGACAGCTTCCCTATGTACTCGGGATGCCATTAGCAGTCCCCAGATGGAGATGTCTGCTTGTATCTTTTTTAACTGTTTCAGCACAGCTTCATCTTCAATCTGCTTCTCCTTCTGTTTCTCCGCTTCTCTGCCCTTCCCGGATGCCTCGGGTTGGTCCAGGTGTGGGGGTTTGAAGTACCGCCCACTTATCGTCATGTGGTCAACCTCATCGAGGTACCAAGTGTCATTCGATTGATTATTTCCCCAGTGTTCATCCGTGTGGGCAAGACATAAGTCATCGTCTTCCCACCACATTCCGTCGGCAGCCAACAGACACCTGTCTGGCTCCGGTTTAGTTGCACTCGCAGTATTCCCTGTCAACATGCTCACAGCATTCTCTATCTTCGTGCACACAGCACTTTCAGTCCCCTCAGGGCCTTTAGCTTTCCTAATTCTCTCAGTCTCCTCAAACTTTTCTCGTTCCAGCTGCATTAGTACAGCTGTTTGTTCAACAATTCCCGTATCCATAATGCCCAAATCTCGAGCGGAATTCTTAGCACCGGCGCTCTCTGGCGATACAACTTGACTTTCGGCCATTCCGGCCACAACTGATATTTCTGCCCCTGCCGGGCTCTGTTCTGGTTGGGCTTCCCCCACTGCATCTGGTTGATCCTCGAGCCATCCAGTGGCCTCTGCCGATTCCTCATAATCGTACCAGTTGATTGACGCATCCCCCAGTTCCTGGTCATCGAAAAATTGCAAGTTGGCAAAGTCCTCCTCTACGGCTGTCAGATCATCTGCCCATAGCCTAGATCCATCCCCCCGGATCATGCATAGCTCTCCTGTCTCTGGCAATTCTATACCTAGCCCAATTCGGCTCGTTGATAGGATATACTCGCTTGGATCATAGGCTCCCCCAGCAAAATTCTGTCCAGTCCCGGATTCAACAATCTCATTCTCTCCCAAAATCTGCCCTGCCCCGTCTTCGACGGTCACCACCATCGGTTCTGGTTGGGTTTTGGAGATGTCCACCATGCACAAAAAGTCAGTGCAATCGGGGAGGAGCACCTCCGGCTTGGGTAGGTGGGTGGGCGTGATATAGACACTAGGATCGTAAGATGCGACCCCAGTCTGGATAAAATTGATTCTATTGGGAGGAGGAGCTTGGTTATGTGGTGGGAGAGTGTTGGTTGTGACATTGGGTTTATCAGGAGGCGCGATCACCTGTTTGTCAATAAGATCTTGGATCTCATGACGCAATCTGTAACAACGGTCGGTGTCGTGACCGTGTTGTTGGTGATACGCGCAGTACTTTGCTGGGTCATAAGAGGGGGGGAGTGGACTCGGTAGTGGCTTGGGCTCCAGGGGTTTTAAATGTTTTTTCCTAATCAATATTCCCAGAACTTTGGTTAGGGGCATATATAGTGGGGTAAAGGTTCTTTGGCCTCGCGGTTGGAATCTGTTGGTCTGTGTGTTGCTTCCGGACGCGCCGGAGAAGGGTGTGGCAGCCATGGGCCTTGGAGGGGGAGGGGGAGTGGTGGTGACCACACTAACTTCCGAGGCTCTCGTATTTGCAGCGCCACTCGGGCCCGCATTGTTGTTACGGTTGAAGGTCCTCCTCGGTTGTTCCCTGTCGTGGTCAAACAGACCTTGTTTCATTGCGTCTTCGATTTGCACCCCCATCTCATGTAAATCTGCGAAAGTAGGGAAGGGGACTACAATCATTCTCTGCATCAACTTTGGGTGGAGATTGCGCACAATCATCCCGATTTGATCTTTGTCAGTGGGCCTTAAAGTCATCATTGATGCCTTTGCCCTCCATCGGATCACAAAGTCCGAGAAAGTTTCCTCGGGCTCTTGCCTTGTCGTTTCAAGATCACGAGTTGTGATCTCGATCTGAGTGTTGTACGAATATTGCGCGACAAAGGCCTTAGCCATTTCATCCCAATTCTTTTTCACTTCATCTTGTAACTTTGCGTACCAGTGGGCGGCCACACCCGACAGGGTTCGGCCGAATAGTGAAAGCTTCTGTGGTCGTGTTAGGCCCATTGGCCGCAAGATGTCTGCAAACAGTCGGAGATGGACCATGGGGTCGCCGGACCCGTCAAAGCGGTCGATTTGTGGCATTTTGAACCTATCGGGGAGTGTTACGGCCTCCTCGGTATATCCGTCTTCGATATCCGGCATAGCCTTGACCCCTTGGGATTTCTTGAAGAGCTTCTCCAGTTTGCTTAATTTCAGAGCTGTATGATCAACCTCGACCTCGAAGGGAGAGTCCGGGTGATTGGGTGTATGGACCTTGGACAATTGTGGCGGAAGCGGGGGCGGAGCTGGCCCCGTTGGAAGATTCGTGTCCTCTTGCAAGTTCTGGATAGTCGGCACAGTATTCTGGGTGTTTGGAGGAGCGTTCTGAACAACAGGTGTCTGCTCAGGTAATGGAGCCCTCGCCGGAGGAGGAATTTGTTGTGAAGCAGATGCTGTATTCTGCTGTTGCAGTCTGGTAATCAGCTCAGCCTGCTGGGTCATAATTTCGGCCTGTTGCTTAGCGAGTTCATCTCGGCGAACGGCATCCTGCTGCATGGCCCGCATGGTTTCCTGCATTTGGCGCATCATTTCCTCAACTCCTGTTGGTGCCGTCATACGGTTTTGATCTATCTGAATTACTGGCAGATCTGTCTCAATGGGGATCTCAATCCGACTGTCCACTGATGGGGGAAACCACTGTTCTGGTGATCTTTGTTCAGATACACTGCGCTTTTTCTGCTTCCTTCTGGTAACAGGGGGTAGAGAATGGAACACTGGCTGTCCGTCGATTAGATCCTGAGATCGATGGAGTCGACGACCTCGTGTCCAAAGTGCTTGGGGAATGCCTGCTGGGTTGGAAGCAATTGTGCTAAAACTGGCCTAGCAAAAGATAAATAAAGCGAAAAGGAAATAAATAAACAGATAAACGGACAGCATAACAGCTTAAAATAAAATGCATGACACACAGTCGGGCATAATCAACACACAGTCAATAAGCTGAATACACACTGTCCTCAAACACTGATTATTATCCCTGTATCACTGTCCCCTAAAACAGAATCTGATATCCACAGATAACTAATTCTCAAATACTGGCTGATGCCCGCAGGCCTGATACCCAAACTCATGTACTGAACTGATGCCCGCAGGCCTGATACTGACAATACTGAACTGATGCCTGCAGGCCTGATATTGACAATACTGAACTGATGCCCGCAGGCCTGATATTGACAATACTGAACTGATGCCCGCAGGCCTAATGCCCAAACTCATATACTGATACATGCATTCCTGTAGAGACGCACTCTAAAGCACATAACAGATAAGTGAGAGCCAAAACACCCCTATGTTGGGGTAGGGTTTCCCTGTCCTATTTTGTCAGGAGCTAGGGTTTCACTACGCACGCAGCGGTTTCAAACAACCTATAAACGGGTAAGCAACCTGTCATAATTTGGAATGGTCACTATGGATCCGAATATGCACTAGGTCGAATGGTCAAAGAGGGTGCCCCAGTAAAACCGGGGTTTGTGTTCCCATACTGGCAGAGCCCACAACCGATCAGCCTTATGGTCATGCCTTGACAAGACAAGCCTCCAGCAAACCGTTCAGGAATAGCAGATGGCAAACACGGTGTCCTAGGCGCACCAATGAAAATGCAATGCAAAGAATCACACAAGTGTAGTCAAAAAGAGATATCACGAGTTCGAGTCAAGTTCTCTAAATCCCCAGCAGAGTCGCCAGAAACTGTAACAAGCCCGCGGGGGACCTCGCTACAGCTCGGACTCGACTTAGTAGTCACGGTTCTAAATCTGAACCAAAGAGTCCGAATCCGGCAAATCGTTTTGAGAAAATAGATTTTTGAAAGAAGTGCCAAACATGGACTGCTTTGCCAGATACAGAGTCGCCACCTAAATATTTTGTTTTGGGAAATTTAGGAAACCCTGACTCGGTGCCAAAAGGCCACGTGTCCGTCATCACCAAAGTTGCCTCGGCTCAGGAACTTGGGTACGATTGGGGAAGGTCACTTCGTGAGCACCCCCGCTCACCCGGTCATAGACCGGCCTCTACTAACCATGATATCTGTTTTTGAAAACTTTGTGTGTCCTTAATCCGGTTATTAGCCTAGGTTACTATGTGATGCGCACAGCATACAAGTATAGACCGGGTCGCCTGAATTGGAACAAAACATTTCATGTTTGTTTATTTGAAAGATGGTTTGCTACTCGCAAGTAGGCTTGAAATGCAGATTTTGCCACCCTCAGGTGGGCTTAAGAAAAGATGGTTTTGCCACTATCTAGTGGGCTTAAAACTCACAGTTAATGATTTGTTCCAATCCAGATAACCCAGCCTTCACCCACAGGCATTCAGGCAGTTATATCACATAAGCAAATAGCCTCATGGTAAGCATGCTATCATGACATTCACTCACACGCATGCAAGGATGCTAAAGCACAAAACTTACCGAGTACTCCAAGCCAAAACAGGAACTACATTAGAAATCATGCATGATCCTAAGTATACAGAAATGCCTAATGCAACACATGCAAAAATGCAACTATAGTAGGCTCGGCTATTCTAAACATGGCATATGAAATGCTACAGCTAACATGTATTCAACTTGGAATTGAAATACAAATACAGTTAGTATGATGCGCTGTGCCCGGTGCATGCAATACAGATGAATGAATGCAAACATGCTGTCATACTGTATGCTAATTTAAACATGCCCTAATCTAACCATCAAAAGCGGATAAATAAAAGGGAGAAAGACGTGGGGTTGGAAGACATACAACACACACACGCACACTTATTACAGTTGTGCCCTCGCGCAGAGGGTCCGAATAAATAATACAGTCCCAAATAAAAGAATATTACAGTCCGAATATTACAGTCCAAATAATATACAAATTCCTAATTAATTAACAAATTAACTAAGAAAATAAATAAAACTGGCATGCAAGCCAGGGACTGCCTTGCTTCTGATGGATGATGCATGTCCGGGTTGTCTTGCGCGGAAATCCACCGGGATGCCCCAATTAGCCTCTGTTTAGCAGTTATTCTTGGAAAGCATGCCAAGCTCCGAAAAGTTGCTGATTCTTCATTTTGCTGCAACAGAGAGCAGGAAAGGGGCATAGCAATGTATTTTCACAAATATATGCATGCCTCGATCCTCGTGCCACCAATCATGCATACCGAGGCATGATGGCCGAGGAGTCGAATTGCACAATTTAATGTAGGATGAATGCACATGAAAACACAACAAAACCTAACTCCATCATGGATGATCCGGAGTGTCGGTGACTGGGGAATTGAGACACATTCCGTCACTCGGAGTACGAAATGCACCTCGTTTCCCGTGCCCGGGCTAACTCCTATCCCGAACACGATACAATATGCATGATATGCATGAAATGCGACTAAGATACAATCCTAACATACACAATGCTATGAAAATGAGATGCCTCGAAATGCGTGCACACGGGCACGCAAACCGAGAAAATGACAAAATGCGATCTAAGATACAACCTAGCATGCACTATGCGATAAAAATGAGATGCCTCGAAATGCGTGCACACGGGCACGCAAACCGAGAAAATGACAGAATGCGATCTAAGATACAACCTAGCATGCACAATGCTATAAAAATGAGATGACTCGAAATGCGTGCACACGGGCACGCAAACCGAGAAAATGACAGAATGCGATCTAAGATACAACCTAGCATGCACTATGCTGTAAAAATGAGATGCCTCGAAATGTGTGCACACAGGCACGCAAACTGAGAAAATGACAGAATGCGATCTAAGATACAACCTAGCATGCACAATGCTATAAAAATGAGATGCCTCGAAATGCGTGCACACGGGCACGCAAACCGAGAAAATGACAGAATGCGATCTAAGATACAACCTAGCATGCACTATGCTGTAAAAATGAGATGCCTCGAAATGCGTGCACACGGGGCACGCAAATCAAGAAAATGACAGAATGCGATCTAAGATACAACCTAGCATGCACTATGCTGTAAAAATGAGACGTCTCGAAATGCGTGCATAGGGCACGCAAACCGAGGCGATGGCATACGCAATGCAATATGGCTAAAATGGCATGGAAAATGTAACATGGACTTATACTAACATGAGAGAGCCTCAGTCACACTCACATAAGAAGCCGATAGGCGAAGATGAAGTGCCTCGAAGTGCGTGCACACGGGCACGCAAACCGAGGCAATGGCATATGCAATGCAATATGGCAAAAATGGCATATAGAATGCAACATGGACTTATACTAACATGAGAGAGCCTCAGCCACACTCACATAAGAGGCCGGTAGATGAAAATGAAGTGCCTCGAAGTGCGTGCACACGGGCACGCAAACCGAGGCAATGGCAGAATGCGATGCAATATGGCAAAAATGGCATATAGAATGCAACATGGACTTATACTAACATGAGAGAGCCTCAGCCACACTCACATAAGAGGCCGGTAGATGAAAATGAAGTGCCTCGAAGTGCGTGCACACGGGCACGCAAACCGAGGCAATGGCAGAATGCGATGCAATGACAAAAATGGCATATAGAATGCAACATGGACTTATACTAACATGAGAGAGCCTCAGCCACACTCACATAAGAGGCCGGTAGATGAAAATGAAGTGCCTCGAAGTGCGTGCACACGGGCACGCAAACCGAGACAATGGCAGAATGCGATGCAATGACATAGAAATGGAAAGAAATCATTCTAATAGAATTTCAGCAATGAAATATGGGGTAAAACAGTCCCGAAATGAGGCGAAATGACACCAAATGCATGGAATAGTCCCGAAATGCGAATTTAGGCACCCGAAATGGCCTATAGCTATGCCAAACATGCACGATATGGACATGTAATGCAAAGACAGAAGCTATGCAGTCCCGAAAAAGGCACTTTCACAGTTATAAACATGGCCAAACAGCAAGCATAGGTAGGACAAAAATGGCATGCAAGAATAGGGGCCAAGAGAGGGGTAATGAAGCAAGTGATATAAGCAAAATCCAAACTGAAAAATTTCCTTCTACAACATTGAAGTGGGACCAAAAATATGAATGTTAACAGTATATGGCAAACCTCAAATCAATATACAAACATGCTAAAAAAAAAGGCACAAGATTGAGGCTCAAAAGGTGCTATAACATGAAGTATACAAAATAATCACCAAACAGAAAAAAAATGTTAATGAAACATGAAGTATAGGCCAAAATAAGACTATCTCTAGGCCTGTAAAATGGCCAAAAACAAAAGCAAGGGGGGCTGCCAATTTATGCAAAAATGGGGGCCAAATAAGGGATATAACTACAAGTGGCACATGGAGGCATCAAATGGTGAGGGGCCCTTCAACAATGTTGAAGAAGGGCCCAAAATATGCACATTCACAGATTACATCATGCTCAAAAAAAGATTACTCATGGGCCAAAAATAGCATGCAAGATTATGACATATAAGAGGATTAATGAAGCAAGTGCATCATGGAGGGCTCAAACAGGGTTGAGTCCTTAATGAAAAGTAAAAATGAGCTCAAAAGAGGGCCACTTCCAGTTAGGGCCGGAGCTTGAAACAAAAAGCATATAGGGCTTATAAATGGATCAAGAAAAAGGGCCAAAAGAGGTGAAATGTCACTCACCCTTGAAGACTAAAGCTTTTGTTGCTTCTTGGACCAATTTGCAGCTCCTTTAGCCTTTGAGAAGCCCTCCTTGTTGCTGGAAATGAAGTGGTGATGGTAGAGCTTGGTGGTGATGAAGAAAACAAGGTGTAGGACTTATGGTTTTTTAGGAAAATGAGAAGGATGGAGGGAGATATGGATCTTGAGGCTTGAAGAACCAATTTTCTAACCCCTAAATGTGATGCCACCAGCTGGTTATAAGGGCCAAAAAGGGGGTGTAAAGGTGGGGGAAAAGGAGGGCAACTTTCCCCCACAAAATATCCCCCGGATATTGATATTTTCTGGGGGATAAAGCTATACAGCTGTAAAGTGAACAGTGTGGGGATCTCGGCCGGCCAGTTATTTTGGTTGTAGGTGGCCGGCCGGCCACACCCCCTAGCCGGCCGGCTAGTTGTCAAAAGGGTCAAGCTGATTTAGTGGCCGGCCACCACATGATGGTGTCCTCCCATGTGTGTACATCACAACCCTGTGGTTAAAAGTCCAAGAAAGTGGCTCAGGGGTGTTCAACATTAGCTCGGAAAGAGGGGTTCAAAAGGGTCAAGTGTAATTACTGGCCGGCCACCATTTTTTAGGGTCCTCCCAAGTGTGTACATCACAAATATGTGGTTCAAAGTTCAAGAAGATGGCCCCAAGGTGTTCAACATTAGCCCGGAAGGAGGGGTTCAAAAGGGTCCAGTGTAATTACTGGCCGGCCACCAACTTTTACGATCCTCCCAAGTGTGTACATCACAAATATGTGGTTCAAAGTTCAAGAATGTGGCCCCAAGGTGTTCAACATTAGCCCGGAAGTGTGAAAAACGGGCGTCGGAGGGCGTCGGAGGATGTATAACTGGTTGCTGCAACAATTACTAGCCTCCCACCCTTCAGTGACCTCCCCGGTGATAAAACAGAGGTACCTGCCAAAAATGAACGAAAACTGTTGCAAAACGAATGTTCGGGGGCCAAAACGAGCTGTTCGAGGTCCCGAAAATGGGCTGTTAGGCACCGAAAGTGGCATTCGGCCACGAAGTGGGTTTCTCAGACCCCAGTGTCCCCCAAAAGGGAGAAAATAGGAAGTATGCCAAAAATCAGAACAAACGGAGATGGTTAGGCGGTCCCGAACCGAGGCACACGGCCAACGATTCCGAAAAATCGGAAACCGGACTCCGAAATGGGCAAAATGGCCTACGACCACGAAATGTAGCCTACGGACATTGAGAGATGGTCTACGGGACCTCTCCCTTCCCTCAGGAATAGAAATAAAGAAAATCGAGCCTGGTTCGCAAACCGAGGCGAAGTACAAAAGAGGGTTCGGAAGTCCGGAGGCAGGGCTCACGGCCGCAACTCTGAAACTTCTGAACGAGCACATTATGCAACATCACCAAGCGCTCAATCAGTGACGTCTGAGTCTTAAGGTCGGTGAAAAATGGGGTGTCTACACACATCTCTATCTCAATCTCCCCAAAAAATAAACAATCTCATACTAGCCACTGCACCGTGCGACTGCTGAGAACACCTGCATGTGGGAGCTCTATACTAGAAACTGAAAATGAGCCAGCATAGAGACATCAACCCAAAAAGAACAGAAATAGTGTCTCATATACCCAGACCCATCTAATTACACCGGTCCAAAAAACATCTCTAATCCCTCAAAAAGCGCATGTTTGACCCTCTCAATTCTTGCAATATATTACTTGCGTTGTGCATGTATTTTATCGCGCTATTTTGTGCATTGTGCTATCTTGCGCTGTGTACAATACTTGCTTTTTGCATGCATTTTATCGTGCTATTTTGCGCATCGCGCTATCTTGCGCTGTGTACATTACTTGCATTGTGCATGCATTCTATCGCGCTATTTTGCGCACCTCAATCACACTATTTTGTGCACCATACTTGCATTGTGCATGCATTTTATCGTGCTATTTTGTGCATGTGTCCATTGCTTGCATTGTGCATGCATTCTATCGCGCTATCTTGCGCACCTCAATTGCACTGTTTTGTGCATTGCATTTTTTCGCGCTATTTTGCGCACCTCAATTGCACTGTTTTGTGCACCATACTTGCATTGTGCATGCATTTTATCGCGCTATTTTGCGTATCGTGCTATTTTACGCCATGTCCATTGCTTGCATTGTGCATGCATTCTATCGCGCTATCTGGCGCACCTCAATCACACTGTTTTGTGCATTGCATTTTATCGCGCTATCTTACGTACCTCAATCGCACTATTTTGTGCACCATACTAGCATTTTGCATGCATTTTATTCGCGCTATCTTGCGCACCTTACCTGCACTCGTTAGTGCATTGCATTGTCATGCATACCTTCCGCAATGTTATGTATCACCCTTAGGTTGCATTGTCTTGCATTCATACCGCATTGTCATGCGTCACGCTTAGGTTGCATTGTCATGCATCCCTCCACTTGCGTTGTTACGCACTTTTCGCTTGCATTGTTATGCATGTTTCTAACAATATTGTACCTGTTGAGTTTCTCTCTTTTGCAGGCACGATATTGTATGTACGGTTCATTTGAAGCTGGCGCGACTAGACAAACCAGACAGGTATTGTATGTACTCCGTGTGAGACATAGCGAGAATTGTATAATTCTCTTACATCCTTTCTGCATGTGATGTAGTTTGATTTGTATTCGCCTGCTTAAAACTGTTGCATTTCTTTTGCATAATTGCTTCATTATAGCTTTCTTTGTATGATCACAAGTTATTTTCGGCTTCTTGCATTTGTCATTTGCATTTTGCCCTTGCCTACGGGCACATTTCTTTGTTATCTTGCCAGTTTGTCTAAGTCTTCGGCCTTGTCAAAAATGGGTCGTCTCTGGGCTTTGACATTCACTCCCGTTATTTATGACTTTCGAGTTCTGTCAAAGAGGGGCAACTGTAGACACCCCATTTTTGACCGACCTTAAGACTCAGACGTCATCGATTAAGCACTCGGTGATGGTGCATGTTGTGCTCGTTCTGAGGTGTCGGAGTTTTGGCAGAGAGCCCTATCTCCGGGCCTCGGAACTCTTTTTGCTTTGGCTCGGTTTGCGGACCGAGTCTTGTTTTCCCTTCCTGGAGGAAGGGAGTGGTCTTATAGACCACCTCTCTATGGTTGTAGACTACTTTTCGTGGTCGTAGGCCACTTTTTCCATTTGGAGACTAGTTTCTGGTTTTTGGAGCCTTTGGCCGCATGCCTTGTCTTGGGACCGCGTAACATTCTCCGTTTGGTGTGGTTTTTAAACCACACCTTGTTGCCTCTACCTAGAGGAACACTGTGCTCTGGAAGACCACTTTTGTGGTTGCATACCACTTTTCATGTTTGTCAGCTAGTTTTCAGGGCTTTCTCGTCTTGCATCCGCTTTGGTTTGTTTTTGGTACAAACCCTATGTAGACACCCCATTTTTGACCACCCTTAAGACTTGGGCACTACTGATGGTTTACTTCGTGGAGAAAGGTGTGCAAGGCAAAGGTTCAGTTTCTTCGGCAAGGAGAGAGTCAAATCTCAACTTCATACCCCCTTTTGGACCAAAACAATCTTGATCAAAAGGTTTTAGACCTTGAAACCCTCTCTTTCAAAATGTTTTGAAAATAAAGTTCCTACGATGTTCCGACGCCTGCATATCGTTAAATGTTGCGCTTTTCAGTAAACTGAGCAAGGATGAAGTGGAAATGAATGAAAGAGAGATGAAATCTTTGAAAAATCTTTCAAAACACTTTGTTTAGGGGTTTGGAGTTGAAGAAAATAGGAAAGGAGAGAAGAAATCTACTTTGGGAGAAATTTGGCATGAATCCGAGTACGATCAAAATCGCGCGACTTCACCAAAACTGGAATAACTTTTTTTGCAGTTGGAATTTTGATGCAAGGCTAGTTCCATTGGAAATCTTACTTCTGGGGCTTCAATTTGGACACAAGAATGACCTAAAAAGGAGTTCATATGAAGGAGTTATGGCCATTTGAAGTTGGACTTGGAAGGCAGAATTTTCCTGCCGACCAGAAAAACTAGCTGGCCGACCAGAAAAGTTGCTGGCCGACCACTTTCTCCTGAAAAAGTGGTCGGCCGACCAAAAAAAGTAGCAAGTCGACCAGTTAAAGTGATCGGCCGACCACTTTAACTGCTCGGTGGCCTTCCTACGTATTCTATAGACTGTGTGGATGCCAGTTGTGCCAGCTGGAGGGCACATACTGTATCCTCCATACACGTATATGGAGGGATTTATCCAAGCTTCTAGCTTCTCCAAGAAGCTTTGGCTTTGGTTTTTCTATAAGAGAGGCTCTCCCTCTCCTTGAACCAGGTTGAGAAAATTTCCTAAGGCACAAACACATATCTCTCTCTATATCTCTATATTTTGAGCCAAAAGTGTGTATTGTTCTTGACCTTTAACACCCCAACTCTTAGCTATACATCCTTACCATTGAACAGAGGTTCGTAGAGTTATTTTTGGACGTTAAAAGGGTGGTTTTTGGCTGAGGAACTTGCTGGTTTTGCTGAGCTTCAAGGGTAATCTCTTTTTTCTCTTTTTAAGCTTTGTCTTGATCACTCTCTTAGCCATACTTGCATGCTTATTTGAGCTTTGTTGTCAACTGAAAAAAGTTCCATATTTAAGTGTTTTTCATGTTTGTTTAAGGCTCTTTTGGTGCTGAGGGTCGTCTTCCCTCTTGCATGCCCTGTTTGGCCTTGTTTTGTGCGATGCCATAAGGCCTTTGAGTTAATCCTTGCATGGCCTTTTAGCCATTGAAATCCAGTGGATTTTCAGTGGTTGGCATGTGGTTTTGAGGCCCTAAATCAGAGGGGGTGACCCTCTCTCTTTTGGTCTTGTTTGCTTGTATTTTTGGCCTATCAAAGGGGCATTTGTTTTCATACTTTTAAGGCTCGGTTCAGGCACTTTTTGGTGACTTTTAGGGCCTGTCTAGACTCTGTCTATGGCTGGTTTGGTCACCTTAGGTTTGCCTCTTGCATGTGTAGAGTAATCCCTTTTGTGGCTTATCAAAGTAGCATGTCATTCTTGCATGTGTTGGTCATATTTTAGTGGGTTTTTGGTCATCATTTGGCATTACATGACTCTATTTTCAGCTGGTTTGGTAGCCTCTCATATGCTTCATATGCTTGTAGTGTAAATCATGTTTATTAGCTTAGAATGCATGATGTTTTGGCCCTCTGTTCTAGCATATTTTGGCCATGCTCCAACCTGGTTTTGTTCATATTTTAGGCTGTCTTAGCTCTGTTTTGAGTCCTCTTGGTCGAAAGATGCTTGCCATGCATGCTTGTAGTGTAATAGCCTTGACTAGCTTCGAGTTTTGAAGTCCCTTGCATGCTTAACTTGAGGTATTTTCATGTTTTGACATCATTGAGCATGATATTTCAGAGCATATAGGGCTGTCGTGCTTCCATGTTTTCCACTCTTTAAGTGCCCTTGAGAGTTGTGCTTTTATACCCTATTTTGTGAGCCATTGCATGAGCTTCATATTTGTGCCTTTCAAGCCATCATCCCAACTCATTGTGCTACTGTTTTGGGCCTGCATAGGGTCTGTTTGGAGTTGGTTTGGCCATTTGAGCATTGCCTTTGCATGCCAATAGTGTAATACACTTCACTAGTTTCGATGCTTGAACCATTCAACATGCATTACATGAGTTGTTTGCATAATTCGAAGTCATTTTGTATGCCATTCCTGAGCAGAAACATGTGTCATTGCACTCCATATTTCATCCTTTCAATGTGTTTGGAAAGTTGTGTTTTGTGCCTTAGACTTGGGGCCGTTGCATTGTGTATGATCGTATGTGTTTTGATGCCTTATTTCCATCATCTATTGACCACTGATTTGGGTGTGGCTGAGGCCCATCCATTTTGGTTTAAGTCCATTTTGCATTGAGTATGCCATTGTAGTTCATAGCATTGAGTATGCCATGTTGTCGCATGATTGATCATTGCATTGTGCATGCCTTGTTCATCTCATTGTGTATGTTAGTTTCTACGTGCATTGTGTATGCTAAGTGTCATGTGCATTGAGTATGCCATTGTTAGTTCATAGCATTGTGTATGCTAGTTGCATGTTTGCATGTTATCCCTTGCATGTTTGCATGACTTAGTTGCATTGCATTAAGATTCCATGCTAGAGTTGCATTGGTGCATGCCTTGTTTGTTGCATTGTGTTTCGAATAGGGGTTAGTCCAAACACGGGGAACGAGGGACGTTTCATGCTTGAAGTGATGAAACGTGCCTCGATTCCCGGTCGCCGACACTCTTGACTACCCATGACGGAGTTGTTGGCTTTAGGTGATTGTATGTGCATTCATTTCACATTGAGTCGTGCAATTCGACTCCTCAGCCATCATGCATCGAGATGCGGGATTGGTGGCCGAGGGTCAAGGACTACACTCCCTTGACCTTATGCAATGATGGAGAGAGTGGTCGTGCACACATTTGTTACGAATACTTTGCCATCTCTCTCTCTTGCCTTCTGTTGCAGAAAACCAGAAACCAGGGGCAAAAACTGGTCGGCCGACCAGATTTAGTGGCTGGCCGACCACTTTTTCTAGTTTTTCACCACAGAAGTGGTCAGCAGGTGGTCTCCAAGGCCAATAGCTGGTCTGCAACCTTCCCACAGATTCCCAGGGTGGAGTTTCAGCCTTCTGGAGCACTGTGCAGTGCTCTAAGATCAGTTGCAAATAGAGGCAAATTTGGGTATCGCGATGGATTTTCGCACAAGGCGATCGGGTATGCCTCCCTCATCATGAGGCCATTTCAGTACTTTTGTTAGCTTAGAATGTATATTTGTTTCAATTTTGGTTGTGTAATAATTAATTAGCTAGAATAGTTAGTTAATTAGTCGGTTCTGTATTATCTATTCGGACCCTCCGTCGAGAGGGCCAACTTTTGTAATAAGTGTGCATGTGTGTGATGCATGTCTTCCAACCCCCACTTCTTTCTCTTTTTTTATTTACCAACTTACGATGGTTAGTTTTAGGACATGTTTCAATTAGCATCCTTATGCTCGCATGTTTGCATCCATTCATCTATCTTGCATGCACCGAGCTCGGCGCATCATACTAACTGCATCTTATTTCAACTCCAAGTTGAATGCGTATTATCTGTAGCATCTCATATGCCATCTTAGAATAGCCGAGCCTATCTTAGTTGCATTTTGCATGTGTTGCATTAGCCATCTTACCATGAACTAGGATCATGCATTGATTACTAACTAGTTGTTGTTTTGGTTCGGAGTACTCGGTAAGTGTTTATGCTTTAGCATCCTTGCATGTGTGTGAGTGACTACCATGATAGCGTGGTTACCATGAGGCTAACTACTTATGTGATATAATTGCCTGAATGCCTGTGGGTGAAGGTTGGATTACTTGAATTGGAACAATTCATTGATTGCGAGTTTTAAGCCCACTTGAGAGTGGCAAATCAGCATATTTTCTAAGCCCACTTGAGGGTGGTAAAATCCGCATTTTAGCCTACTTGCGAGTAGTAAACCGTTTCCAAAATCAAATATGAGATGTTTTGTTCCACTTAGGTGATCCAGCCTATACTTGTATGCTGTGCGCATCACATAGTAATTATAGGCTAATAAACTAGAAAAAAACGCATGTGTTTTCAAAAACAAGATATCATGTTTAGTAGTGGCCGATCTTTGGTCAGGCGAGTGGGGTGCTCATTGCATGACCTTCCCCAATTGTACCCAAGTTCCTGAGCCGAGGCAACTTTGGTGATGACGGACACGTGGCCATAGGCACGAGTCAAGGTTTCCTAAATTTCCCCAAAATAAAATATTTAGGTGGCGACTCTGTATTTGGCAAAGTAGTCTATGTTTGGCACTCCTTTCTAAAAATTAGTTTTTCAAAACGATTTGCTGGACTTGGAATCTTTGATGAGATTGGATTCAGAACCGTGGCATTTGAGTTCGAGCTGTAGTGCGCCTAATGAACAAAGCGGGATTTTTCCCGGGACGTTCGGGAGCGTCTACAGTTTCTGGCGACTCTGCTGGGGATTTAGAGAACTTGACTCGAACTCATGATATGCTGTTTTGATTACACTTATGTATTTCTTTGCATTGCATTTACATTGGTGCGCCTAAGACACCATATTTGCCATCTGCTATTCTTGAATGGTTTGCCTTAGGCTCGCTTTGAGAAGCGTGCCATAAGGCAGACTGATTATGGGCTCTGCCGCGATCGGAACACAAACCCCGATTTTTATTGGGGTACCCCTTTTCACCATTCGACATAGTGCATATCGGAATCCGTAGTACCCGATTGTAGGTTGTTTGAAACCGCTGTGTGCGTAGTGAAATCCTAGCTCCTGACAAAATAGGACAGGAAAACCCTACCCCAACATAGGGGTGTTTTTGGCTTTCACTTACTTGCTATGTGCTTTTAGAGTGTATCTCTATAGGAACGCATATATCAATTTTCAAGTTTAGGCATCAGGCCTGCAGGCATCAGTATTTTGGGGGAATCAGTTTTACCTGAGGGTATCAATTCACAGGCAGAATTCAGTAGAGAGTGCAGTCATTCAACTATGGTCACATCTATTCGAGTGAAATTGGGCTGAGATGCTGCATGTTTTCTCTTTTGCAAGGTAGTCTTGGAACAATAGCTTCAGAAGGCTCCAATATCCCCCGAGGTTCATCGGACTTGTGCTGATAGACTTTGTCAGGTCAGAGATTAAGTTCAAGGGAAATCAGTGTTCCTTTGCCAGAGGCAAGGTAAAAGGGCTAGTCAGGCACAAATCACCAGTTCAGCAATTAGCAGATCAGTGGCCTTTATCCACCCCACCAATGAACAGTCAGGCTGAGGTCTCAATTTCTACTGTAGGGACAGATATACCAGTTGTTCAGATAAACCAACACTCTATGGAAGGTATGGAAGAGATAATTCGTCAGCTCCAGGAAAGTTTACAAGCCATGCAGCAGGATGCTGCTCGTCAAGCAGAATTTGCCGCACGCCAGGGCAAGGTGATGGCCCAGCAGGTAGAGTTAATCGCCAGGCTACAACAACAAACCGGGGCATCTGCTTCACACCCAGCTCCTCCCCCATCAAGAGTCCCAATACTCGAGGAGACAGCAAATGTCCAGGAAGATACGGACATCCCAACGGGGTCGGCTCTACCCCCAATCCTACCCCAGCTGTCCAAGGCACCCACACCCACCAACCTACCAGATTCTCCCTTTGAGTTCGAAGTGGACCCCACAGCACTAAAAGTGAGCAAGCTAGAAAAGTTGTTCAAGAAGTCTCAAGGCATGAAGTCCATTCCGGATATCGAGGATGGGTACACTGATTCGGCCGTGACTTTGCCAGACCGATTCAAAATGTCGCATATCGACCGCTTCGACCTCTCTGGAGACCCAATGGTGCACCTCCACCTGTTTTTTGATATCCTAAGGCCAATGGGTTTGACCACAGCCCAGAAGTTGGAGGACTCTGTGAAATGGAGGACTCTGTGAAATGGAACTGGGAAGAGCTGGGATGGCCGCAATCTGGTATGCGAAATTGGAGGACTCTGTGAAATGGAACTGGGAAGAGCTAGCTGAGGACTTTATTGCTCAATATTACTATAACACTGGTCGAGGTCACAACTCGTCATCTCGAAGTCACCATCCAAGAACCAAAGGAGGGTTTCTCAGAGTTCGTGATGAGATGGAGAGCAAAGGCCTCAATGATGACTACAAGGCCTTCCGACAAAGATCAGATCAGGATGATTGTTTGAAATTTGCATGGCAAGTTGCTGCAAAAGATGGTGGTTCTACCTCTGTTTACCTTTCTAGCCCTTCATGAAATGGGTGTTCAAATCGAGGATGCCATCAGACAAGAAATGTTTGTGGAAGATGTTGAGCCTTTGCAGAAGAATGGTGCTCGCAGTTCCAATGCTACTACTGATGGTAGCACAATGGCAAAATGCTCAGAAGTAGACTTTATCACCACTTCCCTCAATGGCTAGAAACCAATCACTTCAAATCAGCCTCAAGCCCGAAGGTTCAATCCTCTTTACATGAGTCTCCCCCAAGCTTGGGAAAAGCTGCAAGAAGAAGGGCACCTAGAACTCCTAGAACCCAAGCCCTTCCAAATCCTCTTCCACCAAGATATGACCTAACTAAATACTGCGCCTATCATCAACAACACGGTCATGATACGAACCGTTGCATCCGCCTCCGTCATAAGATTCAAGATCTTATTGACGAAGAGACCCTAGCTCCACCCAAAGGACCTCAGGTTAGTACTAACTTGTCACCTCCCCACCTCAACCTCATCCATACACTACCATCCACCTTCGACCCCAACATATACATCACCCCGGCCCATCTACTCAAACTAGAGGTGTTCATTCCAGAAAGCATGGACTTATGCATGATGGGTGCACCTGAACCCCAATCATCTCAAACCCGTGAACCCACTACTTCTGAGTTGATGAGAATGATTGAAGATCTTCAAAGAACTGTGACAAATCTGGCCTCCGGGACATTGGCTCCCTCATCGACCACATCACATGCTAGGAGTTTCACGATAAAAGGCTTCCAATCTTGGGACAGGTTGTATTGGAAGAAGGCCAATCCCTTGGCAAAGTGGAGGCAAGAGCTAAGAACAAGGTAGGGGCAGGTATTGATCCCCATGAACACCGTCTGTGGGCTGTGGAGGCTTTGAAAGCAGAAGGGCTAAACAAATAGCAAATGCTCGCAGTTGTTGCAAAGATTGTAGAGGATAGTTTCGTCACTCAGAATGAGAGCAGTTCGAAGCAAGGGGAAAATCGGGAGAAGGGCCATCGTACCAGAAACGATCCTGTTAGCTCTAATCCTCCACTCGGAAGAGGTCAGCAAACCAGGCCAACACCTGTCAATCCCTTTACTGGTGCGTCTAGCAAAAATCCACAAACCTTGAAGTACCAACCCCGAGGTCAGAGGGTCTTCCATGCCCTCTATATGCCGTTGTCCAAAGCTCTCCAAATCCTTGTTAGACAAGGCCATCTCAAACCCCTTGAGCCTCAGCCTCTCCCGAATCCTCTTTCGGCTACGCATGATGCTGCCCAATACTGTGCCTTCCATCAACAAACCGATCATGGCACGGACAGTTGCTTTCGTCTTTGCCACGAAGTGCAAGATTTGATTGACGATGGGGTCATTGCCGTGCCAAGCTCTGCAAAGTCTATCGGCACTGGATCGGTGAACTTGGAGGATAATGTGACCATGTGATCGGGGGATTAACCACCTGCGGATGGCACTCAGTTCACTCCAGCTGTGGGGATGGCACGCACTATTTTGAGCATTTGCGAATGCTGTTTACTTTACTTTCTGACTTGCGTATTGGGTCAGTCTTGTTGTGTTGTACAGAGTCAGTCTTTTCTTACTGAGTCAGTTGGGTCTGTTTTGTTGTACTGAGTCAGTCCTGTTTTGTTGGAGTTGGGTGATTTCAGGGGTGTTACCTAGGACATCACTTGCTTGTTTTGTGTTTGTCATTTCGTTTTCTTTTGAGTCTGTTTCTGTCTTGGAGCTAGTAATGCCAACAGATTTGAATGAACGACAGCGATTTTCACACTCTTGTGTTTGCTTTTGCCTTGTGCTAATTGTGCCAGAAGTACTGAATAAGATGGCAGTATTTGACTAAAAACTGTGTCCTTTCTGTGTTTTGAAATCATTACATTGACTTGAGTTTTTCAAAACATTTTGAACATTGTGATGAAAACAAAGAGGAAGGAATTCCTCGGGATTTGTAATTTTTTTTTTTTGATCAATTGAGAGAAAGAGAGGCATGCTAAACCCATAATGATTGAGATTATGTTTGTTAATGTGAGTACTGAGAAGGATCCTGTCTTGATCTGGATTGGTTCTACATTGTCTTCGACACGAGCGACTAGTCACTTTCTTAAAAGATTTCAAAAAATATTTTGCGCGGTCCTGCGAAGACCTATGTGGAATCGCTCTTGAGATTGTGCAGCTCAGGATAGCACTTAGCCCCGAGACTCGACCCCTCACTTTCAAACCTTGAACTTGAATTCAGAATGTTCAACGGTCAACTACAATGTGAGGCATGTGTGGCTAGATTTGAAGCAGCCCTCGAACTATGGGCAGGGAAGTCAGATCAAGAAGATCAGATGTCGTCAAAAGAAGCTTGCAAAGCTAGATCATAAACACCCCTCGAACTAGGGGCAAAAATATCAAAGGTGCTCGAAGAGTCAAAAAAATTAGGATGTTTCTCAAGCTAACAAAGATCAGCAAGAATGCCAAATCCCAGAGGGGAGGAAGAAGAAAGTATTGCTAAAGGATAACCGAGTTCCTATCCACAACACTAGGGGCAAATTCAGCCCCCTATTGGATGGACTCCTGCATCGTCAGCGAACAGCAGCCTTTCTCTTGGATTCAGATGACTTCAGGATCTCAAAACCATTTGACATGGACAAAGCCACACTTTTACCCGTGAGAGGCTCGCTGGGCCAAAAACCCGGAAGGGTGACCTAGGCAAAAGTTAGAGCAGCAAAAAGAAGAAAAAGAACAAAAAAAAAAAAACAAAAGCGCAAAGAATGAAAAAAAAAAGAAAAAAAGAAAAGTGCAAAGAATGAAAAAAAAAAAAGAGAGAAGAAAAGTAGAAAAAAAGTGAAAAGAATTGAAAGGAAAAGTAGAAAAACATAGCTTGCAAGGTTGAAAACCCGGAAGGGCGGCCTTGGCAAAAGTTAGAGCGTAAAAGGTGAGGGTTAATACACGAGTGTACCTAACCAGAACTACGTCAGGCTTGATTCCCATGTTTAGGATATGTAGGCAACTTCATTATGAAGTCCGGCCATAAACACTTCCAAATTGACTCTGTCCATGTACTGGTTCTGATCATCTTTGTCTTCTTTGTATCAGAGAGTTTGGTGGTAATGGTCACTGTGAGGATTGGTTACCACGTGCTGCGGCGCTATTCAGACTAGGGGCAACTTTTCGTTGCCATGTAGTGCTGCAGTGCTATTCAAACTAGGGGCAACTTTCAGTTGCCCTGCAATGCCGTTCAGACAAGGGGCAATTTTTCATTGTTTTAGATATGAGGTTGTGCATCTCAAGAGTAAATCCTGCATTGGTCAAGCAGTGGACATTTGCAAAAATAGTTTTTGAGAATTTTTAATGAGGTTGACTAATTCTCTCCAAAATTATTCCATTTTTCTAAAACTGGACCATTTCTTGGACCCAAAAAAGGAAATTTCCAGTGCTCATAACCTGACTTGCATGATTTCAAATCAAAAAATCAAACAAGCGTGTTAATCTAACTCTCATTTTGGTTAAAATTGTTTTAGCAGAAGCCAAAAACAAAAAAAAAATGGTCAAAATGATGAACTAGGGGCACAGTTGAGTCAGGCTTTCTGTCTTTTCTCCTTTATCAATGCACTTACCAGAAAGGGCACCCTATTCGCCAAGAAGGGCACAGCGGAAGCTAACAGAAAAGGACTGAAGGCTCTCATATCCTCTAAGCAACGAGGTAACAAGCCAAGTGTGAAGCACAAACTGGAATGGAGCAAGGTATTCCACTCCCTCATCCAGACAGATCTGATCACGTCCAAACTCCCCAGCAGAGTATCGTCAACCGATGTCAGTTGCAGATCTGCTGCGCGTCTGGTCGCATTACAACTCCTCTGTGGGAGAAACTCACTGTTGTGAACAAGAATGAGAATCAGGTAGAATACCAGAGGCAAGAACCCACAACTTCCTGCTTATCCATCAACCACTCAGGGGAGGGATAAAAAATGAGAGATTGAAGAATAGAGAGATGTGCGCTGAGAGAAAAAGTGAGGAAAGGGCTTTTTTAGAAAAACAGAGCCTGAGGGCCGAGTGATGTGAGAATCACAAATGAGAAAACGGTGGGAAACAATACCCGAAGAAACTGGCTCCTCATGAACTGAGAGGTCTCTTGCCATTGGTGATACACATCCGAGTGTTGCGTTTGTGTCTTTATTTGTCTCGATTCTTGTCTTCAATCATTTTGAGTGTCAACGGATGTGTTTAGGTTGTTTTACCTTCGTTTTTCCTTTGTCGAGTCGTTTTGGCTGTGGCCAGTCGTCGGCTCAATACCCGGTTAAGAACTCATTTCTTATTTTAAATTCAAAAATAAAATTTTTTTGTGCTCGAAGTGCTGTGCCGTTCTCAACATTTGTGCAAAATAGGATTAGTTCTTTCATAAAACTGCAGGCTTCAACCTAGGTCATGCCAGAATAGTAAAAGCAGGACCTATCTGAAGCTATATAGGTTCCAGACTGCAAAGCAAAAGAAATGAAGGAAAATTGAACCGTTTGAGTTTGTTTCAATTTTAGAAAAATTCTGTGATAGTACTCGGAAGGTGCCTCTTTAAGCCTTGTTGATACTCCGAAGTATGAGTTCGCCTCTACCTCAAGCTCAAGATCAAGTCTGCATCAAAGCCAAAATGGTGATCAGGAGTGCTCTCTCTGAGTACCATTGCATGCCAGAGGCATCTTGGCTGTGTTTGCAATGAGTTCCCAGGGAAAGTTATGAATATGATCAGGACGAAAAACGACATTTGTGGTTTCTACAGGCAAATGTTGCTCCTTGTCAGCATTTCAGAACCTTTATACTGTTAGTTGAAGGTAAGTATTCGAAGAATACAAGAGAAGATCCCAATCAGAGTAGAGCGGTTCATCACCACTCAGCCCATGAGGTGCTTTCTAAAGTGCCGCTTTGTTTGTTTATTACAATCCCTAAGCATCATGCACTGCATTGCTTGTAACATGTTGTAACATGTATCATATCATCACACTTATTGCATTTATTTGCATCTTGTGTTATCTTGTATCGTTTATCCTTTCACGCTGTGCAGCGTTTAGGATCGTTGTCCTCCGGCGCTATTTCAGGTTGCGTGGAACGCACTCCTGATAGTTTGTTTCAGACCTCCTCTCACGATTTCAGCGTGGTTTGAGCGTCCCTTTCCTCACACGATTTTAGCGTGTTTGGAATTTATCTCAGGTTGCATCGTGTACGCACCTGGGCGGTCTGTTTCGGACCTCCTCTCATGATTTGAACGCGGTTTGAGTGTCCCTTTCCCCACACGATTTCAGCGTGTTTGGAATTTATCTCAGGTTGCGTTGTGTACGCACCTGGACGGTTTGTTTTCGGACCTCCTCTCACGATTTCAGCGTGGTTTGAATATCCCTTTCCTCACACGATTTCAGCGTGTTTGGAATTCATCTCAGGTTGCGTCGTGTACGCACCTAGGCGATTTGTTTTCGGACCTGCTCTCACAATTTCAGCGTGGTTTGAGTGTCCGTTTCCTCACACGATTTCAGAGTGTTTGGAATTTATCTCAGGTTGCGTTGTGTACACACCTGGGCGGTTGTTTTTAGGCCTCTTCTCACGATTTCAGCGTGGTTTGATTGTCCCTTTCCTAACACGATTTCAGCGTGTTTGGAATTCATCCCAGGTTGGGTCGTGTACGCGCTTGGGTGTTTTGTTTTCAGGCCTCTTCTCACGATTTCAACGTGGTTTGAGTGTCCCTTTCCTCACACGATTTCAGCGTGTTTGGAATTTATCCAAGTTTGCATTGTGTACGTGCTTGGGCGTTTTGTTTTCAGGCCTCTTCTCACGATTTCACCGTGGTTAGAGTGTCCCCTTTTTGTAGACACTTCATTTTTGGCAGACCTTAAGACTCAGACGTCATCGATTGAGCGCTCGGTGATTGCGCATGTTGTGCTCGTTTTGAGGTTTCGAAGTCTCGGCTAAGAGCCTTGCCTTCGGACTTCGGGACTCTTTTGTGCTTTGCCTTAGTTTACGAACCAGGTTCTGTTTTCTCTTCCTAAAGGGAGGGGGAGGTCTCGTTGACCATCTCTCAGTGGCTGTAGACTACTTTTCGTGGTCGTAGACCACTGTTCCCGTTTGGAGACCAGTTTCCGGTTTTTGAAGCCGTTGGCCGTGCGCCTCGGTTCGGGATCGCTTAACTTTCTCCGTTTGCTCTGATTTTTGACACACACCTTGTTTCCTCTCTCTAGAGGGACACTGTGGCCCAGGAGACCACCTTCGTGGTCGCACGCCACTTTCGATGCTTAACAGTCAGTTTTCGGGGCCTCCCGCCACGCGTGTTGGCCCCCGAACCCTCATTTTGCATCCGTCTTGGTTCATTTTTGGCATGGACCCTATTTTCATTGTTTGGAAGGTGGTATAAGGGTGGGAGGCCACATTTTCTCCTTGGAGACCACTTTTCCCTGGTCGGCCGGTTTTCTTGACAGGTAAGTGGTCTTCCTCACTTTTGGGCCGCAATTACTGGTCTCCCACCACACCACTTGCTTGCATTGAGTGTGGAGACCACCGTAGGAGCCAACCGACCACCTGGACCTTTTGACCCTGGTCGGCCGACCACCTGAACTGGTCGGCCAGCTTTCTCCTTTTTTGTCTCAGTGAGTTGTTGCCAGCTGTGCCAACTGGAAGCCACAGATTGCATCCTCCCCATAACCTAGGTTTTAAGCTTCTTGAAGAAGCTTTTGACCCTTGGCTCTATAAAGGAAGAGCTCCTCTTCCTTTGCAAGGGCTGAGCAATTGTTTGAAGGCATACATACATTCCCCTCCCTATTTCTCCCCATTTTAGCTCCAAAGGTCCCTTGTTTTTGGCCTATTGCACACCACCTCCTATGCTAACACCTCCACCGTCACTCTAAGCACCTTGGAGCTGGTTTTTAGAGGTTGAAGGTTTGCTATTTTGGTCTAGAAGCTGGTGGAGGTCTTCTCTACAAGGGTAACACTTCTTTCCCTCTTTTAAGCATTGTTTTGCTTCATATATTAGCTCTATTTGCAAGCATATTTGGGCTTTGTCATAAACTAAAAAAAGTCTTATTTTGAGCCTTTTAACATGTTTGTTTAAGACCATTTTTCTGTTGGGGGTCACCTACCCCCTTGCATGCTTCATTTCCCTTTGTTTTGAGCCATGGATTAGGACCTTTGTGTTGAGCTTTGTTGGCCCTTTTGACCACTGAAATCCAGCAGATTTTCAGTGGTTATTATGTGTTTTCAAGGATCAAAATCAGAGAGGGGCGACCATCTCACCCCTTGTCATGCTTACTAGCTTTTTTGGCTTTACAAAGGACCCCTTATTTTCATGTTCCAAAGCCACATTTCAGGCCCTTTTTGGTGAGTTTTAGGACCTGCATGAGCTCTGTCCAGAGCTATTTTTGCCATATTAGGTGTCCCTCTTGCATGCGTAGCATAACCCTCTTCATAGCATATCAAAGGAGCCAATGTGTGCATGTTTCCTAGCCTCATTTCATGCCCTTTTCAGTGAGTTTTAAGGCCTGCATAACCTCTTTCCAGAGGTGGTTTTTCCATATTAAGTGTCCCTCTTGCATCTGTAGCATAACCCTCTTTATAGCCTATCAAAGGAGCCTATCATTCTTGCATGCGTAGACCATGTTTCATTGGGTTTTTGGGGTTTATTTGGCATGTCATAGAACTGTCTTATGCTGGTTTGGTGACCATTTGATTGCCTCATATACTTGTAGTGCAAATCCTCTTTACTAGCTCGTGTTGCATGCCATTTTGGCCATTGATTGTAGCACTTTTTTGCCATGTTTTAAACTGATTTTGTGCATGTTTTGGACTGCCTTAGCTCTGTTTTTATTCCTCATGGTCAAATAATGCTTGATGTGCGTGGTTGTAGTTCAATACCCTTGCCTAGCTTTGAGTTCTGGAGCTTATTGCATGCCTATGTTGAGTTGTTTCAATGTTTTGAGGGCACTGTATATCATATTTCAGAGCTTACATGCATGCCATATTCACATGTTTTCCACTCTTTAAATGCGTTTGAGAGTTGTGCACAAATGCCTCGTTTTGGGACCACTGCATGAGCTTCACTTCTATGCATGTTGAGCCATCATTTTGGGCCATTTTCCCACTTTCTTGGATCTGCCTAGGGTCTATTTAAGGTTGGTTTTGTCATTTGTGCATTGCTTTGTGTACCTCTAGTGTTATTCGCTTCACTAGTTTCGGTATTCGAGCCATCTGGGATGCATTGAGTGACATATTTGAATGATTCGGGACCATTGTGCATCATGTTTCAGAGCTAGAAAATGTGCGTTTGTATGCCATATTTCACCCCTTGCCATGCTTTGATAGAGTGGCATTTGATGTCTTAGGTTCGGTTCCTTACATCGGGTATGTTTGCATGAGTATTCCTACCTTTCATTCCCTCATGTTTGGCTGCTGATTTGAGTGTGGCTGAGGTCCATTCATTTTAGTTTAAGTCCATCTTGCATTGTGTGTGCCATATCCATGTTGTCGCATGCTTGATCTCGCGTTGCGTATGCCCTGATTAGGCCTTTGTGTATGTCCATCGTCACATGTGCGTTGTGTATGCCATATGGTGTTGTATGCATTGAGTATGCCATTTGTAGTTCATAGCATTGCGTATGCTAGTTGCACCTTTGTATGTCATTCCTTGCATGTTTGCATGTCTTAGTTGCATTTCGTTTAGGATTGCATGCTAGATATTGCATTGTGTTTGCATGCCATGCCATTCTAGTTATTCCATAGTGTTTGGAGTAGGGTTTAGTCCAAGCACAGGAAACGAGAGACGTTTCGTACTCAAAGTGACAAAACATTCTTCGATTCCCGATCGCTGACACTCCGGATTACCCATGATGGAGTTTAGGTCTTGTTGTGTTTATGTGTGCATTCATTTTACATCGAGTCGTGCAATCTGACTACTCGGGCATCATGCATCGAGATGCGTGATTGGTGGCACGAGGATCGAGGACTACACTCCCTAGAGCTTGTGCAATGATGGGGAGAGTAGTCATCTATACATATGTTGAAGACACTTTGCCATGCCCCTTTCTCGCTCTTTGTTGTAGCAAACCGGAAACCAGCAGCAAAAACTGGTCAAGCAGCCTTCTGAAGCTTTGTACAATATTCCAAGACCAGTCGCAAACAGAGGCAAATTGGGGCATCGCGATGGATTTCCTGACAAGGCGGCCTGAGCATGCATGCATCCCCATCATTCGGAACAGAGCTGAGGCAGTCCGCTTTTATTTAAATTTGCATGCTAGCTTATTTATCTTAGTTAATTTGTTAATCAATTGGAGTTGTGTAATAGTTAGCTGCAGTTCATTATTCATTCGATTATGTATTATTATTCGGACCCTCCGAGGGGGGGCAATGTTGTAATAAGTGTGCGTGTGTGTGATGTACGCCTTCCAACCCCACGTCTTTCTCCCTTTTATTTACTAGCTTAGGTTGGTTAGTTTAGGGCACGTTTAAATTAGCATACTTAAGTTCGCATGTTTGCATTCATTCATCTGTTTTGCATACACCGGGCTCGTTGCATCATACTAACTGCATTGTATTTCAATTTCAAAGTTGAATAGATGTTATCTGTTGCATTTCATATGCCATGTTTAGAATAGCCGAGCCTATCTTAATTGCATTTTTGCATGTGTTGCATTACGCATTTCAGCATAGTTAGGAATCATGCATGTTTTCTAATTAGCTTCTTTCTTTGGCTTGGAGTACTCGGTAAGTATTTACGCTTTAGCATCCTTGCATACGTGTGAGTGACTGCCATGATAGCATGCTTACCATGAGGCTATCTGTTTATGTGATATAACTGCCTGGATGCCTATGGGTGAAGGATGGGTTGTTTGAGTTTGGAATAATTCGTCGAAAATCGTGTTTTAGCCTACTTGCGAGTAGCAAAATTCAATCCATTTTCGAAACAAATGGGCATGCGATGCTTCGTTCCAATTTAGGCAATGCAATCTATGCTTGTAGGCTGTGTGCATCACATAGTAATTCAAGGCTAATAAACTGGAATAAGAGCACATAATGTTTTCAAAACTCGATATCATGGTTAGTAGAGGCAGATCTTTGATCGGGCGAGTGGGGTGCTCAAGAAGTGACCTTCCCCAATCATACCCAAGTTCCCGAGCCGAGGCAACTTTGGTGATGACGGACACGTGGCGTTAGGCAACGAGCCAGGGTTTCCTAAATTCTCCAAAATAAAATATTTAGGTGGCGACTCTGTATCTGGCAAAGCAGTCCATGTTTGGCACTTCTTTCAAAAAATCTGTTTTCAAAACAGTTTCCCAGATTTGGGCTCTTTGATGATTCATCGGTCTTGCATTGCCCTCTACGAGATTAGATACAGGACTGTGACATTGAGTCCTGAACTATAGTGAGCACAAATGAACAAAATGGGGGATTTCCTCTTGGGACGTTCAGGGGCGTCTACAGTTTCTGGCGACTCTGCTGGGGACTTAGAGAACTTGACTCGAACTCATGATATCTTGTTTTGTTTGCACTTATGTGTTTCTTTTCATTGCACGTGCATTGGTGCGCCTAGGACACCGTGTTTGCCATCTACTATTCCTGAGCGGTTTGTCAGAGGCTGCGGGCCATAAGGCTGACCGGTTACGGGCTCTGCCACGATGGGAACACAAACCCGGTTTTTACCGGGGCACCCACTTTGACCATTCGACCTAGTGCATATTCGGAATCCGTAGTGACCATTCCAAGCTAGGACAGGTTGCTTACCCAATTATAGGTTGTTTGAAACCGCTGTGTGCATAGTGAAACCCTAGCTCCTGAAAAAATAGGACAGGGATACCTTACCCCAACATAGGGTGTTTTGGCTCTCACTTGTTTGCTATGTGCTTTTAGAGTGCGTCTCTACAAGAATGCATGTATCAGTCTACAAGTTTGGGTATCGGGCCTGCGGGCACCAGTTCAGAATTTTGGGAATCAGTTATCTGCGGGTATCAGATTCAGTTTTGGGGGTAATGATTTGGGAACAATGATCAGTGTTTGAGAACAGTCTATCCAGCTTATCAACTGTGTGTTGTGATGCCCAACTGTGTGTTGTGTGTTTATTTACGCTGTTATGCTGTCCGTTTGTCTGGTTGTTTATTTCCTTATTATTGCTTCATTTATCTTTTTGCCAGGTAGTATAGCACAATTGCTTCTAACCAGGCAGATATTCCCCAAGCAATCTGGATAAGAGGTCGCCGACTCAATCGACCTGCGGATCTGGTCGACGGACAGCCAGTGTTTCATTCTCTACCCTCGGTTACCAGAAGGAGGGCAGTTAGGCAGAGAATATTAGTTCAACAGTCAGTTCAGAGGGCCTTGTCTACTCCACCTGAGTTTAGTAGGGATCAGAGTCCTGTTTCTCCCGCAGAAAGGGAACATACACCAGTCAGTCAGTTGGAATAGCAGAACATGGCAGGGATGGAGGACATGATGCGCCAACTCCAAGAAAGTATGAGGGCTATGCAGCAGGACGCTGTTCATCGAGATGAGTTTGCCAAGCAATAGGCCGAGATCATGGCTCAGCAGGCGGAGTTAATCGCCAGGCTGCAACAACAAACTGGGGCATCTGCTTCACACCTGGTTCCTCCCCACCAAGAGTTCCAGCACCCTGGGAGACACCAAATATCCAGGCAGATACGGACATTCCGACAGGGCCACCTCTACCCCTGATTCCACCTCAACTATCCAAGGCACCCACTCCTATCAACCTACCGGACTCTCCCTTTGAGTTCGAGGTGGACCCTACAGCATTGAAGTTATTGAGCTTGAAAAATTGTTCAAGAAATCCCAAGGGGTAAAATCCATCCCAGACATTGAGGACGGGTATACCGATGCGGCTGTGACGCTGCCAGATTGGTTCAAGATGCCACAAATCCACTGCTTTGATGAGTCCGGGGATCCTATGGTGCATCTACGCTTCTTTTCGGACATACTAAGGCCGATGGGCCTCACCAGACTGCAGAAGCTTTCATTGTTTGGCCGGACCCTGTTGGGTGTGGCGGCCATCTGGTACACAAAATTGGAAGACGATGTCAAGCGGAGCTGGGATGCGATGGCCGAGGCTTTCATTGCACAATACTCCTATAATACGCAAATTGAGATTACAACTCATGCTTTCGAGACAACAAGGCAGGAGCCTAAGGAGAGTTTTTCTGAGTTCGTAGCCCGCTGGAGGGCCAAGGCCTCAATGATGACCATAAGGTCAACGGATAAGGATAAAGTACGGATGGTTGTGCGCAACCTCCAACCCAAACTGATGCAGAAAATGATCTTACTCCCCTTCCCTACCTTTTCAGATTTGCATTAGATGGGAGTACAGATTGAGGATGCCTTAAAGCAGGGCTTGATTGACAATGAGAAAGAGCAACCTAGGAGAACCTTCAACCGAAACAACAATGCAGGAACAAGCAGTGCTGCAATTGCTAGAGCTTCAGAAGTAAGCATGGTCACCACCAACCCTCCAAGTGCCCTTGCGGCTACTCCTTTTACCGGTGCGTCCGGAAGCAACCCACAAACAACCAAGTTCCAACCTCGAGGCCAAAGAACCTTCACGCCTTTATATATGACCTTGTCTAAAGCTCTAGGGGCGTGTTTGATTCGCGGGATAAGGGGGGTGGACTATCCACTATTTGGATTGTAATCCAAATACAATCCAAATAGTGTTCCTTATCCGTCGTTTGATTTTTTTTTAGTCCGGCGGACTCCATGTCCGGCCGGACTCCATGTCCCCCATATGGGGGACTATCCTGTCCTGGGGCGGGGGGTGGGATTGTTTTGGGGGGACTAATCACTGTTTGGATTAGATGCGAAAATGACAATTGTGCCCCTCTACTATTTAATTATGTATTCTATTTAATAAAATTTAAATGTTTCAATTTAAAAATAAAATAATTTTATTTAACTTTTTATTAATGTTTTATTTATTTAATTTTTTAAAATAATTTTTTATAGATATTTTATTGATGTTTTATTTTAAAATTTTGTTTATGTTTTATTTAATTTCATTATTTAAATTTAATAGATGTTTTAATAGATGTTTTATTTAAACAATTAAATGTTTAATTTCAACAATAAATAATTTCATTTATTTAAATTATGTTTTATTTAAACATTTAAACATTTGTACATCAACATGTTTGTTAAATTATTTCAACATCTGTACATCAACATGTATATTTATTTAACATCTATTAAATTATGTTTTAATACGTCAACATTTGATTACATATACATTTTTTAATTGTTAATTACATCAACATTTGTTAATTGTTAATTACATCAACATTTGTTAATTGTTTAAACATAATCTGTACATCAACATTTATTTAATTGTTAATTGTTAATTGTTTAAACATAATATGTACATCAAAATAATTTCAATGTTAATTGTTTAAATAAAAATTTAAACATTTAACCATTAGTATGTTTAATTTCAACAATAAATTTTTATTTGTTTAAATAAAAATAATCTGTACTAGTCAAAAAAATTTATCAATATTAGTATGTTTAAATATCTTTAAACAAAATTTAACCATTAGTATGTTTAATGTTTACTAAAAATAATTAAAATATTAAAGATTTGTTTAATATTGCTATTACTTAGTAAACAATTGAAAAAGGGTAAAATAGTCTTTTGTTCATTTATCCTATCCAGTCCGTCCAACCAAACGTTGGATTCACTGAAAATAGTCCTATCTAGACATCTAATCCCATGAAAAAACAAACACAAGATACATATCCAATCCGACCAAATAGTCCGGGGGATTCACAGTCCCAGGACTCAAGTCCGATGGATTCTAATCCCCCATTTTCCAGTCCGTCCAATCAAACACACCCTAGGGGTTTTTATCAGAAAAGGCCACTTGAAGCCCCTGTAGCCGAGGCCATTGCCAAATCCATTACCCCCTTCACATAACCCAGCCAAATATTGCGCATTTCACCAGCAACATGGTCACGATACCGACCATTGTTTTAGATTGCGTCACGAGATTCAGGATCTCGTTGACAATTGGGTGATTGTGCCTCCAGAAAAATCCAATGTCACAGCCAACCCTCTCCCTCTACACAACCAAGCTCCACCTCAGAAACGAATCAACTTTATCCAGACTGGGGTTATGTCATATGACCCCAGCATATATATCACCCCGTCCCACCTACCCAAGCCGGAGGTGTTCTTTCCCGACAGCACTAACTTGTGCATGTTGGACATCTCCCAAACCCAACCTGAGCCAATGGTGGTGACCATCGAAGAGGGAACAAGGATGATTTCAGAGGAAAGGGGAGTTGTTGATTCAGGGTCTGAGGATTCTGGGAGCTATAATGAGGAGGTATATCATCTGAGTGATTACATCAGGTCAGCAGACCAAGTTGGACCGATGGTGGAATTGCCCGGGGGCTGGAGATTTGTGTAATCTGGGGGGACGGACTTGATCAGAAAGTAGACGACTTAGCAGCTTTGGAAGGGGACTTCGCCGACCTTCTGTTTTTCAATGAACAAGACTTAAGAGACATGACAGTCAACTGGTCTGATTTTGAAGAGTCAGCAGAGGTTACAGGGTAGCTTGACGACCAACCCGATGTTGTGGAAGAAACTCAGCCAGGACAAGGCTTGTTGCGGACAAGGACATCAGCTGTGGCCGGAAGGGCCGGGAATCAGAATGCATCACCGAAGAGCGCCGGTGCCAAGAATTTTGCTCAAGATTTGAGAATTTTGAATACAGGGAATGTTGAACAGCGAACTGCACTGACGCAGTCAGAATGAAAAGGGATCGAACAGTCTGAGAGAGCCAGGAAAACTAAAGCTCCTGTGGGGGTTAAGCGTGTTGTGGGCATGAGAACAAAATGTACTGCGATTATAGGAACGTAAGGTGCTGCGGGTACAGAGATTTTTTTAACGGAGCCGGACAGGTGTCTGTCGGCTGCCAAAGGTATGCGGTGGGAAGACGATGATCTATGTCTTGCCCACACCGATGAGGACTGGGGGAGTAACCAGGCAGACGATACCTGGTATGTTGGCGAAGTAGACCATATGACTAGGAGTGGGCGATATTTCAAGCCCCCACACCTAGATCAGCCAGAGGCATTTGGGAAGGATAAGGAGGCGGAGAAGTAGAAAGGGAAGCTACTTGAAGAAGAGGACGTGCTAAAACAACTGAAAAAGATACAAGCAGACATCTCCATATAGGGACTGCTTATGGCTTCACGTGTTGATAGACAAGCTGTTTTGATGGCAATGGATAAGGCCAAGCTCTCAATAGACACCACACCTGAACAGCTGGTGGGAATGGTTTTTTCAGGAGGAGCTTCCCCGATGTTGACCTTTTCAGACAAGGAACTACCACCTGCGGATGCGAACCATAACAAGCCGCTCTACATCTCTGTGGAGTGTAGAAACAAATGGACACCGGTAGTTCTTGTTGACACGGGATCCGCCATTAATGTGTGCCCATCGACGACGGCATATGCAATCAGGTCAAAGCCCGTGGACTTCGTGCCAACTGCCCAAGTGATTTTGGCGCATGATAACACAGGGGACTGTGAAAATTCATACCCAGGTTGGTCCAGGACAACACGAGTTTGACTTTCATGTCCTGGATGTTCCCGCAGCCTTTAACCTACTTTTGGGGCGGCCGTGGCTGCACCAGGTGAAGGCAGTCTCTTCCACCTTGCATCAGATGCTGAAATACCCTCACGGGAAGGGGTAACTATAGTTTTTGAAAATTCATCAATCCATCTGCCGCTGAAAGTGTCTACACCAGTCTTGGAAATTGAGCACGGCACAGAGGATGTGTTATTATCGGGGTTTACTCTGGCTGAGGCCCGGGTTGTGCAGAACATTTTGGCTGTTGATGAGGGGGTGTATGTCAATGCACAATCAATATACCTCATGAACAAGCTTCAACACATCCCCGGGATGGGATTGGGGAAGAGTGGCCGGAAGAGCATCGCTGTATCGGCCGAAGTGCCACACAACCCGCATACCTTTGGTTTGGGTTATCAACCCACCGAGGAGGACTAGGTGAGAAAAGGCAAGGAAATGGCTGGGAGAGCCAGAGCAAAGCAGGCAGGGAAGCCGTATGAATTAATGCACCGACCCATTCAGGGTACCCTAAACGGACGCTTTGTCGAGGAGGGGGAGGACTTTTCATTTTGTGGCTTCCCAGAGCCGCGGATAAACGAGGAGAAGCTCCGTGTGCCAGGGTTTGAGATCTTTTTTAACCTGCAGTTATCCGGGGATGATGTTGCCAAGAAGCAGACAGACCCATCAGCTGAGGTTGAGCAATGTGGGAAAGTGGATTCTGAGGACACCAAAGTTGAAATGGGGGTAGCGCTGGCTTGTGTACTTTCAGATCCTCCGATCGACCAGAAGTGGTTGGGGGATAATTTCTCGGTGTCCACGATTGGGAATGAAATGGCTGCAGGCCTACCGTCAAACATTTTGGATGCATCCATCGCACCCTCTCTAATTTGGCAGTACGAGCAGCGATTTTTGTCAAGCAGCATCAGGTCAGGTAGTGAGCGGGAATCTGATTCCACCGAATCTGTTGAGTCGGAATCAAGTTCTACCTCAACTGAGTCTGAGTTCGGTATTCCTGGGGGTGATAACCCGGATGCCACAGTCCTGTCCAGGTCGTCTTTTTCTTTCTCTTTTGAGTTTGTTGTAACTGAGGAATTGGACGATTTGGAAATGCTTAGTGAGAATGGAATGGATGTTCTTTCTGAGTACTTTTCTGTGCCCTTGATTTATTGTATTAATCAAGACTTTCAAAATTTTGATGAAAACGACGAGGAAGAAGTTCCTCCGGTTTTGCAACGCTTAATTGATCAAGAGCAGGAAAGATTTGTTAAACCTGTAGTTGATGAAATGAACTTTATTAATGTGGGTACTGAGGAGGACCCGCGGCTGGTCTAGATCGGGTCCACGTTGTCTTCGGAGGAACACGAGCGCTTAGTCGCTTTATAAAAAGATTTCAAAGATGTTTTCGCGTGGTCCTACGAAGACATGCCTGGAATCGATCCTGAGATTGTACAACACCAGATCCCTCTTGACCCAAAGGCCTGACCCATTAAACAAAAACTCAGAAGGATCTGCCCAGACTGTGCCCTCAAGATTAAAGAAGAGGTCACGAAGCAAATTGACGCAGGGTTCCTGCTGGTATCCGAATATCCAACTTGGTTGGCCAACATTGTTCTGGTGCTGAAGAAGGATGGCAGGATCTGGGTATGCGTGGATTTCAGAGACTTGAACAGAGCCAGTTCAAAGGACGACTTTCCCTTGCCGCATATTGATGAGTTAGCGGACTTCACAGCGAGGCATGCTTTGCTTTCATTCATGGATGGATTTTCGGGCTATAATCAGATAGTGATGGCACCTGAAGACCGAGAGAAGACTGCTTTCACCACCCCGTGGGGGACTTACTGTTACAGGGTGATGCCATTTGGGTTGAAGAGCGTTGGAGCTATGTATCAACGGGCCGCAACCACAATATTGCATGACATGATCCACAAAGAGGTTGAGGTGTATATGGGCGACATGATTGTCAAGTCCCAAGAAAGAGAGGGCCACTACACCGCCTTGCCAAAGTTCTTCCCAAGGATCAGAGAATTCTGGTTGCGGCTGAACCCTCAGAAGTGTACGTTCGGTGTTACAGCAGGGAAAATGATGGGGTTTCTGATTACATAGAGAGGTATCGAAGTCGACCCTTCCAAAATCAAGGCCATCTTAGAAATGCTACCACCAAGGACTAAAAAGGAGGTGCGAGGCTTTCTGGGTAAAGTGCAATTCATAAGACGGTTTATCTCAAAATTAACCTTGACTTGTGAACCACTTTTTGGTCTCCTGAAGAAAGGTAAGAAGTTCCAATGGGACGGCCGATGCCAAGCTGCTTTTGAACAGATCAAGGAATACTTACAGAACCCACCTGTGTTGTCACCACCTGAGTCGGGGAAACCGTTGATTTTGTTTCTTTCAGTAACTGAGACTACAATGGGCAGCATGCTCGCACGAAAGTCTGAAGACAAGGTGGAGAGGGCTATCTACTATCTGAGCAAGAAGATGCTGGAGTATGAAACCCGCTACACACCATTGGAAAAGGCTTGCTTAGCCTTGGTATGGGCTACTAGGAAGCTGCAGCACTACCTGTTAGCTCACTCTGTAATGTTGGTTTCAAGATTAGATCCCATCAAATATCTCTTTGAGAAACCGGCACTTACGAGTAGGCTAGCTCGTTGGTTACTGTTGCTTTCCGAATTCAATCTGAAATATGTGACACGCAAGTCAGTCAAGGGAAGAGCGGTAGCGAAGTTCTTAGCCGATCATCCGGTGGAAGGAGGTGAAGCAGTTGAGTACTTGTTCCCAGATGAGGCCATTTTACATATCGAAGACGAAACTTGGACGATGTACTTTGACGGAGCGTCAAACCAATACGGGTATGGGATAGGGGTGTTGCTGATAGCACCCGAAAATTCCCATATCCCTCTAGCATTCAAACTCCGGTTCAAAGTCCCGAACAATGAAGCAGATTATGAAGCATGCATTGTGGGTTTAGAAGCAGCCTTGGAACTAGGGAAAACGGTTGGACGTCATCAGGGACTCGAACCTTGTTTTATCTCAAGCAAAAGGAGATCAGAAAGCCAAAGAAGAAAAGATGATAATGTATCACCAGACCTTGGACTTGTTAATTCCTCAATTTGAGAAACTAAACTTCGCTCATCTGTTAAGACAGAACAACAATTTCGCAGATTCACTAGCAACTCTATCTTCCATGATAAACATCCCTTTCGGAGTTCGGATGCGTCTGATCATCATTAACCAGAAATTTGCGCCAGCCTACGAGTCGATTGCTGCTATAGATGAGGTTCAAGATGAGAACCCCTAGTATTACGATGTCTGGAACTTCTTAGAAAAAGAGGCGTATCCACCAGGGGCAACTACCAAGGATAAAAGAGCAATAAGAAGAATAGCCGTTCAATTCATCATCTGCGGGGGTAAATTGTACAAGAGAGGTCATCTGGGAATGCATAAGTTGTGCATTGATGCCGAAGAATCGAAGTGCTTAATGGAGGCCATCCATGGAGGAGAGTGCGGAGCACATATGAACGGGCTAATTTTAGCTCGGAAGATCCTCTGACAGGGTTACTATTGGTCTACCATGGAGGAGGATTGTATCGGCTTTGTTCGGTGATGCCACAAATGTCAGATCCATGCAAACCGCATGAACATTCCGCCGTCGAAGCTGTACAATATGACTTCGCCATGGCCGCTTTCAGTTTGGGGAATTGATGTAATCGGAGCTATCACCCCGAAAAGGTCTAATGGGCATGAGTTTATTCTGGTCGCGATAGATTATTTCACGAAGTGGGTCGAGGCCCAATCTTATGCGGTATTGAAGGCTTCGCACGTTGCAAAGTTCATCAGGAACAACATCATCTGTCGCTATGAGGTCCCAAACGAGATTATTTCAAATAAAGGTTCCCCCTTCAAGAAGGAAGTGATTGACTTGTTGGAAAAATACAACGTGGCTTTTCATAAGTCATCCACCTATCGGCCACAAACCAATGGAGTAGTCGAGGACGCCAACAAGAACATCAAACACATTTTGCAAAAGATGGTGGAAACCAACTAGGACTGGCCAGATAAGCTGTCGTTTACTCTGTGGGGCTACCGGACTTCAATCAGAACTTCTACTAGAGCCACTCCATATTGATTGGTTTATGGGATGGAGGCCATTCTACCTATCGAGGTTGAAGTTCTTTCATTGCGAGTATTGGCCAAGTGTCAGATAGTTGAAGCAGATTGGCAGTAGAGTAGATTCGAAGAACTCATGCTCTTTGACGAAAGAAGACTGAAAGCACTGTACCATGTTCAGGGTTATCAGCGCAGAATTGCTAGGGCTTTCAACAAGAAAGTTAAGTCCAAGAATTTGAAAGAAGGAGATTTGGTGCTCAAAGACAACCGAGCTCCCATTCACGACCCTAGGGGCAAGTTCAAACCCAACTGGACTGGTCCTTACATCATTAAGTCTATCTGGTTGGGTGGAGCTGTCGTTTTGATGGACCTAGATGGCCTGGAGTTCTCACAGCCGATCAACATGGACAAGTTGAAGAAATATTACCCATGAGTGGCTCGCTAGGCCGAAAACCCAAAAAGGCGACCTGGGCAAAAGTTAGAGCATGAAAAATTTGAAATTACAAAAACTGAGCTCGCAAGGTTGAAAACCCGCAAAGGGCAGCCTTGGCAAAAGTTAGAGCGTAAAAGGACAGTGAAAATACTCGAGTGAACCCAAGCCTGAACTACGTAAGACTTGATTCCCATCTTTGGGACACGTAGGCAACTTCATCCTGGAGTTCAGCCATAAACTTTTCCCCGATCAAGTTTGTCAATTTGTTCATCTCGGTCATCTTTGTCTATTCTGCATTCAAGAGCTTCGGTTCTGATCTCCGGTACAGTGCTATTCAGACGAGGGGCAACTTTCCAGTTGCTGGAATCCGGGGTTGTGCATCTCAGTGACAGATCTCAGGTGTGTCCAAGTTCTGATCCATATCAAAAATGGTTTTGAAAAGTTTTAATAAAAGTTGATTTTACTCAAATTAATCTTTTTACAACTTAGACCATTTTTGGACCAAAGCAGAAAATTTTCGGTACCCACAACCCTCAATTATATTGATTTCAATACAAAGTCCTCCAGCTCTTGAATACAAATTGAAGTTGCTTTTTTATTACATTCATAAAGAAAACTTGAAAGTACTGATAATGCAATAAATTTGGGGCATAGATAAATTTAGCTTCTTTCTTTGGCTTGGAGTACTCGGTAAGTATTTATGCTTTAGCATCCTTGCATACGTGTGAGTGACTGCCATGATATCATGCTTACCATAAGGCTATGTGTTTATGTGATGTAACTGCCTGGATGCCTGTGGGTGAAGGATGGGTTGTTTGAGTTGGAATAATTCGTCGAAACCCGTGTTTTAGCCTACTTGCGAGTAGCAAAATTCAATCCATTTTCAAAATAAATGGGCATGCGATGCTTTGTTCCAATTTAGGCAATCCAGTCAATGCTTGTATGTTGTGTGCATCACATAGTAATTCTAGGCTACTAAACAAGAATAAGAGCACATAATGTTTTCAAAACTCGATATCATGGTTAGTAGAGGCCGATCTTTGATTGGGCGAGCGGGGGTGCTCACGAAGTGACCTTCCCCAATCGTACCCAAGTTCCAGGCAACTTTTGCGATGACAGACACGTAGCCTTAGGCAACGAGTCAGGGTTTCCTAAATTCCCAAAAATAAAATATTTAGGTGGCGACTTTGTTTCTGGCAAAACAGTCCATGTTTGGCACTTATTTCAAAAAATCTGTTTTCAAAACGATTTGCTAGATTTGGACTCTTTGATGATTCATCGGTCTTGCATTGCACTTTGCGAGATTAGATATAGGACCGTGACATTGAGTGTTGAACTGTAGTGATCCTAAATGAACAAAATGAGGGATTTCCTCCTGGGACGTTCGGGGACGTCTCCACCTTCCTCACACGATTTCAACGTTTTTGGAATTTATCTCTGGTTTCGTGGAACGCGCTCCTGATTGGTTTTCTTTGTTCTTCCTTCTCTCACAATTCCAGCGTGGTTGGAGTGTGTTACCCCATTTGCATCTATTGCTCTATCAGTTACATCCATTGCGTCATATCTGTTTTACTCTAGTCTAGGAGACCTTGAATCCTCTAAAGGTGCAATTCCTTTGGTGTTTATCGTGCCCGAACGACTTCTGCTGGTCTGGTATAGCCACCTGCCTGTGTTTGCAGTGAGTTCCTAGGAGACCAACTGAGACGGTAGAAATTGTAGTTTGAATGGCTCATGCCTAGAACGCAAAGGTTCGGGATTTCCGATACTAAAGTCTGGTTTAAATACCCAGGGATATATCCTTGGCTTGAAATCTGTATGGCAGCCCCATAGATTGAGATAGCATGTGTATGCGCCTCAACTCTGGATACTGAACCAACCTAGTCTGTCACCCTGTTGGAGAATAGGGAAAGCTGCAACCATAGTCAGGGAGAAAAGTAGTACCTGTGGTTCAACCAAGAAGAAGTGAAAGATCCCCAGCAGCATGAGGTAAGTCATTGCCAATTGCCACTGCAAGGTACCTTTACTTCTTAGTTATTACGTTGCATTTTAGCTACTACATCACATTGCATATAGCATCTATCGCATGCATCTACCACATATCCATTGCATCGCCTGCATCCTTTCCATGTTAAGCTTAGTCTGCCATATGCCAATACTTTTTGCATTAAAGCATGGTTCTGTGATTATGTGCACATGCCTATTCCACTAAGAGAATTGTGGTCTGAGGGTGTCGGCACCATTTCTGTGCTAGACGTGGTCTGTTTTGTGTCTATGCCTTTTCTAAGTAGAAATGTGGTTTGGCCGCGCGCCTCATTCGCTTCATCCACTGCCTCACATTTTGTTTCATTGCATTTAGCACGTAGGATCATGATCTTTCCTCAGCAGATCATTCCTCGCTTATATCATCCCACCCAATTACTTGTATTCTTTCTGCGAAACACATAGTTCTATCTGTGCATGCACATATTCCACTAAGAGAATTGTGGTTTCAACGCTCCGACACCTTTTCTGTGTTATATGTAGTTCGATTTTGCATCTCCATCTCTTTATGATATTTGTGCGGTTTTGCACTACTCATGGTTTGATCATATATTGCATTGCATTATATATCATTCACACTATTTTGTTGCGTAACATTTTGCATCCTGCCCCTGAACTACGCTGGTTTGATTCCTTGCAAAGGGATACGTAGGCAGCCTGCGGGTTCAACCAACTACATCTGTATTTTGATTGTTCGTCCAAATCTTCAGCCTTGTCAAAAATGGGTCGTCTCTGGGCTTTGACATTCACTCCCATCACTTCTTGACTTCCGAGTTCTATCAAAGAGGGGAAACTGTAGACACCCCATTTTTGACCGCCCTTAAGACTTGGGCACTACTGATAGTTTACTTGATGGGGAAAGGTGTGCATGGCAAAGGTTCAGTTTCTTCGGTAAGGAGAGAGTGAAATCTCAACTTCATACTCACTTTTGGACCAAAACAATCTTGATCAAAAGATTTTAGACCTTGAAACCCTCTCTTTCAAAATGTTTTGAAAATAAAGTTCCTACGATGTTCCGACGCTCGCATTTCGTTAAAGTTGCGCTTTTCGGTAAACTGAGCAAGGACGAACTGGAAATGAATGAAAGAGAGATGAAATCTTTGAAAAATCTTTCAAAAAACTTTGTTTAAGGGTTTGGAGTTGAAGAAAAGAGGAAAGGAGAGAAGAAAACTAGTTTGGGAGAAGTTCGGCATGAATCTAGGTAGGACCAAAACCGCGCGGCTTCACCAAAACAGGAATAACTTTTTGCACAATTGGAATTTTGATGCAACGCTCATGCCATTGGAAAGCTTACTTCTTGGGCTTCAACTTGGACCCAAAAATGACCTGAAAAGGAGTTCATATGAAGGAGTTATGGCCATTTGAAATTGGACCTGGAAGGCAGAATTTTCCTGGCCGACCACTTTCTCTTGAAAAAGTGGTCGGCCGACCAGAAAAAGTAGCCGGCCAACCAGTTAAAGTGGTCGGCCGACCACATTAACTGGTCGGCGGCCTTCCTGCGTATTCTACAGATTGTGTGGATGCCAGCTGTGCCAGCTGGAGGGCACAGACTGTATCCTCCATACATGTGTACGTGCAAGAAGCTTTGGCTTTGGTTTTTCTATAAGAGAGGCTCTCTCTCTCCTTGAACCAGGTTGAGAAAATTTCCTAAGGCACAAACACATATCTCTCTCTATATCTCTATATTTTGAGCCAAAAGTGTGTATTGTTCTTGACCTTTAACGCCCCAACTCTTAGCCATACATCCTTACCATTGAACTGAGGTTCCTAGAGGTTATTTTTCGAGGTTAAAAGGGTGGTTTTTGGCTAAGGAACTTGCTGGTTTTGCTGAGCTTCAAGGGTAATCTCTTTTCTCTCTTTTTAAGCTTTGTCTTGATCACTCTCTTAGCCATACTTGCATGCTTATTTGAGCTTTGTTGTCAATTGAAAAAAGCTCCATATTTAAGTGTTTTTCATGTTTGTTTAAGGCCCTTTTGGTGCTCAGGGTCATCTTCCTTCATGCATGCCCTATTTGGACTTGTTTTGTGCCATGCTATAAGGCCTTTGAGTTAATCCTTGCATGGCCTTTTAGCCACTGAAATCTAGTGGATTTTCAGTGGTAGGCATGTGGTTTTGAGGCCCTAAATCAGAGGGGAGTGACCCTCTCTTTTTTGGTCTTGGTTACTTGCATTTTTGGCCTATCAAAGGAGCATTTGTTTTCATACTTTCAAGGCTCGGTTCAGGCACTTTTTGGTGACTTTTAGGGCCTTCCTAGACTCTGTCTATGGCTTGTTTGGTCACCTTGGGTTTGCCTCTTGCATGTGTAGAGTAATCCCTTTTGTGGCTTATCAAAGTAGCATGTCATTCTTGTATGTATTGGGCATATTTCAGTGGGTTTTTGGTCATCATTTGGCATGCCATGACTCCATTTTCAGCTGGTTTGGTATCTTCTCACATGCTTCATATGCTTGCAGTGTAAATAATGTTTACTAGCTTAGAATGCATGATGTTTTGGCCCTTTGTTCTAGCATATTTTGGCTATGCTCCAACCTGGTTTTGTTCATATTTTGCGCTGCCTTAGCTTTGTTCTGAGGCCTCTTGGTCAAAAAATGCTTGCCATGCATTCTTGTAGTGTAATAGCCTTGACTAGCTTCGAGTTTTGAAGTCCTTTGCATGCTTAACTTGAGGTATTTTCATGTTTTGGCATCATTGAGCATGCTATTTCAGAGCATATAGGGCTGTCATACTTCCATGTTTTCCACTCTTTAAGTGCCCTTGAGAGTTGTGCTTTTGTACCCTATTTCGTGAGCCATTGCACGAGCTTCATTTTTGTGCCTTTCAAGCCATCATCCCAACTCATTTTGCTACAGTTTTGGGCCTGCATAGGGTCTGTTTGGAGTTGGTTTGGCCATTTGAGCATTGCCTTGCATACCAATAGTGTAATACACTTCACTAGTTTCGATGCTTGAGCCATTCAACATGCATTACATGTGTTGTTTGCATAATTCGAAGTCATTTTGTACGCCATTTCAGAGCTAACACATGTGTCATTGCACTCCATATTTCATCCTTTCAATGCGTTTGGAAAGTTGTGTTTTGTAGCTTAGACTTGGGGCCATTGCATTGTTCATGATCGTATGTGTTTCGATGCCTTATTTCCATCATCTATTGGCCACTGATTTGGGTGTGGCTGAGGCCCATCCATTTTGGTTTAAGTCCATTTTGCATTGAGTATGCCATTGTAGTCCATAGCATTGAGTATGCCATGTTGTCGCATGATTGATCATTGCATTGTGCATGCCTTGTTCATCTCCTTGTGTATGTTAGTTTCTACGTGCATTGTGTATGATAAGTGTCATGTGCATTGAGTATGCCATTGTTAGTTCATAGTATTGTGTATGTTAGTTGCATGTTTTCATGTTATCTTGTGCATGTTTGCATGACTTAGTTGCATTACATTAAGATTGCATGCTAGAGTTGCATTGGTGCATGCCTTGTTTGTTGCATTGTGTTTGGAATAGGGGTTAGTCCAAACACGGGGAACGAGGGACGTTTCATGCTTGAAGTGATGAAACATGCCTTGATTCTCGGTCGCCGACACTCTTGACTACCCATGACGGAATTGTTGGCTTTAGGTGCTTGTATGTGCATTCATTTCACATTGAGTCATGCAATTCGACTCCTCAACCATCATTCATCGAGATGCGTGATTGGTGGCCTGAGGGTCAAGGACTATACTCCCTTGAGCTTATGCAATGATAGGGAGAGTGGTCGTGCACACATGTGTTGCGAATACTTTGCCATCTCTCTCTCTTCCCTTCTGTTTCAGAAAACCAGAAACCAGGGGCAGAAACTGGTCGGCCGACCAGATTTAGTGGCTGGCTGACCACTTTTTCTGGTTTTTCACCACAAAAGTGGTCGGCAGGTCGTCTCTATGGCCAATAGCTGGTTGGCAGCCTTCCCACAGATTCCCAGGGTGGAGTTTCAACCATCTGGAGATTTGTGCAGTGCTCTGAGATCAGTTGCAAACAGAGGCAAATCGGGGCATCGCGATGGATTTTCGCACAAGGCGACCGGGCATGCATCCCTCGCCATGAGGCCATTTTAGTACTTTTGTTAGCTTAGAATGTATATTTGTTTCAATTTTGGTTATGTAATAATTAATTAGCTAGAATAGTTAGTTAATTAGTCGATTCTGTACTGTTTATTCGGAGCCTCTGTCGAGAGGGCCAACTTTTGTAATAAGTGTGCGTGTGTGTGATGCATGTCTTCCAATCCCCACTTCTTTCTCCTTTTTTTATTTACCAGCTTACGATGGTTAGTTTTAGGGCATGTTTCAATTAGCATCCTTATGCTCGCATGTTTGCATGCATTCATCTGTCTTGCATGCATCGGGCTCGGCGCATCATACTCATTACATCGTATTTTAATTCCAAGTTGAATGTGTGTTATCTGTAGCATCTCATATGCCATCTTAGAATAGCAGAGCCTATCTTAGCTGCGTTTTGCATGTGTTGCAATAGCCATCTTAACATGAACTAGGATCATGCAATGATTACTAACTAGTTTATGTTTTGGCTCGGAGTACTCAGTAAGTGTTTACGCTTTAGCATCCTTGCATGTGTGTGAGTGACTACCATGATAGCATGCTTACCATGAGGCTAACTTCTTATGTGATATAACTGCCTGAATGCCTGTGGGTGAAGGTTGGATTACTTGAATTGGAACAATTCATTGATTGCGAGTTTTAAGCCCACTTGAGAGTGGTAAATCACCATATTTTCTAAGCCCACTTGAGGGTGGCAAAATCCGCATTTTAGCCTACTTGCGAGTAGCAAACTGCTTTAAAAAACAAACATGAGATGTTTTGTTCCAAATTAGGTGATCCAGTCTATACTTGTATGCTGTGCGCATCACAAAGTAATTCTAGGCTAATAAACTGGAATAAGAACGCATGTGTTTTCAAAACAAGATATCAAGTTTAGTAGTGGCCGATCTTTGATCGGGCGAGTGGGGGGTGCTCATTGCATGACCTTCCCCAATCGTACCCAAGTTCCTGAGCAGAGGCAACTTTGGTGATGACGGACACGTGGCCTTAGGCACGAGTCAGGGTTTCCTAAATTCCCCCAAAATAAAATATTTAGGTGGCGACTCCATATTTGGCCAAGCAGTCCATGTTTGGCACTCCTTTCTAAAAATCAGTTTTTCAAAGCTATTTTTCGGATTTGGAACCTTTGGTGATTTATCGATCTTTTATTGCACTTTGTGAGATTAGATTTAGAACCGCGGCATTTGAGTTTGAGCTGTAGTGAGCCCAATGAACGAAGCGGGATTTTTCCGGGGACGTTCGGGAGCGTCTACACCTTGCTTTCCTTGTTTGGAAGGTGGTACAAGGGTGGGAGACCAGTATTTCTCCTTGGAGACCACTTTTCCTTTTTCCAACTAGTTTTCTTGTCAGATAACTGGTTTTCTTGGTCTTTGGACCATATTTTCTGGTCGGCCACCACACCACCACCTTGCATTTAGTGTGTTGACCTCTCCCACCTATGGTCGACCAGTTCTTGCTCTGGTTGACCACCTAAAGTGGTCGGCCGACCACTTCAAGTGGTTGGCTGCTTTTTGGCACCTTTTTGGAGATATTTTGGGACAGCTGGCACAGCTGGAGAGCATTTGAGCCATCCTCCATACACGTGTATAGAGCGACGACATTCAAGCTTAGCTTCTCCAAGAAGCTTTAGCTTTCCTCTTCTATAAAAGGGAGGCTCCTCCTCTCTCCTCCAGGTTCAGAATTTTGCCCCAAGAGAGTTACATATAGCTTTGTCTCTATATCACTCTCGTTCTTCATTTTTGTGTTCAAAAGTGTAGATTTGTCTTACTTTAACACAAACACCATCCATTTGCTACTAAGGTGCTGATTTTGGTGTTCTTAGGTTGTATTGAGTTCAAAAAATCTGCTGGAGTTGAAGTTATAAAGAGGGTCTTCAAGGGTGAGCTTTTGACCTTTAAATCCCCCTTTCTTGCTTAAGCTTTTAGCCTATCTTGCATGCAATTCTAAGCTTAACTTATAACTGATAAAAGTTCTATTTTTGCATGCTTTTGATCTTTGTTTGAGATCACTTTTGTCTTTGGGGTTGTTTACTCCCTCTTAGGCCTTGTTTGGCCTTGTTTTTAAGCCTTTTTTGTGAGCTTGGGGACCACCTTGTGTTGGCCTTCTCACCACTAAAATCCAGAGAGATTTCAGTGGTGGGGATGGTGTTTTAAAGTCCTAAGAAGGAGAGGTCCATCCCCTTCCCTTGCATCTTCAATACATGCCTTAATAAGCCTCATGTTTGAGCATCTTTACTAAGTGTTTGTTGGCCACATCTTAGCTTGTATTTGTAGTTATTTTGCTGAGGCATACCACTTTTGTTGCTTAGTTTGGTCACTCCATGCATGGTTAATACACTTGTAGTGTAAATCACACAATCTAGTCTTGTATGCCTCATGTTTGAGCATGTGTTTCTAGCTTGTTTTGGGGCTATCTCAGTAGGTTTTTGGTGTTATTTTAACATGCCTTAGATCTGTTTTGGGTTGGTTTGGTTGGCTCTTGCATGCCTAATACACTTGTAGTGTAAATCACACACACTAGCTTTGTATGCTTCATGAAGTAGCATGTCATTCTAGTCGATGTTGTGTCCATTTCAGCATGTTTTTGAGCTTGTTTTACCATGTCATACCTTTGTTTAGGTTTGGTTTGGTTGGCCTTTGCATGCTCCTTGGACTTGTAGTGCAATCCCATGAAATAGCCTAACATGCATCATGCTGTAACATGTCATTTTAGCATGCTTTTGGCTTAGCTTCATGAAGACTTTGTTCATGCTTTAGCATGTTTAAGGTCTGATTTGTGTTGAATTGGTCATGCATGACTTGTTTTGTATAGCCTTAGTTCAATCTAGCTTGTTAGCTTTGTGTATTGAATCCTCTAGCATGCATTACTTGGCTTATTTTAGTGATTTGGCATCACTTGTTATGTGATTTCAGTCCATGTTTCATGGCCATACACTTGTATTTGTCACTTATTCAATGCGTTGGAGGATTTGCCCCTTTATGCCTTAACATGAACCATTGTGTATGCCTTCATGCCTTCGCTTACGAGCCACCATTTGAGCGCTTATTTGGGGTTATTATGCCATGACATAACTCTAATTTTTATTGCTTAAGTGACCCCATGCTTGGTCCTGATAGGTGTAGTGTAATCCACCTTATTTGCCTTGCATTCACCATGCTTCATGCCCTTCATGCTAGCACATTTTGGCTTAATACCATACATGTTTTAGACTCATTTTAACATGTTCTAGGACTGTCTTGGGTTGCCTTAACCACATGCTTCATGTTTTGTATACTTGTAGTACAAATGCTCTTGTTTGCCTCAAGCTTTGGGCACTATTGCATGCTTCATTTGTGTTGTGTACATGATTTGGCATCATCTAACATGACATTATAGAGCTTATAGCATGCTTATGTTCCTACTTCATTCATGCTTTGAATGCCTTTGAGTATTGTCCATGTTTGCCTAGCTTATGGCATAGCTCATATGCTTGCATGCCTAGGCCTTTGGGGCCCCTATCTCAGCGTGTTTTGGTCCTTGTTTTGGCCTACTTGAGCTATGTCCATGCTTAGTTCATGCGTTTGTGCCATGTATTGCACGCCTCCTTTGTGTTGCTCTTTGCTAGCTTTCATGCCTTTGGACCCTAGCATGCTTTACTTATGTTGTTTGAATGATTTGGCATCATTTCTTGCTTCATTTCAGTGCACTTAGTGTTGTTGCACTTCCACTTTTGTCACTCATTGAGCACTCTTGAGAGTTGTGCTCCTTGGCCTCTTTGATGGCCAATGCATTGTGTATGCATGCCTTGTTTTATGTGTCTTCATTTCATCACCAATGGCCATTGATTTGGGCATGATTGAGGTCTACCCTTTTGGTTTAAGTCCCATTACTTATGTTGTTTGAATGATTTGGCATCATTTCTTGCTTCATTTCAGTGCACTTAGTGTTGTTGCACTTCCACTTTTGTCACTCATTGAGCACTCTTGAGAGTTGTGCTCCTTGGCCTCTTTGATGGCCAAGGCATTGTGTATGTATGCCTTGTTTTATGTGTCTTCATTTCATCACCAATGGCCATTGATTTGGGCATGATTGAGGTCTACCCTTTTGGTTTAAGTCCATTGAGTATACCATGTATATTGCATTGAGCATGCCAAGTTGCCCTTGTTGCATTGCATTGTGCATGCATGCATTACATTGTGTTGAGAACCTCATTGATTGCCTTGCATTGAGTATGCCATCTAGTTCTTAGCATTTAGTATTTTGCATGCCATGTTACTCCTTGTATTGTGTATGCTAGGTTGCTAGTCGCATTGTGTATGCCATCTTCATCGCATTGTGTACGCCTTATACCTTGCATTGTGTATGTTTAGGTTACATCATGGCATTGTGCATGCTAATTGGTATTTGCATTGTGCATGCTAGTTGTTGCATACATTAGCATTGTGCATGCCATTAGCCTTATTAGGTTGTTCATATTGCATTGCATGTTTGCATGCTTAAGTCATATTGCATACTTGCATGCTCGAGTTGCATTGTGTTTGCCATGCCTGCTTGCATTGTGTTTGGAATAGGTGTTAGTCCAAACACGAGAAACGAGGGATGTTTCATACTTAAAGTGATGAAACGTGTCTTAATTCTCGGTCGCCGACACTCTTAATCACCCATGATAGAGTTCTAGGCTTTATGTGTTTACTTGTGGATTCATTTCATATTGAATTGTGCAACTTCGCCTCTCGGCCATCACTCATGAGAATGCGCGATTGGTGGCCCAAGGGTCGAGAAACTACACTCCCTTGAGTTCATGACATGATAGGGAGGGTAGTTGTGCACACATATCTTGCAAATACATTGCCATGCCCTTTCTTGCTCTCTATTGCAGCAAATTGCAGTTTAGCAGCAACAACTGGTCGGCCAGCCAGAAAAAGTAGCTGGCCGACCAGTTTTCTTGATTTCCAACAACAAAAAGTGGTTGGCCACCCTCCCACAGGATTCGCAAGATGGATTTTTAACTTTCTAGAGCTTGGTGCAAGTTTCTGAGAACAAATGAAAACATAGGCAAATCGGGGCATCGCATTGGATTTCCAAACGAGGCGACCGGGCATGCATGCATTCCTCTCCCTCTGAGGCTCTTGATTTACTGCTTTCCTTAGCTGCCATGCTTAGATAGCTTGCTTTTTTGCTTTGGTTCGTACTTTAATAGTTAACGCGTTAGCTATTCATTTTGTTTTGTAATAATTAGTTAACTAGGATTAGTTAATTAATTTATTGTGTAATAATTAGTTTAATTAGCTTAAATTAGCTAGTTAGCTTCTTATTCGGTCCCTCCCTCGAGAGGGTGTAATGTTGTAATAAGCGTGCGTGTGTGTGATGCACGTCTTCCAACCCCCATTTCTTTCTCCCTTTTACTTAACCGCTTACGATGGTTAGTTTTAGGGCATGTTTAATTTAGCATACCTTATGCTTGCATGCGTGCATCCATTCATCTGTATCGCATGCACCGGGTTCGGCGCATCATACTAACTGCACTGTATTTTCAATTCCAATTTGAATACATGTACCAAGTTGCATTTCACATGACATTCTAGAATAACCGAGCCTATTTTAGTTGCATTTCCGCATGTGTTGCATTAGCCATTTTAACATGAACTAGGATCATGCATCGATTTCTAACTAGTTCCGTGTTTTGGCTTGGAGTACGCTGTGAGTGTTTACGCTTTAACATACTGCATGTGTGTTAATGTTGCCATGAAAGCATGCTTACCATGAGGCTATTTGCTTATGTGATTAACTGCCTGAATGCCTGTGGGTGAAGGTTGGATTACCTGAATTGGGAAAATTCATCGAAATCCGCATTTTAGCTTACTTGCGAGTAGCAAACTTCAAACTATTTTCCAAACAAACGGATATGCAATGCTTTGTTCCAAATTAGGCGATCTAGTCTATACTTGTTTTACTGTGCGCATCACATAGTAATTCTAGCTAATTAACCGGAATAAGAGCACATGTGTTTTCAAAAACAAAATATCATGCTTAGTAGTGGCAGATATTTGATCGGGCGAGCGGGGATGCTCATAGATGACTTTCCCCAATCGTACCCAAGTTCCCAAGCCGAGGCAACTTTGGTGATGACGGACACATGGCCTTCGGCACGAGTCAGGGTTTCCTAAATTTCCTCAAAAATAAAATATATAGGTAGCGACTCTGTATCTAGCAAAGTAGTCCATGTTTGGCACTTCTTTCTAAAAATCAGTTTTCCTAAAATGATTTGCTAGATTTGGACTCTTTGGTGATTTATCGGTCTTACATCACACATTGTAAGATTAGATTCAGAACCGTGACATTTGAGTCTGAACTTGTAGTAGCTAGAGAGCGAACGAATTTCGCGCCTTTGCAAAGCATGGAGCTCGAGACCCCTCGGGCGCGTCTACAATATGCTAGAGACAAAAACATATTCTATACAAGAATCATAAACGATGTGCGGCACGCATGCAATAAAAGTGTATATGAAAATGTACATTCTATCCAATGAGGGGGGCAAATATCTACTTTGATGCCTCCAATTTACCTCTCGAAGGACTTTGCAACGTGCTTAACTCAAAAAGGACACACCCAGTTCAAATTGGCAAGGGGTAACATTTGCATGCTGCTTGGATTACCATTATGGCTTGAAGCAGGCTTGAGCTTGAGCTTGATGTAGAGCCACACTCATACTTCAGAGAAATGGCGAGGCCTGAGAAGGTGCACCTGGAATGCAGTCTCGGAACTTGCCGAAGTTGAAACACACTAAGATGCTCCAAAAATTCCCTCTTTTCTTTTGCTTTGCAGTCTAGAACCTAAATAGCTTCAGATAGGTCCAGGTTCGATTGTTCTCACATGACCTGGATTGAACATTGCAGTTTTATGAAAGAACAAATCCTGTTTTGCACATATGTGGAGAATGACACAGCACTCTGAGCACAAAATGATTTTTTGAAATTGAGACTGAGAATGAGTTCATAACCGGGCATTGAGCCTGCGACTGACCACAATGCACCCTTACTCAACAAAGGAAAACAAAGGTGAAATAGCCTAAACACATCTATTGACACTCAAAACGACTCAAAACAAGAAACGAGACAAACAACAAACACAACACTTGGACGTGTTCCAATGGCAAGAGACCTCTCAGTTCACGAGGAGCCAGTTCATTGGGTATTGTTTCCCATCCTTTCTCATTTGTGATTCTCACACCACTCTGGCACTCAATCTCTTTTTCTCTGAAAAAAGCCCTTTCCCCACTTTTTCTCTCAGCACACATCTCTCTATTCTTCAATCTCTGTTATTTTTTATCCCTCCCCTGGGTGGTTGATGGATAAGCAGGAAGTTGTGGGCTATTGCCCCTAGCATTCTACTAGATGCTCCTTCTTTCGCTCACAACTAGTGAGTTTCTCCCACAGAAGGGTTACGGTGCGACCAGATGCGCAACAGATCTACAATCGACATTGGTTGATGATGCCCTTGGCTTAGCTTGACCGAGATGAATTACAATACGTCTCACCGGCTAGGTATACAATTGATTGGTCTCACACATTGCGTTTTCTACGTCCCCATTCCGGGTTAGATGCCAGTTTGTGCATGATCATCCCAGATGAGGGAAACGAATATCCAGCTCCATCTCCAGTTCGTGCTTTGCACTTGGCTTGATACCTCATTGCTGGGAGGATGAGAAAGCTTTCGGCCCTTTGCTGTTAGCTTCAGTTGTGCCTTTTCTGGGGAATACGATGCCCTTTCCGGCAAGTATGGTGCCCTTTCTGGCAAATAGAGTGCCCATTCTGGCAAGTATGTTGACAATAGGGAAAAGACAGAAAACCTGACTCAACTATGCCCCTAGTTCATCATTTTGACCATTTTTTGTTTTGTCTTTCTACTAACACAATTTTGATCAATATGAGAGTTTGATTAACATACTTGTTTGATTTTCTGATTTGAAATCATGCAAGTCAGGCTATGCGCACTAAATTTTTTTCTTTTTTGGGTCCAAGAAATGGTCCAGTTTTGGAAAAATTGAAATAATTTTTGAGAGAATCAGTCAACCTCATTAAAAATTCTAAAAACTGTTTTTGCAAATGGCCACTGCTTGACCAACATAGAATTTACTCTTGAGATGCACAAACTTAGATCTAAACTTCAATTGTCTTGCAGTTAAATCTTCCAACGGAATAGGACAACCGATTTCAAACGATGACGAGCCATTCTGTACATGGATGAGATAGCCAAGTTTGAACAAGGATAAACCAGTCAACATGGATGAGCCAAGCAAGATGAAAATGATTGGGGCCGGACTTCAAGATGAAGTTTCCTGCGTATCCCAAACATGGGAATCAGGCCTGACGTAGTTCTGGGTTAAGGTTCACTCGGGTGTTGACGCTCTCCTTTTGTGCTTTAACTTTTGCTAAGGCCGCCTTCTAGGTTTTCAACCTTGCGAGCTTTGTTTTTCTTTTCATTTCATTTCATTTCTTTTCTTTTCATCTTTTTTCTTTTTCTTCATTTCTTTTCAGTTTTTCATTTTCTTCATTTTTGTTCTTTTTCTTTTTCTTTGCTCTAACTTTTGCCTGGGTCGCCCTTTTGGGCTTTTGGCCCAGCGAGCCAAGGGTAAAAAGGTTTAACTTGTCCATGTTAATTGGTCTTGAGATCTCGAAGTCATCTGAATCTTGGAGAATGGCTGTTGTTCGCTGATGATGTAGAAGTCCATCTAATGGGGGCTAAATTTGCCCCTAGTGTTGTGGATAGGAACTCGATTGTCCTTCAGCAAAACTTTCTTCTTTTCTCTATTCTAGGATTTGGCTTTCTTGCCAGTCTTTATTGACTTGCGGAATGACCCATCTTTTGAATCTTCGAGCACATCTAACATTTTTCCCCTAGTTCAAGGGATGCTTGAAATCAGGCCTGGCGGGCCTCTTTGGATGTCATACGACCTTATTGCCCCTAGTTCATAGGCTGCTTCAAATCTGGCCTGGAGGGCCTCCTTTGATGTTATGCGACCTTATTGCCTCTAGTTCATGAGCTGCTTCACATCTGGCCATACAAGCCTTATATTGTGATTGATTGTTGAACATTCTGAGTCAAAGTTCAAGGTTTGAAAGCAAAAGGGGTTGAGTCTCGAGGCTGAGAGTGATCCTATGCTGTATAATCTCAAGAGTGATTCCACACAGGTCTTCGCAGGACCACGCAAAATATTTTTTGAAATCTTCTAAGAAAGCAACTAGTCGCTCGCGCTGAAGACAATGTAGAACCAATCTAGATCAAGCCAGGATCCTTCTCAGTACTCACATTAACAAGCATGATTTCATTCATTAAGGGTTTAGCAGGCCTCTCTTCTTCTCCATTGATCAAATTTTTACAAATCCCGAGGAATTTCTTCCTTCTTGTTTTCATCATGGTGTTAGAAAAAAAATTTAAAAAAACTTTGGTCAATGCAATGACTTCAAGGCACCGAAATCTCTGTCCTTTCATTCAAAATCTTCTGGCACGACTGGCGCAAAGGCAGAAATAGATGCAAAAGAAAGAGTGTAAAAGAAAAACACAAAACAAGATAGTGATGTCCAAGGTAACACCCTTGAAATCACCCAACTCCGACACAACAGGACTGACTCGATACAACAAAATAGACTCGACTGACTCAACACAAAAAGGTTGACTCAATACAACATAACAGAACTGACCTAACACCCAAGTCAGAAAGTAGAATAAACAGCATTTGCACATTGCTCAAAACAGTGCGTGCCATCCACTACATCTGGAGTAAACTAAGCACCATCAGAAGGTGGTTCATCCCCCAATCAAATAGTCACATTATCTCCCAAGTTCACTGATCCAGTGTCGATAGACTTTGCGGGACTTGGTGCGATGATGACCTTGTTATCAATGAAATCTTTTATTTCGTGGCAAAGACGAAAGCAACTGTCAGTGCCATGATCGGTTTGTTAATGGAAGGCACAGTACTTGGCTGGATCATGCTTGGCCGGAAGGGGATTCGGGAGAGGCCGAGGCTTAAGGGGTTTGAGATGGCCCTTTTTGATCAACACACCCATGGCTCTGGATAAGGACATATAAAGCGGGGTGAAGAACCTCTGCCTCGGGGTGGGCATTTCGAGGTTTGTGAGGTTGTGTTGGATGTACCGGTGAAAGGGTCGGCAGGTGTTGACTGGGTTTGCTGATCTTCGACAGATGTAGGACTGAAGTTGAGAGGGGTGTTTCTGGTACGACATCCCTTTTCCCAACTTGCCCCTTGATTCAGAATGCTCTCATCCTAAGTGGAAAAAGTGCCATCCACAGTCATTGCAACAACGGCCAACAGTTGCTGTTTGTTCAGCCCTTTGTCCTTCAATGCCTTGATAGCCCACCGAAGTTGTGCATAAGGATCAATACCTGTCCCGGCTTCATTTCTACTACTTGCTTTAGCTTGGCGAAGGGATTGGGTCGCTATATCAGAGCGGAGACCGGTTTTGGCCGACATATCACCACCTAGATCTGTGACGGCTTCAGGTTGGCCCTTTTCAGTTACAGCTCGCCCCAAGATTGAGGAGCCTTTTGGATTGAAATTTCTTGCCCTGGATGTGGTTGATGATGGAGCCAAAATCCCAAAGGCTAAATCTGCCATAGTTCTTTGCAAGTCTTCAATCATGCTCCCCAGCTCAGAAGTAGTGGGTTCATGGGTTTGAGATAATTGGGGTTCCGAGACTGGATGTGCGGTAGGTGCCCAAGATGGGCGTTGTATTTCGGCATCGGTCTCACCCTGCATGGCGATTCCCTGATTTAATGCCACCATCATGGCCACAACCTCTTCCTAATTTTGTGCCATCACGGTCTGCTGAGTTTGAACAAAGGTGATGTGATTGGTGACTGTTGGATCAGATGAACCGGTGAGCCCTGACTGGCCTTTCTTTGCCTTACCACTGGTGAAGGAAACACTGGTCGCCTTTGAAAGGAATCTCTGACCTGACAAAGTCTATCAACACAAGTCCAATGTACCCGGGGGATATGGGAGCCTTCTGAAGCTATGGTTCTAGGACTACCTTGCAAAAGAAGAAAACAGACAGCATCTCAGCCTGATTTCACCAGAACAAATATGAGCATTGCTGAATGACTGTGCTCTCTACTAAACTCTGTCTCAAAATTCTGCTTGAAAATTAATATCCTCAAACTGATACTAAAACTTGCAACCGATACATACATTCCTGTAGAGACACACCCTAACAGCACATATCAAGCAAGTGAGAGCCAAAACACCCCTATAGTGGGGTAGGGTTTCTCTGTCCTACTTTGTCAAGAGCTAGGGTTTCGCTACGCACGCATGCAGTTTCAAACAATCCTGCATTCGGGTGAGCAACCTGTCCTAGTTTGGATAGTCTCTATCGCTTCCGATATGTAACTAAGTCAAATGGTCAAAAAGGATGCCTCAGCAAAACCACCTAATATACCTCTTGCACCAAACACTGAGAAGTGAAAGGTGGATCAAATGGTACGGCGGTGATCCAAATCCAAGGTTTGTGTTCCCATCGTGGCAAAGCCTGCAACCGGTCAGCCTTATGGTATGCTTTTCCAAGCAAGCCTCTGGCAAATCGTTCAGGAATAACAGATGGCAAACATTGTGACTTAGGCGCACCTATGCAAATGCAATGCAAAGAAACACATAAGTGTAAACAAAACAACATATCATGAGTTTGAGCCAAGTTCTCTAAATGCCCAGCAGAGTCACCCGAAACTGTAGACTCGACTTTCTTCGCGCGCCCTCCCTTTCAAAAAAGGTGCAAATTGGTCCTCTACAGTTCGGACTCCTGTCACGGTTCTAAATCTAATCTCACAAAGTGCAATGTGAGACTGATAACACCAAAGAGTCCAATCCGGCAAATCATTTTGGAAAATCGATTTTAAATCAAATAATGCCAAAATTGGACTTCTTTGCCAGATTACAGAGTCGCCACCTAAATATTTTATTTTTGAGAAATTTAGGAAACCTTGACTCGTGCCAAAGGCCACGTGTCCGTCATCACCAAAGTTGCCTCGGCTTGGGAACTTGGGTACGAGGGGAGAAGGTCATGAAATGAGCACCCCCGCTTGCCCGATCAGAAAATCGGCCCCTACTAACATGATACGTTCTTTGATAAACATATGTGTTCTTATTCCGGTTATTAATCTAGCTTACTATGTGATGCGCACATCATACAAGTATAGACTCAATCACGAGAATTGGAACAACTCATGTTTGTTTTTGAAAGCGCTACTCGTATGTAGGCTAAAGCACGGATTTGCCTCCCTCAAGTGGGCCTTTAAACATGATTTTTCCACTTCGCAAAGTGGGCTTAAAACTCATAATCATCAAGTTGTCCCAATTCAGGCAATCAAGCCTTCACCCAATGGCATTCATGCAGTTAATCATATAAGCAAATAGCCACATGGCGAGCATGCTATCATGGAAACACTGACACTCATACAAGGATGCTAAAGCGTAAACACTTACAGTGTACTCCGAGCCAAAATAGAAAACTAGTTAGAAATCATGCATGATCCTAACTATGTTCAGATGCCTAATGAATACATGCAAAAATGCAACTAAATAGGCTCGGCTATCTAAGATGGCATATGAATGCAACACTTGATAACATGCTTTAAAACACATATTCAAGTAAGTGTTGAAATACAATGCAGTTTGAATGGTGCGCCGAGCCCGGTGCATGCAATACAAATGAATGATGCAAACATACAAATCATAAGCTATGCTAATTGAAAAATGCCCTAAAACTAACCATCGAAAGCGGTTAAATAAAGGGAGAAAGAAATGGGGCTGGAAGACATGCACACAAGCACGCACCCTTATTACAACATTGTGCCCTCTCGAATGAGGGTCTGAATGAATAATAGCTAAGCTAATCTAAGCTAAGCTAAGCAAATAATCTAATTAAACTAATTAGACTAATTATTACAACACTTAACTAATTAGCACACTAATTAATTAAATTACAAATTCATGCTATCTAACAAGAAAAGCTTTAAACTACACTCCCTCAGCTCTGTTTCAGAATGTTGAAGATGCATGCGTCGGTTTTCGTCTGGAAAACTCTTCTGGTTTACTCTTTAAAGGCTCTGTTTGCAGGGTGTCTCTAAGAACTTTCTACTGAACCTTACCAAACAACTGTTGGGGAGTGAACTAGTGGCCTGTTGGCCATGAATGGTGGCTGCCGGCCACCTGCCGGCCAAGAATGTGCACTACTGGCCAAGAATGAAGCAGTCCTGGCCATCAGTGGGGCACTACCGGCCACTAGTGTGTTGAAACAACCAACTGCAACAGAGCACAAAAAAGAGAAAAATGGAGGGTTTTCCAGGAACATGTTTGTACTATGTCACTCCTTATCATCTCAAAACATCAAAGGAGTGGCACCATTGGATCTCAAGCCACCTATGAGCATTTTCAATGCATGAGGGCCAAGGATCCAACTTGCACAAATTCAATAAATGCACAAAAACAAAGACACAAGTTCATTACCTTATCATGAGAGATCAAAGGCAATAAAGACCAAGAAACGTGACACATTTCATCACTATGAGTATGAAACGTCTCACATTTCTCGTGTTTGGATTAACGTTCGATCCAAACACATGCAATGCAACACACATGCTTATCTTGCACAAGTTTTACTTGATTCAATTCTTGTTTACACATTTTAGCTTACCAATTAGTCCTTTAGCCGGTTAAGTCCAATGTGAAAGTCCTCTAATTGGAAAGATGGCCAAAGCCACAAGTGTCTTGAGCATGAAAGAGGTCGCATGCTGTTGGTTAGTAGAAACCCTCAAGAGAGGATTAAAACCATTAGGCATGAGTTCCTCAATTTCATGCTCATACCAACAAAGGGTTCCAGACCACTTTCAAAAACAAATTCAAAAGTGAAGAACAAAGAGAGGTTGCAGAATTTTCAGTGCTGAAATGGCATGAAAAGTAGTGCTACAACATGCAAGCAACGCATGCACAACATGTTAAGGGCCAAAAGCATTAGAGCTAGTGAATGACAAAACACTAGATGCTTGCAATATGATGCTCAAATGGCCAAACCAGCTCTGGACAGAGCTACATCATGCCAAAAAAGTGGCCTAATCATGTTGAAACTTCGGCACAAAAGGCAAGAAAAACATGCTCGCATGTTGGCTCACAAACAAGACACAAAGCACAACTCATAAAAGCAATGAAAGAGTGGAATATGTGAGAGTGTGACAGTTGTTTATGCACTGAATTTACATGCTAAATGATGCCAAATCATGCAAACAACACAAGCAAAGCATGCTAAGAGTCTTGAAACACAAAACTAGTGAGGCCAATTACACTATAGCTATGCAAGACAAAGCTCATATGACCAAGACAACCCAAAACAGTCCTAAAACTGCCTAAATGGAGTTCTAAAACATGCTTGAAATAAGCTAAGAATGGATAGACTTGGAGGCCAAAACAATAGCACATGTTAGGCAATTTAGCACAATTGCACTACAAGCATACAAAGCAAAGCTCGAGTGATCAAACTAGCTCAAAACAGAGCTTAAACATGCTAAAACAGTAGCAACAAAGTGTTGGAGCTAAGCTAATGCATGCTAGAATGATAGGCTAAATCATCAAGTATGTTAGGGTAGCAAACAAGATTACACTACAAGTGCAAGATGTAAGCAACAAGTGGCCCAACCAGCCAAAAACAGAGTTAAACCAAGTCAAAATAGGGCCTAAAACGTGCTTGAATAAAGCTACAAAGAGGTAAAAATACATGCTCACATGCTAGGCCATCAACACATGCAAGCAAAACACAAGGAGGGGAGGCCACCCTCTCCTATTTTGAACCTCAAAACATGGTTTTTAACACTGAAAATTCTCTAGAATTCAGTGGTTAAAAAGCCAAAAAAAGTTATTTTAGAAAGCTTTGAAAGATGGCACAAAAGCTTAACAAGCAAAAAGACAAGAAGGGTGAACCACCCTCAAACGCAAAAGGGGATTAAACCACCATTTTTAGAACTGAAAAATAGAGTTTTCTTCAGTTCAAAACCAAGCCAAAAATAGGTTACAAAGATGGCAAAACAAGTGTGCAAAACAAGCTTAAAGGGTGAGTCTTATACCTCTTGAAGGGAAGACAACACTTAAGCAAAAAAACCAAGCCAAATGACCTTCAAGAACTCCAAGGAGGCTCCAAGAGAGCTTCAAGCAATCTCAGCCGAAAGATGAACCACTCTTGCTAAGGGTTGATAGGTTGAAGATGGATGTATGCAAGCTTCCAAGCACAAAAGCTTTAGAGAGAGAGAAATCTAGGGAGAGGATTGTGGAGAGAGAGGCTGCCAAACTTCTTCCTAAATTGTTCTAACCTCAAAAACCATAGAGAAGCCCCTCTATGTATAGAAGAATGCAAGTCTTGGTCGAAAATATCTCAAGAGAGACAGCTGGAATAGTTGGACAACAAATATATGCAAAAATTTGCTTTTCTACATCAATGGCCGGCACTTCTTCAATGTTGGGCGGCACTTGATCATTGTTGGCCGGCATGGGACACTCTCGGATGGAAGGGGGCTGGCATTGCTCATTCATGGCCGGCACATGGCCAAAAAATCCCATTCATGGTCAGAAACGTCCACCTCTGGTTGGACAGAAAAATCTACTTTTTGGGCCCAACTTCAATTGGACATAACTCCTTCATTTGGGCACCTTTTCAGATCATTCTTGAGCCTAATTGTATCCCTAGAAGTAGTCTTTCCAATGGTGGTAGAATCACATAAAAATTACAACTGTGAAAAAAGTTATTCCTGTTTGAGTGAAGACTGCTCAGTTTCGATCTTACCCGGATTCATGCCGAACTTCTCCCAAATTAGTTTTCTCCTCTCTTCTCCTCTTTTCTTCCAATCCAAACCCCTAAACAAGGTGTTTTAAAAGCTTTTTCAAAAGAGTTCATCTCTCCTTCATTCATTTCCACTTTGTCCTTGCTCGGTTTATCAAAAAGCGCGATATTTAACAAAATGCGAGCGTCCGAACATCATAGGAACTTTTTCAAAAGCTATTTTGAAAGAGAGGGTTTTAAGGTCTCAAAATCATTTAGTCAAAATATTTTTGGTCCAAAAAGGGGTGTGAGGTTGGGATTTGTCTCTCTTCTTGCCAAAGAAATCGAACCTTTGCCCTGCACATCTTTCATTACCAAGTAAACCATCAGTAGCGCCCAAGTTTTAAGGGTGATCAAAAATAGGGTGTCTACACTCATCATGCACAAATCTGTGCTTTCTGGGATGAATAGCGTCGGCTTAGGTAGCTGAGAGGGAGTGATATATAAGCCGGGGTCGTATGGGATGGCCATTGTTTGGATAAGGTTTACTTGCCTGGGTGGGGGAGAGGGTTGGTTATGTGGTGGGAAAGGATTTGTAGTGATGTTAGGCTTCTCAGGAGGCGCTATCACTTTGTTGTCAATGAGATCCTGAATCTCATGATGGAATCTAAAGCATAGGTCGGTGTCATGACCATGCTGCTGGTGAAAGGCACAATACTTGGTCGGTTTGTGTATAGGAGGGAGGGGATTAGGCAACGGGCATGGCTCAAGGGGCTTCAGATGCCCTTTTCTAATTAGGACCCCCAAGGCTTTGGATAAAGACATGTAGAGTTAGGTGAAAACCCTCTGGCCCCGGGGTGGGTACTTTGCAAGTTATGGGGTAGTTCCGGATGTGTCAGTGAAGGGGGTGGCTGTTTTAGGTGCGGTGGTGACCATACCAACATTAGAGGTCCTCGCAACTGCATTGCTTCTCGTAGCCGCATTTAAGTTGCGTGTAAAGGCCCTCTTGGGCTGCTCCTTTTCATGGTCAATCAGGCCCTGTTTCATCGCATCCTCTATCGGCACCCCTATCTCATGAAGGTTGGCAAGTGTAGGGAGCGGTAAGACAATCATCTTTTGCAGTAGATTTCGTTGCAGATTATGAACGACCATTCTTATCTGGTCCTTCTCAGCTGGCCTTGTGGTCATCATGGTGGCCCTGGCCCACCACCGAGTGACGAAGTTGACAAGCCTTCCTTCGGCTCTTGTCGAGTAGCCTCAAGATCACGAGTTGTGACCTCGATTTGAGTGTTATAGGAATACTGGGCAACAAAGTCCTCAGCCGTCTCTTCCCAGCTCCTTTTCACAGAATTTTCCAGTTTAGCATACTAGATAGTTGTAATACCCGATAGGGTCCGGCCAAAGAGAGATACCTTCTGCAGTCTAGTCAGGCCCATCAGCTGTAGAATATCTGAAAATAGCCGCAAGTGGACCATAGGATCGCCCGAGCCATCGAAGCGGCCTATGTGTGGCATTTTAAATCTATCCGGCAATGTCACAGCCGAATCTGTGTAGTCGTCCTCTATGTTCGGGATCGAGTTGACACCCTGAGCCCTCTTAAAAAGCTTCTCAAGCTTGCTCACTTTCGGAGTGGTAGGGTCGATCTCAAACTCAAACAGTGCGCCCGTTGGGTAGGCTGGTGCTTTGGAAGTCTGAGATGGAACTGGATCCACTGTGATGTCTGCATTTTCCTGGACATTGGCTGTGGGAACAGGAGCTCTGGGTACTGGAATATCTACAGGAGGTGGGTGGGATGCAGAAGTTGTTGCTTGCTGCAGTGGTTGTTGTTGTTGCTGTTGAAGCCTAGCAATCAGTTCAGCCTACTAGGCTGCAACCTCTATTTGGCAAACGGTAACTTCCGCTTGGCGAGCAGCATCCCCCTGCATGGCCTCGATGGTCTATTAAAGTTGGCGCATCATATCCTCCATACTATCTATAGGGTGCTGATCTGTCAGAACCGGTGTATTCTCTCTTTCTGAGGTGGAAGCAGAAAACTAGGCCCGACTGCGCACAGGTGAAGCAGATAGTGACCGTTGAATTGGCGATTGTTGAACTGGTGATCTATGCCTGGTTGTCCTCTATCTCATAACCAGGGGTAGCGAAGCAAACATTGGTTGTCCTCCAATAAGATCCTTAGATCGGTAAATCCTCCTGACTCTGGCCTAGAGTGCTCGGGGGGAAACTACCTCATTGGAAGCAATTGTGAAATACTACCTTGCAAAAAAAGAAAATAAAGCAAAAAAAAAAGGAAACAATAATCAGCAAATGCACAGCACCTCGGCTGAGACAAAGACAACACACAGTTGAAATCATAAGTTGGACAATCTGTACTCAAACACTGATTTTTGCCCCAAATTTTTGCCTCAAAACTGATACCCTCAAATTGATACCCAGACTTGCAATTGATACGTACATTCCTACAGAGTCACACTCTAAAAGCACATATCAAGCAAGTGAGAGCCAAAACACCCCCATGGTGGGGTAGGGTTTCCCTGTCCTAATTTTTTCAGGAGCTAGGGGTTCACTATGCATGCATGCGGTTTCAAACAATCCTGCATTCGGGCGAGAAATCGGTCCTAGTTTGGAACAATCTCTATGGCTTCCGATATGTAACTAGGTCAATTGGTCAAAAGGGTGCCTCAGCATGACCACCTAATATACCTCTCACTCCTAACACCGAGAAGTGAAAGGAGGATCAAACGGCACAGCGGCAGTCCAGATCCAAGGTTTGTGTTCCCATCGTGGCAAAGCCCGCAACCAGTCAGCCTTGTCGCACGCTTTTCCAAGCATGCCTCTGAAAAACCGTTTAGGAATCGCAAATGGAAAACACTATGACTTAGGTGCACCAATGCAAATGCAAATGTAAAGAAACACGTAGGTGTAAATAAAACAACATATCATGAGTTCGAGTCAAGTTCTCTAAATCCCCAGCAGAATCGACAAAAACTGTAGAATCGACTTTCTTTGCGTCCCCCTTTCGAAGAGCCCGAATTGGTCTCACAGTTCGGACTCCTGTCACGGTTATGAATCTAATTTCACAAAGTGCAATGTGAGACTAATAAACACCAAAGAGTCCAATCCGGAAAATCATTTTGGAAAATCGATTTGGAATCAAATAATGCCAAAACTGTACTGCTTTGACAGATTACAGAGTCGCCACCTAAATATTTTATTTTGGGAAAATTTAGGAAACCCGGACTCGTGCCAAAGGCCACGTGTCCGTCATCACCAAAGTTGCTTTGGCTCAGGAACTTGGGTATGAGAGGGGAAGGTCCTGAAATGAGCACCCCCGCTCACCCGATCAAAGGATCGACCTCTACTAAGCATGATATGTTGTTTTATAAACACATGCGTTCTTATTCCGGTTATTTAGCTAACTTTATTATGTTACACACACACAAGTATAGACTGAAATTGTAAGAATTGGAACGAATTCAACTCATGTTCGCTTTCGAAAATGGTTTGAAATTTTCACCCTCAAGTGGGCTTAAAACATGATTTGCCACTTCGCAAAGTGGGCTTAAAACTCACATTTATCGAATTGTTCCAATTCAAGTAACAAAGCCTTCATCTACAGGCATTCATGCAGTTTCGGAAATAAGCAACTAGCCTCATGGAAAGCATGCTAAATATGGCATTTATGTTAATTACACTCATGCAATATGCTAAAGCGCAAAAGCTTACCGAGTACTCCAAGCCAAAACAAAAGCTAGTTAGAAACAATGCATGATCCTAACTATACAAGATGCCTAATGCAACATATGGAATAATGCAATGAACATGCTCGGCTACTAATATGGCACATGATTTGACTTGATAACATGTGATAAACACGTATTCAAAGTTGTGTATAGAAATACAATGCAGTTTGAATGATGCGTCGTGCCTCGGCACATGCAAGACAAATGAATGATGCAAACCTGCAAGCATAAGGTATGCTAATTGAAAAATGGCCCTAAACTAACCATCGAAAGTGGTTAAATAAAAGGGAGAAAGACGTAGGGTTGGAAGACATGCACACACACATGCACACTTATTACAACATTGCGCCCTCGCGAAGGAGGGTCCGAATGAATAAGCTAAGCTACACTAAGCTAAGCTAACTAAGCTAATCTATTTAAACTAATTAGATTAATTATTACAAAACAAAATAAAGAAATAGCTAAGCTAAGCTACTTAATTATTACAACACTTAACTAATTAGAAACTAGTTAATTAAATTACAAAACCAATGTACACTAAATAAACATTTGGAGCATTGAACTACACTGCCTCAGCTCTGCATTGGAAAGTAGAAGGTGCATGGACTCGGTTTTCACCCCGAAATGCCCACCGGTTTGCTCTTAAGAGGCTCTGTTTGTAGGGTTGAGCTTGTTCCAAGAACTTTTTGCTCCACCTTACCAAACCAATGCTGAGGACTGCACCAGTGGCCTACCAGCCATGAAAGCTTGCTACCGGCCAAAAATGTGCCATGCCGGCCAAGGATGAAGCATTACCGGCCATCAGTGAGCCACTGCCAGCCACTGGTGTGCTGAATCATCACACTGCAACAGAGCACCAACAGAGGAAAATTGAGGGTTTTCCAAGGATATGTTTGTACTGTGCCCTCCTTAGCATCTCAAAACATCAAAGGAGTGGCACTCTTGGATGCCAAACCACCAATCAAGCATTTTCAATGCATGATGGCCAAAGATCCAAGTTGTACACTTTCAGTAAATGCACAAAAACAAGACTATAGACCGCTACCATGTCATGAATGATCAAAGACAACGGAGACAAAGGAGATTGGCTCATTTCATCACTTTGAGTATGAAATGGTCCAATGTACCTTGTGTTCAATATAACATCCGATTGAACACATGCAATGCAAACACAGCATGCTTATCTTGCTTAGCTTTTACTTGTAATGTTTTATTTACTCGTTTTACATTACCAAACCATTCTTTAACCGGTTAAGTCCAAGGTGATTGTCCTCTAATGAGAGAGGGGTCAACCAAAGGATGATTTAATACATGAGAGAGATCATACCTTTGGTTAGTAGAAACCCTCAAAAGAGGATTAAAACCATTGAGCACAAGCTATATCTCAAGCTTAAACACAACCTTAAGGCTAACCAACCCTCGAAGCAAATGAAAAAGTGAAGAAATGAGGGAGGTTGCAGATATTTCAGTGCTGAAATGGCATGAAAAATGATATTACAACATGCAAGCAACTCATGCACAACATGTTCAAAAGCCAAAAACACTAAACTACTGAAGAGCACTACACTAGAGGCATGCAATACAAAGCCCCAAAGGCACAAACACTTTAAAATAGTCCTAAAACAGTTTAAAAAGAGTTCTAAAACATGCTTGAAATAAGCTAAAAAAGGCTAGAGTGAAAGGCCAACACATAGCACAAACTAGACTATTAAGCACAATTGCACTACAAGCATACAAAGTAAGCCTCAAGTGGCCAAACCAGCTCAAAATAGACTTAAAGCAAATCAAAAAAGTAGCAAAAACATGCTCACATAGTGGGCTATCCACACTTTCAAACAAAACACAAGGAAGGGAGGCTACCCCCTCCTATTTTGGACCTCAAAACAAAGTTTTTACCACTGAATATCTACTGGAATTCAGCGGTTAGAAGGTAAAAAAAAGTTGTTATAGAAGCTTTGAAAAATGGCACAATAACTTAGCAAACAAGCTACAAAAAGGATGGACCACCCCTAACTCCAAAACAAACCTCAAAGCACCATTTTAAACCATAAAATAGATATTTCAAAGGTTAAAACCAGCCTCAAAATAGCATGCAAAAGTGGCCAAACAAGTATTTAAATTATGCTTAAAACACCAGTATTCTACCTCTTTGAAGACAAGATGCTATTTAGGCAACAAAGGCAAGTCAAACCAAGAAAAAATTCTCTTTTAGAGCTCAAATAGAGCGTCAAGCAACCTCAACACCAAGATGATCAAGTTTGATCAAGAGCTCACAAGCAAAAGTGTAGAGAATTTAGGCTTTAAGGAAAAATATTTAGAGAGAGAGGATTGTAGAGAGAGAGAGAGAGAAATTTTTTTGTCTTCAAAATTTCCAACCTTGAGCACGCAAGATGAAGGCCTCTATATATAGAAGATATAAAATCCTCTCAAAGCGATCCAACCATCCACGTGCAAGAAGATGCTCCAATCTATGCAAACAGCTGGCACAAAATATCAGAAAATATCTAGTGATACACTAGTGGCTAGCCGGCCATTAGTGATGGCCAACAGGGGCTTATTGATGGCTGGCAGGGCACATCAATAGCCAGCAGTGCCTTAGGATGGCCGGCAATGCATCAAGAATAACATGCTGGAAGGACCAAAACATGGTCAAAAAATGAGATAGAATTGATGCGGGATTTGGAAAGCTCAAACCTGTGGCGTTTCGCCATGGAGTTCGAGCGCTCGATGAGCAATCAAACTTGTCACTGGATGCACCTACAAGAACATCCAAGTCTTGAGGACGGTCAAAAATGGGGTGTCTACAATGCAATGAATGCACATAAGATGTCATTACAAAAACCATGCGTATCTTCCTTTTCCAAAAACCATGCAATGCCATAGTTTAAATCACTTTTCATATGTTTATATCATTTTTCCAAAATATGAAATAGGATGGTAAATACACGTACTGGAAATCTCTAAGTACGTGTTTGAAAGTAGGCTATACAAGCACTACCAAAAACCATTTCACCGGTACTATTTGGAAGGATCGATACCTAATCGTGTTGGTTTATAGACTAGATTCAGCAAGGACACAATGGCCAACTTAAAACCACAACCCACAACCCCTAACTAGATTCAGCAAGATATTCACCAATTTTTCTCGAAACAAACCTTTTCAATACATGATAATGAAACATTTGAATACGTGCAATGGATGAGTTAAATGGTTTCAATCAACCTTGTCCCCATGCAATTTCTACAACAAACAATGCTATCCTCCACCGATAGCTAGAGCAATTATCTCTATTCAATATATTTAAAAAGGAACAATACATATAAAAGAGCCCAACTTGTCATTCTCAATATATCGACAAGTATTATATTTCTACCATTTCCATTTCGAATACAAAACCTGAATAACCAATAATTCCACAACTCAACCACCATTTTCCAATATATTTCAACTCATAGATTTTGTGAAAAAATGAAAGGGAAATTCTTTTAAAAATATGTTCCCTTCAACGTTGAACAACACTCATCCTTATGAGTCAACCAAAAGGAGTTTTGGAAATCACGTACAGAATAACCTCTCTTTTAAGCCTTTAAACATTTATTAAACAAAAATCAAGGCTCTCTTGGTGTCAACTTACTAAACTAGCACATAACCAAGGTAAATAACATGCAAGATGTTAAAGAAATCCATACCTCAAAGCTTAAGGAGCAACCGAAGAACAGCCGGAAATCAACAATGGCGAAAAATCGTAAAATTTCAAATTAAAACGTTGCCACCGACTTGCTCTACAATAAAGCCGAAGGCACTAGGGGTAGGAGATAGGTGTAACTAAATCAAAACCAAGGTTTTATACCTTAAAATGACAAAAAAAAAATGGCATCTAGAGAGGTTTTGGAGAAGAAATGAATCAAAAACAGATATTTTTCCAACTTACTAATATTTATAGATAAAAAAGATCGTGGGCTTGAACAAAAGACCGCGACCTTGAATGGCACAGTCGCGGGGGCGACCAATCACACCGTGGGTGCAATCAAGTTGGTCACTGGCTCCCTCGTGGCCTCTCGCAGGCCACACACTTCTACTCCCGTACATAGGACCTGAACTTGAGTTTTGGTAGAGGCCTAGTTGTGGCCCAATGCAGGTGCAATCTACACACTCACGGGCGCGACCTAGCTGATAGCAAAAGAATTCTGCCAACCTGTGAAGTGCAAAACAAAGTACCTAGAGTCACCCAAACCCAAAGAAAAGGTAATACAAAGCCCAATGTAGCTATAAACTCACAAGCAACTGTACAAATGGATTGGGTCTTAACACAGGATGTTATATCAAGAAACCACAAAAGTTACTATAAAAAACATATAAAAAAAAAGGAAGGTAAATTATACTGACACCCCTTATATAATATTGAAATCACATTGTTACTGGCTTTATTCTTTAAAATATCGTTTACCTAACTTCCTTTATGATTTTAGATAACTGTAGCTTTCTTTTCGTGCTCATTTCGGACACGATTAACACTACAGTTCGGACTCCTATGGTTCTGAATCTGCTAATAAACACAAAAGAGTCCAAATGTAGCAAACCATTTTAGAAAATTGAGTTTCAATCAAAGATGCCAAAAATAAACTGCATTGCCAGATTTTAGAGTCGCCACCTAAATATTTTGGAAAATTTAGGAAACCCGTGACTCGTGCCAAAGGTCATTAGTCCATTATCACCAAAGTGTCTCGGCTCGAAGACTTAGGTATTAGAGGGAAAGATCATGAATTGAGCACCTCACTCACCCGATCAAAGATCGACCTCTACTAATCATGATGTGATTCTTATTTACATTATATGCTCTTGTTCGGATTATTAGCCTATTCTTACTATGTGATGCACACAAGCATAGACTAATTTGCAAAATTTGGAACGTTTAGATTCATGTTTTTTAATAGAGTTTTGAATAAGTGTCACTTAAAAAAGTGGACTTGTATATACATTAGTTAAACATCCCAATTTAAGCAATTAGCCTTTATTCACAGGCATTCAAGAGATATATATCAGTTAAGCACTTAGCCTCATGGTATTACGCTTGATATGGAAACAATCACACGCATGCAATATGCTAAAGTAATAAATGCTCACCTAGTACTCCAAGGCAAGCCAAAAAGAAATGAAATTCATAGAAAAATGCATGATCTAATACGCAAGCGTCTAATGCAATACATACAAAAATGCACCTAATAGATTCAGTTTTTAATCTGCCATGTGATTCAATTTGATAGCATGAGGTAGCGCACGTATTAATGGAAGTAATAAACGACAATGTTGTTAGAGTGATGAACCGAACCTTATGCATGTAAAGAACGGGTATTTTAAGCATGGTAATGACATGAAAAATGTAAGATATGATGCTGCCATTATAAACAGATAAATAAAAGGGAGAAACACATGGAGGTTGGGAGACATACACGCATTATTACATATTTTCCCTCATGTGGGAGGGTCCGAATAAATGTCCAAGTGTCCGAATTAAACTAACTATTACAAACCCATAAATTAACTAACTAAACTAATCTAAGTAATGAACAAATTATTACAAGTTGTCAGAAATTAAGGAATTTAACTAATTAATGAACAACATACTATTAAGCATAATTTAACAGGCCATGGGGGACAACGAATCACTCATGCATGAATGCGAATGTCCACCCGAGGATGCCTCTGATTCGCTGCCAGAATTTTTCTGTTCGCAGTCAAAAAATTACTCAATTTTCACCTTCAGCCACTACTCTGTTCTGCCATAAAAATGGCACTACTTGGTCAACAAAAGGTGGTTGACCGGCCAGATATAGTGGTCGACCGGATGGTCTGGTGGCCAGTCGGCCACTATTTTGGGGGTCTGCCTTGCTGCAACAGAAAAGAAACAGAGCACAAATAGACTGTTTCAAGGGGATATTTGTCCTTTTTGCCTTTCCTTATCACTAAACAGATCAAATGAGGGGTAGACTCAGTTTGCAAACCATCAATACGCAAGGTTATTGCATGATGATCCATGAATCAAGGGATAAAAGCTTTAATAAATGAAACTAAAATACCAAAAAAATGCTCTCCTTATCACGAGATTGATCAAGGGAAGTGGTTCAATTGATTTTTGACCCATTATCATCACAAGAGAGTATGAAATGGCTCAAAACTCAATGGGTTCAATTAACATTTGATTGAACGCCAACTTGATTTTATTACTCTTGCACCATTTTAGTCCGATTTTATTAGCCTTTTTAAATTACCTTTCCATTCTTTAGTCATTTTAGTCCAAAAAATTAGAATTAAGTCCACTAAAAGGAGGGAAGTGTCAAACAAGAAGTTATTTTCGACATGAGAGAGATGTAATGCCTTTGTAATGAACCTCCGAAGAGATTAAACCATTAAGTATGGAAGGGTCTCTTTCTCAGCTTAAACAACACTCTTTTAAAACGACTCTCAAACAAAGAAAACTAAGAAAAGAGGGAGGTTGTAGAGATGATGATGCAAAGGTGATCATATGTATGAAAAGCATAAAATAAATGCTATCGACTCAAATAGGTTGGCATCTAATGCCTAAACCACCAACCTATGACGACTACAACACTACAAGCATACTATACAAAGCAAAAATGAAATAAATACACCGAAACAGTCCTAAAAATAGCTAAAACAATGTTGTAATTAAGTTGAAAATGCTAGGAAAAGTAAGGTGGAACGATAGAGAAATAAAGCTAGTAAGCAAGCCTAAAGAGGGGTGGCTACCCCCTCCATTTTTGGAACTTGAAAACCACATTTTTATCACTTGAAAAACTCTGAAAATCAATGGTAAAAAGTTGAGAAAAAGTTAAGAAATGGATGGGAAACACAACGGCAAAAGCTTCGAGAACAAGGTTTAAAGAATGGTGGTTAACCTCTCCACCTTAGATAGCTTTATGCCACAAGGTTTAGCCTATAAAAACAGTGTAAAAACAGTTCAAAAACAACAAGAAAAGATAGCGGAGAAGTAGTGTAAAGAAAGAAGAAGTTATACCTCTTGAAGAGAGATAACTCTTTGTTTCACAAACCACAAAGCTTTCACTCTCAAGGGCTAAAATTTAGACTCAAGAATCTCAGCAAAGAGAGCTAAAATATTGGTTTAAGAAGTGTTTGGGTAATGTATGTGTGTTGTAAGATAGAGAGGGAGAGAAAATTTCAAGTTTTGGAGCTCTTGGAATTTTTTCTAACTGAATTTCAAGAGAGATGGTCGTGTATATATAGAAAAACCAATGCCTTTGTCAAACACAGTTGTATAGAGCCAGCTAGTATGGTGTATGCACATGGGGGGTTAGTTGGCAGCAAAATATTTGCCAGCCAAGAGACCTAGCCGCTCGGCCACCTAAGGGACGGCCGACCACTAAATTCTAGCCAGCCGGCCGCTAGTTGGCTTGCTAGCCTCTAGGTGGTGAGGCTTTGGAAAAATTTAGGTTTTGGAAACCAAAACAAGTTTGGTACAATGATGGTACAAATTCTAGGCTCTGGATTTGGAAAATTGAAGCTTTTTTGTGTTGAGGAACTTGCACAATTATACAGCGTAACTTTCATCATTGAGTGATCTACCTGAGGTGCCCAGTCTTAAGGGGGGTCAAAAAACGGGTGTCTATAGTTGCACCTCTTTGATAAAGCTCGAAGTCATGAAATGACGTGAGTGAATGTCAAAGCCCAAAGACAACCCATTTGACACGGCCCCAAGACTTGGGCAATAAATCAAAATGCAAATATAATGGTTGAACTCAAAAGTTGCCTACGCATCCCTTTGCAACGAATCAAACCAGCTTAGTTCAAGGGCAAGGTGCAAATGATATGCAAAAAGGATATATTTGAAAGTCAGACTTATAGCATCGAATCACGCAAAAGCTTATGATCATGCAAAACAATGCAATGAAACAATGGAATAAGCAATTAACAAGATAACAACATTTGAATGAAAGCCTAAATCAAAGCAAAACAAATCAAGCCGTGTCTAACACGAAACGAAGTGAACAAATAGCATCCAATCACGTCTCATGTGAAAGGAGGATGGGGGATACAAACCAAACTACGTCTCGCATACAAGAGATGTGAGAAGATGCAAGCCAAACTACGTCTTACATAGAAAAGATCAAAGAAAATGCAATCCAAACTACGTCTCCCCTAGAAAGGATGTAAGAAAATGCAAGCCAAACTACGTCTCACGTAGAAAGTGTGAAAGCTCCATACCAAACTACATCTCACACAGAGAGGGTGGAGGGTTCAAACCTAACTACGTCTCACGTAGATAGGGTCAAAGCCCCATGCCAGACTGCATCTCACGTAGAGAGGGTGGATGGTGCAAACCTAACTATGTCACACGTAGAGAGGGTCAAAGCTCCATGCCAAACTGTGTCTCACGCAGAGAGGGTGGAGGGTGCAAACCTAACTACATCTTACGTAGAGAGGGTCAAAGCTCCATGCCAAACTGCGTCTCATGCAGAGAGGGTGGAGGGTGCAAACCTAACTACGTCTCACGTAGAGAGGGTCAATGCTCCATACCAAACTACGTCTCATGCAGAGACGGTGGAGGGTGCAAACCTATCTACATCTGACGTAGAGAGGGTCAAAGCTCCATGCCAAACTGCGTCTCACGCAGTGGGGGTGCATGGTGTAAACCTAACTATGTCTCACATAGAAATGGTGACCACAAAGGGTATGCTATATATGAATGAGGTACAATGCAATACAAGTAATAAAAAAATAAAAAATAAATAAAAACAATGCAATGCATGTTCCATCGAATATAATGCACAAGAGCAATAGTAATGAAAGCACCTCAAAGAGAAAGTGGCAGAGAACACCCCACTGTGCATAGGGACATGCATGCCCTTACATTTCACGCATGATAAGAAAGCATACCCTTACGTCTCATGCATACCCTAAGAAAGGGATCTCCCGAGATTACGTCTCATGCATCACGAGGAGGATAGACCACGCAAGAGCATGTTTCATATGACCAGAAAAAGGAACAAGGTAAAATGATCATAAACACGCCTCGGCATGATAGGATAAATGGCACGAGGCAGCACATGATATGAAAACATGCGATAGATGCGATAAACCACATAAAAATACAATATTCCACAAAAAGTAAAGCAAAGTAGTGGTGTTTTAGAAAGCATCTCATATTCCACCCTCCGACTTCCAACTCGGAGGTCCTCAAATACTTGCAAAAGGATACACCTTGCTCTTGTTTGAAATAGGGACACATTTATGCGCCGGAGAAGTAGCAGGCCTCGAAATTGTGTAATCGGAACATAACCTCAGGTTTTTTCAAATTCGAACCAACTTCAAATACCTCAATTTTCCTTCCCAAGATGGAAACAGGACCTCCCATACACAGATGAGGCATGAGAATGGCAAAAACTAGCTTTGGACCACAAAAGGAGTCGGCTGGCCACAAAAAGGAATCAGTCAGCCACTAGGCAGTCGGCTGACCACCCGTGGGGTTTACGGGGCAGTTTCGACCTTTTGGCCTAGGTTTTCTTTCAAACACCACCTAACCCTCATTTTACACACACACACCACCTGAAATACCTGTCTCTCTCTAGCTTTTTTTCCTTCTAGTTTCACGCTTTATACCCATTTCCCAACGCCCCACTCAAACTTTATTCATAAAACACCTTTGCCCTCTATGTTTTGAACCAATCAGATTTTATTTTCATTGAGTTTTTGGTTTTTCCATCACTTTGGGCTTCTTTCCGTCGTATTTTCGTGGGTTTCACGCATTTTCCTGGGTTTTGACTTTTTTCTCTCTCCTAGGGTTGACTTTTCAGGTTTTTTTTTTTTATACCTTTTTTCCTCATTTTCTCCCTATTTTCACAATCTTTTCCATGGCGGACAACATTCCACACGATGGTGCCCATCCTGAGGTACCGATACTTCCATCTGCTGCTGAGGTCGAGGAGCCCATAGCCGATGAGGTTGATGGGGTGGCAGAGGACATTGTCGCTGATATCGAGAGCGATGAGATCTTCCCTCCTGTGGGTGAGCCCAAGTTACTACCATTGAGATTGAGGCCATTCGACCCGGCTACTTATCACCCTTGGACGCACACGATGGGCGTGCCTAAGGACGTTCTACTGAGGAAGCGGGCCTTCCATCTTTCTCATGCTGCCACAGAGGTAAGAACTTTAATTGTATGCACTTACTTTCTTGTCATTTCATTATTGCCTTTCACTTTGTTACACACTGTTACACAACCGATGCTTTTTCTTTCTCAACACAGGGTCACGCCTATTCTTGGAGTGGATATGGGCGGTGTTAGCACGAAACTGGTATCTTGAGTTCCCTGATTGGGTTCGCGATCTGGTTGACGAGATGGCCTTCAGCCTATTCTGCTCCGGACTTTCACGACTACTGGCCAGTCGAGCTTTGCTTGGAGCTTTGGTGGAGGGGTGGAGGGACACCACCAACTCCTTCCACTTCTCCTTCTCCGAGAAGATGACAATGACTCACTGCGATTTCTCCATGATCACCGGCTTGAGAGTAGGGGTGATTTGATCCCCTTTGGCATGGACATGGGTCTGTGGGAGGCGGCCTAGATCTATCTACTCGGAGTACACCCTCCTCTGGACAGGCTAGCTATGGTTCGATACAGCTGGTTTCGCGAGCATTTCCACGGGCGTCAGCCAGAGACACAAGGAGGAGGTGGAGCAGTACACCAGGGGCTTTCTAATCTATTTCCTCGGTACCACCTTGTTTGCAAATAGGTGGAATATAGTAGGGCTATACCTACTGAGCGCCTTCATGACGTTGCCCCGAGTGAGATTCAACAATTGGGGAAAAGTTGGTCTCGCCATGCTCTACGGATATATGAACTCTAGTTTCTGCAAGAAGGGGAACAAGGTCGGCGGCTATTGGACGGCCTAGGAGGTACGAACTGCACTTCCCTTTCATTTCAGTTCTTATCACCCTGCTTTTTTCTTTGCACTTTTTGTCTTTACACTATTTATAAATGTGCGTTCTGCTTTGCACTTTCTATTTTTACACTATTTGTACCTGTGCTTTCTGCTTTGCACTTTGTATCTTTACACTATTTGTACATGTGCTTTTTGCTTTGTACTTTCTATATTTAAATTGTTTGTATCTGTACTTTATGCTTTGCACTTTCTATCTTTACACTGTTTGTACATGTTGGGTCACACAACTGATCTCTCCTTCACGGCACTGGGTATATGCACATTCCCCAGCCGTTGCCCTAGTGTCAGTAGACGAGATAGTACCAGCCGTACCTTTCTCTCACCGATACGATGGTAGATACTGCTCTAGGCACCGTGATGACATGACCTTTACTTAGTAATGCCGATATTTTGATATAGTGACAGCACGAGAGGTAATCTGAATCTCATATTCATTGCCGCTTTATTTCCATTGCTATTTCTTCAATCCATCTTTACCACTCACAATAACTAACGGCTACGAACTCCATTTGCAAATCACATGGCGGCCTTGGGTGACGATGTCTATCGGGATACGGGACCAGTTTGCCGAATCCTGGGGTACTTCCCAATTTTGGAGCTTATTAGAGGGCCCCTTCTGCGGGGCTTGGTATCTAGGCAAGCGGTTCATGTGCCAGACTCTAGGCCTACCTGCCTCGATTGTTCCTGCTCTGCCCCTAGCATCCATGAGGACAGTCGACAGCCTTCCCGTTGAGGCTATCATTCAGTACATGGCGGGGCAGGATGCTGATTATTTTTGATGAGGTGGAGACTACACAGCCTTCATTAGGACTTATCTGATGTCGTCCCTGTCTGGGATTCGTGCGAGAGACGCTGCAAATGCACATGCAGCAGGAGGTGCTGCACACGCAGTTGAGACTGATGTTGGAGAGATTTCTCCTATCACGCACACAATCGGTTGGCCAGCGATTCCGACCACGATCCCATGTTGACGGCCGACTGGGTTGGCTTATCAAATTCTGATAGAGCCGCCGAAAGAGGGGCACGAGTACATCAGGGATCCAGACGCACCACAGGTATAGACCTGACTTTATAATTTTTATTTTGTATTCCCTACTTGGTCACTAATTATTCAAACTCACTTGCAGGCGCCTAGGGAGTGTGAGGAAAATCTCCTCAGATTGGTCGCCTTCCTAGTTTAGATGGTGTAACGGGGGGAGACATTGCTTACTCTCCACAGTATCCAAGTATTTTCCCTTCTCTCACGCTCTGACTTGTACTGATTCGTACCCATACAAATTCTGTATTGTATTGCTCTAATATTTTGTATTGCTCTGCATTACTGTACTAATTTCCTGTTCCTAATTTTCAGCCTCCGCCTCCACCTCCACTAGCCCCACCAACAGCATCAGCCGCATCTCCTCCGACAACAGAGAGGAGAGGCAGATGGGCCTCAACACGCGGCCGGGACGATAGTAGAGGTCGGGGTAAAGACATGGGTGCCCGCAGTAGAAGCAGCGAGTCCTAGACGGAGGAGGCCTCCCCCTCCTCAAAGCTAAATCTGAGTGGAGATGATGTTGAGTCTAGCAGCACCGAGGAGACGACGAGCAGGCACTCTGGATTTGAGAGTAAGGACGGCGTTATTGGCTCGAGGTTAGAGAGCGAGGAGAGTGCCTCTGAGTCAGGGAGTGAAGAGAGTGATTCTGGTTCTGAGTCGGATCCTTTTGAAGACAGTGGTGTTGATGCAGATAATGCCCCTAAGCCCCCTTCACGGAAGATGACGAAGAGGGCCTCTCGAGTTTGATTGATGTGACTGATGTAGATTTTTGAACTTTTTTTTTTCTTTTATTTTGGTAGTTTACACTTGTATAGCTTCAAGTAGGCCTTTACTTTTATCTTGGAAACACTTGTACTTTTTTTGTAAAAATGATGATCGAGGTAAAACCCTGCAAGTTTATAAAAAGGAATTTTTGTTTTTTCATCTTGAGCATAGAACCACACTTGCATAAAACAAATCGAACTGAATGTGTAGAATTATTTTATTTGAACAATGTTCGTAACTGGATATTGAGCTAACAATTGACCAAAAATGTAAATATAACTTGATAAATGGAAAACGAAGTGAAAACAACCTAAACACAACTATTTACACTTGCTTAAAACAAAAAGACTCAAAACAAGACTTTAAAGCAGAGAGACGGGACAAAACACTGCAGATTAACTGCCAGGCCAAAAAAAGTGGCCAGTCGACCACTAAAGGGATGGCCGGCCAAAAAAATTGGTTTGTTGGGCAGTTGTTGTGGGTGGACAGCTGATTGACAGCTGGCATCCACTCACACAACCTTATCCATTATAAAAGGTCTTTCTGCACTGTTTCTTCGACAAAACCCCATTTTTGCTACTGTTTCCTCTAAAAATGGAGATATTCCTTACTGAGAGGCTCAAGGATTGGATAACCACTTTGGACGGCATGAAAAAAGCTAAATTTTTGAGGTTTCGACATAAATGGGCTTTTTTCATTGAGTCGTACTTCACTTTGTTTTCCATTCCTTCATTCCGTGGTTTGATGCTGGAACCCGGTTATGCATGTATTTCACTTCAGAGCGCAGGAGATGTGTCCTACTCTTGAAAAACTTCAAGCTTTGATTGAGTCTGGATGTGACCAGGAAATCATACCCCATCCAAATTTCAGCCATGCACGGGCTCTGGAACAGATGTGTGGGCTCACTTTGCATGAGGCTTGGTCCTTGGCTCATAACGGGGAGCTAAATATTCCCTGTTTGGTTCATCGCTTTTCATGTATTAGAGACAGGAGTGACCAATATGCCCTCTCTTTATGCTTGTTAGCACACTTCCTTCTTGTCCCTAATTACGGCGGAGCCAACATTAGGTTGATCGAAGTGGCCTAATGCCTAAAAGAGGGGTAAGAGTTGCATTGGTTTGGCATTAGCCGAGACCCTGATAGGTTCATGGACGAGAGACCACTCAATTTGTAGAGAGCCCACTGCTTCTTCAGGTATTGTTTCTCACCCTTCCTTATTTATGATTCACACATCACTCGACACTCATTCTCTATTTTTCTCTTAAAGCCCTTTTCTTACTTTTCCCTCAACGTACACCTCTCTATTCTTTAATCTCTCTTATTTTTCATCCCTTCCCAGGTGTGGCTAATTTATAAGCTTAAGGTGGTGGACCGTTTCCCTGAGTATTTAGCTCGAGCCTACTTTTTTCGTCCATGGCTGGTGGACTTCCCCACGAAGGGACTATGGTGTGATTGGATGTGCAGCACATCTGCGGGTGACATAGGTTGGCGTTGCCCCTGGCTTAACTTGATTGAGATGAGCTACAATATGTCCCGACAACCGGGTATACAGTTGATTGGCCTCACGCATTGCGTGTTCTATTTCCCTTTTTGGTTCAGATGCCAGTTTGAGCATGATCAGACTTGTCTAGAAGAGGGGGTAGAATACTGACTCCATTTCCCATTCATGGTTAGCACTTGACTCGGTACCTGACTGCTTGGAGGAGGAGAGAACTTCAGGCCCCTACCCCTAGCTGTAGTTATGCCCTTTTCGGTGAATTCTTGGCTCAGCTCGAGGATGAGGAACGCGCTGGGCCAACTTTGGCAGGAAAGACGCCCACAAGTGCGAGCAAGAGACATAGGACCACCTAACTTTCTGTGGCCCTAGTTTTATTGCCTTGACTTTCTTTTCAAGTTTTTATGATGTAAAAGCAACTTTGGTTTAATCAAAAGTAAGGGAATGTACTCGAGTTGAAACTAATGGAATTAAAGTTGTGAGCACTGAAAATTTTCCTTTTTAGTCCCAAAAATGGTCGAAGTTGTAAAAGGTAAAATTTTGAGGAAAAACAATTTATTAAAACTTTTCAAAACAATTTTCGAAAACGGTCACTATCTGACACGCATGGAATCAATCCTCAAGATGTACAACCCTAAATTAGCAGATCATAACTGCCCACGACTGCATTTTACATCACTGCTTTTTCTTGCAACTAACTCTTCTGCCAAGCTAACAGATGATGGAAAGAGACAGCCCAATCAAACAAACGAGGTAGGATAATTGAGTTGGAGATGGTTATGGCCAAACTTCGAGATGAAGTTGCCTACGTATACTAAAGATGGGAATCAGGCCTTACATAGTTTGGTTCAAGTTCGCTCGAGTATTAACTCTCTCCTTTTGCACTCTAACTTTTGCCAAAGCCACCCTTTTAGGTTTTTGACCTAACAAACCTCTTAGGGATAGTATTTTTTCAACTTGTCTATGTTGATTGGCTATGAGAACTCCAAGCCATCTAGATCCATAAGGATAATAGCTCTTCCTCACCAAATAGACTTGATGATGTAGGGACCAGTCTAATTGGGTCTGAACTTGCCCCTAAGGTCATGGATGGAGTCTCGGATGTCCTTCAGTACCATGTCTCATTCTTTGAGGTTTCTGGACTTGACTTTTTTGTTAAAAGCCCTAGAAATTCTATGCTGGTAGCCCTAGATATGGTACAATACATTCAACCTCCTTTTATCAAACAACATCAATTCTTCAAATCTGCTCTACTGCCAATCTGCCTCTGTTATCCGACACCCGGCCATGATTCTGAGTGATGATACTTCAATTTCAATTGGCAAAATAGCTTCCATTCTATACACTAGAGAATAGGGGGTCGCCCCCATGGATGTCCGAATTGACGTTCTGTAACCCCAAAGCGCAAACGACAGTTTATCCGACCAGTCCTTATAGGTCTCAACCATCTCCCATAGGATGTTCTTGACATTCTTCTTAGCGGCCTCAATAACTCCGTTGGCCTGTGGTCTGTATGTTGATGACTTGTGAAAAGCCAAGTTGTATTTCTCGAGCAAGTCAATCGCCTCTTTCTTGAAGTGCGAGCCATTGTCTGAGGTTATCTTGTTTAGCACCCCATACTTGTAGATGATGTTGTTCTTGATAAACTTGGCCACACGTGACGCCCTCAACACAGAGTAAGACTAAGATTCCACCCATTTAGTAAAATAATCGACAGCCACCAAGATGAACTCATGCCCATTCGAACCCTTTGGGGAGACTGCTCCGATGACGTTGATTCCCCAGACTAAGAAAGGTCATGGCGAAGTCATATTATAAAGCTTTGATGGCGGTATGTTCATGCGATTAGCTTGAATTTGACATTTGTGGCATCGCCGAACAAAACCAATACAATCATGTTCCATAGTTGACCAATAATAAACTTGTCAGAGAATGTTCTGAAGCCAACATCACAGCATTCATGTGTGCTCCACACTCTCCTCAATGGATGGCCTCCGTGAGACGCTTTGATTCTTATTCTTCAACACAGAGCTTGTGCATTCCCAGATGCCCACTCTTATACAACTGGGCCCCGCAAATGATGAACTGGATGGCCAGAAGCCATATTTCTCGTTTATCTTTGGCATTTGCCCCTTGTGGATACATATCCTTTTCCAGAAAACTCCAAATATCGCAATACCAGAGGTTCTTATTTAAACCTCATCTATTGCGACAATGGTCTGATAAGCAGTGGTATATTTCTGTTCAACAATGATCGGACACATCTGCACCCCAAGCGGTATCTCTACTATGGAAGATAAAGTTGCCAATGTTTGCCATATCTCCAGCAGTACTTCGACACCGTGCGGGCGACCGAGGTAATCCAGAACTCTCAGTTCTTCATGCTTTTAGTTTTGATTCATCTTGTATATTTATGACATCTAATCAGTTTATGCACTTGCTATCCGCGGATCACTTGGCAGCCTTGGTTGGAGATGCCCGGATATTCTCAGTTCCAGTTCGCTGAGGCATGGGGTGCCTTCCGATACAGGGTTTTGTTTGAGGGACCAATCGGCAGGGCCTGTTTCTCGGGGATCGGTTCATGAGCCAAACGATGGGTAATCCCGCTCAGGAGATCCCTTCGCCTCCTCCACTTGACATGCGGTCCACAGAGTGTCTTACTCCTCAGGAGGTTGATGACCTTATGTTGGGTTCCAACACAGTTCTTTTCCTGGAGGAGAGGGAGTACGCGACATACTGCCATATATACATGATGCCTCCACTGACAAGTGTTCGTACTCCCACGAGGAGGGCGGCCGACATGCCGCCATTGAGTCGAGCCCGAGCTGCAGACGTCCTTTCGACTAGCAAGGCCGGCACATCGAGGGATGAGGCTAGAGGGATCCCCCCGACTTGCCAGTATGCTGGATGGCCAGATCTTCCGACCGAGCTGACAGGTTGGCAGTATGGGACATCGTACCAGATTCCACTGGAGCCTCTATTGCCCGATCATCGATACGTCAGTGACCCTGACTCACCACCAGTATGCTCCATAGTTTTCATTTATCACTCAGATATTTAGACATTAATTCATTCACTGATGACTTGAACTTGTATCTGCAGCCTCCCAGAGAGTATACTGAGGGGTTACTCGGGGTGGTGGCCTCACTCGAGAGCATGGTCTTGTGGAGGGAGACGCTACTGTACGCCTCCGGCATTCCGGTACTTTTCAATTTCTTTGTATTTATCATACTTCTGATGACATATTAAAACCGTATATTTCATTATATTGATTCACTGCATATGTAGAGTACATCTGACACATCACATTCATATATTATATCTGCATGCACACACTCCATGCATCATACTTGCATCTGATATCTGATATACATACTCTGGCTGATGTATTCAAAACCGCCTTTTCAGGCCACACCACTACAGGTCGAGCCTTCCAGGCCTTCTCGATCAACTATGAGAGGGGTCACGACTCGCGGCCGGAGGAGACGTAGAGCACCTGTCAGATATGACGAGGAGTCCAACGAGGAGGAGGAGTCAGCGTTACCGCAGTCAGAGACATCTGCAGGCAAGGATGACGACTCTGGTTCCGGTTCTGAGGACGGAGGTGATGCCGAGGAGGATTCCGAGGACGGTGACTCCGATTCAGATAGGGGCGCCGGCAGCGGTGGTGCAGAGGCTGCTTAACCGAAGAGGGTGAAGAGGGCCTCTCAGTCTTGAGCATGATAGCACTGATGCAGATGTTCCTGCTTTATTTTTCTTTTTACATGTAGTTGTAGCACATTGTACAGCGTTAGGCAATTGTACTTTTATTTTCTTCAAAACTTGTACCCTGTTGTAAAATGTTGTAAAAAGAAACCATGATGGAATGAAAACAGTTTTTTGTTCAAAAAGTGTTGTACTTGTATTCTAAGCATCGCATCGCATCATTTTACACAAAAAAGAGATTGAATGGAAATTGAACATCGTGTATTGCTAAGTCAGGTAGTGAACCAATGCAATAAACCAAACAACTTAACTCACTAAGCAACAACAAGACCTTAACAAGTTTACAACTCGATAAGCAAATGAACAATAACTTGATAAACAAAAGAGCAACAACTCGATAAACAAATGAGCAACAACTCGATAAGTAAATGCCTTTTGGACAAACTAAGCAACAGAACGCATCCGAAACAGAGGTAAACTCAGACCTTTCACACTCTCAGCTCATAGGGAGGCTAGGGACTCTTTTCTGGAGACAAGAAAAAGCTACAGACCACCTTTTTGCTCATGGTCGACCACTATAGGAGCCTGCCGACCAGTTTTTTGTTCTGCAAACCCAAAAAGTAGCTGGCCGACCAGAAAAAGTGGTCGGCCGACCACTTGGCCTAGGCTAGATTTTTTACACATGTCCTCTAAACAGTGCCTTATCCTCCATATAGGTTCCAGCTTTGTGGTTCCCTCATTTCGACTCAGTTTTGCACCAAAATGGAGGCATTTCCTATCTAAAATCTCACAAATTGCATTGCTACCTTGGATGGCTCGAAAAAGTTAAATTTCCGGGGCTTCAGCATAAATGCACTATTCACGTTGAGTCACACCCCGCCACGTCTTCCATTTCTTCATGTCGTGGCAAGGTTTTGGAATCCGGTAACACACGTCTTTAGCTTTGGCAGACAAGAGATGCATCCCACTTTCGAGGACTTCCAAGCTTTGATGGAGTCCGAACGCGAGGAAGAGATTTTGCCACAATTCTGCTTTAGCCACATCGAAGTCTTAGGACGGATGTGCGGGCTCACTATGCATGACGCTCGGTCTTTGATCTGCGATGGAACATTGGACATCCCCAGCTTGGTTCATCGGTTTTTTGACGCCAGTGACCGCGGCGATCATCACTGGCAGGGTTTTCGGCGACATGCGCTTTGCTTGTGCATGGTGTCACATTTCTTGCTTGCCTCAAGCTCCGGAGGGTCTAGCGTCCATTTGATTGATGTTTGAAAGAGGGCAAGAGCTACATTGCCATGACACTGGCTGAGGCATTGATGGGTTTAGATGTTTTTCATCGCCGAGAGACGATTAGATTCACGGGGAATCCACTACTACTGCAGGTAATATTTTCCATCCCATCTCACATATATTTCTCACATCACTCGGCCCTAAGGCTCGGTTTTTCTCTTAAAACCCTTTTTCTCACTTTTTTCTCCACGTACACCTCTCTATTCTTCAATCTCTCATTTTTTATCCTTCGCCAGATATGGTTGATGGATAAGTTAAAGGTTGTGGACTCATGCCCAACATATTTAGCTCGCGGCTATTTCTTCCGGTGACGTCTAGTCGATGCCCCTGTTGAGGGTTGGTGGTGAGAATGGATGTGCAGTCTATCTGCTACCAGTATTCCTTGGCGTTGCCCTTGGCTTAATCTGCCGGCGATGAGTTACAGTATGTCTCGCCAGCCCGAGATTCAGTTGATTGGTCTGACACACTATGTCTTTTACTTCCTGTTTCGATTCCGGCGCCAGTTTGGACATGATCAGACTTGCCCAGCAGAGGGGATAGAGCACCCTGCTGCATTTCCGGTCCGAGGCACGCAGCTAGCTCGATATGCCACAACATGGAGGACTAGAGAGCTTCTGGCCCCCGCTCCCACTTTCAGTTGCACCCTGTCTGATGAGTGCATAAGTTGGCTTGATGAAGAGGCACAGGTTGGGCCTACTTTGATATAAGAGGCTTCGACCAGCTCTGGGAGGGGACACAGGAACACCTGACTTATCCATGCCCCGGATTTATTGCTTTATCAGTACTTTCAAGTATTCTTTATGAATGTAATAAAAGGTAACTTCAATTTGTATTCAAGAGTAGGAGAACTCTGTACTGAAATCAATGTAATTGAAGGTTGTGGGTGCTGAAAATTTTCCATTTGGTCCAAAAATGGTCAAAGTCGTAAAAAGATTAATTTGAGCAAAATCAACTTTTATTAAAACTTTTCAAAACCGTTTTCGATATGGATCACAACTAGACACGCCCGAGATCTATCACTTAGATGTACAACTCCGGATCCTAGCAACTGGAAAGTTGCCCCTAGTCTGAATATCACTGCACTGGAGATCCCAACTGAGCTCTTAAATGCAGAATAGACAAAGATGGCCAACATGATCACACAAACAAAGGCGATCGGGGAAGTGTTTATGGCTACACTTTGGAATAAAGTTGCCTACATATCCCAAAAATGGAAATGAAGCCTTACGTAGTTCGGCTCAGGTTCACTCATGTATTAACACTCTCCTTTTGTGCTCTTACTTTTGACAAGGCCGCCCTTTCTGGGTTTTCAACCTTGCGAGCTCAGTTTTTATTATTTCAAATTTTCTGTGCTCTAACTTTTGCCTAGGTCTCCCTTTTGGATTTTCAGCCTATCGAGCCACTCAGGGATAGTATTTCTTCAACTTGTCCATGTTGATCGGCTGGGAGAACTCTTTGACATATAGGTCCATCAGAACGACAACTCCACCCGACCAGATAGACTTTATGATGTAAGGACCAGTCCAATTAGGTCTGAACTTGCCCCTAGGGTCGTGGATGGGAGCTCGGTTGTCTTTGAGCACTAGATCCCCTTCCTTCAAATTCCTGGACTTAACCTTCTTGTTGAAAGCCCTGGCAATTCTACGTTGATAACCCTGAACGTGATACCGTGCTTTCAGCCTTCTCCCGTCAAATAGCATGAGTTCTTCGAACCTGCTCTGCTGCCAATCTGCCTCAGCCATCTGACACTCAGTCAATACCCGTAATGACAGAACCTCAACTTCGATAGGCCAAACAACCCCCATCCCATAAACCAAGGAATACGAAGTTGCTCTAGTAGAAGTTCGAATTGAAGTCTGATAGCCCCATAGAGCAAATGGCAGCTTATCTGGCCAATCCCGGTAGGTTTCCACGATCTTCTGCAGAATGTGCTTGATGTTCTTGTTAGCGGCCTCAACTGCTCCGTTGGTCTGCGATCAATATGTAGATGACTTATGAAAAGCCACATTGTACTTCTCCAACAAGTCAATCACCTCTTTGAAGTGGGAACCATTATCTGAAATGATCTCATTCGGGACCCCGTAGCGACAGATGATGTTGTTCCTAATGAACTTAGCAACATGCGATGCCTTCAACACCGCGTAAGATTGAGCCTCAACCCACTTCATGAAGTAGTCTATCGCTACTAGAATGTACTCATGCCCGTTGGACCCCTTTGGAGTGACAGCCCCAATCACATCAATCCCCCAGACTGAAAATGGCCATGGCGAAGTCATGTTGTATAGCTTCAATGGCGGAATGTTCATGCGGTTTGCATGGATCTGACATTTGTGGCATCGCCAAACAAAGCCAATACAGTCCTCCTCCATGGTGGACCAGTAATAACCTTGTCTAAGGATCTTCCGGGCTAGCATCACCTCGTTCATGTGCGCTCCGCACTCTCCCCCATCGATAGCCTTCATCAAGCGCTTGGATTCTTCAACATCAACACACAGCTTATGCATCCCGAGATGACCTCTCTTATACAGTTTACCCCCGCAGACGATGAACTGAGCAGCCATTCTTCGAAGTTCCTTCTTATCATTGGAATTTGCCCCTGGTAGATATGCTTCCTTCTCCAAGAAGTTCCAAACGTCGTAATACCAGGGATTCTCATCTTGTACCTTATCTATGGCAGCAATCAACTTGTAGGCTAGCACGAATTTCTGTTCGATGATTATCGGACGCATCCGGACTTCGAAAGGGATGTCTATCATAGAGGATAGAGTTGCTAATGAATCAGCGAACCTGTTGTTCTCTCTTAACAGATAGGCAAAATTCAGCTTCTCAAACTGAGGAATTAGCACATCCAAGGTCTGGTGATAGATTCTCATCTTTTCTTCTTTAACTTTCCAATCTCCTTTAGCTTGAGATACAACAAGGTTTGAGTCCCTGATGACATCCAACCTTTTTGCCCCTAGTTCTAGGGCGGCTTCTAATCCAGCAATACATGCCTCATATTCTGCCTCATTGTTCGACACTCTGAACTTGAGTTTGAATGCTAAAGGTATACGGGAATTGTCGAGTGCTATCAGCAACACCCCTATCCCATACCGTATTGGTTTGACGCTCCGCCAAAGTACATCGTCCAAGTTTCTTCTTCAACATGCAGAATGGCCTCGTCTGGGAACAGATACTCAACTGCTTCATCCCATTCAACTGGGTGGTCGGCCAGGTATTCCACTACCGCTCTCCCTTTCACTAACTTGCACGTCATGTACTTCAAATCAAATTCGGAAAGCAGAAGCAACCAATGGGCTAGCCTACCCGTAAATGCTAGTTTCTCGAAGAGATATTTGATGGGATCTAATCTCAGAACCATTATTATAGAGTGAGCTAACAAATAGTGTCGCAGCTTCCTGGCTGCCCAGACCAAGTCCAAACAAGCCTTCTCCAGCAGAGTGTAACGGGTCTCGTAATCCAGCATTTTTATGCTCAGGTAGTAGATAGCCTTCTCCACTTTGTCCTCAGACTCTTGTGCAAGCATGCAGCCCATTGTAGTTTCAGTCACTGAAAGATACAGAATTAACAGCTTCCCCGGCTCAGGCGGTGACAACACAGGTGGGTTCTGTAAATATTGCTTGATCTGTTCAAAAGCAGCTTGGCATCGACCGTCCCATTGGAACTTCTTTCCATTCTTCAGGAGCCCAAAGAGCAGTTCACAAGTTAAGGTTAATTTTGCAATAAACCGTCTTATCAATTGCATTTTACCCAGAAAGCCTCGCACCTCCTTTTTAGTTCTCGGTGGTGGCATTTCTAAGATGGCCTTGATTTTGGAAGGATCGACTTCGATACCTCTCTGTGTGATCAAGAACCCCATCATTTTTCATGCTGTAACACCAAAGGTACACTTTTGAGGATTCCACCGCAGCCAATTCTCCCTGATCCGTTGGAAGAATTTCTGCAAGGCGGTATAGTGGCCCTCTCTTTCCTTGGACTTGACAATCATGTCGTCCACGTACACCTCAACCTCTTTATGGATCATGTTATGCAAAATTGTGGTCGCAGCCCATTGAAACTTAGCCCCAGCGTTCTTCAGCCCAAACGGCATACCCTATAACAATAGGTTCCCCACGGGGTGGTAAAAGCTGTCTTCTCCAGGTCTTCGGGTGCTATCAATATCTGATTGTAGCCAGAAAACCCATCCATGAATGAGAGCAATGCATGCCCAGAGTGAAGTCCACTAACTCATCGATATGCGACAGAGGAAAGTCTCCTTCGGACTGGCTTTATTCAAATCCTTGAAGTCCACACATACCTGAATCATGCCGTCTTTCTTCGGCACCGGAACTATATTGGCCAACCAAGTTGGGTATTTAGATACCAGTAGAAACCCTACGTGGATTTTCTTTGTGACCTCTTCTTTGATCTTGAGAGCCCAGTCCGGGCGGATCCTTCTGAGCTTCTGCTTAACAGGTCGGGCCTCTAGGTCAAGAGGGATCCGGTGCTGTACAATCTCAGGATCGATTCCAGGCATGTCTTCATAGGACTATGCGAAAACATCTTTGAAATCTTTTAACAAAGCAACTAAGCATTCGCGCCCCTTCAAAGACAACGTGGACCCAATCTGAACCAGCCATGGGTCCTTCTCAGTACCAACATTAATTTAGGTGATTTCATCAACCAAGGGTTTTACAAACCTCTCCTGCCCTTGATCAAGCAAATATTGTAAAACGGGAGGAATTTCTTCCTCGTCGTTTTCATCAAAATTTTGAAAATCCTAATTAATGCAATAAATTAAGGGCACGGAAAAGTACTTGGAAGCCACAGCCACACAATTCTTATTAATCACTTCCAAATCGCTTGATTCCTCTGTTACAACAGGCTCAAAGGAAAAAGAAAAAGACAACCTAGACAGAACTATGGCATCTGAGTTGTCACCCCAAAGAATACCGGACTCAGACTCAGACAAGCTGGAACATGATTCCGACTCCACAGACTTAGTGGAATCTGATTCCGGCTCATTACCTGACCTAGTACTGCTTGATAAAAAGCCCCCCTCGTATTGCCAAACGAGGGAGGGTGTGATGGATGCATCCAGAATGTTTGAAGATGGGCTCACAGCAGCTTCATTCCTAATCATGGACACCGAGAAGTTATCCCCCAAGCACTCTTGTACGATCTACAGATCTGAGAGAAGACAAGCCAATGCTACCCTCATTTCAAACTCTGTGCTGTCGGAACCCTCCTCCTTGCACTGTTCAGCCTCAGCTGGTGGGTCTATCTGCTACTCAACAACATCATCCCCAGACAACTGCAAGTCAAAGAAAATCTTGAACCCCAGCAAGCGCCACCTCTCTACATTTAGCCATGGCTCTAGGAAGCCGTAGAACGGAAAGTCCTCCCCCTCCCGGACAAAGGGTCTATTCAGGGTACCCTGGATGGGCCGGTGCACCAACTCATAAGGCTTCCCAGTTTGCTTTGCTCTGGCTCTTCCAACCATCTCTTTTCCTTTCCTCACCTAGTCCTCCTTGGTAGGCAAATAACCTAAACCAAAGGTATGTGGGTTATGCGGCACTTCGGCCGATACTGCAACGTCTTTTTGGCCATTACGCCCTAATCTCATCCTGGGGATGTGCTGGAGCTTGTTCATAAGGTAGACTGACTGTGCACTGACATATAGCCCCTCATCAATAGCTATAATGTTCTGTACAACCCGAGCCTCAGCTAGGGTAAATCCTAACAGGAACACATCCTCCGTGCCTTGTTTAATCTCCAGAATTGGCGTAGAAACCTCTAGAGGTAGATGGATTGAAGAATTTCCAAAAACTATAGCCAACCCTTCCCGTAGGGGTACTTCAACATCTGGTGTAGGGTGGAAGAGACCGCCTTCACCTGGTCCAGCCACGGCCGCACTAGGAGTAGATTAAAGGTTGCAGGAACGTCCAAGACATGAAAGTCAATATCGTTTTGTCCTGGACCAACCTTAGTCTGAATCTGTACAGTCTCCATCACCTCTCTACTGGTGTTATCATACGCCCGTATCACATGGGCAGTTGGCACAAAATTCGCGGGCTTCAACCCGATAACATATGCTGTCTCGACGGGCACACGTTGATAGCAGATCCTTTGTCAACAAGAACTACTGGTATCCATTTTTCTCTACACTCCACAGAGATATAGAGTGATTTGTTATGATTCATGCCCTCAGACGATAGTTCCTTGTCAGTGAATGTCAATATCGGGGAAGCTCCTCTCGGAAAAACCAACCCTACTAGCTATTCAGGCGTGGTGTCGATTGAAAGTTTGGCCCTGTCCATTCCAGAAAGGACAACTTGTCTGTGTACTCTTGAGGCCATAAGCAGTCCCCAGATGGAGATGTCTGCTTGGATTTTCTTAAGCTGTTTCAGCACAGCCTCTTCTTTGAGCAGCTTTTCTTTCTGCTTCTCCGCTTCTTTGTCCTTTCTAGACGCCTCTGATTGATCCAAGTGTAGGGGCTTGAAATACCACCCACTCCTATTCATGTGGTTCACCTCTCCCACATACCAGGTATCATCCCGTTGACTTTGTCCCCAATCTCCATCCATGTGGGCAAGACACAAGTCGCCATCTTCTGACCACATGCCATCGGTAACCGACAGATACCTGTCCGGTTCCGTTACAACTGCTTCTGTGCACACAGCACATTCCATTCTCGCATGGGCTTTGGTCCTTCCAATTCAAACTGCTTTAGTGTAGCCTGTTGTTCAGAATCTTCCGTACTCAAACTGCCCGTGTTCTAAGAAAAATTCTTTACACCGGTGCTCTCCGGCTGTTGCTCCTGATTCTTGGCCATTCCGGCCACTGTTGATGTTCCCATTTCTGATGGTCCTTGTTCTGGCTAAGGTTTTTCAACGACATCCGGCTCGTCACTAAGCCACCCCGTAGCTTCTGTTGACCCATCCAAATCAAACCAGTTGACAGTCACGTCCCCTGGATCCTGTTCATTCAAGAATCGCAGATTCGCGATATCTTCCTCCAGTTCCACTAGGTCATCTAGCCCCTGATTAGGTCCATCCTCCCATACCATGCTGATCTCTGCCCCCACTGGCAATTCTACTCTTAGCTTAGGCTGATCTGTTGGTGTGATATAGCCGCTCGCGTTATACACAAATCTCGCAGACCATTCAGGCTCTGAATCCTCATTGCTCTCTGCCCTCAAAGTTGACCCAATTTTATCTTCGATAGTCACCACCACCAGTTCTGGTTGGGTTTGGGAGATATCCAACATGCACAAATTCGTGCTGTCTGGAATGAATACCTCCGACTTGGGTAGGTGAGAAGGGGTGATATATATGCTTGGGTCGTATGACACAACCCTAGTTTGGATCAGGTTGATGCGTTTGGGAGGTGGAGCTTGGTTATGTGGTGGGAGTGGGTTGGTTATGACATTCAGTTTCTCCAGAGGCACGATCACCCTATTGTCGATGAGATCCTGAATCTCATGGTGTAATCTAAAGCACTGGTCGGTTTCGTGACCATGTTGTTGGTGATAGGCACAGTACTTTGCTGGGTTATGGGAGGGAAGAAGTTTTTCTGGTAATGGCCGCAGCTCTAGGGGCTTTAAGTGCCCTTTCTTGATCAAAACCCCCAATGCTTTGGATGGAGACATGTATAGTGGGGTGAACGTTCTCTGGCCTCGAGGTGTATATCTAGCTGTTTGCGAGCTACTTCCGGACGCACCCGTAAAGGGTGTAGCTGCAAGGGTTTTTGGAGTGGTGGTGGTGACCATTCCGACATCTGAAGTTCTGGCAGCTGCAGTACTGCTTGTGCCTGCATTCGTACTGCAGTTGAATGCCCTCTTGGGCTGCTCTCCCTCATGGTCAATCAGACCTTGTTTTATGGCGCCCTCGATCTGCACCCCGATCTCATGTAAATCTGCAAAGGTGGGTAGGGGGAGGACGATTATCTTTTGCATGAGCTTGGGCTGGAGGTTGCCCACAACCATCCATATCTGATCTTTGTCAACTGGCCTGATGGTCATCATCGAGGCGTTGGCCCTCCAACGGGTCACAAAATCCGAGAAGCTCTCCTTCGGCTCCTGCCTGGTTGTCTCGAGATCACAAGTTGTGACCTCGACCTGAGTGTTATAGGAGTATTGAGCTATGAAGGCCTCAGCCATCTCCTCCCAACTTCTCTTGACAAAGTCCTCCAGTTTTACGTACCAATTAGCCGCTACACCCAACAGGATTCGGCTTAACAGGGAAAGCTTTTACAATCTGGAGAGGCCCATCGGCCTTAGGATATCTGAAAACAACCGCAGGTGCACCATAGGATCTCCAGAACTATCAAAACGATCTATGTGCGGCATCTTAAATCGGTCCAGCAGTGTCACGGTTAAGTCTGTGTATCCATCTTCTATATCCGGAATTGATTTCATTCCTTGAGCCTTCTTGAACAGCTTTTCTAGCTTGCTCACTTTTAGCACTGTTGGATCCACCTCAAACTCAAATGGTGAATCCACTAGATTTGTGGGTGCTTTGGATAGTTGGGGTAGGATTGGGGGCAGAGCTGGCCCTGTTGGAACGTCCGTATTTTCCTGGACATTTGCAGTCTCCCCAAGTGTTGGAACTCTACGTGGGGGAGGAGGTGGGTGTGAAGCAGATGCTCCGGTCTGCTGTTGTAGCCTGCCAATTAACTCTGCCTGTTGGGCCACTACTTCTGCTTGACATGCAGCCACTTTTGCCTGGCGGACAGCATCCCACTGCATGGTTTACATAGTCTGCTAGAGCTAACGCATCATATCCTCCATAGATGCCATATTGTGCTGATCTAGATGGATAACCAGTATATCTGTTTTTGTGGTAGACTCGAAAACCTTAGTCTGACTACTTACTGGTGGGAAGGACCACTAATCTGGCAACCGCTGTGCCGATACACTGCGCGTTACTGACCTTCATCTAATAACCGGAGGTAATAAGTGGAACACTGGTTGTCCGTCTATCAGATCCGCGGATCGATGAAGTTTGCGACCTCTAACCGAGAGTGCTAGGGGAATATCTGCCTGGTCGGATGCAATTGTGCTAAACTACCTTGCAAAAAGATAAATAAAACATAATAAGAATACATACAACCAGAAAAACAGACAGCATAACGGCTTAAATAAAGACAACACACAGTTAACATGACAACACACAGTTGGCACTTGTGAGCTGAATGCACTGTTCTCAAACACTGACCACTGTTTACTGTGCCCAAATCCCTACCCCAGTTCTGATACCCTCAGGTAAAACTGATTCCCCAAATACTGATGCTCGTAGGCCTGATACCCAGACTCGCAAACTGATACATGCATTCCTATAGAGGCACACTCTAAAAGCACATAGCAAGTAAATGAGAACCAAAGACACCCCTATGGAGGGGTAGGGTTTCCCTGTCCTATTTTGTCAGGAGCTAGTGCTTCATTACACACGTAGCGGTTTCAAACAACCTATAATTGGGTAAGCTGCATGTCCTGGCTTGGAATGGTCACTATAGTTTCCGAAATGCACTAGGTCGAATGGTCAAAAGGGTGCATCGGTAATAACCGATGTTTGTGTTCCCATCGTGGCAGAGCCCATAACCGGTCAACCTTATGGCTCACAGCCTCAGGCAAACCGTTCAGGAATAGCAGACGGTGAACACGGTGTCTTAGGTGCACCGATGCAAATGCAATGCAAAGAGACACATAAGTGTAGTCAAAACAAGATATCATGAGTTCAAGTCAAGTTCTCTAAAATCCCCAGCGGAGTCGTCAGAAACTGTAGACCACCCGAGAACTCCCGGCTCCGCGCTGCGAGGGCGCGAATTCGTTTGTTCTTAGCTACTACAAGTTCGGACTCATGTCACGGTTCTGAATCTAATCTCACAAAGTGCAATGTAAGACCCATAAATCACCAAAGAGTCCAAATCCGGCAAATCGTTTTGGAAAATTGATTTTTATAAAAAAGTGCCAAACATGGACTGTTTTGCCAGATACAGAGTCGCCACCTAAATACTTTATTTTGGAAAAAATTAGGAAACCCAGACTCGTGCCTAAGGCCACGTGTCCATCATCACCAAAGTTGCCTCGGCTCGGTAACTTGGGTACGAGAGGGGAAGGTCATGCAATGAGCACCCCCGCTCCCCCGATCAAAGATCAGCTTTAATAACATGATATTTTGTTTTTGAAAACACGTGTTCTTATTCCGGTTATTAACCTAGAATTCCTATGTGATGTGCACAGCATACAAGTATAGACTAGATCGCCTAAGTTGGAACAAAACATTGCATGTTCGTTTGTTTGAAAACGGTTTGAAGTTTGCTACTCGCAAGTAGGCTAAGTCGTAGATTTTGCCACCCTTAGGTGGGCTTAAAACTCACATTTCGATGAGTTGTTCCAATTCAACCAATCCAGCCTTCATCCACAGGCATTCATGCAGTTAATCACTTAAGCAGTTAGCTTCATGGCAAGCATGCTAAACATGGCAACACTTACACGCATGCAAGGATGCCAAAGCATAAATACTCACAGTGTACTCTGAGCCAAAATAGAGAACTAGTTAGAAATCATGCATGATCCTAGTTCATGTTGAGGCAACTTTGGTGATGATGGACACGTGGCCTTAAGCAACAAGTCAGGGTTTCCTAAATTCCCCCAAAATAAATATTTAGGTGGCGACTCTGTATCTAGCAAAGCAGTCCATGTTTGGCACTTCTTTCTTACAAATCAATTTTCCAAAACGATTTGCCAGATTTGGACTCTTTGGTGATTTATCGGTCTTGCATTGCAGTTTGCGGGATTAGATTCAGAACCGTGACATAGAGTTCGAATTGTAGTAACAAAGCCCGAGGGCGCATCAATAGTTTCTGGCGACTCTGCTAGAGATTTAGAGAACTTGACTCGAACTCATGATATCTTGCTTTGATTACACTTAAGTGTTTCTTTGCATTGTATTTGCATTGGTGCGTTTAGGACACTGTGTTTGCCGTATGCTATTCTTGAACGGTTTGCCGGAGGCATGCTTTAAGAAGCGTGCCATAAGGCTGACCGGTTGCTGGTGTAGACACCGCATTTTTGACCGTCCTCAAGACTTGGACGTCACCGCATGAACACTCGGTGATCATCCATGTTTGTGTTTGTCTTGAGTTCCCGGAGGCCTCGGCTGCATGCCTTGCCTCAGAATCTCTCGACTCAACTGCTTTTTTTTCTGGTTTTGCACCAAGAGCTTGTGGATGTGTTCCTGAGGACAGGGGGGAGCCTGTCGACCAAGTCTCCTGCCCACCGGCCACCTTGATTTTCAATCGGCCAAATGTGATGGCCGGCCGGCCAATTTGACTGCCGGTCGACCACTTTGATGGCCGGCCGGCCAAATGTGGTTTTCAACAGATATTTTTGTAGACAGCTGGCAGCTGTCATTCCAGGCCATACCCCAGCCCATGCCTGGACGTGGGAGCTCTGAGGAGCTGCAGATTGATATATTTCTATATCAATCAAGCTTCTTTTCACAAAAAAACAAAAGACACAAGGAGAGAAGAAAAGAGAGATACAACTTTAAGAAAGAAGAATTTCCTCTCTCTCTAAAAAAATTCTCAGCTCTCTCCCTATCTCTCTCCCAAACCCTTCAACTCCTATGGTTCTTGCACCCTTTACACTACACCTCCAAGCCTACGACCCCCATACTCCATTCCAACAACTTGAGGTTGATTTCCAGAGGCTAGAAGCTCATTTCCTTGGACCAAAAGTTGTTGTGTTGTTGTTCTACAAGGGTAAGCTCCTATGTTCCCCTCTTTTGCACTATTTTGCTCTATGTTTTAGCTCCTTTTCCTTACATTTTTGGGCTCCAACCTGAACTAGAAAGAGTCATATTTTGAGCACCTCTTCATGTTTGATCAAGGACTTTTTGCTGTTTGAGGTCTTCTCCTCACCCTTTGTGCTTAATATCTCTTTTAGGGCCATTTTTGCATGATAGATTAGCCCTATTTGTGTTCATTTTTGAGATTTGTCATAAACTAAAAAAAGTCTCATTTTTACATTATCTTCATGTTTTATTAATGGCATTTTCTTGTTTGAGGTCAGATGCTTCCTTGTATGCTTGATTGTCCCTTATTTTGAGCCCTACACCTAAGCTCTTGTTGCATGCTTGGTTTGACTTTCTAGCCACTGAAATCTAGTGGATTTTCAGTGGCTAGCACACTGTTTTGAGCCTCCAAATCAGGCGGGGGTGACCCCCTCTTTCCAGGGTCAATTTGGTGAGTTTTGGGACTACCATATTTGATTTTCAGAGTTCATTTGGCTATGCTAAGTGTCCATCTTGTATGTGCTTAAGAATCCCTCGCATAGCCCTCTAAAGGAGCTCATCATTTTTGCATCTGTTGGCTTCATTTCAGTGGCTATTTGGGCCTATTTTCACATGTTTTGTTCACTGATTTTTGCTGGTTTGGTGAGATTCCATATGCTTCACACACTTGCCATGTAAACCATGTTTGCTAGTCAAAGTTGCATGCTACTTTAGTCCATCTTACTAGCACTTTTTGGCCATGCTTTAAACTAGAAATGTTCATATTTTGGGACAGTCTTGGCTCTGTCTTCATGCTTCATGATCCAATAATGCATGCTTTGTATAGCTATAAGTCATTCAGTGTGCCTAGTTTCGAGTTGCGGGCTTCATCTCATGCACCGGGTGCCATTTTTCCATGTTTTGGGGCTGTTTGGCATCATACTTCAGTGCTGAAATTTGCATGTTCATATGCCATGTTTCATCATTTTCCATTCTTAGTTAGAGTTACGTGTTGTATCTTAAGATCGGTCCATGCATTGGACATGTTTGTCTGCATTTCGGTTGCCTCATTTCCATCTTATTGGCCACTGATGTGAGTGTGGCTGAGGTCCACTCACATTGGTATAAGTCCATCCTGCATTGGCATGCCATGTTTCAATGCGTTGTGCATGTTATGTTGTTAGCATTGTGTGTGCCATGTAGTTGCATTGCATGTTCGTATGTTTGTTTGCATGCTTAGGTCGCATGTGCATCGTTGTGCATTCCCTTGCCTCTTGATCAACCATGATAGGGGTTGGGGCCCTTTGATGTGTTTTGTGCTTGCATTTCATTTGATATCAAAGTTGCACACTTGGCTTTTGGGCCATCATGCATTGAAGTACGTGATTGATGGCCCGAGGGTCGAGGGCCATGCTCTCTTGAGTCCATTGCATGATAGGGAGAATGACCATGCATACATTGCTTTGAATTTCCTTGCCATGCACTGTCTGCCCTCTGCTGCTGTCAAAAACAGGTTCTGTAGGAATCTTTGGCCGGCCGGCCACGTATACTGCCGATCGGCCATTCATTATTTGCCGATGGATTTAAAAATGGTCGATAACCATCCGGACATGGCCGGTGGAAATTCCACTTGGCCGGTGATGCTCCCCAGTGTCCAGAGAGCGCACCTTGGGAGTTGCACAATTTTCGGAGGAGCAAGGCAGTGTAAACAGAGGCAACAGTGGCATGGTACGGATTTTTGGGCAAGACGAGTCAAGCATGCATCATCCACGCATTTCGAGGCTGGGGCTGTGGCCACTTTAATTCTTTGTTTAAATTGTTAATTAATTGGAACTTTTGTAATAATTAATTTAGCACTATTCATTCAGACTGTGATATTTATTCGGACCCTCCGAGCGAGGGCAATTGTGTAATAAGCGTGCGTGAGTGTGTGTATGTCTTCCAACCCCACGTCTTTCTTCGTTTTTATTTACCCGCTTATGATGGTAGACTAGGGCATATTTAAATTAGCATACCTGCGTGCATTCATACATTTGTCTTGCATACACCAGGCTCGGCACATCATGCTAACTGCATTGTATTTCAATTCCAAGTTGAATACTTGTTAGTTGTAGCATTTCGTATGCCATCTTTAGAATAGCCGAGCCTTCTATAGTTGCATTTTTGCATGTGTTGCATTAGGCATTTCTGTATAGTTAGGATCATGCATAGATTTCTAATTATTTTCTGTTTTGGGTTGGAGTACTCGGTAAGTTTTATGCTTTAGCATACCGCATGCGTGTGAGTGTTGCCACAATAGCATGATTACCCTGAGGCTAGCTGCTTATGTGATATAACTGCTTGAATGCCTGTGGATGGAGGTTGAATTACCTAAATTGGAATAATGCATTAAAACTGTGAGTTTTAAGCCCACTAGATAGTGGCAAAACCATCTTTTCTAAAGCCCACCTGAGGGTGGCAAAACCTACATTTCAGCCTACTTGCGAGTAGCAAACCATTTTCAAAACAAGCGTGAAATGTTTTGTTCCAATTTAGGCAATTTGGTCTATACTTGTTTGTTGTGCGCATAACATAGTAATTCTAGGCTAATAACCAAAATAAGAACACATAACGTTTTCAAAAACGGATATCACGGTTAGTATAGGCCGATCTTCGGATCGGGCGAGAGGGGGTGCTCATAGCTGACCTTCCCCAATCATACCCAAGCTCCCGAGCCGAGGCAACTTTGGTGATGACGGACACGTGGCCTTTGGCACCGAGTCAGGGTTTCCTAAATTCCCCCATAAAAATATTTAAATGGCGACTCTGTATCTGGCAAAGCAGTTCATGTTTGGCACTTCTTTCTAAAAATCTGTTTTCCAAAACGATTTACCGGATTTGGACTCTTTGGTTCAGATTAAGAACCGTGACACAAATTGAGTCCGAACTGTAGCGAGGCCCACGGGCGCGTCTAGAGTTTCTGGCGACTCCACTGGGGAGAGAGCTTGACTCGAACTCGTGCTATCCTGTTTTGATTTCATTTATGTGTCTCTTTGCATTGCATGTGCATTGGTGCGCCTAAGACACCGTGTTTGCCATCTGCCATTCCTGAACGGTTTGCCGGAGGCTTGACTTCGTCAAAGCATGCCATAAAGCTGACCGGTTGTGGGCTCTGATAGTATGGGAACACAAACCCCGGTTTTACCGAGGCACCCTTTTCGACCATTCGACCTAGTGCATATCGAAATCCATAGTGACCATTCCAAAATAGGACATGTTCCTTACCCGATGTTAGGTTGTTCGAAAACTGCTGCGTGCATAGTGAAACCCTAGCCCCTGACAAAAATAGGACAGGGAAACCCTACCCCTCCATATGCGTGTTTTGGCTCTCTTTACTTGCTATGTGTTTTTAGAGTGTATCTATGCAGGGGAACACACATATCAGTTCGCAAGTCAGAGTGTCAGGCCTGCGGGCATCAGTGTTTTTGGGAATCAGTCATCTATGGGTATCAGATTCAGACTTTGGGACAGCGATTTGGAAATGGTGATCAGTGATTAAGGAATAGTACATTCAGCTTGTGGGCAATTTGTTGTGATACCCAACTGCATGTTGTGTTTATTTTACGTTGTTACGCTGTCCAATTGCCCATTTATTTATTTGCTTTATTTATATTTTTACTAGGTAGTCGAACACAATTGCTTTTGACCTAGTAGATATTCCCCAAGCACTCTGGATTAGAGGTCGTCGGCTCCAACGATCTGAGGATCTGGTAGACGAACAACCAGTGTACCACTCTCTACCCCCGGTTACTAGATGGAGGACAGCTTGGCAGAGGGCATCAGTTCAACAGTCAGTACAGAGGGCTTTATCTACCCCACCTGTGTACGGTAGGGATTAGGATTCTGCTTCTTCCACAGAAATGGAACATATACCGATAATTCAGTCAGAGCAGAACAGTATGGCCAATTTAGAGGAGATGGTGCGCCAGCTCCAAGAGAGTACGAAAATGATGTAGCAGGATGTTGTCCGACAGGTAGAGTTCGCCAACCAGCAGGCCACGGTTATGAATGAACAAGAAGAGTTAATCGTCAGGTTACAGCAGCAAACCGGAGCATCTGCTTCGCAACAAGTTCCTCCCCCGCCAGGAATTCCCACCCCCGGGGAGACAGCTAATGTTCAGAATGATACGGACATTCCCACGGGACCACCCCTACCCCTGATCCTACCCCGAATCCAATCCCAATTATCCAAAACACCCACCAACCTACCGAAATCTCCCTTTGAGTTCGAGACAGATCCCACAGCATTGAAGTTGAGCAAGCTCGAAAAGCTGTTCAAAAGATCCCAGGGAGTCAAGACCATTCCTGACATCGAAGATGGATATACCGACACAGCTGTGACGCTGCCTGACAAATTCAAAATGCCGCACATTGATCGATTTGATGGGTCCGGGGACCCCATGGTGCACCTGAGATTGTTTTCAGACATCTTAAGGCCAATGGGTCTCAGCAGACTTCAGAAGCTGTCTCTGTTCGGCCGAACCCTGTTAGGTGTGGCGGCCATATGGTATGCCAAATTAGAAGATGATGTCAAGAGAAACTGGGACGAGATGGCCGAGGCCTTCATTACGCAATACTCATACAATACAGAAATTGAGATTACAACTCGTCATCTCGAGACAACGAGGCAAGAGCCTAAAGAGAGCTTCTCAGAATTCGTGACTAGATGGAGGGCCAAGTCTTCAATGATGACCCTAAGGCCTACAGACAGACCAGATTCGGATGATTGTGCGCAATCTTCAGCCGAAGTTGATGCAAAAGATGATTGTACTCCCCTTCCCTACCTTTTCTGATCTACATGAAATTGGAGTGCAGATTGAGGTTGCCTTAAAGCAAGGCTTAATTGATAATGACCGGGAGCAACCCCGAAGAACATTCAACCGCAACACTAATGCAGGCCCGAGCGGCACTACAACTACAAGAGCCTCCAAAGTAAGCATGGTCACCACCAACCCCCCTCCAAGAACCATGGCAGCTGCGCCATTCTCCGGCGCGTCCGGAAGCCATACCCAAACGGCCAAATACCCACCCAAAAACACAAGAACCTTCGCTCCACTGTATATGCCCTTATCCAAAGCTCTGGGGGTTTTAATCAGAAAAGGGCATTTGAAGCCCCTAGAACCACGGCCCTTACCAGAAAGACTTCCCCCTACCCACAACCCAGCCAAATATTGCGCATTTCACCAACAGCACGGTCATGACACCGATCTGTGCTTCCGACTACGTCATGAGATTCAAGATCTCATTGATAATGGGGTGATTCTGCCTCCCGAGAAACCCAATGTTACAACAAACCCTCTCCTCATACATAACCAAGCTCCACCGCCTAAAAAGATCAACTTCATCCAAACTGGGGTCGTGCCTTACGATCCTAGCATCTATATCACTCCTTCCCACCTGCCTAAACCAGAGGTACTCCTTCCCGACTGCACCGACTTGTGCATGATGGACATCTCCATGACCCGACCTAAGCCAACGATGGTGACTATCTAGAACAAGAGAGAGGAGATCCCAAAGGAGAAGAAGGTTGTTGAGTCAGAGTCTGCAGAATCTGGGAGTCGTGTTGAGAAGACATATAGCCCGGGTGACTACATTTCATCAATAGGCCAGGATGGGCCAGATGTGGAATTACCAACAGGGGGAGAACTGTGTGTGATCAAAGGGGATAGTCTGGGACAGGGAACAGATGATTTAAAGGTTGTGGAAGAAAACCTTGCCAATCTCCAGTTTTACAGTGACCAAGATCCAGGGGGCGCAACAGTCAACTGGTTTGACTATGACGAATCAGCAGAGGCTACTGGGTGGTTAGATGATCAACCAGATGTGGTGGAAGAGTTCCAACCAGGACAGAGTCCGACAGGGGCACGAATGTCGGTGATAGTCGAAAGAGTCAGAGAACAGAATACATTGCCGGAGAACGCCGATGCTAAGAATTCCGCTCGGGATTGGAGCATTCTGAATGCAGGAATTATTGAGCAGCCAGCTGTGTTGATATGGTCAGAACAAGAAAGATTTGAAGATCCCGCGAGAATCAGAAAGGCAAAGGCCCATGTAGGGACTGAAATTGTTGTGTGCGCAGGAACAGAGAATGCTGCGAGCATAGAGGTAGAAGGTACTGCGAGTACGAGAACAATCATACCAAAACTGGACAGGTGTCTGTCGACTGCTGATGGAATGTGGTGGGAAGAGGAGGATTTATGTCTTGCCTATACGGACGAAGATTAGGGGAACAACCAACCCGATAACACCTGGTACCTTGGAGAAGTCGACCACATGACGAGAAGCGGACGGTATTTCAAGCCCCCGCACCTAGACCAGCCGGAGGCATCTGGGAAAGATAAGGAAGCTGAGAGACAGAAAGAGAAGCAAGTCGAAGAAGAGGCTGTACTAAAGCAGTTAAAAAAGATACAAGCAGACATCTCCATCTGGGGACTGCTTATGGCATCACGAGTGCACAGGCAGGCTGTCCTATCAGCCATAGACAAGGCAAAGCTTTCGATAGAAACTACACCAGAACAGCTAGTAGGCTTAGTTTTTTCGGGAGGAGCTACCCCGATGTTGACCTTTTCTGACAAAGAACTGCCACCTGAGGGTGCGAACCACAACAAGCCACTCTACATCTACGTGGAGTGCAGAAACAAATGGATACCCGTGGTGCTTGTCGACACAGGGTCCGCCATCAATGTATGTCCAGCAAGGACTGCCTATGCAATTGGCTTGAAGACCGCGGACTTCGTACCAATAGCCCAGGTGATTCGGGCATACGACAATACAAGTTGAGAAGTCATGGGAACAGTGAAGATCCAGACCAAGGTTGGGCCAGGGCAGCATGAAATTGACTTTCACATCCTAGAGGTTCCCGCCACTTTCAATCTACTCTTGGGGCGGTCGTGGCTGCATCAAGTCAAAGCAGTTTCTTCTACCTTGCATCAAATGGTGAAATACCCCTATGGAAAGGGAGTAGCCATTGTTTTTGGGAATTCATCGATCCATGCACCGCCGGAAGTATCTACGCCAGTTTTGGAAATTGAGCACAGCATAGAAGACGTGTTTATGTCAGGTTTCACCCTTGCTGAGGCTCAGGTTGTACAAAACATCATGGCTGCTAACGAGGGGGTATATGTTAGTGCTCAAGCAGTATACCTCATGAACAAGCTTCAACATATCCTCGGGATGGGATTAGGAAAGAGCGACCGGAAGGGCGTCGCAACATTGGCCTAGGTGCCACATAACCCACATACCTTTGGCTTGGGTTATCTGCCCACCAAAAAGGATTGGGTGAAGAAAGCAAAGGAAATGGCCGGAAGAGCCAGTGCGAAACAGATGGGGAAGCCTTTTGACTTAATGCACCGGCCCATTCAGGGTACCCTAAACGGACGCTTCGTCCGGGAGGGGGAGGACTTTCCGTTCTGTGGCTTCCCAGAGTCGTGGCTGGACGCAGAGAGGAAGCGCGTGCCAGGGTTTGAGGTTTTCTTTGACCTGCAGTTACCTGGGGATGACATTGCCGAAGAGCACACAGACCCATTAGCTGAGACTGAGCAGAGTAAGGAAGTGCAGTCTGAGGACGCTGAAAATGAAATGGTGGTAGCACTGGCATGTCTACTTTCAGATCCTCCGATCGACCATAAGTGCTTGGGGGATAACTTCTCGGTATGCATGATCAGGAATGAAACGGCCGCAGGCCTACCATCAACTATTTTGGATGCATCCATCGTACCCTCTCTCGTTTGGCAATACGAAGAGGGATTTTTATCAAATAGCATCGGGTCAGGTAGTGAGCCAGAATCTGATTCCACCGAGTCTTGTGAGTCGGAATCAGGTTCCAGCTCAATTGAGTCTGAGTCCGGTATTCCTGGGGGTGATAACCCGGATGCCACAGTCCTGTCCAGGTCATCTTTTTCTTTCTCCTTTGAGTCTGTTGTGACAGAAGAATCGAACGGTTTGGAAATACTTAATGAGAATAATGTGGATGTGGTTTCCGAGTACTTTTCTGTGCCTTTGATATATTGCTTAAATCAGGACTTTCAAAATTTTGACGAAAATGACGAGCAAGAAATTCCTCCGATTTTGCAACGATTAATTGATCAAGAGCAGGAAAGATTTGTTAAACCTTTAGTTGATGAAATCACTACTGTGAATATTGGTACTGAGAAGGACCCGCGGCTGGTGCAAATCGGGTCCACGTTGTCTTCGGAGGAATGCGAGCGCTTAGTCACTTTATTAAAAGATTTCAAAGATGTTTTCGTGTGGTCCTACGAAGACATGCCTGGAATCGATCCTGAGATTGTACAACACCGGATCCCTCTTGACCCCGAGGCCCGACCTGTCATACAGAAACTCAGAAGGATTCGTCCAGACTGGGCCATCAAAATTAAGGAAAAAGTCACCAAGCAAATCGATGCAGGCTTCCTGCTGGTATCTGAATACCCGACTTGGTTGGCCAACATTGTTCCAGTACCGAAGAAAGATGGCAGGATCCGAGTATGCATGGACTTCAGGGATTTGAACAGAGCTCATTCGAAGGACAACTTCCCCTTGCCATATATTGATGAGTTGGTAGATTTTACGGCAGGGCATGCTTTGCTTTCATTTATGGATGGCTTCTCAGGTTACAATTAGATAGTGATGGCACCCGAAGACCAGGAGAAGACTGCTTTCACCACCCCGTGGGGGACATACTGCTACAGAGTGATGCCGTTTGGGTTGAAGAATGCTGGAGCTACATATCAACGGGCCGCGACCACGATATTGCATGACATGATCCACAAAGAGGTGGAGGAGCACGTGGATGACATGATTGTCAAGTCCAAAGAAAGAGAAGGCCACTACACCGCCTTGCAAAAGTTCTTCCAAAGGATCAGAGAATTCCGGCTGCGACTGAATCCTCAGAAGTGTACGTTCGGTGTTACGGCGGGAAAAATGCTACGGTTTCTGATTACACAAAGGGGCATCGAAGTCGACCCTTCCAAAATCAAGGCCATCCTAGAAATGCCACCACCAAGGACTGAAAAGGAGGTGCGAGGCTTTCTGGGTAAAGTGCAATTCATAAGACGGTTTATTTCAAAATTAACCTTAACTTGTGAACCACTTTTTGGTCTCCTGAAGAAAAGAAAGAAATTCCAATGGGACGACTGATGCCATGCTGCTTTTGAACAGATCAAAGAATATTTACAGAACCCACCCGTGTTGTCACCGCCAGAGCCGAGGAAACCGTTGATATTGTACCTCTCAGTGACTGAGACCACAATGGGCTGCATGCTCGCGCAAGAATCAGAGGACAAAGTGGAAAGAGCCATCTACTATCTGAGCAAGAAAATGCTAGAGTATGAGACTCGCTACACACTGTTGGAGAAGGCTTGCTTAGCTTTAGTATGGGCTACCAGGAAGCTGCGGCACTACTTATTTGCTCACTCTGTAATGTTGGTTTCACGACTCGATCCCATCAAATATCTTTTCGAGAAACCAGCACTTACGGGTAGGCTAGCTCGTTGGTTGTTGTTGCTCTCCGAATTTGACCTGAAACATATAACACGCAAGTCAGTCAAGGGAAGAGCAGTGGCAGAGTTCTTAGCCGATCATCCAGTCGAAGGAGGTGAAGCAGTTGAGTACTTATTCCTAGATGAAGCCATTTTGCACATCGACGACGAATATTGGACGATGTACTTTGACGGAGCATCAAATCAATACAGGTATGGGGTAGGAGTGTTACTGATAGCACCCGACAATTCCCGTATCCTTCTAGCCTTCAAACTCCGGTTCAAAGTCTCGAACAACGAAGCAGAATATGAGGCATGCATTGCCGGTCTAGAAGAAGCCCTGGAACTAGGGGCAAGACAGTTGCACGTCATCGGGGACTTGAACCTTGTTGTGTCTCAAGCAAAAGGAGACTGGAAAGTCAAAGAAGAAAAGATGATGATGTATCACCGGACCTTGGACTTGTTAATTCCTCGGTTTGAGAAGCTAAATTTTGCTCATCTACTAAGAGAGAACAACAGGTTCGCAGATTCTTTAGCAACTCTATCTTCCATGACAGACATCCCGTCCGGAGTCCGGATGCGTCCCGTCATCATTGACCAGAAATTTGCGCTAGCCTACGAGTCAATTGCTGCTATAGATAAGGTTCAAGACGAAAACCCCTGGTATTACAACATTTGGAATTTCTTGGAGAAGGAAGCATACCCGCCAGGGGTAAATGCCAAGGATAACAGGGCAATCAAAAGAATGGCCGTTCAGTTCATCATCTGCAGAGGTAAATTGTACAAGTGAGGTCATCTGGGAATGCAGAAGCTATGCGTTGAAGTTGAAGAATCAAAACGCCTGATGGAGGCCATCCATGGAGGAGAATGTGGAGCACATATGAATGGGGTAATGCTAGCGCGGAAGATCCTCAGACAGGGTTACTACTGGTCCACCATGGAGGAGGATTGTATCGGCTTTGTTCGGCGATGCCACAAATGCCAGATCCATGCGAATCGCATGAACATTCCGCCGTCGAAGCTGTACAATATGACTTCGCCATGGCCATTTTCAGTTTGGAAAATTGATGTGATCGGGGCTGTTACTCCGAAGGGTCGAATGGGCACGAGTTCATCCTTGTCGCGATAGATTACTTTACGAAGTGGGTCGAGGCCCAATCTTATGCGGTGTTGAAGGCTTCACATGTTGCGAAATTCATCAGAAACAACATCATCTGCCGTTTTGGGGTCCCAAACGAGATTATTTCAAACAATGGTTCCCATTTCAAGAAGGAGGTAATTGATTTGTTAAAGAAATACAATGTGGCTTTCCATAAGTCGTCCACATACCGCCGTAGACCAACGGAGCAGTTGAGGCCGCCAACAAGAACATCAAGCACATACTGCAGAAGATGGTGGAAACCTACCGGGATTGGCCAGATAAGCTGTCGTTTGCTCTGTGGGGCTAGAGGACTTCAATTAGAACTTCTACCGGAGCGACTCCGTATTCATTGGTTTATGGGATGGAGGCCGTTCTACCTATCGAGATTGAGGTTCCATCATTGCGAGTATTAGTTGAGTGTCAAATAGCTGAAGCAGATTGGCAGCAGAGCAGGTTTGAGGAACTCATCCTCTTTGATGAGAGAAGACTGAAAGCACTGTACCATGTCCAAGGTTATCAGCGCAGAATTGCTCGGGCTTTCAACAAGAAAGTCAAGTCCAGAAATCTAAAGGAAGGAGATTTGGTGCTCAAGGACAACTGAGCTCCCATCCACGACCCAAGGGGCAAGTTCAGACCCAATTGGACTGGTCCCTACATCATCAAATCTATCTGGTCAGGTGGAGCTGTGGTTCTGATGGATCTAGATGGCCTAGAGTACTCCCAACCGATCAACGTGGACAATTATCCCTGAGAGGCTTGCTAGGCCGAAAACCTGAAAGGGCGACCTAGGCAAAAGTTAGAGCATTGAAAAAATTGGAAAATATAAAAAAAAAAAAAAAAAAAAAAAAAAAAACTGAGCTCGCAAGGTTGAAAACCCGCAAAGGGCCGCCTTGGCAAAAATTAGAGCGTAAAAGGAGAGTGAAAATACTCGAGTGAACCTAAGCCTGAACTACGTAAGGCTTGATTCCCATCTTTGGGATACGTAGGCAACTTCATCCTGAAGTTCAGCCATAAACTTTTCCCCGATCAACTTTGTCCATTTGATCATCTCGGTCATTTTTGTCTATTCAGCATTCAAAAGCTTCAGTGCTGATCTCCGGTGCAGTACTTTTCAGCCTAGGGGCAACTTTCTGTTGCCATGCAATGTTGCGGTACTATTCAGACTAGGGGCAACTTTCCAGTTGCCGGGATCCGGGGTTGTGCATCTCAGTGACAGATTTCAGGCGTGTCCAGTTCTGATCCATATCGGAAATAGTTTTGATAAAAGTTGACTTTATTCAAATTAATCTTTTTACAACTAAGACCATCTCTAGACCAAAACGGGAAATTTTCAGTACCATAACCTTCAAAGTTCATTGATTTCAGTACAGAGTCCTCCTGCTCTTGCATACAAATTGAAGTTGTTGTTTATTACATTCATAAGGAAAACTTGAAAGTACTAATAAAGCAATAAATCCGGAGCATAGCCAAGTCAGGTGTTCCTGCGCCCCCTCCCAGAGCTGGTCGAAACCCTCGGTGCCAAGCTGGGCCCAATCTGTGCCTCCTCATCAAGCCAATCTATGCATTCATCAGACAAAGTACAACTGAAAGTAGGAGCAGGGGCCAGGAGTTCTCTAGTCCTCCACGCTGCAGCCTGCCGAGCAAGTTGCGCACCTCGAAACGAAAAGGCTGCCGGATATTCTATCCCCTCTACAGGGCAAATCTGGTCATGGCTGAACTGGCGTCAAAACTGGAATGGGAAATAGAACACGCAGTGGGTCAAGCCAATCAACTGAATCCCGATTTGTCGGGACATGCTGTAGCCCATTGCCGGTAGATTAAGCCAAGGGCACCACCAAGCAATGCGGTCTGCGGACAGGCTGCACATCCAATCAAACCACCATCCCTCGTCAAGGGCATTGACTAGACGTTGCCTGAAGAAGTAGCCGCGAGCGGAAAATGCTGGGCAATAGTCCACAACCTGCAACTTATCCATCAACCACACCTAGGAAGGGATGAAAAATGAGAGAATAAAGAATAGAGAGAAGTACGATGATAGAAAAGTGAGAAAAAGGATTTTATGAAAAAAAAAAAACCGAGCTTGAGGGTCGAGTGATGTGAGCAATACATATGTAAGATTGGGTGGGAAACATTGCCTGCAGCAGTAATGGACTCCCCACAAATCTGGTCGTCTCTCAACGATAAAAGGCGTCTAAGCCCATCAACGTCTCTGCCAGAGTCATGGCAATGCAGCTCTTGCCCTCTTTCAAGCCTAGGGCAACCTCGATCAATTGGACGCTAGATCCCCCGGAGCCTGAGGAAAACAGAAAATGAGATAGCATGCACAAACAGAGGGCATGTCGCCGGAAGCTTTGCCAATGATGGTCGCCGCGGTCACCGGTATCTGAAAACTGATGAATCAAACTCGGAATATCTAGCATTCCGTCACAAATCAGAGATCGAGCGTCATACATAGTGAGTCCACACATTCGCCCTAAGCTCTGAACATGACCAAAGTTAAGCTGGGGTAAGATCTCCTCGTCACGCTCAGATTCCATTAAAGCTTGAAAATCTTCAAAGGTAGGGCATACCTCTTGCCCGCTAAAGCTAAAGACATGAGTCAGCGACTCAGAGTGAATAGAGCATTTATGCCGAAACCCCGAAAATTCAGCTTTTCCGAGCCATCCAAGTTGTTAATCCAGGACGAGAGATTCTGGGCAAGAAATCCCTCCATTTCCAGCAAATCAGTGTTGAATTGAGTAGAACTACGAAGCTGGGGCCTTTTGTAGGGGATAAGATTGAGTGCAGGACAGGTGTCAACATTCTGGTGATTCTTTCATTCACGGCCGGCCGGCCAAATATAGTGCCGACCGACCACCACTTTTGGCCGGTGACAAGTTATCATGGCCAATGGCCTCCACCCCTGGCCGGTGGTCTTCCTCCTTGTTCTATGAACTGTTTATGCGGAGAATTTGGGGAATGCCACCACTTCCAAGGCCCTCCGATGATGGATTTTGCGGCGTCACGCCCATTTGCTTATCGAGTTGTTGTAAATTTGCTTATCGAGTTGTATTTCACTCTTTTCAAGTCTTCGTTGCTTGTCGAGCTGTACTCACATATGGCTAGCTTATTGAGTTTCCTTACTTTGCTTGTCGAGTTGTAAGTCAGTTCACTACCTGATTATTACGATGCGAATGCTCAATTTTCAAACCGAGTTCAATTTCTTTCACATTGTTACGTGATACCATGCGATGCGATGCTTAGGAAGCACAAATGTAACATCATTTTGATCAAAATGGTTGTTTCATTTCCCTCATGTGTTTTGCAAAATACACATTTTTGAAACGGTAAAACCTGCTTAAGGCAGTGTAATGTGTTCAAACTACTAGTAAAAAGGAAAGTAAAGCAAAAAGAAGAGCAGGGCAGCAAAGTATCGGAACTGATACTGGTAACCTCCCCTTGTGGTCAACGCACCTCCCGCGCCCTTGTTCGGGTCAACTATGTGGTTTGGCACCTTCATTACTCAAGACAGTGCAAGAAAATACACTTTCGGAACATTAGTAGGCCTTCGAGTTGACCTCAAGCCGTGTCTTCTATGAGCGATGCTCGGTACACGCAAGGAACGTCCCTTCCCGTATCCTTTTCGTATCTTGTGAATTCTACAAATCACTTCAATTATACCATGTTACAGTGATTGGCATTTCAACATCATGAATAACTGGTCCTTGCCATCTTTCAAGTTTCTATACACATTGCATGCGTTTTTGCGTTATGCTTTACTTACATGTGTTCATGTTCCTTTTATACACATTGCATGCATTGTCGCGTTATGCTTTACTTACATGTGTTCAAGTTCCTTTTTATACACATTACTTGCGTAGACCGCATGCTTTACTTACATGTGTTCAATTTCAAGTTTCTATACACATTGCATGCGTTGTCGCGTTATGCTTTACTTACATGTGTTCAAGTTCCTTTTATACACATTGCATGCGTTGTTGCGTTATGCTTTACTTACATGTGTTCAAGTTCCTTTTATACACATTGCATGCGTTGTTGTGTTATGCTTTACTTACATGTGTTCAAGTTCCTTTTATACACATTGCATGCGTTGTTGTGTTATGCTTTACTTACATATGTTCAAGTTCCTTTTATACACATTGCATGCGTTGTTGCGTTATGCTTTACTTACATGTGTTCAAGTTCCTTTTATACACATTGCATGCGTTGTTGCGTTATGCTTTACTTACATGTGTTCAAGTTCCTTCTATACACATTGCATGCGTTGTTGCGTTATGCTTTACTTACATGTGTTCAATTTCAAGTTTCTATACACATTGCTTGCGTAAACCGCATGCTTTACTTACATGTGTTCAAATTTCTTCATACACATTGTGCACGTTGTCACGTGTTCGTTACTTACATATGTTTGTGCTTTCACAGCATTGTTATGCGTCCCACTCAACTTGCGTTGTCACGCACTTTCGATTGCATGTTATGCATACTGCTAACAATATCTGTACCTGTTAAGCTTTCTTTCTTTCAAGTACAATATTGTATGTACGGTTCATTTGAAGCTGGTGTAACCAGATGAACCGCGCAGGTATTGTATTTTCCGAGTGAGGCGTATCGAGAATTACATCCTTTCTGCATTGTAGTGTAGTTTGGTGTATGCTAGCTTAAAACTGTCGCATGTTATGGTTCGTTATAGCTTTCTTTGCATGATCATAAGTTATGTTCAGCTTTGTGCATTGTCATGCATTTTGCCCCTGCCTTCGAGCGCATATCTTGTCTGTCTTCCATGTTTGTCTAAGTCTTCGGCCTTGTCAAAAATGGGTCGTCTCTGGGTTTTGACATTCACTCCCGTCATTTTTATGACTTTCGAGTTCTGTCAAAGAGGGGCAACTGTAGACACCCCATTTTTGACCGTCCTTAAGACTTGGACGTCACAGCGTGAACACTCGGTGATCATCCATGTTTGTGTTCGTCTTGAGTTCCCGGAGGCCTCGGCTGCACGCCTTGCCTCAGAATCTCTCGACTCGACTGCTTTGTGTCTGGTTTTGCACCAAGAGCTTGTGGATGTGTTCCTAAGGACATGGGGGAGCCTGTCAACCAAGTCTCCTGCCCACCGGCCACCTTGATTTTCAATCGGCCAAATGTGATGGCCGGCCAGCCAATTTGACTGCCGGTCAACCACTTTGATGGCCGGCCGGCCAAATGTGGTTTTCAACAGATATTTCTGTAGACAGTTGGCAGCTGTCATTCCAGGCCATACCCCAGCCCATGCCTGGACATGGGAGCTCTGAGGAGCTGTAGATTGATATATTTCTCTATCAATCAAGCTTCTTTTCACAAAAAAAAAGACACAAGGAGAGAAGAAAAGAGAGATACAACTTGGAGAAAGAAGAATTTGCTCTCTCTCTGAAAAAATTCTCAGCTCTCTCCCTATCTCTCTCTCCCAAACCCTTCAAATCATAAGGTTCTTGCACCCTTTACACTACACCTCCAAGCCTACGACCCCCATACTCCATTCCAGCAACTTGAGGTTGATTTCCAGAGGCTAGAAGCTCATTTCCTTGGACCAAAAGTTGTTGTGTTGTTGTTCTACAAGGGTAAGCTCCTATGTTCCCCTTTTTTGCACTATTTTGCTCTATGTTTTAGCTCCTTTTGCTTACATTTTTGGGCTCCAACCCAAACTAGAAAGAGTCATATTTTGAGCTCCTCTTCATGTCTGATCAAGGACTTTTTGCTGTTTGAGGTCTTCTCCTCACCCTTTGTGCTTAATCTCTCTTTTAGGACCATTTGTGCATGATAGATTAGCCCTATTTGTGTTCATTTTTTAGATTTGTAATAAACTAAAAAAAGTCTCATTTTGACATCATCTTTATGTTTTATTAATGGCATTTTCTTGTTTGAGGTCAGATGCTTCCTTGTATGCTTGATTGTCCCTTATTTTGAGCCCTACACCTAAGCTCTTGTTGCATGCTTGGTTTGACCTTCTAGCCACTGAAATCTAGTGGATTTTCAGTGACTAGCACACTGTTTTGAGCCTCCAAATCAGAGGGGGGTGACCCCCTCTCTCCTTGACTTGTTTGGTGGTCATTTTGGCCTCCCAAAGAGACCCTATATTGCATACTTTGAAGCCACTTTCCAGGGTCAATTTGGTGAGTTTTGAGACTACCATATTTGATTTTCAGAGTTCATTTGGCTATGCTAAGTGTCCATCTTGTATGTGCTTAAGAATCCCTCGCATTGCCCTCTAAAGGAGCTCATCATTTTTGCATGTGTTGGCTTCATTTCAGTGGTTATTTGGGCCAATTTTCACATGTTTTGTTCACTGATTTTTTCTGGTTTGGTGAGATTCCATATGCTTCACACACTTGCCATGTAAACCATGTTTGCTAGTCAAAGTTGCATGCTACTTTAGTCCATCTTACTAGCACTTTTTGGCGATGCTTTGAACTAGAAATGTTCATATTTTGGGACTGTCTTGGCTCTGTCTTCATGCTTCATGATCAAATAATGCACGCTTTGTATAGCTATAAGTCATTCTGTGTGCCTAGTTTCGAGTTGCGGATTTCATCTCATGCATCGGGTGCCATTTTTCCATGTTTTGGGGCTGTTTGGCATCATACTTCAGTGCTGAAATTTGCATGTTCGTATGCCATGTTTCATCATCTTCCATGCTTAGTTAGAGTTGCGTGTTGTGTCTTAAGATCGGTCCATGCATTGGACATGTTTGTGTGCATTTCGGTTGCCTCATTTCCATCTTATTGGCCACTGATGTGAGTGTGGCTGAGGTCCACTCACATTGGTATAAGTCCATCCTGCATTGGCATGCCATGTTTCAATGCGTTGTGCATGTTATGTTGTTAGCATTGTGTATGCCATGTAGTTGCATTGCATGTTCGTATGTTTGTTTGCATGGTTAGGTCGCATGTGCATCGTTGTGCATTCCCTTGCCTCTTGATCAACCATGATAGGGGTTGGGGCCCTTTGATGTGTTTTGTGCTTGCATTTCATTTGATATCAAAGTTGCACACTTGGCTTTTGGGCCATCATGCATTGAAGTACGTGATTGATGGCCCGAGGGTCGAGTGCCATGCTCCCTTGAGTCCATTGCATGATAGGGAGAATGGCCATGCATACATTGCTTTGAATTTCCTTGCCATGCACTATCTGCCCTCTGCTGCTGTCAAAAACAGGTTCTGCAGGAATCTTTGGCCGGTCAGCCACCTATACTACCGATCGGCCATTCATTATTTGCCGATGGATTTAAAAATGGTCGATAACCATCCGGACATGGCCGGTGGAAATTCCACTTGGTCGGTGATGCTCCCCGGTGTCCAGAGAGTGCACCTTGGGAGTTGCACAATTTTCGGAGGAGTAAGGCAGTGTAAACAGAGGCAACAGTGGCATGGTACGGATTTTTAGGCAAGACAAGTCAAGCATGCATCATCCACGCATTTTGAGGCTGGGGCTGTGGCCACTTTAATTCTTTGTTTAAATTGTTAATTAATTGGAACTTCTGTAATAATTAATTTAGCACTATTCATTCGGACTGTAATATTTATTCAGACCCTCCGAGCGAGGGCAATTGTGTAATAAGTGTGCGTGAGTGTGTGTATGTCTTCCAACCCCACGTCTTCCTTCCCTTTTATTTACCCGCTTATGATGGTAGACTAGGGCATATTTAAATTAGCATACCTTATGCTATGCATGCGTGCATTCATACATTTGTCTTGCATACACCAGTCTCGGCACATCATGCTAACTGCATTGTATTTCAATTCCAAGTTGAATACTTGTTAGTTGTAGCATTTCGTATGCCATCTTTAGAATAGCCAAGCCATCTATAGTTGCATTTTTGCATGTGTTGCATTAGGCATTTCTATATAGTTAGGTTCATGCATGGATTTCTAATTAGTTTCTGTTTCGGTTTGGAGTACTCGGTAAGTTTAATGCTTTAGCATACCGCATGCGTGTGAGCGTTGCCGCAATAGCATGATTACCATGAGGCTAGCTGCTTATGTGATATAACTGCTTGAATGCCTGTGGATGGAGGTTGAATTACCAAAATTGGAATAATGCATTAAAACTGTGAGTTTTAAGCCCACTAGATAGTGGCAAAACCGTCTTTTCTAAAGCCCACTTGAGGGTGGTAAAACCAACATTTCAGCCTACTTGCGAGTAGCAAACCATTTTCAAAACAAGCGTGAAATGTTTTGTTCCAATTTAGGCAATTTGGTCTACACTTGTTTGCTGTGCGCATAACATAGTAATTCTAGGCTAATAACCGGAATAAGAACACATAACGTTTTCAAAAACGGATATCACGGTTAGTAGAGGCCGATCTTCGGATCGGGCGAGAGGGGGTGCTCATAGCTTACCTTCCCCAATCGTACCCAAACTCCCGAGCCGAGGCAACTTTGGTGATGACGGACACGTGGCCTTTGGCACCGAGTAAGGGTTTCCTAAATTCCCCCATAAAAATATTTAGGTGGCGACTCTATATCTGGCAAAGCAGTCCATGTTTGGCACTTCTTTCTAGAAATCTGTTTTCCAAAATGATTTGCCAGATTTGGACTCTTTGGTTCAGATTAAGAACCGTGATACAAATTGAGTCCGAACTGTAGTGAGGCCCACGGGCGCGTCTACAGCGGGCTCTGCCACGACGGGAACACAAACCTCGATTTTTACCGGGGCACCCTTTTTTGACCATTCGACCTAGTGCATATCGGAAATCCATAGTGACTATTCCAAGCTAGGACAGGTTGCTTACCTGATTGTTGGCTGTTTGAAACCACTGCGTGCATAGTGAAACCCTAGCTCTTGACAAAATAGGACAGGGAAACCCTATCCTAACACAGTGGTGTTTTGGCTCTCATATGCTTGTTATGTGCTTTTAGGGTACGCCTCTACAGGAATGCATGTATCAGTTTGCAAGTATGGATATTAGGCCTGCGGGCATCAGCATCAGTATATGGGAATCAGTTTTACCCGCGGGTATCAGATTCAGATTTGGGGCAGAGATCTTGGGAACAGTGATCAGTGGTTGAGAACGGTTCTTTCAGCTTGTGTTTGCCAACTGTGTGTTGTCTTCATTTAAGCTGTTATGCTGTCCGTTTTTCTGTTCATTATTTCCTTATTATGCTTTATTTATCTTTTTGCAAGGTAGTTTAGCACCATTGATTCTGACCAGGAAGATATCCTCCAAGCACTCTAGGTTAGAGGTCGTAGAGTTAATCGATCTAGGGATCTGATAGACGGACAAGCAGTGTTACTTTCTTTACCCTCGGTTACCTGACGAAGGTCAAAAAGGCGTAGTGTATCAGTGCAGCGGTCATCAGATAAGTGGTCTACCCAACCAGTGAATAGTCAGGCTGAGGTCTCAGTTTCCATTGCAGGGATAGATATACTAGTTATTCAGCTAGATCAGCATAACATGGCTAGAATGGAGGAGAGGATGCGTCAGCTCCAGGAAAGTATGAGAACTATACAGCAGGATGCTGCCCGTCAAGCGAAGTTTGCCAAGCAACAGGCCGAGGTCATTGCCCAACAGGCAGAGTTAATCGCCAAGTTACAGCAGCAAACCGGAGCATTTGCTTCACACTAAGTTCCTCCCCCACCAAGAGTACCAATACCCGGGGAGACACCAAATGTCCAGGAAGATACGGACGTTCTGACAAGGCCGGCTCCGCCACCAATCCTACCCCAGCTATCCAAAACACCTACCAACCTACCAGATTCTCCCTTTGAGTTTGAGGTGGACCCCATGGCATTGAAAGTGAGCAAGCTTGAAAAGCTGTTCAAGAAATCTCAGGGTGTGAAGCCCATTCCAAATATTGAGGATGGGTACACCAACTTGGCCGTGACGCTGCCAGATTGGTTTAAAATGCTGCACATCGACCGCTTTGACGGGTCTGGGAATCCTATGGTGCATTTACGGTTGTTTTCGGATATACTAAGGCCGATGGGCCTCTCTAACTTGCAGAAGCTTTCTTTGTTTGGCCAGACCTTGTCAGGTGTAGCGGCCATCTGGTATGCAAAACTAGAAGATTTCGTTAAGAGAAACTGGGAGGAGATGGCTGAGGCCTTCATAGTTCAATACTCCTACAATACACAGATCGAGGTCACAACCTGTGACCTTGAGACAACTACGCAAGAGCCAAAGGAGAGCTTCTCCGATTTTGTGACCCGGTGGAAGGCCAAGGCCTCGATGATGACCATTAGGCTTGTTGACAAAGATCAGATTCGGATGGTTGTGCGCAACCTCCAGCCCAAACTTATGCAGAAGATGATCATTCTCCCCCTCCCCACCTTTGCAGATTTACATGAAATAGGGGTGCAGATCGAAGATGCTATGAAGCAGGGCCTCATTGATAATGAGAGAGAACAGCCCAAGAGGACATTCAACCGCAGTACGAATACAGGCACAAGCAGTGCTACAGCTGCCAGAGCTTCAAATGCGAGTATGGTCACCACCACCACAACCCCAAGAACCCTTTCAGCTACACCATTCACCGGTGTGTCCAGAAGTAGCTCACAAACAACCAAGTTTCCACCCAGAGGCCAAAGAACCTTTACCCCACTATACATGTCTTTGTCTAAGGCTTTGGGGGTTTTGATCAAGAAAGGACACTTGAAGCCCCTAGAGCCGCGGCCATTGCCAGAAAAACTTCCCCCCTCCCACAACCTAGCTAAATACTGCGCATTTCACCAACAGCATGGTCATGACACCGGCCAGTGCTATAGATTGCATCACGAGATTCAGGATCTCATTGACAATAGGGTGATCGTGCCTCTCAGAGAAACTGAATGTCACAACCAATCCTCTCCCACCACATAACCAAGCTCCACCTCCCAAACGCATTAATTTGATCCAAACAGGGGTTGTGTCATACGACCCTAGTATATATATCACCCCTTCTCACCTACCCAAGTCGGAGGTGTTCATTCCTAACAACATTGACTTGTGTGTGTTGGACATCTCCCAAACCCAACCTGAAACGGTGGTGGTAGCTATCAAATATAGAAGTGGGTCGATAGCGGAGGCAGGTGAGAATGCAAATACAGAGCCTGAGAGGTCTGCAAGCTTCATGTACAACCTGAGCAGTTACATTACATTAGCAGGCCAGGCTAGGCCAAATATGGAATTGCCAGTGGAGGCAGAGATTTGTGTAGTGTGGGAGGATGGACTTAATCAGGGGTTGGATGACCTGGCAGAACTAGAAGAGGACATTACTAACCTTCAATTTTTCAACGAGCAAGATCTGGGTGACGTGACAGTCAACTGATTTGATTTGGACGGGGCAGCGGAGTCTACTGGGTGGCTTGATGACCAACCGGATGTTGTTGAACAACCTCAGCTAGAACAGGGTCCATCAGGGATAGGGACATCAACTGTGGCCGGAAGGGCAGGGAATCTGGATGTATCACCGGAGAGCGCCAGCGTTAAGAATTTCGGTCGAGATCCGGGCAATTTGAATATAGGAGACGTTGAACAGCAAGCTGCGATGAAGCAATCAGAGCGGGAAAGGATCGAGGATTCTGAGAGGACCAGAAAGGCCAAGGCCCCTGCGAGACAAAATGTGCTGTATGCACAGGAGCAAAACGTGCTGCGGGCATGGGAACGGAAGGTGTTGCGTACACAGGAATAGTTGTGATGGAGTCGGACAGGTGTCTGCCGGCTGCCGATGGCATGTGGTGGGAAGATAACGACCTATGTCTTGCCCACATAGATGAGGACTGGGGGAGTAACCAGTCGGATGATACTTGGTACATTGGCGAAATTGATCACATGACTAGGAGCGGGCGATATTTCAAACCCCCACACCTAGATCAACCAAAGGCGTCCGGGAAGGACAGGGAGGCAGACAAGAAGAAAGAAAAGCTACTCGAAGAAGAGGCAGTGCTGAAACAGCTTAAGAAGATACAAGCAGACATCTCAATCTAGGGACTGCTTATGGCTTCACAAGTCCATAGACAAGCTGTCCTATCTGCAATGGACAAACCCAAACTCTCAATAGACACCACGCTAGAGCAGCTGGTAGGATTGGTTTTTCCGGGAGGAGCTTCACCGACGTTGACCTTTTCTGACAAGGAACTGCCGCCTGAGGGCGCAAACCATAACAAACCGCTCTACATCTCTGTGGAGTGTAGAGACAAGTGGGTACCAGTAGTTCTTGTCGACACGGGATCCGCCATTAACGTGTGCCCGTCAAGGACGGCATATTCAATCGGGTTGAAGCTCGCGAACTTTGTGCCAACTGCCTAGGTGATAAGGGCTTATGACAATACTAGCAGAGAAGTGATGGGGACTGTGCAGATTCAGACCAAGGTTGGTCCAGGACATCACGAGATTGACTTTCATGTCTTGGACGTTCCCGTGACCTTTAATCTACTCTTAGGGCGGCCGTGGCTACACCAGGTAAAGCAGTCTCTTCCACCCTGCATCAAATGTTGAAGTACCCCAACGGGAAAGGGGTGGCCATTATTTTTGGGAATTCGTCAATCCATCTGCTGCCAGAAGTGTCTACAATGGTTTTGGAAATCGAGCATGGCACGGAGGATGTGTTCCTATCAAGATTTACCCTAGCCGAGGCCAGGGTCGTACGGAACATTTTGGCTGTTGATGAGGGGTTGTATACCAGTGCACAGTCTGTGTACCTCATGAACAAGCTCCAGCATATCCCTGGGATGGGATTAGGAAAGAGTGGCTGGAAAGGCATTGTAGTATCGGCCGAAGTGCCGCACAACCCGCATACCTTTCACTTAGGCTATCTGTCTACCAAAGAGGACTGGGTGAGCAAAGGCAAAAAAATGGCTGGGCGAGCCGGAGCCAAGCAAACCGGGAGGCATTTTGAGTTGATGCATTGGCCTATCCAGGGCACCTTGAGTGAACGCTTCGTCCGGAAAGGGGAAGACTTTCCATTCTGCGGCTTTCCAGAGCCATGGTTCAATGCCGAGAAGATACGCTTGCCGGGTTTTGAGATCTTCTTTGACTTACAGTTGTTCGGGGATGATGTTGCCGAGGAGCAGACAAACCCATCAGCTGAGGTTGTGCAGTGTAAGGAAGTGGAGTCCAAGAGCACCGAGATTGAAATAGGGGTAGCACTGGCTTGTCTACTATCAGATCCTCCGATCGTACATGAGTGCTTGGGGGATGACCTCTCAGTGTCCATGATTGGGAATGAAGCGGTTGCGAGCCCATCTGCAGACATTTTGGATGCGTCCATCCCACTCTCCTTCCCCTGGCAATATAAGGAGGGATTCTTATTGAGCAGCACCGGGTCAGGTAGTGAGGCGAAATCTGATTATATCGAGTCTGCAGGGTCGGAATCAGGTTCCAACTCGTTTGAGTCTGAGTTCGATATTCCTGGAGGTGACAACCCGGATGCTACAGTCCTATCTAGGTCGTCTTTTTCTTTTCCCTTTGAGTCTGTTGTAACAGAGGAATCAGGCGACTTGGAAGTAATTAATGAGAAAGGAGTGGCTGTGGCTTTTGAGTATTTTTCTGTGCCTTTGATTTATTACCTTAATTCAGACTTTCAAACTTCGATGAAAACAACGCGGAAGAAATTCTTTCAGTTTTGAAATATTTGCTAGATCAAGAGCAGGAGAGGTTTGTAAAACCGCTGGTTGATGAAATCACCCAAATTAATGTTGGTACTGAGAAGGACCTGTGGCTGGTCCAGATCGGGTCCGCGTTGTCTTCGAAGGAGCGCGAGCGCTTAGTCTCTTTGTTAAATGATTTCAAAGATGTTTTCGCGTGGTCCTACGAAAACATGCCTGGAATTGATCCTCAGATTGTATAGCGCCGGATCTCTCTTGACCCAGAGGCCCAACCTGTCAAACAGAAACTCAGAAGAATCCGTCCCAACTGGGCCATCAAGATCAAAGAAGAGGTCACCAAGCAAATCGACGCAGGGTTCCTGCTGGTATCTGAATACCCAACTTGTTTGGCCAACATAGTTCCAGTACCGAAGAAGGATGGCAGGATTCGGGTATGCGTGGATTTCAGGGATTTGAATAAAGCCAATCCGAAGGACGACTTTCCTCTGCCACAAATCGACGAGTTGGTGGACTTCACTTCGGGGCATGCATTGCTTTCGTTCATCGATGGCTTTTCAGGCTACAACTAGATTGTGATGGCACTCGAAGACCAGGAGAAGACTGCTTTTACCACCCCGTAGGGGACCTACTGTTGCAGAGTGATGCCATTTGGGCTGAAGAATACTGGAGCTACATATCAACGGGCTACAACCATAATATTGCACGACATGATCCACAAAGAGGTTGAGGTGTACGTGGACGACATGATTGTCAAGTCCAAAGAAAGAGAGGGCCACTACACCGCCTTGCAAAAGTTTTTCCAAGGGATCAGAGAATTTCAGTTGCAGCTGAATCCTCAGAAATGTACGTTTGGTGTTACAGCAAGAAAAATGCTGGGGTTCTTGATTACACAGAGAGGTATCGAAGTCGACCCTTCCAAAATCAAGGCCATCTTAGAAATGCCACCACCAAATACTAAAAAGGAGGTGCGAGGTTTTCTGGGTAAAGTGCAATTCATAAGACGGTTTATTGCTAAATTTACCTTGACTTGTGAACCACTCTTTGGTCTCCTGAAGAAAGGAAAGAAATTCTAATGGGACAGCCGATGCCAAGCTGCTTTTGAACAGATCAAGCAATACTTACAGAATCCACCCGCGTTGTCACCACCTGAGCCAGAGAAACTGTTGATTTTGTACCTTTCAGTAACTGAAACTATAATGGGCTGCATGTTTGCATAGAAGTCTGAGGACAAGGTAGAGAGAGCTATCTACTACCTGAGCAAGAAGATGCTGGATTACGAGACCCGTTACACTCCGCTGGAAAAGGCTTGCTTAGCCTTGGTATGGGCTACCAGGAAGCTGCGGCACTACCTGTTAGCTCACTCTGTAATGTTGATGTGACGCCCTGATTCTACACTATAGGTTGCAGTCAGGGGAGTCACTAATGAGTCCTATGGTCAATAACCAAGTAAGATCCCAGATCGCCGAAGGAGTCAAATTAGCCTCCCTTCTGAGGGTGTTTGTTTCAGCTTTTTAGAGCCAACTTATGACTTTTAGCTTTGAAAAAGTTATTTTGGACTGTTTGGTTAAACTTATTTCAAACAGTTTCTGATTCTAACAGCTTATTTTAACTCAAAAAAGCTGATTCTGAAAAGCTGCTCACCCCTTGCTTCTGATTATCAACTTCTGCTGTGGACATGTTAATTTATGGTTATACTCTTAATTTTTTTTTATTTTTTATTTTTTTAAAAATAGAAAAAGACTCAAATGGACTATAGATTATTATTATTATTTTTTATGAAAAATATAGACAAACAAAAAATAAAAATTAATTGAAAAAGCTATATCACAGCTTATTTAACAAACACTACTTAGCAACTTAAATCTATAATCCAACAGGTACACCAAACAGATTAACAACTTCTGATTAAAGTCGTAATCTACAATCTGTTAAGCTATAATCTATAAGTTGTTTTAACAGCTACACCAAACGGGGCCTCTATGTCCAGCTTTCTTAGGCAGCGCACTACCCTTTTCACAGATCTTAAAAGGTATTGACACATGGTCTCATAAGTAACGATAAGGTTCGAACATAGAATATAAATACATAACAACCACAATATGTATATAATTCAAAAGATGGTTCCAGTACATTACATTCCAAAAGAAAGCTTAAGTCTACAAATGAGTCTTTACAAAACATCCAAAAAGAAACTTCTAATTTTTCTAGGATAGCCAAAAGTCTTCAAAAGTTTCGGGCTCGTCGTCTCCAGCTATGAGTTCCGCTTCATCACCTAGCATGATACGCCGTGGGCTTTGAATGCCCAGTAACACACACACACCCTACCCCTTTTTCCCAGTCCAATACACAATCACAATTATAACATCAAGTAATAAAGCATGATACTCCAATAAATAAATAAAGGGTTAAGTTAGATGTTAGCAAACTAGAAATCCCCAAAAGAGATTTCGTCCACCCAACCACAAGAATCGGACGCGGATTATTCGGTATGCCCTCTCTTTTGCTGCTTTGTTACAGAACTAATCTCGGATGTCTACCAACGGTTATGTACCGCGTAGCGTCAACCGCAGGACCTCAAGAGACGGTAAAATAGGGCCTTGCCCAAATCCCTCCTTACACCAAACCACCTAGGGTCCGAATACAACCGCTCTGTTCAAGGGTTCCGAAAACCACTTGCACAAGACTTTTATCTTTCAAATAGGGAATGCATCCCAACAATCCATATATCACATATACTCATCTTTTCATTACTCAAGTGCTCAAAAACCCAATACCCTCCCCATTAGGTTTCCCGTTGAATTAAATATTTTAAATCAAGGTTAGTCTAACTTACAAGACAATAATATCCATATAAGCATGCATTCTTAAGATGAGAAAGGTAAATAACATAGCCAAAACACATATAATATCATGTCAAGATATGATCATAAGCTAATAAGCAATCTCATGAATACAAGGGCATAAAACATCCATGCATAACAAAATTTCAAATTTAATGTCACAAAAAGATTAAAATGAAAGGACTATTTTAGATCCTTTACTGGACTTGGCCTTCCTATGGTTCGTACAGGATTTGATCTAGCTTCTAGAACACTTTTCGGAAATGGGATTGCTTTTCCAGATTTTAATTTATTTAGAAAATATTCCAGCGCTGTCCAGAATCTGTCCAGATCCGTCAACCGTTACGAAAATCTGATTTTCTTGCAAACCGCTTGATGTTTTTCGATGAAACCAATTTTAGTTGAAAGATAACATCTTAGGGAAGGTTTTGACATAAAATAGAGGTCCATAATAAATTTTTACATTTTTCTAGAATTTCTGGAAGTGGGCTGCAAAAACAGATTCTAGGGTACTTTGCCCAAAACAAGAAGATTTATGAAAAAGGGATTCCACCAAGGGAAAGTTTCACTTCTTTTGTGAAGAAAATATGCTAACTATCACATGTTTAACTCTGAAAATTTGTTTGAAAGAGTGCCCTTGAAAAGTTGAGAGATTGGTGCAAAAAGAAGATAGTTTTGTGCCAAAATGGGGAAAATACAAGAGAGATGGAATCAATACTCAAACCTTAGCATATTTAAATTAAGAACTTAGTAATAACAAATCTGAAATCATTATTTAGAACCTTTAGAAACATGTATTGAAAAAAAGGAAAATGAAAGAGAAGGTTGTGTTTGTGGCTTACCTACTAAGCTTTGCACAAGAAGCTCTCTTCTTCCTCCTTCTTCTCCTCTAGACATCTCTTTCTTTCTCTCCTCCCTCTCTCTAACCGAATGTGTGTGTGTGGTGTGGTGTTTGTGCTTGCCAAGCTTAGGGGAGGTTGGTATTTATAGGAAATTTTGGGGTAAAAAGTCCTAAAAGCCCATTAGTTGGAAATGGATAGAAAGGTTAGGATTTGTTTGGAACTTTAAAGGAAATAGGGATAATTTGGGAGTCTTACTCAAAGATTAGGTCAATACTAGTTAGAAAGGAACTAGTTTTGGAATTAACAACCTAGGTCTGGGGTACTAGGTTTGGGCTTCCTAGAATATCATGATGATATATCTTGAAAGTTGTCTCCTCACTTTTTCCTAGAATGGCCGGCCCTAGGGAAGGGTAAAGGGGCTATTATTTTTTTATTAATTTTGGTCCTAGGCACATCCCTCAAGGTGTATATATATATATATATATTGCATGATTGATGGTACTTCAAGATACAAGGTGCAAGTACTAGTTTAGGGTAAGTTTTGAATTTAAATAAAGAGTGAGGACTTGGAGTTAAATACATGTAACTTATGTAGAATTAAATTAGGTTAGGGAACTTATTCCGGCTAGGGAAATTCCTGTTTCGATAAAAATAAAAATAGTAATGCTAACCGTCAAGATTCGAATTAATTCAAGTAACCGAGGGGCTTTAAGAAAATAATTCAAACATTAGAGTCTTTAAAGTGGATACATATTTCAGGGGCTTTATAGTTGATTTCAAGATTAGATCCCATCAAATATCTCTTCGAGAAACCGGCACTTACGGGTAGGCTAGCTCGTTGGTTGCTTCTGCTTTCCAAATTCGATCTAAAGTATGTGACGGGCAAGTCAGTGAAGGGGAGAGCGGTAGCGGAGTTCCTAGCCGATCACCCAATCGAAAGGGATGAAGCAGTTGAGTACCTATTCCCAGACGAGGCCATTTTGCATGTCGAAGAAGAATTTTGGACGATGTACTTTGATGGAGCGTCAAACCAATACGGGTATGGGATAGGGGTGTTGCTGATAGCACCCGATAATTCTCGTATTCCTCTAGCATTCAAACTCTGGTTCAAAGTCTTGAACAATGAGGCAGAGTATGAAGCGTGTATTGCTAGACTAGAAGCAGCTCTAGAACTAGGGGCAAAACGGTTGGACATCATCGGGGACTCAAACCTTGTTGTATCTCAAGCAAAAGGAGATTGGAAAGTCAAAGAAGAAAAGATGAGAATCTACCACCAGACCTTGGACTTGTTAATTCCTCAGCTTGAGAAGCTAAACTTCGCTCATCTACTAAGAGAGAACAACAGGTTCGCAGATTCACTAGCAACTCTATCCTCTATGATAGACATCCCTTTTGGAGTCCAGATGCGTCCAATCATCATTGAACAGAAATTTGCGCCGGCCTACGAGTTGATTGCCGCCATAGATGAGGTACAAGATGAGAACCCCTGGTATTACAATGTCTGGAACTTCTTCGAAAAAGAGATCTACCCACCCGGGGCAAATACCAAAGACAAAACGGCAATTCAGAGAATGGCTGCTCAGTTCATCGTCTGCGAAGGAAAATTGTACAAGAGAGGTCATCTCGGGATGCATAAGTTGTGTGTTGATGCTGGAGAATCGAAGCGCCTGATAGAGGCCATCTATGGAGGAGAGTGCGGAGCGCACATGAACGGGGTGATGCTAGCCCAGAAAATTCTCAAACAGGGTTACTACTGGTCCACCATAGAGGAGGATTGTATTGGTTTGTTCGGCGATGCCACAAATGCCAAATCCTTGCAAACCACATGAACATTCCGCCGTCAAAGCTGTACAACATGACTTTGTCGTGGCCATTTTCAGTCTGGGGGATTGATGTGATCGGGGCTATCACTCCAAAAGGGTCCAATGGGCATGAGTTCATTCTGGTCGGGATAGACTACTTTACAAAGTGGGTTGAGGCCCAATCTTATGCAGTGTTGAACGCGTCGCACGTTGCAAAGTTCATCAGGAACAACATCATCTGTCGCTATGGGGTCCCAAACGAGATTATTCCAGATAATGGTTCCCACTTCAAGAAGGAAGTGATTGACTTGTTGGAGAAATACAACGTGGCTTTTCATAAGTCATTTACATATCGGCCGCAAACCAACGGAGCAGTTGAGGCCGCCAACAAGAACATCAAGCGTATTCTGCGGAAGATGGTGGAAACCTATCGGGACTGGCCAGATAAGTTGTCGTTTGCTCTGTGGGGCTACCGGACTTCAATTCGAACTTCAACTAGGGCGACTCCGCATTCCTTGGTCTATGGGATGGAGGCCGTTCTGCCTATCGAAATTGAGGTTCTGTCGTTGCGAGTACTGGCTGCATGTCAGATAGCTGAGGTAGATTGGCAGCAGAGCAGATTTGAAGAACTCATACTCTTTGATGAGTGAAGGCTGAAAGCACTGTACCATGTTCAAGGTTATCAACGACAAATTGCCAGCGCTTTCAACAAGAAGGTTAAGTCCAAGAATTTGAAAGAAGGAGATTTGGTGCTCAAAGACAATCGAGCTCCCATCCACAACCCTAGGGGCAAGTTCAGACCTAATTGGACTAGTCCTTACATCATCAAGTCTATCTGGTCGGGTGGAGCTGTCGTTCTGATGGACCTAGATGGCCTAGAGTTCTCACAACCGATCAACATGGACAAGTTGAAGAAATATTTTCCCTGAGTGCCTCGCCAGGCCGAAAACCCGAAAGGGCGACCTTGGCAAAAGTTAGAGCACAGAAAATTTGAAATTATAAAACTGAGCTCGCAAGGTTGAAAACCCGCAAAGGGCGACCTTGGCAAAAGTTAGAGCGTAAAAGGTGAGGGTTAATACACGAGTGAACCTGAACCGAACTACGTAAGGCTTGATTCCCATCTTTGGGATACGTAGGCAACTTCATCTTGAAGTCCAGCCATAAACACTTCCCTGATCAACTTTGTCCATGTGATCGCCTTGGTCATCTTTGTCTATTCAGCATTCAAGAGCTCGGTCGTGATCTCCGGTGCAGTGCTACTCAGACTAGGGGCAACTTTCAAGTTGCTGGAATCCGGGGTTGTGCATCTCAGCGACAGATCTCAGGCGTGTCCAGTTCTGATCCATATCGAAAATGGTTTTGAAAAGTTAAGTTGATTTTGCTCAAATTAATCTTTTTACAACTTAGACGATTTTTTGACCGAACAGAAAATTTTCAGTACCCACAACCTTCAATTTTATTGATTTCAATACAGAGTCCTCATGCTCTTGAATACAAAATTGAAGTTTCTTTTCATTACATTCATAAAGAAAACTTAAAAGTTCTGATTAAAAGCAAATAAATCCGGGGCATAGTCAGGTCTTCCTGTGTCCCCTCCCAGAGCCGGTCGAAGCCTCTGATGCTAAACTAGGCCCGATCTGTGCCTCTTCATTGAGCCATTCTAAGCACTCATCAGAGAGGGTGCAACTGAAAGTGGGAGCGGGGGCCAGAAGCTCTCGCGTCCTCCATGCTGCGGCATACCGAGCTAGCTGCGCACCTCGGACCGGAAATGTAGCAGGGTACTCTATCCCCTCCTCCGGGAAAATCTGATCATGTCCGAACTGGCGCCGGAACCGGAACGGAAAATAGAAAACATAGTGTGTCATGCCAAACAACTGAATCCCGGGCTGACGGGTCATGCTGTAACTCATTGTCGGCAAGTTGAGCCAAGGGCAGCACCAAGTAATGCGATCTGCGGACAAATTGCACATCCAGCTGTACCACCATCCTTCATCCGGAGCATTGACTAGACGTCGTCAAGAGAAATAGCTGCGAGCTGAATATGCCGGACACGAGTCTATAACTCTCAACTTGTCCATCAACCACACCTGGGGAGGGATGAAAAATGAGAGAATAAAGAATACAGAGATGTACGTTGAGAGAAAAAGTGAGCATAAGTTTTTAAGAGAAAAATCAAGCCTGAGGGCCAAGTGATGTGAGCAATATATGTGAGATGAGGTGGGAAAAATTACCTGCAATAGTAGTGGAGTCCCTGCAAACCTAGTCATCTCCCGACGATGAAAAGCGTCTAAGCCCATCAATGTCTCGGCTAATGTCATTGCGATGCAGCTTTTGCCCTCTTTCAAGCCCTCGGCGACTTCGATCAAACGAGTGCTAAACCCACTAAAGCTTGGGACAAGTAAGAAGTGGGACAGCATGCACAGGCAAAGCGCATGTCGTCAATAACCCTGCCAATGATGGTCGCCACGGTCACCAGCATCAAAAAACCGACAAACCAAGCTCGGAGTGTCCAACTCTCCATCATGAATCAGTGACCGAGCGTCATGCACAGTTAGGCCGCACATCCATCCTAAGGCTTGGATGTGGCCAAACCAGAATTGAGGCAAGATTTCCTCGTCACACTCAGATTCCATTAAAGCTTGGAAATCCTCAAAAGTGGGACATATCTCTTGACCGCCAAAACTAAAGACATGTGTTACTGGATTCCAAAACCTTGCCACGGCATGGAGGAATGGAAAACGCAGCGGGGTGCGACCTAACGTGAATAGTGCATTTATGTCGAAACCCCGAAAGTTTATCCTTTCCGAGCCATCCAAGTTGTGAGATTTTGGGCCAGAAACTCTTCCATTTGGTGCAAATCAGTGTTGAAATGAGGAAAACTATGAAGTTGGGACTTTTATAGAAGATAAGGTGTTGAGTGGAAGACAGGTGTCAACATTTTGGAGGTGCTTGCCATTTTTGGCCGATCGGCCAAAAATAGTGCCGACCGACCATCCTTTTTGGCCGATCGGCTAAAAATGTTGGCTGATGGCCATTTCTTGTGGCCGGTGGCCTTTCCCTTTGGCTGATGGTCTTCCTTCTTGTTCCCTGAGCTGTTTATGTATTGAACAAGCTGAGAATTTGTGACTGGCACCACTTCCAACGCCTTCTGATGATGATTTTGCAAAGTCGAGCATGCTTTACTTCGATTTGTTTATCGAATTGTTGTACATTTGCTTATCGAGTTGTATTTCACATTCTTTAAGTCTTTGCTTTGCTTATCGAGTTGTATTTACAGTTAGTTAGCTTATCGAGTTCTTTGTTTTGATTATCGAGTTATTTTTGTCGTTAGTCGGTTCACTACCTGATTATTACGTTGCAAGTGCTTAATTTTCAAACAAAAGTTGAAATCTCATTTACATTGTTATGTAATGCGATGCGATGCGATGCGATGCGATGCGATGCGATGCATAAAATGTACAAATGTAACACTTTTTGAACAAAACAGCTGTTTCATTTCATCATATGTCTTTTGTAAAAGTACATAATTTTGAAGAAAGTAAAACCTGCCTGAGGCAGTACAATGTGCTCAAACTACCAGTAAAAGGAAAAGTAAAGCAAAAAAAGAGGAGAAACAACAAAATGTCTGAATAGAGCGAAGAAAAGAAAAAGCAACAGAATGTTCGGATCAATATCGATGGCCTCATGTGCGAGAGTCGGTCTTGGTCCTCTTCCTGGAAGAGAGTCCAGCATTACCACCGCCATCTCCGTAGTTAGAATCTGAGCTGTCTCCGGCCTCGCCCTGGGACAACGTTGCCTCCTCATCAAAATCATCGGGGGAGGGCTCTCATGAACTGCTCTCAGCATGAGCGTGCCTATGTTTGCCCCGGCTATGGAATGTCATCCTCCGCCTGGCTCCCCCTCCTCCTTGAGCAAGAACAGATGATCCAGCTGGAGCACCTCCCGCGGTCGGAATCTGGAATGGGGCCTGAAAAGGACAAATGACAAATGCATCAGTTATGCTACGCAAAGCAGAGTATGAATGCCAAATACAGTGTATGAGTATAGTGTATGAATGCTGTGAGCAGTATATCAGTATAGAATACAGTGTATGAGTGCAGTGTATGAATGACGTGAGCAACGCTGTGAGCAGTATGTGGGGTACAGTGTATCAGTGCCGTGAGTTCTGTGTATCAAGTACCGTGTTAATAGTGTGATGCATCAGATTATGTATGAAACAGATTATGCAGAGTTTGAGACTGCGGTTGAAAGAACTTACCAGGATGCCATAGATGGTCAACAAGTCAATGCTCCGCTGCAGCATCCCCATCATAGAGGTAGTTAGCTCCAGAGACTGGCGAGTGTACTCGATGGAAGCCTGCAAAAGTGTTGAAGTCATTAGTATTCTATGGAATATCAAATGAAATGGTTGTACAGAATTTAAAGTGTGGTACTACATACCGGGGTCGAGCCATAGACTCCGATAAGCTCATGATTAGCCGGAGGAGGAACGATGGGTATCTAGTAAGTCTTCCCACCCTGTCCTAGGCATGTCATTGTCATAGGTAGCTCTGGCCATCTAGCTCCCTGCCCTCTCTGGGACCCACTCCTGCCTCGGGCCGAAGGTGCCCTCGTTGCCCCTGCTCCTGCTGCTGGTGCCGCTGGCCTCTCTCTCTCGACTCGGCGAGCACCGGTCAAAGGTCGCATAAGATAAGCCTGGATATACTCAGCATAATCGCCCTCGTCTCTAAAGCTCTCATAGCTCCAGCCAATTGTGTAGTCTATCATCTCCTCTAATTGCTCTGTTGCACTGAATCTCTGACTTGACGAAGTCTATCAACACAAGTCCGGTGTACTGGGGGATATTGGAGCCTTCTGAAGCTATGGTTCCAAGACTACCTTGCCAAAGAAGAAAACATATAGCATCTCAACCTGATTTCACCAAAACAGATATGAGCATAACAGAATGACTGCACTCCCTATTGAATTCTGCCCAAAATTCTGCCTCAAATCTGATACCCTCAGGCTGATACCCAGACTTGCAACTGATACATACATCCCTGTAGAGACGCACTCTGACAGTACATATCAAGCAAGTAAGAGCCAAAACACCCCTATGATGGGGTAGGGTTTCCCTGCCCTATTTTGTCAAGAGCTAGGGTTTCACTACGCACGCATGCGGTTTCAAGCAACTTACATTCGGGTAAGCAACCTGTCCTAGTTTGGAATGGTCACTATGGCTTCCGACATGCAACTAGGTCGAATGGTCAAAAATGGTGCCTCGGTAAAAACTGAGGTTTGTGTTCCCATCGTGGCAAAGCCCGTAACCGGTTAGCCTTGTGGCACGCTTTTCTAAGCAAGCCTCCGGCAAACCGTTCAGGAATAGCAGACGGCAAACACTGTGACTTAGGCGCACCAATGCAAATGCAATGCAAAGAAACACATAAGTGTAAACAAAACAACATATCATGAGTTCGAGTCAAGTACTCTAAATCCCCAGCAGAGTCGCCAGAAACTGTAGACCGCCCCAAACTCGCTCCGCGTGCAAGGGCGCGAATAAGGTTCTAGCTACTACAGTTCGGACTCCTGTAACAGTTCTGAATCTAATCTCACAAAGTGCAATATAAGACTAATAAATCACCAAAGAGTCCAAATCCGGCAATTGGTTTCGAAAAATCAATTTTGAATCAAAAAGTGCCAAACATGGACTACTTTACCAGATTTCAGAGTCGCCACCTAAATATTTTGTTTTAGGGAAATTTAGGAAACCCTGACTCGTGCCTAAGGCCACGTGTTCGTCATCACCAAAGTTGCCTTGGCTCGGGAACTTGGGTACAAGAGGGGAAGTTTCTGACATGAGCACCCTCACTCGCCCGATCAAAGATCCGCCTCTACTAAGCATGATATGTTGTTTTTGAAAATACATGTGTTCTTATTCCAGTTTATTAGCTAACCTTACTATGTGATGCGCCCAGCATACAAGTATAGACTAAATCACTCAATTTGGAACAAAACATCTCATGTTTGTTTTTCGAAAATGGTTTAGACGTGCTACTCGCAAGTAGGCTAAGACGCAGATTTGCCACCAAACAAGGTGGGCTTAAAACATGATGATTTACTGGGCTTGAAACTCATATTTTGATGAATTGTTCTAATTCAAGCAATGATGCCTTCATCCACAGGCATTCATGCAGTTATAGCAGTTAAGCAAATAGCCTCATGGCAAGCATTCTAAACATAGCAACACTCACACTTATGCAAGTATGCTAAAGCGTAAACACTTACGGTGTACTCCGAGTCAAAACAAAAGCTAGTTAGAAATATGCATGATCCTAACTGTGTTAGATGCCTAATGCAACACATGCAAAAATGCAACTAAGCGGGCTCGACTATCTAAGATGGCATATGAATGAAACACTTGATAATATGTATTCAAATAGGTATTGAAATACAATGCAGTTTGAATGATGTGCCGAGCCCGGTGCATGCAAGACAAATGAATGATGCACTCATGCAAGCATAAGGTATGCTAATTGAAATATGCCCTAAAACTAACCATCAAAAATGGTAAGTAAAAGGGAGAAAGAAATGGGGTAGGAAGACATGCACACACACACGCACCCTTATTACAACAATACGCCCTCTCGAATGAGGGTTCGAATGAATAAACTAAGCTACTCTAAGCTACTTATTACAAATCAACTGATTAACTATGCTAAGCTAATTAATTACAAACCGAATCGAAACTAGCTATACTAAGCTAATTAGAATATTACAAAGATGAAATAAATTAGCAAAATACATTAACTAATTAATTACAAAAAATGGTAAATTAACTCGCTAAGCAAAGCAGTTAAAATGGCCTCGAGGGGAGGGAAACATGCATGCTTGGTTTGCTTCGCCCAGAAAATGCATTGTCTTGCCATAAGTCGTCTCTGTTTGCACTCGCGGGGCCCTCGGAACATCGAACACACTTCCAGGTTGCATCTGCCCCAAAACAGGAGCATTTTGGAAAATTTTCATACAAGTGGCCGGCTGGCCACTTTAATTGGTCGGCAGGCTACCTCAACTGGCCGGCCGGCTAGTTTAAGTGGCCGGCCGGCCACTTCCCTTTCCAGAATCTCAACTTTGCTGCAATAGAGATCAACAAAGGAACAACAATGCATTTGCAAGGAAATGTGTGTGCAACTACTCTCCTTATCATTTCTCAAGCTCAAAGGAGCATAGTACTCGGCTCTCAAGCCACCAATCACACATCTCAATGCACGATGGCCAAAGAGCCAAGCTCGCACAAGTCAATAAATGCACAAATAGGCTCGATGAGCCTCCACCCTATCATGCTCAATCAAGGGGGACAGTGACTAAGAAATGAGGCACGTTTCATCACTTCAAGTATGAAACGTCCCTCGTTTCTCATGTTTAGATTAACGTCCAATCCAAACACATGAAATGCAACACACATGCAAACAACATGCTCAGCTATCAATGCTAGAGAGGTATGCACAAGGCTCTATCATGTAAGGAATGCATGCAAGACAATGTTAAGGGACCAAGAGCACTAAATCAAGTGAAGAACATTACACATAAGGCATGCACTATCAATCTCAAATGGTCAAACCACATATGGACAGACCTAAGATACTCCAAAACAGTGGCCAAAATGCTTTGAAATGATACCATGAAAGGCAAGAAAATAATATTCATGCATTGGCTCATCAACAAGGCATAAGAGCACAACTCTTACACATAATTAAAGAGTGATAAACATGAGAGTATGACAAGGCTATATGCTCTTAAATTATGTGTTTAATGATGCCATATCACACAAATGTTACAAATAAGGCATGGTAGAAGGCCCAAAGCATAAGGGTAGTAAAGGGCACTACACAAAAGGCATGCAATACATTGCACAAATGTCCAAACCAGCTTTGGACAGAGCTCAATTAGGCCAAAACAAGGACCAAAACATGCTAAGATGGAAGCTCAAAAGCTTAGACAAGCATGCATACGTATCGACTCACAAACGAGGCATAAGGCACAACTCACAAAAGCTATGAAAGGGTGGAATATGTGAGAGTGTGACTATGCTATATACACTGAAATTATGTGAGAAATGAGGCTAAGGCATGCAATCACCACAAGTAAAGCATGCAAGAGGCTTTGAAACTCAAAGCTAGTCAAGGCCCTTGCACTACAACCATGCACAACAAGTCTCGCATGGCCAAGACCACTCAAAACAGAGCTAAGGCATGCTAAACTAATAGCAAATACATGTTGAGATAGAGCTAACACAAGCTAGGATTAGAGGCATGAAGCATGATGCATGTTAAGCCTACAAGGAGGATTGCACTACAAGTACAAAAACCAAGCAAGTGGTGACCCCACCAACTAAAATCAGAGTTAAAGCATGTCAAAATAACACCAAAAACATGCTGGAGTGAAACCAATACATGCTAGAATAACAAGCTAACTCATGAAGCATGTTAGGCTAATGAACAAGATTGCACTACGAGTACATGAAGCATGCGTAAGGTGACTCAACCAAGCCAAAATAGAGCTACAACATACTGAAATAAGACCAAAAATAGGCTGAGATCAAGCCAACACATGCTAGAAAATTATTCTCAAGTATGAGGCCAACAAGACACGCTATCAAGACAAGAGGAGGGGGGACCACCCCCTCTTATTTGGGACCTCAAAACAAGTTTCCAACCACTGAAGTTCCTTTACAATTCAATGGTTGAAAGGCCAAAACAAGGTTGTTTGAAAGGCCTTAAAAGATGGCACAAAGCAAAGCAAAATAAGCCACAAAAAGGAAAGGAACACCTCCAACTCCAACAGGACCTTAAACAACCATTTTTAACACTTAAAAATAAAAGTTTTTATAGTTGAAAGCTAAGCCAAATGAAGCATGCAAAGATGGCTAAACAGTTAAGCAAAACAAAGCTTAAAGAGGGTAACTACTCCCCCTTGAAGAACCCCAGCAAAACAGGCACTTCTAAGGCAGAATTCAAGCTTTGAGAGCTCAAATAAGTCCTCCAAGAGCCTCAGCAACAAGATAGAGGTGTTTGACTAAGCGTCACTTTGCAAAGGTGTGAAGAAAGCTCACTTTCAAGCACTAAAAGGGCAGAGAGAGAGGATTTTAGAGAGAGGGGCGGAGGAAATTTTGCTTCTCAAAATTCTGAAGCCCTCTCAACGGGGAGGAAGCTCCCCTTATATAGAACAATGCAAGCACAAGCTTGCTTGACAAGCTTAGAGCTTGTTTGAATCCCTCCATCTATGGAGGATGCATTTTGTGCCTAACAGCTGGCACAGCTGGCACCAAAAATATCTGTAGAAACAGAAAAATGGCCGTCAGCCACTTTGAGTGGCCTACAGGAGGAGAAAGTGGCCTACATCCGCAAAAAGTGGCCGACAGGCCCTCCCCTCCCTCCAGGCAAAGAATAACAAGGTATGGTCCAAAAACAAACCAAAAAGAAGGGATCCAAAAGGCCCAGAGACAAGGCACAATGCCGATAGCTTTGGAAACTAGCCTACCGGCCACTACAAGTGGCCTATAAGAGGGAGAAGTAACCTACAGCTACAAACAGTGGCCTACAGGCCTCTCTCTCCCTCTAGGCAAAGGCACCAAGGCATGGTTCAAAAACAAACTAAGAAGAAGAGAGTTAAGATGTCTCGAGACAAGGCACTCAGCCGAAAGCCCAGGAAACTCGAGCCGAGCACAAACATGCGCAATCATCGCGTGGACAAGCGATGACGTCTGAGTTTTAAGGACGGTCAAAATTGGGGTGTCTACAGTTGCCCCTCGTTGACAGAACTCGGAAGTCATGAATGACGAGAGTGAATGTCAAAGCCCAAAGACGACCCATTTTTGACAAGGACGAAGACTTAGACAAACAAATAAGATAACAAAAAGAAAGCACCCGCAAGCAGAGGCAAAATGCAAATGACATGCACAATGCAGAACATAACTTATGATCATGCAAAGAGAGCTGTAATGAAGTATTTATATGCAAATGTTATGCAAAGAAATGCTACAGCAAACTTGCACACAAGCAAGTAAACACAAACCAAACCATATCTCAAGCAGAAAGAATGTAAGAAAAATTATGCAATCTTAGCTACGGCTCGCGCAGGAAACACTAACAGGGACTATCAGGCACACCCGAGGTCTCAAACAAGATTCCGACGTGAAGTGAGCGTGTGTGATAGATACACAAAGCGAACTTGTGATAGATACACAAAGTGAGCATGTGTGATACATGCACAAAGCGAACGTGTAATAGATACATAAAGTGAGCAAAATGTGATAGATACACAAAACAAACGTGTGACAGATACTCAAAGTGAGCATGTGTGATAGATACACAAGATGAACAAAGTGTGATAGATACACTAAGTGAGTATGTGTGACAGATACACAAAAGTGAACGAAGTGTGATAGATACACTAAGTGAACGTGTGTGATAGATACATAAAGAGAACGTGTGATAGATACAAAAAGTGAGCATGTGTGACAGATACACAAAGCGAACGTGTGATAGATACAGAAAGTGAGCATGTGTGATAGATACACAAGATGAACAAAGTGTGATAGATACACAAAGCTCACGTGTGAAAGATACACAAAGGTAAATGAAGTGTGATAGATACATTAAGTGAGCATGTGTGATAGATACACAAGATGAACAAAGTGTGACAGATACACTAAGTGAGTATGTGTGATAGATACACAAAAGTGAACGAAGTGTGATAGATACACTAAGTGAGTATGTGTGATAGATACACAAGATGAACAAAGTGTGATAGATACACTAAGTGAATAGAGTACGATAGATACACTAAGTGAAGAGAGTGTGATAGATACACTAAATGAACAAAGTGTGATAGATAGACAAAGTGAGTTTGTGTGATAGATACACAAAAGTGAACGAAGTGTGATAGATACACTAAGTGAGCATGTGTGATAGATACACAAGATGAAGAAAGTGTGATAGATACACTAAGTGAATAAAGTGTGATAGATACACTAAGTGAAGAGAGTGTGATAGATACACTAAATGAACAAAGTGTGATAGATACACAAAGTGAGCAAAGTGTGACAGATACGCTAAGTGAAGAGAGTGTGATAGATACACTAAATGAACAAAGTGTGATAGATACACTAAGTGAGCATCTGCGATAGATACACAAAATGAACAAAGTGTGATAGATACACTAAGTGAGCATGTGCGATAGATACACAAAACATAATCAATTTTAAATGGAACTTCTCTGAATGAACCAGACATCCAATATCACCTGGTTGCGCCAGCTTCAAATGAACCGTACATACAATATCGTGCATGAATGAGAAAGAAACTTGATAGGTACCATGCAATACAATGCGTGATGTTTAAGGAATGCAATAAACAAACGTAGTGGCGCTTTAGAAAGCACCTCATGGGGCGAGTGGCGATGAACCGCTCTACTCTGACGGAGATCTCCTCTTGTGTTCTTCGAACTCTTACCTTGCGTTCTTCGAACTCTTTCATTCAACTCACAGTGCAAAGGTTCTGAAACGCTGACAAGGATTCTTCACGTAGAACACTTTGGATGCCGCTTTTCTTCCTTACCATATTCATAACTTTCCCTATTCTCCAACGGGGTGACAGACTAGGTTGGTTTAGTATCCAGAATTGAGGTGCATACACGCTATCTCAACCTATGGGGCTTATATACAGATTTCAAGCCGGGGACACATCCCTGTGTAATTAAAACCAAACTTTAGTCTCGAAAATCCCAAACCTTTACGTTCTAGGAATAAACCATTCGAACTCTAGTTTTCACCGCTGCAGTTGGTCTCCTAGGAACTCATTGCAAAACACAGCCAAGACGCCTCTGGTAGGGACTAGTTTTCGGGGAGAGCACTTTGATTGCCATTCTGGCTTAAAGCAAACTTGATGTTGAGCTTGACGTAGAGGCACACTCATACTTCGAAGCATTGACAAGGCCTGAAGAGGTACATCCGGAATGCAATAACAGAACTTACTGAAGTTGAAACAAACTCTGATGCCTGACATTTTCCCTCTTTTCTTTTGCTTTGCAGTCTAGAACCCATATAGCTTCAGATAAGTCCTGGTTTTACTATTCTCACATGACCTGGGCTGAACCCTACAGTTTTATGAAAGAACAAATCCTGTTTTGCACAAATGTGGAGAATGGCACAGCACTCTGAGCATAAAATGATTTATTTTAAATTGAAATGAATTCTTAACCGGGTATTGAGCCTATAACCGACCACATTCAAAATGACTCAATCAAAGGAAAATAAAGGTAAAACAACCTAAACACATCTATTGACACTCGCAACGACTCAAAACAAGAATCGAGACAAAAAAAACACAACAAAACACAAGACTCAAATGTGCACAGGGAGCCTGTTTCTCCGGGTATTGTTTCCCACCCTTTCTCACTTGTGATCCTCACATCACTTGGCACACAATCACTTTTTCTCTTAAAAGCCCTTTTCTCACCTTTTCTCTCAACGCACATCTCTCTATTCTTCAATCCCTCTTCTTTTTTTATCCCCCCCTGGGTGGTTGATGGATAAACAAGAAGTTGTGGGCTCTCGCCCCTAGTATTCTACTAGATTCTCATTTTTTCGCTCACAACAATGAGCTTCTCCCACAGAGGGGTTGTGATTCGATTTTACGTGCAGCAGATCTGTAATTGACATCGGTTGACGATGCCCCTGGTTTAGCTTGAAAGTGATCAGACCTGTCCAGATGAGGGACTGGAATATTCTGCTCCATTCCAGTTCGTGCTTCGCACTTGGCTTAATACCTCGTTGCTTGGAGGATGAGAAAGCTTTCTACCCTTTTGCTGTCAGCTTTAGTTGTGCCCTTTCCTGCGAACATGGCGCCCTTTTCGGCAAGTACGTTGATAATGGGGAAAAGACGAAAAACCTGACTCAACTGTGCCCCTAGTTCATCATTTTAACCATTTTTTGTTTTTGGCTATCTACTAAAGCAATTTTGACCAACATGAGAGTTAGATTAACATGCTTGTTCAATTTTCTGATTTAAAATCATGCAAGTTAGGTTATGAGCACTAAAAATTTTCCTTTTTGGTTCCAAGATATGGTCCAATTTTTGGAAAAATGGAGCAAATTTTCGAGAAAATTAATCAACTTCATTAAAAAAATTCTCAAAACTTATTTTTACAAATGGCCACTGCTCGGCCAACACAGAATCCACTCTTGAGATGCACAACCTCAGATCCAAAACAATGAAAAATTGCCCCTTGTCTTAATGGCACTGCACGGCACCAAATCTAGCAACGAAAAGTTGCCCCTTGTCTGAATAGCGTCGCAGCATACTATAACCCGCTCTCATAATGAAGATCATAACCAAACTCTTGGACAAAGAAGCGACAAAGATGACCCGTTCAATGTCATGGACAGGACAGTTCAATGTCATGGACAGGACAGTTCAATTTGAAGTTTTTATAGCTGGACTTCATAATGAAGTTGCCTACGTATCCCAAAAATGGGAATCAAGCCTGACGTAGTTCTAGGTTAAGGTACACTCGGGTATTAACCTCTCCTTTTACGCTCTAACTTTTGCCAACGCCGCCTTTCTAGGTTTTCGACCTTGCGAGCTCTATTTTTCCTTTCTTTTCATTTTCTTTTTGCTTTCATTTTTCTCTTCATCTTTTCTTTTTCGTTTCATCTTTTCATTTTCTTCATTCTTTCATTTCTTTTTTTTCTTTTTTTCTTGCTTTAACTTTTGCCTGGGTCGCCGTTTCAGGTTTTCGGCCCAGCGAGCCTCTCAAGGGTAAATGTTTAACTTGGTCCATATTGAATGGTTTTGAGTTCTCGAAGCCATCTGAATCCCGGAGAATGGCAGTTGTTCGCTGATGATGCAGGAGTCCATCCAATGGGGGCTGAGGTTGCCCCTAGTGTTGCGAATAGGAACTTGATTGTCCTTCGGCAAAACTTTCTTCTTTTCTCCATTTTGGGATTTGGCATTCTTGGCGATCTTCGTTAGCTTGAGAAATGTTCCAATTTGGGACTCTTCGAGCACATCTGACATTTTTTTTTACCCCTAGTTCAGGGGATGCTTCTGATCTAGTTTCGCAAGCTTCCTTTGATAATATCTAATCTTCTTAATCTGACTTTCTTGCCCCTAGTTCATAGGTTGCATCAAATCTGGCCATACAAGCCTGACATTGTGGTTGACCATTGAACATTCTGAATCCAAGTTCAAGGTTTGAAAGCAAAAAGGGTCAAGTCTTGAGGCCGAGAGCGATCCTACGCTGCACAATCTCAAGAGCGATTCCACATAGGTCTTCGCCAAACCACGCAAAACATTTTTTGGAATCTTTTAAGAAAGCGACTAGTCGCTCGCACCGAAGACAATGTAGAACCAATCTAGATCAAGCTAGGATCCTTCTCAGTACTCACGTTAACAAACATGATCTCATTCATTAAGGGCTTAGCATGTCTCTCTTTCTCTCAGTTGATCAAATTTTTGCAAATCCCAAGGAATTCCTTCCTCTTTGTTTTCATCACAGTGTTCAAAAAGTTTTGAAAAACTTAGGTCAATGCAATGGTTTCAAGGCACAGAAAAGTAGATCAAAATCTCTGCCGTTTCATTCAAAACTTCTGGCACAACTGGCTTCAAGGCTAGAACAGACTTAAAAGAAAGTGTGTAAAACACAAAACAAGACAGTGATGTCTGAGGTAATACCCCCGAACTCACCCAACTCTAACACCACAGGACTGACTCGATACAACAAGACAGACTTGACTGACTCAGCACAAAAAGACTGACTCAATACAACACAACAAGACCGACCCAATACCCAAGTCATAAAATAAAATAACCAACATTTGTACATTGCTGGAGTAAACTGAGTGCCATCCGCAAGTGGTTCATCCCCCGATCACGTGGTCACATTATCCCCCAAGTTCACTGATCCAGTGCCGATAGACTTTGTTGGACCTGGCGCGACAATGACCTTGTCATCAATCAGATCTTGTATTTCGTGGCGAAGACAAAAACACATGTTAGTGTCATGGCCGGCTTGTCGATGGAAGGCACAGTACTTGGTCGGATCATGCGAGGGAGGGAGGTTATTCGGAGAGGCCGAGGCTTCAGGGGCTTCAGATGCCCTTTTCTAATCAGGAGCCTCAGGGCCGTTGACAGAGACATGTACAGTGGGGTGAACACCCTCTGGCCCCGAGGTGGGTATTTGGCAAGTTGTGAGCTGGTTGTGTTGAATGTACCGATGAAAGGGTCGGCAGGTGTTGACTTTTGATGATCTTTTCCGAGTGTAGGATTGGTGCTAAAAGGGGTGTTTCTGGTATGACAGCCCTTTTCCCGACTCGCCCCTTGATTCGTAGTGCCCCTAACTTGAGCGACAAAAGTGTCCTCCACAGTTTTTGTAACAACTGCAAGCACTTGCTATTTGTTCAGTCCTTCGGCCTTCAAAGCCTCAAAAGCCCACAGAAGATGTTCATGGGGACCAATACCTGCCCCTACCTTCTTCTTGTCATTTGCCTCCACTTTGCCAAGGGATTGGCCTTCTTCCAATGCAGCCCATCCCATGATTGTGGAGCTTTTTGGCGTGAAATTTCTAGCATGCGATGTGGTCGATGACGAGGCCAATATTCCAAAGGCCAGATCTGCCACAATTCTCTAAAGATCTTCGATCATTCTCATCAGCTCAGAAGTAGTGGATTCACGGGTTCGGGGTGATTGGGGTTCAGGTGCACCCATCATGCATAAGTCCATGCTGACTAGAATGAACACCTCAGGCTTAGGTAAATGGGCTGGGGTGATATATATACTGGGGTCAAACGGGTTGGCCGTTGTTTGGATGAAGTTTACCTGCCTAGGTGAAGAGTTTTGATTGACATTTGGTTTTTCTGGAGGTGCTATTACCTTGTTGTCAATGAGATTTTGAATCTCATGACGTAGTCTGAAGCAAGAGTCTATATCATGACCGTGCTGCTGGTGGAAGGCACGGTATGTGGCCGGGTCATGCTTTGGAGGGAGAGGATCGGGTAGAGGTCATTGTTCTAACAGCTTTAGATGTTGTCCTTTCCTGAGTAGGACCCCTAGAGCTTTAGACAAAGGCATATAAAGTGGGGTGAAAACCCTCTTGCCTCGGGGTGGATAGTTCGAAGTTTGGGGGTTTGGATTGGACGTTCCAACAAAGAGGGGTGGCTATTTTCGGAGTAGTGGTGACCATTCCAACTTCAGAAGATCTTGGAGCTACATCACCACTGGTGGTCACATTCGAACTGCGTGTATAACCCTTCTTGGGTGACTCCCTTTCGTGGTCAATCAGACCTTGTTTTATAGCATCCTCTATCTGTACCCCAATCTCATGGAGGTCAGCAAAGGTGGGGAGGGGTGAGACAATCATCCTCTGCATCAACTTCGGTTACAGATTCCGCACGACCATTCTTATCTGGTCTTTCTCGACTGGCCTGGTGGTCATCGTAGAAGCCTTGGCTCTCCAACGGGTTACGAAGTCAGAGAACCCCTCATTCGGCTCTTGTCTAGTTGCCTCGAGATCACGAGTCGTGACCTCGATCTGGGTGTTGTATGAATACTGGGCGACGAAGGCCTCGGCCATCTCCTCCCAACTTCTTTTCACTGAGTGCTCCAGTTTGGCGTACCAGATGGCCGCGATACCCGACAGGGTCCGACCAAAAAGGGAGAGCTTCTATAATCTTGTTAAGCCCATCAGGCGCAAAAACATCTGAAAACAACCTCAGGTGGACCATGGGATCTCCTGACCCTTTAAAACGGTGGATGTGAGGCATCTTGAACCTGTCCGGCAATGTCATTGCCGAATCAGTATATCCATCTTCTATGTCCGGGATGGATTTAACCTCCTGGGCCCGCTTAAACAGCTTCTCAAGCTTACTCACTTTTAATGCAGTTGGATCTACTTCGACCTCAAAAGGGTCCTTAATTAGGTAGGCCTGTGCTTTGGAAGTCTAAGTTAGAGTGGGATCCACTGGGACATCTGTATTCTCCTGGGCAATGGCGGTAGGGGCAGGAGCCCTTGGTGCAGGAATTTCTACTGGAGGTGAGTAGGACACAGAAGCTGTTCACTGTTGTGTTTGTTGCTACTGCTGTTGAAGCCGGGCTATGAGTTCGGCCTGCAGAGCCACGACCTCGGTCTGGTGGGTGGTAACCTCCGCTTGGCAGGCAACATCCCGCTGCATAGCCTGCATGGTCTCTTGGAGTTGACGCATCATGTCCTCCATATTAATACTCACTAAAGGGGGCAGATCTATCGGATCTAGTGAGTTTTCTCTTTCTGAGGTGGAAACAAGAAACTGAGCCCAACTGCGCGCAGATGATATAGATAGTGACCGCTGAACTGGAGACTGTTGAACTGGTGATCTGTGCCTGACTGGCCCTTGTTTGCCTTACCACTAGCGAAGGAAACGTTGATTGCTCTGTTGCACTGAATCTCTGACCTGACAAAATCTATCAACACAAGTCCAAATCCAGCAATTGGTTTTGAAAAATCAATTTTGTATCAAAAAGTGCCAAACATGGACTGCTTTGCAAGATTTCAGAGTCGTCACCTAAATATTTTGTTTAGGGAAATTTAGGAAACCCTGACTCGTGCCTAAGGCCATGTGTCCGTCATCACCAAAGTTGCCTCCACTCGGGAACTTGTGTACGAGAGGGGAAGGTCTTGAAATGAGCACACCCGCTCACCCGATCAAAGATCGGCCTCTACTAAGCATGATATGTTGTTTTTGAAAACACATGTGTTCTTATTCCGGTTTATTAGCTAACCTTACTATGTGATGCGCACAGCATACAAGTATAGACTAAATCACTCAATTTGGAACAAAATATCTCATGTTTGTTTTTCGAAAATGGTTTGGAAGTGCTACTCGCAAGTAGGCTAAGACATGGATTTGCCACCAAACAAGGTGGGCTTAAAACATGATGATTTGCCTGGGCTTGAAACTCACATTTTGATGAATTGTTCTAATTCAAGCAATGAAGCCATCATCCACAGGCATTCATGCAGTTATAGCAGGTAAGCAAATAGCCTCATGGCAAGCATGCTAAACGTGGCAACACTCACACTCATGCAAGTGTGCTAAAGCGTAAACACTTACGGTGTACTCCGAGTCAAAACAAAAGCTAGTTAGAAATATGCATGATCCTAACTGTGTTAGATGCCTAATGCAACACATGCAAAAATGCAACTAAGTGGGCTCGGCTATCTAAGATGGCATATGAATGCAACACTTGATAACATGTATTCAAATAGGTATTGAAATGCAACGCAATTTGAATGATGCACCGAGCCCAGTGCATGCAAGACAAATGAATGATGCACGCATGCAAGCATAAGGTATGCTAATTGAAATATGCCCTAAAACTAACCATCGAAAGCGGTAAGTAAGAGGGAGAAAGAAATGGGGTTGGAAGACATGCACACACACACGCACCCTTATTACAACAATACGCCCTCTCGAAGGAGGGTCCGAATGAATAAGCTAAGCTACTCTAAGCTACTTATTACAAATCAACTGATTAACTATACTAAGCTAATTAATTACAAACCGAATCGAAACTAGCTATACTAAGCTCATTAGAATATTACAAAGATGAAATAAATTAGCTAAATACATTAACTAATTAATTACAAAAAACAGTAAATTAACTAGCTAAGCAAAGCAGTTAAAATGGCCTCGAAGGGAGGGAAACATGCATGCTTGGTTTGCTTCGTCCAAAAAATGCATTGCCTTGCCATAAGTCATCTCTATTTGCCCTCGCGGTGACCTCGGAACATCGAACACACTTCCAGGTTGCATCGCCCCCAAAACAGGAGCATTTTGGAAAATTTTGCCCCAAGTGGCCGGCCGGCCACTTTTACTAGTCGGCAGGCTACCTCAACTGGTCGATCGACTAATTTTAGTGGTCGGCAGGCTAGTGTAAGTGGCCGGCTGGCCACTTCCCTTTCCAGAATCTCAACTTTGCTGCAACAGAGATCAACAAAGACACAACAATGTATTTACAAGAAAATGTGTGTGCAACTATTCTCCTTATCATTTCTCAAGCTCAAAGGAGCGTAGTACTCGGCTCTCAAGCCACCATTCACGCATCTCAATGCACGATGGCCAAAGAGCCAAGCTCGCACAGGTCAATAAATGCACAAATAGACTCGATGAGCCTCCACCCTATCATGCTCAATCAAGGGGACGACGACTGAGAAATGAGGCACGTTTCATCACTTCAAGTATGAAACTTCCCTCGTTTCTCGTGTTTGGATTAACGTCCGATCCAAACACATGCAATGCGACACACATGCAAACAACATGCTCAGCTATCAATGCTAGAGAGATATGCACAAGGCTCTATCATGTAAGGAATGTATGCAAGACAATGTTAAGGGACCAAGAGCACTAAATCAAGTGAAGAACATTACACATGAGGCATGCACTATCAATCTCAATTGGTCAAACCACATATGAACAGACCTAAGATACTCCAAAATATTAGCCAAAATGCTTTGACATGATAGCATGAAAGGCAAGAAAATGATGTTCATGCATTGGCTCATCAACAAGGCATAAGAGCACAACTCTTAAACATAACTAAAGAGTGATAAACATGAGAGTATGACAAGGCTATATGCTCTTAAATTATGTTTTTAATGATGCCATATCACACAAATGTTACAAATAAGGCATGGTAGAAGGGCCAAAGCATAAGGCTAGTAAAGGGCACTACACAAGAGGCATGCAATACATTGCACAAATGTCCAAACCCGCTTTGGACAGAGCTCAATTAGGCCAAAACAAAGACCAAAACATGCTGGGATGGAAGCTCAAAAGCTTAGACAAGCATGCATACGTATCGGCTCACAAACGAGGCATACGGCACAACTCACAAAAGCTATGAAAGAGTAGAATATGTGAGAGTGTGACTATGCTATATACACTAAAATTATGTGAGAAATGAGGCTAAGGCATGCAATCACCACATGTAAAGCATGCAAGAGGCTTTGAAACTCAAAGCTAGTCAACGCCCTTGCACTATAACCATGCACAACAAGTCTCACATGGCCAAGACCACTCAAAACAGAGCTAAGGCATGCTAAAATAATAGCAAATACATGCTGAGATAGAGCTAACACAAGCTAGGATTAGAGGCATGAAGCATGATGCATGTTAAGCCTACGACGAGGATTGCACTACAAGTACAAAAACCAAGCAAGAGGTGACCCCACCAACTAAAATCAAAGTTAAAGCATGTCAAAATAACACCAAAAACATGCTGGAGTGAGACCAATACATGCTACAATAACAAGCTAACTCATGAAGCATGTTAGGCTAATGAACAAGATTGCACTACAAGTACATGAAGCATGCGTAAGGTGACTCAACCAAGCCAAAATAGAGCTACAACATACTGAAATAAGACCAAAAATAGGCTGAGATCAAGCCAACACATGCTAGAAAAATATGCTCAAGTATGAGGCCAAGAAATCATGCTATCATGACAAGAGGGAGGGGACCACCCCCTCTTATTTGTGACCTCAAAACAAGTTTCCTACCATTGAAGTTCCTCTAGAATTCTATGGTTAAAAGGCCAAAACAAGGTTGTTTGAAAGGCCTTAAAAGATGGTACAAAGCAAAGCAAAATAAACCACAAAAAAGAGGGGAACACCTCCAACTCCAGCAAGACCTTAAACAACCATTTTAACACTTAAAAATAGAAGTTTTTATAGTTGAAAGCTAAGCCAAATGAAGCATGCAAAGATGGCTAAACAGTTAAGCAAAACAAAGCTTAAAGAGGGTAACTACTCCCCCTTGAAGAACCACAGCAAAACAAGCACTTCTGAGGCAAAAACCAAGCTTTGAGAGCTCAAATAAGTCCTCCAAGAGCCTCAGCAACAAGATAGAGGTGTTTGACTAAGAGTCCCTTTGCAAGGGTGTGAGGAAAGTTCACTTTCAAGCACTAAAAGGGAAGAAAGAGAGGATTTTAGAGAGAGAGGGGGGAAATTTTGTTTCTCAAATTTCTGAACGCCTCTCAAGGAGGAGGATGCCCCCCTTATATAGAACAATGCAAGCACAAGCTTGCTTGACAAGCTTAGAGCTTGTTTGAATCCCTCCATATGGAGGATGCATTCTATGCCTAACAGCTGGCACCGCTGGTACCAAAAATATCTGTAGAAACAGAAAAATGGCCGTCAACCACTTAAAGTGGCCGACCGGCCACGTTAAGTGGCCTACAACTACAAAAAGTGGCCGACAGGCCCTCCTCTCCCCCCAGACAAGGAATAACAAGGTATGGTCCAAAAACTAACCAAAAGGAAGGGATCCAAGAGGCCCGAGACAAGGCGCTAAGCCAAAAGCTTTGGAAACTAGCCTACTGGCCACTACAAGTGGCCTACAAGAGGGAAAAGTAGCCTACAGCTACAAACAGTGGCCTACAGGCCTCTCTCTCCCTCTAGGCAAAGGCACCAAGGCATGGTTCAAAAACAAACCAAGAAGAAGAGAGTTAAGAGGTCTCGAGACAAGGCACTCAGCCGAAAGCCCCGGAAACTCGAACCGAGCACAAACATGCGCAATCATCGCCTGGACAAACGATGACGTCTTAGTCTTAAGGTCGGTTAAAAATGGGGTGTCTACAGTTGCCCCTCTTTGACAGAACTCGAAAGTCATGAAATGACGAGAGTGAATGTCAAAGCCCAGAGATGACCCATTTTTGACAAGGCCGAAAACTTAGACAAACAAACAAGATAATAAAAAAAAGGCGCTCGCAGGCAGGGGTAAAATGCAAATGACATGCGTAATGCAGAACATAACTTATGATTATGCAAAGAATGCTGTAATAAAGCATTTAGATGCAAATGTTATGCAAAGAAACGCTACAGCAAACTCACACACAAGCAAGTAAACACAAACCAAACTAATTCTCAAGCAGAAAGGATGTACGAAAAATTATGCAATCTTAACTACGGCTCACGCAGGAAAGACTAAAAGGGACTGTCGGACACACCCGAGGTCTCAAACAAGATTCCGACGTGAAGTGAGCGTTTGTGATAGATTCACAAAGCGAACGTGTGATAGATACACAAAGTGAGCATGTGCGATACATACACAAAGCGAACATGTGATAGATACACAAAACGAACGTGTGATAGACACACAAAGTGAGCATGTGTGATAGATACACAAGACGAACAAAGTGTGATAGTGTGGACGCGCCCTCAGTGGCCTTGCTACCACAGTTCGGACTCAAATGTCACGGTTCTTAATGTGATCTTGCAAAGTGCAATGCAAGACTGATAAATCACCAAAGAGTCCAAATCCAGCAAATCGTTTAGGAAAACAAATTTTTAAGAATGAAGTGCCAAACTTGGACTGCTTTGCCAGATACAGAGTCGCCACCTAAATATTTTATTTTGGAAAATTTAGGAAACCTTGACTCGTTGCCTAAGGCCACGTGTCTGTCATCACCAAAGTTACCTCGGCTCGGGAACTTGGGTACGACTGGGGAAGGTCATCGATGAGCACCCCCGCTCGCCCGATCCGAAGATCCGCCTGTACTAAGCATGATATCTTGTTTTTGAAAACACATGTGTTCTTATTCCGGTTAATTAGCTGGAATTACTATGTGATGTGCACAACACACAAGTATAGACTAAATCGCCTAATTTGCAAAAAAGCATTGCATATCCATTTGTTTGGAAATGGTTTAGAGTTTGCTACTCGCAAGTAGGCTAAAACACGGATTTCAATGAATCAACCCAATTCAAGCAATCCAACCTTCACCCACGGACATTCAAGCAATTATATCGCATAAGCAATTAGCCTCATGGCGAGCATGCTATCATGGAAACACTTACACACATGCAGTATGCTGAAGCATAAACGCTTACCTAGTACTCTTAGCCAAAACAATAGCTAGTTAGTAATCAAATGTATGATCCTAGCTCATGTTAAGATGGCTAATGCAACGCATATAAAATGCAGCTAGAATAGGCTCAGCTAATCTAAGAATGGCATGTGAAATGCGACAACTCGGTACACGTATTCAAGTTGGAATTGAAATACCATGCAATTAGTATGATGCGCTGAGCCCGCTGCGTGCAATACGAATGAATGTATGAAAACATGATATCATAAGTATGCTAATTGAAACATGCCCTAAAACTAACCAACAAAAGCAGGTAAGTAAAAGGGAGAAAGAAATGGAGGTTGGAAGACATGCACACACGTACACACACTTATTACAAAATTCGCCCTCGCGACGGAGGGTCCGAAAGAATAATACAAACCGAATAATGAATCAAAAATCCTAGCTAATTAATTATTACAAACCCTTAATTAATTAACAAATTAATTACAAAGAGAGGCCACTGCAGCTCCACCTCAAAATGATTGAATGATGCATGCTCGATCGCCTAGCTCGGAAACCCGTTGCCATGCCACATGTTACCTCTGTTTGCACTGTTTTTCTCCTCTGAAGATTGCACAAGTTCCAATTATGTTTCTGAACCACTCCCTGAGCACTGTGGGATGTCACCGGCCAGGGTAGGGGAACACCGGCCATGTGGAATTGGTCATCGACCATTTGTAGGGCCATCGGCTAGATATTGGTGGCCGGCCGGCACTGAAGGTGGTCAACCGGCCATGTATTCCTGCAGAATCCTGTTTTTGCTACAATAGAGGACAGACAGTGCATGGCAAGGCATTTACAAGACAATGTGTGCACTGCCACTCTCCATATCATGCTACAAACTCAAAGGAGTATGACTCTCGACCCTCGGGCCATCAATCGCGCATTTCAATGCGTGATGGCCAAAGGTGTCAAGTGTGCAAATCAATATGGAATGAATGCAACAAAACAAATGAATGCTATACACTCTATCATGTTGAATCAAGAGTGTCAGCGACTAAGGATTGAGGCACGTTTCGTCACTTTAAGTACGAACGTCCCTCACTCCTCGTGTTTGGTTTGACACCCCAAACCAAACACAATGCAATGCGTGTATGCCAAATGCAATGCAACATGAGCATGCCAGAATGCAATGTGACTCAAGCATGAACACAAGGCTAATGTAACAAACATGCTTAAATGGACTTAAACCAAAAGGCACCAACATGCAAAACAAACACGTACACATATTGGTCCAAAACTTATGCAACACTGCACAAACCTCAAACATGAGAAAAATGGGACAAACATGAGAACATGACCATGCAATGAGCTCTGAAATCATGTGAAGAATGATGCCAAATCATAAACACAAGTGAAGCATAGCATGCCAATGCATTCAATACTCAAAGCTAGTCAAGGGGCTCTCACCATGGCCATGTCAACTAAGCCCCAAAGGACCAAGATGACCCAAAACAATCCTAGGGCAGACCAAAACAAGGCTAGAACATGCATGGAATGAGGCTGAAACATGCTATAAAGGCGAGCGCAAAATAAGACGCACACAAGGCCCAAAAGGGCAAATGCACTACACCTCTTACAAGCAAACATGGCATGACTTAGGCCAATAAAATCAGAGCTATAATATGTCAAAATAAGCCCTAAAACCTAATGAGATGACATCCCGAAGACCCAATCATGGAGACATACACAAAGGTCCAAACATGGAGCACAAAACAACAACTCTTCAAAGCATTGAAAAGAAGGCAAATGCAAGCATACAAGCATGGAACATGGACTGAAATATCATGAAAAATGATGCCAAATCACTGAAATGGCCCAAGTAAAGCATGTTAATGACTCACACACCCAAGGCTAGCAAGTTAGAATGCATGGTGGCTATACAAAGCATGGTAAACATGGCTAAGACAACATCAAATAGAGCTTAAGCAAGATAAGACAAAGATAAAAACTTCTCAAAGTTAAGTCAAAACATGCAAGCATGATGGTCTAAACACAAGATGCATATCATGCAAACATGCAAGATTACTCTACAAGTATGTGAAGCATGCAAGATGCCATCAAACCAACATGGAATAGAGTTAAGGCATGTCCTAAAAGCCACTAAAAAGTGCTGAAATAGAACCAAGACATGCTAAGCAAACATGCTAATGTTATGAGCCATTTATGCTAGCAAATGAGGCACAAAGGGAGAGGGGTGTCCCTCCCCTATTCAAGACCTCAAAACCACTTCTCCACCACTAAAAGTCCTCTGGATTTCAGTGGTGAGAAGGTTAAAATAAGATGATCCCAATGCTCAAAAGTAAAGGCACAAAACAAGGCCAAACAAGGCCTAAGAGGGGGTAGACAACCCCTAACCAAAAAAAGACCTTAAGCAACCATAACAAGCATACAAAATCAGAACTTTTTGTAGTTTAGAGTCAAGCTTAAAACAATATACAAATAGGTCTAAAGGCTTAAGCCAAAATGGGGTAACAAAAGGTTAGTTGCTCGCCCTTAAAGAACACCTTCAAGAACACAACTCCAGCCACTCCCTTGGATCAAAACCAGCCCAAAAACTTTGAAACCAACTTCCTAGTGCCTCAGCAACCCAAGGAAGGTGTTCTACTAGGTGCTCAAGTGCAAAAGTATGAACAAAAGACACTTTTAAGGCACCAACACACACACAAATATAAAGAGAGAGAGAGAGATATAGAGAGAGAGGGATATATGAACTCTATATCTATTTTGCGGAACCTCTGGAAAGGGAGAGGAGGCCCTCCTTTTATAGAAATCCAACTTTGTCAAGCTTCCAAGAGAAGCTTAACAAGGCTCTAATCCCTTCAGACACGTGTATGGAGGGCAGAGTCTGTGCTCACCAGTTGGCACAGCTGGCATGCACAATGCCTAAAAAAGGCAAAGAAAAGGCCTCGGCCAGAAAAAGTAGCCGATCGACCAAAACAATGGCCGACCGACCAAATAGACTGTCAATCGGCCAACACTCTTGGCCGATGGCAAGAAAAAGGGGCCTCAGGCCTCAGGCCTTGGCCGGTGGGTTGGGAAAATGGCCAACAAGCCACCCTCTTCCCCCAGAAGTAAAAACACAGGTGTTTGGTCCACAACCAAGCACAGAACAAACAAGTTGAGAGATCTTGAGGCAAGGCACGCGGCCGAGACCTCCGAGAACTCAAAACGAACACGAACATCGATGATCATCGAGTGTTCAAATGATGACGTCAAAGTCTTAAGGACGGTCAAAAATGGGGTGTCTACAGATAGATACACTAAGTGAGTATGTGTGATAGATACACAAAAGTGAACGAAGTGTGATAGATACACTAAGTGAACATGTGTGATAGATACACAAAGCGAACGTGTGATAGATACACAAAGTGAGCATGTGTGATAGATACAGAAAGCGAGCATGTGTGATAGATACACAAGATGAACAAAGTGTGATAGATACACAAAGCTCACGAGTGATAGATACACAAAGGTGTATGAAGTGTGATAGATGCACTATGTGAGCATGTGTGATAGATACACAAGATGAACAAAATGTGATAGATACACTAAGTGAGTATGTGTGATAGATACACAAAAGTGAACGAAGTGTGATAGATACACTAAGTGAGTATGTGTGATAGATACAAAAGATGAACAAAGTGTGATAGATACACTAAGTGAATAGAGTGCGATAGATACACTAAGTGAAGGGAGTGTGATAGATACACTAAATGAACAAAGTGTGATAGATAGACAAAGTGAGTTTGTGTGATAGATACACTAAGTGAGTATGTGTGATAGATACACAAGATGAACAAAGTGTGATAGATACACTAAGTGAATAGAGTGTGATAGATACACTAAGTGAAGAGAGTGTGATAGATACACTAAATGAACAAAGTGTGATAGATACACAAAGTGAGCAAAGTGTGATAGATACGCTAAGTGAAGAGAGTGTGATAGGTACACTAAATGAACAAAGTGTGATAGATACACTAAGTGAGCATGTGCGATAGATACACAAAATGAACAAAGTGTGATAGATACACTAAGTGAACATCTACGATAGATACACAAAACATAATCAATTTTAAATGGAACTTCTCTGAATGAACCGCACATCCAATATCGCCTGGTTGCGCCAGCTTCAAATGAACCGTACATACAATATCGTGCATGAATGAGAAAGAAACTTGATAGGTACCATGCAATACAATGCATGATGTTTAAGGAATGCAATAAACAAACGTAGCGGCGCTTTAGAAAGTACCTCATGGGGCGAGTAGCGATGAACCGCTCTACTCTGATGGAGATCTCCTCTTGTGTTCTTCGAACTCTTACCTTGCGTTCTTTGAACTCTTTCCTTCAACTCACAGTATAAAGGTTCTGAAATGCTGACAAGGATTCTTCATGTAGAACACTTTGGATGCCACTTTTTTTCCTGACCATATTCGTAACTTTCCCTATTCTCCAATGGGGTGACAGACTAGGTTGGTTCGATATCCATAATTGAGGTGCATACACGCTATCTCAACCTACGGGGCTTCCATACAGATTTCAAGCTGGGGATACACCCCTGGGTATTTAAACCAGACTTTAGTCTCAGAAATCCCGAACCTTTACGTTCTAGGCATCAGCCATTCGAACTCTAGTTTTCACTGCCGCAGTTGGTCTCCTAGGAACTCATTGCAAAACACAACCAAGATGCCTCTGGCAGGGACTGGTTTTCGGGGAGAGCACTTTGATTACCACTTTGGCTTGAAGCAGACTTGATGTTGAGCTTGAGGTAGAGGCACACTCATACTTCGGGGCATTGGCAAGGCCTGAAGAGGTACATCCGGAATGCAATGACGGAACTTACTGAAGTTGAAACAAACTCAGATGCCCGACATTTTCCCTCTTTTCTTTTGCTTTGCAGTTTGGAACCTATATAGCTTCAGATAGGTCCTGGTTTTACTATTCTCACATGACCTGGGTTGAACCCTACAGTTTTATGAAAGAACAAATCATGTTTTGCACAAATGTGAAGAATGGCACAACAGTCTGAGCATAAAATGATTTATTTGAAATTGAAATGAATTCTTAACCGGGTATTGAGCCTACAACCGACCATAGTCAAAATGACTCAATCAAAGGAAAATAAAGGTAAAACAACCTAAACACATCTATTGACACTCGAAACAACTCAAAACAAGAATCGAGACAAACAAAAACACGACAAAACACAAGACCCAAATGTGCACAGGGAGCCTGTTTCTCTAGGTATTGTTTCCCACCGTTTCTCACTTGTGATCCTCACATCACTTGGCACACAATCTCTTTTTCTTTGAAAAGCCCTTTTCTCACCTTTTCTCTCAGCGTACATATCTCTATTCTTCAATCTCTCTTCTTTTTTTATCCCTCCCCTGGGTGGTTGATGGATAAACAGGAAGTTGTGGGCTCTCGCCCCTAGTATTCTACTAGATTCTCATTCTTCCGCTCACAACAGTGAGTGAGTGGAATATTCTGCTCCATTCCAGTTTGTGCTTCGCACTTGGCTTAATACCTCGCTGCTTGGAGGATGAGAAAGCTTTCAATCCTTTTGCTGTCAGCTTTAGTTGTGCCCTTTTCTGCGAACATGGTGCCCTTTCTGGCAAGTACGTTGATAACGGGGAAAAGATAGAAAACCTGACTCAACTGTGCCCCTAGTTCATCATTTTGTCCATTTTTTGTTTTTGGCTATCTACTAAAGCAATTTTGACCAACATGAGAGTTAGATTAACATGCTTGTTCAATTTTTTGATTTAAAATCATGCAAGTTAGGTTATAAGCACTGAAAATTTTCCTTTTTGGGTCCAAGATATGGTCCAATTTTTGGAAAAATTGAGCAAATTTTCAAGAAAATTAGTCAACTTCATTAAAAAAATTCTCAAAACTTGTTTTTACAAATGGCCACTGCTCAACTAACACAGAATCCACTCTTGAGATGCACAACCTCAAATCCAAAACAATGGAAAATTGCCACTTGTCTGAATGGCACTGCACGGCACCAAATCTAGCAACGAAAAGCTGCCACTTGTTTGAATGGCAACTCACGGCAACGGAAAGTTGCCCCTTGTCTGAATAGCGCCGCAGCATACTGTAACCCGCTCTCATAATGAAGATCACAACCAAACTCTTGGATGAAGAAGCGACAAAGATGACCCGTTCAATCTCATGGACAGGACAGTTCAATTTGAAGTGTTTTCTGGCTGGACATCAGAATGAAGTTGCCTACGTATCCCAAAAATGGGAATCAAGCCTGACATAGTTCCAGGTTAAGGTACACTCGGGTATTAACCTCTCCTTTTACGCTCTAACTTTTGCCAAGGCCGCCCTTCCGGGTTTTCGACCTTGCGAGCTCTGTTTTTCCTTTCTTTTCATTTTCTTTTCATTCTTTTCATTTTCTTTTTGTTTTTCTTTTTCTCTTCATCTTTTCTTTTTCATTTCATCTTTTCATTTTCTTCATTCTTTCATTTCTTTTTTTTTCTTTTTTTATTGCTCTAACTTTTTCCTTGGTCGCCCTTCCGGGTTTTCGGCCCAACGAGCCTCTCAAGGGTAAAAGTTTAACTTGGTCCATGTTGAATGGTTTTGAGTTCTCGAAGCCATCTGAATCCAAGAGAATGGCTGTTATTCACTGATGATGTAGGAGTCCATCCAATGGGGGCTAAGGTTGCCTCTAGTATTGCGGATAGGAACTTGATTGTCCTTCAGCAAAACTTTCTTCTTTTCTCCATTCTGGGATTTGGCATTCCTGCCGATCTTCGATAGCTTGCGAAATGTCCTAATTTTGGACTCTTCGAGCACATCTGACATTTTTTTTCCCCCTAGTTTAGGGGATGCTTCTGATCTAGCTTCGCAAGCTTCCTTTGATAATATCTGATCTTCTTGATCTGAATTTCTTGTCCCTAGTTCATAGGCTACTTCAAATCTAGCCATACAAGCCTGACATAATGGTTGACCGTTGAACATTTTGAATCCAAGTTCAAGGTTTGAAAGCAATAGGGATCGAGTCTCGAGGTCAAGATGATCCTACGCTGCACAATCTCAAGAACGATTCCACACAGGTCTTCGCAGAACCATGCAAAACATTTTTTGGAATCTTTTAAGAAAGAGACTAGTCGCTCACACCAAATACAATGTAGAACCGATCCAGAACAAGCCAGGATCCTTCTCAATACTCACATTAACAAACATGATCTCATTCATTAAGGGCTTAGCACGCCTCTCTTTCTCTCAGTTGATCAAATTTTTGCAATTCTCGAGGAATTCCTTCCCCTTTGTTTTGAAAATCTCTGTCGTTTCATTCAAAACTTCTGGCACAACTGGCTTCAAGGCAGGAACAGACTCAAAAGAAAGAGTGTAAAACATAAAACAAGACAGTGATGTCCGAGGTAACACCCCCGAACTCTCCCAACTCTAACACCACAGGACTGACTCAATATAACAAGGTAAACTTGACTGACTCAACATAAAAAGACTGACTCAATACAACATAACAAGACCGACCCAATACCCAAGTCAGAAAATAAAATAACCAACATTTGTACATTGCTCAAAACAGTGCATGCCATCCACCATATCTGGAGTAAACTGAGGGCCATCCGCAGGTGGTTCATCCCCTGATCACTTGCTCACATTATCTCCCAAGTTCACTGATCCAGTGCTGATAGACTTTGTGGGACCTAGCGCGACAATAACCTTGTCATCAATCAGATCTTGTATTTCGTGGCGAAGACAAAAACACATGTTAGTGTCATGGCCGGCTTGTTGATAGAAGGCACAGTACTTGGTCGGATCATGCGAGGGAGGGAGGTTATTCAGGAGACGTCGAGGCTCCAGGGGCTTCAGATGCCCTTTTTTGATCAGGACCCTCAGGGCCGTTGACAGAGACATGTACAGTGTGGTGAACACCCTCTGGCCTAGAGGTGGGTATTTGGCAGGTTGTGAGCTGGTTGTGTTGGATGTACCAGCGAAAGGGTCGGCAGGTGTTGACTTTCGATGATCTCTTCCGAGTGTAGGATTAGAGCTGAAAGGGGTGTTTCTGGTATGACAGCCCTTTTCCTGGCTCACCCCTTGATTTGTAGTGCCCCTAACTTGAGCAACAAAAGTGCCCTCCACAGTTTTTGCAACAACTGCAAGCACTTGCTATTTGTTCAGTCCTTCGGCCTTCAAAGCCTCAACAGCCCACATAAGATGTTCATGGGGACTAATACCTGCCCCTACCTTGTTCTTGTCATTTGCCTTCACTTTGCCAAGGGATTGGCCTTCTTCCAATACAGCCCATCCCGAGATTGGGGAGCTTTTTGGCGTGAAATTTCTACCATGCGATGTGGTCGATGACGGGGCCAATATTCCAAAGGCCAGATCTGCCACAGTTCTCTGAAGATCTTCGATCATTCTCATCAGCTCAGAAGTAGTGGATTCACAAGTTCGGGGTGATTGGGGTTCAGGTGCACCCATCATGCATAAGTCCATGCTAACTGGAATGAACACCTCAGGCTTGGGTAAATGGGCTGGGGTGATATATATACTGGGGTCAAACGGGTTGGCCGTTGTTTGGATGAAGTTTACCTGCTTTTCTGGAGGTGCTATTACCTTGTTGTCAATGAGATTTTGAATCTCATGACATAGTCTGAAGCAAGAGTCTATATCATGATCGCGTTGCTGGTGGACGGCGACTAAGAAATGAGGCACGTTTCATCACTTCAAATATGAAACGTCCCTCGTTTCTCGTGTTTGGATTAACGTCCGATCCAAACACATGCAATGAAACACACATGAAAACAACATGCTCAGCTATCAATGCTAGAGAGGTATGCACAAGGCTCTATCATGTAAGGAATGCATGCAAGACAATGTTAAGGGACCAAGAGCACTAAATCAAGTGAAGAACATTACACATGAGGCATGCACTATTAATCTCAAATGGTCAAACCACATATGGACAGACCTAAGATACTCCAAAACAGTGGCCAAAATGCTTTGAAATGATAGCATGAAATGCAAGAAAATGATGTTCATGCATTGGCTCATCAACAAGGCATAAGAGCATAACTCTTAAACATAATTAAAGAGTGATAAACATGAGAGTATGACAAGGCTTTATTGCGACGCCCCCATTCTACACTATTGGTTGCAGTCAAGGGAGAGTCACTAATGAGTCCTACGGTCAATAACCAAATAAGATCCCAGATCGCCGGAGGAGTCAAATTAGCCTCCCTTCTAAGTCCAGCTTTCTTAGGCAGTGCACTGCCCTTTTGACAGATCTCAAAAGGTATTGACACAAGGTCTCATAAGCAACGATAAGGTTCATATGTAGAATATAATACAGAATAACCACAAATATACTTAATTCAAAAGATTGTTCCATTACATTACATCCCAAAAAAAAAAAAAAGAAGTTTGAAACTTCACATGAGTCATACAAAATAACAAAAGGAAATTTCTAGCTTTCCTAAGATAGCCAAAAGTCTTCGAAGGTTTCCGGCTCATCGTCTCCTGCTATAAGTTCCGCTTCGTCACCTGGCATGATACGCCGTGAGCTTTGAATGCCAAGTAAACACACACACACACCGTCCCTTTTTCCCCAGTCCAATACACAATCACAATTATAACACCAAGTGGTAAAGCATGATACTCAAATAAATAAATAAAGCGTTAAGTTAGATGTCAGTAAACTAAAAATGCCCCAAAGAGATTTCGTCCTCCCAACCACAAGAATCAGACGCGAATTATTCGGTATGCCCCCTCTTTTGCTGCTTTGTTGCAGAACTAACCTCGGATGCCTACCAACGGTTATATACCGCGTAGCGCCAACCGCAGGGCCTCAAAAGAGATGGTAAAATAGGGCCTTGCCCAAATCCCTCCTCACACCAAACCACCTAGGGTCCGAATAAACCGCTCCGTTCAAGGGTTCCAAAAACCACTTGTGCAAGACTTTAACTTTCAAATAGGGAACGCATCCCAACAATCCATATATCACATATTCTCATTCTTTCATTACTCAAGTGCTCGAAAACCCAATACCCTCCCAATTAGGTTTCCCGTTAAGTTGAATGTTTTACATCAAGGTTAGACAGCTTAACAATATAATAATATCCACACAAGCATGCCTCAATAAGATGAAAAAGATGAAGAACATAACATAACACATACAATATCATGCCAAGATATGATCATAAGCTAATAAACATTTTCATGAATATAAGGGCATAAAACATCCATTCATACAAAATTTCCAGATTTAGTATCACATAAAGATTAAAAAGAAAGGACTATTTTAGATCCTTCACCGGACTCGACCTTCCTATGGTTTGTAGAGAATTTGATCTAGTTTCTAGAATATTTTTCGGAAATGGGGTTGCCTTTCCATATTTTAAGTTATTTAGAAAACTTTCCAGCGCTGTCCAAATTCTGTCCATATCCGTTAACCGTTATGAAAATTTGATTTTCTTGAAAACCGCTTAATGTTTTTCGATAAAACCAATTCTAGTTGAAAAATAACACCTTAAGGAAGGTTTTGACATAAAATAGAGGTTAAGAAAAATTTTATACATTTTTCTAGAATTTCTGGAAGTGGGCTGCAAAAACAGATTCTAAGGTACCATGCCCAAAACAAGAAGTTTTATGAGAAAAGGATTCCACCAAGGGAAAGTTTTCATTTCTTTTGTGAAGAAAGCATGCTAACTAACATATATTTAACTTAGAAAATTTTTTTGAAAGAGTGCCCTCGGAAAGTTGAGAGATTGGTATAAAAAAAAATGGTTTTGTGCCAAAATGGAGAAAATACAAGGGAGATGGAACCGATACTCAACCCTTAGCATTTTTAACATAAGAACTCATTAATAACAGATCTGAAAACATTATTTAGAACCCTTAGAAACATGTATTGAAAAAAAGGAAAATGAAAGAGAAGGTTGTGTTTGTGGCTTACCTACTGAGCTTTGCACAAGAAGGCTCTCTTCTTCCTCCCTCTTCTTCTCTAGACTTCTCTCCTCCCTCTCTCTAGCCGAAAGTGTGTGTGAGTGTGTTATTTGTGCTTGCCAAGCTAGGGGGTGTTGGTATATATAGACAATTTTTGATGTAAAATGTCCTAAAAGCCCATTAGTTGGAAATGGATGGAAAGGTTAGGATTTGTTTGAAGTTTTAAAGGAATAGAGATGATTTGGGAGGCTTACTCATAGGTTTAGGCAACATTTAGTTGTAATGAAACTAGTTTTGGAATTAGCATCCTAGGTCTAGGGTACTAGGTTTGTGAGTTTCTAGATTTTCATGATGATAGACTTAGAAAATTGTATCCTCACTTCCTCCTAGAATGGCCGGCCCTAGGGAAGGGTGAAGGGGCTATTTTTTTTTTTATCAATTTTAGGCTCTAGGACACACTCCTCAAGGTGTGTACATATATATATATATATATATATCTTGATTGATGGTACTCATGGTACAAAGGTACAAGTACTAATCTTTGGGGTAAATTTTGAATTTAAATAAAGAGTGAGGTCTTGGATTTAAATACATGTGTTGGAACCTTACTCATGTAGAATTAAATTAAATTAGGTTAGGGAACCTAATCTGGCCAGAAAAATTCCTGTTTTGCTAAAAAAAAAAAAAATGCTAACCGACAAGATCTGAAATAATTCAAGTAACCGAGAGGCTTTAAGAAAATAATTCAAACATTAGGGTCTTTAAAGTGAAACATATTTTAGGGGCTTCACATATATGCTCTTAAATTATGAGAGGCATGATGAGATAGAGCTAACACAAGCTAGGATTAGAGGCATGAAGCATGATGCATGTTAAGCCTACAACGAGGATTGCACTACAAGTACAAAAACCAAGCAAGAGGTGACCCCACCAACTAAAATCAGAGTTAAAGCATGTCAAAATAACACCAAAAACATGCTAGAGTGAAACCAATACATGCTAGAATAACAAGCTAACTCATAAAGCATGTTAGGCTAATGAACAAGATTGCACTACAAGTACATGAAGCATGCGTAAGGTGACTCAACCAAGCAAAAACAGAGCTACAACATACTGAAATAAGACCAGAAATAGGCTGAGATCAAGCCAACACATGCTAGAAAAATATGCTCAAGTATGAGGCCAACAAGACATGCTATCAAGACAAGAGCAGGGGGGACCACCCCCTCTTATTTGGGACCTCAAAACAAGTTTCCTGTGGAATTCAATGGTTAAAAGGCCAAAATAAGGTTGTTTGAAAGGCCTTAAAAGATGGCACAAAGCAAAGCAAAATAAGCCACAAAAAGGAGAGGAACACCTCTAACTCCAACAAGACCTTAAACAACCATTTTTAACACTTAAAAATAGAAGTTTTTATAGTTGAAAGCTAAGCCAAAAGAAGCATGCAAAGATGGCTAAACAGTTAAGCAAAACAAAGCTTAAAGAGGGTAACTACTTACCCTTGAAGAACCACAGCAAAACAGGCACTTCTGAGGGGAAAATCAAGCTTTGAGAGCTCAAATAAATCCTCCAAGAGCCTTAGCAACCAGATAGAGGTGTTTGACTAAGAGTCCCTTTGCAAAGGTGTGAAGAAAGCTCACTTTCAAGCACTAAAAGAGAAGAGGGAGAGGACACTAGAGAGAGAGAGGGGAAAATTTGCTTCTCAAAATTCTGAACCCCTCTCAAGAGAGAGGAAGCTCCCCTTCTATAGAACAATGCAAGCACAAGCTTGCTTGACAAGCTTAGAGCTTGTTTGAATCCCTCCATACGCGTGTATCGAGGATGCATTCTGTGCCTAACAGCTGGCACGGCTAGCACCAAAAATATCTGTAGAAACAAAAAAATGGCTTTAAGTGGCCTATAGGAGGAGAGTGTGGCATACAACCACAAAAAGTGGCCGACAGGCCCTCCCCTCCCTCCAGGCAAGGAATAACAAGGTATGGTCCAAAAAAAAACCAAAAGAAAGGGGTCCAAGAGGCCCCGAGACAAGGTGCTAAGCCGAAAGTTTCAGAAACTAGCCTACCGGCCACTGCAAGTGGCCTACAAGAGGGAAAAGTAGCCTACAGCTACAAAAAGTGGCCTACAGGCCTCTCTCTCCCTCTAGGCAAAGGCACCAAGGCATGGTTCAAAAACAAACCAAGAAGAAGAGAGTTAAGAGGTCTCAAGACAAGGCACTCAGCCGAAAGCCTCGGAAACTCGAAACGAGCACAAACATGGGCAATCATCGCGTGCACAAACGATGACGTCTGAGTCTTAAGGTCAGTCAAAAATGGGGTGTCTGCAGTTATATTCATGATATTTTATAAAAGATGATATGTTGATGATTAAGTTGTATTCATTTTTATGAAAATAAAAATGTGAAATTTGGACTTTCAAACTCATAACCTTGAAAATGTTACTATTGGGAATATTTCATAATTTTTGATGTAAATATCATGTCAGTTAAGTAATTTTAGAAAAAATTGTGAAATTTTTATTGGTAGAGAATTTGGTAAAAATATTACATTTTTAAATAACTTGTCATGAAAAATAGTTATGTTGTAATATAGTTATGTTTGAGGGATGAGGCATGTGAAGTTAGGCTTGGTATTATTAATTTGAATTTTTTTTAATATAATAAACTTACTAATTTAGTGGATTAAATCAATTTTGATTAAAAGGTTATATCCGTTATAGTTAAAAGTGTGTTATTAAGATTATACCATAACTTTTGATATAGTAGGATGGAAATGGTAATATTTAATAAGTAGGGATTTCCTTTGAGTTATATATATATTTTTGCAAGATCTAGATGATTTTCGAAATCATCCTTTGATTTATTTTGAAAATTGATTGTTGATTTAAGAAGATGAGAGATTTTTTGAAAGTGGGTTTACTTTCTTATTCCTTTTAAAATAGAAATTAAGGGTTTTGAACTATGAGGATTAAAGAGAGTTGTTTTTGGTGACTTTCTTTTAATAAATGAAGATTAGTGGTTTTGGTGAGAAAATCTAGAAATTGGGGGTTTTGAAAAAATGTGTTGATAATCTTTGAAGATGTTGTTATATTTATTTTGTATGCCAAAATAAATGATGTTTGAAAATTTGTTTATTTGTTTACATATAAATGATGGTTTTCATGGAATATGAGAATTGTTTAAGTTTTGAAAATTGTTGTTCAAAATGTTGATATAGTCTTGAAGTGACTACATGGTTGAGATTACTCTAAGTGTGGGAATTTTGTTGTTCCATGGATGGATTGGAATAAAAGTATTTATATTCATCTTGAGAAATTATATTGAAATGAGAAATGAGAATTTTGATCACAATGGGAATATTGTGTGGAAGTATTGAAAGTGAAAGAATTATTGCATTGTATTATTACTCATTGCATTGGCATATCAATTCATGTGATAATGATGAGCTTTGAAATTTGATTTGAAAACTTTGCATTGAGAAAGGAATGTTGGGAAACAAGTTTTCATGAAATGATTTTGGGGTAAATACGGTGGTAAGTCTTGAAAGGTGGTGTAGATGATAGGTGTTGAGACTTCCAGTTAATACTGGTAAAAATGACAAATTGGTAGTACTTGTATAATTTACTTGCTGACACCAGCCTAGGGATTACCTGAGTCGTATTTACCATCTTGGAATTTTATTGAAATTGTTGGATTAATGTATTTTTCAAAATGGCATTGTGCGTAAGATTTTCAAAGAATAAGAAAAATATTTTGAGCATGACATGCCATATGCATTCATCTCATAAGACCGTATAAAATGGATTTGATGAATTGTTTAATTATTTGATTCAATTGATAATGAGATAATTGAATGAATTGAAAATGATGTCCTGTTGCTTTTATTTAAGTTAACTTGTTGTTGTTAATTAAATAAATTGGATTTAAGAGATTATGTAATAAAATCATAAGGTTTTGACATGTTATGATTTCTCGTATATGTATGACTATTTTGGTACCTGCATATCTTCTAATGTTTTAATATGAGATTGCTTGGTGAGCTAGTGGTAGCTCACCCCCTGCCTATACATGTGTACAGGGAATACTTTTTGGATTTGAAGATCAAACAATGGGTTTTACCATTTTATAAGCGTAATGTAATGATGGATTGTACTACTTCATTTGTTGTTTGGCTGAGTGCTATTTTTTTTGTAAAGAGTAGTGTCCTCTCTTTTACTGTAAGCCTCAAGGCATTTCTTTTATATCTATGTAAATGTCATTGTTGTACAACGAGAGGGAATATGTATATTTAATTATTCATCATTTCATCCAAGGATGAAATGTTATTCATAAATGGACTTAATTAATGAATATTGGTAAGGTTATCCGAGTAATAAAATACGGGGTGTTACAGAATCTGTTTGGGAGCCTTACGGCAGCCTCAGTGTACCCATCCTCAATATCGGGAATGGGGCTAATTCCTTGTGCCTTCTTGAATTAGTTCTCAAGGTTAGCAATTTTTAACAAGGTTGGGTCGAGATCATTAATATCAAGGTAAAAAAAGGCCCTCATTAGGCTGCACCAGGGGTTTGAAAACTCGACCTTGAGCCAACCCTTCTCGAGGATCTGGACCCTGCAAATCTTCAGCTAGCGGGGGTGGGTTAAAGCTCAGCTGGTATAGCGATCCCGGGTTTACCCTTGTTGTACAGTGATCCGGACATGTGTCCGTGGATGTTGGTAGTTGTTTATTTCCTAGTTTGCATCCTCTTTACTTTGTATTTTGAGTTATGGGATGTGTTGGGCAGGTTTGTTACAGGTTGGTTGTACTTGGGAGCCTAGTGTTGCTGCCCAGATTTTTGGTCCTTCGCTCGAGCGAGGAGTTTGTCGCTCGAGCGAGAGTTGTGTTGCACCTGGTTCTGGACCTGAGAGTTGTAGTTTCTGGCTCGAGCGAGCTTTTCGTGGCTCGAGCGGTCTGGGTTTTTCTTCGCTCGATCGAGAACTTCTTGGCTCGAGCGAGAGTTTTCTGTGTCTGGTCGCTCGAGCGACCAATCCTTCGCTCGAGCGAGGGTGTTTTATATCAGCGGACAGCAGCGTCTAAAACATCACTTTTTCACTCTCTTTTTGATCCAAAACCCTTAATCCGAGCCTCTCTCTCTCTAAACTTACACTCTCTCTAAGATTTGATCTCCCTAGGGTGTGAATCTAGCCTAGGGCCTTTGTTAAAAAGATAGAGGGTGTTGAGAGCTTCGACTTAATCTGAAAAAGTTTGGATTTGGAGCAAGTTGATCTTGGAGTCTTCATCTCCTTTTGGGCTAAAACTTCAAGGTAGGGATATCCTACTCCTCTCTATGGGTTTTGTCTTTGAATTTTGGTATTTTGAGATGTTGGGCTTGGTTTGGTAATTTTGTGAAAGTTTGGGGCTTTTGTGCAATTATACAAAAGTTGGGGTTTGATTCATAATAAACCTAGATGCATGTTAGGCATGAAAAAATGGAATGATTGTTGAATCATTGATGAAAATGGGACCTAAGGGTTGAAATGGTAATTATGGAAAATGGCCTAATTACATTGTTTGATTAATTGGGATAATTAATTGGTGAGAAATGAGGAAATGAAATGTTGATTGAACATCCATTTGTGCATTTATTTTCTGTTTTAGAAATAACTGCTTTGGGCTATCGGTGGAGGATAGTCGTGATTGTTGTAGACAATGCATGATGATTAAGTAAACGGAAACTAATCAATGGAATGTGTCATGGAACTTGACAGTTGATAGAATACATTAATTGTATGTATTGTGTGATTGTATATAGAACCAATGTGTTTATATACGTTATGTGTAGAGGAGGAGATAGGGGATGTACTCCGCGGTTTAGGGGAAGATAGGGGATGTACCTCTAAACCGGATAGGTATTGGGAGGAGATAGGGGATGAACTCCGTAGACAGAGCTCATATGCTTGTCTAGAGAAGTGAAGATAGAGCTCATATGCTTATCTTTGTGAAGTGTGGATACAGCTTGTATGCTTATCTGTGGATATTGTTGATATACATATCTGTTGTAGAATGTGGATACAGCTTGTATGCTTATCTGTGGATATTGTTGATATACATATCTGTTGTAGAATGTGGATACAGCTTGTATGCTTATCTGTGGATATTGTTGATATACATATTTGTTGAGAATGTGAGATATAGTTTTTATACATATCTGTGGAAATGATAATAGAGCTAGCATGCTTATCTATTGAAAAGGGAAAATGAAAAGTAATTGGGACTTGTAAGTCGTTGACATAAATATGTAATTTATGTGATTGTATCAGTGTTGACCAACTATCAATTGCTAATGTTTTAGCCATTGTCCATGGTTGGTTTAGTGTATTTCTACTGGGCTGTGGCTCACCCTATATGGGAATATCATTTTCAGGTACAGGAAGCATGCCACCTCCAAGGACATAGCTTGGGAGGCTAGAGGCGGACATAGTGTAGTTGTTTTGCTTTTGATGTATTACATGTAACTTCAAGCCAAGGGCTTAATGTGTAAACGAGTTAGTACCCTTTGTTGAAACCAAGTGTTAACTTGGAAAGCTGTAAGCCCATAGGGCATTTTGTTTTGATGTTAACATGTAATACTTATGTAATGGAACTCTAATGAATGAAAGAATGTGGTTAGTGTAACAAGCCCGCGGGGGACCTCGCTACAGCTCGGACTCTCAAATGTTTGTCACGGTTCTTAATCTGAACCAAAGAGTCCAAATCTGGCAAATCGTTTTGAGAAAAACTGATTTTTGAAAAAGTAGTGCCAAACATGGACTGCTTTGCCAGATACAGAGTCGCCACCTAAATATTTTATTTTGGGAAATTTAGGAAACCCTGACTCGGTGCCAAAAGGCCACGTGTCCGTCATCACCAAAGTTGCCTCGGCTCGGGAACTTGGGTACGGTTGGGGAAGGTCACTTCGTGAGCACCCCCGCTCGCCCGGTCATAGACCGGCCTCTACTAACCATGATATCAATTTTTGAAAACATTGTATGTTCTTATTCCGGTTATTAGCCTAGGTTACTATGTGATGCTCACAGCATATAAGTATAGACCGGGTCGCCCGAATTAGAACAAAACATTTCATGTTTGTTTTTGAAAGATGGTTTGCTACCCGCAGGTAAGTTTAAAACATTTGATGATTTATTCCAATCCAAGTAACCCAACCTTCACCCACAGGCATTCAGGCAGTTATATCATATAAGCAATTAGCCTCATGGTAAGCATGCTATTCATGGCAGTCACTCACACGCATGCAAGGATGCTAAAGCATAAAACTCACCGAGTACTCCAAGCCAAAACAGAAACTCATTAGAAATCATGCATGAATCCTAAGTATACAAAAATGCCTAATGCAACACATGCAAAAATGCAACTATGGCAGGCTCGGCTATTCTAAACATGGCATGTGGAATGCGGCAACTAGCATGTATTCAATTTGGAATTGAAAGTACAATGCAGTTAGTATGATGCGCCGAGCCCGATGCATGCAATACAGATGAATGATGCAAACATGCTGTCATACTGTATGCTAATTGAAATATGCCCTAATCTAACCATCAAAAGCGGATAAATAAAAGGGAGAAAGACGTGGGGTTGGAAGACATACATCACACTCACGCACACTTATTACAGTTGTGCCCTCACTCGGAGGGTCCAAATAAATAATACAGTCCAAATATTACAGTCCCCAAAATAAAAGAATATTACAGTCCAAAATATTATAAAATCCTAATTAATTAAAGAATTAACTAGAAAGCAAATAAAGCTGGCGTGCAAGCCAGGGACTGCCTTGCTTCTGGTGGATGATGCATGTCCGGACTGTCTTGCGCGGAAATCCACCGGAATGCCCCAATTAGCCTCTGTTTACACCTGTTCTTGAAATGCGTGCCAAGTCCCAAGAAGTTGCTGATTCTGCATTTTGCTGCAGCAGAGAGCAGGAAAGGGGCATAGCAATGTATTTGTACAGATATATGCATACCTCGATCCTCGTGCCACCAATCACGCATACCGAGGCATAATGGCCGAGGAGTCGAAATGCACAACTCAATATAGGATGAATGCACATGAAACTACAGCTAAAACCTAACTCCATCATGGATAATCCGGAGTGTCGGTGACTGGGGAATTGAGACACATTCCGTCACTCGGAGTACGAAATGTACCTCGTTTCCCGTGCCCGGACTAACTCCTATTCCGGACACGATGCAATATGCATGATATGCATGAAATACAACTAAGATGTAATCCTAACATACAGAATGCTATGGAAATGAGATGCCTCGAAATGCGTGCACGCGGGCACGCAAATCGAGAAAGTGACGGGATGTTGAAAATATGATGCCTCGAAATACGTGCACACGGGCGCGCAATCCGAGGTAATGGTAAATGCAGTGAAAATAAGATGCCTCGAAATGCGTGCACACGGGCACGCAAACCGAGGCAATAACAGATGCAATGCAAATGAGGTGCCTCGAAGTACGTGCACACGGGCATGCAAACCGAGGCGATGACAGATGCAATGAAGATGAGATGTCTCGAAGTGCGTGCACGCGGGCACGCAAACCGAGGCGGTGACAGATGCAATGAAGATGAGATGCCTCGAAATACGTGCACGTGGGTACGCAAACCGAGGCGGTGCTAAAGTGACATGGAAATGACAAATGGGCTTATACCAACATGAGTGAGCCTCAGCCACACTCACATCGGATGCCAGTGGCAGAAAATGAAGTGCCTCGAAATACGTGCACACGGGCACGCAAACCGAGGCAATGCATACGCAATGCAAATGACATGGAAAATGACAAATGGACTTATACTAACATGAGTGAGCCTCAGCCACACTCATATAGGATGCCAACGGATAAAAAAAATGAGGTGCCTCGAAATGCGCGCACACGGGCACGCAAACCGAGGCAATGGTAAAATGCGATGAAACATGGCAAAAATGATATGCAAGCATGCTAATGGAATTTCAGCAACAAAATATGGGGGAAAACAGTCCCGAAATGAAGCGAAATGACATGAAATGCAAGGAAATGACCCGAAATGCAACATTAGGCATCCGAAATGGCCTATAGCCATACTAAACATGCACAACATGGACATGCAATGCAAAGAAAGAAGCTATACAGTCCCAAAATAAGCACTTTTCCAGTTATAAACATGGCCAAACAGCAAATATAGGTATGGCAAAAATAGCATACAAGAATAGGGGCCAAGATAGGGGTAATGAAGCAAGTGGTATAAGCTAAACCCAAACTGAAAAATTTCCTTCTACAACACTGAAGATGGACCAAAAATATGAACATTTACAGCATATGGCAGCCTCAAAATCAGTATACAAACATGCTAAAAATATGATGCAAAATAAGGCTCAAAAGGTGCTAAAACATGAAGTGTATAAAATAATCACCAAACAGAAAAAAAGTGTGAATGAAACATGAAGTATAGGCCAAAATAAGGCCACTTTCAGTTCGGACCAAGGTCCAAAAACAGAATCAAAGAGGGTTATCAATTTATACAAAATGGGGGCCAAATAAGGGATTGAACTACAAGTGCCACATGGAGACACCAAACAATGTTGAGCCCTTCTCCAATGTTGAAGAGGGGCTCAAAATAAGCCTTATATCAGTTTACAACATGCTCGAAAATAAATTGCTCATGGGCCAAAAATAGCATGCAAAATCATGACATACAAGAGGGTCAATGAAGCAAGTGTATTATGGAAGGCTCAAACAGGGTTGAGCCCTGAATGAGAAGTGAAGATGAGCTCAAAATATGGCCCTTTTCAGTTAGGGCCGGAGCTTGAAACCAAAAATAAGCATGGCTTACATATTGATTAAGAAAAAGGGTCAAAAGGGTAAAAGTGTAACTTACCCTTGAAGATCTAGACTTTGGTTGCTTCTTGGATGGATTTGCTGCTCCTTTGGCCTTCAAGAACCCTTCTTTGTTGCTGGAAATGAGATAGTGGTGGTAGGGCTTGGTGGTGTAGAAGAAATGAAGGTTAAGGAGTTAGGGTTTTTTGAAGTTTTGAGAGTTATAACAATGGAGTTTAGGGTTGAGCCTTGGAGATGAATTTTTCTAACCTCTATGAAGAAGACCCTCAGCTGGTTTATATGGTCAAGAAAGGGGTGTAAAAGGGGGGTTAAATGGAGAGGAAAACTCTCTCCCAAAATATCCCCCGGATACAGAAAATATCTGGGGGATATTGCCCCACAGCTGGAAAGGGCACAGTGAGGAGAGCACGGCCAGCCGCTCACTTTGGCCGGAGGTGGCCGGCCGGCCACACCCCCTAGCCGGCCGGCTAGGGGTCAAAAGGGTCAACCAGATTTTCTGGCCGGCCAGGTATTGGGGAGGTAGCCCTATGTGTGTACAACACAACCATGTAATTGAAATTCCAAGAAAGTGGGCCCAAGGGGTTCAACAATGGCTCGGAAAGAGGGGGTCAAAAGGGTCAAGTGACCTTAATGGCCGGCCATGAACTTTTAGTGGCCTCCCAGATGTGTAGATCACAGATATGTGGTTCAAAGTTCAAGAAAAAAGGTCCAAGGGGTTCAACATTAGCCCGGAAGAAAAGGGTCAAAAGGGTCAGGTGACCTTAATGGCCGGCCATGAACTTTTAGGGGCCTCCCAGATGTGTAGATCACAGATATGTGGTTGAAAGTTGGCAACGCTAGCTCTAAGGTATTCAACATTAGCCCGGAAGTGCGAAAAACGGGCGCCGGGAGGCTCGGGAGGAGAGATAACTGGTTGTTGCAACAATTGCTGGCCTGCCACCCTTCAGTGACCTTCCTCGGGATAAAACAGAGGTACCTGCCAAAAATGAGCGAAAACCGTTGCAAAACGAATGTTCTGGAGCCAAAACACGCAGTTCGGGGTCCCGGAAATGGGCTGTTAAGCACCGAAAATTGTATTCGACCTCGAAGTGGGTTTCTCAGCCCCCAGTGTCCCTCAAAAGGGATGAAATAAGATGTATGCCAAAAATCAGGGCAAACGGAGATGGTTAGGCGGTCCCGAACCGAGGCACACGGCCTGACGGCTCCGAAAACCGGAAATCGGGCTCCGAAATGGGAAAAATGGCCTACGGCCACCAAATGTAGCCCACGGGCACTGAGAGATAGTCTACGGGACCTCTCCCTTCCCTCAGGAAAAGAAACAGAGAAAACTGAGTCTGGTTCGCAAACCGAGACAAGGCACAGAAGAGGGTTCGGAAATCCGGAGGCGGGGCTCGCAGCCAAGACTCTGAAACTTCTGAACGAGCACATTATGCAATATCACCAAGTGCTCAACTGGTGACATCTGAGTCTCAAGGTCGGTCAAAAATGGGGTGTCTACAGTTGCCCCTCTTTGACAGAACTCGGAAGTCACAAGTGACGGGAGTGAATGTCAAAGCCCAGAGACGACCCATTTTTGACAAGGCCGAAGACTTAGACAAACATACAAGATAAACAGAGACGTGCCCGCAGGCAGGGGGGCAAAAATGCAAATGATAATGCAAGAAGATTTTGAAGATTGGACTTATACGCTGCGCGAAGCCGGTTTTGAAAGTTGGACTTATACGCTACGCGAAGCCGGTTTTGAAAGTTGGGGATTCATGCAATGCACTGTAATGTAGTGACTAAAATGCAATGTAATGGCCTAGAGGTAAAGGTACCTCACAGGGGTAATTGGCGATGACTTACCTCATGCTGTTGGGGATCTTCCGCTTCTTTTGGTTGAACTGCAGGTACAACTTTTCTCCCTGACCATGGTCGCAGCTTTCCCTATTCTCCAACAGGGTGACAGACTAGGTTGGATCAGTATCCAGAATTGAGGTGCATACAGATGCTATCTCAATCTATGGGGCTGCCATACAGATTTCAAGCCGAGGATATACCCCTGGGTATTTAAACCAGACTTTAGTCTCGGAAATCCCGAACCTTTGCGTTCTAGGCATAAGCCATTCGAACTCTAGTTTCCACCGTCTCAGTTGGTCTCCTAGGAACTCACCGCAAACACAGGCAGGTGGCTATACCAGACCATGACGAGTCGTTCGGGCACGACTAACACCAAAGGAATTGCACCTTTAGAGAATTTAAGGTCTCCTAGACCAGGATTGCACAAGATAGTGCGAATAAAGATGCAGGATTTAAGGTCTCCGCAGACCGGAGGATTTAAGGTCTTCTAGACCGGGGAGTGCACAAGACAGTGCGATACAAATAAGGTGCGCAAGATAGCGCGATACAATGCACTAACAAGTACAGGTGAGATGCGCAAGATAGCGCGATGGAATGCATGCAAAATGCAAATAAGGTGCACAAAACAGTGCAATGCGCAAGAAAGCGCGAGTGATTTGAAATGCACAGGACCGTGCGATACGCTAAACAGCGCGATTGAAATGCACTAAATAGTGCGATTGATTCGAAATGCACAAGAAAGTGCGATTGAGATGCGTAAAATAGCGCGAAATGTAAACTGCACAAAACAGTGCGATGCCCAAAATGGCGCGAGTGATTTTTGAAATGCACTAAACAGTGCGATACGCTAAACAGCGCGATTGATTTTGAAATGCACTAGACAGTGCGATACGCTAAACAGCGCGATTGATTTGAAATGCACTAGACAGTGCGATACGCTAAACAGCGCGATTGAAATGCACTAAACAGTGCGATACGCTAAACAGCGCGATTGATTTTGAAATGCACTAGACAGTGCGATACGCTAAACAGCGCGATTGATTTGAAATGCACTAGACAGTGCGATACGCTAAACAGCGCGATTGATTTGAAATGCACTAAACAGTGCGATACGCTAAACAGCGCGATTGATTTTGAAATGCACTAGACAGTGCGATACGCTAAACAGCGCGATTGAAATGCACTAACAGTGCGATACGCTAAACAGCGCGATTGATTTTGAAATGCACTAGACAGTGCGATACGCTAAACAGCGCGATTGATTTGAAATGCACTAGACAGTGCGATACGCTAAACAGCGCGATTGATTTGAAATGCACTAAACAGTGCGATACGCTAAACAGCGCGATTGATTTGAAATGCACTAAACAGTGCGATACGCTAAACAGCGCGATTGATTTTGAAATGCACTAGACAGTGCGATACGCTAAACAGCGCGATTGAAATGCACTAACAGTGCGATACGCTAAACAGCGCGATTGATTTTGAAATGCACTAGACAGTGCGATACGCTAAACAGCGCGATTGATTTGAAATGCACTAGACAGTGCGATACGCTAAACAGCGCGATTGATTTGAAATGCACTAAACAGTGCGATACGCTAAACAGCGCGATTGATTTTGAAATGCACTAGACAGTGCGATACGCTAAACAGCGCGATTGAAATGCACTAACAGTGCGATACAACCACAAGATGTACAAGACAGTGCTAGTGAGATACAAAGTGTAAGTGCACAAGATAGTGCGAGTGAATGCATGTTCTATGCAAATGAGGTGCATTTTCTATGCAAAAGATACGAGCATATTCTATGCAAGTATGGAAGAGTGCATTTTCTATGCAAAAGATACGAGCATATTCTATGCAAGTATGGAAGAGTGCATTTTCTATGCAATATTGAAAGCAAATTCTATGCAGAATCGAAAGCAAGCATATTCTATGCATGAATCATAACGATGTGCGGCAGGCATGTCACAGAAGTGTATATGAAAATGCACATTCTATGTAGTAGAGGAGCATCAAACATGTACTCTGGTGCCTCTGATTTACCTCTTAGAGGACTTTGCAACACACTCAGCTCAAAAGGGGCACACCCTGTTCATATTGGCGGGAGATAACATCTGCTGCTGCTGCTTTAATTGCCGTTCTGGCTTGAAGCATGCTTAAGCTTGGAGTAGAGGCACACTCATTCTTCAGGGCACTGGCAAGGCCTGAAGAGGTACATATGGAATGCAATCTCAGAATTTTCTGAAGGTGAAACACACTCAGATGCTCAAAATTTTCCTTATTTTCTTTTGCTTCGTAGTCCGGAACTTATATAGCTTCAGATAGGTCCTTGTTTTGCTGTTCTGAGATGACTTGGGCTGAACCCTGCGGTTTTATGAAAGAATGAATCTTGTTTTGCACAGATGTGGAGAACGGCACGGCACTCGGAGCGCAAAACGATTTTATTTTGAAATTGATAAATGAGCTCTCGACCGGGTATCGAGCCTACGACTGAACATAGCGAAAAAGACCCAACAAGGAAATAAAAGGCACACAACCTAGACACATCGAGTAACACTCGAAACGACTCAAAACAAGAAACGAGACAAACAAAGCAAAAGACATGACACACAGGCGTGCACAGGGAGCCTGTTTCACTGGGTATTATTCCCACCCTTTCTTATTTGTGATTCTCACATCACTCGGCTCTCAAGCTCGGTTTTTCTGAAAATGCCCTCTTCTCACTTTTCCTCTCATCGCACATCTCTCTATTCTTCATTCTCTCATTTTTCATCCCTCCCCTGGGTGGTTGATGGACGAACAGCAAACTGTGGGCTCGTGTCCCTAGCATTCTGCTAGATTCTCTTTCTTCTGCTCACAACTAGTGAATTCTTCCCATGGAAAGGTTGCGCTACAACTGGGTGTGTAGCAAATCTGCAACTAACATCAGTTGATGATGCTTTGTTGGGGAGTTTGGACGTGGTAAGATCTGTCCGGATGATGGAGTGGAATATCTTGCCCCATTCTAGTTCGTGCTTCGCACTTTGCTCGATACCTCGTTGCTTGGAGGATGTGAGAGCTTTCTGCCCTTTGTTGTGCCCTTTTCTGGCAGATAGAGTGCCCTTCTTGGCAAGTATGTTGACAACGGGAAAGACAGGAAGCCTGACTCAACTGTGCCCGTAGTTCATCATTTTGACCATTTTTTAGTTTTAGTTTTCTCCTAAAAAAATTGACCAAAATGAGAGTTAGATTAACATGCTTGTTCAATTTTCTGATTTAAAATCATGCAAGTTAGGCTATAAGCACTGAAAATTTTCCTCTTTTGGGTCCAAGAAAAGGTCCAGTTTTGAAAATGGAATACTTTTCGAGAAGATTAGTCAACCTCAGTAAAAAATTCTCAAAAACTATTTCGCAAACGGCCACTGCTGAACGAGCATGGGACCTACTCTTGAGATGCGCAACCTCGGATCCATGGCAATGGGAAATTGCCCCTTGTCTGAAGGACACTGCATGGCAACGGAATGTTGCCCCTTGTTTGAAATGACACTGCGGCGTTCTGAATGGCAACGGAAAGTTGCCCCTTGTTTGGATAGCACCGCAGCGCATTAAATGGCAACGGAAAGTTGCCCCTTGTTTGAATGACACCGCGGTGCATTGAATGGCAACGGAAAGTTGCCCCTTGTTTGGATGGCACCGCAGCGCATTGAATGGCAACGGAAAGTTGCCCCTTGTGTGGATGGCACCGCAGCGCATTGTAGGCAGTCCTGAGAGCGACGAATACAACCAAATTCTCAGATACAGAGAAATCGAAGATGATCAAAACCATTACATGGGCACAGTCAATTTGAAGTATTTTACGGCTGGACTTCAGAATGAAGTTGCCTACGTATCCCAAAGATGGGAATCAAGCCTCATGTAGTTCGGGGTTAAGGTACACTCGGGTATTAACCTCTCCTTTTTAGGCTCTAACTTTTGCCAAGGCGCCTGTTGCAGGTTTTCGACCTTGCGAGCATTGTTTTTCTTTTCTTTTCAATTCTTTTCATTTCTTTTTTTTTTGATTTTTTTCGTTCTTTTCTTTGCATCTTTCTTTTTTGTTCTCTTTTTTTCTTTTTGCATTTTTTGCTTCTTCTTTTTTTGTATTTTTCTCTTGCTCTAACTTTTGCCTGGGTCGCCCTTCCGGGTTTTCGGCCCAGCGAGCCTCTTAAGGGTAAAAGTATAACAAGTCCATGCCAAATGGTTTTGAGATCCTAGAGTCATTTGAATCCAGGAGAATGGCTGCTGCTTTGCTTTGTAAGCTTCTTCTGATGAGGTCTGATCTTCTTGACCTGACTTTGGTGCCTCTTGTTCGAGAGCTGCTTCAAATCTAGCCACACGGGCCTCACATCATAGTTGACCGTCGAACCTTTTGATTTCAAGTTCAAGGTTTGGAAGCGAAGGGGTTGAGTCTCAAGGCTGAGAGCGATCCTAGGCTGCACAATCTCAAGAGCGATTCCACACAGGTCTTCGCAAGACCGCGCAAAACATTTTGTTTTTGAAAGTTTTTAAGAAAGCGACAAATCGCTCGCGCTGAAGGTAGTGTGAAACCAGTCTGGATCAAGCCAGGGTCCTTCTCAGTACTCACGCTAACAAGCATGATTTCATTCACTAAGGGCTTAGCATGCCTCTCTTTCTCTCAAATGATCAAAGTTTTGCAAAACCCGAGGAATTACTTCCTCTTTGTTTTCACCGCAGTGTTCAAAAAGTTTTGAAAAACTTAGGTTAAATGCAATGATTTTGGGGTGCAGAAGAGAGCAGGTGGAATGTACTGCCATTTCATTCAGATTCCGTCACAACTAGCACATGGCAGAAGCGAACATAGAAGTGCAAAAATTACTGCTGTTTCATTCAAATCTGTTGGTACAACTGGCTCCCTGGAAGAAACGGACTCAAAACAAAACGAAAAGACAAACACAAAACAAAATGGTGACGCCCGAGGTAACACCCACCGGAATCACCCGACTCCTGTACAACAGGACTGACTCGATACAACAAGACAGATCCAAAATAAAAAAGAGACTGACTCAAAACAAAAAGACAGACTCAAAACAAAACAACAAGACTGACCCAATACCTGAGTCGGAAACCGGCATTCGCCAATGCTCAAAACAGTGCATGCCATCCACCATATCTGGAGTAAACTGAGCGCTGCCCGCAGGTGGTTCATCCCTCCAATCACATCACATTATCCCCTACAAATTCACTGATCAAGTGCCGATAAACTTTGCAGGACCTGGTGCGGGGATGACCCCATTGTCAAATAGATCCTGTACTTCATGGCGAAGACGGAAGCAGGCATTGGTAGTATGGCCAGTTTGTTGATGGTACGCGCAGTACTGGGTAGTATCATGTGTAGCCGGAAGAGGATTCGGGAAAGGCCGAGGCTCAAGGGGTTTGAGATGGCCTTCTCCAACAAGGATTTGGAGAGCTTTGGACAAAGGCATATAGAGGGCATGGAAGACCCTCCGACCTCGGGGTTGGTATTTCAAGGTTTGTGGATTTTTGCTGGACGCACCAGCAGGGGGATTAGCAGATGCTGGCCTAGTTTGCTGATCTCTTCCGAGTGGAGGATTAGAGACAGCAGGATCGTCTCTAGTATGACAGTCCTTCTCCCGATGTTCCCTTTGATTCAGACCGCCCCCAACTTGAGCAGCGAAAGTGTCATCCACAGCTTTTGCAACAACTGCGAGGACTTGCTCTTTGTTCAGTCCCTCAGCTTTCAAAGCCTCAATATCCCACCGAAGGTGTTCATGGGGACCAATGCCTGCCCCTACTTTGCTCCTACTAGTCGCTTCCACTTTGTCAAGAGATTGGCTTTCCTCAAACGCAGCCCGTCCCAACATCGGGGAGTCTTTCGACATGAGGTTCCCGGTATGTGGTGTGGTCGATGATGGAGCCAATGTCTCGGAGGCCAGATCCGTCACGGTTTTTTGAAGATCTTTAATCATTCCCATCAACTCAGAAGTAGTGGGTTCACGGGTTTGAAATGGTTGAGGTTCGGGTGTACCCATCATGCATAAGTCCATGCTTTCTGGGATAAACACCTCAGGCTTGGGTAGATGGGCCGGGGTGATGTATATGCTGGGGTCAAAGGTGGATGGCAGTATGTGGATGTGATTGAGGTAGGCAGGAGATGTTTGGTCATTGGGGTCTGAAGGTGGAGCTATCGTCCGGTTGTCGATGAGATTTTGGACCTCATGACGAAGGCGGTAGCAACGGTCGGTGCCATGACCGCGCTGCTGATGGTACATACAATACTTGGCGGGGTTATGTCTGGCTGGGAGTGGGTTGGGAAGAGGTTGAGGATCGAGGGGTTTGAGATGCCCTTTTTCCATCAAGGCTTTCAGTGTGCTAGTCAGGCTCATATAGAGGGGGGTGAAAGTTCTACCCTGAGCTCGGACTGGGCCAGTTGTTTGTAGGCTTGGTTTGGCAAAAGGGTCAGCTGTGGCGATCGTATTGATTTCGGTGGGTTTGGGAATAGCGCTACTACTAGCATTGGTACTTCCTGAAATCACTTTCCTTGTCAGTTCCCTTGTCCTGGGAATGATCCCGCTGTTGAACGCATTCTCGACTTGAACCCCCAGTTCATGCAAATTTTTGAAAGTGAATAGTGGAGCGACTATCAACTTTTGCAACATATCATGCTCGAGGTTTCGCACCATCATCTGCACTTGATCCTTCTCAGAAGGGCGACGATCTGTCATTTGTGCTGCCTTTGCTCTCCACCTTACAACGAATTCCACAAAAGGCTCTGTTGGGTTTTGGCGGGTTGCTTCAAGCTCCTGGATGGTCGTTTCAACTTGGGTATTGTAAGAATACTGATCAACAAAGGCCTCAGCCAGTTCTTCCCAATTTTGTTTCACTGTATCCTCCAATTTGGCATACCAAGTGGCTGCTACACCCGACAGGGTTCTTCCATACAGAGAGAGTTTCTGTGGCTTAGTCAGACCCATCGGCTTCAGGACATCTAAGAAGAGTCGAATATGTACCATTGGATCTCCAGACCCGTCGAAACGGTCGATATATGGCATTTTAAATCTGTCGGGGAGCCGGATGGTAGCCTCGGTGTGCCCATCCTCAATACCAGGAATGGAGTTAAGGCCCTGTGCCTTTTTGAATTGCTTCTCAAGGCTTGCAATTTTCACTGCAGTCGGATCGAACTCATCAACATGAAAGGGTTGAGTTTTCTCATTAGGCTGCACCAGGGGTCTGAGCACCTGAGCTTGAGCCAACCCTTCTTGAGAATTCAGACACTGCGAGTCTTCAACTGGCGGAATTGGGTCAAAGTTCGGCTGGGGTCCCAAAGCTGGATGTGAGGCAGATGCCCCAGATGGGCGCTGCGTTTCAATACTGGTCTCAGCTTGCATGGCAGTTCCCCGATTTAGCGCTGCTGTCACAGCCGCAAATTCTTCCGAACCTTGTGCCATCACGGCCTGCTGAGTCTGAACAAAGGTGATGTGACTGGCGACTGACGGATTAGATGAACATATGAGCCCTGACCGGCTTTTCTTTACCTTGCCTCAGCGAAAGAACACTGATTACCCTTGAACTGAATCTCTGACCTGACAAAGTCTATAAGCACAAGTTCGATGAACCTCGGGGGATATCGGAGCCTTCTGAAGCTATGGTTCCCAGACTACCTTGCAAAAGAGAAAACAGACAGCATCTCAGCCTGATTCCACCTGAATAGATATGAGCCTATTTGAATGAGTGTGCTCTCGACTGAATTCTGCCCCAAAATTCTGCCCTAAACTGAGTCTGATACCCACGGGTAAAGCTGACTCCCAAATACTGATAGTAATGCCCGCAGGCCTGATGCCAAAATTCGCAAACTGGTGCCCGCAGGCCTGATGCCCAAACTCATATACTGATACATGCATTCCTGTAGAGACGCACTCTAAAGCACATAACAGATAAGTGAGAGCCAAAACACCCCTATGTTGGGGTAGGGTTTCCCTGTCCTATTTTGTCAGGAGCTAGGGTTTCATTACGCACACAGCGGCTTCAAACAACCTATAAACGGGTAAGCAACCTGTCCTAATTTGGAATGGTCACTATGGATCCGAATATGCACTAGGTCGAATGGTCAAAGAGGGTGCCCCGGTAAAACCGGGGTTTGTGTTCCCATACTGGCAGAGCCCACAACCGGTCAGCCTTATGGTCATGCCTTGACAAGACAAGCCTCTGGCAAACCGTTCAGGAATAGCAGATGGCAAACACGGTGTCCTAGGCGCACCAATGCAAATGCAATGCAAAGAAACACACAAGTGTAGTCAAAAACAGATATCAAGAGTTCGAGTCAAGTTCTCTAAATCCCCAGCAGAGTCGCCAGAAACTGTAACAAGCCCACGGGGGACCTCGCTACAGCTCGGACTCTCAAATGTTTGTCACGGTTCTTAATCTGAACCAAAGAGTCCAAATCTGGCAAATCGTTTTGAGAAAAACTGATTTTTGAAAAAGTAGTGCCAAACATGGACTGCTTTGCCAGATACAGAGTCGCCACCTAAATATTTTATTTTGGGAAATTTAGGAAACCCTGACTCGGTGCCAAAAGGCCACGTGTCCGTCATCACCAAAGTTGCCTCGGCTCGGGAACTTGGGTACGGTTGGGGAAGGTCACTTCGTGAGCACCCCCGCTCGCCCGGTCATAGACCGGCCTCTACTAACCATGATATCAATTTTTGAAAACATTGTATGTTCTTATTCCGGTTATTAGCCTAGGTTACTATGTGATGCTCACAGCATATAAGTATAGACCGGGTCGCCCGAATTAGAACAAAACATTTCATGTTTGTTTTTGAAAGATGGTTTGCTACCCGCAGGTAAGTTTAAAACATTTGATGATTTATTCCAATCCAAGTAACCCAACCTTCACCCACAGGCATTCAGGCAGTTATATCATATAAGCAATTAGCCTCATGGTAAGCATGCTATTCATGGCAGTCACTCACACGCATGCAAGGATGCTAAAGCATAAAACTCACCGAGTACTCCAAGCCAAAACAGAAACTCATTAGAAATCATGCATGAATCCTAAGTATACAAAAATGCCTAATGCAACACATGCAAAAATGCAACTATGGCAGGCTCGGCTATTCTAAACATGGCATGTGGAATGCGGCAACTAGCATGTATTCAATTTGGAATTGAAAGTACAATGCAGTTAGTATGATGCGCCGAGCCCGATGCATGCAATACAGATGAATGATGCAAACATGCTGTCATACTGTATGCTAATTGAAATATGCCCTAATCTAACCATCAAAAGCAGATAAATAAAAGGGAGAAAGACGTGGGGTTGGAAGACATACATCACACTCACGCACACTTATTACAGTTGTGCCCTCACTCGGAGGGTCCAAATAAATAATACAGTCCAAATATTACAGTCCCCAAAATAAAAGAATATTACAGTCCAAAATATTATAAAATCCTAATTAATTAAAGAATTAACTAGAAAGCAAATAAAGCTGGCGTGCAAGCCAGGGACTGCCTTGCTTCTGGTGGATGATGCATGTCCGGACTGTCTTGCGCGGAAATCCACCGGAATGCCCCAATTAGCCTCTGTTTACACCTGTTCTTGAAATGCGTGCCAAGTCCCAAGAAGTTGCTGATTCTGCATTTTGCTGCAGCAGAGAGCAGGAAGGGGGCATAGCAATGTATTTGCACAGATATATGCATACCTCGATCCTCGTGCCACCAATCACGCATACCGAGGCATAATGGCCGAGGAGTCGAAATGCACAACTCAATATAGGATGAATGCACATGAAACTACAGCTAAAACCTAACTCCATCATGGATAATCCGGAGTGTCGGTGACTGGGGAATTGAGACACATTCCGTCACTCGGAGTACGAAATGTACCTCGTTTCCCGTGCCCGGACTAACTCCTATTCCGGACACGATGCAATATGCATGATATGCATGAAATACAACTAAGATGTAATCCTAACATACAGAATGCTATGGAAATGAGATGCCTCGAAATGCGTGCACGCGGGCACGCAAACCGAGAAAGTGACGGGATGTTGAAAATATGATGCCTCGAAATACGTACACACGGGCGCGCAATCCGAGGTAATGGTAAATGCAGTGAAAATAAGATGCCTCGAAATGCGTGCACACGGGCACGCAAACCGAGGCAATAACAGATGCAATGCAAATGAGGTACCTCGAAGTACGTGCACACGGGCACGCAAACCGAGGCGGTGACAGATGCAATGAAGATGAGATGCCTCGAAATACGTGCACGCGGGTACGCAAACCGAGGCGGTGCTAAAGTGACATGGAAATGACAAATGGGCTTATACCAACATGAGTGAGCCTCAGCCACACTCACATCGGATGCCAGTGGCAGAAAATGAAGTGCCTCGAAATACGTGCACACGGGCACGCAAACCGAGGCAATGCATACGCAATGCAAATGACATGGAAAATGACAAATGGACTTATACTAACATGAGTGAGCCTCAGCCACACTCATATAGGATGCCAACGGATAAAAAAAATGAGGTGCCTCGAAATGCGCGCACACGGGCACGCAAACCGAGGCAATGGTAAAATGCGATGAAACATGGCAAAAATGATATGCAAGCATGCTAATGGAATTTCAGCAACAAAATATGGGGGAAAACAGTCCCGAAATGAAGCGAAATGACATGAAATGCAAGGAAATGACCCGAAATGCAACATTAGGCATCCGAAATGGCCTATAGCCATACTAAACATGCACAACATGGACATGCAATGCAAAGACAGAAGCTAGACAGTCCCAAAATAAGCACTTTTCCAGTTATAAACATGGCCAAACAGCAAATATAGGTATGGCAAAAATAGCATACAAGAATAGGGGCCAAGATAGGGGTAATGAAGCAAGTGGTATAAGCTAAACCCAAACTGAAAAATTTCCTTCTACAACACTGAAGATGGACCAAAAATATGAACATTTACAGTATATGGCAGCCTCAAAATCAGTATACAAACATGCTAAAAATATGATGCAAAATAAGGCTCAAAAGGTGCTAAAACATGAAGTGTATAAAATAATCACCAAACAGAAAAAAAGTGTGAATGAAACATGAAGTATAGGCCAAAATAAGGCCACTTTCAGTTCGGACCAAGGTCCAAAAACAGAATCAAAGAGGGTTATCAATTTATACAAAATGGGGGCCAAATAAGGGATTGAACTACAAGTGCCACATGGAGACACGAAAAAATGTTGAGCCCTTCTCCAATGTTGAAGAGGGGCTCAAAATAAGCCTTATATCAGTTTACAACATGCTCGAAAATAAATTGCTCATGGGCCAAAAATAGCATGCAAAATCATGACATACAAGAGGGTCAATGAAGCAAGTGTATTATGGAAGGCTCAAACAGGGTTGAGCCCTGAATGAGAAGTGAAGATGAGCTCAAAATATGGCCCTTTTCAGTTAGGGCCGGAGCTTGAAACCAAAAATAAGCATGGCTTACATATTGATTAAGAAAAAGGGTCAAAAGGGTAAAAGTGTAACTTACCCTTGAAGATCTAGACTTTGGTTGCTTCTTGGATGGATTTGCTGCTCCTTTGGCCTTCAAGAACCCTTCTTTGTTGCTGGAAATGAGATAGTGGTGGTAGGGCTTGGTGGTGTAGAAGAAATGAAGGTTAAGGAGTTAGGGTTTTTTGAAGTTTTGAGAGTTATAACAATGGAGTTTAGGGTTGAGCCTTGGAGATGAATTTTTCTAACCTCTATGAAGAAGACCCTCAGCTGGTTTATATGGTCAAGAAAGGGGTGTAAAAGGGGGGGGTTAAATGGAGAGGAAAACTCTCTCCCAAAATATCCCCCGGATACAGAAAATATCTGGGGGATATTGCCCCACAGCTGGAAAGGGCACAGTGAGGAGAGCACGGCCGGCCGCTCACTTTGGCCGGAGGTGGCCGGCCGGCCACACCCCCTAGCCGGCCGGCTAGGGGTCAAAAGGGTCAACCAGATTTTCTGGCCGGCCAGGTATTGGGGAGGTAGCCCTATGTGTGTACAACACAACCATGTAATTGAAATTCCAAGAAAGTGGGCCCAAGGGGTTCAACAATGGCTCGGAAAGAGGGGGTCAAAAGGGTCAAGTGACCTTAATGGCCGGCCATGAACTTTTAGTGGCCTCCCAGATGTGTAGATCACAGATATGTGGTTCAAAGTTCAAGAAAAAAGGTCCAAGGGGTTCAACATTAGCCCGGAAGAAAAGGGTCAAAAGGGTCAGGTGACCTTAATGGCCGGCCATGAACTTTTAGGGGCCTCCCAGATGTGTAGATCACAGATATGTGGTTGAAAGTTGGCAACGCTAGCTCTAAGGTATTCAACATTAGCCCGGAAGTGCGAAAAACGGGCGCCGGGAGGCTCGGGAGGAGAGATAACTGGTTGCTGCAACAATTGCTGGCCTCCCACCCTTCAGTGACCTTCCTCGGGATAAAACAGAGGTACCTGCCAAAAATGAGCGAAAACCGTTGCAAAACGAATGTTCCGGAGCCAAAACACGCAGTTCGGGGTCCCGGAAATGGGCTGTTAAGCACCGAAAATTGTATTCGACCTCGAAGTGGGTTTCTCAGCCCCCAGTGTCCCTCAAAAGGGATGAAATAAGATGTATGCCAAAAATCAGGGCAAACGGAGATGGTTAGGCGGTCCCGAACCGAGGCACACGGCCTGACGGCTCCGAAAACCGGAAATCGGGCTCCGAAATGGGAAAAATGGCCTACGGCCACCAAATGTAGCCCACGAGCACTGAGAGATAGTCTACGGGACCTCTCCCTTCCCTCAGGAAAAGAAACAGAGAAAACTGAGTCTGGTTCGCAATCCGAGACAAGGCACAGAAGAGGGTTCGGAAATCCGGAGGCGGGGCTCGCAGCCAAGACTCTGAAACTTCTGAACGAGCACATTATGCAATATCACCAAGTGCTCAACTGGTGACGTCTGAGTCTCAAGGTCGGTCAAAAATGGGGTGTCTACAGTTAGTTTATATGTAAATGTATGTCTTATTAGATGGGTTTATTGTTGTTATTTTGAGGGCGTTACAGCTGGGGGCTCGGGACTGGATGTGTGGTAGATGCCCCATATGGGCATTGCATTTCAGCAATGGTTTCATCCTGCATGGCAATTCGTTGGTTTAGGGTCGTTATCATGGACACAACTTCTGGACTCTATGTCATCACGGGTCTGCTGAGTTGGCAATTGGGAAAATGGATGTGTGTAACCTAAGAGCTGACTGTAGTTTGCTTGTCGTGCTCTTTTTGGATACGATAGCCCTATAGTTCAGACTCTTGTGGTTCTTAATCTGGTCTCACAAGTGCAATGTGAAATAGATAAACACAAAAGAGTCCAAATCCGGCAAATCTTTTGGAAAATTAATTTTGAATCAAAATGCCAAAAATGGATTGCTTTTCCAGATACAGAGTCACCACCTAAATATTTTTGAAAAATTTAGGAAACCCGAGACTCGCGCCAAAGGCCACTTATCTATCATCACCAAAATGTCTTGGCTCGGGAACTTAGGTACGAGAAGGGAATGTCATGAATTGAGCACCCTACTCGCCCGATCAAAGATCGGCCTCCACTAATCATGATGTGATTTTTATTTACATTATATGCTCTTGTTTCGCTTATTAGGCTATGTTACTGTGTGACGCACACAAGTATAGACTAATTTGCAAAAATTAGAACACTTTGATTTCATGTATGTTTTGAAAAGTGTTTGAATATGTATCACTTAAAAAGGTGGCATCATATGCACATTCAATCAAATCATCCCAATTTGAACAATTAGCCTTCATTCACAGGCATTCAAGCAAGTATATCACTTAAGCAATTAGCCTCATGGTGTTCATGCTTGACATGGAAACAATCACACTTATGCAATATGCTAAAGCAATAAAGCTTACCCCAATTCTCGAGGCGAGCCAAAAGAGAGAAAATAGTTAGAAAAAATGCATGATCCTAACTAATGCAATATGCCTAATGCAACACATGCAATATGCAATTTAAATAAACTCAGCTACTAACATGGCATGTGAATCGATTTGATAACATGTGGTTTATGCACGTATTCAAAGAAGTAAATAACAATGTGAGTTAGAACGATGAGTTGAGCCTAATGCATGCAAGACAAATGAATGCTTTATACACGGAAAATGCTAAACAAAATATGATGCTCTACGCTATCCATAATAAGTGGGTAAATAAAAGGGAGAAAGACGTGGGGTTGGAAGACATACATATTATTACAAGTTTGCTCTCACACAAGAGGATCCGAATGAATGAATTAGCTAAGCTGGCTAACTAATTATTACAACACCGAATTTTACTAACTATTCTAGCTAATTAAATAATTACAACACAAAATTAAATCAACTAGCTACTCTAACTAGTTAATACAAATTAACCAATTAAACTAACTAATTAGTTACATTAAGGTATTAATTAACTAAGTAATTAATTACAAGTTGTACATCATTAACAAAAGTAACAGATCCCAAGGAGCAAGGAAATGGCTTATGCATGCACATGAATTTCTCCCTTGGGAATGCCTCTGCACTATTTTTACGCCTCAGCCTCTGCTCAGCTCTGTGAAGAAAGTAGTACTGCCTGGCTAAAAAAAAGGTGGCCGACAGGCTAGAAATGGTGGACGGCCGCCCACTAATAGTGGCCTACCGCCCAGTAAAGGTGGTCTGCCGGCCACTGATGTTAAGTTTCTCCTACTGCAACAAAAAACAAACAGAGCAAAAACAAAGCATCCTCATGGGATGTTTGTCCACCCGGTCTCTCCTTATCATCAAACAGCTCAAATGAGGGGTAGGCTCGATTCGCAATCCATCAATCAATGCAAATTCATTTTCATGATGGCCTATGAATCAAGGGATACAATCTTGATAAATGCACAATGAAAGACCCACAAACCTCCTCCCTATCATGACATTGATCAAGGGAAATGGTTGACATTGACTCTTGAACTGTTTTCATCACTAACAAGTATGAAATGACTCAAGACTCAATGGGTTCAGTTAACGTCCGATTGAACCCTAAGCCATTTTATTGTCTTGCTCTATTTTAAGCCATTGATGACCCTTTTTAATTACCTTCCCATTCATTAGTTCACTTTGTCCAAAATGATAGTTAAGTCCACTAAATGGAGAAGAGTGTCAAACAAGAAGTTGTTTTGGGCATGAGAGAGAAGTAATGCCCTAGTAATGATCCTCCAAAGAGATTAAACTATTTAGCATTGTATGGTCCTTTTCTCAAGCTTGAACAACACTCGGTTGAAACAATTCTCAAAGAAATAAAAAGCTAAGAAAGGAGGGAGAGTGCAGAGATGATTTTGAGTGAACATAAGTATGAAAAGCATAAAACAAATGCTATCAACTCAAATAGGTTGGTGGCTAAGGCCTAAACTGCCAAACCTATGAGGACCATTACACTACAAGCATACTATACAAAGCATAAATGAAACTAAATCATAAAAATAGTCCTAAAATAGGTTAAAACAGTGCTAGAATTGAAGTAAAAAGAGCTAAAAGGGTAAGCTAAAATAATGAGAAATTTAAGCTAGTAAACAAGCCAAAAGAGGGGTGGCTAACCCCTCCATTTTTGGGACTTCAAAACCACATTTTTATCCTCTGAAAACCTCTGAAAATTAGTGGTGAAAAGTTGGAAAAAAAAGTTGATGAAGAAATGGGAAACCCAAGGACAAAAGCTTAGGAGACAAGGTTCAAAGAAGTGTGATTAACCCCTCCACCTTTGGTAGCTTTAAACCACAAGTTTCAGCCCATAAAAACAACCCAAAAATAGTAAGAAAATATAGGAAAGAAGTAGTGTAGAGATGCCCAAAATTATACCTCTTGAAGCAAGGTAACTCTTTTGTTAACAAACCCACAAGTTCTCGCTCTCAAGGGTTGAGATTTGAGCTCAAGAACCTCAGCAAGAAGAGCTAAATTTTTGGTTTATGAAGTGTAGAGAGAGAGTGTATAGGTTGCAAGATATATATATATATCGAGAGAGAGAGTGCTATGCAAATTTTGGTCCTTAAGGAATTTTTTCTAACCTAATTTCAAGAGGGGTGGTCATCTATATGTAGAAAAACATGTTACTTAGCTGGAAATATCAGCATATAGACAGATGCTTTTGTACATGCACCTGTGGGAACAACTGGCACCAAATATCTGCAAAAATCTATTTTTTGACACAAGTGGGTGGCAGGCCACTAGTGGCCGGCCAAACAAAAATATCCTTTTTTTGCTCAAGTTCAAACAAGCATATCTCCCTCATCCGAACTCGGTTTTAGGTCATTCTTGAGTTTAAATTGAAGCCCCAGAAGTCTAGTTTCCAATGGTGGCGGCCTCCAATCTAAATTATAACTGTGCAAAGGGATATGCCTATTTTAGTGAAAGCTGCTCATTTCTTTCTAAACGGATTGATGCCTAACCTTCTCCCCAACTAGTTTTCTCCCCCCCCCCTCCCCTCCTATTTTCTTCAACTCCAAACCTATAAATAAAATGTTTTAAAGATTTTTCAAAGAGTTCACCTCCCTTTTATTTATTTCCACTTTGTTCTTACTCAATTTACCGAAAAGTGCAATATTTTATCCGAAATGTGAGCCTCGGAACATCGTAAAAACATTTGGAAAAGTATTTTTAAAAAGGGGATTTTAAGGTCTAAAATAGTTTTGGTCAAAAATGGGGTGTAAGGTTGGGATTTAGAAGCTCTTCTTGTTGAAGAAATCAAACGTTTATACAGCATAACTTTCATCATCGAGTGATCAACCTGAGGCACCCAAGTTTTAAGAACAGTCAAAAATGGGGTGTCTACACTGACTAACAAGAATTTTGACCCGGTTGTACTTGATGTATCTGAACTAGATTAGTCTAGACAAGTTTGATTGGATTGGGCTTTTTTAGAATGGGTCTTTTGGCATTGAATGGATCTTTTCTGAGTTGGCCTTTGGGGTTCAAATGGACTGAACCTTTGCTAAATGGGTTTTTTTTTTCTGGGATTGAATAGATTGTGATGGGTTAAGGCTGGTACTGCTCCTTCTCTAGCTCAGACAAACCTGGCATTAAAAACAAAGGCCTCATCATATCAGGATACCGGTTATGCCAGTCAAAGCAAAGCAAAATACAATTTTTTTTTTTTTTTTGGCCCTAGTTCTGGTTTTTTCTAAAACTTCACCCATAGCAAACACAAACTCCTAGATTTCGACCCAAATTTTGATTTTGATATGACACTCAAGTTTGAAAAGAATCGCCTCAAGATTAAGACTCTCCCAGGATTGTATCACACATTGCCAAAGATTTCACATTTTGCACAAAAGCATTCAAAACACCCCTATGAGAGGTTAGAGTTTCCCTGTCCTAGATTTTGGAGTGATCTACAGTTTCACTAGTTCAAATGAGTGGTATCACAACATCCTAAATAGGGTGAGCATCCTATCCTATGTTTGAAAAGTCACTAAGGATGACTATATGCATCTATGATGAATGGTCAAAAGGGGTACCTTGGCAAGATCACCTAATATACCTCTCACACTAAACACCGAGAAGTGAAAGAAAGATCAAGCTATATGACGATAATCCAAATCCAAGGGTTGTGTTTCCCACATTGCAGAGCCCACGACCGACTAGCCTTTTGGCAAGCCTTTTTGGCAAGCCGTCCAGGAATAGCAGATAGAAAACACAATGACTTATGAGCACCATGCAAATGCAATGCAAAGAACATCTATATGTAGATAAAATGTCACATCATGAAGTTCAAGTCAAGTTCTCTAAATCCCCAGCAGAGTCGCCAAAAACTGTAGCTTGCTTTTCGTGCTCCTTTCGGACATGATAGCCCTACAGTTCAGACTCCCGTGGTTCTGAATCTGATTTCACAAGTGCAATGTGAAATAGATAAACACAAATGAGTCCAAATCCAGCAAATCTTTTGAAAAATCAATTTTAAACCAAAAATGCGAAAAATAGATTACTTTGCCAGATTACAGAGTCGCCACCTAAATATTTTTGAGAAATTTAGGAAACCCGTGACTCATGCCGAAGGCCACTTATCCGTCATCACCAAAGTGTCTCAGCTTGGGAACTTAGGTATGAGAGGGGAAGGTCGTAAATTGAGCATCCCACTCACCCGATCAAAGATCGGCCTCTATTAATCATGATGTGATTCTTATTTACATTACATGCTCTTGTTCCGATTATTAGGTTATTTTTACTAGGTGATGTGCACACAAGTATAGACTAATTCACAAAATTTGGAACACCTTGATTTCATGTTTGCTTCAAAATTGTTTTGAATATACGCCACTTGAAAAAGTGAGCTTGTATGTACATTTAATCAACACATCCCAACTTAAGCGAAAAAGCCTTCATCCAAAGGCATTCAAGAGATATATCAAATAAGCATTTAACCTCATGGTAATCATGCTTGATATGGCAACAATCGCACGCATGTAATATGCTAAAGCAAAAATGCTTACCCCAAATAGCCGAAGTGAGCCAAAAGAAAGGAAATAGTTAGAGGAAAAAAAAATGCACGATCCTAACGATGCAAAATGATTAATGCAACACATACAACATGCAATTAATAGGCTCGGCTTCTAGTATGGTACGAGAATCAATTTGATAGCATGCAATTAAGCACGTATTCGAATATGTAAGAAATAACTACAAAGTTAGAATGATGCACCGAGCCAAAAGTATGCAAAAATGGATATTTTAAGCTTGGTAATGATATGAAAAATGTAAAACATGATGCTACCATTATAAGCAGATAAATAAAAGGGAGAAAAAACGGGGGTTAGAAGACATACACAAATTATTACAATTTTGCCCTCATGCAAGAGGGTACGAATGTTCAAGTGTCCGACTTAACTACTTATTACAAATCCAAATGAATGAATAAGCTAGATTAACTAATTATTACAATGAATCTCAATAATTAATTAAAACACACTACAATTAAAGCATTAATTTCACAAGTCACGGATAACGAAAAAGTGCACATGCATGAACATGAATTTTCGCCCAGAAACCCCTCTGTTTTGCTACAAGAACCGTTCTATTTTGCAGTCAGAAAATTTAAACTATTTTCTCCCCAGCCTCTGCTCTGTTCTTCCATGAAAATGGTGCTGTTCGTCTAAAATGAGGTGGTCGCCTGACCTTGAAAAGTGGTCAGCCCGATGGATAGGTGGCCTGCCGGCACTATTTTGGGGGTCTGCCCTACTGCAACAGAAAGGAAACAAAGCACAAACATAGTGTTTCTGGGAGATGTTTGCCCTCTCTGCCTCTCCCTATCATGAAATAGATCAAGAGAGGGGTAGACTTGATTTGCAAACCATCAATTGATGCAAACTCGTTATATGATGATCTATGAATTGATGCAAAATTTTAGTGGGTTCATTTGAACCCATAACTTACCACATAGCTCCGCCTATGCTTGAGGTTTGTTTTTTTGGTGATTTTTTTTGTTAAATTTTATGTAACTTTCATTATTTTTTTCTTAAACAAACTCAAAGATATATTTATTTATTTATTTATTTATTTATTTATTTATTTTACTTTTTACGATTTTCATTCTAACCAATCTAATTCATATAAAAAAATTAGGTTCAGCTTGTCTCATGTTTGAGATCAAGACTGAATCGTCCAGTCCGGCCCATGGGCCCATTTTTGGGTTCCATTTTGATAATCTGAACCATTCAATTTGTAGAACTCATCGAGTAATATATCCTAGTAAGAAATCATGTTGATCGGATCAGATTTCTGTCAACCATTTATTTTTTCACCGACCATTTTTTTATACAAATCTGATCCGCTCAAATAGCTATCGATATCTGATCAATGTGATTTTTTATAAGGATATAGTACACGACGAGTGCTACACATTGAAGAGTTCGGATTATCGAAATGAGACCTAAAAATAGACCCATGGACCTGACTGGACGGTCCAATCTTGATCTCAAACATGAGACAAGCTGGACCCAAAAAAGTTCTTATTTTTACTCCTGTGAACCCTCAAAAGAGATTAAGATTGCTACAAAAAATTACTCACATAGTGAACTCTACCACCTCTTCTTGAAGTGGTGATCGCTAGGATAAGGTTAGTAGTGAATGATGGGAAGGGTGCAGTAGTAGTCGGTATGGGGAGTTACATGGTAGTGGTTGATGCTGGTGATGGTAGTTGTGTGTGTGTTTGTGTGTTAGGGGAGAAGGAGGACTGCCAGCCATGAAAGGATAAAGAAGAGAAGAAGAAAAAGAAGACAAAAAGGAAGAAAAGGATACGAAAGTAAATTCACAAGTCCAGTAAACAAACGTTAGTATGTATTTTAGTCTACAAACCATATGTGGATTATGTAATTCGTTCCAAAAGACAGAGAGGAATTTGCACATGGGTTAAACTATAAGGGAATAAAGTGCAATTTGTCCAAAAATCACATAGTGAGATTAAAGAAAATTGCTGATAAATCCAATCTAAAGATTATGTAAGGCGTAAGGTCCACTGGATAATTGTTTTTGGTAAAAAGGGCACATTGTGTGAAATAATATGGTAAGAAGTCCCTTTAGTTATTTTTATGGACATTTTCTTTCCAGTTTTACCCTTTTATGCTGAATTTTTTTTAACCTATCTGTTCAAATTATTCCAAAAAATCTATCTATTAAAATTTCTACCTGTTGAAATTATCTATTCAAAATTCCTATCAGTTGAAATTATCTGTTCAAAATATATCTATTTATTGAAATTCTATCTATTTAAATTACCTTTTTTTTTAAAATCTATCTGTTGAAATTATCTATCTGTTCAAATTTTCTATCTCTCATCTCATCCATTTCTCTCTCTATCTGTTTGTTTCTTTATCTATCAATCACATTATACACACATGGATAATTGTCTCTCTCTCTCCTCAATCACCACTTTCTCTGTTGCCACTGCCAGTCCAAATCCTAGTTTATACTATCGTTTTAATCATCAAGCACCACCGTTCCAAGTCTCGCTGAAACAAAATCCTCTTTCTCTCCCACACCGGTTTCACCCATTTCTGAATTCTCTTACTTTGATGGTGTCTCTAGGCAGCGTATGAACACACCATCGTTGTACATTCGAATGATTCCGATGAGAAAAACAATGTTGAAAATAAAGAACAAGCCACAACACATTCTTCTTCCTCTCTTTCATCCCTCTATATATATATGTGTGTGTGTGTATAGATTTCAGATCTAACAATTGTTTGACTTTGACAAACAGAGATTTTTCTAGGTTACTATTTGTTTAACCCAACTTAACGATCGCGCTCTTTCAATACCCAACTCTCTGAATCATTAGCCCTATACTTAGACCCAAAAAACCTTCATCTATCTTCTCTCTCACTTCTCTCTCACTTCTCTCAATACCATTACTAGAAACAAACTTTTCGACGCCCCCCAATCATCAAACCTACATCAGATCTGGACTCCTTTATCAATCTGATATTCTTCATAGGTTTGCATCTTTGCGAGAAACTCATAACGAAGACACCACACAAGGTGTTGGCGGTGGACATTATTCCTTGGCCGACGGTGAGGTCTGGTGAAGGAACTGGATTCAGCGATGGTGTTTGATGGAGAGCTAATCAACATTATTTTTATGGTTGATTTGAACGCTGATATTACCATCGCTGATCAGAAAGGGAGAGATTAGGGTTTGAAATTGGTCATTGGACAAAGAGAGAGAGAGAGAGAAAGAGAAGATGTGAGAAAGAGAAAATGGGAAAGAGACGAGAGTTGAAGGTTGTTGTAGGTGAAAAAGGTTTCAAGCTTTGAAAATTGAGAGAGAGAAAGAGAAAAATGAAGAGTGAGAGAGGGAGATGGGTAAAAAGAAGAGAGAAGTGGGTTTGTTGAATAGAGAGACAAAGAAATGAATTCGTACAGATAAGAAGGAATCCTATGCATAGGTAATAGACGTGACTCCAGCTACCGCAATTGGAGAATACGGTAGTTTGGTCATTTCGCAGAAGCTTGTCCTTATAGACATAGTATTTTCGCCCATGGACTTTTGGGTAAAAAAAATTCAAATTTAGATTTATCACTTGAGCACTCAATATGGTAAACATTGATTTAAAGTAATTTCTAATAGAAATAAATAAAAGCTACTTTCTAAATTAAATTTTTAATCTATTGTTGAATTATTGGCATCGAGGTTACATTTGTTACTATCTTTTTTAACATTATTAATAAATTTTCTATATATAAATAAAAATATGATCATACAAATGACAATTTTAAAAATGATTAATAAAAAACACAAAATATCAAAATATTTAAAACCTTAATAGAATTTATGCAATTTTCAAAATATTTATATACATTCAAATGCACTTTCTACATCATATTTTTAAGAGAAATTGACCAATAAGTCCCATTTTTTGGATTTATGATCCATATAGTCCTATATTTTTTATTATAATCTATTTAGTCCTTTTGAATTTGTAATGACTCATTTTCCCATCACATTGGAGTGTTACATTTGAGAAGTTACGTTCGAGTATTATATTTGGAAAAAAATATACTAAGGAGTTTTTTAGTGTGCCACGTTTTTTGAGTGTTACATTGGAGTATTATGTTATTAGAGTGTTATGTTTGGGAAAAGTACATTAAGAAGTCTTTTAGTGTTGAAGTGTTACGTTAGAGTGTTACGTTTGGAAAAAGAACATTAAATAGCTTTTTAGAGTGTTACGTTGGAGTGTTGGAGTGTTACGTTTGAAAAAAATATACTAAGAAGTTTTTTTTGGAGTGTTCCCTTGGAGTATTATGTTTGTTATACAAGAAAGCAACCCAAGAGGGAGGGTGAATTGGGTATTAAAAAATTTGGCTAGAAAATAGATTTCAAAGACTAAGAGATTAAACGCAGCAGAGAATAATAAGTACACAAAAAATAAAGGAAAGGAAAGAAGAGCTTGACACAAGGATTTATAGTGGTTCGGCTCACCGGCCTACATCCACTACTCAAGAGACCACCTTGAGAATTTATTCACTAAGAATCAATGCACCACCAAGCTTCTCCTAGCTTGTGGATTTTTACAAAGGACTTACTTCAATCTGTTGAGGACCTCTCAACTAAATGCCTCACTTTACAAGTTTTTCACTCAAAAAATAAGGAACAATAACAAGAGGTACAACTGTCCTCTTTAACAAATATTCTCTCTTTCAAGAGATGAATATGAAAGTGTAAGCTCACAAATAACTCACTCAGATATGAAAGTTGAAGTATAAATGAAGTATATTAAATGCTCTTGATTGCTCTTAAATGCTTTGGGTATGTTGTATTTAAGAAGTGTATTAAATGAACAAGGAGACCTCTATATTTATAATATTGATAGCTTCTAGCTGTTAGAGAGAAAGGAGATCTGAATCTCCTATTCGTTGAAGAAGATCATGAAGGATTTGCTCCAGCTATGTTTGATCAGAGCAAGAAGAAGGCAGACTGTAGGCAGGTCTTGGGAAGATAGGATTCATTAAATGCATAAGCTTTTTATTTAATGCTCAACCTCATAAGTCAACTTCTTGGAGAAGATATGATGCTAGAGGATCTGCTTAGTGGTCAGAAGATATGACGTATTCTGCACACAAATCTAAAAAAGTGGCTGAGAAATGATCTGCAATAGTCTGGATTTGATTTGGAAGGTGGGATTTTTTAAACCCAGATTTATAGGTGTCGACCCCTACAGATTGGGTGTCGACCCTTTGCTTTCTTTCTTCTCTGAGTTGAGTTTCAGGTGTTCTAGGTGTCAACCATTATCATTCTTGGCGTCAACCCTTGCTGTTTTTGGTGTCGACCCTTACTGCTAGATTGCATTCTGAAATTTGGTGTTGACCCTTGCTGCTGGATTGCACACTGAATTTTGGTGTCGACCCTTGCTATTTTGGTGTCGACCCTTACAGCTGGAATACTTAGGCATTTTGAGCTTCATTTTTGGTGTCAACCCTTTTTGCTTTGGTATCGACCCTTGTATCTGTTTTAAGAAAGAATATTGTTTTGCATGCAAGTGCTAATTCCTTGTTTGAAAAAACAATGCTCTAGAATCATATAACTTTTGTAACCATTGAAGCACAATTTGTATACTTTTATTTTGAAAACTTTGAATGACAAAATGAAATCAAAATATTTGTCAATATTCAAAATCAATATGAACTTAAATTTAAATAACCTTAGGGCTAACAATCTCCCCCTTTTTGATGATAACAAATATTTAAAGTTTTCAAAGTAAAAGTTTCAAAAGGAGAGCATTAAGAAGTGTTTTTCATGGAGTTTTGTAAATAGAGGATTTTGAAAAAATGAGATCAAAAAACTCCCTCTTTAAAAAGGGCTTCAAGGCCAAAACAAGGATAATGAGAAGTATGTATGTCATGGAGATTTTCAAAAGATACCATAATAGAGTAAGCTCCCCCTATCAAAATGTACTGACCTATTCATTAGTAAAACTAATTTCTTTAGTTTATTTTCATTGAATGAAATCACAAGCATTTAAAACAAATTCCATAATGCTCCAAGTATAGATATTCACAACACATCACAAGCATTCATAACCAATCGCAATTAATAACAAAATGTTTTCATACCATAATATATTTGTGTTTCCAAAATATTAAGAACGTCAGTTTCCCAACAAGTAAGTGTTTCTCAAATGTGTGTGTGTGTTCAAAAAGTAATTGTTTCTAAGCATCCACGTCTAAAAAAGCTATAGTTAATAATTAGCCAAGTACAAGTAAGACAGCTAAGTAAAACAACTACATCAACTACAACTTTCTCCCCTTTCATCATCATCAAAAAGAGGGACAACATCTAGCGGAAAGGTGGAGAAGAGCACGGCCAATGACGAGCAGCTTCGCGCCAGCCTTAAGCAAACCACAACATAAATTTCCTAATTTGTTTCCCCAAATCATCGTCCCAGCACTGTTGAAAGATTTGACGAAATTCTTCGTTGGAGTCCTTGATCCTGTAGACAACGATCACCATACTTTCTACACTTTCTTTAGCAGTGACAATGACTTTGGCTTGCCGTAGCTTCATGCAATCAATGTCATGCTGCATTGCAGTCTATTCAGAGACAAGTTGAAGAACCAATAAGGCCAACTCATCCACTTTTTATTTCAAGGTAGAGGAGAATGAAGCAGGGACAGTGTGAGAGGATGAGGGAATGTCAGAGGCAGGGATGGATTAGGAATCTAGGTTTAAATTGTTAAGCCTAGAATTGATTGAAGTAATCTCATCCATCAGGGGACCCTAAACCATAAAGTCAAGATGCTTGATTTTTTGAGAGAGAGAGAGTAGAGGTTAGAAGAAGGTGGTAGAGAGGAGGGACCAGGGGTGGAGAAAGGAAGTGCATGACTGGGAAGAGAAGAGCCAGGAGTAGAGAGACCAGGGGAAGACATAGTTTTCTTGGTCTTGGTCCAAATGTGGTTGACCAATGAATATCCCATGTTTCTAAGAGTTTCAGCTCCATAACACGAGGGGTCTTGAGGGACTTTTTCTTCCCCCTTTAGATCAATCTTGAAATGCTTGAAGATTTTAGTGAAAATCATTCCGAAATGGAGGGTTTGATTATTTTGTTTGTGGGCATTTTTGATACAGTAAATAACCAAAAATCCAAAATCAGTGGGAAAACTAGTGGATAAGGCCCAAATGAGGTAAGTGTGGTCGTATGTGACAGCATCAAAGCTGTTGGAACGTAGAATGATGTTGTGAGTGATGGTGTGATGTAACAGTCTTAGTTCTAGGGAGAGATCTTTCCCAGAGATTGCGACCACGTGATTTAAGATAGGGTTGTTTGTGAGGAGACGAAGACCAGTGAGATGAGAGTATTATGGTGGTTTAAGAGTTGCAGATGGACTGACCCGGTGTCCATCATTGGAGGTTTTCATAATGGAGTTAATGACAGAGGATGTCAGAGTGAATGGGACACCCTTTACAAAACAGTCGAGGGTATGAGGAGAAGTGTCCTCATCAAAAAATAGATTTACAAAAAACTCTTTGATGAGTGTTAGGTAAATGTCACAGTCGAGTTTTAAAAGAGATGACCACTTTTGGTTATAGAACCAGGCTTTTACGAGAATATAATGTTTTCCAAAAAATGCGAGATCTATTGTACATCCATAGATTACCTTTTGAAGATTGAAGTCCTTGTTGAAGGCAGATCGACACTCAGGGTTCTTGAATTAAAGAGCGAGAGAAGAAGTAGCAATGGCAGTGGAAGTGGAGGAGGTTCGTGGTTGCTTCCTTGTTGCAATAGGAGGAGGGGCTTGAGAATCCATGGCTATGAAGAATAGAGATCACGAGAAATAGAAGGAAGAGAATCGGAATGTGGATCGTCGAAGAAAATCATCGGAATAAGAAAGTGAGCTAGGGCTAGGGATTTGATGGGTGTCACAAGAGAGAATGAAGGGTCACGTTGTATATTAATACTCTTGAGAAGGTATCGACCCTTGGGAAGAGAGGTGTCAACCCTTCGAATTTGAAAAGACTGCGCGGCAAAAACCTTACCCAAAAGGCAGGTGTCGATCCTTAGAGAAAAGGGGGTCAACACTAAAAAGCAGTGTCTTCAAACACAACAGGTGTCAACACCCTTAGAAAGAGGTGTCGACCCTAAAAAGCAGTAAACCAAAGATTACCTAGTGTCGACACCAGCAAGTAAAGGTGTCAACCCTTAACAATAAAAAGCACAAGGTTGGTTCACAAGGTGTCGACCCTAGAGAGCAAGGGGTCGACCCTTAAGGGTCCTGGAAGGCAAAAACTAGTGTTTTTCTCAGCGAATATCACAATGAAGCATAGTAAGACATAGTTTAACATCACATAGGAATATTTAACATGCCAAGATCAGTTCGAATAAAGTAGAATTGTTTCTCATTGAGAGGCTTGGTAAAGATATTGGCCAATTGTTAACTTATAGGCACAAATTCGAGTTCAATGTCACCTTTAAGTACATGATCTTGTAGAAAGTGATGCCTTATTTCAATGTGTTTAGTGTGCAAGTGTTGTATAGGATTTTTTGAAAGATTAATGACACTAGTGTTATCGCATTTAATAGGTACTTGATCAATGTGAAGTCCAAAATCAAGAAGTTGTTGTTTCATCCAAAGCATTTGAGCACAACAACGAGCGGCGGCTATGTATTCCGCCTCAGCTGTAGATAAGGCCACATAATTTTTTTTTTTTACAAAACCATGATGTGAGTGAATTTCCAAGAAAATGACAAGTGCCACTAGTGCTTTTTCGGTCAAGTCTACATCCAATAAAGTCTGCATCCGAATAACCATAAAAATCAAAAGCATTTGTTTTAGGATACCAAAGCCCCAAAAGTGGAGTGCCAACGAGATATCTAAAAATGCATTTTACTGCGGTGACATGTGATTCTTTTGCAAATGATTGAAAACGAGCACACATACAAACACTAAACATGATATCAGGTCTACTAACTGTTAGATAGAGTAAGGCCTCGTTTGGGAACAGGCTAATTTAGTAATTTTTTGGCTATTTGGCTAAAAAGGTAGGTAAAAAAAACTTGTATATTTGGGATGACTTTTTGGCTAATTACGAAAAGATGTGCAAAAAGTAGAGAGAAAAGAAAATCTTTGACTTTTTGGTATGAGTTGTTGGCTTTTTGGCTAATTTAGTAACTTTTTGGCTAATTGGCTAAAAAAGTAAGTCCCCAAACGGGGCCTAAGGAACCAATCATACCTCAATATTTTTTTTCGTCTACCGGTTTACCTTGCGCATCTTTGTCGATTTTAATCGATGTGCTCATAGGAGTTGCTGCAGGTTTGGACAAATCCATTTCAAACCTTTTGAGGAGATCTTTGATATATTTGGCTTGAGATAGATGAATGTCATCTTGGGTTTGTTTTATTTGCAATCTGAGAAAGTATGTTAACTCTCCCATCATACTCATTTCAAATTCGCCCTGCATATTTCATTAGTAGCTCCGAATATGATATCAACATAAATTTGAACAACAAGCATATCATCATTTTTTATTTTTATGAAAAGAGTGGTATCAATTTTCCCACGAGAGAAACCTTTTTCAATAAGAAAATTGCTCAAGCGTTCATACCAAGCTCTAGGGGCTTGTTTCAAACCATACAAGGCTTTTGAAAGTTTGTAAACGTGGTCTAGGTGATTGTGGTTTTCAAAATCAAGAGGTTATTCAACATACACTTCCTTCAAAATATACACATTTAAAAAGGCACTTTTCACATCCATTTGGTAAAGTTTAAAATTTCTAAAACAAACAAATGCAAGCAACATGCGAATGGCTTCAAGGCGTGCAACGGGTGCAAATGTTTCATCAAAATCAATGCCTTCTTCTTGGTTATAACCTTGGGCTACAAGTCTAGCTTTGTTTCAGATAACAACCTCGGATTCATCCATTTTGTTTCGAAAAACCCATTTAGTTCCAATAACGGAATGATCCTTATCTGCACACTCATCTATGTGTGCAAAACAATCAAAACACGAAACAGAGAGGAAAGTGCCCTCCCCTATCAGGAAAAAGCATCACAAGAAATACATATAATGAAAAGTAATTGAATCCAAACATGATGAATGAAGAAGCTATAGGTATAGGTAATGGATAGTATATGAACCTCGGCAACCATCTGAGAGGTAGGGGTTCCCTTTGTAACCAGACAAGCACTTGCAGATACACCCACCAACATTTGTTGCTTTATGACAATCGCTATTTTTTCCACATGCATAACTTGTCTCATTTCTTTTAGCTTCTTCGCATGTCTCACCATCCCTTATTCCCCAGTCAAGCACCAGCGGCACCCTATTTTCTTTAAAATCTTGAAGGTAAGTTGTGGAGAAATTAAACGCAGCATCTTCAACAACAAAGGCATAGCTGTAGGGGTTGAAATCCGATACATTTGTATGATTTTAAAAGCTATGCGCAGCAATGTTGATATCGCCGACACCTTTCAGGATGGAGGTCTGGCAGCAACCAATTCCAGGGCAAGTTTCATTAGAAGCGCAGTAGATGTTGGTACATTGTGACACACAACCAGTTGAAGAAATGGAATCATTGTTTTCATAAATTAGGAGATACACATATGTGTCACAACCAATAGCGGTGAACTTGTTCTTGGTACTAGATATGGAGAACTTGCCCATGGTCAACGATGCATTGACGGTGCTTTGCAATGGTGTACCAATCGTAACAATCACTCGATGTGAGCTGAATGATGCGTTACTCACCCTCCTCGAGTGATATATTTGTAACAGGCAGATTGCTATTCATCAAATATGGATGGGAACCATTATAAGTAATGAGGAAGAAAGCATCGCGATAACAATGCTCTTTCAAGCTGAATAGGTATGAGATGCTTAAATTCCCACAATGGTTGACGCAGCCAATATTCTTCAAATCTTTTTCTGTTGGTGCTGCAATTGTTGTTGTTGTTGATGATGACAATTCCACCACCACCACCACTACTACTACTTTTAGTAGTAGCATGGTGATGAGCAGTGGTTGCAATTGCATTTGGGTTGGTTGTGGTAAGGATGCCATGATGGCTTGCTTTTTTTCAGCTTCTAGGCAAGTGCATACCGCTTATCTGTTTTTCTTCTTCGCCATATACTCATATATATATATATATATATATACGAGTTGAAATCGAAGGGTTGATGAAGAGGAGCGTGACATAGTTCTAAATATCGGCCGATACGCTACGTATCGGCCGATACGTATCGGAAAAATGGGGTACCGCGACGGATACAGGCCGATATACCACTGAGATTGAAAATCACAGGAGTACCGGCCGAGTCCCGGTACGTATCAGCCTGTAAGCGTTACACAAGCCGTTACACAAGCCGCGACGGGCCGATACTCACCGGTTCGAACCGGTACGGGAAAGAAAAAGTTGGAATACCTTTGAAATGATTTTTAAAATTTCACCACCGCGACACCCGATTCCTGATACGTACCGATCGATACTACCGATACCGATACTCCGCGATCGATACCGTTACGTTACCCGATACCGCGATTTAGAACCTTTAGCGTGACAGAGGCGTAGGTGGAGGAGGAGGAGGAGCGTCGGTAGCGAAGAGGGTGGTGTTGATGAAGAGGAGGTGACGCAAAGGGTGAGAAGAAGAAGTTGTCGATGCAGAGCGTGGGTTTTTTTGTTCTGTTCAAGTTGAGAACAGAGAGAGAGATAGGGAAGGTATTGGGGGGAGGGGTTTGAGAACAAAGAGTGAGAGAGAGATAATTAAGCATATCTATATTGTATATAATTTTTTTTTTTAAATATCATAATATATTATGGAATAAAGAGGGAATCTAGATATAATGTTTACTTTTTATTTCATGTTAGGTTTAATTTTATATTTATATAAATTAGATTAGTTGTGAAATATATTAATATTATACATTTTATAGGAGGTGAGAGAGTTTCCTTTTCATTAAATTTATTTTAGAAAAGAGAAGGTTGTATGAGATTTATATTCTTTTTAAATAAAAACTTGATTCATTTTGAAAATGAGCAGGAGGTTGAGAATTGTGTGTGTGTGTGTGTGTTTTCTTTCTTTCTTTCTTTCTTTCTTTCTTTTTATCAGTAATATATTTGCATTAAATAATTTTAAAGGTTAATATTCATTGGAATAACCAATAGATGTTTTAATTTTTTTTTTATAAAAATCAAAAATTCAAAAAATTAGATTTAAGGTTTTGAAACACTTAAGGCCTCTAAGATGAAAAGGCACTTTGGTATAATATATAGTATAGATAGATAGATTATGAGATTTAGTGTAGTGACCCAGAATTTTTTTTTTAAATAGCTAGTGCATAATTTAATTGAGCAAATTTTCAAATTTGAGTGCTGTGTAAATTCTGTGTGAAAACAGTTCGATTTTGTATTTTTTAAAAATAGTTACCGATTTCAGAAAATTATGAAATTTTTCAATGTTGTTCCCATATGAGTCTAGCACGTTGGATAAAAATTTCAGAATTAAATGATAAGTATTTATTTTATGAAAATCCACGGACTGATTGGTGTTCAGTTTAATTTATAACAAAATTTTGTTATTTAATTTTTAATGTTTAGATCATGATTTGGATAGATTTGTTAGGTCTAATTTGATATGTAATTAGGTGATGTTTGGCTTATGAGTGGAAATTTAAATTCAAGACCCTGACTTAGAATTAATTTAAATTGAGTTTGTTTAATGACTCGTGTTTAACTGTTTAGGCCTTTTTAATTATGTGATTGGTAGTAACCACCTTGGGAGTTGTTATTATTTATTATATGGGATTATAATAAATATTTAATAATTGATTTTATGGTGTGTACCATATGATAAAAAAAAATATATATTTTGTAGTGAATAAAATGAGTGTACATTTCGTGGTGAGCAAAATATTATATTTTGTAGTGTACAAAAATATCATATTTTGTAATGAGAAAAATTATGTTATTTTATAATTTATATTATAAAATTTGAAAATATTATTACAAAAATTACAATATTTTTTGGAAAATCATTTTTTTTTTTTTTGGAAAGTCACCAAACCCACATGGGGTTGTCTCCCCCATGCCTTTGCCTTCCCCACCTTTTTGCTTTTCATTTTGCTGAACTCTCTCTCTCTCTCTCTCTCTCTCCATGTTCACCATTTTTGCTCAAGCTTTAAGCTTGAAATAGGAGTCTTTAGAGTGAGATTTTGTAAAAGTGTTATAAACGAAAGTTGGAGAGCTCATCGTGATCTTCGCAGTGGTAGTCTCGGATTCATGATCGGGCAAGATTTTCCTTCTAGATTTGCTTTTCTTCATTATTTGAGGTAGGGACTTTCTTTATATTTTTATATTAAAGCTATGTTAGGGTTATTTTAAAAAAATATATCATTATAAGAGGTATTGCATATAAATATATTTTCAGATTTTTGTTTGGTAATTTTTGAAATAAAAATTATGTTGAAATGTTAAGAATGTTGGCATTTTGAGATTGATTTTAAAAAAAAAAATCATTTTGTGTTGTTAATTTTGTAAAAGAAATCTAAAAATAGAATTTAATGGTTGTGTGGATTATATCTACATCATATTATGGTTAGAGAATTTATTTTGAGAAATTAATGTTGAAATATTTATCTCATCCTTGAGTTTTGGAATTTATTTTTAAGAAAAATAAATTGATATTGAGGAATATTGTATAAATTGTTAAGTAGAGATTTTTCTTACACTTCTTTATGCACTTTTGCTTGATTATATGGAGTTTAGAGTTGTATATAATTTAATTAGAATTTTTAAAAAATTTGTGTTTTATTTGCTTAAAAGAGAAATTTTGAGAAAAATAAAAAGTTGATGCCCAAATTGCGAAAGTGTAAACTTGGAATATGTTTGTAAGGTTATGAAAGAGTTATGTTTTAAATTTGAACAAAAACGGATTTCGATTCGATTGGTTTTGAAATTTTTACCGGTTTGTGGCCAAAAGAGCATTTTTAAAGAAAATAAAGGAATTACGTTTAACTTTTGGGGCTTTCGATCAAAATAGAATGCCATAGTTGAATAATGCTCAGAGAATGAGTTTGGAAAGAAAATGATGTTTACTTGGGCATTAACGGCATTATTTTACTTAATGTATTTGTTGGAATAAAACCAGCACGGTTAGAAATGGACCTTGAGAGGTTACTAAACGTGATTGTGATATGAAAACTAGTGTAGTTGTTCATATTTGATAAAATGTGGAATATGATTTGTTTCAAATGTTGGGAATCATGAAAGATTCCAAGTTATAGTTATATGTTGGATTGTATATCCATGTTATTATCTTTTAATTAATATGTTAGAGATAACTATTTTGGCTATCGGTGAAAATTTACTATGTTGCATTTAAATGAGGGATTTCTTGGAAGGATGAGAAATGATGAAACTTTGGCAGTTCGATATATAACATGTTATAAATTTGTCTTGAAATGACTAAATTTGGAATGTTGATTAACATGTGGAGACTATATGAATATGGATATGGTTGTATTATCTTTTGGAATTGTATTAGAAATTATATTGAAATGAAAAATGAGAATTTTGATCAAAATGATAATATTTAATAAGTAGGGATTTTCTACACTCTAATATAGTTTTTAACTTAGTTATTTGCTATTGTGTATAGATGATGAGATTTGATTGTGGTTTGGACAAGTCTAAGATTTGGGTGTGAAATGAAAAGGAAGGTTTTTGATGTATAAGAGATAAATGAGTGTGGAGTTTGAATATAAGATCTTGGTGTACCAAAATAGTTGATTTTGGGTGTTTGGGTCAATAATGGAAAAAGGGAGATTTTTGCCCTAATTTGATAAAATGGTTATTTTATATAAATAATTGGAATTAACATTGAATATGTTGAATTGAATGGTTATTGATATAGATGGTGATATTGGATATGTATTATCTCACCTACGGAAATTTTGAATAAACTATTTATTCCGATATTGAACATAAATTGGAAATAAATGTATTGGGCTATCGGTGGAGGATAGCTATGATTGTTGTAGAAATTGTATGAGGATTAGGCGATATAATGCTAATCTATTGTTGGTTGTCATTGAATATGACCATGTTATAAATACATTGCATATGTATGTTTATTGGGAGAAGAAAGAGGATGTACTTCATATATGACCATGTTATAAATACATTGTATATATATGTTTATTTGGGAGGAAAAAGGGGATGTACTCTATATATAATTATGTTTATAAATACATTGCATATGTATATTATTGCATATGTAATTTACGATTTTAAAATTACAAAATTAACAATTGTGATTTTATGTTTTTTTTTAATCTATAATGTTTTTTTTTTGTAAAATATATAATTATTTTGTTATGAAATGAGATTTGTGTGTTTTTTTTTTTTTTAATGTATAATATTTGTTATATAGTTACTTTGTTATGAGATAAAATTTAGGAAGGAGATAAATATTATGAGAGATTTTAGAAACTTGTAATTCAAAATTTTAGGTTGTTTTTTATTTTAGAGTTCTCACAAACGTTTTCACTAGAAACTCCATTTTCCATTATAATATATATATAGATATATATAGATAGATTTAATAAGAATTTATATTTGTTTTAGATATTTTTTTAATATACAAATTATTTTTTTAGAATTTTTATAAAAATAATTTAATAATCCCATCACTAACCATAGTGTATGGGTGAAGTTGAAAATAGTGTAACAATAGGTATGGGAGAAGACAAAAAGACTTATAGGTTGGAGAAATCAATAAATATTGAGGTTTTTTTTTTTAATTAAAAAATTAGAAAATTAAGATTGAGATATTAGAGCTCCCACAATTTGTGGGTTAAAAACCTCATTTTCTTTATATAATACTAGCATATCACCCGTGCTATGCACGGGATTAAATTTAAAAAAAAAAAAAAAAAAAAAAACCATTCATAGTTATGTTAAACATATTTTTAAATTGTTAGCATAAAATATATGTAATTTTAAAAGAAAATATTGACATTGCATAATTAAAGTAATAAAAATAAGAATTTATTATATTTGTTCGAAATTCACTGAATAAGTAAAACAAAAAATAACTAAAATCTAAATTGTTGTGGGCCTTCCATCAGCATTCCTGCATTGTCAACATGATAGTTAGTATCATAATTAATGAACAATACATATATTATGTATTTATAAAATGTTATAAAGTAAAAAAGTTATACTTACATTTTTTTTTTTTACTTTCTGAAGGATATAGACATTCTTCAGACCAATCTATATGTAAAACAAAGGTGACGCACGGTGCACAATCTAGTTGACGTGGCATTGTTGGTACAGGTATGATAAATGCATAGGCACGGTCTTGGCATAACGCAATATAATTTTTAATCATTCTAACACCATTATCCTATAAAATTTTGGAATTATAAGTTTGTGTTTGAAAAAGTAAGAATAAGTTATTTATAATAAATTTTATAACTTCCTACCTTTGATCTCATATTCTTCAAATATGATGGTTGACATCGCAAAATAAACTTTGCCCGTTTATCTTGAACAGTGAGATTTATTGAACCAGTACTGTCTTTGACCACAAGGTTAACATTGTATCTTATCAACCAAAAAAAAAAAGGACGCTTGTTAAAAGGAAATATTGTACCTAATAAAAAATTAAAACACTAATTAAGTTTGAATTATTATTGTACATAGTAATTATTTACCTAAAGAAAATTACCTTGTTATAATATCAATATCATCATGTAGGCAGTGACGACAAACAATGTGACCACAATAATATTCAACTTTTTGATAGCAACTTTTGTACAAATCAATCCAAAGGTTGTCAACATCAATTTGTTTGATGTACCCAAGTATTCGAAAATATGAGACCTACAAAATATTTGAAAAAACATAAATTAATCTCTTTATAAACAAATTATATACATATCGTTTAATTTTCATTAATTGGGATGATAACAATTATTACCTTTGGCATGGGTGCAAAATCACGTATTCGAATTCTTTTGGCATTTGATATTATCAATGACTGTGAAATTGAGAATCCAAAAATTTTATGCTTGTTCTTAATGTATACAATTATCTATATATTTACAATTATTTACAATTAACTTTAATCATTCAACTAATTACAATCACATTTTTATTTTTGTGAGAGTTTATATTTATCTAACTTTAATCATATTAAAAAATTAAAAAATTAAAAATAAAATTAAAATAGTAAATAAAAATATTAAATAACATTAAAAATTAGTTAATCACATTTTTTTAACTATTAAACTAACTACAATCACATTAAAAAAAGAATCATTCAACTAATTACAATCACATTTTTATTTTTGTAAGAGTTTATATTTATCTAACTTTAATCATATTAAAAAATTAAAAATAAAATTAAAATAGTAAATAAAAAGATTAAATAACGTTAAAAATTAGTTAATCACATTTTTTTTAACTATTAAACTAACTACAATCACATTAAAAAAAGAATCATTCAACTAATTACAATCACATTTTTATTTTTGTGAGAGTTTATATTTATCTAACTTTAATCATATTAAAAAAATTAAAAATAAAATTAAAATAGTAAATAAAAAGATTAAATAACATTAAAAATTAGTTAATCACATTTTTTAACTATTAAACTAACTACAATCACATTAAAAAAAGAATCATTCAATTAATTATAATCATATTTTAAAAATAAAATTAAAACGGTAAATAAAAAGATTAAATAACATTAAAAATTAGTTAATCACATTTTTTTTAACTATTAAACTAACTACAATCACATTAAAAAAAAGAATCATTCAACTAATTACAATCACATTTTTATTTTTGTGAGAGTTTATATTTATCTAACTGTAATCATATTAAAAAATTGAAAAATTAAAAATAAAATTAAAATAGTAAATAAAAAGATTAAACAACATTAAAAATTAGTTAATCACATTTTTTTAACTATGAAACTAACTAAAATCACATTAAAAAAAAAATCATTCAACTAATTATAATCATATTTTTAAAATAAAATTAAAACAGTAAATAAAAAGATTAAATAACATTAAAAATTAGTTAATCACATTTTTTTAACTATTAAACTAACTACAATCACATTAAAAAAAAGAATCATTCAACTAATTACAATCACATTTTTATTTTTGTGAGAGTTTATATTTATCTAACTTTAATCATATTAAAAAATTGAAAAATTAAAAATAAAATTAAAATAGTAAATAAAAAGATTAAATAACATTAAAAATTAGTTAATCACATTTTTTTAACTATTAAACTAACTACAATCACATTAAAAAAAAGGAATCATTCAACTAATTATAATCATATTTTTAAAAATAAAATTAAAACAGTCAATAAAAAGATTAAATAACATTAAAAATTAGTTAATCACATTTTTTTAACTACTAAACTAACTACAATCACATTAAAAAAAAGAATCATTCAACTAATTATAATAACATTTTTCTTTTTGTGAGAGTTTATATTTATCCAACTTTAATCATATTAAAAAATTAAAAATAAAATTAAAATAATAAATAAAAAGATTCAAAAATAAAATCAAAAAAACCATTGAACAATATTAAAACCATAAACAAAAGAAATAGTTAAGAAGGAGAAATTATAATCACATTTTTCTTTTTGTGAGGGTTTATAAAAAGATTAAATAACATTAAAAGGTAAGGAGAAAACAAAAATAACACTTACTGTTTGCATACGTAGTCACTGAAGTTGGAAGTATAGAAGTGAGAACTAAAGAAGGAGAAAGCAAAAAGGAAAATCATTGTTAATATTAAAACAGTAAACAAAAGAAAAAGTTAAGAAGGGAAAAACAAAAATAACACTTACTGTTTGCATACGTAGTCACTGAAGTTGAAAGTATGAAAGTGAGAACTCAAGGAGAAAGCAAAAAAGAAAATCACTGTTTACAAAAAGTATGTGAAAAGTTAAGAAAAATATGTGTATTGGAGAAGTTATAAAGGTTTGAAAGAATTTAATAAGTGTCTTTTTTTTTTCAAAAAATAAAACAAAAAAATTAAGAGGGAAAAAAATTAAGAGCCATTTACACAATAGTTACATGGGTCTCTTGGGGATGCAAAAAAATTTATATCTATTTTTAACCCATAAATTTTTGTGGAGTTCCAATATAATATTGGGGTTGCTTGGTGATTGGTTCAAAGATTATAATTACACTATTGATAAATGGAGGAGACCAAAACACTTATTAAATTCTCTCTTAATTTTTTTTTTTCTGAATGTAATCATGGTGTCAATGGCTCTTAATTTTTTTCTCTCTTAATTTTTTTGTTTTGTTTTTTGAAAAAAAAAATACTTATTAAATTCTTTCAATATAATTTTTTTAAAAAAACACTTATTAAATTCTTTCAATATAATTTTTAAACACTTATTAAATTCTTTCAATATAATTTTTTTCTCTCTTAATTTTTTTGTTTTTTTTTTTCTGAATGTAATCATGGTGGCAATGGCTCTTAATTTTTTTCTCTCTTAATTTTTTTGTTTTTTTTTGAAAAAAAAATAACACTTATTAAATTCTTTCAATATAATATTGGGATTGCTTAGAGGGTGGGGAAATAAAACAATAAATGAAATGAGAGAGAGAGAGGCCACGCCACCACTTTTGCTTCAATAAATCAAATGTGAGAGAGAGAGACCCCAAGAGACCAAAACACTTATTAAATTCTTTCAATATAATTTTTTTCTCTCTTAATTTTTTTGTTTTTTTTTCTGAATGTAATCATGGTGTCAATAAAATTAAAATAATAAATTCTTTTGAAAATTAAAAAAAAACACTTATTAAATTCTTTCAATATAATTTTTTTAAAAAAACACTTATTAAATTCTTTCAATATAATTTTTAAACACTTATTAAATTCTTTCAATATAATTTTTTATTTTTTAAAAAAAACACTTATTAAATTCTTTCAATATAATTTTTAAACACTTATTAAATTCTTTAAATATAATTTTTTTCTCTCTTATTAAATTCTTTCAATATAATTTTTTTAAAAAAACACTTATTAAATTCTTTCAATATAATTTTTAAAAACTTATTAAATTCTTTCAATATAAATTTTTATTTTTTTAAAAAAACACTTATTAAATTCTTTGGTTGAAGTGCGCATCGACGAGAACGACGAGGATTTGGTTGAAGAGGTCCTTGAAGACGTAGGAAGGAAGGCTGAGGAAAAATCGGTAGAGGATTTGGTTGAAGTGCGCATCGACGAGAACGACCCGACTAAGTTCTTCCTCTTAGGATCATCTTTGTCGAACGCCGAGCGATTAGATTACGTCAAATTCTTGACTTCTAATTTGGAGGCCTTTGCGTGGACGCCTTACGATATGCCTGGCGTTGACCCAAGCTTCATTTGCCATCAGTTGAATGTCTTCCCTGATGCACGGCCCGTCATCCAAAGGACACGCCGCTCAGCCTTGCACCATGCTAAGGTGGTAGCGGAAGAAGTGAAGAACTTGTTGGAAGCTGGGGCCATAGAGGAGGTGCAATACCCTCGGTGGATATCCAACACGGTGGTTGTTCCGAAGAAGAACGGCAAGTGGCGAGTCTGCGTTGACTACAAGACTGTCAATCGAGCTTGCCCCAAGGATAGCTTTCCCCTCCCACGAATTGACCAACTGGTGGACTTAACCGCTGGCCATTAGAGGTTTAGCTTCCTGGACGCATATCGCGGCTACCACCAGGTAGCCATGTATAAACCGGACCGAGAGATCACGTCGTTCACAACCCCCAGAGGCTTATATTGTTACAAAGTCATGCCATTCGGACTAAAGAACGCCGAGGCGACTTTTCAACGGATGGTGACAAAGATGTTCGCCCCAATGCTGGGCCGCACCATGGAGGCCTACATCGACGACATGGTGGTGAAGAGTAGGGAGAAGTCTCAACACCTCGCTGACCTAGCAGAAATGTTTACCATCCTAAAGCACCACAAGCTTCGTCTGAACGCCTCCAAATGCGCGTTCGGAGTTGGCACTGGGAAGTTCTTGGGTTTTCTGGTTACCAACCGGGGAATCGAAGCCGACCCATCACAAATCAAGGCAATACAAGAGCTGGAGCGTCCTAACTCCACGAAGGACATGCAACATCTTGCCGGGATGGCAGCCGCGTCGAACAGATTTATCAGCCGGTCTTCGGATCGTTGCAGACCCTTCTTTAAAACCTTGAAGTCCAAGTTCTTCTGGGATGATGAGTGCGACCGCGCACTAGCAGACCTGAAAGCATATCTTTTCTCAGCCCCTATTTTGGTCACGCCTCAGCCGGGCGAAGAGTTGTACCTCTACTTGGCTGTCTCTCAACACGCGGTCAGCGCGGTATTGGTCCGTGCTAAAGGCATCCAGCACCTACCGATCTGTTATGTAAGCGAGACTCTGCTCCCAGCTGAAACGAGATATCTTCCCTTGGAAAAATTGGCGTTGGCCCTAATGACGGCGTCAAGAAAGCTGGCACACTATTTTCATGCCCATACAATAGTTGTGTTAACTAAGTTCCCGCTCAAGGTGCTTTTTGAAAAGGCAGACTTCACTGGGAGAATTTTGAAATGGGCCGTGGAATTAAGACAATATGACATCAAGTTCCGACCACGCACCGCAATCAAGGCTCAAGCACTTGCTGACTTTGTGGCGGAATTTGCCCTTAGGATGCATCCAGCATGCCCGATTGATTTGGTTGATGCGGATTTAGCACAACCCATGGTTCTGGCAACGAAAACAAGTGTTGGTTCGCAAGTAGGAAAAGGGACGAGCACGACCGAACTAACAAAGTCCGGCGATGGTGAACCCAACCAAGACAAGGAAAGAGACCAGAACGAACCGATCAAAGACTTGGAATTGAGAAGCTCCCAGAACCCCTCTAATTGCTGGAAGCTGTTTATTGGCGAGATGTGGAAGCTTTTCGTTGATGGGGCATCCAACAGACATGGGGCCGGGCTGGGCATCGTGCTGAACTCACCGGACGGGCTGGTCGTCGAGCAGGCAATTACACTCGGCTTCCCAGCATCCAACAACGTGGCTGAGCATGAAGCTCTCATTGCTAGGCTAAAAAGCACACTAAGAATGAAAACGTCAGCCCTGATGGTGTTCAGCAATTCCAAGCTGGTGGTCAATCAAGTCTGAGGGGAGTATGAGGCTAGGGATGAAAGAATGGCCAAGTATCAGGCGCTGATGCATGCAGAGATCAAAAAGTTCGATGCCATAAGTGTAGAGCAGATCAACCGCGAAGGAAACAACATGGCTGATGAGTTGGCCGGGCTCGTTTCTACTCAGACAGTTTTTCCCAACCCCTTGATGATAGAATTTTTACCGCGGCCAAGTATAGAAGAACCGGAAGTGGCCGAGGTACTTTGCACCGACTTGGGCCCTTCTTGGATGGATCCTATCATTGCCTTCCTGAAAGATAGAATTCTACCAGAAGAAAAGAAGGCGGCACACAAGATCCGGGCAAAGTCAGAGCGGTTTTGGCTCTCCCCTTCCGGGGCCTTGTACAAGAAATCTTTCACCGGGCCGTATTTGAAATGTGTCCACCCCACCAAGGTGGAGGCTTTCCTCTATGAGATACACGAGGGCATCTATGGAAGCCATACTGGAGGCAGGTCCTTGGCTTACCGAGCAATTTCCCAAGGTTATTGGTGGCCGTGCATGCAGGCGGATGCGCAGAAATACGTTCGCCGGTGTGAAAAGTGTCAGAAATTCGCTCACCAGATCCAGCAGCCAGCTAGAGATTTGCTCCCACTTTCAAGTCCTTGGCCGTTCGTGCTTTGGGGATTGGATATTGTTGGACCACTCCCAGCAGCACCGGGCAATCGCAAGTTCTTCGTCACCGCCACCAACTATTTCACCAAGTGGGTTGAGGCCGAGCCACTAGCGACCATAAAGGAAAAGGACGTGAAGAAGTTTGTATGGCAAAACGTCATCACCCGTTTCGGTATATCCAAGGCCCTCATCTCGGATAATGGCACTCAATTTGATGGTAAACTCTTTCGCGGATTTTGCGAAGAGTTGAAGATCGAGTTCTACAATTCGACACCGGCCTATCCTCAGTCAAATGGTCAAGCAGAGGCCTCAAACAAGACCATCCTGGACGGGCTGAAAAAATGGCTTGAGAAGGCTAAGGGCAAGTGGGTTGAAGAACTCCCTAATGTGCTCTGGGCATACCGCACTACGCCAAGGCGGTCAACCGGGGAAACACCATTTGCTTTGGCCTATGGCATGGAGGCCATCATTCCGTTGGAAATTGGCATGCCAACCATCCGCTCTGAAAGTTTCCGGCCAGATCTGAATAATGAAGCAGTGGCATTGGAGTTGGACCTTGCTGAAGAAAGGAGGGAGCGAGCATTGATCTACATAGCGGCTTATCAACAAGAACTCTCCAAAAAGTACAACAAGGCTGTGCACCCCAGGCTGTTCAAGATTGGGGACTGGGTATTAAGAAAGGTGCTTGGCGACATAGTGGTCCCTAGCGAAGGAAAGCTCGGTGCAAATTGGGAAGGACCATACAAGGTGATCGGTCTTGCTGGTAAAGAGGCATACCATCTGGAAGATTTAGATGGCAAGGCTGTCCCCTGACCATGGAATGCAGCCAACCTTAAGGTCTTTTACTTTTAAGATGTAATTTGCTTGTGTCGTTTAGCTTTTCTAGACCTTTAGCCTTCTGGCGCTTGATGTAAAAGATAGCAATGCTTTTGTAATGAAAAATAGCCCTCTTGTTGTTTGATATTACATCTTTGTACAATGACATCGCAAGGACGCAAGGCAATTATAGATGCCAAGGGCAAATAGACCGATCTGAATGGAACCGGACTGACTTTCTCTGGCTGGCATGAGGCATACCGCGCAAACCGTTAGGAAGATTGGCTTGCGAAGTAATTGGTATATTAGCTTAGGGGCCGAGCTGAATCTTGCTCGCCCAACTGGGTGTTGGCGTCCTGACCAACTTAAATGGAATATTGGTGTTTTACCCAATGTTAAGGCCGAGATGACTTTGATCGGCCGAACGATATGTTGGTGAATTGCCCAACTAATAATAGCCGAGTTGACTTTGCTCGAAGGTGGAAATATTGACGTTCTGTCCAATCCATTGGCCGAGCTGATTTAGCTCGGAAAGATCGAAACGTTGGTGAATTGCCAAACTTACAAGATCCAAGCTGGTTTTGCTTGGACGGAGGCAACGTTGGCGTCCTGTCCAACGCTAGGCCGAGCTGATTTTGCTCGGCCACATTGGGACATTGGTAATTCCAATGTACGCCGAACTGATTTTGCTCGGCGGAAATGAAATGTTTATGATTTCCCCCAACTTTCTATTGGGACTGAGCTAATTGGCCCCACAAATGGAGATTTTATTAATTTTAAACAATTAAGAAAATAAAAAAAAATTGATATTGATTATAGGGCTTCTCACAAAAAAAAATCTCATCTTACTTATATAAATGAGAACATAAGATTCATTTTATATAAGTGAAACAAATTCCCTCCCCCCCCCCCCCAATGTGAGATTATAAAATAAAAGTTAAATGGAAGCTAGTTAATAGGGATTTTCTTAGTTGTTTAAAAGTAAGAAAGTTCAATAATTTATAAAAATTGGAGCATAAAATTCACTTTACGTAAATAAAACAATTCACCTTTTTTTTTCGATGTAGGATTGTTAAATAAAAGGTAAATGGAAGCTAGTTAATGAGAATTTTCTTAATTGTTTAAAATTAAGAAAATTCAATAATTTTAGAATGAGAATTTGGAGCTTCTAGAAGGCTTCTCCCCTCAAAACTTCCTTTATAAGATTCATTTATATAAGCGAAACAACTCACTTTTTCTTTCTTTTCCTGATTTGGGATTGTAACACTTATATAAGTGAAACAACTCAAATTTTTTTTCTTCGAGATGTGGGATTGTAATTATTTTGAAATTAAATATTATGAGAGTTTCGAAATTTCATACAAAATTATTTTTAAAATAAAAATGTTTATGTGAGATTGTAAAATACAAATTAACTGGAAACTAGCTAATGAGGATTTTCTTAATTGTTTAAAATTAAGAAAATCAAAATAATGAGTATGAGATATTGATCATAGAGCTTCTCATTAAAAAATCTCATTTTCCTTATATAAATGGGAGCATAAGATTCATTTTATGTAAATGAAACAATTCACTTTTTTTTTTTTTTTTTTTGATATTGGATTGTAAAATAAAAGGTAAATGGAAGTTAACCAATGAGAATTTTCTTAATTATTTAAAATTAAGAAAATTCAATAATTTTAGAATAAGAGTTTGGAGCTCCTAAAAAGCTTCTACCTAAAAACTTCATTTTCCTTATATTATATATATATATATATATATAGATTGTGAAACAAACTTTGATTTTTCTTCTTTTCCTGATATGGGATTATAAAATAAATCATAAACTACTTAGAGTTTTATTTTTATATGGTTAAATGGAAGTTAGTCAATGGAAATTTTTTTTAATTGTGTAAAATTAATAAAATCAGTATGAGAAATTGCGATTAAACCGGTAAATCGGTCAAACCCAAAATAATTCAGCCTAATTGGTTAGGTCAAATGACCAACCAACTTATACAAAAATTAATTAATTAAAACTTTTAACTGTTATTTTAATTTAAAATTTAATCTGTCTTGAATTGAAGTGTACATAATACTACATTATTAAGATTCACTTTATATAAGTGAAATAATTCACTTTTTTTTTCCCTTCTGATGTGGGATTATAAAATAAAAGTTGATAATTATTTGGATGAAAAGTTTATTTCTAATCAAGCAATCTTAGTCTTTCAATTTTTAATCAGATCAATCTTTAGTTTATTGCGAATCAAACAAACCTAATTAATATATTTTGATAAAATCATGATTAAACTAACAAATCAATAAAATCAAAATGATTTAGCCTAATTGGTTAGGTCATAATTAATTAATTAAAATTTTTAAAATTTAAATTATATTGAATTAAAATATGCACACAATATTAAATAGGATAGGAGTATAAGATTCACTTTATATAAGTAAAACAACTTATTTTTTCATTCTTTTCCTGATATGGGGTTATTAAATAAAAGTTAACCAATGAAGATTTTCTTAGTTGTTATAAAAAAAACTAGTATGAGATATTGAAACTCTTATAAGGCTCCTCACTAAATGGAATGAGAGTATAATATTCACTTTATATGAGTAAAACAACTCATTTTTTTTTCTTCTTATCCCGATGTGGGATTATTAAGTTAGTCAATGGAGAATTTCTTAATAGTTTAAAATTTAAAAAAAAAAAATTAGTATGAGATATTGAAACTCTTATAAGGTTTTTCACTAAAAATTGTCAATCCTTATATAATATATAGATAGATAAATAGATGTGTGATTCGTGTTGATATTGTAATTCACCTTGTCTTAGGTATAGTTCATAATTTAATTTATAATTTATTAGTCGTACATATAAAATTATAATTTATTAGAGATTCATAAAAACGAATCTTCAAGTTTTGAATCCAACAACTATGGCTTGCGTTGTCCTCCACATGATAAAGGAGCGTGAATTTATTTAAACAATGTAAATAAAACATATTTTTTGTGGGGATATATTTTCCGAGTACCAACGTGTGGTCAAGGTGACGCCGACGTGTCAGCTGAGGTGCCACGTGGCTTGGTCGTGATGCCGAGATAATCTCAGCTAGGCCGAGGTCGTCTCCGAAGAAATCAGAATTCGAGATAAGAAGATAGGGGACAAGAGTCCTAGAATAAAGAGGAGACTTAGCCAAGATAAGGATAAAGCTTTTAGGGAGTTTATCTTTATCCCTTGAGGAGTCCAAAGTAAGTACTATACAGGAGTCCATAGAAGTCAGACTTCTATTGGGACTAGGATTGAGTTAACTATAAAAGAGAGGCACCCCCGTGGGTCTAAGGTACGCAGTTTATGCTTTGAGCAGTGAATTAAGCACTTGATTATCTTTGAGAGATATACTGACTTGATCATCGGAGTGCCCCGGGTGGTCGAACCACCGCCGGAGACTTCTCTTTCTGTTGCAGGTTAGCTAGAAGCCATCTATTTTGCCGGTGCTCTCCAACTGATTACTAGGCGGGCAGTGCGATTAGAAAATCACACACACTTTTTAATGGGTTAAATTAAAAAAATAATTTTATAAATAAGTTAAAATTGATCAATAGGATGTTGAACTAACAGAGTAGTCCACAAATAATGTGAAATTAACTAATAAGAGAGTGTATTTTATTTTCGCCGCGTGAACAAATTCACACTGCATGGGAAAGATCCGAGAAGATTCCCTCATGACCTCTTTGAACACGCGGCCCAAGTTTTTCATAGAATTTTAAGAGGTGATTTGAAATGATTTAAATAAGTGTATTTTTTGATTTTTTATGAAATATGAATTGGGTATAGATTAGGTTTGAAGTGACGTGATAGAGAAATGATGTGACTTAAATAAGATTATGTGACTTAAATATGATAGTAATTTTTTAATTTTTTAAACTTTTTAAAGTTATGACAAACAAAATCTAAGCATAAATTACATAGTCCACACGTGATCAAATCTCGACTATCATAATATAAAAAGTTGACTGACATATAACAAATCAATGGTCGCGAGCCTTGATACGAGACCCATTAACGGAATGGGATTGTTTCGTTACATTTGTGGCATGTTGTCCGTGAGGTTTTTATATTGACTACTGACTCTTACTTCTTCAATGTCTCTTTTGAGATGTAACGCCCTCAAAATAATAACAATAAATCCATCAGATAAGACATGAATTTACATTTAAACTAACCGCATTCCTTTCATTCATTAGAATTCCAAGACATAAGTATTACATGTTAACCTCATAACAAAATGCCCTACGGGCTTACAGCTTTCCAAGTTAACACTTGGTTACAACAAAGAGTTCTAACTCGTTTACACATTAAGCCCTTGGCTTGAAATTACATGTAATACATCAAAAGTAAAACGACAAAACTATGCCCGCCACTAGCCTCCCAGCTATGTCCTTGGAGGTGGCATGCTTCCTGCACCTGAAAATGATATTCCCATATAGGGTGAGCCACAGCCCAGTAGAAATACACTAAACCAACCATGGATAATGACTAAAACATTAGCAATTGATAGTTGGTCAACACTGATACAATCACATAAATTACATATTTATGTCAACGACTTACAAGTCCCAATTACTTTTCATTTTCTTTTTTTCAACAGATAAGCATGCTAGCTCCATCATTATTTCCACAGATATGTATAAAAACTATATCTCACATTCAGATAAGCATAAAAGCTATATCCACATTCTCAACAGATATGTATATCAACAATATCCACAGATAAGCACACAAGCTGTATCCACATTCTACAACAGATATGTATATCAACAATATCCACAGATAAGCATACAAGCTGTATCCACACTTCACAAAGATAAGCATATGAGCTCTATCTTCACTTCTCTAGACAAGCATATGAGCTCTGTCTACGGAGTTCATCCCCTATCTCCTCCCAATACCTATCCGGTTTAGAGGTACATCCCCTATCTTCCCCTAAACCGCGGAGTACATCCCCTATCTCCTCCTCTACACATAACGTATATAAACACATTGGTTCTATATACAATCACACAATACACACAATTAATGTATTCTATCAACCGTCAAGTTCCATGACACATTCCATTTGATTAGTTTCCGTTTACCTAATCATCATGCATTGTCTACAACAATCTCGACTATCCTCCACCGATAGCCCAAAGCAGTTATTTCTAAAACAGAAAATAAATGCACAAATGGATATTCAATCAACATTTTATTTCCTCATTTCTCACCAATTAATTATCCCAATTAATTAAACAATGTAATTAGGCCATTTTCCATAATTACCATTTCAACCCTTAGGTCCCATTTTCATCAATGATTCAACAATCATTCTATTTTTCTATGCCAAACATGCATCTACGTTTATTCTGAATAAAACCCCAACTTTTGTAAAATTACACAAAAGCCCCAAACTTTCACAAAATTACCAAACCAAGCCCAACATCTCAAAATACCAAAATTTAAAGACAAAACCCATAGAGAGGAGTAGGTTATCCCTACCTCAAATTCGGAGTCCCAAAGGAGAAGACGACAAAACCCAACGTGCTCCAAAACCCGAGATTTTCAGATTAAAATGAAGCCCTCGACGATCAACAACTTTTTTGTAAAGGCCAAAGGTGAGTAAATCACTCCTACTAGATCAAAACCTAGAGAGAAGGTAGAGTCTAGAGTGAGAGGCTCAACAATGGTGATTTTGGAAAAGTAAGAGAGAGAAGAGAAAGTGAAAAGTGATTTGAAAAGTCACAATTTCGGGATTTAAACCCAGTCTTCCGCTCGAGCGTAAAACACCCCGCTCGAGCGGCCACTCACAGACTTCCGCTCGAGCGGCCAACCTCCCGCTCGAGCGCAGAATGCACTCGCCCAGCACTTTTGCAGAACCAGGCCTCCGCTCGAGCTCCCAATCCCTACGCTCGAGCGGCCACTCACACAGATTCGCTCGAGCGGCCAACTCCACGCTCGAGCGTACAACACTGCACAACAAATACTGGATGGGTGTATTATCCGCTCGAGTGCCAACACCTCCGCTCGAGCGTACAGGCCAAAAATCTGGGCAATTAGTTTTGGTTTCTAAACTCAACCAACCTGAAACAAATCCGCCCAACACATCCTATAACTCGATATACAAGGTACAAAGGATGCAAACACGATAATAAACAACAACCAACATCCACGGACACATGTCCGGATCACTGTACAACAAGGGTAAACCCGAGATCGCTATAACCTCCCCCCCTTAAAGAATTTCGCCCCCGAAATTAAGCACAAGTTTTCAAAAACAAGTTTTTCTCCAATTTAGACAATGTTACACTTGAACATTCAACAATTCGACCCATTACCGGTCATCCCATCCCTTTAACAAGAGACATATCACAATGTGTAAACAACATATGTATTTTCAACATGCATCAACATTATGCACTATCTTTCCAATTTCAACAATATACTTAACACATATAATGTTACATTCAACTTCCATATGAGGCAAGTTCCAAAACATACTTCCAATAATCAAAACATTTTCAATGTTTCACAACTTAAGACATATATAAAAGCTCTTAAGTTCAACAAAAATGTAAAATTTAAATATAAGATTACATATCAACAAACAAGTCCGGATATTTCTCTCGGACTTCCAACTCACGTTCCCAAGTGGCTTCCTCCACTCCGTGATGTTTCCACAAGACTTTCACCAAAGGAATGGTCTTGCCACGCAGGACCTGATCCCGCCTATCCAAGACCCGAACCGGTCTCTCCTCATACGAGGCATCCTCATCTACCTCTAAATCAGTCCAATCCAACACATGTGATGGATCTGGCTCATACTTCCGAAGCATACTCACATGAAACACGTCATGCACTCCGGACAACTGCGGTGGTAAGGCTAATCGATAAGCAACCTCACCAATCCTCTCAAGGATCTCAAAAGGACCAATAAACCGAGGGGATAACTTCCCACTCTTCCCAAACCTCATCAGACCTCGCCTAGGTGATATCTTCAGAAAGACATGATCACCTACCTCAAACGCCAAAGGCCTCCTCCTACGGTCGGCATAACTCTTTTGTCGACTCTGGGCTGTAACAAGCCTCCTACGGATAAGCTCAACTTTCTCCGTCGTCTCCCTAACCAACTCCGGACCCAACAAAGGTGCATCACCCACCTCGGCCCAACAAACTGGAGACCTACACGGTCGGCCATACAAGGCCTCAAACGGTGCCATACCGATGCTAGACTGAAAACTATTGTTGTAGGCAAACTCTACCAATGGCAAGTGCCTCTCCCACGTCCCACTGAAGTCCAGGACACAACCCCGAAGCATATCCTCGAGGATCTGAATAGTACGCTCGGACTGTCCATCAGTCTGAGGATGATAAGCCGTACTAAAGGTCAACTTAGTGCCCAAGGCACTCTGCAAACTCTGCCACAACCTAGCAGTAAAACGAGGATCTCTATCTGAGACGATCGTCACTGGGACCCCGTGCAATCTCACTATGTCCCGAATATACAAATCGGCAAGATGATCTACCGAATCTCTCACGCGCATAGGAATAAAGTGCGCCGACTTAGTCAACCGGTCTACAACCACCCAAATAGCATCACTATCCCGCTGAGTCTTCGGAAGACTTACAACGAAGTCCATAGTGACATGCTCCCACTTCCACTCGGCAATAGGCAAGGGTTGCAACAAACCCGCTGGCCTCTGATGCTCGGCCTTCACTTGCTGGCAAGTAAGGCACTTCGATACGAAAACAGCCACATCTCTTTTCATACCCCGCCACCAAAACTGGCGACCCAAATCCTGATACATCTTAGTACCTCCCGGATGCACCGCAAGGCGCGAATGGTGAAACTCTCGGAGTACCTCCTCTCGGCAAGCCTCCGGTACAAACAAACGGTCTCGGTATCTCACACTCAGGTCGGGATACACCGTCAAACCCTTCTCAACTTTCCCACTGGAGATCTTTTCTCGGAGGGATTCTACCTCAAGGTCACCTCTCTGTGCCTCTAACACTCTAATCACAAGTGTAGGCTGCGCAACAACAGAAAACAAGGCCGCAGCCTCGACAGATTCGCCCAGTAGCAAATCAAACTCGCCAAGTGCTCCCAACATCTCCCATTCCCGGATGGCTATACTAGCAACATCACTAATGGATTTCCTACTAAGGGCATCGGCCACAACGTTGGCCTTTCCCGGATGATAATGTAACTCAAAATCATAGTCTTCGATGAACTCCATCCACCTCCTCTGCCTCAGATTCAAGTCTCTCTGTGTAAACAGATACTTCAAACTCTTGTGATCCGAGAATACCTCGAACCTCTCACCATAAAGGTAGTGGCTCCAGATTTTCAAGGCAAAGATCACAGCTGCTAACTCTAGGTCGTGTGTGGGGTAATTCTTCTCGTGTATTTTCAACTGACGTGAGCCATAAGCTACCACTTTTCCCTCTTGCATCAACACACAACCCAAACCCTCTCGTGAGGCATCACAATAAACTGCATAACCCAACCCTCTCTCCGGAATAATCAATACCGGAGCGGTGGTCAATCTAACTTTCAGCTCTTGGAACGACTTTTCACAAGTCTCACTCCACACAAACTTGACTCCCTTCCGAGTTAGTCTAGTCAACGGTGACGCTAACCTGGAGAAATCTTTCACAAACCGACGGTAATACCCAGCCAATCCCAGAAAACTGCGGATCTCAAACACACTCTTAGGCTGTGCCCAATCTTGCACTGCCTCAACCTTGGATGTATCAACAGACACCCCTTCCCCGGATACCACGTGGCCTAAGAATTTGACTTCCCTCAGCCAGAACTCACACTTCCCAAACTTGGCATACAGCCTATGGGCTCTAAGTAGCTCAAGCACCACTTTCAAGTGTGCCTCGTGCTCCTCCTCAGAAGACGAATAGATAAGGATGTCGTCCACGAAGACAACTACAAATCGGTCTAAGAACTCCCGGAAAATCCGGTTCATCAAGTCCATAAAGACTGCCGGTGCATTGGTAAGCCCGAATGGCATCACCAGAAACTCGTAATGGCCATACCGCGTACGGAATGCCGTCTTAGGAATATCTCCCTCCCTGACCCTCAACTGATGGTAACCCGATCTCAAGTCTATCTTAGAGAAACAACGGGAACCCTTCAATTGGTCAAACAAATCATCTATACGGGGCATAGGATACTTATTCTTAACCGTAGCCCGATTCAACTTCCGGTAGTCTATACACAATCTCAAGGCACCATATTTCTTTTTAACAAAGAGTGCCGGTGCTCCCCACGGTGAAACACTAGGGCGAACAAAGCCCTTATCGAGCAATTCCTGGAGCTGAACTTTCAACTCAACCAACTCTGCTGGAGCAAAACGGTAAGGTGCCATAGAAATCGGTGCCGTACCAGGCACTAAATCAATAGAGAACTCTATCTCTCGGTGAGGTGGCAAACTAACAAGATCTTCGGGAAAAACATCCGAATACTCACAAACCACCCTCGGCAATACATGCTGGGTCTCACCACTCCCACCACTCTCAAAGCTAGCAAGTAGACTACTAAGCTCACTTCGCCCTCGCGAATCATACCCCGGTGGCAAAACACTACCAACCCGGTCTCCCAAGAAATGGAACCACTCCCCGCTCAAGGTACATAACGTGACCCTCTGGCGGTAACAATCAATAACAGCCCGGTATGACGATAGCCAGTCCATACCTAAAATAACATCAAAACCCTTCATGGGCATGACAACAAACGGAAAAGGAAGCCTATAATCGGCGACCTCAATATCACATCCTCTAACACCCTGTTTTAGAATCAACTCACCACCCAAAGGCGATACTACACAAATAGGAGATGCTAACTGTGCTAACTCCAATTCCAAAACAGATGCAAATGCAGCAGATACAAAAGAATGAGATGCACCCGTGTCTATCAACACATTAGCAACTGAGTTGCAAAACAGAAAAGTACCTCTCACTACTGATGGAGCCGGTACTAAATCCTGCGCGGTAACAGCATACACGCGCCCCGTAGGCCCCTGGTCTACCTGCTCACCTCTCGGAGCAAAAGACTGCTGCACAGACTGGGATGACGAAGCTCCCGGATTGGCCCTCGAGGCCTGCACAGACTGAGCTGGCTGAAAACCCTGCGTCTGTCTAGAACCAGACGCTCCCGAAGTGGCACTCAACTGCGGACAAAACCTCTTCATGTGCCCAGGTTGTCCACACTGAAAACAAGTCAAGAGCTGCCCCCTGCCTAAACTCTGACTCTGCGGTCTAGCTGAAGAAGAAGCAGCTTTCTGACCCCCACCCTTCTGCGGGCAAACAGATACCTTGTGACCCAGCTGGCCACACTTGTAACAGGTGAAATCCCCCTGACCACCTCTCCCGGAGCCTGCACTCGGCACTGGGAAGGTCGATCTAGCAACACCACCCTGCGACTGCTGAGGGTTAGAACCCCTCTGCCTCCTGCCATCACTCTGACTATCCTGGCTCCTCTTGGAGCCTCTCTGCCCCTCATCCTCCTCCTGCATCATGAGCTCCATATGAGCTGCAGCGTCCACTAGGTGTCTATACTCTCGAATATAAGACCCACCAATTCTCAACTTGAGGCCCCGCCTCAACTTCCGCTCAAACTCATAGCAACGGCGTTCCTCAGACGCCACCAGTTCAGGTGCAAACCTAGACAGACTGGTAAAAGTAGCCTCAAACTCGGCCACTGACAAGCTCTGCAGATTAAGCCGGCTAAACTGATCCCTCAGCTTCTCCCTAGCTGCTGCTGATAAAAACCTCTCCTGAAAAGCATTCACAAACGCCTCCCAAGTACCACCAACACGAGCTTTCTCGTACTTCCACCATTGACCCGCATCTCCCTTCAGTTGGAAGGATGCCAAGGTCACTTTCAGTGCTCCGTCCTCGATGCCAAGCATCTCAAACGTCTTCGTTGTCTGTTCGAGCCATTCATCTGCCTTAAGCGGCTCTTTAGGATCCCCGATAAACTCGTCCGGATTACACCGAAAGAACTCCCTCTTCAAGAAGGAAGGCCCTGTCTCAGCTGCCTGATTCCCAGCTCTAAGAATACCTAAAGCTCCTGCTATCTCTCTGGCCAAGGCACCCATAGCCTGCTGACCTACTGGCTCGGCCACATTGGCCTGCCCAACTCCCTCCTGCACTGCCGGAATCTCACCCTGTAACGGTACTTCCTGCCTCGCAGGTCTACCACGCCTAGCACCTCTTCCTCGTCCTGACATCCTAATAAAGGCAACACAGAACGTTAGCACATTCATAAATGTGCCGAAACTAAACACTCACGTCCTAATGCATGGACAACTGTAATTCACTCCACATAAGCACATAAACACATAAGCACTTACGAACTTCATTTCCGGATAATGATAGTCCCGAGACGTTACTAGAGTTCCGGTTAGAAACAGCGTTGATCAAGTGCTTTTCCAACAAGACTCCCAGAAACTCAAGGATCCAATCAACATCCTAGAAATTAAATCCCATACCCACATAGTCACATAAGCATGTTATCAAATAAACACATAGCATATGGTACTACTTCTACGTCTCTATCAAGCGAGACAAACCCATTGTGATACTAATCACTTCCCACGTACCCAAAGTATTCGAACCCGGTACGCTCTGATACCAAGTTGTAACGCCCTCAAAATAATAACAATAAATCCATCAGATAAGACATGAATTTACATTTAAACTAACCGCATTCCTTTCATTCATTAGAATTCCAAGACATAAGTATTACATGTTAACCTCATAACAAAATGCCCTACGGGCTTACAGCTTTCCAAGTTAACACTTGGTTACAACAAAGAGTTCTAACTCGTTTACACATTAAGCCCTTGGCTTGAAATTACATGTAATACATCAAAAGTAAAACGACAAAACTATGCCCGCCACTAGCCTCCCAGCTATGTCCTTGGAGGTGGCATGCTTCCTGCACCTGAAAATGATATTCCCATATAGGGTGAGCCACAGCCCAGTAGAAATACACTAAACCAACCATCGATAATGACTAAAACATTAGCAATTGATAGTTGGTCAACACTGATACAATCACATAAATTACATATTTATGTCAACGACTTACAAGTCCCAATTACTTTTCATTTTCTTTTTTTCAACAGATAAGCATGCTAGCTCCATCATTATTTCCACAGATATGTATAAAAACTATATCTCACATTCAGATAAGCATAAAAGCTATATCCACATTCTCAACAGATATGTATATCAACAATATCCACAGATAAGCACACAAGCTGTATCCACATTCTACAACAGATATGTATATCAACAATATCCACAGATAAGCATACAAGCTGTATCCACACTTCACAAAGATAAGCATATGAGCTCTATCTTCACTTCTCTAGACAAGCATATGAGCTCTGTCTACGGAGTTCATCCCCTATCTCCTCCCAATACCTATCCGGTTTAGAGGTACATCCCCTATCTTCCCCTAAACCGCGGAGTACATCCCCTATCTCCTCCTCTACACATAACGTATATAAACACATTGGTTCTATATACAATCACACAATACACACAATTAATGTATTCTATCAACCGTCAAGTTCCATGACACATTCCATTTGATTAGTTTCCGTTTACCTAATCATCATGCATTGTCTACAACAATCTCGACTATCCTCCACCGATAGCCCAAAGCAGTTATTTCTAAAACAGAAAATAAATGCACAAATGGATATTCAATCAACATTTTATTTCCTCATTTCTCACCAATTAATTATCCCAATTAATTAAACAATGTAATTAGGCCATTTTCCATAATTACCATTTCAACCCTTAGGTCCCATTTTCATCAATGATTCAACAATCATTCTATTTTTCTATGCCAAACATGCATCTAGGTTTATTCTGAATAAAACCCCAACTTTTGTAAAATTACACAAAAGCCCCAAACTTTCACAAAATTACCAAACCAAGCCCAACATCTCAAAATACCAAAATTTAAAGACAAAACCCATAGAGAGGAGTAGGTTATCCCTACCTCAAATTCGGAGTCCCAAAGGAGAAGACGACAAAACCCAACGTGCTCCAAAACCCGAGATTTTCAGATTAAAATGAAGCCCTCGACGATCAACAACTTTTTTGTAAAGGCCAAAGGTGAGTAAATCACTCCTACTAGATCAAAACCTAGAGAGAAGGTAGAGTCTAGAGTGAGAGGCTCAACAATGGTGATTTTGGAAAAGTAAGAGAGAGAAGAGAAAGTGAAAAAGCGATTTGAAAAGTCACAATTTCGGGATTTAAACCCAGTCTTCCGCTCGAGCGTAAAACACCCCGCTCGAGCGGCCACTCACAGACTTCCGCTCGAGCTCCCAATCCCTACGCTCGAGCGGCCACTCACACAGATTCGCTCGAGCGGCCAACTCCACGCTCGAGCGTACAACACTGCACAACAAATACTGGATGGGTGTATTATCCGCTCGAGCGCCAACACCTCCGCTCGAGCGTACAGGCCAAAAATCTAGGCAATTAGTTTTGGTTTCTAAACTCAACCAACCTGAAACAAATCCGCCCAACACATCCTATAACTCGATATACAAGGTACAAAGGATGCAAACACGATAATAAACAACAACCAACATCCACGGACACATGTCCGGATCACTGTACAACAAGGGTAAACCCGAGATCGCTATATGAGAGGTGTGTTATAATCTATTTTTCATATTATAATTCATTTAATTTTTCACAAAAAAGTTACTTATAAATCGTTTATAAATAACTTTTAATCAAAAAATTAATTATAACCCTCTTTCAAAAATAGTCCAAAAAGGACAGAGAAATCCTACTTAATAATAAATGACATATGTGGTGTTTATATAACATTGGCATGTTGTTAGTGTGGTAGTTATATTGACTATTGACTCTTACTTCTTCAATAGAAAAGAAAGAGAATTTCTACTTACTCATAAATGACATTTGTGGTCTTTATAATTTATAATTAGACGGATTACATTAATGATTTTTATAATTTGAGACTTATATTATTTTGATTATTAACTTTTTAATTGTGATACATTTAATTTTGAATTTTAAATTTTGTTTTATATAAAGACAATTAAAAATGTTTAAAGATATTTCTTTTACAAACGGTCTATTTGAAGAGCAAAATCGTCATACAACTTATTTTGTATTGATTAACTTGTATATTGTTTGAAATGTAATGACATTTTTTTTAATGAATAGTGTTGAAACTTTATTGGTTATAAAGTTCAATTTAGTTTAAATTTTAGAATCTATTTTCTGAAAATTTTTCTAAAAAACTAAAAATTAAATTAGTGAAAAAAATAATTAAAAACACATTATTTTTTTTTATATAATTTTATGTTTGGGGAGTAGAAATAAATTTTTTTTGATATTTATTTTCGTTAAATTGGTTTCTTTTTTTTCAAAAGACAAATATGACGACAATTTTGATGTTATTATTAAACCAATTCATTAAATCAAAAAGTTCAAAACTAAAAATATTTCATATATTAAATATATCGATTATACATTAAAAGCTTAAAAATCATTCATTACATAATAACCGTCAAAAAATTATCTGTTAACAACAAATATAACTATCTATTACATGATAACAATCCAAAAACATCAACAATAATAACCACCTATTACATGATCATCATTCAAACACATACTAAAAGTTAATTTGATAAAAAAAGTAAAAATGTAAAAGATTTATCATTTTTATATAATTTTATCTTTGGTGGGTACAAATGATTTTTTAAAATTCAAAAATATTTTTTTGACATTTATTTTTGTTAAAGTAGTTTATATTTTATCAAATTGACTATTTTGCCCTTAAAATGGAGCAACAGTGTCTTTAATTGTCCTTATTTAGAACGAGATTCAAAATTCAGGATCAAATGTATCACAATCAAAAGGACAGGGATCAAAGTGGCACTCAAATTACAGAAACCGTTAGTGCAATTTGCCTATTATAATTTATAATCTTATCAAATAACATTCTCAAATATTCTTTTTAATTTTGATTTTTATAGTTAACACAAATTACAGTTTGATATGTTTTTGAGCACCAAAAATTAAAGAAAAATTTAAAAGCTTAAAAATATCATATCTATAGCCCCTTTAATTATTTATAATAGTACCAACTAAAAAAATTATTAAAAAGAAAAGAAAAGAAAGAAGTAAGTTAGCGTCCAAAAACTAGCAAAAAATGACAATGATATTTACGCTATATTTAACGTCGGCCTTGAGGGTAGTCTAGTATGGCGGCCGTCTCAGGCCTTCAAATTTTGTCTGAAAAATAGAACTTCTGATGAGTTAGTTGAGGCTTTTCCCATATTAAGCCAATTTGCTATATTAATTCCCAAATTAGGCCTAGTTTGGACGGAATTCCCAAACTAGGCTAAAGCGCTATTACATTCACGCTTTCACTATTTGGAGCATGAAATTTGATTAATAGTAAAAGCGCTATTACAAATCACGCTTTTAATTAAGAAAGCGTGGTTACAAACCATGCTTTTACATAATTGTTTATTCTGAAGAAACCACGCTTTCATTGTGCATATCCTTTTCTTAAGAAAACGTAATTTTCAATCGCGCTTTCGCTGTTGATAAATGAAAGCGTGGATTGAAACCACGCTTTTACAACTTATATAAAAAACCCAAGCCCCCTCATTTGCAATCACGTTTTTACACTTACGTTTTTTCAACTCTTGCTCTCGCTCTCGCTCTCCCTCTCCCTCTCCCTCTCACTCTCCCTCTGCTCTCAGACTCTCAATCTCGCTCTTCCTCTGCTCTCAGACTCTCACTCTCGCTCTCCCTCTGTTCTCAGACTCTCACTGTCGCTCTCGCTCTCCCTCTGCTCTCAGACTCTCTCTCTGCTCTCACTCTCTGTCTCTGCTTTCTCTCTGTCCGTGGTATGGCATCTATCTCTCTCTGTCTCATTTGAATTTTATGTATTTATTGTGTTTGTGAAAATGTGAATGTGTGGTTTAAAATGTGAATGTGTGTTTGTGAAAATGTGAATGTTAGGGTTTTAAATGTCAATTATTAAATGTGTTAAGGTTCTAATGTGTTAGGGTTTTGAATTAGGGTTTTAAATGTGTGGTTATGAAATTATGAAATCATAAAATGTTAGGGTTTTGAATTGTGAAATCAGAGATTATGCTTGTGGTTTCAGAAATTAGGGTTTGGAATTTTTTGAAATTAGAAATTAGGGTTTGGAATTTTTTGAAATAAAAAATCAGGGTTTGGAATTAGGGTTTGGAATTTTGTTTGTGAATTAGAAATTGGAAATTATGCTTGTGAATCCTGTCTATATTTTTTGAAATTAGGGTTTGGAATTTTGAATTATGAATAAACCAACCTATATTTGTTGAATTGGAAATTTTATTTTTTTGCTTGTTAAGAGGAATAAAAAGGAAATTAGGGTGTGAAATTAATAGAATTGAGATTTGAAATTCAAATTAATAGAATTGAGATTTAATAGAATTGAGATTTGAAATTCATATTAATAGAATTGAAATTAATAGAATTGAGATTTCAATTAATAGAATTGGAAATCATGGTTTTTTGCTTATTAAATTTGAATTGAAATTAGGGTTTGAAATTCATATAATTGAGAATTTTTAATGTCATATTATGAAATTCATATAATTGAGAATTGAGAATTGAAATTCATATTATGAAATTCATGAATTGAGAATTAAGGTGGACTGACAATTTCAATTCGAGGTCCACATGCTTACATATATATGATCATTTTGTTTCAGAAAATAAGACTGTAAACTGTATGATTGAATTCAAAATCTGAAAATTGAAATGAATCTGAAAAAATAAAAGTTGAGAGATTTGGCAAAAAAAAAAAAAAAAAGAAAAGAAATTAGTGCATAACTGGCCATATAACTGATATAGGAGTATTTTTGAAAAACTCAAAATATGAGACGTAAACACCCAGAGAAGACTTCTTTTTATAATAGTACTACATATGTATACACCTTTATTCAGTATTTCACTTAGTAATATCAAGGTGGGGTTGTATACTTGAATCTGCCACCTATTATACTATATGCGAAATGGTATTTGTCACCTGATTTATTTCACTATACTATTTTACCTTCTAGGTGTATTTATTCAATTCAAGACATTGTGCATATTTAATAAAGGGTAAATTTCACTTCAATGTGCATGTGCTAACTACCCATATAATTTGGAAATAACTATAATGTTCTTGTGGTTTGTGGACTAAATGAAGTATACCGTTAGACGTTCAATCCAAGTTAACATCAAGTGTGAAAAATGTGCTAGGTTATAAGGGAGTTATGTTCTTTTTTTTCAAATATCAGAGGTAAATCACACATGGAGTAAAGCAAATGTGGTTAAAGTCAATTTTATCTTTCAAAAAAATGACAAATATAATATGAATTTCAATTAAAAATATTAAGTGTATGGAAAGATTAACGTTTTTTCCAAAGTTAAATTTCATGAAACTAATCTCTACTAAATGAAATTATACAAAAAAAATATATTTAATTTTCACTCTATTTTATCCAAAAAAAAAAATATTTTTATTGACTTCAAAATAATAAATGAAAAGATCATGTTCTCTCAAATAAAAGACAAAATGACTATATTAACCTGAAAATACTATTTTACGTATTTTCTTTATTTAATTGTGTAGGTTACATAAGAGATTTAAACATTTCTGGCATCCTTTAATGAAAATAACATTAAAATTTGTAACTAATTATCTATTAAATGGGTTATCTGTGTCAATTTCATATTATGCAGCTTTGACATAACCCTATTTATTTATCATGTTATTATATAGTGTCATATTTGTGTTTGTGTTGAAAATGTTCAACCCTAACCCTTAACTTTGTGTACGATTCATGTTGTGTTAAAAATTCCCACCTGTAATAGAATCAAAGTAGGTTCAAGCGGAGTGCCTTTGGCATATTATGTGATTAATGATACTAACAAAATTGACGTTGTTAATTTATAAAACAATTGTAAGACCAGTGATACTTTGCAGTTCATATAATATTGGACAATTAAGAAACAACAAGCTCATGAAATGGTAGAGAATAATCTGATAGGATCACCGTAAAAGGAAATGTTAGGGGAAGACGTAAATTGACTTGGGATGTGATAGTAAAAAAATTAAACGAATTTATTTAATTTAACCGAGCATATAGCTTTTAATAGTATGAAATGACGAAAAAAGGATTCACGTATCGTAGCCCACTTGATTGGGACATAAAGTTTTGTTTGGTTTATTTCACTGTATTTGGGGTCAAGCACCCAAAATATTATAAAAAATTATTAGGATTTATTTTCATTTGGGTTTCGCTAAAGGTTTCCACTTAGTTGTTAACTACCTAAATCCATACTTTAGGACATAGCTTATTGCAGGTGTCTGCATATAAGCACATAAGCACTTGTAAATTGTATGTAAGACCGGATTGCACTCTGCCCCTGTAACGCCCTCAAAATAATAACATTAAACCCACATTTTTAGACATGCATTGATACAAAAGAAATCAACCATTTCCATTCATCAGAGTAATTCTTACAACTGTATTACATGTTAACAACAAAAGCAAATGCCCTAAGGGCTTACAGCTTTCCAAGTTAACACTTGGTTACAAAAAAAAGAGTACTAACTCAATACATATGAAGCCCTTGGCTTGAATTTACATGTAATACATCAAAATAAACAAAAGAAGGAGTCTTCAACTCTCATCCTCATCCAAGCTATGTCCTTGGGGGTGACATACTACCTGTACCTGAAAATAATGTCCCATAAAGGGTGAGCCAACGCCCAGTAGAGATATGCTAAACACAGTATAAGCAATGACTAAGACGTTAGCAATTGATAAATGTTCAACTTTCATAAACCAATTCATAATCCATTTCCACTTCATGATCACTATGTTCATGTTTCATTTCAATTTTCATTTCTCATCAATTTCACAATGTTACATCAATGGCTCAAAACCTGGCCAACCACTTATATGAGACAATGACTCATATTAAACATTCTCCATTTTACAATAGATAAACATATTAGTTGTATCCACATCTCAATAGATAAGCATACAAGCTGTATCCACATTTCAACAGATATGCATATTAGCTATATCAACACTTCCAATGACAATCATATGAGCTGTATCAACACTTCCAAAGATAAGCATACGAGTTGTATCAGTGGAGTCCATCCCCTATCTCCTCCCAAACAACATCCGGTTTAGAGGTCCATCCCCTATCTTCCCCTAAACCGTGGAGTACATCCCCTATCTCCTCTCACACACACAACATATATACACAAAGGTCATATTCGCAATCAATCAATACATAACATTAATGTATTCTATCAACCGTTATACTCAATGACATATCCAATTGATTAGTTTTAGTTTGCCTAATCATCATGCATTGTCTACAACAATCAAAACTACCCTCCATTGGTAGCCCAAGCAATTATTTCTAAACAGATAATAAAAGCTCCAACAGATAAAATATCAATGTTTTCATAAGCGAGCGATTTATAAATCCAACTCCATCATTTCACAACATAATGAGCCAATTTCATTATTTCCAACTCAATTCCATAAGTTTACAATTTTCCCAAATTAATTATACCAATTAATTTTAAACAACAAGTTAGGGCTTTTACCCCCAACTCTCGATATTAACCCGAAGGTTCCAATATCACCAACCAACAACTATATCATCATTTAGAAACCCAAAATACACATTATGAGCCCAAAATCACAAAACCCTCTTTAACCCATCTTGAAACCCTAAGTCCCAAAATCAACCAAGTTCAACACTCTATCAAAACAACTAAAAATCTAGGTCAAAGACCATAAGAGTGAGTAGGAATCCCTACGTCAAAAGATGAGACTCAACGAAGAAGATGATGGAAACGAACTTGCTCCAAACCACGAGTTTCTTGGATCAAAAGATAGCCCCCGACGATCAACAACTCTTTTGTAAAGGCCAAAGGTGAGGAAAACAACCTAGCTAGATCAATATCTAGAGAGAAGGAAAAGTTTTAGAGAGAGAGGCTCTCAAATGGCTTTTTCAAAAAAGTAAGAGAGAGAAAGAAAGAGAAAAAGTGATTTAAAACTGTCCCACAGCCAACTGATATACGACATTCCCGCTCGAGCGGAAAACACAACGCTCGAGTGTCAAGAACAAAAACTAGGTCCGCTCGAGCGCAAGAAGACCTACTCGAGCGTCCAGACACAAGAATAAAGCACATCCGCTTGAGCGCGAAAACCAGTCCGCTCGAGCGTAGATTTCCCCCTCCCAGAACTTACACCGAAAAGGTACTACCCGCTCGAGCGTAAAGAAACCCGCTCGAGCGTAAAAATCACTCCTGTAGAAGTTTTGCAGGGACACGAAAAACTGGGAGTGTGCAATCCCCGCTCGAGCGCAAGAAGACCCGCTCGAGCGGACCGCCTAAAAACTGGGCAACGAGGAATTGAAACCAAGGCCTAACCAACCTGTAACAACCCTGCCCAAAACATCCTAAAACTCAATCAAGCGGAATTAAAGGACGACAACAAGAGAGATACAACTACCAACTTCACAGAACTAAGTCTGGAACACAACAGAATAGTAAAGGGACAACCGGGATCGCTATAGCCCCTCCAAGCTAACCAACAAAAAAAAACTGAATTTTGGGAAGTGCCACATTCATCCACAATCATTTGGAAAATCAAACCAAACAATTTATTTTGGTCAAATTTATTTATATTTTTTCAAAAAAATCAAAAAATAATTTAAAAAATCAAACCAAACCGCTATATCATGTATTATTTTTAATATGCATTCAATAAAATTAATAATTTTTATAAAAAATATTAAATTTGATATTAGAATAATTTGAAGACATTTTATCATAAAATACTAACATCTAATTTTATAATTTTGTCATAGAAATTTTAAAAAATTTAATGAGCTGAATTTGTAATACATATAATAGCATTATAGTAGAACTTAAAATTTCCTCACAAAACTTAAGAAAATTTGAAAAAGTTTTTGAAATGGGTATTGAACGAAGGGACTTATCGTCACTTCCGCTTTGTGACTGTCCACCACCATTGAAAAGGAAAATCTTAACATTATGTTTTAATAAATTTTATTTTGATTTATATAATTAGAAATCATTATTAATTGCACCGTGCCTTCAGGCACGGACATACACTAGTTATAATATATGCATGAAAAGAGTCTTAAAACCTTCCAATTAATAGTCCATAGAAATTTCCTAAGTAAGAAGGACAAAAAAAAAAATAAAAAAAAATGGCACTTTAATGGGTAAGCCTGTGATTCACATGGACAACTATCCAAAATTTACTACATAGATTTAACCACCAACTTAAATTTTCTCCCTAATTTTTGGCCATTATAAATTATCTCTCTCTATTTTATTTTTTTTGTATGTTTAAGAGGAAAAAAAAAAAGAGTAAATAAATTAAATTTTTTTCTTACTTTTCAGAACGAGCCAAAATGAGTTTTTTGATTGAATTTCATAACAAAGCCTCTATGACCTCTAAAAAGTGGACGAGGGTTACTATTTCACATAGGAAATAACTTTGTCCTTAAGGTCCCTAATGGCACAAGTTTGACCAAATCAAATTAACTTATCTGTAATTGTCCATAAATCTGAAGAATTGGATCACCAGTTTTAAAAAATTAAGAACAATGTTTGAAACCTCTATTTGTATATTGTCCAAATCAATCGAGTTTTTTCAACTCAATGGAACAAATATTTAATTATCTACAAAACTTACACTATGATTTAAGATGTTTGTATGACTTGTCCAATTTTGTCCAGTCTCACTGAATAAGAAAAATATTTGATAGAATGAATTGTTTTTTTAAATGTGTGATATATCTGTCTACTTTATCAAAATACTAAAAAATAGATCAAGATTTATGAAAAGAAAACAAAATAAGTGTTTTTAAAATTGGTCCCGCTTGCATGCGTACGATTAAATCATTGCCTAAAGTAACGGTTGTGCAGAGTCATTATTATCATTTATTTATTTATTTTGAGTGAATGCCTTTTAAAAATTGATCATATTGAGGGAGAGAGGCCCTTGCCACAATGGTAAGGTTGTTTTATTATGCTGATAATAATATAAAATAAAATAAAATAAATCTATTATAATTCGAGTGTTATGGATTCAAATCATAGAAACAATGGGCTTGTTTGGTTTGTTTTTCATATAAAATGTTGGGAAAATTTCTCTACAAACAAATTTTCAAGAGTAATCAAACTAAACAAATTTTTCCAAATAAATTTTTTATAATTTTGTTTGGTTACCTACTTTCCAAAATAACTTTCTCTCTCATACACATCAAATTAATCACTTTTTGTAAAACTCTCCCCCCAAAACAATTTTCCACAACCATTTATGAAAGAAGGCAAACCAAATAAGTTTTCGTACTTTTTATCTAAAAAACACTCTAGAACACAAACCAAACACACCTCTTTAAATACTTAATAATACGCATGCATAAATCTGATCTTCCTCTAAACTCTGCCATGACTGTAATATTTGGAATTGTCTCTTTATAGATCTTGTAAATCAAAATGGGTCACTAGCTAAAAATCTTGTAGTTTTGTCATAAACAAACAAAATTGATCATAAAATTGACTAAAAATACATATATACGCATAAAATTTTATAGAGTTTGTTACTATTTTTAAAAATTTTATCCATCTATATACATTTTGTGTACAGTTCTACAACCATTTTTGTATTCTTAGACTTATTCAAAATCTGAAGTTATTGTTGCTATGTGATTCAAAATTTATTTTTCGACACTAATTCAATAAACATTTTTGTATAGGACATCTATACATGTGTATGAATTCCAGAAAGGATCATATGAACAAAGCATATCCAACCTAAAAAAGAATGAGAATAAAAAAAGACCAATGAAAACAAAGAATTAAGACAAGAAGTATAGTTGTTTTGATGTTTTTTTTGAATTAAGACAAGAGAGCAATGACAACAAAGAACCTTCATGCAGAAAAGATAAGAGTCTCCACATAGGAAGTAAATAAAAACTCTACGTAGAGATGAAATCTCAGCTGTTGTTTTATACGAATAAAAATGAGAGAAAAAAATGAGAAAATAAACAAACCAAATAATGGAAATTCAAATTCAAATAAACAAATTCACAAAGTGTTTGCCTAAACAAATTCAAATAACGAACATAAAAATAAAAGCAAGTTAATTTACAAAAATCAAATCAACACTGAAATGTTATCAAAACAAAGAAGAAACAACATGGAAAAAGAAAAATTTACATTTACCGTGCGCAATAGCATGATGTTAATCGTAATAAATAATGGAAAAAGCAGAACACATGAGTTCCATAGATAGTTATGTCCAAACAAACCAACATTCTTTATGTGTTGTAAGCTTTTTTTTTAAAAAAAGCTAAAAAATCCAAAACAAAAGCTTTATTTTAACTCATATTTTAATTAAAAAATGAATAATGATTGTTGGATTACAATTACTGATTACTTAAATAAAGTTATTGCCTCACAAGTAATTGTAATTGAATGATTTAAAATTCATATAATTATTTTAGAAGTAAAATTCGATATATGTATATTGTTACTATTTTAATGTTTATTGTTTCGTTGAAGCAAGTATATGGCAACTGTTCCAATTATCTTCTACTGGGGGGGAAACATAATTCGGGATCCTGATGAAAGTGTGACATATGATGCTGAGCCAAAAGGGATATATGGGGTGCAACTTGGCACCACACTTAGCAATTTGGAGGAGATGTTTATGTCCAAGGTGGCAAGTTACGGGGAAACTGTCCGGTTGATCTTCAAATGTAGATATCCTTATTGCCAGTGGCAAGCAACCAGCAAATACAAAATATTACCGATCAATGACGATGAGGCGTTGAACACCGTATTAAGTATCGGTGGAAGTTTCCAACCACCAAATTGTTTGGAAGTGTACATTGATAAAGAGGTTGTACACAATGTCCCTAATATGACACAGATGGAAAGTTCAAATCCGTTCACTACATTGCTGACACATGGGATTGACACGACAGCATTTCAGTCTCCTATGTATGAATCAAATGAATGTTATGCAGTGGGCTACACACAACAGACATTTCAGGGCCATGGTGTAGAATCTAGTTCACGTGGTGGATATGAGACTGAATTTCACAATAACACAGAAGATGTGCCCATCTACAGCCATCATACCACTCTAGTTGAAGTTGCTGGTAATATGGCTGAAATGGTGAATTATGTGTAGTTTGCTGACAGTGACATGTACGGTCCTGATGTCGCCCTAGACAATGATGAGAATGAAACGTGTGATGAAGAAAATTTATTGGGTGGATTAGATGATGATGATGAAGAAGATGATGCCGACGCTCCCGTTGACCTTGACAATGCCCCCATTCCACCTAGACCTGAAATCCCTTTCTATGAAAACGTCCACATGGGTGGTGATTTTGACATTAGTAACCGCGATGTCGTTCCCCGTAACCGAATTTGGAACGCTGAAAATCCAGAGTTGGGCAAAGGGATGGTTTTCGTTGATAAGAAGCAACTCGTACATGCTGTGAAATTGTACCATGCAACAAATAATCGAGAATATGAAGTCGTAACCTCCAAGCAAGACGTTTGGGTGTGTGCTTGCAAGCACGATTGCAGCTGGTGGTTACGTGCATCTCTTAGTAGGAAACATGGTCTTTTTGAAATAAAGCAGTATAGGGGTCCTCACCATTGTTTATACCCACGAATGAACAGGGACCACACTAATATTAGCTCAAGTTACATTGCTTCTCATCTTTTGGGACAAGTTGTGGTGAGTATACAAAATAAATGTTCACACACATATATATATATATATATATATTTGTTTGTTTATAGTGTGCACACCAAAATAATCTGACTCATAGGTATTGTCGTATGCAGAATGAACCTGATATGCCAATTGAGAATGTCATCGAAGATATCAAAAAGACCATGAACTATAGTATATCATACAAGAAGGCGTGACATGCACTTGCAAAGACAATTAGAATGGTATTCGGGGATTGGGATGAATCATATAGGCTGTTGCCTAAATTCATGAATGCATTACAAACATCTAATCCTGGCACCATCGTGTAATGGAAGCATAGATATACTGGAGGTACAACCATTATGCCCATCTTCCACTTTGTTTTCTGGTCTTTCAAACCTGTCATCGATGGATTCAGATATTGTAGGCCTATTATAACCATAGATGGTACATTCTTATATGGGAAATACACTGGTGTGTTGCTTGTAGCAACGATTGTAACTGCCAATGGCAAAGTATTACCGCTTGCATTCGCTGTTGTCGACAGGGAGAGTTTAGAGTCTTGGTCGTTCTTCATTTCAAATATCAAGGAACATATTGTCATGGACCGACAGGGAGTGACTTTGATATCTAATCGAGCTGAGAGTATTTTAGCTGCTGTGAGGTGGCATTGGCTGAATCCCTTTCTCCAATTTGGTGGATATCATCGGCACTGCCTTCGACATGTTTGTAGTAACTTTAACACTAGGTTCAAAAATAAGGAGCTGAAACAACTTCTATGGAAAGCAGGGAGTGCTCATCAACGACGAAAGTGTAATGGTTACTTAGAACAGATACAGGCTATTAACCAAGATGCCATCAATTGGGTTCACAAGATGAATCCTGTGGAGTGGGCCCTTGCATATGACGGTGGATATTGATGGGGGGTATTGACCAGCAATGATGCAGAGTGCTTCAATAGCGTCTTGAAAGGTGCAAGGAACTTACCTATCTCAGCTATTGTTGAATTTACATTTCGACTGCTCGTAAAATATTTTGACGAGATGGGAGCCCAAGCTGAAATAGATGTACGAAATGAGTTCCAATACCCTAGAGAGATGAAAAAAACTATTGAGGATGGCATCGCAAGGGCAAAATACTTTCAAGTTGATATTGTATGACTGGTTAGTTTGTAATGTGAACTAAAATGTTCTTATTATGTTGTTAAGTTAATTACACCTAAAAACATGAACTTGATTAGTTTGTATCAATATTGTCTGATAGGCCCCGTCGCGTATTTGAGGTGCAAACATCTTTTCGCCATAGATGAGGTCGCAATACACAGATTGTGCGGATGAATCAACCCACCTGCAGTTGTGGGAAATATGAGATAAGACACTATCCATGTTCTCATATGCTCGCTGTAATGTCTGAATGCGGTGACAATCCATTCGAGTACGTTGATCTAGTATATAGGCTTCCTGTATACATGAGGGTTTTGGAAGCTAAATTCAATCCAATACCGCATGAAGATTATTGGGATGATCCGTAGTGGACCTTAATGCCTAATGTACTTCGTCTGCGAGAAGTAAAACGAGGTCGTACATCTATGTCTCGTATTCCGAATGAGATGGATATATCAGATAGGCGTTTGACCGCTCGTTGCAGTGAATGCCAGCAGACAGGTCATGACAGGCGAACATGTTCGGCGTGACTTGGTCGATGAAGACTATGTAATACTTACATATTGTAATAGATCATTTTTTAATTCTTGATTTGTAATAGATCATTTAATTCTTTATTTTTTAATTCTTTATTTGTAAACGGGGTCGTACATTTAAATAGATCATTTTTTATTTGTAATAGATCATTTCTAATTTTTAATTCTTTATATATTGTAATTGTTTGATTTCCTTGAAAAAATTTACAACTAACATACTAAACAAATAAATTAAACTAAAAATATGTATTCAAAAACATTTAATTATACCACATAGGCCTAAGTTTTTTTATTCTCTACTTGATTGAAAATATCTATTACAAAATTTTAGTGAAAATCACATAGTTCTTCTACCATTTTAAAATTTATTATTTATGAATAAATTTTATATTTTCGAATGCTGAAAGCATTTTTTACATTTACAATTTATCAATCAGATCTACGTAATTTACAAATTTTATACTTTATTGGAACTTTTACCATTACAAAATCAATAATGAAGTTTTGTCAAATATGCCATAAATGTAATTAGCAACCTCTTATTGAAAAAAAAATTCTCATTAAATTTTTTCCCAAATATTTATGTACAAAAACTATCCACATGTTTATACTCATTATTAAGCTTATGTAACTGAGACCCTAAAATTATTTTGTAAAAGATTTCTATATTAGTTATAGTATAGATAATGGTAGGTTCTGTTGAATTGCTTATCATATTTAATGGCACAAAAATTGATACTTTTAGATTTTAGTGAATTGCTTCCATGTTAGTGGCACAGAAATTGATAATTTTAAAATAATCGATCGCATTTGTTTTTCAAGTCGTCATGTATGGAATAATTAAAGTTTAATTGTTATAGTTAAATTACATGCTCACCAATACAGTTTTTTGAAATAAAAATTAATTACATTTTACTGAATTGTTTCCATATATGGTGTCACACAACTATAAATTTGTAAATAGTTGAGCATACTTTTCATTTACAAATCGTAATTTATGGAATAATTACAGTTTTACTGTAACGCCCTCAAAATAAACCCATAAATCATACATTCTTGACATGCTTAAACATAAGAGAATGAAACATAATTACATTTCATCACAGTATTCATTACAAAATGTATTACATGCTGACAACAAAAGTAAATGCCCTATAGGCTTACAACTTTCCAAGTCAACACTTGGTTACAAAAAGGAGAGTACTAACTCTACACAAGATAAGCCCTTGGCTTGATATACATGTAATACAACAAAAAGAACGACAAAACAAGGTTAAACAGCCTCAAGCCTCCCAAGCTACGTCCTTGGAGGTGGCATGCTACCTGTACCTGAAAATGATGTCCCATATAGGGTGAGCCAACGCCCAGTAAAGATATGCTAAGCATAATATGAGCAATAACTAAAACATTAGCATTTGATAAATGTTTAACTCACATAAATCAATTCACAACCCATTTCAATTACATGACAATTGTGTCCATGTTTCATTTCATTTTCCATTTCTTATCCAATTTCTCAATTCATAACTATGGCTCAGAACCTGGCCAAACAATTTAAATGAGATTACATCTCATATCAACAGTACTTCCATTTTAATTGAGATAACAACTCAAATTAAACACTTCATACTTTAAATTAGATACACATAATTGCTGTGTCAATCTCAAATAAAACACTTCCGTACTTCATACATGATACACAGATTTGCTGTATCAATACTTCAATAGATACACATTTTTGCTGTATTGATGGAGTCCATCCCCTATCTCCTCCCAAACAATATCCGGTTTAGGAGTCCATCCCCATATCTTCCCCTAAACCGTGGAGTACATCACCTATCTCCTCGTATACAATGCAATGTATATAAACACATATCATATACATAATCAATCAATATATAAATTTGATGTATTATTCCAACCGTCATATCCGATGACATATTCAGTTGATTAGTTTTAGTTTGCCTGATCATCATGCATTGTCTATAACAATCAAGACTATCCTCCACCAATAGCCCAAAGCAGCTATTTCTAAACAGATAATAAATGCCTCAACAGATATATAATTTCAACATTTTCAAAGTGAGCGATTAATAAATCCAACTCCACCATTCCATCGCATAATGAGCCAATTTCAATATTTCCAACTCAATTTCACATTTCCATAACAATTGCCATTAATTACACTAATGACCCAAATATACCCAAACATGGCATTTTCTTCCATTTTTCTCAATATTGACCCAAAGGTCCAAATATTATCAACAACATCAATAACCTCCTTTTTAGACCTAAAACACATATGTTTGAATCAAAAGAGCAAAAACCCCTCTTTCCAATATAACACATTACAAACCCTAACTTCCCAAATCAAACCATTTATACAAAAAGCTCAATATTTAGGTTAAAGCTCATAAAGATGAGTAGGAATCCCTACCTCGAAATGAAGAGCTCAAATGAAGAAGATGATCAAAACCCAAAGTGCTCCAAATCCACAAATTTTCGGATTGATAGGAAGCCCTCAACAAACTCTACACTTTTTACAAAGGGACTAAGGTGGGAGATCACTCAAACTAGATCAAACCCTAGACAGAAGGTGAAATGTAGTGAGAGAAGCTCTCAAAAATGGGTTTTTGAAAAGTAAGAGAGAGAAAGAAATGTAAAAAGTGATTTAAAATCACCCAGCTACCAACTGATATACGACTAGTCCGCTCGAGCGGAGAATAGGACGCTTGAGCGTCAAGCACAAATAACTGGATCCGCTAGATCACAAAAATGCCCGCTCAAGCACCAAGACACAATTACAAAACACACCCGCTCGAGCGCAAAAGAAAAGCCGCTCGAGCGTAGATTACACTCCTCTAGTACTTTTACAGACGTCGAACACCCGCTCGAGCGCAAAGGTAACCGCTCGAGCGTGACCCGCTCGAGCGTGAAAAACAACCCTGCAGTAGTTTTGTAGAGGCAAAAAATGCTGAAAGTGTGTAAACTCTGCACGAGCGCAAAGGGACCCGCTTGAGCGAACCACCAAAAAACTGGGCAACAAGGAATGGGACTAAAGCTCAACCAACCTGTTTGAAATACGCCCAATATATGAAATTGAAGGATGACAACAAGACATCTACAATAACTAACTCCACGGAACCTAAGTCCAGAATACTGTTAAACAAAGAAGGGAAAATCGGGATCGTTATAACTGTTATGATTAAATGAGACTTTTATTGTTATGATCTACTATTTCACTTGTACAGGCTTTATGGCACATCTACCTGATGAGGTCCCACTATTCAGTCATCTAAATCGGGCTGACAGTATATGAGAGGATCCGGTATGCAATAACGTTTGTTGGACTTTACGCTTATAATGAAAATACCCTGCATTTTGTTTTATATTACGTGATAATGCTATAATTTAAACTAGTCATTCGGTTATGCAGGACGAGGCACGTACCGTGGTGACATGTCGGCGGGGAGATTCTGGCCTGTGGGAGCATCCATTGGACCATAGAGTCTTGCAGTGTCTACTACGTGCGGGATTCTATGGTGTCTATCGTATAGGCCATATCAGAATGGACCACCCACTCATCACTGCTTTCGTTGAGAGGTGGCGCACAGAGACTCATACATTTCATTTCCCGATCGGGGAGGCCATCGTTACATTGCAGGACGTATCTGTCTTATATGGTCTCTGGATTGATGGGCAAACAGTTACTAGAGCTGAACCATCATTGACGAGGGAGCAGTGGATAGCCCTATGTGCTGAGCTATTGGGAGTAGCACCTACACCTGCAGACTTACAGGCAGGTAGACTGAGGGTGAGGTGGCTGTCTGAGCAGTTTCAGGGCCATCTTCCAGATCAAGCTCCAGATGAGTTAGTACAGCAGCATGCCCGAGCATATATTTTGTGGCTTATTGGGGGGGTACTTCTCCCTGATAGGTCACAGAACCTGCTTAAGCTGATGTACTTGCCACTGTTGAGAGACATTGATGCGATCGGCCAATATAGCTGGGGCGTCGCGGCTTTGGCATGCTTGTATAGGATGCTATGTCGAGCATCTCGGGTGGGTGCGAAGGAGATCAGAGGACCCTTTGTCTTGCTACAGGTTAGTAAGAATTTTATTACATGTCAATTCATATTGTATGACATATATCAGTATTGTAATTGTGTTCAAATTATTGCAGATTTGGGCGTGGGAGAGATTGATTCGCATTGCCTCGTCTAGGCGGCAAGTGGTTGCTTCTGGTGAGGTTCCCATCAGCTAGGGAGACATGCAGTTGCCAGCCGGATCTTGAGGTACCAGATGGAGGGTTGACATGGGCCACGAGGTCGTATCGACCCACGTAGTTGTCGTGTATAGAGACCAGCTTGATCGGATGATAGAGGGCGAGGTATGAAATTTAAATACCTAAATTTTAATTGTCATATAGAGTGTATATGTTCATGAGCGATTTTTAATAGACTTGTTGTTATTGTAGTTTATCTGGCAGTCTTATGCTGGGGTCCTCAGTACACTTCCAGACTATTGCCGACTAGGTGAGGAGATATGGATGGGGAGAGTGCCACTCATTTGTTTTGACATGGTTGAGTGGCATCTCCCTGATCATGTCCTCTGACAGTTTGGTCGGGTCCAGTCCGTGCCGGATCGGTGCGACACCGAGTGGCGGTTGCATGCGACTGATAGACGTGGCCGAGCCGGCACTGATTGGAGTTTGTTTCATATGTGATATATACAGCTGTGGGATGCCTGTCGCGACAGTATTGTACAGGCTGACTGGAGCGATGAGGTCCTCCCCTCTTCGGACCCTTACATGTTGTGGTATCGGCGACATACACACCTACTAGTCGGTAATCCAAGCCACCTGTCTGAGTCCGGATATCAGGGACTTGGGCCTTCTCTCGAGACATTGGTGAGCATCATAGTATGTGTTAGATAATTGTTAAGATCATAATTGATTTACTTTCAGTCAACTATAACCTAATACATCTGAATTTTTGTTTAGGTGGCTCGAGCTGGGAGGTCATATCACTTGGTTGAGGACGCCCTTTTCGGACGTGGTGGATAGCATGCGATGTAGGCCCTTGAAGAGATCCGAGAGTTATTGTACGAGGGGATCCAGTATGCCCATCGACTAGATCGTCTGCATTTTGGCCACTATGGTGTACACAGTATAGCAACTGCTCCAGACACATTAGTCCCATCCACGTCAGCGCCAGCCATAGCAGGTCCTTGGACTTCAGTCACCCCACCGCATGTTACCCCATACATTTCTCCAGATTCCCCACACGTACATCCTACCCAGCATGCTGACCTTGATTGGACACTGCCCCGATACATGCATGACGTTGTTACCTCACCCACCCAGTTACCACTTGCTTTTCTGGAGACTAGTTCGACCGTGACCATGAGTACACATGATGCAGTTCTCACTGACATCTCCCACATTGAGGATGAGGCCCATATTGAGCCCCCCTAGAGCGCGAGGTAGAGGCCGAGGTTATGGTCGTGGCGAACGTCTCAGCCGAGGTCGGGGTGCGAACAGAGGCAGAGGTTGAGGTCCAGCTGCAGATCATGATACAGTTGCACCAGATGAGGGAGTTTCACAGCTCACAGCAGTATCCGATCTTCAGCCAGATACAAGATCAGGGCTAGCACATGCAGGAGAGGGGGGTCACATGCAGGGGAGGGAGTGCCAGATATTCAGAGAGTCTACTGCAGGAGACCGAGAAGAGAGGTCCACGGTCGGGGTTGTGGGACTGGGGGTAGGTTAGGGCATTAGCAGGTGTGATATGGAGTGTATAGTTTTTTTTTTTATTTGTAGTAATTGTTATAGTTTTTGTAAATCAAACTTGTACAGATGATGTAAATGTGTTATGCTTACTGATTCGAAAATATAATTTCACAATTTTTTATTCTTACTTATTTTGATGAATCACACAAATCTCTTTCACATCTCTATCTCTCTCTGATTCTCCGCAGTCTCTGCATTATTTATAGTAATTTACGTTTTTTCCTGAAATTTACAAATTGAGACAATCATTTATAAACCAAAATAATTATCAAACAAGTTTTCATGATAGTTTTTAAAATTTGGTAAAAATGTCTTCAAATTAACAAATAATCAAATAAGTTACCAACGTAAGAAATGACTTATCAAAACATTTGTAGGCTATGTATGGTTTGATTTTTATAATTTTTTTTAAAAAATTAAAAATTAATTTGGTTAACAAATAAAAAATAAAAAATCATTATAATTTAAGGGTAAAAAATAATTATTTTTTTTAACTTTTGGGCAGGTTATATATATATATATATATATGTATGGTTGTTTCAAATTAATTTGTAAAAAATTATTTCTAACCACTCGAAAAATAAAAATTATATAAAATTGATTTATATATTCAAAAATTATTAAAATTATATAGTTGATTATTATTTGCTATTATAGATTATTATTATATATATTTAATATTGGTCCCAAATTTATAAAATAAAATTTATATATATTAAAAAAATGAGAGTGTGGTGCGTGTGTGTGTATGTGTCAGAGAGAGAGAGTGTGTGTGTGTGTGTGTGTGTGTGAGTGTTTGTGTGAGAATGAAAATGAAGAGTGAGTGTAACAGTGAAAACGTGTTTTCAAAAGACGTTTTTATGATTTCATTAAAAGCGCGGTTCTTAATCACGTTTTCTGGAAAAAAAAAAAATGTATAAAATTTATTTTTTAGGGTTTAGGATTTATTTTTTTTAAAATTGAAGTTAAAATAAATTTTAAGAATTAAACTATAAATCCTAAACGCTAAAAAATCCTAAAATAAAAATAAATCCTAAATCCTAAACCCTAAAATAAAAATAAATAAATTTTAAGAATTAAACCCTAAACCCTAAAATAAAAAAAATAAATTTTATCCCTAAATACTAAGGTAGCGTTTGGTAACGTTTACGTTTTTTGTTTATGTTTACAAGAATTTTATAAACTGGTTTTTGTTTATTTTTAGAAAAACATAAATTACAAATGCGTTTGGTTTGAACAAAATGTTTAAAAAAATTTAAAAACGTAAAATAAAAAATATGTTTGTTCAGGCCTAAAATATTTATATTTATTTTTATTATTTGTAACAATGGGATCATACATATTATAATTGAAAAAAAAATAATTGAAATAAAAGATTAACTGAAGAAATATTAATTTTTAAAAAAATTATTTGAAAAAAAATTATTTGAAAATATTGGTCTTAATTTCATATAGTTGATTATTATTTGCTATTATAAAATTTATTATATATATATATATATATATTTAATATTGGTCTTAATTTTATAAAATAAAATTTATATATATTAAAAATTATATTGGTTTGGTGTGTGTGTGTGGGGTTTGGTGTGTGTGTGTGGGATGAGTGTTTGTGTGTCAGAAAGAGAGAGAGAGAGAGAGAGAGAGAGAAGAGAAGAGTGAGTACGTAGAGTGGCTGGTACTGAAAGCGTTCTTCAAAATAACAATAACGGAGAAAAAACAAAGGTATTATGTGTGTGTAAAATTACAAGAACTCTTCAAAAACAATTGAAATATCTCCCTTCATTGATAAGTCGTGGATAAGCATTACAAATCCATTACAAGATAAATGGTTTGGTCATTCATCCAAACAATTTCATTCATTATCATCATCATTTGACATCTCAATATCTGATTCATATATAACATCCATGCTCCAGGCGAAGTACTGGCGTGCATCATCCATTAACCCATCTTCGGCTCGCTCATTTGCGGTCATCATTAGTAAGGACCTTTGCAAACGTTGGGTTATGCAATTAACTTCGTCGCGGATACGATGCAATGCCCTTTGCAACAATTGTGGAGTGTCAGTTGGCATACGCATGGCTAACTAGCGAGGAAATTTAATATTAACTTCATGACATAACTCAACGAGAACGTTTGCTTGAGTTATGCGAAATTCCCACTCAGCTCTCATAGTGTTGACGGTGGCATGTGAGTAACGCAAATTTGGATTTAATGGGTATTGAAACTCATCTCCATCTGCAATCCAATAGCGACCCATTGCTGAATATTGATCAACCACCGTATATCTCATGATGATATCACTCGAAATAGCTATAAAACTTTTGTTGTGGTATGATGCGATATTTATACCATGTATACACATGGTAGCTGTTTGTGTGCAATTATAATAAACAACTATGCATCAGAGTTGTCACGTCAACTTTTATGACCTGAACAACTATGCATCAACTTGATAGGAGTTGTCAGTTCGACTTTTATTTACTACTCAGTGCATATCTGAAGGTTATAAGCAAAGTTCAAATCTTCTTGGAAATGTAATTTAATTTTTCCGCTTACAAATATAATTCAATTTATTTTGCCTTGACAACATATTTAATTTCAGTTTTTACCTTACATATTTCATTTAATTTAATTGGAGAAATTTGACCAATTTAATTTGAAGTTAATTATGTGTTGATTTAAGTCGATGTTATTCTTATTTGCATACTAGGCCAGGTTTTATTTGTAACACTTTCAAGTTACGAAATGACGAAAAACCCATTTACTCTAACTCTACTACAAATTAATCTTCAATACATTCTAACTGTATAATTTTTTTTATCTTCAACGTTTATGAATCTATTTGGCGCTGCATAGGGTGGCTTTTTAAACACAAAGGGTCTAATTGTTTTGTTATTTTGTTTTGACACCCCCTCAAATTTTTTTGCATAATTCACATGGGCACAGTAGGTATGGTACGATAATAAATTGTAGCTCGGCGCAATAATACATCCAACATTTCTCAGTGATGCTCGTCAGTGACTTGAACAGACGTAATAATTTGTATGCTTTGTTTTTCCCTCAGATGCTATGTGACTTTGTGCAGCGATGCAGTGATGCATGTGATGCATGTGACACTGTGCAGTGATACAGTGATGCATGTGACTTTGTGCAGCGATGCAGTGATGCATGTCACTTTATGCAGTGACGCAGTGATGAACATGACTTTCTGACTTTGGCATGCTTGTATACTTTGTGAATTTTTTCCTCACATTACGTGATGCATGCGACTTTGTGCAGCGCAACTTAGATGCTTCGTTTTTTCCTCACATTTCTGAATTCATGTAAGTCACATTAATACGACCACATGGAAATAATGTTGATAAACAATTATATAAAGGACTGAAGGAGTTAAGTGTAATTTACCGAATATAAAAAGAAGCAGAAAATGAAAAGAGGAGAAAAGGGGATGACTGTGAAGTTCATTAAGTGAAAATAACATAAAATATAGGCTGCAGTGCCAATCTTGTTACTTTTTATCAGGTGACCATTGCACTCTGTTTCATAGTTGTTTATGAACAATATTATTTTAAAACAAAGAAAATTAAAGCCGCTGTTTCATTTTATGATTTCATTTATAAATTTTTGAAAACCTCAATTTGTACTAAAATCGTCAATTCGAAGTGACTACTTACTGTATTAAAAAATGTAAGCACGAAAAATAGTTTCATGTGGCGATGTGACAACTCACTACATTACTGATTAATTTGACAACTCACTGCTTGAATATGAAGGGATTGCATTGTGAAAAGGATGGCCTACAATTATGGTTTTATCTGACAACCACGTCCGTGACTACATCAATTCAGGTACACAAAGTCACAGGTACTCAAGATTGCATGAAGGAGAACAAGATCAAATAATATCACGGGTATCACTTCTTCCATAGTGCTCCAACTCAATTATCGTCACCAGATCATCTGTAGTTAACCCCCAGTATGATGTCTATAAATAGCACTACCCCCTATATGATATTTGTTCAAGTCATAACAATAGTAATATACCTACAATTACTATTATTATTAATTTTTTTTTTATTTTATGAACAATGTCTTCAAGGGGTGCAGGAAGTTCACGCCGGCAAAGAAATTTGAAAGTGTGGCTGCTACCTCCATTTACTTATGACTACAAGAGCGAAAAGTACTTGAGTTCGAAGGATTATTATGCTTGTATCCAAGCAGAATGGGCGTTCAGGGTAACGGAGCAAGAAAGATTGTTTAATGATCTACGTAACTTTGGGGCACCGGTACCTCATTGTCGTTCATTGACCATGGCTAGACGAAATGTGAGTGACTATGAAAAAATAGTTAGCAGAATTAAGGAGGAGAACAACAAAATGTTGATGCGGAGATGTCGACATTTCATGCTTCAGTTAGCCCCCGAAATGGCAGAAGCAAGCAACAGAGATTTGACAGTGATTGAGCGAAATAATGTCTTAAACAATGAAAAATATCTCTCTGACTACTACGTGTTAGATGAGGAATGAGAAATCAAACACCTTTATCTTTCATATATGTTCGTATGTTGTGTCGTATCTTTGTTATTGGAGGGTAAGACAATGTTGTTGTTTATAGCGATCCCGGGTTTACCCTTGTTGTACAGTGATCCGGACATGTGTCCGTGGATGTTGGATGTTGTTTATTATCTTGTTTGCATCCTTTTTACTTTGTATATTGAGTATGGGATGTGTTGGGCAGGTTTGTTACAGGTTTGTTGTGCTTGGGAGCCTAGTGTTGCTGCCCAGATTTTTGGTCCTTCGCTCGAGCGAGGAGTTTGTCGCTCGAGCGAGAGTAGTGTTGCCCCGGTTCTGGACCTGAGAGTTGTAGTTTCTGGCTCGAGCGAGCTTTTCGTGGCTCGAGCGGTCTGGGTTTTTCTTCGCTCAATCGAGAACTTCTTGGCTCGAGCGAGAGTTTTCTGTGTCTGGTCGCTCGAGCGACCAATCCTTCGCTCGAGCGAGAGTGTTTTATATCAGCGGACAGCAGCATCTAAAACATCACTTTTTCACTTCTTTTCTTTGAGCAAACCCTTAATCCGGCACTCTCTCTCTCTAAACTTGCACTCTCTTTAAGATTTGATCTCCCTAAGGTGTAAATCTAGCCTAGGGCCTTTGTTAAAAAGATAGAGGGCGTTGAGAGCTTCGATTTAATCTGAAAAAGTTTGGATTTGGAGCAAGTTGATCTTGGAGTCTTCATCTCCTTTTTGGCTTAAACTTCAAGGTAGGGATATCCTACTCCTCTCTATGGGTTTTGTCTTTAAATTTTGGTATTTTGAGATGTTGGGCTTGGTTTGGTAATTTTGTGAAAGTTTGGGGCTTTTGTGTAATTTTACAAAAGTTGGGGTTTTATTCATAATAAACCTAGATGCATGTTTGGCATAGAAAAATAGAATGATTGTTGAATCATTGATGAAAATGGGACCTAAGGGTTGAAATGGTAATTATGGAAAATGGCCTAATTACATTGTTTAATTAATTGGGATAATTAATTGGTGAGAAATGAGGAAATGAAATGTTGATTGAATATCCATTTGTGCATTTATTTTCTGTTTTAGAAATAACTGCTTTGGGCTATCGGTGGAGGATAGTCGAGATTGTTGTAGACAATGCATGATGATTAGGTAAACGGAAACTAATCAATGGAATGTGTCATGGAACTTGACGGTTGATAGAATACATTAATTGTGTGTATTGTGTGATTGTATATAGAACCAATGTGTTTATATACGTTATGTGTAGAGGAGGAGATAGGGGATGTACTCCGCGGTTTAGGGGAAGATAGGGGATGTACCTCTAAACCGGATAGGTATTGGGAGGAGATAGGGGATGAACTCCGTAGACAGAGCTCATATGCTTGTCTAGAGAAGTGAAGATAGAGCTCATATGCTTATCTTTGTGAAGTGAAGTGTGGATACAGCTTGTATGCTTATCTGTGGATATTGTTGATATACATATCTGTTGTGAAGTGTGGATACAGCTTGTATGCTTATCTGTGGATATTGATGATATACATATCTGTTGAGAATGTGGATATAGCTTTTATGCTTATCTGAATGTGAGATATAGTTTTTATACATATCTGTGGAAATGATGATAGAGCTAGTATGCTTATCTGTTGTTAAAGGGAAAATGAAAAGTAATTGGGACTTGTAAGTCGTTGACATAAATATGTAATTTATGTGATTGTATCAGTGTTGACCAACTATCAATTGCTAATGTTTTAGTCATTGTCCATGGTTGGTTTAGTGTATTTCTACTGGGCTGTGGCTCACCCTATATGGGAATATCATTTTCAGGTGCAGGAAGCATGCCACCTCCAAGGACATAGCTTGGGAGGCTAGAGGCGGACATAGTGTAGTTGTTTTACTTTTGATGTATTACATGTAACTTCAAGCCAAGGGCTTAATGTGTAAACGAGTTAGTACTCTTTTGTTGAAACCAAGTGTTGACTTGGAAAGCTGTAAGCCCGTAGGGCATTTTGTTTTGATGTTAACATGTAATACTTATGTAATGAAACTCAATGAAATAAAGGAATGTGGTTAGTTTATATGTAAATGCATGTCTTATCTGATGGGTTTAATGTTATTATTTTGAGGGCGTTACAACTTGGTATCAGAGCGTACCGGGTTCGAATACTTTGGGTACGTGGGAAGTGATTAGGATCACAATGGGTTTGTCTCGCTTGATAGAGACTTAGATGTAGTATCATATGCTATGTGCTTAAATGCTAACATGCTTATGTGACTATGTGGGTATGGGATTTAATTTCTAGGATGTTGATTGGATCCTTGAGTTTCTGGGAGTCTTGTTGGAAAAGCACTTGATCAATGCTATTTCTAACCGGAACTCTAGTAACGCCTCGGGACTATCATTATCCGGAAATGAAATTCGTGAGTGCTTATGTGTTTATGTGCTTATGTGGAGTGAATTACAGTTGTCCACGCATTAGGACGTGAGTGTTTAGTTTCGGCACACCTATGAATGTGCTAACGTTCTGTGTCACCTTTATTAGGATGTCAGGACGAGGAAGAGGTGCTAGGCGTGGTAGACCTGCAAGGCAGGAAGTACCGTCACAGGGTGAGATTCCGGCAGTGCAGGAGGGAGTTGGGCAGGCCAATGTGGCCGAGCCAGTGGGTCAGCAGGCTATGGGTGCCTTGGCCAGAGAGATAGCGGGAGCTTTGGGTATTCTTAGAGCTGGGAATCAGGCAGCTGAGACAGGGCCTTCCTTCTTGAAGAGGGAGTTCTTTCGGTGTAATCCGGACGAGTTTATCGGGGATCCTAAAGAGCCGCTTAAGGCAGATGAATGGCTCGAACAGACAACGAAGACGTTTGAGATGCTTGGCATCGAGGACGGAGCACTGAAAGTGACCTTGGCATCCTTCCAGCTGAAGGGAGATGCGGGTCAATGGTGGAAGTACGAGAAAGCTCGTGTTGGTGGTACTTGGGAGGCGTTTATAAATGCTTTTCAGGAGAGGTTTTTATCAGCAGCAGCTAGGGAGAAGCTGAGGGATCAGTTTAGTCGGCTTAATCAGCAGGGCTTGTCAGTGGCCGAGTTTGAGGCTACTTTTACCAGTCTGTCTAGGTTTGCACCTGAACTGGTGGCGTCTGAGGAACGCCGTTGCTATGAGTTTGAGCGGAAGTTGAGGCGGGGCCTCAAGTTGAGAGTTGGTGGGTCTTATATTCGAGACTATAGACACCTAGTGGATGCTGCAGCTCATATGGAGCTTATGATGCAGGAGGAGGATGAGGGTCAGAGAGGCTCCAAGAGGAGCCAGGATAGTCAGAGTGATGGCAGGAGACAGAAGGGTAATAACCCTCAGCAGTCTCAGGGTGCAGTCTCTAGATCGACCTTTCCAGTGCCTAGTGTAGGCTCGGGGAGAGGCAGTCAGGGAGAATTCACTTGTTACAAGTGTGGCCAGCTGGGTCACAAGGTTTCGGTCTGCCCGCAGAAGGGTGGGGGTCAGAAAGCTGCTTCTTCTTCAGCTAGACCGCCGAGTCAGAGTTTGGGCAGGGGGCAGCTCTTGACTTGTTATCAGTGTGGACAATCTGGGCACATGAAGAGGTTTTGCCCACAGTTGAGTGCCACTTCGGGAGCGTTTGGTTCTAGGCAGACGCAGGGTTTTCAGCCAGCTCAGTCTGTGCAGGCCTCGAGGGCCAATCCGGGAGCTTCGTCATCCCAGTCTGTGCAGCAGTCTTTTGCTCCGAGAGGTGAGCAGGTAGACCAGGGGCCTACGGGGCGCGTGTATGCTGTTACCGCGCAGGATTTAGTACCAGCTCCATCAGTAGTGAGAGGTACTTTTCTGTTTTGCAACTCAGTTGCTAGTGTGTTGATAGACACGGGTGCATCTCATTCTTTTGTATCTGCTGCATTTGCATCTGTTTTGGAATTGGAGTTAGCACAGTTAGCATCTCCTATTTGTGTGGTATCGCCTTTGGGTGGTGAGTTGATCCTGAAACAGGGTGTTAGAGGATGTGATATAGAGGTCGCCGATTATAGGCTTCCTTTTCCGTTTGTTGTCATGCCCATGAAGGGTTTTGATGTTATTTTGGGTATGGACTGGTTATCGTCATACCGGGCTGTTATTGATTGCTACCGCCAGAGGGTCACGTTATGTACCTTGAGCGGGGAGTGGTTCCATTTCTTGGGGGACCGGGTTGGTAGTGTTTTGCCACCGGGGTATGACTCGCGAGGGCGAAGTGAGCTTAGTAGTCTACTTGTCAGCTTTGAGAGTGGTGAGAGTGGTGAGACCCAGGCTGTGTTACCGAGGGTGGTTTGTGAGTATTCGGATGTTTTTCCCGAAGATCTTGTTAGTTTGCCACCTCACCGAGAGATAGAGTTCTCTATTGATTTAGTGCCCGGCACGGCGCCGATTTCTATGGCACCTTACCGTTTTGCTCCAGCAGAGTTGGTTGAGTTGAAAGTTCAGCTCCAGGAATTGCTCGATAAGGGCTTTGTTCGCCCTAGTGTTTCACCGTGGGGAGCACCGGCCCTCTTTGTTAAAAAGAAAGATGGTGCCTTGAGATTGTGTATAGACTACCGGAAGTTGAATCGGGCTACGGTTAAGAATAAGTATCCTATGCCCCGTATAGATGATTTGTTTGACCAGTTGAAGGGTTCCCGTTGTTTCTCTAAGATAGACTTGAGATCGGGTTACCACCAGTTGAGGGTCAGGGATGAGGATATTCCGAAAACGGCATTCCGTACGCGGTATGGCCATTATGAGTTTCTGGTGATGCCATTTGGGCTTACCAATGCACCGGCAGTCTTTATGGACTTGATGAACCGGATTTTCCGGGAGTTCTTAGACCGATTTGTGGTTGTTTTCGTGGACGATATCCTTATCTATTCGTCTTCTGAGAAGGAGCACGAGGCACACTTGAGAGTAGTGCTTGAGTTGCTTAGAGCTCATAGGCTGTATGCCAAGTTCGGGAAGTGTGAGTTCTGGCTGGGGGAAGTCAAATTCTTAGGCCATGTGGTATCCGGGGAAGGGGTGTCTGTTGATACATCCAAGGTTGAGGCAGTGCAAGATTGGGCACAGCCTAAGAGTGTATTTGAGATCCGCAGTTTTCTGGGATTAGCTGGGTATTACCGTCGGTTTGTGAAAGATTTCTCCAGGTTAGCGTCACCGTTGACTAGACTGACTCGGAAAGGAGTCAAGTTTGTGTGGAGTGAGACTTGTGAAAAGTCGTTTCAAGAACTGAAAGTTAGATTGACCACCGCTCCGGTGTTGATTATTCCGGAGAGAGGGTTGGGTTATGCGGTTTATTGTGATGCCTCACGAGAGGGTTTGGGTTGTGTGTTGATGCAAGAGGGGAAAGTGGTAGCTTACGGCTCACGTCAGTTGAAAATACACGAGAAGAATTACCCCACACATGACCTAGAGTTAGCAGCTGTGATCTTTGCCTTGAAAATCTGGAGGCACTACCTTTATGGTGAGAGGTTCGAGGTATTCTCGGATCATAAGAGTTTGAAGTATCTGTTTACACAGAGAGACTTGAATCTGAGGCAGAGGAGATGGATGGAGTTCATCGAGGATTATGATTTTGAGTTACATTATCATCCGGAAAAGGCCAATGTTGTGGCCGATGCCCTTAGTAGGAAAACCATTAGTGATGTAGCTTGTATAGCCATCCGGGAATGGGAGATGTTGGGAGCACTTGGCGAGTTTGATTTGCTACTGGGCGAATCTGTTGAGGCTGCGGCCTTGTTTTCTGTTGTTGCGCAGCCTACACTTGTGACTAGAGTGTTAGAGGCACAGAGAGGTGACCTTGAGGTAGAATCCCTCCGAGAGAAGATCTCCAGTGGGAAAGTTGAGAAGCGTTTGACGGTGTATCCCGACCTGAGTGTGAGATACCGAAACCGTTTGTTTGTACCGGAGTCTTGCCGAGAGGAAGTACTCCGAGAGTTTCACCATTCGCGCCTTGCGGTGCATCCGGGAGGTACTAAGATGTATCAGGATTTGGGTCGCCAGTTTTGGTGGCGGGGTATGAAGAGAGATGTGGCTGTTTTCGTATCGAAATGCCTTACTTGCCAGCAAGTGAAGGCCGAGCATCAGAGGCCAGCGGGTTTGTTGCAACCCTTGCCTATTGCCGAGTGGAAGTGGGAGCATGTCACTATGGACTTCGTTGTAGGTCTTCCGAGGACTCAACGGGGTAGTGATGCTATTTGGGTGGTTGTAGACCGGTTGACTAAGTCGGCGCACTTTATTCCTATGCGCGTGAGAGATTCGGTAGATCATCTTGCCGACTTGTATATTCGGGACGTAGTGAGATTGCACGGGGTCCCAGTGACGATTGTCTCAGATAGAGATCCTCGTTTTACTGCTAGGTTGTGGCAGAGTTTGCAGAGTGCACTGGGCACTAAGTTGACCTTTAGTACGGCTTATCATCCTCAGACTGACGGGCAGTCCGAGCGTACTATTCAGATCCTCGAGGATATGCTTCGGGGTTGTGTCCTGGACTTCAGTGGGACGTGGGAGAGGCACTTGCCATTGGTAGAGTTTGCCTACAACAACAGTTTTCAGTCTAGCATCGGTATGGCACCGTTTGAGGCCTTGTATGGCCGACCGTGTAGGTCTCCAGTTTGTTGGGCCGAGGTGGGTGATGCACCTTTGTTGGGTCCGGAGTTGGTTAGGGAGACGACGGAGAAAGTTGAACTTATCCGTAGGAGGCTTGTTACAGCCCAGAGTCGACAAAAGAGTTATGCCGACCGTAGGAGGAGGCCTTTGGCGTTTGAGGTAGGTGATCATGTCTTTCTGAAATTATCACCTAGGCGAGGCCTGATGAGGTTTGGGAAGAGTGGGAAGTTATCCCCTCGGTTTATTGGTCCTTTTGAGATCCTTGAGAGGATTTGTGAGGTTGCTTATCGATTAGCCTTACCACCGCAGTTGTCCGGAGTGCATGACGTGTTTCATGTGAGTATGCTTCGGAAGTATGAGCCAGATCCATCACATGTGTTGGATTGGACTGATTTAGAGGTAGATGAGGATGCCTCGTATGAGGAGAGACCGGTTCGGGTCTTGGATAGGCGGGATCAGGTCTTGCGTGGCAAGACCATTCCTTTGGTGAAAGTCTTGTGGAAACATCACGGAGTGGAGGAAGCCACTTGGGAACGTGAGTTGGAAGTCCGAGAGAAATATCCGGACTTGTTTGTTGATATGTAATCTTGTATTTAAAACTTTACATTTTGTTGAACTTAAGAGCTTTTATATATATGTCTTAAGTTGTGAAACATTGAAAATGTTTTGGTTATTGGAAGTATGTTTTGGAACTTGCCTCATATGGAAGTTGAATGTAACATTATATGTGTTAAGTATATTGTTGACATTGGAAAGTTAGTGCATAATGTTAGTGCATGTTAATAATACATATGTATGTGATATGTCTCTTGTTAAAGGGATGGGATGACCGGTAATGGGTCGAATTGTTGAATGTTAAATTGTAACATTGTTTAAAATGGAGGAAAATCTGTTTTTTTGAAAACTTGTGCTTAATTTCGGGGGCGAAATTCTTTAAGGGGGGGAGGTTATAGCGATCCCGGGTTTACCCTTGTTGTACAGTGATCCGGACATGTGTCCGTGGATGTTGGATGTTGTTTATTATCTTGTTTGCATCCTTTTTACTTTGTATATTGAGTATGGGATGTGTTGGGCAGGTTTGTTACAGGTTTGTTGTGCTTGGGAGCCTAGTGTTGCTGCCCAGATTTTTGGTCCTTCGCTCGAGCGAGGAGTTTGTCGCTCGAGCGAGAGTAGTGTTGCCCCGGTTCTGGACCTGAGAGTTGTAGTTTCTGGCTCGAGCGAGCTTTTCGTGGCTCGAGCGGTCTGGGTTTTTCTTCGCTCAATCGAGAACTTCTTGGCTCGAGCGAGAGTTTTCTGTGTCTGGTCGCTCGAGCGACCAATCCTTCGCTCGAGCGAGAGTGTTTTATATCAGCGGACAGCAGCGTCTAAAACATCACTTTTTCACTTCTTTTCTTTGAGCAAACCCTTAATCCGGCACTCTCTCTCTCTAAACTTGCACTCTCTTTAAGATTTGATCTCCCTAAGGTGTAAATCTAGCCTAGGGCCTTTGTTAAAAAGATAGAGGGCGTTGAGAGCTTCGATTTAATCTGAAAAAGTTTGGATTTGGAGCAAGTTGATCTGGGAGTCTTCATCTCCTTTTTGGCTTAAACTTCAAGGTAGGGATATCCTACTCCTCTCTATGGGTTTTGTCTTTAAATTTTGGTATTTTGAGATGTTGGGCTTGGTTTGGTAATTTTGTGAAAGTTTGGGGCTTTTGTGTAATTTTACAAAAGTTGGGGTTTTATTCATAATAAACCTAGATGCATGTTTGGCATAGAAAAATAGAATGATTGTTGAATCATTGATGAAAATGGGACCTAAGGGTTGAAATGGTAATTATGGAAAATGGCCTAATTACATTGTTTAATTAATTGGGATAATTAATTGGTGAGAAATGAGGAAATGAAATGTTGATTGAATATCCATTTGTGCATTTATTTTCTGTTTTAGAAATAACTGCTTTGGGCTATCGGTGGAGGATAGTCGAGATTGTTGTAGACAATGCATGATGATTAGGTAAACGGAAACTAATCAATGGAATGTGTCATGGAACTTGACGGTTGATAGAATACATTAATTGTGTGTATTGTGTGATTGTATATAGAACCAATGTGTTTATATACGTTATGTGTAGAGGAGGAGATAGGGGATGTACTCCGCGGTTTAGGGGAAGATAGGGGATGTACCTCTAAACCGGATAGGTATTGGGAGGAGATAGGGGATGAACTCCGTAGACAGAGCTCATATGCTTGTCTAGAGAAGTGAAGATAGAGCTCATATGCTTATCTTTGTGAAGTGAAGTGTGGATACAGCTTGTATGCTTATCTGTGGATATTGTTGATATACATATCTGTTGTGAAGTGTGGATACAGCTTGTATGCTTATCTGTGGATATTGATGATATACATATCTGTTGAGAATGTGGATATAGCTTTTATGCTTATCTGAATGTGAGATATAGTTTTTATACATATCTGTGGAAATGATGATAGAGCTAGTATGCTTATCTGTTGTTAAAGGGAAAATGAAAAGTAATTGGGACTTGTAAGTCGTTGACATAAATATGTAATTTATGTGATTGTATCAGTGTTGACCAACTATCAATTGCTAATGTTTTAGTCATTGTCCATGGTTGGTTTAGTGTATTTCTACTGGGCTGTGGCTCACCCTATATGGGAATATCATTTTCAGGTGCAGGAAGCATGCCACCTCCAAGGACATAGCTTGGGAGGCTAGAGGCGGACATAGTGTAGTTGTTTTACTTTTGATGTATTACATGTAACTTCAAGCCAAGGGCTTAATGTGTAAACGAGTTAGTACTCTTTTGTTGAAACCAAGTGTTGACTTGGAAAGCTGTAAGCCCGTAGGGCATTTTGTTTTGATGTTAACATGTAATACTTATGTAATGAAACTCAATGAAATAAAGGAATGTGGTTAGTTTATATGTAAATGCATGTCTTATCTGATGGGTTTAATGTTATTATTTTGAGGGCGTTACATTGTTCATCTAACTTACGGATGTATTTCAAGTATTTGTTATATGAACCTGAAGTTTATGAAATAACTAGATTTATAAGTATTTTATTTATTAGTTCATGACTTTCTTTATTGAATTGCAATGAGTTAATAAATGTTCTGGATTAATGAATGGATTAATGTATGTTGAATTATGTGAATACTTAAGGTTATTTTTATTTATTTTTATTTTTTTCAAACATGATATAGAACTCCATTTTTCGTACCCACTTTATAGATTCAGTTATGTGTGAAGAAGATGGTTGGTTGATAATCAAATAATATTTAATTATCAACCAATCATCTTCTTGACATATTTATAAAATTTTGAAGTATTTCAAACAAATATTTACATGTTAGATGTTTATGAAGACATTTAAAAAAACTTAAACTTATTTCAAAAATTTGTGGTAATAATTTTTTTTATGATTTTTATGAGAGTATTTTATGAAACCCAACTCGGGAGAGAGAGAGACAGATAGAGAAAACAAAATTAAGGTTTGTGCTTTCAAAATTGTAGACACTAGGAGTGTCATGAAAATTTACCCCTACTAATTATCCCACAAAATGAAATTAAAATAGAAATATAATATCATGAATACAAGTAAACACAAAATCACAACAATGCTGCATTGTATAACAACAATATATTGTACAAGTTCACATTACAAACATACAAAACTTAATGCACCATCTATTCTAATAGAACATGGAAAATGATAGGGAGAGGAAACCAAATGCATTTTGACAGATAAAACAGAATTTGTTAGCTGGAGAAATAATCTCAAAGCCAAGTGGTTGGTCTAATTAGGGGACTAATAAAGTTACGACAGACGAACTGTCACATTCAACAGCACAAAAAACAGAACAGGTAGCTCAGTCAAAAGCTTTCCTTAACTGGGGCCCGTCAAATAGTGATCCTCTAGGTAAAGAATTTCAATCTCCATCAGGAAAGAAGAAAGAGTCGCCTTCCAATTCTTGGAAGTCCAGTAAAAAAGATGACTCTGGTAAGGAATGGGGGGTTGACAAAAAACTAAACTTGGGGGCTGAACAAACAAGCTCAAAACCAAGTGGTTGGTCTAGTTAGGGGACTAATAAAGTTCAGACAAACGAACTACCGCCTTCAACAACACATAAAATAGTTTGGGAGTAGCTTAGTGAAAAGCTTCCCCTAACCGGGGCTCGTCAAATAGTGATCCTCTAGGTAAAGAATTTCAATCTCCATCAGGAAAGAAGAAAGAGTCGCCTTCCAATTCCTGGAAGTCCAGTCAACATGATGACCCTAGTAAGGAATGAGGGGTTGACAGAAAACTAAACTTGGGGGCTGGACAAACAAGCTCAAAGCCAAGTGGTTGGTCTAGTTGGGGGAGTAATAAAGTTCAGACAAACGAACTACCGCCTTTAACAACACATAAAATAGATTCGGAGTAGCTCAGTGAAAAGCTTCCTTTAACTGGGGCTCGTCAAATATTGATCTGCTAGGTAAAGAATTTCAATCTCCATAAGGAAAGAAGAAAGAGTCGCCTTCCAATTCTTGGAAGTCCAGTCAAAATAATGACTCTAGTAAGGAATGGGGGTTTGACAGAAAACTAAACTTGGGGGCTGCACAAACAAGCTCAAAGCCAAGTGGTTGGTCCAGTTAGGGGAGTAATAAAGTTCAGACAAATGAACTACCGCCTTCAACAATACATAAAACAGATTGGGAGTAGCTCAGTGAAAAGCTTCCCTTAACCGGGGCTCGTCAAATAGTGATCCGCTAGTTAAAGAATTTCAATCTCCATCAGGAAAGAAGAAAGAGTCGCCTTCCAATTCTTGGAAGTCCAGTCAAAATGATGACTCTGGTAAGGAATGGGGGGTTGACAGAAAATAAACTTTGGGGCTGGACAAACAAGCTCAAAGCCAAATGGTTGGTTCAATTGGGGGACTAAATTTAAAACCCAATTGGTTTTACTTGATTTGCTTGTCAAAATATTTATTTACAATTAATTATACCGAAACAGATTGTGTTATGCACCTCTTTAAAGAAATTGACGATTCTTTTAGTATAGAATAGCCATCAACGCAAGGCCAAAAATTTAAGAAACTAGACACCTAAGTAGTTCTAATGACGCTGATTTGAGATTTTCCAGATTTATACCCAAAGAGAACAACACTTCCGAAATTACTATTTAACACCAATTTTCTGGACATATTTGAATGCACCAGTTAATATAGATTTTGACTCCCAAAAATTATGAGAAAATTCTGATATGCAATTGAATATGTAATTAATAAACTGTAAAAAAATTTTACCTAGAGGATCACTATTTGACTTGGTGCACAGGCTTTGGTTTTCTCGATTTTTTTATTATAGTGATAACTCATCTGTTATTGATATATGTGGGATTGTCAATTCAGAAAGTCATATGGCAACAGTGAATTCACTAATTTAGCTTACAGTGAGCATGCCCTTATGTTGTCGGTATATGCAGATGGATTGTCAAGTCATCTGACTTGGTGCACAGGCATTGCTTTTCTCTATTTTCTGATTACAATGACAATTCATCTGTTATTGATATATGTGGGATTGTCAATTTAGAAAGTCACATGGCAACAGTGAATTCACTGATTTAGCTTACAGTGAGCATGCCCTTATGTTGTTGGTATATGCAGATGGATTGTCAAGTCATGTGACTTGGTGCACAGGCTTTGGTTTTCTCGATTTTTTTATTACAGTGATAACTCATCTGTTATTGATATATGTGGGATTGTCAATTCAGAAAGTCACATGGCAACAGTGAATTCACTAATTTAGCTTACAGTGAGCATGCCCTTATGTTGTCGGTATATGCAGATGGATTGTCAAGTCACATGACTTGGTGCACAGGCATTGCCTTTCTCTATTTTCTGATTACAGTGTCAACTCATCTGCTATTGATATATGTGGGATTGTCAATTCAGAAAGTCACATGACAACAGTAAATTCACTGATTTACCTTACAGTGAGCATACCCTTATTTTTTCGGTATATGCAGATGGATTGTCAAGTCACGTGACTTGGTACACAGTATTTGCTTTTCTCTATTCTGTCATTCTAGTGACAACTCATACCTTCTTCGTATATGTGGGATTGTCATGCAGAGGCATCTTTCTAAAGCCGTTCATAACCAACTATTTAAACGACTAAAGGTGAAGACACAACCTTACAACTCATTTCGCCCTACGAAATTATCATTCATTTGTTTAAAAAAATTAGCATGGCTACACGATTCATGGGAGGGAGTGGGAATCGCAGAGGTGGTAGGAACTTGCAAAGGGGTGACAGTTCACGAGGAGAAGGGAGAAGGGAGAAGGGGACGTGGCGATGCTGAAGATGAAACAACAATACCTGTTTTATATTATGCTTGTGGTTACCATGATAGGTTTGGGAAGCGACATTTTTTGATACCCAAGTATTATCCAGTTCAAGGAGGTTCATGTATGGACTCATCTGACAATCAAACAGGATATGGTTTATCTGACGCTGCTCGTCTCAAGTGGCCCGCACTGTTTATAGAGCGGGTACAGCTAGAAACCTTAAGTCGGGAAAATAAACTTAAGGTGCCAAAAGCACGTTCTGTTGAGATCCAAAAGGAAAATCCTGATAATGTTGATCGACTATGTGAAACACTACAACGTGAGATTTCTCAAATGCGCCGTAGGTTAGCACGCGATATGCAACTATACATAGTTAAGAAGGATGCCCAGAAGAACAGAACAGAACCAAATGTTGTGGCTATCAAGGGTATCATGGAGGATCCTGAACTTGTCTCTGACACTGAGCTTTCGGATTATTCAAACTCTGAGATTGCCGATTTAAGTGTGAATTAGGTGTTAATGTCTACACTTCGGCAATATTAGGTCATGCATTAATATGTAATGTCTGTGTTAGACTAAGTGTTTCCGTAATGAGTTTGTCAGATTGTCTGCCTAATATTTGTCTGCCTAACTGTTATGTTTATGTATTGTGTGTTTAGTTCAGGGTGGTCGGGATGTATGTATTGTGTGTTCAGTTCATGGTGTGCAGAATGAATTTTTGTGGGAGACTTATGTTTGTGCTACCTATGTAACTGAAAATTGTTACATTTGCAACATCAGTTATGTTGTTTTCATGCCTGTATGAGTATTTAGTAAATTAGTGACTTCCTATATTATGTATTACGTTTTATTACAAAAATGTTGACAAAATTTATTTTAGGAGAAAAACACATTCTCTTAACTTGTTCATCTTCTCAATCGTGACAACCCAAAAATGTATCCATTATTCATTGAATATAACAAATAACGTTCTCATTCTTACAAAAAATACACTACTAATTGAATAAAACAAATAATCTTTCCATTCATTCATTTGTTCCTGTTCGTAATCGGATTTCAAATTACATACAAGTTACATTACATAGCAAAAAATGGAAAAAGTACCATTCGTATGTAAAAAATACATCACCAAAATTTTAGGTCTTTCTCTTGTTCATTCTTGTTGCAGCTCTCGCGGTGGCCTTCGTCTTCTTGGCCTACTCTGCGGTGCTCTTCGCCTCTCACCCTTCGTTGTTGTTCGTTGAACTGCACAGTGTCTGGGTGTGCTTCGGACTGTAGACCATGTATATCACTTTCTAACCCAAAACAAAGATGAAAGATTTTTTTTTTTTTTAATGAAAACGGCTAGAAAACGGTTTTACTAAACCGGTTTTCTGAATTACATTATCATCTTCTAACCCAAAACAAAGACAAAAGAAAAAAATATATATTTAAATGAAAACGACTTTAGTAAAGCCAAAAAAAATTTCTGAATTAGATTATCACCTTCTAACGCAAAACAAAGACAAAAGAAAAAAAAAAATTACTTGAAAACGGCTTTAGTAAAGCCAAAAAAAATTCCTGAATTACATCTTCTAACCCAAAACAAAGACAAAAGAAAAAAAAAAAAAATTAACATGAGAACGGCTTTAATAAAGCAAATTTTTTTTTTATGAATTACATTATCACCAAAACAATGACAATAGGAAAAAAAAAATTAAAAAAAAAATTAAGATAATAAAATTAACATGAACAGTAAAAGCGTGGTTTCAATCCACGCTTTATGTAGTGAATAGTGAAAGCGTGGTTTCTATCCATGCTTATTGTAGTGAACAGTGAAAGCGCGATTGCAAATCACATTTTCTTAAGAAAAGGATATGCACAGTGAAAGTGTGGTTTGGAATCATGTTTTCTTCAAAAAAAAATTCAAACAATATGCACAGTGAAAGCGTGGTTTGGAACCACATTTTTTTCAAAAAAAAAAATTTATGTTAAAAGCGTGGTTTATAACCACGCTTTGTTAATTAAAAGCGTGGTTTGTAATAACGCTTTCACTATTCATCAAATTTTTTGTTCCAAATAGTGAAAGCGTGATTTGTAATAGCGCTTTAGCCTAGTTTGGGAATTCCGTCCAAACTAGGCTTAGTTTAGGAATTAAGATAGTAAATTGGCTTAATATGGAAAAAGCCTCAAGTTAGTTCTTATGTTAAGTTTAGTTTACTGAAATGAAGTACAATAAATAATTATTCTATCTTGATGTTCAATTTCCCGTTTGTTTACCAAAAATAAAAAAATAAAAAATAATAGTAATAGATATATTACAAATTGAATCATTATTTATCATTATGAAAGAATAATAATTTTATATGAAGTCAAAGTAAAGTTCATTTCATTCTATTCAAATTCATTTTAACAAACCAAACATTATATTGTCGTATTAGTAGTTTAAAAATGAAGTTTCACTGGATATTTTTTTAAAAAATAATTGAAGCCAAGATTTATTTAATAGTAATGAATGATTATTTGCTAAATGTATAGATTGTTTATAAAATATTGTCAGATATATCTGTTGCAATTGTCTCTCAATAAATATTTTTTTAAGGTGAAATTGATTAAATTTTGTATAGCACACGTAAACTCTGGTCGGTCATAGAAAAAGTTGAATAAATTAACAACATTACACAACAAAAATGTTCAATATCTATTTCAATATTATGTTTATCTCAATAATTATGAATTATGTCAATTATAAAAATCATATAAAATTGCTTAGAAAATACAATATATCTAATCTTTTAAATAATTCCCGTGCATAGCACACGTAAACTCTGGTAATTTTAGTTTTTATATATACAATCAAATTTTGTGTCAATACAGATAATTTTTTTTTTTTTTTTGGTTAAATAAGCATAAAGGTTATATTTTTAACATTTACCTTGGGTCTTCACAAAGTCAAGGCCTGTACTTTCACCCATTTATATTATACTTTTAGGGCGCCGCGTGAAGGATGAGAATGAATTGTGGATGTGGTGGGGTCCATTAATGGCACGTTTTGTTTGAGAATACACTGGAGGTTTGAAAATAATTTTATTTAATATATAAATTTAATTTTTTAATAATATTAAAAAAATATAATTTATAAGGTCATAATTTTTAATTTATTATTTTTAATTAAATTTGATTTATAATTTATATTTTTTATTTAATACATAATTTTAAATTAATAACACTAAAAAAATAATTTATAAATGTTCAAAAGACTATTTTATCTGTGCAGGAGAGAAATATTCACCTCGCTCTGTACCTCCTTACTACCAAGCTCGTCTCACTCCATTAGGATTTCGTAACACTGTGAACAAAACAAAGGTGAGTTACCTGGCGGGTGGATTTACTTGAAAACTCCTCCGACGGTCAAATTAGCTTTTCTAGGAGAAGAGAGAAGGCAAAGCACTCTAGAGATAGAGAGAGTTCAAGATTGCTTTAGACTGCTTACCTTCAACGTGTGCCTCTTCCTCCTTTTCAAGGATGGTCATGCAGCCACAGAGATTGTGAGCGCACTGCCTCTGTTGTTCTTCCTAGATAGACGGTTGTGCTCTCCTCTACCTTTCTTACACGTGTAGAGACTGAAATTGCCAAACAGTGTTTGTCGCGCCGCCAAACGGTATTGATGCATACCAGGAGTGGATTCCCTTCTTGTTGTCATTGGTCCATGTGGAATATTGGACCGAGTTATTACTTGGTAAAACATAAACATCACGTTAGACTGCTTGATATCGAACTGGACCAAATCGACCTATCAGCGCCGATCGAAGTTAGGCACGTTGTTCAGCATCTCGGCTACGCACCGCGGTCTCATGGATCGTCTGTCTTCACAACTGCAGTCCGAATCGTCCACAGCTCTACCCTCGCCTTAAGCCTGTTCGGCCAAATCTAGCCCAACACCATAACCCGCGTGGGTTAGACTCGGCCTGACATCATGTTCCGTGAAGTCTTAGCTCGGCCAAATACATTCCAGACAATCCTAATCTGGTGTGGCACCATATTCAGTGCGGATCCAATTCGGCCTTACAACGCGCCCCAGGTTCTCCTTTCACGGCCTAACATCATATTCCATGTTGGTGTAGCTCGGCCCATTGTTCAGCACAAATCTCCCTTTCAATTGTCCCTTAATCCCATCCGAGCTGAACGCGACTGGGATTACTATTTTTGACTGAGCTGTCCGTTTTGGTCGGTCATCGAGACTTATGTTGATTGTCTTATCATTAATCAATCGGCTGTACTGATAACCCATAACTTCAGTGCCACGTGGCCTTCCCTAATTAGTTCCGTGCAGCCTTATAACTGTCCCATTATCTCTGAAATTCGAAAAATTGGTGCCTTTTCACTATCATTCATATATACATAAAAGGTTAACCCCCTCTTCATCACTGTTCATCTTCTCTGTGCAAAACCCTAAATGCTTGAGCTTCTGCTACCGTAACCATCCTCGTCATTGTTGTCGTTCTCGCTTGCGTCACTTCCAGTGTTTTCCATCTTAACAAACATCGTAGCAGAGGTTGAGGTCGATTGGAACTCGATTTGGCGCCCAAATTCGTAAGTTTTTCTTTCTTCTAACTCTTTTCCATTGTTGTTCTTCGTGTTTTTCGGGTTTTTTCATTTTTCCCTTTCATTCAAGACTGTTGGTATACTGCCAATGCCCCTTTCATAGGGTAAGGTTGATAGATATTCGTAGAACCTAAGTAAAACCGAAACCGAAAACATAAATGGGGTCGCTGTACCCCTAATTTCCCTTAATCTCAGTATATAGCCTTGAGTTTAGGATGAATTGATTGATTTTTGGGCAAAACTGAGCTAAATCCCAATTTTAGATCCATAAGTAGAATTGAGCCGAGTTGAAAGTGGTTTATGGTCCTTCCAAGCGACAGCGACCGTGCTGGAAACTTGTAGGGATCATCTAGCTGAGATAAACGTCAAGTGAACAGGATGAAGGCCCAAAACTGGCTTAACGTCTTAGGTTTCATCATCGAGCTGAAATACCGAGTTAAGACTATAAGGTACCAGAACATTTAAGGCCGAGCTAGGCGTATTTTGATAGCCGCGGATCTGATGCCGTGATAACACTTGCACTTATTTTTCAATAATGCAGAAACTAGGACCGACCAGGCACGCCTCATCACCACCATCGATGAGGCTCAAAGACCGAGAAAATAATCACTTGAGTCGCTTTATTTTCCCAAGCTACTGTCAAATTTACTCTATCAAATTAGATAGGGATAAATGGGAAAATACCGATTCATGGTTAGCTCGTTTGGAGCCATAGCCGAGTTCCGAAGGGAGTGTGACATCCCAGATGACGTTCATATTGAACTGGCGAAGAAAGGAGATACACCATGGGGCAAATTAGATGCCTACCCTTTCTCCGTGGTGTAGATAGTAGAAGGTGGCCTTCGCTTCCTGGTTTAGCCCCTATTCTGCGAATTTTTGAGGCAGACTAGGTTGTGCCCAACCCAAGTTTCCAACAACACATACAAAATAATAAACAGCGTAGCCACGCTGAACTGGATCCTCGGTTTGAACCTCGCCCTTACCGAGATATTCCATCAATACGTTCTTAGTAAAAATAAAGGAGGCTTGTGTTGGTACCTGAAGGTTAGAAAAGGCCGTGCAAAGCTCATAGAGGGCAATTTGGACAAAGAGTTGAACAACGACGACTTTTTGTGGGTGTTTGGAAATTATGAAGACATAGAAGCGCCCACACCGGGTTGGTATATACGTAAAAATTTCGGGAGCATTGGTGAGCATCATGGCGTGGTTTAATTTTTTGGATTTGATTTGTCTTTGCCGATCCAACTCTTGCTTCACTTTTTCAGATTACAAACTCTTGGCGGATAATTACTCCAACGCTAACCGAGAGGCTATAAGGGTTGCTTTTCAGCATCCGATCGAAGAACGAGAGGCCCAAAAGGTATGAACTGAGCTATTGGCACACTACACCGCGCAAAATCAAGGTCACCGACTTTCTTCATGCCCCTTCTCCAGAACCAGATCCAACTCTTTCGCCGATCAAACTTATCTCCCTGACTGTTGAACAAGAGATGGCAAAAATCTGCACCATTAAATCAATGATCACGGGTGAGCCGAGTGACTTGCAGCCGGCCGAAACGACAGGGGGCCAAACTTCTAGGCTAGCCGTGCATGAAGGACCAATGCTGGCTTTTGCCAGCGAGCAAGTTTCTAGTCGGTCGAAGAAGAGGCCTAGGTGGACTTCGACTGAACAGCGTTTGGCTTATGACGATTCAACCGAGCAACCATTTGTCGATCAGGGCGACCAGACTGAACAGCCCTTGGTAGAGTTGTCCACTCGCCCCGCTGTCTCCCCAGTCTGGTCACCCGAGTTAAAAAACAAGGGACGAGCAGTAACCATGACCAATTCAGTTTATGCTGACAAGAACTACTCTCTTAGCTTCAACATGACCAAGGGTCTACTCCTTCCAACAGATATGAAGAGGCATGATGAGCTGTCCAACCTGAAAGTTCTCAGGTCGGCCGCAAAGTCAATAGTTCTGGTATGTATGTGACCTTTGTTGTTGACAAGTTTGTGCTTGGAAAGTACTAATGTCATCTTTCTTGCAGGTTGTGCAAAAAAAATACCTCGCCTATGAGTGTACGGTCTTCGTTCGGAAAAGTTTGCGAGAGGCCATCGCTGACAACAAGTCCAAGACTGTCGAGCTGGAGAAATTAAAGTCCTCTCATGAGGTAGTATTTGCCGAATGGGATCAGATCGTCGAGAAGCTAGCGCGGGCCGAAGAGGATAAAGAAAAGGCTGTCCAGGCCAAGAAGGAGAGGTATCTGGCCAAGCTACGCAAGCACCGTGCCGCTCACAAGGCCGAACTAAAGAAGAGAGTTGACGAAGCAGAGGACCGCGGCTACTTGGAAGGCGAGAAGGTTTATGAGCGGCAGGTGGAGGGGACCAAAGACATTTTCTTTCAGTGCGTCTAGAAAGCTGCCATAGAGAAGCTTGGCCGTGGCCCTGACTCTGACGTCTTCAAGAACCCTCTACTTGCCTTTATTCCTTCGCACATGCAAGCCTACACCGCAGTCGTATAGTAGAAATTGATCGAGGCAGCATAGGCAGCTAGCGCGCCTGAGGCTGCAATTTCCCCCACCAATCAATGAGAATCGACAACCAGTCCATGAGGAAGATGACTCGCCAAGCAGCGAAAGGGCTGAGCTAGGATCGGATCTGAGCCCCATCATTAAAAAGGAGCCTGTGATGAACACAACCGAGGAAGACCAAGCCGAGCAGGAGGAAACTGTGAACATAGATTAGGCGTTTTTGTATTATTTATTTATTTATTGTAATTGGGCTATGATCCCCACTTGTGTAACTGAACTGTTTGATGAATGAAAATCAGCCACTTTTCAGTCGCTATATGCATCCATCTTCTTCATTTTCATTTCTTCGCTTGAATAACTGTTGTGCTAGCTTGAATATGGTTGAAATAAATTTTCATATGTGAAGTGTACTTGGATATGCCGAGCTAATTTTCGCCTAGATAGTACAAACTTAAATAGCCTTTCACTGAAAGGATTTAGCCTGTTTAAATATGGGGAAACACAATGTCCTTATGACCAGATGGCGAGCAAAATGATCTTGGTTCCATATCAAAAGTAAGGCACAAAGCCAACCCTTTTTTGCGAGCAAAATCAGCTCAGTTCGAACACCAGTTGGGCAAAACACCAACTTTTTCCCTCGGCAAGCAAAACTAGTTCAGTTTGAGGGATGCTTGAGTTTGGACAAAGTGCATACTCATTTTGGGCGAGCAAAGTTAGCTTGGATTAAAGAGCAAAGTCAGCTTAGTTTTAGAGCAGAAGTTGGGCGGAACACCAACTTCTTCCCGGAGAGCAAAATCAGCTCGGGGGAGGGCAATTTCAGTTTCGATGGAGCAGAGGTTGGGCAGAACACCAACTTTTTCCCGGAGAGCAAAATCGGCTTGGGGTAGAGCAATCTCAGTTCGGCTGAAGCATAGGTTGGGCAGAACACCAACTTGTTTTATACGTGAGCAACCTGAGCTCAATGATGGCGAGGAAAATGAGCTCGGGCAAATATAAGCAAAATCAACTTAGAACAAGCGAACTGTTTGCATGGCAGGCAAAGTCAGCCTAGTTTGAGCGAAGTTAGCCCGGTCTTGTGTCCTAATTATTTGCATAATGGACCATCGCTGCTAAGGCCAAATTGCCTTTTGCACTCAATAGCTTAATACTTTAATACAGAAACGCATAATACAAGAGAAAAAAGTTACTATTTTCCATTGCACATCATACATTACATGTAGTGACAAAAGGCCAACTTTCAAATAAAAAAGGAAAAAATGATTACATTTCAAAAGTAAAATAGCTTGAGGTTAGCCGCATTCCATGGCCTTAGTATGGCTTTGCCGTTCAAGTCCTCCAGAAGGTATGCCCCTTTGTCGGCCAGGCTTACTATCTTCTACAACCCTTCCTAATTTGCACCTAATTTGCCTTCTCCAAGGACTAGCGTGTTGCCCATCACCTTCCTTAAGACCTAGTCTCCAACTTTGAACAGACGTGGATGCACGGTCTTATTGTATTTCTTAAAGAGCTCTTGTTGATAGGTTGCAATGTGGATTAGTGCTCGTTCCCTTCTTTCTTTAGCCAGGTCCAACTCCAGAGCAATAGCTTCACCATTCGAGTCAGGCTCAAAGTTTTTAGATCGGATGGTTAATTAATATGCCGATCTCCAGGGGTATGACTGCCTCCATGCCATAAGCTAGGGCGAATGGAATCTCCTCGGTCGAGCACCTCGGGGTAGTTCGGTATGCCCAGAGCACATTGGGGAGTTCTTCAGCCTACCTCCCTTTGGCCTTCTCCAACTGTTTCTTCAGCTCATCCAAGATTGTCTTGTTTGAAGCCTCGGCTTAACGAGTTGACTGAGGGTAGGTTGGCGTGGAAGAGTTTTCCATCAAATTGTGTGCCGTTATCCAAGATAAGGGCCTTTGGGATGCCAAACTGAGTGATGACATTCTGCCAGACAAACTTCTTTAGATCTTTCTTCTTGATGGTGGCCAACGGTTCGGATTCCACCCATTTGGTGAAGTAATCAGTAGCGCCGATGAAAAACTTGCAGTTGCTCGGAGTCATTGGGAGGGTCCCACAATGTCCAAACCCCAAAGTGCAAATGGCCATGGGCTAGTTAGAGGGAACAACTCTCTGGTCGGCTAGTGGATCTAGTGAGCGAACTTTTGGTATTTCTCGCATTTGCGAACATATTTCTGCGCATTAGCCTGGACGCACGACCACTAATAGCCTTGAGAAATGGCTCGGTATGGCAGGGATTTGCCCCTAATGTGGCTACCACACATCCTTTTGTAAATTTCAAAGAGAAAAGCATCAACCTTGCTGGCGTGGACACATTTTAGGTATGGTCCAGTGAAAGACTTCTTATATAAGGCGCCGGATGGGGAGAGCCATAACAGCTTAGACTTGGCCCTTATCTTGTTGGCTTCCTTCTTCTCAATGGGCGGGACTCGATCTTTCAAGAAGGTGATGATTGGATCCATCCAAGATGGTCCCAAGTCGGCTCAGTGTCATGACCCGAACCCGCCCCCGTGGGTTAAGGACATAACCGGCCAGCAATCAAGAGATTACTTACGGCCTCAAACCAAACCAAATGTATTTTAACAGAGTTAATGGGGACCAAACGAAAGCAATTTAAAACTTTGTCCATAGAGCTGTGCTTACATGGCACATCGTAACAACCATACATATGCTCATTAATAACTCATAACAAAATATGTACTACACAAGGTTCTGTACATACAGGATCATAATAGTCTAAGTCAACCCATCAAAACTATGTGCAATAGATACATGGTCTTCGCCAATATGACAGAATATAAATACATAACAAAAGGGCGAAGATGGGTCTCGTGCGTGAGACACAAGGGCTGACTCTCCCAAAATCTCTGTTGTTCCACATAGACTTCACTGGGGCTGGGTTTGGACTTCTCTTGACTCACCTACAAACACATGAATGAGCGTGAGCGAAAACCCAGTAAATAATATCAATTAAAGAAGCAATACAGACGGTATGTAGAACAACATGCTTCAAACGGCCTTAGGCCCAATTCATATTTCTATTTAACATATGTACACAATTTAAGTCAAGTGACTGCAGTTCCAAACAAACTGGCCTTTGGCCCGTTCAAACTTTCATTTGTGTCAAAACGGCCTTTGGCCCATTCAGATGACAAACTGGCCTTTGGCCCATTCATTCGTTCAAGTCGAAACGGCCTCCGACCCATTCATTCATGTCAAAACGGCCTCCGGCACATTCATTTATGTCAAAACGGCCTCTGGCCCATCCATTCATGTCAAAACGGCCTCTGGCCCATTCATTCATGTCAAAACGGCCTCCGGCCCATTCATTCATGTCAAAACGGCCTCCGGCCCATTCATTTCTGTCAAAACGGCCTCCGGCCCATTCATTTCGTATAGCAAACATTGTCCACCAATCAAATCAATGAACTTATAAAACTTACATAGAAGTAAGCGATTGGAGAACAACATATTTCAGATATCTCTGTTAAGATATTACTCACAGTGATCGGTTGGTTGGTTTGCCCTGGAGCTCGACCCTATACATTCCATGAACACAAAAGGGTCACAAGCAATTCGATCCATTCTAAATTCACATTTTCCTCTTTAGGCTTCATTCTTGTCTCATTAACTCAATTACAATGCTCAGTGCATGCCTAAGAATACTTAGAAGTGAAAGAGAATAGAAAATGAAACACAGAATGTCTTTTCAAAATTTCAGAAAACAGGGTCCCCGCTCGAGCGTGGACTTCCCCGCTCGAGAGGACCCTTGAGGCCTGCAAAAGTGCTAGATGCATCGAATTTACGCTCGAGCGTGAAGTCTGGCGCTCAAGCTGAAGGCCTCCCTACATGGCTACCCGCTCGAGCGTGAATTTCCCCACTCGAGCAGACACCATGTCTGCAGAAAATACTGGAACACGGATTTCACGCTCGAGCGATGGTTTCCCTGCTCGAGCGGACATCAAAATTCTGGAAAATCCAGAACATGTTCTTGAGCTTCAATTTGACATTCAAAGGTTCTACATGCATGCTTTTGGCTCAAACATCACATATACATGTACTAACATGGTATAAGCACCAAATTACAACATTATGAAGCTCAATTTCACCATTTAGTCACATGCATGCCCCAATTCACATCAATTTCATTTCCAACATAACAAACTCATACATTCAGACTCATATTTTTATAAATTGTACATGCATGCGAGATATAACTCTCATTACCAACTCAAATGGTGCAAATGGTGATCACAAACATGAACTCTAACCAAAATCTTACATGGATCATCCCTTTTGTGGTCAAACATAAAAATTCAAAGTAATTACACACATGCATGCATACATTGACCTTCAATTCAACAAAAGTAACCCAATTTCATTACAATCAAATTAATTCATGCTCTTGACCGTTATTCAACCTTGAATTCACAAAATCACAAGTTAACATCCATGAATTTACTTACCTAGAGGTTCAATTCTTAACAATTTCTAGTTGAATCTCCAAGTTATTCAAGTTCCTTGCTCAAATCTCCACTTGCTTCCCTCTCTCTCACTCTAGCCGACCCTCTCCCATTCCTTAGAGTTGAAATCAGCCAAAATATTGAACAAAAGAGAGGGATTGAACTTATGATGGCCTTTATAAAGCTCCCTCTTAAATACATTATTTTAATGTTAAATAATTGGGCACTTACTCATTAAATTAATCTGATTAATCCGATCCGAATCAATTTCCAATTAAATTTCACCGTAGGTTCTAAAAATTACGCTAATCACAAAGGCGTAATCAATTTTGGTTTCGGTGGCCGATAGGGCCTTTAATTAATTCCTAAAGCAGATAATCAAACAGATATTCCTACGGTGAACAGATAGAAATTCAAAACCACATATTTTCACATAATGGCACACAAAATCATATTAAACACATAATCATACTCATATTAAGGACCAATTAACATATTACGGAACAGGAATATCACAGTCTTCCTTTCTTTAGGAAGTTTGGTCCTCCAAACTTATTTTACCGTCGTTGGGAAACAAATGTGGATAGCGTAGTCGCATTTCCTCTTCTTTTTCCCATGTGGCATCAGTCCCATAGTGTTCTTTCCGTTCAACTTTCACCCTTGGGATGGACTTGTTTCTTAGTTGTTTCACTTGCCGATCAACAATTCGTTCCGGCCATTCAGCATACTCCATATTTTCATCCAAAGCTACCCGGTGATAATCAATCACATGGAACGGGTCTCGGAGATAACCCCTCAACATCGACACATGAAACACATTATGGATTTGCTCGAATCCCGGTGGTAAAGCAACTCTATAGGCCACTGGGCCAAGCCTTTCTAGAATCTGAAACGGCCTAATATAATGGGGCGACAACTTGCCCTTCTTTCCAAACCTGACTTGGCCTTTCATCGGAGATACATGGATGAACACATGGTCACCAACCTCATACTTAAGAGGTCTTCTCCGAACATCTGCATAATTCTTTTGTCGGTCCTGAGCTGTTTTGAGCCTTTGCCGAATAATCTTGATTTTCTTAGAAGTGTCTTGCACAATTCCAGGCCCAAGTAAAGCTCTATCCCCGACTTCTGTCCAACAAATAGGTGATCTACACCTTCTACCATACAAAGCCTCGTACGGTGCCATACCGATGCTGGAGTGGAAGCTATTATTGTATGCAAATTCCACAAGTGGCAAATAGTCTTCCCAACTCCCTTGAAAATCTAAAGCACACATCTGAAGCATATCTTCCAAAGTCTGTATTGTTCGTTCTGATTGTCCATCTGTCTGTGGGTGGAATGTAGTACTGAACCTTAGTTTTGTTCCCATAGCCTCCTGCAAACTTTTCCACAATCTAGATACAAATTTCGGATCTCTATCCGACACAATAGATACAGGAACTCCGTGTAAACGGACAATCTCATTAACATAGATGGTAGCCAATCTATAAGCATTAAATGTAGTTTTAACAAGTAGAAAATGTCAGACTTAGTCAGTCTATAAACTACAACCCAAATAGAATCCATACCTCGAGGAATCCGAGGTAGGCCAACAACAAAATCCATAGTCACATGCTCCCACTTCCATTCAGGAATAGGGAGAGGTTGAAGTAGACCACTTGGTTTCTGATGTTTAGCTTTAACCTACTAACATTGAAGACATTTGGCCACATATTCTGCAATTTCTTTCTTCATTTTAGGCCACCAATAGGTTTGTTTCAGATCCCGATACATTTTATTGTTACTCGGATGCATAGCAAACACTGATTTATGGGCTTCATCTAAAACCCTTCTCTTTAGTTCTGGAATATCCAGGATGCACATTCGGTTTTGAAACGGTAACACTTCATTTTCAATACTGAACTTTGCTTTCGGGCTTGTCTCAAATTCATCAATCACTTTCTTGAGGAATTCATCCTCTTTCTGTTTTTGCTTGATCTCATCAATGATTGTCGGCTCGACTGTAATAGTAGCTATCAATCCGCCATGTTCACACATTACCAATTCAATTTCAGACTTCTCAAAGTCTTGTAAGATCTCTTTCTATTCAGTAAGCAAACAAGCCATACTTCCCGTTGATTTTTTGCTCAAGGCATCAGCAACTGTGTTAGCTTTCCCGGGGTGATACTGAATCTCTAAATCATAATCCTTTATCAGTTCTAGACATCTCCTTTGTCGCATATTCAACTCCTTCTGCGTGAAGAAGTATTTCAGACTTTTGTGATCCGTGTAGACTTCACACTTTGCTCTATACAGATAATGCCGCTAGATTTTCAAAGCAAAAACAACTGCAGCCAATTCTAGGTCATGTGTTGGATAATTCTTCTCGTGTGGCCATAACTGTCGGTAGGCGTAAGCAATAACCTTTCCGTTCTGCATTAACACACAACCCAAACCTTTATTTGACGCATCACTGAAAATTACAAAATTCTTCGTACCTGAAGGTAATGTCAAAATTGGTGCAGTGGTCAATCTCATTTTCAGTTCATGAAAGGCAGATTCTCTTTCATCGTTCCATTCAAACGGTTTCCCTTTTCATGTCAATTGGGTAAGAGGCACAGCTAATTTCGAAAAGTCCTTCACAAACCTCCTGTAGTACCCAGCTAAGCCCATGAAACTACGGACTTCTGTCACATTGGTCAATGTAGGCCAACTCATAATTGCTTCTATTTTCTACGGGTCCACTGAAATTCCTTCCTTGTTGATAACATGCCCTAAGAAAACAACTTCATCCAACCAAAACTCACATTTCTTTAGTTTAGCAAATAATTTCCTTTCCCGAAATATTTGTAGGACAGCTCTCAAATGATGTTCATGTTCAAGTCTATCTTTAGAATATATTAGAATATCATCATTGAAAACCACAACAAATTCGTCAAGGTAGGTTTTAAAAATTCGGTTCATTAAGTCCATAAATGCTGCCGGAGCATTAGTCACTCCAAATGGCATAACAAGAAACTCAAAATGTCTATACCTCGTTCTGAATGCGGTTTTCTCAACATCCTCTGCTTTAACTTTCAGCTGATGATACTCGGATCTCAAATCAATTTTAGAAAACACCTGTGATCCCTGCAACTGGTCAGATAAGTCATCAATATGGGGTAGGGGATATTTGTTCTTTATTGTTACCTTGTTCAATTCTCGATAATTGATGCACAAACGTAAAGTTCCATCATTCTTTTTCACAAACAATACTGGTGCGCCCCAAGGCGAAGTGCTAGGTCGAATAAACCTCTTGTCAAGCAGGTCTTGCAACTGTTCTTTCAGTTCTTTCATTTCAGCAGTAGCCATCCTGTAGGGAGTTTTACAAATGGGCTGGGTGCCTGGCACAGTTTCAATAGTAAACTCTATCTCCCTATCTACCAATTCCCCTGGTAATTCATTTGGAAACACATCTGGAATTTCTCTAACAATAGGGATATCGCTCAATTCAACATTCACAGATCTGAAAGAACACAATCTCTTTCTGTTCTGGTGGTTTAAACACAACCCGTTTTGTCACACAATCAATGGTGGCACAATATTTGGTCAACCAATCCATGCCCAAAATTACATCAAAATGTCTAAAATTCAAGGGCAACAAATCCACATATAGGATAGCATCCTCAACACGCATATCACAAAACCGGTATATAGACTCACAATACAGATTCCCCAAATGGAGCAGACACACATAGCAGATATGGCAGTAATTCTAAGGGTCTATTCAGTCTAGATGCAAATGCATATGTCACAAAAGAGTGTTTGAATCCGGAGTCAATTAACACAAAAGCATCCCGATTACATATAGAAATAGTACCTGAGACAACTACGTTGGCATTCCGTGTATCGCCCGGAACAAGCGCAAAAACTCTCCCCTGTCTCACGGTATCCCCGGTGGTAGCAGATCTCAAAGTATTTCCCGGCTTTGGGATCGATACAGTGGAACTAGCAGCTATCTTTCCATCATTCTGATTACAATCTCGGGCTATATGCCTTTGTTTCCCACATTTGAAACAGGCTCCTGATGCACGGTAACAAACTCCACGATTGCAAATGTTGCACATGGGAGCTGTGTCTCGGGAAGAATTCAAAGTATTTGAGGAGCCCGTGTTTTGCTTTTTCATAAATTTCTTCTTTGAAAAGAAGCTTTGCCTTTGTTGCCTTTCCATTCTGTCATTGGCTTAGCCTGTCTAGCTATATTAGCCTCTGATATGATGGCCCTGTCTAGCACCCCAATGTAGGTTTCTAGCTTCAAAACATTCACTCTTTCTAAAATGTCGCTTCGATGCCCACCTTCAAAATGCCTCGCCTTCTTATAGTTCGTATCAATCACGTGTGGTGCAAACCTGGCCAATTTAGTGAATTTGGCCCCATACTCAGCTACAATCATACTGTCTTGCTTAAGTTCCATGAACTCTGCTACTTTCCTGTCCTGAACACACTGCGGGAAGTACTTGTCATAGAAAATTTCTAAAAATTTCACCCAATCAACATCCTTGTGATTTTCTTACATTAACATCCACCATCTTCTTGCCTCATCTTCTAGCATAAAAGTGGCTAGAAGCACTTTCTGTGTCTCCGAGCAAGGGAACACTTCAAACAATTTCTCAATGCCGAGAACCCATGCCTTGGCTTTCAATGGATCTAATCCACCACGGAACTGTGGTGGTTTCATCCTCTTGAATTCTTTGGTGAGAGCTATTATCCGATCATCATTCTGATTATCTGGCACGGGTGGTGCCAGAGGTGGAGGTGGCAGATGTGGTTGCTGCCACTGCTGTTGCCACTCATGTTACTATCTCAAAGCTTCTGCTATTTCCTGTATCAGTCTTTCCATTCGGTCTGTTCTGGCAGTAGAGGACTCCTCTATCTCATCACCTCTTGTTCTCACCATCTGAATAAACTTGCATTATTCTTTATACAAAAATTCCACAAATATGCATATCCTAGAAAGCATAAGTAGTCAAATAATTTGCAATGCAAGTAAATCACAACCTATAGCACATATTTGTTAAAATCAAAACACTTAAGCATATTCTTGATGCATTCAATTTTGCACTTATCATTTGAATGCATCCTAGATCTTTTCTAGACGCTTATTGCTCTTTCGGACAAGTGTGTGAGTTATTAACTCGTGCTCTGATACCACTATGTCATGACCCGAACCCGCCCCCATGGGTTAAGGACATAATCGGCCAGTAATCATGAGATTACTTACGACCTCAAACCAAACCAAACGTATTTTAACAGAGTTAATGGGGGCCAAACAAAAGCAATTTAAAACTTTGTCCATAAAGCTGTGCTTACATGGCACATCGTAACAACCATACATATGCTCATTAATAACTCACAACAAAATATGCACTACACAAGGTTCTGTACATACAGGATCATAATAGTCTAAGTCAACCCATCAAAACTATGTGCAATAGATACAAGGTCTTCGCCAATATGACAGAATATAAATACATAACAAAAGGGCGAAGATGGGTCTCGTGCGTGAGACACAAGGGCTGACTCTTCCAAAACCTCTGTTGTTCCACATAGACTTCACTGGGGCTGGGTTTGGACTTCTCTTGGCTCACCTACAAACACATGAATGAGCGTGAGTGAAAGCCCAGTGAATAATATCAATTAAAGAAGCTATACAGACGGTATGTAGAACAACATGCTTCAAATGGCCTTAGGCCCAAATCATATTTCTATTTAACATATGTACACAATTTAAGTCGAGTGATTGTGGTTCCAAACAAACTAACCTTTGGCCTGTTCAAACTTTCATTTGTGTCAAAACTACCTTTGGCCCATTCAGATGACAAACTGGCCTTTGGCCCATTCATTGTTCAAGTCGAAACGGCCTCCGACCCATTCATTCATGTCAAAACGGCATCCGGCCCATTCATTCATGTCAAAACGGCCTCCGGCCCATTCATTTAGTATAGCAAACATTGTCCACCAATCGAATCAATGAACTTATAAAACTTACATAGAAGTAAGCGATTGGACAACAACATATTTCAGATATCTCTGTTAAGATATTACTCACAGTGATCGGTTGGTTGGTTTGCCCTAGAGCTCGACCCTACACATTCCATGAACACAAAAGGGTCACAAACAATTCGATCCGTTCTAAATTCACATTTTCCTCATTAGGCTTCATTCTTATCGCATTAACTCAATTACAATGCTCAATGCATGCCTAAGAGTACTTGGAAGTGAAAGAGAACAGAAAATGAAACACATAATGTCTTTTCAAAATTTCAGAAAATAGGGTCCCCGCTCGAGCGTAGACTTCCCTGCTCGAGCAGACCCTTGAGGCTTGCAAAAGTGCTGGATGCATCGAATTTATTCTCTAGCGTGAAGTCTGGCGCTCAAGCTGAAGGCCTCCCTACATAGCTACCCGCTCGAGCGTAAATTTCCACGCTCGAGTAGACACCATGTCTACAGAAAATACTGGGAACACGAATTTCACGCTCGAGCGATAGTTTCCACAGTCGAGCGGACATCAAAATTCTGGAAAATCCAGAACATGTTCTTGAGCTTCAATTTGACATTCAAAGGTTCTAGATGCATGCTTTTGGCTCAAACATCACATATACATGTACTACCATGGTATAAGCACCAAATTACAACATTATGAAGCTCAATTTCACCATTTAGTCACATGCATGCCCCAATTCACATCAATTTCATTTCCAACATAACAAACTCATGCATTCAGACTCATATTCTTATAAATTGTACATGCATGCGAGATATAACTCTCATTACCAACTCAAATGGTGCAAATGGTGATCACAAGCATGAACTCTAACCAAAATCTTACATGGATCATCCCTTTTGTGGTCAAACATGCAAATTCAAAGCAATTACACACATGCATGCATACATTGACCTTCAATTCAACAAAACTAACCTAATTTCATCACAATCAATTTAATTCATGCTCTTGACCGTTATTCAATCTTGAATTCACAAAATCACAAGTTAACATCCATGAATTTACTTACCTAGAGGTTCAATTCTTCACAATTTCTAGTTGAATCTCCAAGTTATTCAAGTTCCTTGCTCAAATCTCCACTTGCTTCCCTCTCTCTCGCTCTAGCCGACCCTCTCCCATTCCTTAGAGTTGAAATCATCCAAAATATTTAACAACAGAGAGGGATTGAACTTATAATGGCCTTTATAAAGCTTCCTCTTAAATACATTATTTTAATGTTAAATAATTAGGCACTTACTCATTAAATTAATCTGATTAATCCGATCCGAAACAATTTCCAATTAAATTTCACCATAGGCCCTAAAAATTACGCTAATCACAAAGGCGTAATCAATTTTGGTTTCAGTGGCCGATTGGGTCTTTAATTAATTCCCAAAGCAGATAATCAAACAGATATTCCTACGGTGAACAGATAGAAATTCAAAACCACATATTTTCACATAATGGCACACAAAATCATATTAAACATATAATCATACTCATATTAAGGACCAATTAACATATTACGAAATAAGAATATCACACGTAGAGTACCTTGGGCACCTCCACTTCTTCGATGCTTAGTCAGGGCAAGAATTCAATCATCAAAGGATTAGGAAAGGTGGTTTGCATAGACGCTAGGCCGGCCAATTCGTCGGCTTGACTATTCTCTTTACGGTTAATTTGTTCCATTCTTGTCGTGGCAAATTTTTTGACCTCAACGCGTACTAACGCTCGATACTTAGCCATCCTTTCATCATTGGCCTCATATTCCCTAGAGACCTGATTGATGACTAATTTAGAGTCGCTGAATACCATGAGCTTTGATGCCATCATTCGTAGCGCGCTCTTTAGGCCGACAAGGAGGGCTTCATACTCTACCTCATTGTTGGACACTGGGAATCCAAGCGTGATTGCATGCTCAATGGTCAGTCCATCTAGCAAGGTCAACACGACTCCCAGCCCCGTGCCATGTCTGTTGGAGGTTCCATCTACAAAGAGCTTCCATATCTCACCAATGAACAGTTTCCAGCAGTTGGAGGGGTTTTAAGAGTTTCTCAAGTCTGAGGTACTATTTGGTTCGGCCATATGCTTTCCTGCATTTTCACCTAACTTGTCATTTGGTAAATCGGCCAGCTCTTCGCTTGCTAGCACGGTATTATCTTGCCATTCTATTGCTTGTTCTTCACCCCTTTTTTGTGTCATTGAAACTGTGGGTTGTGCCAAGTCCACACCAGCCAAATCAATAGGACAAATAGGGTGAGTGCCAGGGGCAAATTCTGTCACAAAGTCAGCAAGGGCTTGAGCTTTGATAGCTGTGCGCGGTTAGAACTTGATGTCCTACTGCCCCAGCTCTATTGCCCACTTCAAAATTCTACCTGTGAAATCCGCTTTCTCAAAGAGCACCTTGAGGGGAAATTCGGTCAGCACCACTATTGTGTGGGCATGAAAATAGTGTGCCAACATCCTGGAGGCCATAATGAGAGCTAGGGAAAACTTCTCTACCGGCAGATACCTTGATTTGGCTAGGAGTAGTGTTTTGCTAACATAGAAGATAGGGAGATGCTGAATTCCCTCAGCCCGGACAAGCATTACGCTTACTGCATGCTACGATACAGCCAAGTATAGGTAGAGCTCTTCGCCTGGCTGTGGAGTGACCAGGATAGGAGTGGAAGAGAGATATGGCTTGAGGTCTGCTAAAGCACGGTCGCACTTCACGTTCCAAAAAAACTTGGCTTTCAAAGTCTTAAAAAAGGGCTTGCAATGATCTGATGACCAGCTAATAAATATGTTCAGTGTGGCTGCCATTCTGGCAAGATGTTGCACGTCCTTTGTGGAATTCGGTCGTTCCAGCTCTTGAATTGCCTTGATCTGTGAAGGGTCAACATTGATTTCTCAGTTGGTGACCAAAAAACCCAAAATTTTTCCAGTTCCCACTCTAAAAGCACACTTGGAGGCATTCAAGCACAACTTATGGTGTTTGAGTACAGCGAACATCTTTGCTAGGTCGGCAAGGTGTTGGGATTTATCCTTGCTCTTTATTACCATATCATCAATATAGACCTCCATAGTGCGGCCTAGAAGTGGAGTGAACATTTTGGTCACTATCCTTTGAAAAGTCACCCTAGCATTTTTAAGACCAAACGACATGACCTTATAGCAGGACAAGCCTCTTGGAGTGGTGAATGAAGTGATCTCTCGGTCGGGTTTGTACATGGCGATTTGGTGGTAGCCGCGATACGCGTCCAGGAAGCTAAACCTTTGATGGCTAGGGGTAACATCCACCAGCTGGTCGATTCTTGGGAGGGGGAAGCTATCCTTGGGACAGGCGCGGTTTACCATTTTGTAATCAACGCACACTCGCCATTTTTTATTTTTCTTCGGCACCACTATCGTGTTAGAAATCCATTTGGGGTAGTGCACTTCTTCAATTACCCCAGCCTCCTGCAAGTTTTTGACTTCCTCCGCCACTACTTTGGCATGGTGCAAAGCCGAGTGCGGGGTTCTCTGGATGACTGGCCGAGTGTTGGAAAAGACGTTCAACTGATGACAAATAAAGCTTGGGTCCACGCAAAAACCTCAATATTGGAGACCAAAAAGTTGACGTACTCTAACCGCTTGGCGCTGGACAATGATAAGCCCAAGAGAAAGAATTTTTTCGGATCATTCTTAACAACCCGAACCTCCACTAGGTCTTCAACCGACTTTTCTTTAGCTTTCCTTCCTACATCTTCTAAGACTTCTTTTCCTTCTGGCTCTTCTACCATTTGGACAAAGCCTTTAGCTACCCGGCTACCATTCACTGCGATGAAGCATTGTTTTGCCATCACTTGGTCCCCCCCAAACCTCTTTGATTTGCCCGGATGGAGCAGCGAAACACATGATCTGGTGATAAGTCGACACTATTACTTATATAGCGTACAACCAGCCCCACTCCAAGATCAGGTTGTAGGTCGATGGGACGTTCAGCACCCAAAACTCCAGTTGCTTCGTGACTAATCCAGCCTTGACCGGATATATGATCTTCCCGATCGGCCATTCCGGTTGAGAGTTGAAGCCAACCAAATGAGACGTTACTGGAGACAGGTCTTTGTCCTCCAACTTCATCTGCTTAAATGCATTATAGTACATGATCTTTATCGAACTCCTCTGGTCGATCAGCATTCTTTTGATGTCGAAGTCCTTGACGCGAAGTTTCACAACTAAGGCATCATTGTGGGGTGTTTGAACTTTTTCCAAGTCCTTGCTTGAAAAGGTCAAGATGTTTTTTATCTGGGTCTTCCCTTTCTTCACGGCGGGTTAAACAGAGAGCACTCCCCTCATGTGCTTCGCCTTCTTAATCATCCCTCTAAGCTCGCATACCCGAGCTGGTTCAATGATTCCATAAATGACGTTGATAACTCCTTGAGGTGCTGCATCCAGGACAACTAGCCCATTTGGCTCGGCTTGCTTGTGGGTTCGATTCCCACAGATGGCTCTAATTGTGTGGGGGAGAAATATTTGCCTCGTTCGGTACCACCTTGCTACCAAGCTCGTCTCACTCCGTTAGGACTCCATAGCACTGTGAACAAAACAAAGGTGAGCTACCCGGCGGGTGGGTTGGCTGGAAAACCCCTCCGACAGTCAAGTTAGCTTTCTAAGAGAAGAGAGAAGGCAGAGCACTCTAGAGAGAGAGAGAGAGAGAGAGAGAGAGAGAGAGAGAGAGAGTTCAAGATTACTTCAGATTGCTTACCTCCAACGTGTGCCTCTTCCTCCTTTTCAAGGCTGGCCATGCAGCCACAGAGATTGTGGGCGCACTACCTCTGTTGTCCTTCCTGGACAGGTAGTTGTGCTCCTATCTACCTTTCTTACATGTGTAGAGGCTGAAACTTCCAAACAGTGTTTGTCGTACCGCCAAATGGTGTTGATGCATACCAGGAGTGGATTCCCCTCTTCTCATCGTTGGTCCACATGGAATATTGAACTGAGCTATTACTTGGTAAAACATAAACATCATGTTAGACTTCTTAATGTTGAACCAAACCAAATTGACCTATCAGTGCCGATCGAAGTCAGCTACGCACCACGGTCTCATGGACCGTCTGTCTTTATTATTGCAGTCTAAACCGTCCACAACTCTGTCCTCGCCTTAAGCCTGCTCGGCCAAATCCAGCCCAACACCATAACTCGTGTGGGTGAGACTCGGCCTCACATCGTGTTTCGTGAAGTCTTAGCTCAGCCAAATACATCCCAAACAATCCTAATCTGGCATTGCACCATATTCAGTGTGCATCCAATTCAGCCTCACAATGCGTCCCAAGTTCTCCTTTCACGACCCAACACCATATTCTATGTTGATGTAACCCGGCCTACTGTTTGGTGCAAGTGCCCCATTCATTATCTTTTTCAAATTGTTTACTAAGTAATAGCATGAGGGTAAAATGAACTTTTCACACATTAGTCCCATGTGATACCAATCTCATGGAAATAATCCCATCCATCTAGGATTGTTTAGTCCCTCATATGAGGGATATGGAGTCCGGCCGGACTCCATGTCCGGCAGACTAAAATTGCACCAAACAATGGACATCTCCCTCCATTGGATAAGCAATCCAAACAGTAAATAATCCCCCCATAATCCCTTGAATCAAACACACCCTAGGTGGATTAACAATCCAGTACTATGGCTGAAGTGGCTCAACTATGGGAGAGCTGAGATTGAAAAAATAGTGAGGGGATTAGGTTGTATTTTTTTTTTAAAACCTAAGTGCAGCTTGTTATTTATAAAAAAGAAAAATTATATTTGCTTTAGAATTTTTTTTAGTACAGAAATATTTTATTTTTGTTTTATATAAAAATAATTTAGCAATCACATCGCTAATCATCTCTCCCATTATCATAAAAAACAAACATACTTTTACTTAATCTCCTTACTAATAATTCCCACATTAATAATCGCTTTACTAACCATCCCCTCAGTAACAATCCCATCTAATCTAAATTGCTAAGCAAACGTGACTTTAGTTTCTTAGGCCCCCCTTTGAGAGGCTTAGAAGATAAAAAATAAAAATAAAGAGTAAGTGACTTAAAATGAAGTGTGAATGTTATTGCTTAATAAAATTTTAAATTTAAGCAAAATGCTATATCAAATTATTATTATTACTTTTTTTTTTTTTTCTAAACAAAGGGTAAATTACGCTTTGCACTCTTACATTTTGTACCGAATCCTACATTGGCCCTCACATATGAAATTATGACAATCAACTCCCTATACCTTTTGTCAAATCCAACTTTAGTCTTTGCACAAGTATCAATGTCCCACTTTTGTTACTCAATTGTTTAAATCTCGAATAAAATGTTGTTATGTGAGAAGAATATGACTACAAAATAAGAGTGCGAGAGGAAAATCATCTAAATTTCCTTCAAATACATATTTTTTCCTTCATGATAAGCACATGAGAGTTATACAACACAATATGCATATATTCGTATGTTGAAAATTGGGACGAAGAGGTAAGAAAATAAGACTTTTGAAATTAAAAAAGGCAGCACAGAAATCAAAGAGTTACCCTTACACTTTTCTATCTGTAAGGAAGAGGAATTGATAGAAAAGTGTGTTACTTTGGAAAACAAAATTATGTGATTCCAATTGATGGAAAACCCTAGTTTATCTTCTTAATCATTCACAATATGCGCTTTGTTTTAGCCTGATACAATCATAATTTGATATAAATTTTGAGACAAAGTGTATATTGGTGGGAAATGGAGATGATTTTTCTCTCTTATTCTCCTTTTGTAGTCACATTCTTGTCGTATGACTGCAATCTATTAAAGATTTAAATAATAAAGTAATAGAAGGGTTACATTGACACTAATATAGAGAATTAAGTGAGATTTGACCAAAAGTGCAGGGGGTGACTGTCACGATTTCCTGTGTAGGGACCAAAGTGAGATTTGACTAAAAATGCAAGGAATTGACTATCATAATTTCATGTGTAAGAGTCAAAGTAGGATTTGGTGCAAAGTGCATAGGTACAAAGTGTAATTTACCCTTAAAGAAATTTTTTACATACCATGATACCTCTGGTGCATTGCTAGTAATAAGAAAAAGAGTAAATGACAATGACACCCCTTGAGGTTTGATCCAATTACATCCCACCCCCTAACATTTTGGAAATTACATTCCCACTCATGTAGTTAATAATCTCATTTCACAAACCCCCTACTTATATAAAAGACAACAACTCCTAGTAGAAAAACATAAAAAATTACATTGAAAAAAAAAAAAGTAAAGCAAAGGAAAAAAAAAAAGAGAAAATAAAGCAAAGCAAGAAAAACAAGTGCATGAGTTCAATATTTTCATTCCGTCTAAATAATTACAATGATAGGGGGTTAGTGTAATTTTCTAAATGTCAGTGAGTGATATGTATTAAATACAAAACTCAGAAAGTGTAAGTGTAATTTATTCAAAGAAAAAATAATAAGATTCTTTTTATTTTTATTTTTTTAATGGGCAATATATATTGTTAACTCAAAAAGTCGAAGTACATAGGGATAATAAAAGTAAGTAAAAAGATAAGCAGGGTAGATGTAAAACATCCTCTTTTTTTATTTTTTTTTAATTTTAAAAAGTGATAGATTATAAATATTAATAGTTTTAATTTTATTTATTTTTTAAATTTTTTTGTAAATATTTTTTTTTTCTTCTAATCCTCACTAATATGTAATTCCCCTAAATTATATATATATATATATATAACAAATTTTATTAAAATCAATTTTAAGTTTAAATTTTACATTATATAATTTTATATTCTTATCTAATCTTAAAACAAATATTAAAAATTTATTGTAATAAATAATCTTAAATTGTAATAGCAAATGTTAAAATTTCAATGAACATCCTAAATTAGGAGATGGGTTGGTTGCTGTGAGGGCACAACAACCACTGCTATGTGGCCATTGAGGCTCATTTTTTATTTTATTTTATTTTATTTTTATCCTGTTTCGATTATCCAATCCTTCACTTTTTAGAGTTCATTGAGTAAAAAATACTTGTAAAAAAATTAGGTTGATCAGATATTATTAACCATTCCATCGAAATGCATTTGTATCTACAAAAATAAATGATAAGTGTAATTCGAAGTATAAAATTGAATACAAATGTGAGTCGATGAAAAGGTCTATGATATCCAATCAATTTGAGTTTTTTGCAAGTATATTCTACTCGATGTACTCTAAAAAGTGAACGGTTTAGATCATCAAAATGAGTACTAAAATATGCCTTAATGATTGCACAACAATAACTGTTGTGCCCTTGCATTGCATAGCAGCCCACCCCATCTCCAAAAAGGGATTTTCAGTTTAAAATCCTTGATATTAGAATTTTATAAGATAAAGAACATGCAACATTTTCATAATAGTTGGGATCCCTCAACATTTTCATAGAGAAATTTTCGAGTCTTCATAGAGAAATTTCAAAGAAAACGAGCTAAAATTTCTTTAATAATATTATTGAGGGATCTTAACTGTTTAATATATATATATATATATTAAAACCTTCCTACTATCTAAAGTTGAAGAAGGATATTTCACTAATTTTTCCTCAAGAATAACTATATGTAAGATTATAATCTCATCAAATAAAATAGAAAAGTAATACACTATAATTTAACAAATGAATCATTGGACTTAGATGTTTGCATAAAAAAAAAAAAAGAAAAAGAAAAAAAAGACAGATGGGAAATGCTAACAAGTTTTTCATGAGAATTTTTTACTGTCGTAGAGTGCGTAAAATGTGTCTTAAAAATATGTAAAAATGTTAAAGAATGTATTGATTTCAGTAAAATTACATTAAATTTAGTGAAAAATGTCTTGTATTTTTCAAATTCTATCTTTTATTTTTATTTTTATTTTTTTTTATTTTTATCTGTTAATCATTTTATCCTGTCATGCCTCACTTTTATTTATTACTCAAAAATATTACCATATCCATTATTATAACCCAATTTCATTAATAACATGCGGAAGCTATATACAACCCCATTTATAAATAAAAAGAAATTCACTCATTCGTATATACATTGGATACAAAATGATTTATGTGGAGGGTAAAAATATTGACCTAGAGCCCCAAAAAATGGATGTATGGCCCAGAGCATTTAACCCAGCCAAAGCAGCTCCAAAGTAAGGGTTAGGCCCAAACCCTTGTTAAGTCTATCCAAAAAGAGACAAAGTCACGTGACCAAAGGTTTGAATAAGATCGCCTTTTGGAAGGAAATTTGCAATACAGAGAAGAGCCCTTGGATCCATTTGTAACCTACGATGGAGATTAGAATTGACAGAGATAGGGATGTAGGATCAGTGTATCCTGACAACATGATCATCCGATGAGTAAGATCCGGCGGTCAAAGATAGGAATAAGTTTCCAAACTAATCCAAGCCATCCGAAGTATAACAATCTGACGGTGATAAATCAAGACAGCATGACCACTTGCCCAATCAGGGTCTGGAGGCATAAGTGTAGCGATCCCACTTTTGACCCATCTCTTTGTGGTGTTTTGGGCTCGAGTTGGTATGGTTTTAAAAGGTGTTACTTATCTTAGTTCCTTGTATTCCCCTTTATTTTGGTTATCGGGTTGTAGCGGCGTATTTGGAACAGGTAATGTCTCATGTTTGTATCGGGTTGTAGTGTATCTTTTATGTTCTGCCACTTCAACTGGGTAGGTCGAGGATTGAGCTGCCTGGTTAGCTCGCGGGGGTCCAGGGGGCGGCGCCTTGAAGGGGTTGAGGCGCAGCGCCCCCGAAGTAAAAATGCCAAATGCATTAGAAGTTGCTTGTCCGCTCGAGCGGCCGTTTATGCGCTCGAGCGGAGAATGTTTGGTTCCGAAAGTTTGACCTGTCTGCAAAAGTACTAGGAAAGTGTATTTGATGCTCGAGCGGGGCTTTCCATGCTCGAGCAGACCATGTTATATCAGTTTGTGAATCTGATATTTCAGATCACTTTTGTATATCTCTCTCTAAAAACCTTTTCCTCTCCTTTCTCTCTACATTTCCCTATGCCAAATTGGATTAAAACCTTGATTTCTCAAGATCCATTAGAGTTCTGCATAGGTTTTTCATCAAAGTTGGTTAACTTCTCGAGGGCTTCATTGTGTGCGGTAAAGATCGAGTTTCGACACCGCTGATTTTGGGGGTTTCATCTCATTTCTTCTTCAAAACTTGAGGTAGAGATTTTCATATTTTTGCAAGATCTAGATGATTTTCGAAATCATCTTTCGATAGCTTTGAAAATTGATTGTTGATTTAAGAAGTTGGGCGATTTTGAAAGTGGGTTTGTCTCTTGTCTTTTAAAATGATCTTATGGGTTTTGATCTTCGTTGATTGAAGAAAAGATGATTTTAGAAAGTTTTCTTTCAAAAGATTTGAGTTGTATAGTTTTGTTGAGAAAACCTAGAATTTGGGGATTTTTTTAAAAGAGACTGAAAATCCATGAATGATATTGTTATATTTATTTTGTGTGTCAAAATGAATGAATGTTTGGAAATTTTCTTATTTATATTTATATAAATGATGAATTTCAGGAAATATGAGAATTGTTGTTCATTTGGAAATTATTGTTCAAAATGTTGAAATAGTCTTGAAATGACTAATTGTTGAGGATATTTGAGAAGAGGGAATTGTGTTATTCCTTAGATGATGAATTGGAATAAAAGTATTTATATTCATCTTGTGTTATTGGCATATCAATTCATTTGATTACATTAAACTTTTAAAGTTGATTTGAAAAATTGCTTTTAAAAAAAGAATGTTGAGAAACAAGTTTTCGTGGAATGGTCTTGGGGTAAATACATTGATAAGTCGTGATAGGTGGTGTAGATGATATTGAATAAGTTGGCCTGAGAGTCCGGGGTGAAAGGCCGAAAATCCGGGTGGATAGGTGTCCAGCCTTCCGGTTAATACCGGTAAAAATGACAAATTGATAGTACTTGTATAGTCTACTTGTAGACATCGACATAGGGATTACCAAAGTCGTATTTACCGCTCTTGAAATGAATTGTTAAGTTTTGAAGAATTGAAATTGCATGACATCAATGAACATGATGGTTTTCAAAGATGAAGATGTGATTTTCTTTCAAAAGGACATAGCATGGCATGTGTATTTCATCTCTTGAGACTTGTATAAAATGTATATACTTTGTTAAGGATTTCTTACTGGGTTTTATGCTCACCCTACAGAATTTTTGTGTAGGAAAAGATGTGGTGATGCCGCCTAACTAGAGGCGAGGAAATGTGTGTTGAGAGTACAAGACTCTCATTTTGCTGTGACTCTGTATGTAAGCCAAATGTTGTATGTGTGTGGGTTTGAATAACCGTTTTGTGTAACTAGGCTCAAGCCATGGAAACTTATAAACCCCTTGAGGGTATTTATTTGTTTATTTACTTGTTGTTGGATTAATGTATTGTTGCATGAAGAACTATTGTATCATGTAATGTAAGTTTGGAGATTTATATTCGGTTTTCCTTGAAAGAGCCATGATTGTTGTATTATCATTTGGGCTAGAAATTTGGGGCGTTACAATAAGATACCGTTGGATCAAGACAGTTATCTGATAGTCCAAAAATAAGGTACAAACACTATAAAAAGAAGAGCCAAAAACAACAACAAGAGGAAGTAAAATATATATATATATATATATAACTTAGTCTTTCGTTTCAATATAATATGCCCCAATACTATTCTGACTTGATCATCGGAGGATCCTCCCGACCAAATTTGGTCGGAAGTGATCACTGACGACTTGGTGTCTTCTTACAGAGCATAGGAATGAGCAGCTTATCTCGCTTTCCCTGTGGAGAAAATTTTGTCCTTCCATAATTGGTGATGTTTGTGGAAAACTCGAGAAAAGATGAGCATCTATCCTACTCTAGAAAAGATACCAAGTGACTCCTAAAATTTGCCGATCTAAAATATGGCTAGTGAAAGTTTTTTCCATGATTCCAGGGGTGTACCAGAAAACTTAGCTAGAATGGTTCCCCCTTCAGATGATGAAAATCAACAGACTCGGCTCGTAGAACGATTGATGACACAAGTTGAAGCCCTAGAGGAAGAACTACAATTGGCCCGTGGGAGGCCTAATGCACGAGCAAGGGCTACCAACGACCATAGATGAACCAATCTTCATCTAACCATAGGCCAAATAACTAGCAGCAATCTCGATTGGATGTAAAAAAACCGTCAGATCACCAGAAAAGAAGATTCTCATGACTACCAGAAGAATGACTTGGAAAGTTGGTTTGATGGTCGGACATGGGGTAGACCTAAACCTGTCTGCCGAAAACTCTTCACAAAAGATCTAGCTTCTTCGTTCTCCTGAGCAATAGATAGTGCAAACCTACAGAAGGGGTTCACCTTGCCAAAATTCAACTTATATGATGGAAAAGGAGATCCGACTAGCCACATCTAACATTATACTCAGGCCATGACATTATGGAGCAACAATGGTCCGATCATGTATCGAATGTTCTCCTCGAGTTTGTGAGAGATGGCATTGCGATGGTACTATAAGTTTGAGGCTGAGATCCATTAGCGATTAGGCATAGTTACAGTAAGCGTTCGTCTCACGCTTTATCACTAACAGCTGGCCACCAAAGGAAGTAGATGTGCTCCTCATAATGAAAAAAGACGACACAGAGAGGCTCCAAGAATATGCTAGTAGATATTGGGCGGTGTATAACTAGATTGATAATTACAACGAGTAACTAGCAGTTGTTTCATTCAAGTTAGGATTGCAACTAGAGAGAAAGCTCCGCAATCCTTAACAAAGAAACCACCCATTGATGTAGGGATTTTAATGAGATGAGTAGAGCAGTACTGCAGAATCGAAGATGACATATGAGATGTTGAAGAACCAAAATCTGCTTGGCTACCGGCAAAGGTTCTATGAAAAGATGAGAAAAAGTTTTTTGATGGAAAAAAAAAAGGACTCAAATGCAATCGCTGATCAGCTAAAAGTTAGGAAAGAAGCCTTCTGAGCAATCATCACCACTTTCACCGTGTTGATATATCGTCTGATGGCAAAAATCCAAAATGAACCCTACTTTTCTGGGCCACCCAGGATGATCAGTGATCCTTTCCTTTGGGATCGAAGACTATGTTGTTTCTACCACAAGGATTATGGACACCTCATAGAAGATTGCATGGCATTAAAGTAATTTCTAGAAGAATTGGAGCAAAGTGGGTACTTGCGATCCTATATTGACTCATTCGCAGATCGGAAAAAGAAAAGTAAGGACAAAAGTGGAGAGATACAACCAACGACAACTATCAATATGATATACTTCGTTCCTACGAAAAGGCGTATGAGTCAAGAAGCAATGTTTACACCTCTCAAGGAGATAATGGCCCTATTAGGGGTATCCACAAAAAGAATGCATTCATCAATGAAGATCGCTTTCTCCGATGAAGATCTGGCATGGGTTTATCATCATCACAACGATGCCCTGGTAGTGACACTACAGATCTGCGAATTTGCTGTTAAAAGGATACTAATAGATTAAGGGAGTTCGACTGAAATCATGAACTATGGACTTTTCAAAAGGTTAGGATTGTCCCTGAATCCTTGCTTGTAGTGGATTTGCCACTTTATGGCTTCAATTCAAGTCCTATCTCTCCAATTAGAAGAATCTTTTTACCAGTCAAAGCCGGCGAAACGGTTCAACAAGTTGAATTTTAGGTTGTTAATGCAGCGTTCCCATATAACGCCTTTATGGGCAGGACTTGGCTTCACCAAATGGGAGCCATCCCATCTACCTTCCACCAAGTTTTATGCTTCTCAGAAGTGAATGACATTAAGACGATCTAAGGGGATCAGACGATGACAAAACAGTGTATGGCAGTATCTTCCACAACACCACGAATATAGAAAGTTCGGGCATTCAGAACAGAAGAGGAAGCTAAACCCCAAGTTGGTGTTAAGAGCGTCTAAGAACTTGAAAAGGTGCAAATCGACCCTGAAGATGAAGAAATGTTCTTCCTCGTAGGGAAAAATCTCACTTTTGAAGAAAAACAACAATTGATGGATTTCCTACTTTGTCACAAGGATGTTTTCGCGTGGACTCCTTATGAAATGGAAGCTATTGACCCAAGGGTGACAGGCCACAAGCTAAACGTGGGTCTGAACTCACTACCGGTGATACAGAAAAGTAGGAGGTCAACACCCCAACCCATAGAAGTTGCCAATAAGGAAGTTGCTAAGCTACTTAAAGCAAGTGCCATTCGTGAAGTTCAATATCCAGAATGGCTGTCAAACACTGTTGTCGTTAAGAAAAAGAACGACAAATAGAGGGTATATGGGAATTTCACCGACCTAAATAAGACATGTACCAAAGACAACTTTTCTTTGCTAAAAATCAACCAGCTAGCAGATGCGATGCTCGAACATAAAATAATGAGTTTCCTAGATATGTATAGAGGATATCATCAGACAGCGATGCATCTAGATGATCAGGAGAAGACCTATTTCCTTACACCCGTCGGCTATTCTGTTACAAGGTAATGTCTTTCGGTCTGAAAAATGCTGGAGCTACGTATCAATGGCTGGTCACGAAAATGTTCAGTAAGCAAATTGGTCAGAATCTTGATGTATGCATTGATGATATGGTGATCAAGTCAAAAGAAGCAAAGCATTATCCAGATGACCTTTATGAAATATTTGAGGTTCTTCGAAGGTACATAGTGAAGCTCAATGCGGCAAAATGTGCCTCCGGGACTAGGTTAGGAAAGTTCCTGAGATACATTGTCACTAATCGAGGCATAGAAGCCAACCCTGATTAGATTCAACCCATCCATTTAAGGAATCTAGATACTTACCAGAATGGCAACAACACTCAATAGATTCATAAGTTGATCCTCTAATCAATGCTGATCGTTTTTTCAGTTGACCAAGAAGAAAGCTCGATTTGAGTGGACCCCAAAGTGCAACCTCACGCTACAAGAACTAAAAGCTTACCTGGCCAAACCACCCTTGTTGACCAGCCCTAACGACGGAGAAAGATTGTACTTATACTTGGCGGTCTCTGATCATGCTGTAAGCTTGACACTCATCAAGGAGTCTTCGGGTGGGTAAATACCAGTCTTCTACATAAGTAAAACACTACTTGATGCAGAAACTAGATATTTTCCAATAGAAAAACTTTCTGGCACTAGTTGTTTCGTTTAAAAAATTGTGACACTATTTTTTGGCCCATTCTATCGTTGTTTATTTGGTGTTTCCACTTAAGCGAATCCCACACAAACCGGATTCATTGGGTTGTATTTCCAAAAGGGCTATAGAACTTGAGGAATATGATATTCAATTCAAACCAAGTAATGCAATTAAAGCACAAGTTCTGGTTGATTTCTTAATAGAATTTTTCCCAAAGAAAGATACCGAAGAAGGAGAAGTAGGGGTAACAACTTTTACCGAAGTAGCATGAACAATATGCTGTGATGGGGCCTTAAACGCCAAGGGTGTATGAATAGGATTCGTGTTAGTCACCCCTAACAAAGAGGTAATAGAATTCTTTGCTCAGTTAGGATTTTTGGCTACCAATAATGAATATGAATACGAAGCTCTCATCAATGGTCTCCATACCACAAAGATGTTAGTGGCTAATTCCGTAAGTGTTTAGTCTAATTCGCAGTTGGTCGTCAAATATACGCCAAAGCTGTAACCGAACAATTTTGTTTCTTCAAGATTCAACAAATAGTGCGAGACCAGAATAGTCATGCCGATGCAATGGCTAACTTGGCTACGGCAATTGAGTAGACAGACAGACGCATGATTGAGGTCGAGGCCATTTCTTCCTCCAGTATCACAAAGAAGAATGTATGCCACATCCACCAAAGTGAAAGTTGGAGGACCTCTCTCATTCGATATTTATCTAATGGAGTACTACCTGCTGATATAAAAGAGGCCCACCAGATTCTGCTTTGGGTTATGCATTTTTGGTTAAACGACTTAAAACAATTGTTTAGAAGGTCTTATTCTGGTCCTTATCTCAAATGCATTCACCCCGACGAGGTCGCAAGCATATTGGAAGAGATACATGCGGGATCAAGTGGGGCTCATACAGGGGGCAGATCATTAGCACATCGGGCCCTTACCCAACATGATGCACAACAGTTCGCACATCAATGTTTGGCATGCCAAAAGTTTGCGTCGATCATACGACAACCATCTGAAGAGCTTAATCCCATTTCGAATCCTTGGTCATTCGCACAGTGGGGATTGGATCTCGTTGGACCACTACCCTGCACAACAAGAAATATGAAGTGGCTAATTGTAGCAACTGATTGAGGCTGAACCACTGGCCAATATTAGAGACATTGATATTAGGCGATTTTTATGGTGCAACATCATAACTAGATTCAAGATTCCAAGGGCACTTGTATTTGGTAACGACACATAATTCGATTGTTAGATGTACAAAGAATTATGTGATCAATACAGAATCAAGGCCTATTACTCCACCCCAGCCTATCCTCAAAGTAATGGGTAAGCCGAAGCTTTAAATAAAACCATTTTGAATGGTATTAAGAAACGGTTGAAGGCATCTAAGTGGAGATGGGCCAACGAGCTCTCTATGGTCCTCTGGTCATATCGGACGACTCCTCGATGTGCAACTGGTGAGACACCATTCTCCCTTGCATTCGGGGTGGAGGCCATCATTCCACTAGAAATTGACTTTCCAACATAGAAGTCTTATTTAGTGGAAAGTGGCATGGACGATGGTTTACTCTTGAAAGAACTTGATCTCGTCGAAGAAAAACATGAGAAAGTGTCACTACGCTTGGCGAAGTACCAACAGGAAATAGCTCGGGCCTACAACAAGCGTGTAAAGCACCAAAGGTATTTGATCGGTGAACTAGTTCTGAAGAAGGTCCTCCTTGAACGAACGGAAAGCCACCGATCATAAACTTGGGCCAAATTGGGAAGGACCATATCAGATCACTGATCTGGCCAGAGAAGGGGCATATGAAGTCGTCGATCAATAGGGGAACGTGCTCCCAAGGCCTTGGAATGCGATGCATTTATGAAAATATTACTATTAAACCTTGTAGCTATGATGTAATAATGCCTGGCTACGAAGCATAATGAATGAATACAAGGTTGCATAATATAACTTTTGTTTTATTTAGAGGTCTACTTGGTTACGTTCTCAATTTCGTAAAAGTAAGGAATGGAAAGAGTTACAAGATCATGGAATTTAGTCCAACAGTACTTAATAAATACATATTCTCTCTCTAACCTATCTTCTATCTTATCTAATTGGGGGTTTTTCAGCTTTTGTCCCTTTATTCGGTGAAAGAGTTGTTCGGCCTTCATTTCAAACCTTGTTTGCTTCAGAGCCTTCTCCACTTTATCTATCCCCTCCGCGCCAACGTAATCCCATTGTTCTGAGTCACTGTTCTTGAAGCCTGCATATTCTTCAATGAGATTCTCGGCTTCGTACTAGGTTTGGATACGAGTGACAAAGATCTCATCCATTCGCCGATGGCCATGTTGCCCTATGCCAGTTCAACAGAAAAGGAGGCCAGTCCAGGAAGGTATGAAGTTCCATCTGGGCAACCAGATTGAGGATATAGCTTTGAGAGACTATTTCACAAGCCCATCGAAGGTTCTTGTGTGGGATGCCATCCTAAAGTACTTCAAAGCATAGGTAGGAGAAGGCAGCAAGCAGAGTTTGGGCTTTATATTGTTGATAAGTAGTAGGGTGAATTAGGGCTTGGTATAGGGGAAGTGCTGGCCCTCGAGGAGGTGAGTTTCAATTCCTCAATCCCGTTAGGACTTTGATGAAGGGGAGGTGCAATTGGGTCCAGTTGAAAAGAGGGAGGGAATTGAGGCTCATTTACACACTCTAGCAAGTTAAAAGAGCAAAACTTTGAATTCCTAGCCAAACGTAAAAGGCTGAGTCCCAAAGCCTCAATTGGATTGGGGGTCTTCCGCGTTATTGTCGTTCATAGAGTGGAGATGTACCATGCTGAAAGCAAGTTGTCTTCCAAGCAGCGAAGGCGATCAAACAGTACATAAGAATATACCATTGAGTTGCGAGAGGAAGGAGGAACCAAAGTGGGGTCATCGAATTCCACAAGTCTGTGGTGAATTTGCTTCCTTGTTTAGGGTTGGGATGGTTCTAGCTAGGTACTCCAGCAAGTAGCCTTTATAGAAGAGGCAGTGACAGTCTTATCCCAAGAAGAAACCTTTAAAAAAGGTGATGATTCTTCAAGGTCCACATGAGCAGGTTGTTGTTCTAAAAATCTTGTGCTCTAGCCTCCATAACTTGCATAAATAGAGGAGGGTAAGTATGGTTAATTAATGCATGGGACTTCGTTCGAGGGTGGCTATCAATGTCTAGTGACTCTTCATATGCTTGATCAATGAAGGAGTACGATCGATTAGCCACAAAGAAAGTATTAGTCTCTTCATTTGCTCAGTTAATATAACGACAGTTCAAAAGCGAAGGAGAGAGTTCAATGTTCAGCTTCATAAACGATGCTTGAAGCAGGTTCTACTTCCAGAACAATTCATTACTATGTACGCCCTAGATCTTAGGTATTATGCCTCAAAAAAAAAAAAAAAAAACACATAATGCTTGGATTCACTAATATCACCGAGTTCTGGTTATATTAGTGTGAGAGGGGAAGCGTCGGGTCAATAAGCGACAAAAAGATTTCTTCATTCATCAAAAGCACTTTACAACGAGTACGGCTACGCAAACTACAAACAAAACTTACACTTGCAAAACAAAATAACATGGATTCCTCACCAAATCATCACAGGCTACCCAATTCAGGCGGAATTGGGACTTTGGGATTCGAGAATGGAACTTGGGAATATAAATTAGATGATTCGACCACCCCTAGCTTCTTCGTCACTGCTCCCCAACCCTCCTTAAAAAAGAAATTCTCCAATTTATTCATTTGTTCAAGGTAGGCAGCATTCGCCTCGTTCCATATGGCTTTGGCATTCGCTTTCAACTCTATATCTCGTTGGCTTTTCATCACTTCCATGGCAGCCTTGAGAGCCTCATGATCCAACCTTAATTTATCTAGCTGACGAGTTGTAGCCTTAAAGTTTTCCTCAACCAATATCTAATCCAACTCAGCTGTTGCAATTCTGTTATCTACCTGTGCTAATTTTTCTCAATGATAGTCTTTGTCGGTCGCCATTTGCCTTTTTTCTTCGGCTATCTGTTTTCTCTCTTTTTTCATTTTTCCTCTTTCTTCATCTTGCTGATCATGATCCCTAGTCGGCCTAACTCCAACCTTCATAAACTGGTTTACGGCTTCCTTCAGCATATACGGCTAGTATAACAAAAAATTGATTGTTAGCAAAATTAATAACATGATCTTTTTACCATCACTAAGTTCTGGATTCCATGGCCCATAATCTGTTGATTAGACTGGCCCTCAAGACGACAGGTATCCTTGGGGATCCACATCCTTTGTGCTATGGCCAGAGCAACACCAACATCAACAAAGATGGAATCTTGGATGTTTAGTGCACTATCTCCTACCATCGGCTGAAACACATATTCGATGGGGCCTTCTCTAGTATCATCTACCTGTTCTTCACTAGACTAAATACGCTGCTAACTCGATGACGACATCATACCACCAGGTGGCTGGTTACTCGATCTACGTTGTCCCCAATCACTGACTTCCTGCTGACTTCTCTATGTAGCCTCTGATAGCCTGATTAATCTATATCTCCCAGACATCTTTGGTGTTGAAGACTCTGATGATTCCACCGGTACAAGGATGGTTTCGGGACAATGATCTCCTTGTTGAATCCCTTATTCTGATATCAAAGGCAACAACGGACCGATCTCAAAACCTTCTTCGAGAGCATTTCTTGCAAGATTAGGGTAGGAAGGGGTAGCAGAACCACTGCCATCCATAGGAGAAATTGATCTATTAGCACTTCAGTTGATCGGGAAGCAGCAATAGTGTATCTCCAAACTGTCTTTAACACTGGCCAATTTACACCTGAAGACTCATTATGATGCTCTGTATTTACGGATCGATGATTTGCAAAGAATAAAAAAATAATTTGAGGTTAACATGTGAAGACATGTAAAGCACGACCATTGATCATAAATATCTTGTTGCTCACAAGCACCCAATACTCGGGGCACAGTAGCGGCACCCTCGACAAAGAGAGGAGAAAAAATTCCCAATCTAGGTTTAGCATATTATTCAAAACAAACATGTCGTTTATGATTTTGAAAACATTGGTTGTCAACAATAACGGGGGAACTTAATAATGTGATAAAATCTCGTGGAGATGGGGATGAAGAGGAAATCTAATCCTGCCATCCATAATACACTAACCGAGAAACCCTATCATCACTAGGAAACAAGAAGTTATCATTAGGGCTCGGAGTGTGAAAACCCACATTTAATTATTCTTAAAAGAAAATAAATAAATAAATTAATTTTATTTACAGTCTATCTGAAATGTATATTAGTGTAAAAGTTAGTTTTAAATTGACCCAATACAATCACTAACAAAGACGTTATTAAGAATAATAATTTTGTGGGTCTTCAATATTTATTGCTTATAAATTATTTTAATTAGGATTTAATATGATAATTATTCTTACTAAATACCTTAGTTAAAAATCTTAGTGCATCAAATTTTAGAAACCCACACAAATAAAAAAAAAAAAAAAAAGGAATCAAACCTTTGCAGATATTCGGTGGAGGCTTTCCACATGTTGGTTTGTATGCTTGTTTAGGAAAGAAGAGCTAATTACGCTCTTGGAATTGAGGGAAAGAGAACTTAGAATGAAGAGAAAGAAAGAGAGAGAGAGAGAAAGAGAGAGAGAGAGATGTACTCAACAAGCATTGCATATATATATGCATGCAAGCATTCATTGTATATAGATGTGCATGCAAGCATTCGGTGGAAAAAAAAAAAAAAAAAGCAAGAGAAATCTCTGAAGCAACCAAGCTTAGTAGTAGGAGAGGAAGAAGAGTAGGAGATTAAGGAAGCCAAAATTCTCAACCATTTCGTCACCCTATAACTAAGTAAGAAAATCCTCTCAACCCTCTCATTTTTTTTTTTTATATTTGAAAATTTAAGATTATATACATATGATAAAATGTCTAAACTTGTAGATAGAATTTTATTTATAATTGCATCAAAATTTATGATGGTATATCAAATATTGGTAGTCTGAAAATCATGATAATATTGTGGAATTTGGACTTGCATGTGTAGTTTATGCCATTAAAGAGATTATTGAAGATGTTATTTGGCTCTTTAAATCTGCCAGAAAGTTGTACGAATTTTTAGACAATTTTATACTCAAAATTGAAGACGATTGCTTCTAAAACGTTGTTGATAATGATATCTAGTTCATCTACAATTTTTTTCAACAATTATTGAGTTTTGTACGAATTTATACAGATTTGTAACCAAATCTGGAGCTATAGGCAGATTTTTGTTATGTGTTTGAAAAATCATTAAAAATTTTATATTAAACCAAATCTGATAATTTCTAAGCAAAAAATGAAATTTGAGAAGTCTAGTTTCATAATAAATTTTTAGATCATAGAATTGATTTATAAATTTAAGTATGGAATTAATTTAAGAAAATGTGATAAATCTGTGTCATAAACACTCTTGGAATTTTTAAGAATTATTTATAATTTATTTTTGGAAACTTCTTTCTGAAAATGACCATAACTTATTTATTGAGCATTTTGTAGATTTATATGAATTTTAGAGTTGTATAAGTAATTTATTTATAATTTTATTTGCAAGATATACATTCTGAAAATTTTGATAGGAATAAAAAATTATCTCTTCGATTTTTTATTTATAACTTATTTTTGGGAAATTCTTTCTGAAAAATGACCTAAACATATTCACTGAATATTTTGTACATTTTTAAAATTTTTAGAACTGTATAAATAATTTATTTATAATTTTTATTACCTAAGGTATAACTTGAAAATTTCTAGACAGGTTTAAGATCATCACTTCAATTATTTATTTGGATAAAAATCAGTTGTTGTGTTGGTCTAATTCAGCAAATATTGTAAATTAGTAATCCATGTATGGGTGTATTGTGGTTATTTAATATTGTGCTAGTCTAATCTTATAGATTAAAAGTCCATGCATGTGTGTAATTACGATTTATTCCCTTTTCTTTTTATATCTAAATTATTATTTCATACCATGGTTTAAATAAATTATTTATTTAAATATTGTACAAATGTTTACTATTGTGTGACATGTGTAATATTTTATGTTCGGATTTTAATGAGTTGGTATAACATTATTGGTAATTAAATTTTGAATTATTGTGAATATCTCAACGAGTAAAGAGACACAAAATTTAACCAATGATACATTAAAATGTCAAAGTGATGGGGTGAGCCCGGTCTAGAATCTTACGCAAGTGAGTTGCGAACCCTAACATGGCACGGGAAGGTATTTCGGCTCTTATCGGTGCAGGCAATATAAGGTTGGTGGTGTGGGCGTCACAACATAGACCGTTCCCTTGGGGCAGACCGTGATGTCACGACTCGGGTATGTAACCCTGGTGCATGGGCATCATTGGTAGTTACTATAAGTAATATTTGAATATTTGACCAAGGGGGAGTCAGAATTGCCCGCAGCCATTGCTTAGCGGTTGAGTGGAAATAGTGCTCTGCGGAGAGTTACTTAAATCTATCTGATAAACTAAATCTATGAAAATTTAAAAAAAAATAAATAAATAAAATAAAGAAAGGTGGGCATATTCCTCATGATGAAATACTACTTTCGTTTGTTATAGTTTTATTTATTTTTATCTATTGTTATTATTTCAACTGATAACATTCCTTTATGCTTACTAAATGTTACTTGTTATTCTATTACTACACATTATTCATAATTTGTGAGTATTATTATCGGGGTGGGTATTTTCGGGTGGTAGTATCTTATTGAGCTCGTCGCTCACTAGCATTCTTGTTGCCCTAGCGTTTTATGCCAGGTACCGAAGAAACCGAAGGAAACACCGAGGCCTTGCAAGGCGACACTCAGCCTTGGTTAGCTTGAAGAGTGCACGAGTTCCATGAACCATTTCCTAAAAATTCTAGTTTTTCTGTAGTTTTCTTTTTATATTTGTGTCATTTCGGTTATGTACTAAGACTAAGTTGTGATGTAAGAACTTTAAATTCTGGGTTGTTAATTAATGGATGTTAGTAATATTGGTGGCAATATTGATTTTAAGTTTCTAAATCTTATTATGATGTCCTTAAATTTGGGGCGTCACATCATGATATCAGAGCTTAGGTTGAGAAACCCATGAGACCTTGGGAAACCCTAAGCTTGCTTCTTAAATAACTTGTTAGTGGTTATAGTGAGCATTTTTAGTTACTAAGTAAAATTTTGATTTTTGTAGATGGCAAACGAAAATCAAAATGGATGGTTGCAGGATTAACCTGAGATGTTAGATGAGCCTATTAACTGGGAAGAGGATCCAGAGGAGGATCCAGAAGAAGAGCCAGAAGAGAACTTGGAATTAGAGAAAGAACTTGAGATGTTAGATGAGCCTATTGACTGGGAAGAGGATCCAGAAGAGGACCTAGAAGAAGATCCAGACGAGAACTTGGAAGAAGAGTTCAAAGTAGGAGCTGAGGGTGACTTCGATCCTGAGTCTGACTCTGATCAGGAAATGGTGGAGTCTGATCCTGAATCCTGGATAGAGAACGACCTTGAGGCATATAATGGTGCCACCCCTCCTGCCATATGGGAAGGCAGTATTTGTAGGGTTACCCCTACTAGGATGTGCTATTGGAGGAGCTCGCCAGAAGGGATATGTTTATCGGGCCAGTCCAAATAAGAGAATATCTGGACAACGATTTCTATCAAGTATGGAACCTACCACCACAGTACGTTGCAAACAAGGGTGATGAGGTTCTACTACAAGATATCCGGACTACCCAACCTTTTTTTGGTCACGTTGTCCGAACCCTAAACCCATTGGTGAATTTTTATAGAGCTGCCACGTGTCACGAGATCCCTACCCGCGTGATTAGACGAATGGTGGGCCAGAATGGGGTGCGGATGGTCCTTGTTCGTTGGGAGTGTTATGGGCTACCCGATGAGGCATAGGAGTTTAAGGAAACAGTGCGTCAATGTTGTGCCCATTTGCTTAGTTAGGAAATGACAAGTTTAGAAATTAGGACAACAAGAAATTTTGTAGCACTTAATTGCATTAGTCCTAGTTTCTATAGGGTTTTTGAGGGGAAAAAAAATTAAGTAGGCAGGGGTAGAATGAATTTTTTTTTCCTTTTTCTTTTATGAATGTATTGATCTTTTATTATCATTAATGAAATCCCAGTATTTAAAAGTTTGTGTGTTGGACTATTTTACTGGCATTTTATCTTTAAGTAGAAAATAATAAAAATAAAAAAATAAAAAAATAAAGGGTGTAACAATAATATCCTTCGTAAAGAAGATGGCAGGAAGAACTAGAGCAAATGGATTCAATAACAACAACAACGACAACAACAACAACAACAGTGACGTTATGAATTTTGTTCGGGCAATTACTAATGAACTAAGAAACCAACCCAGGCGTGTAAACAAAAAAGTAGAATTAATAGCGAAATTTCAAAAACCCAAGCCCCAAAATTTTTTCGGAGAACCCAATCCCTACGTGGCTGAGGCATGGATAAGGCAAGTGAAGAAAATATTAGAGACGCTAGAGATTCAGAACGAGCAGGACCAAGTGTCCCTCGCTTCATTTCCCTTTGACGGGGAGGCTGATTTCTGGTGGACAATGATTAAGGAAAGCCGTCAGGTGGCAGACCTCTCTTGGAGACAGTTCGAGGAATTGTTTATGGAAAAGTACTTCCAAAACTCAGTAAGGCAGGAGATGATCCAAGAATTTCTCCAATTGAAACAAAGAGGCATGACTGTGACACAATATGCCAATTGATTTGAGGCCCTTTCTCGCCATGCCACAGCTATAGTGGCAAATGAAACAGATAAGGTAAGGTGCTTTGAGTGGGGACTCGACTTGGGGATCCGAGACAAGCTGGTTGCAGTGCAGCTACCTACCTATGCACAGGTAGTAGATAGGGCTCTTACCTTGGAAAGAGAAAAGATTGACACTGCAAGGACTCAAGGTCAGTAGCCTAGAGCCAACCAGCCAACCAGACCCCTGCTGCCTTGGTACCTTATGCTAGGGGGCCACAACCACAGCAATGGTACAATCTTGAACAACGTAATAGGGAAGGGGCTAAAAGGTGTTATGAATGTGGCCAAAAAGGGCATTTTAGGAACTATTTCCCTCACAGGTCAGGCTACTACATCAATCATGGTGAGGCCACTCAACGAAACAAATGCATACCAACTCAGGGAACGCGAGCTATGCAAAATTCCCAATCCGGCAGAGGTCAGCCGCAAGCTAATCGGAATGTGGGGCAATCAAGGACTCAACAACCAGGAGATGCCAATGCAAGGAAACCTTGGGTACCAAACCAGGGTGCCACCGGAAGAGTCTTTACACTCCAAGAAGGAGAAGACAATGGAAATCCTTCAGTGATTCGAGGTATACTCATCCTCATGAACTCTTGTGTACAAGTCTTGTTTGATTATGGAGCATCACACTCTTTCATATCTGCTTCATGTGTTGCAACTTTGGGATTAAAGCCTGAACAATTAGAAACACCTATGAGTGTAGCTTCACTGCTAGGAGGTCAAACTCGAGTAGATCTCGTATGCAAATCATGTGAACTAGGAGTCTTTAGCTTACGTTTAACTTGCGACCTACGAGGCATGGAAATGTCAGACTTTGACGTTATCCTAGGAATGGACTGGTTATCAGCCTATAGAGCCACTATTGATTGCTATCGAAAGACGGTGATTGCTTACTCTCAGGACGGAACGCGATTCCAATTTAAGGGGGATAAACAAGATTCCCTATCACTAACATTTGGAAAGTCAAAGTGGCATGATCACCTAGCTGGGTGGCTAGCCAGCTTAGTTCTGGAAGACAAAGATCGTATGGAACTAGGGCTACCTCGTGTGGTGTGCGAGTATACTAATGTGTTTCTAGAGGAGTTACCAGGACTACCCCCAAAGCGGGAAGTGGACTTTACGATTGAACTACAACCTGGTACATCACCGATCTCAATGGCACCACATCGTATGGCACCAGCTGAATTGAGAGAGCTAAAGACACAGTTGCAAGAAATGTTGGACAAGGAATTTATAAGGCCAAGCACGTCCCCGTGTGGAGCACCAGCCTTATTTGCTAAAAAGAAAGATGGGACACTTAGGTTGTGCATTGATTACCGACAACTCAATAGAGTCACCATTAAGAATCGGTATCCACTACCTAGAATTGATGACCTTTTTGATCAGCTTAGAGGGGCAAAATATTTCTCAAAGATAGACCTCAGGTCTGGGTATCACCAATTGTGTGTTCGGGAAGAAGATATTCTTAAGATTGTGTTTCGAACCCGTTGTGGCCAGTATGAATTCGTAGTGATGCCATTCAGCCTAACCAATGCACCAGGCGTGTTCATGAGCTTAATGAACAAAATATTCACGCCTTACTTAGATCAATTTGTGATAGTTTTCATAGATGATATTTTGGTGTACTCCAAGTCTGAAGGAGACCATGAACAATATTTGAGAATAGTACTTCAAACTTTGAGAGAGAACCAATTGTATGCTAAGGCTAGTAAATGTGAGTTTTGGATGGGGGAAGTAAAGTTTTTGGGTCACGTGGTATCTGAAAAGGGAATATCAGTAGACCCAACTAAAGTAGAAGCAGGGACAGAATGGAAGCAACCTAAGAACACATTTGAGATTCGTAGTTTTTTAGGATTGGCCGGTTACTATCAAAGATTCATTCAAGACTTTTCAAAATTGGCCAAACCAATGACACATTTGACTCAAAAGGGGGTAAAGTTTGAATGGAACGAGTCTTGTGAAAATTCATTCCAAGAACTCAAGAAAAGATTGATGAGTGCCCCTATTCTCATAGTGCCAGAACGTGACGTTGGGTACGTGTATTGTGATGCTTCCAAAGAAGGTCTGGGGTGCGTATTGATGCAGAATGGCAAGGTGGTGGCATATGGATCAAGGTAATTAAAGAACCATGAAAAGAATTATCCCACCCATGACTTGGAGTTAGCAGCTATAGTTCACACACTCAAAATTTGGAGACACTACCTGTATGGTGAAAAGTTTGAGATATTCACCGATCACAAAAGCTTGAAGTATCTGTTCACCCAAAAGGATTTAAACATGCGTCAGAGACGTTGCATGGAGTATCTCGAGGATTGTCAATTTACCCTTTCCTATCATCTCGTCAAGGCTAATGTGGTAGCAGATGCCCTAAGTCGCAAGAATAGAGGGATTGTTGCTAGTTTAGCACTTGGAGAATGGAATATGGTTGGAACGCTCAATGAATTTGGGGTACAATTAGGGGTTCAAGATGAAGAGGCTTACCTTGGTGCTCAGATTGCTACGCTTAAAATTTCGAGCGAGATATTGGAATCACAAAAGTACGATCAGGAGGTAGCATTCATCAAGGCACAAATGAAATCTAGTGAAGCCAAGCCTGGTTGGGAAATTCACACCGATGAGAGTTTGAAATATCAAGGTCGAATGTTCGTGCCAAGCGACAACTCATTAAGGGAAAAGGTACTCAAGGAATTCCACCATTCAGTGTTCGCAGTACATCCGGGAGGTAATAAGATGTACCAAGACTTAAAACGGCAATATTGGTGGGGTGAAATGAAAAGGGATGTAGTAAAGTTTGTGTCTTAGTGCTTGACATGTCAACAAGTAAAGGCTGAACATCAAAGGCCGGCAGGAACACTTCAACCCTTACCAATTCTGGAGTGGAAATGGGAACACATAACCATGCATTTTGTGACGGGTTTGCCTCGGTCACTACAGGGACACGACGGTGTGTGGGTGGTGGTAGACCGATTAACTAAGACAGGCCGATTCTTACCTGTTGGGTCATCAGATACATTGGATTCACTCAGTAGATTGTTCATCAAAGAAGTGATCAGATTACACGGAGTGCTGGTTAGCATCGTGTCTGATCGTGATCCTCGATTCACTTCTCAATTTTGGCAGAGCTTGCAGAAGGCAATGGGAACAAACCTATGCTTGAGCACAACATTTCACCCACAAACCGATGGGCAGTCTGAAAGGATGATACAAACCTTGGAGGATATGCTTCGAGCTTGCGTTATAGATTTCAAGGGAAGTTGGGAGAAACACCTACCTCTCGTTGAGTTCGCTTACAACAATAGTTTCCAAGCCAATATTGGAATGGCACCGTATGAAGCACTTTATTGGCGATGTTGTCAGTCACCAGTCTGTTGGACTGAAGTAGGGGAAGTAACCTTGTTAGGACCAGACTTGGTTCAGGAGACCACCGAGAAGATAAAACTGATCAAACAACGGCTAACCACAGCCCAAAGTCGACAAAAGAGCAATGCGGATCAAAGGAGACGACCCTTAACATTTGAAGTAGGGGATCATGTTTTTCTCAAAGTTCGACCTCGTCGAGGTGCTACACGATTTGGGAAGAAAGGAAAAATTGCACCTCGATATGTGGGACCCTTCGAAATTCTGAGCAAAGTAGGAGAAGTGGTGTACTGTTTGGCTTTACCACCTCAACTGGCTGGAGTACATAATGTTTTCCACATCTGTATGCTACGAAAATACGAGCCACACCCTTCTCATATCATCAATTGGGAGGAAATTAATCTTGATGAAGATGTGACATTTGAAGAAAAGCCTATGAATATTTTAGATCGTCGCGAGAAGAAATTATGAGGTAAAACCATACCATTGGTTCGAGTTCTTTGGAGACATCGTGGGACGGAAGAGTCAACGTGGGAACGAGAAGATATGATACGTGCCAATTACCCTCAGCTTTTTGAGTCTAAAGGTATGAATTAATTTCGAGGACGAAATTTTTTTTTAGGAGGGTCGATTGTGAAAACACACATTTAATTATTCTTAAAAGAACATAAATAAATAAATAAATAAATTAATCTTATCTATAGTCTATTTGAAATGTATATTAGTGTAAAAGTTAGTTTTAAATTGACCTAATTCAATCACTAACAAAGACATTATTAAGAATAATAATTTTGTGGGTGTTCAATATTTGTTGTTTATAAATTATTTTAATTAGGATTTAATATGATAATTATTCTTACTAAATATCTTAGTTAAAAATCTTAGTGTATCAATTTTTATAAACCCACACAAATACCAAAAAAAAAAAAAAAAAGGAATCAAACCTTTGCAGATATTCGGTGGAGGCTTTCCACATGTTGGTTTGCATGCTTGTTTAGGGAAGAAGAGCTGATTATGCTCTTGGAATTGAGGGAAAGAGAACTTAGAATGAAGAGAGAGAGAGAGAGAGAGAGAGAGAGAAATGTGCTCAACAAGCATTGTATATATATCACTACAAGAAATTGCATTTTTCGCAACGCAACAAAATATGTTGCTAAAAGGGAAAATTCGTTGGCAAAGAGTTTTGCTGACACACAAAGCTACGTTGGCAACCCGTAGGCGAAAGTGAGTTCGCAAAAGTTTTTACCGACGAAATTATCATTGCGTTGGTAAAAGTAATGCCTTTAGCGACGAACATAGTCATTGATAAAAGCCTTCATCCATCGTCGGCAATTTTCCTTGCGTTGGTAAAAGTCATTCAAATATGATGATTGTGTGGCACTTTTCGCAACACAAATTTGCATGGGCAAAACATATACTTTTACCAACAACATATGCGTTGGCAAAAGTAAACTTTTGGCGACACATTTACGTCGGTAAATGTTGCCATTTGCCGACGATTTGTTTGTCGCTAAAGCTTTACTTTTGGCAACGACAAATTAGCACTGGCAATTTATACACTTCTACCAACACAATATGAGTGGGCAAAAGTAACTTTTAGCGACACATTTACATCGGTAAATGTTGCCATTTGCCAACAATTTGGTTGTCGATAAAGCTTTAGTTTTGGCAACGATAAATTGGCATTGGCAAAAAATACACTTTTAGCAACACAATATGAGTGGACAAAAATAAACTTTTGGCTACACATTTACCGACAAGTTGTTTGTTGAGAAAGCTTTACTTTCTGGTAACGACAAATTTGCAGCGTAAAAAAAAATTGAAAATCATATATATTTTTTTATAAGATTTACATATTTACAAGAGGCATCCCTCAGGCACTACTATTACAAACTAATAATATTGATATTAAATCACCTAAAGTTGATGTGTAGGCAAAAAAACACTGCTAAAAAATATGCTTTTAGAAGCGTTGTATAAAACCTAAAAGGGTAAACTCACTAAAATACTCAAATACATCCAAATTGTGAACCCATAGTAAAAACAGCAGATAACAAAATGAAATTATGAAACTAACAACCCAAATTTGCAGCAGACTAGCATCTAGTAGCAGCCCGCTTCACAGCAACATTGCAGCAGTAGCAGCCCAGCAAAATTCTGTAGCAGCACACCGGCAGCAGCAGCAGCAGCAGCAGACCAGAGCAGACCAGCAGAATTAAAGATGAAGAACATCTAAGCAACAAGGCAATCACTATTGTAGTGTGTTACCTAGTGGAAGCAGTAAAGATGAAGCCATATTTTCTTTCTTTTGGTAACAAAAATTAAATTTCAACGCAATCACTATTATTGTAGTTAAACAATAATTCTATATTTAGAATTTAGTATGTTCAAATTTGTAAATCTACACTTACAAGGATAGATGCTCGTGATGCAAATTTACTTTTAACAGATGATGAGACCACAATACTTTTAAAATCTTCATGCGACAAATAAGGAAACAGTGGAAGGAAAGCTTCATTGAGACCCATTGCTGGCTTTTCTGTTGCATTCAGAACTGATTTAACATACATATCAAGAAATGTTGCCTGTGCAACAAAAAGCAATCAATCAAAACACTAGCTAGAGGGACGATAAATATAAGTGCAACATAAAATCCGAAATCGCAGGACCTGACATAACATTAACATCTTGTTTGACAACATTGATAATTTTAGTGCCATTTTAGTATTACTAAACACTGTCAGCATCCAAATTTGTAGAATTTCAAAATGTAATGGTTAATTTGGCACTTGAAATCAGAATTTAAATCATATTCCATTTAGCATGTTCATCATTTTGTGCAAAGTCAAGTTTCTCTATCTTAAAAATTAGACCCCCTCTTTAATGGATTTTATTCTTTAATTAGTAACTAATTTTGCATTACCAAATTGCACTCAATAGAGGAAGCTCCAAAATTTATCATTTTTCAACACTAGATAGGGTCATCAATAGCCCACAAGAATATTGTTGCTGATACAACAGCTAAAAGAAAAGAGCTTCTTACCTTCCATTGATCAAATAAAGAAGGAATTAAACTTAAAAATTCCAATAAAAGCCCCAACAGTTCCGAGCTATCTTTGTATAGGATCCTCGCATCCTTTAGTTCTGCAACGTAGGTTTTGTAGATTTATGATGACTGAAAAAATTAAAAATATAAAATGCATAAGAAATTTAGAACTAGAAACCCATAAAAATGATTTAATCAAAACTTGAAAAATGTTAAGAGGGGTAAACCTCTGAGAACAAACGAAAAAATGTTCGTTTGCAAGCCCTTCTCTCACAGAAAGATCCTTGAATAACAATATGAAGAAGTGATGGCTGCACTGCAGCCACTCTGTAAAATGCATTCTTTGATACTGAAGCAAATTGACTCTTGCTTAGTAGAAGACACGACCACTTGAGAAGTCTGTAGCAGCCTACATGAGACTGCAATTTTATTTGCTTTTCCATGACCTGTACAACGGTTGCCGCAAAACTCTTCATAAATGTAACTTTGCCCAAAGCTTTTGTGATCACATCATCAACAGCTTTCCTCGATCCTCGATCATCATAAATACAGAAAGTTTTGAAAATCATATCTACCAATACTGACACAAGCTCAGAAGACATCTCTGGAAAGTTAAAAATGGAGACTGCAACCATAAGCTCAGAACAGAAGCATGTGTGAATCACATTTCAAAGTAAAGCATGCAAAAAGATTAGCCAAGTACGTTGGGTAGGTTCAATGAAATTTGCATTTGTTCTAATAAATATGGAATACCAAAATCATTATTCAGGGCACCATGGGAATACTTAAAAAAAAATTTGAAAAAAAACAAAGAAAAAGAAACTAAATTGCTAGTTTTGAGACTTAAGTAGTGAAGACACACCAAAAAGGTACCAGTAGCTGCATCAAACACATAAAAAACACAAAAACAACTGCGAAATACCAGGGCACATGTTTACACTATTTGATATATCTAAAATAGAAAAGGGATAAATAAATAAAGAAGGCGAAGAAAATAATCCTAAACAATGATGCAAATGATGAAAGTGTGGCATATATGGTAATGAGTGGGAAATCTGCAGTTCTAAGAAGTTAATCACGAACTTGGAAATTTATATCACATTCGCATTTTTATAAGGTTCTTTTTCCCCAAACGATGGCTGAAGCCAAAACAAAAGAAAGCAAAGATCACAAATGCACCTTCTCAAACACCCAGCACCTATCCTATCTTTAGCCAATAACGTTAGAAGAGTCTTGGGAGCATCATGTATAAGCATAAAGGTTTCACGCTGAGCTGCTGCATTCTTAGCTAGGAGATCAACACAGATATTAGTTTCCCTCCATATCAAATTCAACTCATAAACACAGACATTCCTAAGAAAGTGTAAAGTCCATATTTGCACTATTGTTGGAATGTAATGAAGATGAACTCTTATGATTAGATGGATTAAAAAAATGGATGCATTATTGTTAGAACTTACATCGTTCCTGCCACACGAGTACTGACATGGGTCATGTTGGCTGGGATAAGTTTTGGTAGACCAAAATCTGAGATTTGGGTGTCAAGTCTTTCTCGAGGAGAATATTGCTAGCTTTGATATCTCGATGAACAATATGTGGTCGCACAACAAAGTTTGATCAGTATGGGATTGATTTCTGGTTCCCTTCAAACGAAGAAAAAGGAAATAAGGCATCAACGACTGATTCTATAAGATTATCAATAAAAAATAACATAGATAAAGTCAATGTGGCAACCTGAAAGTGGCAAAAGAGCAATAGAACCATTATCATCAAGATGTAACTCTGCTTTTACGGACTAATAACAGACAGTATTCAGAGCCGTGGAAGCATTTTAGTAGCTTTGAAGTTCAGTATTTTTTCATTACTTGTTGATTGCTTCAATCGATAGAAAACAAAAGGAAACAATCTAGAAAGTAATATAAACTATATCAATGACAACAGAAAAAAGGAATAAATTTAATATAGATTAATTTGAGGTTACAACAATGATCAAATAGTAGCATGCTACTACAAATAGTCTAGAGTCTACACATAGGAAATAAAACTAATGAAGCAGCGAGAGTCCCCTACGGAACACCCCAGCAATAAAGAGGCTCAAGTTCAAGTCTCCTTAACATGGAAATATATCAGTCATATGTTGCAGGGAATTAATCTCGCCACATCGACGTTAGATGAACGATAAAGTGAAAAAAAGAAAATACTGGCACCTAGGTGTTGAATCAACTGTCAGGTAACCACTTGGGTCCTTTGCCATGGGAATCCTAAGTGATTTGAAGATTTTAATGTCTTTGTGAATGGAGTTAGATTTGAGTCCAACATTCTTTTGAATCTTTCTCCATTTTATTAACTACAAAACCATACCTTCTTAGTCATTGTCTCTCCTCAATCTAATACTGACTGAATACATGTTACACTATACTATACTACTCTATAATACTGACTGAATACATGTTGCTGTCATTATGTAGTTGGGCAGCTAATGAACACAAAATCATGGTCCAGCTATTGTCACGATTTTATGTGTAAGGATCAAAATGGGATTTGACTAGAAGTGCAAGAGGTTGATTATCATGATATCGTGTATAGGAACCAAAATGAGATTTGGTGCAAAGTGTAATTTACCCTAAAAACAACCTAGAAGTGTTTCTCTAAAAATTGAGTGTTCTCATCCAAAAAAATAAAATAAAATAAATAAAAAATCTGAGAACAAAAAAGAAAATGAAATCCATATCAAACCAGTTTATTTTCTTGCGACTTCTCTCTAATTATGGAAGAAATATCCACAGCCTCTGCTTTTAGCAAAAGTTGCAGACAATTAAATTCCCAATGACAGTAAAGAGATTAGTAACCCTGAGGTATCACTCACTGTCATCTTCCTCTGCATCAACAAATTCTCCGACTAGCGCGACGTCAACCCCAATAATAATAATAATAATAATAATAATAATAATAACAATACACAACGTTTATTGTATAGTAAAACCATAGATAATACTCATCTTTATGTTCCAAATCTCAGTCCAAACCCCATGTTTGCAACCAGTAATAAAGAGGATATTAGCATCTTTCACTAAGTTCCAATATGCAATGCAATGCGATGCCATACAGAATTCACAAAAATAGAAGTGAGTATTGAAGATTCAAATTTAATGTGATGTGAGTCACATCTAAAGTGAAGCTAATCCACACACCAACCATTTTTCGGACTACTTATTATGGCTCTGTAGCTTTTTTGTCCATATAAAGAATGATGTGGCTACTGAGTAAAACTTCAATGCAACAATGATATCACGTCATCGTTCATATGTGGTACTGCTATCCAATCATAAAACACCACATAAGAACATGAACCATACTATCTAAATGTAACCATCCTATCCAACTCATTCCACTAATTGGCACAGATGCATAGTGGTGTAGAATACACTTATATGGCAGGCTATGATTGGTTTGTCATACCATTTCACTCAATTTTTTCTGCTCATTTAGCTCATATTACTGAAAAAATAGAGTAAGTATCAACTTTCTTTCTTCAATTTCAAAACTATCATTGACACAACATTGAAGATAAGAATGTTGGGTAGTGTGGATCCTGATAAAAACTAACCCACTCACAGCGTAATTTTGGAGTAAGGATATTTATGATATTACCACACTTGTGACCCATTGTCCTAATTTTCAATCTCTGTAATCTCTGGTAACCGTTCTGGTCATAGTGAAAACCGCAGCAACCATGTGATTTATTTTTCTTTATGTGTGCATGTGAGTATCACCTATCTTGATTAGGTATCGCGGATTCCTAATAGATAATTCTATAATGAAAGTCGTAACTCTTCAAATATTCCTGTGAAATACAGCTTAGGTTCTAACCTGCATTCTGTCCTCGAAGGAACCGGCAAAAAGCATCTCTCCATTTGCATCTGAAGTCAATGATGTGATTCTCATATGTCCCCCTCCACTTCTGATGGAAGCAAATCTGGTGACTTTTTTCTTCAACCATACCTCAATAATCCCACATTTTGTGGCTATAAATATTAAGTCATTGTTTACAGCCATGCAGTGAATGTCTAATCCCGTTGAGAATGTCCCTATCACTGCCTTGGTTGAGAGAGAGAAAACCTTTCATATGTAAACAAGAATCACTCATCAATCAAAGTTTTATATTTTATTATTATTATTTTTGTTTTGGAGGGGGGGGGTGACAAATGATAGGGATGATAATGGTTCAATACCTTCCCCGCAATGCCATCAACTGAAGTACCACCCGCAAAGAGAAGACCACTGTGAATACATAAAGAATGTATAGTTTGTTTCCCTAAGATTTTTCTCACACCAGAATAGAATGTAGCGGTTGTGTATTTGTGCAAATCCACCTCCTGCCATTTTTTCTCTAAATTTTCAGGACAAATAAGAATATTCTTAAGCTTTCTTTAGTAAGTACTAGAGAGTATCAATTGCAAAATTATTGGAAGTTCATAAGTACAGGTAGAGGGGTAACCTAGGGCAACCTTTATGCTACGTTTGGGTCTTGGATTTGTAGATAGAAAATAAAAAGGAAATGGAAAAAGATGGGAAAGGAAAATGAAGTAAAAGAAGATTTTTTTCTCTCTTTTTTTGTTGGGCTTGGAAAATGAGAAGAAAATGCATACATATTAATAAAATATAATTTTTTTTTATAAATTACCCATAAAAATAAATATTTATGAGTAATGTATTTCCCTCGACAAATCTAAGATCCAAACATAGCCTTAATTCCAAGGCCAAATAGACTGAATCCAGTCGATGTTAGAGAATGTTTACCAGGATACTGTAACCAGTGCAACCATAGTACAGCTTACTTCCAAACATTGCAAGGGACTTGATGGTTTTGTTGAAGTTAATATGCTTTATAACCCCAGACCAATTATAAATCTGCACAACATATTGTTCAACAAATCATTATATTCTATGAATCACACATGTTAATTTGTTGGAACAATCTAAGAAAGCTTGCCTTAACTCCTGTTCCTTGGGAGGAAAAGCATGCAACGTTGGCATTTGCTGTCAACTCGTGAACTGCTTCTTTCACATCATGAACTTGAAGGCACTGAATTTCTTCTTGCTTGATTGCCCTAACCTTCAGATGAAAAAATAATTTGAAAACTTGTCTCAAAATGACATAAACAGAGTTCTAAAACGACTTGACGATTGCAGGACCTTAATTTTGGTAGTAAGCAACATGGCCAAGCGTAAATAAGACTTGAACGTGGCCCTTATATATTTTTTTACTCCTAAATTTCAATATATGAAGACTGATTTTAAATGGAGAGTGGCAACCTTAATGTTGTTGGATCATAGATTTGTGGAGAAAAAGGAATAAGGAAGGGAAAAGTGAAAAAAAAAAAACCATCCTTCCCTTTCCCTTTCTCTGAACAAATCCTTCAATAAATCCAAGATCCAAACAAAACCTAAGGGTTTCACCACACTACTCTTTATGTGTTATATTCAATAAATTTTCATGGAGAACCAAACATTGGTGTTTATAACTACTTTTAATCTGATGTGTAGGCTATCATCATCAATTTTGAGTCACTAATCCCGTTCCCAAATCTATTCGTAATTATTTGCAAGTCAATCTTGTAACACCAATTCTACAAACTTAAGCGAACACAGCAAAAAGCTGCAAATGAAGGCTTCAAACCCATGATGCAAAAGATCCAGAGCTTGATTCTAAGATTCACCCAAAATGAAGATCCACACATTGAAACAAAAGATACCCAGATTGAACCCATCGCTTCACATAAATCTCTTTGAAAACACAAATGTAAATATATATATATATATATACAGGGAGAGAGTGCGTAAGTAAGTAAGTAAGTACGTATAGTTATCTATTTAAGCATATGAAGATCAAAAGAAGGCCATTGAAGTGAGAGGATATAGAAGGATCTGGGGAAGTAGAGAGAGAGTGAGGATGAATCCGAACCCTAGGACTGTGATCTTGGCGAAATTGGATGAAACTCAACTGAAATTGAGAGAAATGAGAGTATGTATGTGTGTATTTTGAGTGTATAGGATTTGATTTTTGAAATGCAAAGGCTCTCTCTCCCTCTCTCTGTCTTTCAAAGTGTCTCTTTTGTGTTGTGGTTGTGCCAGCGACTTTCAAATCCATTTTCCAGGTCACTCCCCGTTTAGAGATAGAGAAACACATACATTGAGAGATTGGTTTGGGGAGATTTGATGAGGAAAAAGAAAAGAGGGAATTTTAAATGTCTACTGCCGATCAGCAGATCACCCAAAAAAATAAAAATAAATAAATAAATAAAATATTTAAAACAATTTTTAGATTTGTTTTTTAAAAAAAAATTAAAAATAATCTCAGAGCAATAAAAATTAAAATTATATTTTTAAAATTTTAAAAAGTATTTATGACCTAAAAGATTCAAAAAAATTTAAAATTTGTTTTTTTTGAAAAAATTAAAAATAACTTGAAAGCAATAAAAATCAAAATTATATTTTTGAAATTTTAAAAAGTATTTATGACCTAAAAGATAAAAATATACAAAAATAATAAGTTTTTTTTTTCACCCATTTTTTTTTTTAGTTTTTTACAAAAACAAACATATTGAAATTGATAATCTAACCATATTCTTTGAAAAAGTTTAAATTATATCAAATTAGTCATCTCAACTGAAGAGTGTGTTTGGGCTCAATGGGTTCATTTTGTGATCTAATTCAATGATCACTTTAATTTTGCAATTCAGTAACCAAAATATTTAAAACTCTTTCAAAAAATTATAATCAAAAACACAAATCACTAAATCACATCATTCCACTAGCAAAACTTTTACCGACGAATAGTGTTATCATCGCTAAATGGTTAACTCTTTGCCCACGCCAACTTGTCGTCGCCAAAAGTAAGCACACTAATAGCAACGCTCATTGTGTTGCTAAAACATAAGCCTCGTAGGTAAAAGTTTTGAAATTTTGGCGCCAACCAAAAAATTTGGCGCTAAAATAATGTTATGCCTTTTTAGCGACGACAACAAATTGCGTCGGTAAATGTATACTTTTACCAACGAAATTGATCACTGTGTCGCCAAAAATATACTTTTGGTGATGAAAAATTGACGTCGTCGGCAAAAGTAGTCGCCAAAAGTGTAATTTCTTGTAGTGTATATGCATGCAAGCATTCATTGTATATAGATGTGCATGCAAGCATTCGGTGAAAAAAGAAAAAAGAAAAAGAAAGAGAAATCTCTGAAGCAACCAAGCTTAGTAGTAGGAGAGGAAGAATAGTAGGAGATTAAGGAAGCCAAAATTCTTAACCATTTCATCACCCAACAACTAAGTAAGAAAACCCTCTCAACCCTCTCATTATTTTTTTTTTTATATTTGAAAATTTCAGATTATATACATATGATAAAATGTCTAAACTTGTAGATAGAATTTTATTTATAATTGTCTGAAAATTTATGGTGGTATATCAAATATTGGTAGTTTGAAAATCATGATAATATTGTGGAATTTGGACTTGCGTGTGTAGTTTATGCCATTAAAGAGATTATTAAAGATGTTATTTTGCCCTTTAAATTTGCCAGAAAGTTGTACGAATTTTTAGACAGTTTTTTACTCAAAATTTGAAGATGATTGCTCTAAAAAGTTGTTGATAATGATGTGTAGTTCATCCATAAATGTTTTTAACAATTATTGACTATTGTACAAATTTATACAGATTTGTAACCAAATCTGGAGCTATAGGCTGATTTTATTATGTGTTTGAAAAATCATTAAAAATTTTATATTAAACCAAATCTGATAATTTCTAAGCAAAAAATGAAATTTGAGAAGTCTAGTTTCATAATAAATTTTTAGATCATGGAATTCACTTATAAATTTAAGTATGGAATTAATTTAAGAAAATGTGATAAATCTGTGTCATAAACACTCTTGGAATTTTTAAGAATTATTTATAATTTATTTTTGGAAAATTCTTTCTGAAAATGACCATAACATGTTTATTGAGCATTCTGTAGATTTATATGAATTTTAGAGTTGTATAAGTAATTTATTTATAATTTTATTTTCAAGATATACATTTTGAAAATTTTGACAGATTAAGGAGGAATCAAAAATTATCTCTTCAATTGTTTATTTATAACTTATTTTTGGGAAATTCTTTCTGAAAAATGACCTAAACATATTTATTGATTATTCTGTACATTTTCACAAATTTTAGAACTGTATAAATAATTTATTTATAATTTTTATTACCTAAGGTATAACCTGAAAATTTCTGGACATATTTAAGATCATCACTTCAATTATTTATTTGGATAAAAATCAGTTATTGTGTTGGTCTAATTCAGCAAATATTGTAAATTAGTAATCCATGTATGGGTGTATTGTGGTTATTTAATATTGTGCTAGTCTAATCTTATAGATTAAAAGTCCATGCATGTGTGTAATTATGACTTATTCCCTTTTCTTTTTATATCTAAATTATTATTTCATACCATGGTTTAAATAAATTGTTTATTTAAATATTGTACAAATGTTTATTATTGTGTGACATATGTAATATTTTATGTTCGGATTTTAATGAGTTGGTATAATATTATTGGTAATTAAATTTTGAATTATTGTTAATATCTCAACGAGTAAAGAGACACGAAATTTAACCAATGATACATTAAAATGTCAAAGTGATGGGGTGAGCCCGGTCTAGAGTCTTACGCAAGTTAGTTGCGAACCGTAACATGGCACAGGAAGGTATTTCGGCTCTTATTGGTGTAGGCGATATAAGGTTGGTAGTGCGGGCGTCACAGCATAGACTGTTCCCTTGGGGCAGACCATGATGTCACGACTAGGGTATGTAACCCTGGTGCGTGGGCATTGGTAGTTACTATAAGTAACATTTGAATATTTGACCAAGGGGGAGTCAGAATTGTCCGTGGCCATTGCTTAGCGGTTGAGTGGAAATAGTGCTCTGCAGGGAGTTACTTAAATCTATCTGATAAACTAAATCTATGAAAATTTTAAAAAAATAAAAATAAATAAATAAATAAAATAAAATAAAATAAAGAAAGGTGGGCATATTCCTCATGATGAAATACTGCTTCCGTTTGTTATAGTTTTATTTTTTTTTATCTATTGTTATTATTTCAACTGATAACATTCCTTTATGCTTACTAAATGTTACTTGTTATTCTGTTACTACAGATTATTCATAATTTGTGAGTATTATTATCTGGGTGGGTATTTTCGGGTGGTAGTATCTTATTGAGCTCGTCGCTCACTGGCATTCCCGTTGCCTTGGCGTTTATGCCAGGTACCGAAGAAACCGAAGGAAACACCGAGGCCTTGCAAGGCGACACTCAGCCTTGGTTAGCTTGAAGAGTGCCCAAGTTCCATGAATCATTTCCTAAAAATTCTTGTTTTTCTGTAGTTTTCTTTTTATATTTGTCATTTCGGTTATGTACAAAGACTAAGTTGTGATGTAAGAACTTTAAATTCTAGGTTGTTAATTAATGGATGTTAGTAATATTGGTGGTAATATTGATTTTAAGATTCTAAATCTTATTATGATGTCCTTAAATTTGGGGCGTCACACGGAGATCCTAAGATTACATTCACAGGGATGTCGTAAGTTGTTTGAAAATGGGATATACCCTCTGGGTTACATCGCAAATAAGCATAGTTTCCCATTTCTATACAAATCAACAACACACAGAATAAAGAGGAAAGTGCAAGAACACTTACGATATAAGGAGAAGATGATTCAAACGGTGAAACGAAAACAAGCGTTAGCACCAGACGCAATCGTGGTCGAAATAGGTGTCGAGGCAAACAATCCCAAATATCAATGCTAATGATTTGTGCAAAGGAAGGGTAAATGATGCACCCTTCCGACGCACATGTCGTTTTATTTGAATAAATGTGCCCCCATATTTAATATCAAGTACTGATAGACATTTCGAGCCTTAGACACGTGGTTAGGTGACATCAGGGCAATAAAACCTAAAGCCCCCCAAAGCCTATCCTAGGTATACATCGGCAAAAACTTGATGCCGATCTCTTGCTTGGAGCAAGGAACAGGTCTACGATGGTCTTCTTCAAAAACCTATCCTAGGAATAGTACGATGGCTCTAAATAATGTTGATCTCTTGCTTGGAGCAAGGAACAAGTCTACGATGGTCTTCCTCTAAAACCTATCCTAGGGATAGTACACCGGCAAAACTTGATGGCGATCTCATGTTGGAGCAAGGAACAAGTCTACGATAGTCTTCCTTTGAAACCTATCCTACAGATAGTACATCGGCAAAACTTGATGCCGATCTCTTGCTTGGGGTAAAGAACAGGTCTATGACGGTCTTCCTTTAAAACCTGTCCTAGGGATAGTACATCAGCAAAACTTGATGCCAATCTCTTGCTTGGAGGAAGGAACTGGTCTATGATGGTCTTCCTTATAAACCTATGCTAGGGATACTACAACGGCTCTAAATAATGCCGATCTCTTGCATGGAGTGAAGAGTGGATCTATGCTGATCCACAATAAAAACTATCCCAAAGATAATACGTTGGCTTAGAGTGATGTCGATCTCTTGCTGAAGCAAGGACAGGATTTATGGTAATCCTCCCATGAAAAATATTTGAAGGATGAAAACACAATCCACAAATTTTAACCAAAGTCGTAGCCAGAAACATAATCCATCGCATGCTATAAGTCATTAATCTACATCTTCTAAAAAACAAAAGAAAACAAAACCAAATTATAGCAAGACCAAGAAAGTAATTCATCTCAATCCAACCGGCAAAGTTTTCCAATATACATTTAAAAAAATAAATAAAAAATCATGATCACTTCTCCTAAGTGTCACCAGCTTTCGCTTATTTGGTAGCATCATTTTGATGTTTGGCAGTCTCAAAGCGTAGATAAGGAATGTTCTTCCTCAAATCGGAGTCCGTAGGAACATTTGTCGCCTCGAGTGTCAACATCCAGCCATCCTCGAACAACATGTTCTCAAGCTTGGCAAACTACACTTCATAGACAACGGTGGCCTCATTGCACCCCTCATCTTTTGTCACTTTGACTATACACACTAGGCTTTGCTTTGAAGCAGCAAGAGCATTGATAAGTTGTTTCTTTTCCACCTTTAAAGAGCCGATCTCTTGTTCCGAAGATTTTAACACTAAATCCATTGTTTGGAACTTTTTCTCAGCCTTCGCCTCCTTCTCCTCTGCATTTACTGCTTGAAGCTCCAACTTTTTGATCTTTTCGACCTGACGATCACTAGATGTCTTTATCTTATCCGCAACTGTGACCAGTCTGTTATGATGCACCATGGCCTTATAATTGGAAAACATAACATATATAAAATCAAAATTTGTTTTCAAAATCAAAAAAAGAAACAAAGGAGCACAACAAAACAATGAGAAGAGAAAATAGGTACTAACCACTAGAGAGAAGTGCAGAGCTTGAGAGAAGATGGAAACATCTAATTGTTCGGCTAAGCGTGCGGCGTCAACGGGTAAAATAGAACTACGGAGTGGTGTTTCCCATGGTTGTATTCGCATTCGTCAACTGCCAATCTTTTAGAGAAAGCATCAATGCGATCGGGAAGGCTACGATTGTTGGATCAAAAGCAGAGACTAGAGGTGATAGAGTAGTAATTGTAGGAGGGTTAGAGCGGTTCTTCTTCCATATTTTGGCTAATTGGTCGGCGGGACATTTGCCTGATCTCTAGGCAGAAGATGGAGGAACAGAGTTAGTAGAAACAATGATAGGAGAAGGGGGCGTGTACTACCCGAAAATAATTACTATAACTCATGCTCAACATTAATGAGTGATCACAAAGACAAAATAGTTATCTTTCATTAATTGACAATTAAGCTTTACAAAAGAGTGATATAATAGAAAGACAAGATGAAAGTTAGACAACTAAGAGATGCTCTAAAGGCTTACATCTTTCTAAGACGATGCTTGGTTACAACAAAAGTGGACTTAAGTCCAATACAATCAAAGCCCTTGGCTTGTACAATAAAATAAATAAAACAAACACATAAAAGAAGCTCTCACTCCAAGTCCTCCCAAACTATTGCCTTGGCAGAGGCATATCATCAGCACCTAAAATGTTTTTTCCACATAGGGTGAGCCAAAGCCCAGTAGAAATAATCCAACACAACGTATGAATTTTAACAAAGCTATAAGGTGAATGCATATGTAATGTTCATGCCAAAACATTTTTATATCTCTTTCCAAAACCATGCAATGCCATAATAATGTCATGGTTGATAAATAGTTTCATCTACAATAGATAATACCCCAGTGAATCACACGATGGGAATTTCAAAACATTGTAACTTTTCTCAGAAATTTCGTCTAAAGAAAATCGTAAACCGGGACCCATGTAAATGTAGGCCATATAAGCACTACTATTGCCATTTTATAGAAATTTTGTCTGTGGGATCGACACCTATGTATACGCGCGATTTTTGGGACTTTCACTCTGGACACACATGCCAACTTATTTCAACAATACAATTCATGTTTTTCCCAGGTTTACCCGTTTTTCTCAAAACGATAAACATTTCCAATGTATAAGCGTAAGATAATGCCCAATACAAATGAATAAGAAAATAGGTTCAATTCTCCTAATGTACATGCAATTTTTATAACACTCATAGCCCAATACAGATATTTCTAAACAGATAAACATTTATGAATAAAGAGAAATTCTCCAAATTTACAAGAGGTGAGTGATAATACATATCTAACTCCACCATCCTCATCAACCTCACTCCAATTTCACAATTCCAATATCAATATCATAATTTATATAAAATCAATATTTAAGGCATTTAGGACAAAATCCCTTTTCATTCCAAAATCAATTCCAAATATTCAAAATAACAATTTATTCCCAACTCAACATTAATTTTCCATATCAAAATCGTTTTCAAGGATCCATTTGAAAAACCCCTATTTTGATTTTTACCCAAAACGCTAGATTGTTCCAAATCCTTCAAAAATCTCAATATTGTTTAGAAATAACAAATAACTAAATTAAAACTCATAAAAAGAGTGGAGACATCCCTTACGTCAAACTTAGAAGACGCGAGAGAGTGTGTGTAGGAAACTCAAAGATGCCAAAAACCAACTTTGCTTCGATTAGAACGAAGCCCTCGCGGAGCTCTACCTTTTTAACAAAGAGACACGGGTGAGGAGATCGATGGATTTATGTGGATTTTAGGGAAATAGATGAGTTTTAGAGAGACAAAGATGAAAAAGTGATGTAAAAAGTGACTTTTTACGGACTGATATACACGCAGACTGCTCGAGTGTAAAAAGTGTCGCTCAAGTGTCCAAACACAAAAAATGTGACCGCTCGAGCGCATAATATGAACTCCTAGAAGTGTTACAGACATAAGACCATCACTCGAGTTGACGCTGCTCGAGTCCAAGAAACATTGCTTGAGCATAGAATAACACTTCCTAGTAGTTTTGTAGGCTTGCAAAAGTGCTAAGAGTTCACAAAGACTGCTCGAGCGCAAGAAGTGATGAGTGAAGGAGCAAAATTCCGGGCAATAAAAGTTTGAATAACAAGCTATCAACCTGTTCCAAATGCAATCAACACATTCCAAAAGCCAAACTCAAAGAGAGATAAGAGGAAACAAGACATGAATAACTATATATGACAATGAAACCCGGATCTGAAACATCAAATTCGTCGGGTCCAAACTGGAAACGCTATAGGGCGAATCCTCTACCACAACGATAGGCGAGTGTTGGGGCTGATCAGTGGTGGCAGGATCAGAAGATGTTTATGAAGTAAAAGTTGCGATTGCAGCCCTTTCATGTTTTCTGGCTGCTGCGATCTCCAAGAAGTTCTTCGAGGGCATGGTGTCAGAAATTATGGCCTATAAACTGGATGATTCTTCTTGGGATTCTTCTTCGGAAGCGACCTCCTTGATATTCTCTCACAAATGAGAAAGAATGTAGAAGTTGAAACCGTTCTCAGCACCAAGATCTATACCGTCAGTAGCTATTACTGTTCCGTAATAATGAGTATACGAAAGCCGAACGTGGGCATCCTAACCTTGCCCTTGTTGCTCTAGTGGTCCTCTGTACGTCCAAGCTCGCTGTAGAAGAGAGAGGTTTATTTGATTCTCACACTCACTGGGATGAGCAAAAACTTCAAGAGCTATGATAGAAGGTACATAAATATTAATAAACCAGAACTTTCGACAAACAACCTTAAAGGCAAACAAATAAAGACAACTTATAACCTGGACGACCAATTACCTTAGGGATAGGTCGGATCTGATCAACGCTAGGAGGAAATTTCCAATTTCTCTCTACTATTGCAAACACATCATTTATGTCTTTACCAGATTCAGGAAGCATCTAAAGAAGTTGGCACTTCACCGATCTGGGTTTGAAGTAAAATTTTGTTCTTTCTTCGGTGGTTGGAAAAAAAATTATAACAGTACCTAATTTTAGATAGACCTAGGTTGATTCCAAGGATGTCATTCAAAGCTACTATCCCCATCACTATCCTAAAGCAATTAGGCGAAAACTGGAGGGAAGTACCCCATAAAAATGAAGCACCTCTATTAGGAGACGATGAAGAGGGAATCTAACTCCCCCCTCAACTATGTTTATCAAAGGAAGGGGATTTATTCCTCTGATCCCTCTGATATACTGTTGCCAGAGGTAGGAAGATGGATAACAACATCTTCAGGAATACCATACAGAGTCCTAAACTCTACAATACTCTCATTGGATTCAAAGAAGGATCTCAATCGATTCATTTCGACAAACAAAAAAATTAACAATGGAAAGAGAAATCAAAAGAGATGCAAAATCACAAGACGAAAGTAAAATGAGGAACTTACAAAAGTTATGATTCGATAGCTTCAGGCGAAGGGCGAGGAAGTGCGTATAGGGATTGAGGATGCGATGCTATAGAAGATGAAAAGTAAAGAGGCAATTCCTTAATTACTATGTTAGAAGTGAAACAGAGCATTGAAAGAAGAAATGACAGGCGTCATCATTTAATATAAGATTGCTCAACAGACGCATGTCATGAATAAAGTTATCAACCTAGATCCCAACTAAAATTGGCTATGGCACATTCTGCAATTCGCTATAAGTGATCGCCGAAGGGGGGCAATTGTGAAGGGTAAAAATATTGACCTAGAGCCCAAAGAAATGGATGTATGGCCCAGAGCATTCAACCCAGCCAAAGCAACTCCAACGGAAGGTCTAGGCTCAAACCCTTGTTAAGTCTATCCAAAGAAGAGACAAAGTCACGTGACCAAAGGTCTGAATAAGATTGCCTTCTGAAAGGAAAACCACGATACAAAGGAGAGCCCTTGGATTCATTTGTAACCTACGTTGGACATCAAAATTGACAGATATATGGATGTAGGATCAGTATATCTTGAGAAAATGATCATCCGATGAGCAAGATCTAATGATCGAAGATGTGAATAAGTATCCAAACTAATCCAAGCTATCCAAAATGAAACAAATCCGACGGTGATGAATCGAGATAGCTTGACCACTTGCCCGACCAAGGTCTGGGGGCATGAAGTGCCATTAGATCAAGACAGTCATCCAACGACCCAAATACAAGGTATTAGCACTATAAAAGGAAGGATCAGGAATAACAAAAGAGGCAAGTAAAAAACAATATAACTTAGTCTTTCATTTTAATATAATATGCCAAAACATTATTCTGACTTGCCTGTCGGAGGATCCTCTCGACCAAATTTGGTCGGGGGTGATCATTGATGACTTGATGTCTTTTTGTAGAGCATAAGAAGGAGAAGCTTATCTGGCTTTCCTTGTGGAGAAAATTTTGTCCTTCCACAATTTACAATTAAAAAATGCTCATAGGATTACATTATTATAAAAAAACAAAGGACTTAACCCTTGTAAGAGGGGGTAACTTGAGTTCATTTAATTAATTGGGTCCAATCAAAGCCTAATCGGAAAGCCCAAAAATTAATGAATCTGGAGAAATTATCACCAAGTGGAAATTCTATTGAATGAACTCGTGAAAAAGTGAAAAAATTGGGCTGAGGAGGACCTGTCAGACTTATGTCTCTAGAGATAGTCCAACAAGCACATCTGGGAAGGCCTAGATCATACGGCCGCCTAAGAAGGTTAATCATTGCTTTCAGAAGAGATGAATCCCTCAGAGGAGATCCATTCTTCGAGGTATTTTATTAGTCTCAAAGGGGCTCGAAACCACGAACCTAGAGACCTATTCGAGCTGCAACTCAAAAGGTTTCGGATCCATAAACCTAGAGATTCAAAACGCTTGGCTTCGAACAAATTCAAATGCAATCTAAAATTTGCTCTGTTAATGAGTCCTAGAACACTTGCGAGCTTGAAGCTTTCCAAGAATTATGTACCAGAACCATGGGCGTGACAGAGTCCAAAGAAAGGACACGATCCCAAGGGCGGTAGGTGGAGATAAATTCATTCTTTGGTTAAACTAGACTATACTAGGGTCGAGATGGCATGATCTAGGGGGTCCCTAAGACTTGGCAGTATTTGCGGTAGGGTGTTCTCTTGAACTACTCCTAACCCTTTGGGATTATTGGGGATCATTGGTTCGGTGTAGCCAATGAGAAGGGTTCACTGAGAGGTTGATCTTATCTTTGGGATTTTTCTCATCCTCGGAAAGGTCACCTCCTCGGACAAAGTGGTTAGAGGGAATATACCCCATGTGCCTTGCACATAGGCTCCATTGTACATCATGAGGTGCTTATAAATAGCACCCACCCATAACTTTACAAGGAAAAGAATTTTTGGGAGACAATTTCTTTAGGAGAGAGCTAATTTTCCTTCTCTATTATCTACCTGAAAAGTGAAAGTGGGAGATCCATGGAAGAGCATTGCCATTATTCTCTCTCTAACTACCTTTCCCTCTTCTTTACCCAATCTCTTATTTCTATCATCTCTTTGCTATTGTGTTTCTAGTTGCAACCGTTGAAGAATCTAAACCTCTTTTTCATCATTTCTAGAGAAGTTAGGTTTTTTTAGCGATCTTCGAATTTTTCAGCAAGCCTTCAAGGTTTCCAGAAAGCTTTCCTAAAACATTCAAATTTTTCGACGATGTTCTTGGATCCTCTCATTTATTTTTAGTGACTCCGCTGGGGAGACGGATTGGTTAATGGTAGCGACGAGATTCGAAACATATACAACACCGGCAAAAATTGTGGACAATAAGACTTACCAATATGGTTCTTCCATTGGTGGGTGATGAGAGGACTCAAGCTCAAGACCCATCTCTCATCCTTGAAGCTATTCAAGGTCTCGAACACACTCAATAAGAGATTCTCACTACCCCTCAAAATCTCACCCACACCATGTTGGAGGTCAAACAGGCACTGGCAAGCATCAACAACTTCATGGTGATGTTGGGAATGGTCAAAACCATCAAGACCCACCCCTAATTCACCATGAAGTTGCTTGAAATGGTATGCAAAATCAAGTGATAGGAGAAACAAGCCATGGCCAACATCTGGCCTATGAAGCACAAAATCACACACCTAGAGGATTGAACCACGGTCCATTGGTGGTTAGAGGAGTTTCCAGCATGATGAATAGTGTTTTGGCAGTGATGGGTGTTCAAGCAAGGCCCACAAGAATTTCTCTACAAAATGGTGTTCCACCGATGCCTAATTTTGTTTTAATGATTGTAAATTCTACCCATGTACCGAGCGGGTCTTATTTGGCTCCAACAACGACTTTCCAAGCCCAACTAGGGCTGCACACGAGTTGGGCTGAGCCAAGTTTTAGTATGTTTGGGCTTATTTATTAAGATTTTAACGAGTTCGAGCTCAAGCTCGAGCTTAATAAAAATTTAACGAATCGAGCTCGAGCCGAGTTGGCTTAGGCTTGACTTGAGCTCGAGCCTATTCACGAGCCTTAATGAGCTAAAAAATTTTAAATTCATACTTGCGTATGAGACTAAAATTACAATTAAAATTTTGATTATACAATTATATATATAATATATATAGACACACTAAAAAAAAGTCAATATTTACCAAAATAATAATATCTACCATCACTATTATATAAATGTACGATATATAGTTAACTATTATTTACATTTATATTTGTTAAATATATAAATAATGTATTTATCTTATTTTTTATACATATTTTTACATTATTTAATATATAAATAATAAATGTTAAATGAGCCAGCTAATGAGGCGGGCTTTAGTGTGTTTGGGCTTGTTTATTAAAAATTTAACAAGCTCAAGCTTGAGCTTGAACGCAAAAAAATTTAACCAACCGCGTTTGAACAAGTTCTTACCGAGCTGAGCTCGAGCCTGTTCATGAACGACTCTGTTCATTTGCAGTCCTAAGTCTAACCTAGCGTATCCATGGCGTGTAATGGAGTTTATGGAACTTAATTCAATGCTCTATCACTAAATGTCATATCCATAGCTGCCAACGGTAATATCACCACATTTCTTCACCGATGATGAATTCTCTACACCCAAATGATCAAGTTACTCCGGGCTCGATCTATGGGTCTATAGGTCAAGTGCCTAGGGTACACCTTTAAGTTCTCTTTGTCAACAATTTCTCACCCTTGTAGATGTGCAAGCCATGTTTGATCTAGAATAGAGCAAGAGAATTCTACTTTCTTTGCTCGACTCGGACATCAAACCTCCATACTTGGTCGAAGTGTTGAATTACCCATACATGGAGGGGTACACTGTACTGCCCTGAAATAACTAGCAATAAAACCATCTCATGATAATAATGAAATAAAGATACAATACAAAATATAATGCCCTTCCATTTCATATGATCTCGAATTTACAAAAGATAACACTTGCAATTATACATTCATGAGTCATAACCTTGAATCTATAGCATGTGTTATAGACAAAAGATATGAAATCTAAGCTAAACAAGTAATTAAATGCCTTAAAGGCTATAACTTTCCAAGACGATGCTTGGTTATAACAAAAGTAAGTCCAAGCTCAATACAGTTAAAGTCCTAGGCTTGTACATCAAGAAACACAACAAATAAACAAAAATAAGCCTTCAACTCCAAGTTCCACCTAATCTATGTTCTTGGTGAAGGTCTATCATCGACACCTGAAAATGGTTTTCCGACGTAGGGTGAGCCAAAACCCAGTAGAAATACTCTAACACGGTTTATGAATCTTAATAGAGATATAAGGTGAATGCATATGCAATGCTCGTGTAGAAAACATTATATATCTCCTTTCAAAACCATGCAATGCCAAGTCTGTATCACAACTTAAGAAATCATTTCCTTTATAATAGAAAATAGGATTGTGAATACAACTTTGGGAATCCCTAGGTACGTGTTTGCAAGTAGGCTATACAAGCACTGCTAATTTGTTATTTTTAGTAGTATTAATCGGAAGGCTTAACACCTAACCATGCATGTTTTTGGACTTTCACCACGGACACACAAGCCAATATAATATTGTAACCACACCCCTTACCCAGATTCACCAAGGTATTTATCCATTTTTCTCAAACAATAAACACTTTCAATGTGTTAAATATGCAACAATGTCCAATGCAAATGGATGAGAAAATAGTTTCAATTCTCCTAGTTCTCATGCAATTTCTATAGCAATCATAACTATCCTCCACCGATAGCCCAAAACGGATATCTCTAAATAGATAAATAAATTTCCAATAAGGTTATACTTTCAAAAAATTCAAGATAGGAGTGATAATACATATCCAACTCCGCAATCCTCATCAACATTAATCCAATTTCACAAATCCAACATCAATTTCATTTATCTATACAAAATCAACATTCAATAAATTTAGGGCAAATTCTTTTTTTCTTTATAAACCAATCCCAAGGATAAAAGTCCATCTTTTTGTCATAACTCCACAATAAATACATTTCCTCAATCATTTCAAATAATTCATTTGAAAACCCCTCTTTCTTTATTTCAATCCAAAACCTAAAAACCTTAGGTTTGTCCAAAAATATCCAAATCACAGTGTTGTTTCAAAAACACAAATAACTAAGTTAAAAATTATAAGAAAGTGCAAAAATATCCCTACCTCAAGCGTAGAAGACAAGAGAGAGAAAGGAGAAACCACAACGAGGCTGAAATCCAACTTTGTTCCGATTAGAACGAAACTCTAGGTGAGCTCTACCTTTTTTATCAAAGGGATTACGGTAAAAAAATCAACGGATCTAGGTGTATTTGTAGAGAGAATGTGAGTTCAGAAGAGAGGGTCTCAACTTAGGGTTTTGAAATGTTTAGAGAGAGAGAAAGAGAGGGATGAAAAAGTGAGTAAAAAAGGTGACTTTATGGACTGATATATGCGCAGACCGCTCGGGCACTCAAACTGCTCGCTTGAGGGAAGAATACCAAATCTCAGAAGTTTTACAAACAGAGGACCATCGCTAGAGCACTAGAAATACCGCTCGAGCGAAGAATGCTATGTTTTAGTATCTTTGGAGACCTATAAAAGTACTAGAAATTCACAAAGATCGCTCGAGCGCAGGAATCACCGCTCGAGCAAAAAGGCAGAATTTTGGGCAACAACAGTTTTGCAAAATAAGCTTCTAACCTGTTCCAAATGCAACCGAGACACTCCAATAACCAAACTCAATGCGGAATAAGGAGAAACAAAACATGAACAACCATATAAGTTAATGAAACCCAGATCTAGAACATCAAATGGGTCGGGTCTAAACCCGAATCGCTATATACACTGTTTTGAAGTTCACCAAATTTGACAAAAAACAAGGAAAATGATCGGGAACATGTTGTTCGATTCATCAGGACTTTGGCATTCATGGTTTAAATCACGTTCTCCGGCTAAGAGAATTCTCTAAAATTTTCATCGATCGAGTGTGTAGTTGGTATGTTAACTTGGCCCCAAATTCTATACAAATTTGGGAGGAGATGGTCAACAAATTGCATGCTAAATTCTTTCAAGTAATTGAGAAGGTCATCACTATCACTCTTTATAATGAAAAACAACGAGAGGGTGAAGATATTTTCAAATATATGAAGAGGTTCCAAAACAAGGCGGTGGACTATCACGAAACCATATGGGAAAGCTACTTGGTTCAAATCAATGTTGAAGGGGCATGGAATAGGTACAAGATGTTTCTTCTAAGTCACAAGCTACCCACCTTCTCGGCACTAATTGAAGCAGCTCAGAACATTAACATACCCCAGTCTCAAGAGATCAGGTTTGAGACTAGTTATAAAACTAGCTTCAAGTGAACTCGAGGACCTTCTGTCAATGCAGCTTCCGCGTCCTCTACCAGAAATTTGTAGGGAGAGGGATTTAGAGGTCAGAAGAGGAAGAGCTACGAAAATGACACTCTGTTTCCATGTGGTATTGAGGATGTGAAGGCCTTAATCAAAGAATGAGTAGCATACAAGGAATTAAAGTTGCCTCATATCGAAGAGCTTTTGCCAAAGAAGGATCAAGGGTCCTAATTATTTTGTTTCCACTAATCACTAAGGCATCCTACAGAAAAGTGTTAGAAATTAAGAAGATCTTTAGAAAGAAAGTTGAAGTAGATGAGCTAAGGTTCAAAGAACAAGGGCCCCATGATATCTTAGAAAGTGTAGCTATGATGGCGTATGACGGGCCAATGATTGAAACAACTGAAAACTCAGAAGATGATGAGCATTTCCTCGAAGACGCCCTCAAGCTAGAAGGCGAAGAAGCTTTTTCTGGTGAATCCTTTGATCGAGAAGGAGAAGTTGGTTACAAAGCACCCTTCAATCCAAAAAGAAAGCATCATGTTCGTATGCCATCCTACTTTAATAAGATTGAGGAGCTGGTTAACTATGAACCGTTGGGGGTAGAGAAATATCCGAATCACTATGAAAAGACTCTCAAGGATAACATCAAGTTCAAATAGTGCTTCAATCAACTTGGGCATTCTGAGGAAGCAAGAACTGAAATTACCAAGTCCATTATCAACATTGTTGAGGCACACCATGAGGGGGGTATGACAATTGAAGGATCTATTTCGAGGAAAGCAAGGGGACATGCTAGTGCTATAATCTTTTTTGAGGCAAATAAAAAATACCCTTTTTCACACAACCGACCACACTATGTGACCGCTTACATCAATGAGGTTGCGTTCAAGAGGGCTTTCCTAGATAACAGAGCTTCCATTATTATCATGGCTCGGCCAACTCTAGAGAAGGCCAGGATTTTCGAAGACCACATCGTGAAACAACCAATAGTCATCACAGGTTTCAGAGAAGAAAAGAGAGTTACTCTGGGGTATGTGGCAATTGATCTGGCTGTAGGGGTGAGTCTCAGCAACCAGATTTTATATCATTGACTCCGAGACAAATTACCACATTATCTTGGAGGGGACTTGGACGCACAAGTATGGTGCGGTGCCTTCAAGTTATCATCAATGTGACAAAGCCAAATGGGGAAATGAGACAATGACTATAGAGGTTTTAGAAAGACCCTTTGATGCGTTTGAACCTTATTACTCAGATGCCAAACTAAAAGTTGAGTCAAACAAACGGCCATTGTCCTAACATTCCTCCTTGCCTAAAAGCCCTCCTGTCCCTTGGAAGGTGATGAAGGTCCAAAAAAGAGGCAAGATGGTGTACTGCTTATGAAGGTGCGGGGGTCAGTTTCTCCCATAGTTGTCCCCGAGTTGAAGGAAGAACCTCCCGATGAGGACATAGTGATAAAGCCTGAAACGGCTCTAGAAATGTATGCAAGATGGACCGAAGCCACAACTCGAGTGACTGGTGGGGCAAAGGTCGATATCCTATAGAAGAAACCTATTCATGATATTTACACTTGTTATCTATGATATCTACAGTTTTTATTTTATTACTTGTCCAAGAAGTTTTATATTTCTTATGTTATTAAGAAGTTTATTTCCCCTATAATTGTGTAATTGTGTATCTCCATTATATTATATTGTTTGAGATAGTTTTCATTTTCTTTGTCACCCCTCAAAGAAGAAAGAGAAGTAGTAGACCCGGTTTCCCGTCAGAAGGGATCTTACTTGCCAAAGTAAGGTGTGTGCTTCGACTTAGACTTCTAAGGGAAAGCCCTTACTTCCATTAGTGGAAGTTTGGTAGACTCGATTGCCTGCTAAAAGGGATCTTTCTTGCCAAAGTTCTAAAGAAAATAATAGTCCTAAAATAGAATAAAAATCTGAATTGCATTGCAATATAAGTCTCACAAGTAACCAGGACATCATAGTCATTATAGTAACGACTCAAATAAGGCTGAAATAAAATTACATTATACTAAGAAGTACAAAATGCTACATATCCCACACATAACTTGCTTGATTGCTAGCTATTTTTTATTTTTAATTTTAATTGAGATTGCTAGTTAAATCATAAATAATTTTAAAATGAAAAATAAGGATAAAAACAAATAATAAAATATGGAAACTGAATATAGTATATAATCATTAATAAAAAAATAAAATAAAAGGTACATTCTAGCTTAAAATGTTGATCTATTGATGAATTATTGATTTTAGGGGATATTTTTATTTTAATTTTTTATTATGCATTGCCTAGTAAATCTTTTAAACTCAATAAAAATGATATTTTAAATATTTATGTACACTTACATTGAGTTAATAGCTAAAATTCTTTTGTTTAATCGATTTTACTTAACAATAATAGGTAAATTGTTTAAATTGGAAACAAATCAAAAGTCTAGGATTTGAATTAATAAAATAAAAAATTTAAGGTTTATTTTGTTATCAAGGTCAAACTCTATAGTTTTTTTTTTTTTTTTTTTTTTTTTTTTTTTTTTTTTGTTGTTGTTGTTGTTGGTGTTGTTATTGTAATTATCTCTAAATAAAAAGAAAATGGTGAGTTAGTGCATGAGCTTCTTATCATGAAAACTTAATCAAAATTTTACTATGCTACGTTATTATGTTATGCGTTTCATACATATAACATGAGTGTAAATTTAAAGTTATTATGTTATGAGTTCCATACATATATTAATCCTGTCCATATATTTCAATTTGGAAAATTTCTATCTACCTACAAAATTCTAATTGTTGTATTGTATGGCTATGTATAAAATAAATTTGAAATAGACATTAATGTTTTTAGGTAAAATTTTAAATAAAAATTCTAAATACATAATATTACTGTGCTAATTTTAAGTAAAATTCTCATTGATCTACTACTATTATAAAAGTATGAAGGATTGTCATATTTTCTACATTTTACGTATCCTGAAAATATCCTCCCAAACTTATAAACATTACACAACAACGTACATCTATCTAACAAACAAACACCTTCTGGAATTCAAACACTTTCAAATATCATAATATGCTCTTTTTTTTTTATAAATAATTTTACTATTGTGACCTCTTCAAAATTTGTCTCCTCCACTACTTTCTTATGAACAGTGAGCATTCAAACATCACACTTTTAAATATTATAATATGATTATTCTTTTAATAACTCTGCTACTATAGCATGTTCAATAGTTATTTTCTCCATTTCTTTCTCATGAACGCTAAGTGAGAAATTTTGTAGATTCAAATCAAGAAAAATTATGAAAATAAATATTTTTACAATTGATCTAGTTTGAATGAGTGGTAATGATTCAAAGTGATCTTGTAGGCAAACTAACAGCCCTTAGATTGTTTTTTTTTTTTTTTTTCAAACGGGTATTGTCATGTTTTCTACTTTTAGAGTATCTCGAAAATACCCTCCAAAACTTATTAAACATCACACAACAACCTATATTTATCGAACAACCAAACACCTTTTAGAATTTAAACACCTTCAAATAGCAAAGACTTTCAAATATCATAATTTGATTATTTTTTCGGTCAATTACACTTTGCACCCTTGCACTTTGCACCAAATCTCATTTTGGCCCCCTATACATGAAATCAGGACAATCGACCCTCTACACTTTTGGTCAAATCCCACTTTGGTCCCTACATGTGAAATTGTAACAGTCAACTCCCTGCACTCTTGGTCAAATCTCAATGTGATCCCTACACAAGTGTCAATGTCCAATTTTTGTTACTCAATTGTTTAAATTTTTAACATAATCTAGTCATGTGATAAGAATGTGACTATGACATGAGAGTAAGAACAAAAAATCATCTATATTTTCCACCAGGTGAATTACACTTCGCACACCTATATTTTGCACAAAATCTAAATTTGACGCCTATATATGAAATCATGACAACCAACACCCTATACTTTTGATCAAATCCCACTTTAATCCCTGCACATAAAATTATGACCATCAACCCCTATACTTTTGGTTAAGTTTCACCTTGGTCTATGTACAAGTGTCAATGTCCCCTTTTCTATTACTCAATTATTTAAATCTTTAACTTAATCTTTACAATAATTACAAAAAGAAGCCCTTAGCTCCAAGTCTTCCCAAGCTATGGCCTTGGTGGAGGCATATCATTAGCACTTGAGAGTTGTTTCCCACATAGGATGAGCCAAAGCCCAGTAGAAAATACTCTAACACAATATATGAATGTTAATAAAAATATAAGGTGAATGCATATGCAATGCAAGTGCAAAAGCATTTTATATCTCTTTCCAAAACCATGCAATGCCAAGTTATATCTGAATTCATGAAAACAATTCCTTTATAATAGAAAACAGGGCGGTGATTACAAGCACTGGAAATCTCTAGATGCGTGTTTGCCAATAGGCTATACAAGCACTACCAAAGCTATTTTACTGGTACTAACCGGAAGGATCAACACCTAACTGTGCGGGTTTATATTTTCACTACGAACACACATGCCAACTTAATTACTACAACCACATCCTTACTTAGATTCACCAAGATATTCACCAATTTTTCTCAAAATAATACATTTTCAATATTTAGGTATACAACAATGCATCAATGCAATATGGATGAGAAATTAGTTTCGATTCACCTAATCCTCATGCAATTTCTACAACAATCATAGCTATCCTCCACCAACAGCCCAAAACAAATATCTCTATTCAAAATAGATAACATTTCGATAAAATACAATTTCATAAATTCCATAATAGGAGTGATAATACATATCTAACTCTACTAGCATCATCAACATAATCATTGTTCCATTCTCATAAAATCCAACATAATTTCCATTTCCTTTTTTTTTTACAAAACATATAAAAAGCCATCATTTTATCATAACTCAATCACATTTCCAACCCCCACAAACATTTCCAAGAACTCATTTGAAAATCCCTCTTTTTGATATCAAAACCAAACCCTAGATTTTATCTAAGACTTCCAAATCACTAGACTCTTTTTAAAAAGGCAAATAGCTAAGTTAAAAACCATACTAAAGGTTGAGAAATCCCTACCTCAAAGCTAGAAGGCAAAAGAGAGAGAGAGAGAGAGTGAAGAAACTTTGACGGAGCCGAAAATCAACTTTGCTTTGATTATAATGAAGCCCTCGACGAACGCTATCTTTTTTTATCCAAAGGGTAATGATAAAGAAATCAACAAATGATGGTGTTTATGAGGCTTGTAGATGAATTCTAGAGAGAGAGAGAGAGAGAGAAAGTCTAGACTTAGAGTTTTAAAATGTTTAGAGAGAGAGAGAGAGAGAGATGAAAGAGTGATCCAAAAAGTGACATTTACGGATTGATATACATACAAACCGCTCGAGCGACTAGACACAATAAGTGAGACTGTTTGAGGAGACAAAGTGACTGCTTGAGCGCACAATGATACCCTTCTAGAAGTTTTGTAGACAGAGGGCAACTGCTTGAGCTCAAGAAAGACCACTCGAGCTAAGGTTGCTCGAGCGCAGGAAACATCGCTCGAGCGAAAAATATCACAGTTTTAGTATCTTGCAGACCTGCAAAAATACTATAAGGCCTGAAAGACCGCTCGAGCGCAAGAAATTTGCTCGCGCGAACAAGCCAAAATCTAGACAGAAACTCTTTTGAAAATGACTCCCAATCTGTTCCAAACGCAACGACGATACTCCAACAACCATGCTCAACAAGAAATAAGATGAATAAAGACATAAACAACCGTTAGAAAGAAAGAATCCCGGATCTAAAACAATAAATGGGTCAGGTCTAAACCAGAATTGTTATAACCTCTCCCCCTTAAGGAATCTCATCCCCGAAATTTACAATCAACTCAACAATAATATTTAAATGAAATATTACAACGATAACCAATTCAACGCATAACCATGACCCATCCATTGATCATTCATTCTCATAATAATGATAAAATATTTACATGTACAACATAACAAGATTTTCATTACAATTTTCAAACGTTAACAAATAGATCTAGATACTTCTCACGGACTTCCGCCTCAAGCTCCCAAGTCACTTCCTCAACCCCATGGTGTCTCCACAACGCCTTGACCAATGGAATAGTCTTGCCTTGCAAGATTTGGCTCCGAGTATCTAAAACTCTAACTGGTCTCTCCTCATATGAGGCGTCTTCATCTACCTCCAACTCAGTCCAATCTAGCACGTGTGAAGGATCTGGCTCATACTTTCGAAGCATATAGATACAGAACATGTCATGAAGCTCAGAAAGTTAGGGCATCAATGCCAAACGAAAAGCAATCTCCCCCATGTGCTTTATGATCTCAAAAGGCCTAATAAATCTAGGAGACAATTTCCTACTCTTCCCAAACCTCATAAGACCCCGGCTTGGTGATATTTTCAAAAAGACACGATCTCTTACCTCAAATGATAATGGTCTTCTCATACGATCAGCATAGCTTTACTTGCAGCTTTGAGTCAGAGTACACGTTCAAGCCCTTCTTTATCTTCCCACTAGATAATTTTCTCTCAGATAGTCTCAACTTCGTGATCATCTCATTGTGCTTCTTTGACTCGGTTCACAATTGTAGGTTGTGCAACTATAGTAAACAAAGTACCTGACTCAACGGACTCACCAAGATGCAAGTCAAACTATTCAATAACACTCAATATTTCCTGTTCTCGGATGGCAATACTAGTTACACTACTAACGGATTTTCTACTCAAGGCGTCTGCCGCCACATTGGCTTTCTTCGGATGATAATGTAACTCAAAATCATAATCTTTCATAAACTCCATCCACCTCCTCTGCCTCAGATTCAAATCCTTTAGTTACTTCTAGCTTTTATGATAGAAAAATACCTCAAATCTCTCTCCCCATACAAGTAGTGCCTCAAAATCTTCAAGGCAAAGATCACTGCTACTAACTCTAGATCGTGAGCAGGGTAGTTTCTCTTATGTATTTTCAACTACCGTGAGCTATAAGCTACTACCTTGCCCTCTTACATCAAGACATAATCCAAATCTTCCCGAGACGCATCACAATACACTGAGTAGCCCAAACCCCTCTCTGGAATAATAAATACTAGGGCAGTGGTAAGTCTAACCTTAAGCTCTTGAAAAGACTTCTCACAAGTCTCACTCTGCACAAATTTGATCCCCTTCCTCGTCAGTTTAGTCAAAGGTGAGGCCAATCTAAAAAAATCTTTCACAAAACAGTAGTAATACCCAACTAACCCTAAAGAACTCTGGATCTCAAAGGCATTCTTAGATTGTTCCCAATCTTACACTGCTTCAATCTTTGAAGAATCTACAGTCACCCATTTTCTGGATACCACGCGGTCTAAGAACTTTACCTCCTTTAGCCAAAACTCACACTTTTTGAACTTAGCATATAATTAGTGGGCTCTAAGTAACTCAAGCACAACCCATAAGTGTTTCTTGTGTTCCTTCTCATAGGGTGAGTAGATCAAGATGTCGTCAACAAAGATGACCACGAACCGGTCCAAGAACTCACGGAAGATCTGATTCATTAAATCCATAAACAAGGCCAATGTGTTTGTTAGTCCAAAAGGCATCACTTACAATTCATAATGGTCATACCGCGTACAGAATGCCGTCTTCTAGATATCTTCTTTCTTCACCTATTTTATTGCTAATTCCAATAAATCTTTTAGACCTAAAATAGTTATCCAAATAGTGGTTCTTAGATTTCATCAAGCCATGATAGGTCAACGATGATCAATGAAGACCACTAAGGCATGATCAGTGGTTCAAAAGAAAATTTTTCTTACTTAGTCATTATGAACCAGGAGTTTATACGGTTGTTGCCACCTACGGTTGGTAGTCCTCTATTTTAGACATGATTGACATCGATGACGTAATTTATATGCTCAAATGTACGATCCTTAAGGGTTATTCAAGGAGAATTCTTAGTTTTTTTTTTTTCTCGATGACTTACATAAGGAATATCCTAGAATGATACTAGATGCGAAATTGCAAACTGTAGACGTCCCCGAACGCCCCGGGAGGACGAGTCCCATTCTGTTCGTTTTGGGCTCACTCCAGTTCAGACTCTCAAATTGTCACGGTTCTTAATCTGAACCAAAGAGTCCAAATCCGGCAAATCGTTTTGAGAAACAAATTTTTGAAAAGAAGTGTCAAACATGGACTGCTTTTCCAGATACAGAGTCGCCACCTAAATATTTTTTATGGGGGAATTTAGGAAACCCTGACTCGGTGCCAAAGGCCACGTGTCCGTCATGACCAAAGTTGCCTCGGCTCGGGAGCTTGGGTACGATTGGGGAAGGTCAGCTATGAGCACCCCCTCTTGCCCGATCCGAAGATCGGCCTCTACTAACCGTGATATCCGTTCTTGAAAACGTTACGTGTTCTTATTCCAGTTAATTAGCTAGAATTACTATGTGATGCGCACAACACAAAAATATAGACTAGATCGCCTAATTTGGAACGAAGCATTGCATATCCGTTTGTTTGAAAAACAGTTTGAAATTTGCTACTTGCAAGTAGGCTAAAGCACGGATTTCAATGAGTTGTTCCAACTCAAACAACCCAACCTTCACCCACAGGCATTCAAGCAGTTTATATTACATAAGCATCTAGCCACATGGTAAGCATGTTGTCATATTGACATTCACACTCATGCGAGATGCTAAAGCATAAAAATACTTATAATGTACTCTGAGCCAAGACAAGAACACGTTAGCAATCAATGCATGATCCAAGTCCATGTTAAGTGGCTAATGCAACGCATACATGATGCAATCTAGAATAGGCTCAGCTAATCTAAGGATGACATGTGAAAATGCACAGATAGCATGTATTCAAGTTAGATTTGAAATACTTTATGCAGTTAGCATGAAGCGCCGAGCATGGTGCATGCAAGACTAATGAATGATGCACGCATGCATAGCATAAGGTATGCTAAAGTAAACATGTCCTAATACTAACCATCAAAAATATGTAAGTAAAAGGGAGAAAGAAGTGGGGGTTGGAAGACATGCACACACGCACCCACACTTATTACAAATTTGCCCTCGCTCAGAGGGACCGAAAGAATAATACAAGTTAATTAACCTACAAGCTAATTAAATATTACAGACCAATTAATTAATTAACAAATTAACTAATCTAATGAAAGCAGTAAACAGCCTCGGGAAGAGGGCCCAATGCAATGCGCGCTCGGCTCCGCTCGGAAAGTCACTGCCATGCACAAGTTGCCTCTACTTTGACTGTTATCCTTCTCTGAAGACTGCACAAATCTCAGGGTTGCTTCCCTGAATGCTGTGGAACACCACCGGCTGAGGGAATTGGTCACCGGCCATGGAGAGTGGTCACCGACCACAAATTAATCCATCGGCCAACAATGGATGGCCGGTCGGCACTTAAGATGGCCGGCTAGCCAAAACTTCCTGCAAAAAATTGGTTTGATAGCAGCAGAGGACAGAACTTGGCATGGCAATGCATTTCACGCAATATATGCACCAACTACATTCCTTATCATATTTATGACTCAAAGGAGGATGGGCCTCGATTCTCGGACCACCAATCACGTATTTCCATGCATGATGGCCCAAAGAATCAAGTGTGCATGTTGATATGGAATGCAATGCACATAATGAAGCAAATTGAACTCAACCTCTATCACAAACAATTCAAGAGGCGAAGCATGCATGCCAATACAATGCAATCCAAAGCATGTTGACTAGTATGCAACATGGACAATGCTAAGAAGCATACAAGGCATACAATGGTCATGCCAGACATAGGGCATGAGACAATGCAACTAACAAGTATGCAAGGCACAATGTGGGTGTTCGAGCATGCAAGCAAGCATGTGACTTCATTCAATCATGGAACTCCAATCATGCAACAACACACAAATATGCAACAACATACAAGGTGGACATACAACAACATGCAAAGGGGTGGGCTTAAACTAACATGGGTAGCTTGCAAGCTTGCCAAAATCAGTGGCCAATACTATGGAAGTGAGGTCCAACACACACACACGCATGCATGCAAATATGGTCCAACACTTAAGCATATGAAGACAACTTGTAAGCACAAAAACATGGACTAATGACATGCAACATAAGCTCTGAAAATCATGCTAAAATGGTGCCAAACCAAGCCAACAAGACAAGCATAAGCATGCAATTAGAGGTCCAAAACTCAAGGCAAGCTAAGGAGGTATTGAACTACCCTTAGCAAAACCAAACATGGAATGAATTAAATGACCAAAAATGGAGTTTTAGCATATTAAAACAAAGCCTAAAGACCACTTAGATGGCATCTAAATGACTTAAATTCAAGGGCATGCACAATGACCAAACATGGAGCATAAGGCACAACCTCATAAGGCATCAAAGAGGCATCAAAGGCAAGCATGCAAGCATGTCATGAGGACTAAAATGATGCTATAAGTGGTGTCAAACCATTGAAATAAATCAAACAATGCATGCTTAACACTTCACACATTTAAAGCCTACAAGCTAAACAATGTAAAGGGACTATGCAATGCATGCCATGGTCGACCAAAACAAATAAAGGCAGACCTTAAGCATGGGAAAACAAGTACAAAAGCATCACAAAGCAGGGCCTAAAACATGCTTGAACAAGGATCAAAGCCTAGATGCATGTTAAGGCTAAATGATGGCATTACAAGACATGTATGCAAAGCATGCAAGGTGTGTCCAAACCAACTCAACACAATGCTATTTCATGGAAAAATAAGCATAAATATCCGTCAAGGCATGGTCAACACACACTTAAACTAGATGCTCCCTCAAGAGGCAAAAATAGCCCTTTTCAAGGACAACAAGGAGAGGGGGTGGCCCTCTCCTTCCTAAGACCTCAAGGCACCATCCTCACCTCTGAAATCCCTCAAGATTTTAGTGGTGAGGAGGCCCAAACACAATGGTCCCGAAGCTCAACCAAAATGGCACAAAACAAAGGCCAAACAAGCCTTAAGAGGGGTCAAACAACCCCAAATCTTAAAACACCCTTAACAAACTATTTAGAGCAGACAAAAACAAGACTTTTATATGCTATATGCTAAGCTCAAAAATAGATGTAAGATAGGCTAAAAAGCTTTGCAAAAATGGGGTAAAAAGGGACAAAAGTCTTACCCTTGTAGACCCTCTTCACAAACAATGTTCCAGCAGCTCTTTGGGTTCCAAACTAGTCCAAAAGCTTCAAGGAAAGACCTCTAGTACCTCAGCAACTAAGAAAAGGTGTGATGGTGGGTGTTTGTGCAGAAAAATGAGACTAAACACACACTAAACACACACTAAACACAAGAGAGAGAGATATAGAGATAGATGATATATTTAAACCCTAACCCTAAATCTCAAGTTCTGAAAATGTTGTCTAAGTTGTCTAACCTCTCAACAGGAGAGAAGAGGTTCTCTTTTATAGACAATTATTCTTGTAAAGCTTCCAAAGGAAGCTAACAAGAAGGTAATCCCTCCATACACGTGTATGGAGGGGGTGATAGTGTATGCCAGCTGCACAAAAATATCTACAAAAGCAGAGGCACAGTAGTCGGCCGGCCAAAAATGCAATTGACCAAAAAAAGATAGCCGGCCGGCCAAGAATTTGGCCGGTGGCAACAAAACACAGTTGGTGGCCTCAAGCCATGGCCGGTGGAGTGTGGGGATGGCCCACAAGCCATTCCCTGCCCCTCCAAGGAAAAACACAAGTGTTTGGTGCAAAACCAGACACAAAACAGTCGAGTCGAGAGATCTTGAGGCAAGGCGCGTAGCCGAGACCTCCGGGAACTCAAGACGAACACAAACATGGATGATCACCGAGTGTTCAAGATGTGACATCCAAGTCTTGAGGACGGTCAAAAATGGGGTGTCTACACAAACCCATTGCCTTACTTATTGGTAAAACCTAGAGCCTTAGTTATTAAGTGAATCCTCAGACTGTCTCTGGGAGAAATAGATGGCCTATATTCCTTAATCTTTTGTTGAGGGAGCCTGAAGTATGCTATGTGGACGTATTCGGCATGATGAGTGTTATTTTTTATAAATGGTCAACTGAGTAGTTTAGACATTGACCTTGCTCATTAGACAGTGTATAGAATGCACTATTAGTAATGTATAAATTTGCCCCTATAAGATTAAATGCGTTAGTTGGGTGCATCTTGAATGATCGCAAATTGGTCACAAAAATATAATTAGATAGGTAATTGCGCAAGAGGTAGTGATCTTGAACCACTTCATATGAGACGCACATGGAGGATTCTGTTATATATGCTTATCGCAAGAGGTGCTGATAGGGCTTATGTTTGGAATCTAGAATTGCGCAAATTGTGGTTATGTTTTTTCGATCGATCACTTATTTTTGTGAGATTATGGGATATTGATGCTATTATGGCTTGTGTTATAATGATTAGTAGATGATGATGTCAGCAAGCAAGATTGCCTCACTCACACGAGTAATTGCCCTTAACGGTTGGAAGTGAGCAAAGATGAGACTAGTGGTTTATTTTATTTGGAGCCAAGAGAGGCTTAAATTATCCACTATGTAAGTCGCCTTGGTTGCAACCAAGATGAGGTCGTGTTAAAGACCAAATATGGATGTTTGTACTCATTTTCCATGTTGTGCCTATTATGATTAGCTAGATACGAGATCTCATTTTGCGCTTGGAAGGCAAGCAAATAGAGAATTCGAGTTAGGTTCTAGAAAAAGACTAGACTAAGATCTGTACGGTGTATTGAGTGTGACTTCACCCTTTGGAAGAGTTACTCCACCGTAGCATGTATTCATATTATATGTGCTTGGTGACTGAGTAATGGGTGAGAGAATGGATCCCTATTTCCTCACCGTGTGAGTCTTACGTGTCATTATTGATATGACTCTCACTTACGTACCCTTTTGTGACCTTTGACTATGTCATAAGGCAAGGGGTTGATGTTCTTTTACTTTGGCATGCTGCCTGTGATCATATATGATTCAGCCTTAAGCGATATCACTGGAAAAATAGTCAATCCTAAACTAAATGCCATGAAGGAAAAGGGAAGATCATCTAGTATACACCACTGTTGCATATTTACTGCTAGCAACTCACATCGCTCTGTATGAAAGGCAAATTGAGCGTGAATATATTGCAAGAATTGAGAGGGTTAAACATGTTCTTTTGAGGGATTAAAGATGTTTTTTGGACCGGTGTAATTAGATAGGTCTGGGATATATGAGACACTATTTTTATTTTCGGGTTGATGTCTATGCTAACATTTTTTGAGTTTCTAACATAGAGCTCCTAACATGCAGGTGTTCTCAGCGGTCACACAGTCCATTGGCTAGTATGATCGTGTTTGATGGATAGATTGAGATAAAGGAAGCGCGGTGTCATGCAAGCACAAGTTCGAGTGAGAGATGTTGAAAATTAGATCGAGTTTAGACCCATACCCGATTGGGTCGCCCATGGTGGTATGACCCATGACCTATTGGGAGACCCTTATTAGGAGATATTCATTTTGAATCAACATGTCCTAGGGATAAGTGTATATAACCCACTATCTCATCTCTTAAGGAGATAAAGTTGTGGACTCTTCCACATAATATACGTGTTATATTTGGGAGAGTGAGATTTTAACCGTATGGGTAATCTGTTTTCTCTCTTTCCTAGACTCTCTCTACTTTCTCTCTCCATAGAAACACAAAATAGCCTTTGTACTGTGAAGAGTGTGGGTAGTTCTCTTGTAGTTCTAATCCACTGTTGGGAATTATTTGAAGACATCAATGGAGACACGTGATTCACCCATATGATCTATGGATTCAGTTTAAAGGTATGCCTGAATTCGTTTATTTTCATTGATTATTATTTCTTATTGTAGATGAATGTAAGGGAATAGATCTACACAGATTTGTTGATTACTTTGGTTTTCATTTACACAAATCCAAATCCTTGAGTTTCATATTCAAATTCAAAACTCCTAACATCAAAGTTTTCACAAAAATTTCTCAAAAACACAACTCCAAACATAAGCCAAAACAGATTAATAATAGAAGAAGCATACTAATGAAATCACTCTTAACAGTAGGATTTCTGGAACCTAGCATGAGCATCGCAACAAAGAGAGTACGATCATACCTAACAAGAATATCATTGATCTCATTCTTGGATTGTTCATTGACATACTTTTGGTAGAATGTGAAGAGAGCTTTGGTGATGATGCTTTAGCAACGGAGGGTGGAGATAGGCGGAACTGGAGGTGATGTAGTGGGTGGTGTGGTTAACGGCGGCGACGGCGGATAGTGACGAAGGAGATTGGGATGGTGACAGTTGTGTCGGTGATGAAGAGAGAGAAAGAGAGAGAGAGAGAGAGAGAGAGAGAGAGAGAGAGAGAGAGAGAGATAGAAGAGAAGGCGAAACCGGAGGGAACGTGGTGGGTGATGTGGGCAGTAGCAACAACGGTGGACGATGATAGAGGAGATTTAAATAGTGGTGGTTGTGTCGATGATGAAGAGAGAAGGAGAGAGAAGAAAGGGTTTGAGAGAATAAAGAGAAATAGAGAGAGAGAGAAAGAGAGAACAAATGGTTTGGGTGTTGTACCATATATAGCACACATATATATACATGGATAGTGTGGTCATTTTACCTAAGCTTGTCCTTATCGACAAACTATTTTAATGTATGGACTTTTGACCCAAAAAAAAAAAAAAATCCAAGTTTAGATTTATGGACCAAGTGCTCATAATATTACTATGTAAGTTAGGTGCTTTATTTATTCACCTTTTAATTATGAAGTGGTTTCTATATATATACACATAACAAAAGTGAAACAATTTGATAAATTATATATTTAATAGTAATAAGTCTAATAATGTGGCATGGATTATAATTATTTTATGTTATTTGTTTCGATCTACTTTCAAAATTTTAATACTTAAACATTAATATAAAATTATAGAATAACATGTGAAATGTTTATGCTAATTTTTATTATTTTATCATACATTTAATGCTTACTCATATGGTTTGGCCAATGCAACTATTATAAAAAAAAATAAAATACAAAAAGCTAAAAATTATTATAAAAACTACTAAAAATAAAAACAAAACAAAACAAAACAAAACAAAACAAAACAAAGAAGAAGAAAATTTACCATGTGCAACACGTACTACCCTACTAGTACAACTAAAAAAAAAAAAAAACGAAAGCTCTATTAGTGTTAGGACTTGGGAGATGGACCATCCAGCCCCTCATGGGCCTCCATAAGTTTGGACCCATTTTCTGTTCGTCAAGCTGAGGGCTTACAAGTTGGGTCAAAACCTTTAGGCCCAATACCACCGGCTCAAGCTTATCTCGAAAGGATGGGCCATCTCAGTCATCTCCAACCACTCCGAAGAAAAGTTCACCAACGATGCTATAAAAATCAGGCTCGAAAGTCTTATGTCATGTTTGTTTAAGTAGACTAAATTTGTTCAGGAAAATGTCTCGTACCTCAAATTTTGTGGCTCAAAAGTGGCTCAAATGGCAAAAACGACATTGTTTCGGCCATTTTTATGTTGTTCTGTACTCAAAACGATGTCATTTTGGCCATTTGAGCCACTTTTGAGTCACAAAATTTGAGCTACGTAGCATTGTCGATTTGTTCAAAAATTATTAATTTTTTCAAATTATGTATCATATTTCATGTTTGAATTGATTCAAGATATGCAGATAGATTAATAAAATTTTATCAATTTTACAATTTAACTAGTCAATCCAAATCTCTCAATAATTCTCTATTTTGTATTTTTTCAACTTAGGATTTAACAGTTCCTCTTCATGTCTAGATATGGACTATTAGTTCGAATTTTAATTTTCTTTATATATTTTATCAGATAATTAATCAAATTCCAAAGTGAAGTTGGTTCAATCAAGTGTTGCCTTAAAATTCTACAAATAATAATAATAACAATAAACAAAAGAAGAGTAAATGTGTAGCCTAATTAGCCTAAAAAATGTTTTGAGTTTCTGTCGAATTATCAAAACAATATAAAATAATTGTATTTTTCTATATTTTACGCTTTGTCTCATTCACTAGTGTATTGTTAGGTTGCATAGATGCGCTAAGAAAAAACTATGAATAACTATGTGTGAATTAATATCATAACTGGCAATCCAGTCTACATCATACGGTTTCTAATTCACTAGTATATATTTGAAACTGTATAGTATATGCTCAGTATTGTACCAACTGAGATAAACAAAGCAAAATTTATAAATTTCACCATTGGTAGTTGGTCAAACATAGTTCCGTCATCCATTGCCAATCTACCTACATGCGCCCAACAACACCCCACCCCCCCCCCCACCCAAACACATGAGTCATGTGGGTGCAGGTATGAATACGGATACGGGTACGATATGAGTACGCTGATACGGTAAATTCTTAAAATAATACGGTATGGGTAAGGTTAGGGTATGCCAATTTTTTTTTTTTAAATTTATAGCTAAACATCCAATATATAAATCAAAGTTTCAGTATCAAAATTAAAAAGAAAACAATTTGTCTAAAAAATTATATAATTTTTTTTTGATTGCCTAAAACAGGATACAAAAAAGAACAAAACCATGACCCATAGATAAAAGGTATTGGAAATGAATTACTTGATATTTTCAAAATTGAAAGAAAAATAATAAAGGTTTCAACAAATTCTAGCAGTTGTACACAAAAAAAGAAAAGAAAAAAAAAAAAAACCTGAACTTGCCGTATTCATGCCGTACCCATGGAGTACATGTGCCATAACCACCGCGTACCCAAATATGTTTGACGTACCCGGTACTCGTACCGCGATATCAGTACATGTATCCGCATTCGGTAAGTAGCCAATACTCGTACAATATTATTTTTAGAGTGCCCGTGTTTCATAGTGCATGACAAATACAATAGATTTATTACGATGATATAATATGTCAAGCCTATAGCCCAATGTAAGATATTAAAACTTGTCTGGGAAAAATAGATTCATGAGATGGAAAATCCATACCATCTTACTTGAATTTGAAGATGTTATTTGAACCAATCATAAATTTTAGACGGTTCTATTCTATCACTTATGTTTTTCATTGTTCTATACCACTAAGTATCCAGAGTAAGATATTTTTTTCCTTGATAAATTTCTTAATTTTTTTTTTTAAGTAAATGAACCAATTAAATTAAAAAAGAAGATAAACTAGCGTTTTGTATAAACTGAAATCATGAAATTCTATTTTTTACGGTAACACAGTCTTTTATCTATTTATCGTTTTTTTTCTCATTGATTTCTTTGCTGCACTTTTTTTTTTTTCAAAAGCTCTACTTTCTTGCATTTTCTTCCCAATTTTTACTATGCGAACATATATATGTACTATTATCTAACTCTCATATGCTTATCACGCAGGACAAAGTATATTAATGGAAAGCATAGACGATTTTCCTTTCTTACTCTCATTTCGTAGTCACATTTTTGTCACATGACTAGATTTTATTAAAAATTTAAAAATGAAATTACAAAAGAGGAGTATTGACACTTGAATAAGGATCAAAGTGAGATTTAAATAAAAATGCAGGGATCAAAGTGAGATTTGACCAGAAATACAGGGAGTTGACTGTTATGATTTCATTTGTAGGGACCAAAGTGAGATTTGGTGCAAAGTGTAGGGATGCAAAGTGTAATTTACCCATTTTAATAATTAAAGTGACAATTTTTTTTTTAATATAAATTTCTAAATATTTTGTGAAGACATCACTGATTTGTAATTTTTTTTAAATTTTTTTTAACACCAACATTTCATCTTTTAGGTAAATCTCTGATTAAATTTATGCATAACTAGAATTATCGTTAAAATTTTACCTTCAAAAAGTAAGACACGTTGACATCAACAGGATGATGTCCTTCACTCGGGGTTAAAAAAAAAACACTTGATTTTTATAATGAAATTTACTTAAGAGAATGAAATTGTGATGTAGATTAAAATTTAATACGTTGTGGTGCTTCATATAATTTCAGTTTTGAGTAACTTTTTGGAGTTGTTTTTTTTTTTTAAATTGATTTATTTTCAAGTTTAAAATCTCAACTTGATTGTCACGTTAGGGTTATTGGGGTTCACTATTAGTTTTGTTTCAATAATCTAATTTGTTTTTTTTATAAAGTCTTTTGTGTATAACATTCCTAAAAAAAATTAAGATAATTATATATATATATATATTCATTTTATTACATTTGCTTTAAAAAAAAAAATGAGTAATAAGTTTGTTTTTTTAAAAAATAAATCATCTATAATTTTTAGCCGCACAATAAAAACAAAAAATATTATAATTATCAGATCAAATTAATTTTTTTTTTATGAATAATATTTACGAAAAATCTCTATATCTCTCTCGACTGTCAGCTCTGAATCTCAGCCCTGTAGCCTACGATTGCCACGACCAACACGGCAACCGAACCTCTCACAAACAATGAGGTCTCCAACTCTCTAGCTTCCCAATCTCTAGCACAAAAAACAAGTTCACCGCTGTCGGATGCGACACCTTCGCTCTCATCGAAGGCAGCCTCCGGCACGGCTATATGACAGGCTGCACATCCTTATGTAGCTCGATTGACGATATAATAAACGACGTGTTCAGGTTTGGGTTGTTGTCAGACCTCGATTCCAAGAGGAGTAAGGGACTTTGCTGTTGATGTGGAGAGCTATTTGCAGCATGCTGGGATATGGAATTTTAGTAAATGTAGCTATGCTTTTGTGGTTGAAGAAGAACACTATAGTTTTTCGGCGATCGATCTTGACAATATACAGGGCATCGATTTTTTTCCTGTTGTGCTTTTGATGGGGCTGTTAGAAACACGACATCTGAAGTAGTTGAAAGGAACACGGTCTTATGTATGTCCGGCGCAAGGGTTTGAAAAACGACCGGAATTGTTATATAAATTTATTTTATGTAACGGTTGTGGTAGTTATTATTATTCATTACAATTATCATAGTGATGTAACAAAAATTTATAATCATAATAGTCGCTGTTACGTAAAAACTGTAACAGCCGTTACATTATCGCTACAGCACTGTTATGATTGTTACAACCATTATGCTTTTATTTTTTTTAATTTTTTAATAAATTTTGTATATATTATTATTTTCCGTTTTTATTTTCTAGTTATATATTGTTACAACCTTTATGCTTTTATTTTTTTAATTTTTTAATAATTTTTGTATATATTACTATTTTCCCTTTTTATTTTCTAGTTATATATAACTTAAATATAAATCTTATCTAAATATGTTTTAAATGTCCAATCTTCAAATTCTATAAGATTTCATTACTTTTTTACTTAATTATGTTTGAATATGAACTTATATCTATTTCTCTTATGTTAAATTTATTGAGCAAAATTAAGATTTTGTGTTATGTATTTTTACATTATTATATTGACATTTTGTATTATGAACTTTTGTTTATGAGACTATTATTTTTAATATTAAACGTATTTCATTTTTTTTCTTAAGAAATCAGAAAAGTTATCCATAATTATAATTAGTAAAGGAATTTATTTTAAAAAAAATAAATCTAGCAATAGGAAAATTCTTTATAGCAACTTAAAACTAATATAAAAATTAGTATATATATATATAGGATTATGTTTTAAAAATAAACGAAAATATTAAAAATCATTTTGAACCTCACTAAATATGATTATGAAATAAAAAATGCGTATTGGTATGTTTTCCTAGAGTTATGCAAAGAATTAAAAAATTCTCGGTTCCGATTGCTACCACCATTACACTACGACCGTTACATCTTGCAACCGCATTAGTGTTACTGCTACTGATACGGTAACCACCATCGTTATTTAAAACCTAGGTCCGGGGTATCACTGCAATTGTTTGGAGGGATATGAGGGGAATCCATACATCTTCAATGGCTACCAATGTATTTAGTTTGACATCTATACTATCCATACTATTATATTAAGTGATCCTTTATTTTGGTTTCTTGAAACTTTTGTGATGTGGTATTTACATAATAATAATAAAAAAATATTCTACAATAACTTCCCAGTAAACCACATTCTCTAAATAACTACTTTATAATAACTTATTCTTTTATCTAATAACTTACTTTGCTATCACTACAACAATCTGCACCTTTGGCGACCACTTTTGACTACTAAAACATTTTTAGTCGCCAAAAGTTAGACCTTTGCTAATAAATTTTCCTGCTGGTCGGCAATGATTTAATTTTTTGCTACTAAATTTTGTTAATAGCCATATGTTAGTTATTGGCAACTAAAAAACTATTTAGTCGCTAAAAATATATCAATAAGCGACTAAAAAAGTTTTAGTCAGCATTTGTTTACATTTTAGGCTACTAATTATAGTTTTAGTTGGTGTACACAGCCTTTTGTCGAACAAAATTTTTGTTAGTCGCCAAAAATAGGCTTATTTATTACAACCATCAGTGACTAAAAAACTGTAGTCGTAGATGGGTAGTTATTGCCGACAAAAAGATTTTTAGTAGCCAATATTAAACAAACAACTACAAACTTTTAGTAGCTATTGATTACATTTGCTGACAAATATTTATTTAGTTGCTAAAGGCAGGGAATTTTTTTTAGAGGGAAATATTGGCACCCTTCCCTCTTATTTCTTTCACACAGATCTTTTCTCTGTTCTGTCTCACAAACACACACAAACCAATACACTAAACCAGACGCACACTTACTGACGGTCACCACCTCACCGTCGCACGTCGCCACCGTCGCAAATCACCATGTCCACTGCCGCAAATCTCAGGTTCTTGTCATTCTTTATCTGTCACTCTCGTTCCTCTCCCTCTCTGTCAATCTGGGTGTCTCTCTGTCTCTCTTACTCTCTCGACCCATCTCTCTGTTTCTCTCTCTCTCTCTGTGTTGCCCTATTTTCCCATCTCTCACACTTCATCTAGGGTTTATATGATATTTTTAGTTTAATTTTGCGTTGATTTCGTAAATGGATTTGTGTTTACATCCCATTTTTGATTGCCCTTACGACTTCGACACCATCACTTGCATACCCAATAATGAATGTATATACTTGTTAAGTGCTCGAAAGTCCTTAGCAGAATGCCACAGCTTTGAGCCTCAAAACCCTGCAAACCTTGTGCCTTGTTTTTGCACCAAAATCCTAGCCTTTCAAACCTGAAAAACTTTGGACCTGCAGGCCCATTTTTGTGGGCTACCGGCCATTTCTTTTGGCTGTCGGCCATCCTTGTGCCGTGCCGGCCAATTGTGTGGCCTGTCGGTCACAAATGTATTTTGTAGATATTTTCTACCAGCTGTGCCAACTGTTTGCACAAATGTTTGTATCTACCTACACATGTATGGATGGATGTTTTTGAGGGAGTGTGATGTTTTTCTATAAATATAGGACCTCTCCTTTCATTTTTGAGGGTTAGAAAAATTGGAGAAAATTAATTTTCTCTCTCTACAATTCTCTCTATCTTGTGAAATTTCTTGAGCTTTTGCTTATACACCTTTAACCAAACCTTGCCATCTTTGAGCTAAGGTACTTTTGGGCCTACTTTAACTTGAGAGTGTGTATGTGTTGAATTCTTTCTTAAAAGTGCTCTTCTCTTCAAGAGGTATAAAGCTTAGCTTGTTTCATTGCTTTATTTTCTTTATTTCCTACTATTTTTCTATTGTTTTTGGGTTGTATAAACTTTATATTTTTGGTCTGAAACTTGTGGTTTAAGGCCTTAAAAGGTGGAGGGGTGGTTCACATTTCTTTCTACCTTGCTTCTCTAGGCCTTTACCCTTGTGTTTCCCATCTTTACACTATCCTATTTTGAGCTTTTAAACACTGATTTTCAGAGTTATTTTAGTGGCTAAAAACATATTTTGAGGCCCAAAATTGGAGGGGTTAGCCTCCCCTCCTTGTGTCTTGCTTACTAGTTTAATATGCTCCATGTTTTAGCATATTGTTCTAGCTTTTGTTAACTTAATTCCAGCATATTTTAGGACTATTTTTAGACTGTTTTAGGACTATTTTTAGTGGTTCATTGCATTTGAGCCTTGTATTGCATGCGTGTAGTTTAATTGTCCTCATAGGTTTTGTGGTTTAGGCCTTAGCCATCATCTTATTTGAGTTGATAGCATTTGCTTATGGCTTTCCATACCTATTTTCACCCCTAATCGCTTCTGTAACCTCCCTCCTTTCTTGGCTTTTGCTTTGTTTTGAAAGTTGGATCAAACTAGTTGCTTGTTTAATGCATGAGATTGAGGTCTTATGCTTAATGGTTTAATCCCTTTAGAATTTCATTACCAACGGCATGACACTTTTCTCATGCCTAAAACAACTCTTGGTTTGATGCTTCTTTCCATGAGAGGACTTAAAGCTCATCTTTGAACTTAATGAATCAACGAATGGAAAGGTAATTAGAATGGATTAATAAAGCTTGGACTAAAATGATGTAAGATAATAACTTGGTTTGCGTTCATTCGGACGGTAATTGAACCCTTGAGTCTTGCGTCGTTTTATACTCATCAGTGATGAAAACGGTTCAAGAGTCATTGTCAACCATTTCCCTTGACCATTCATGATAGGGAGGGGGTTTGAAAGTCCTTATTTGAGCATTTATTGAACTTGCACCCTTTGGTTCATAGGCCATCATGTAATGAAATTTCATCCATTGATGGTTTGTGAATCAAGTTTACTACTCCTTCGAGCTGTTTGATGATAAGGAGGGGTAAATTGTGCAAACAACCCTTGAGAATTTCCTGTGCTTGCTCTGTTTTCTTTCTGTTGCAGCAGGAAAAACTAGGAATCAGTGGTCGGCAGACCATCATTTTCGGCTGGCAGGCCATCACTTCTAGCCTACCGGCTGCCTTTGCAAAACCAAGTAGTGTACTTTTCTGGCAAAACAAAGCTGATTCTGAGGTGAAAAACAGTGCAAATGTTCTGTGCAACAGAGGCATCTGGCAGTAGGACAGTGGCCTTTTTCAAGTGGAAATTTGTACATGCATGAGCATTCCTTGTTTCTCGGGGTGGAGTAATTAGAATAGCTAGCTTAACATTTCTTTCGTATCGTATTCATGTAATTAATTAGTTCGTTTTGATTTGTAATTAATTAATTAGTTAGTTCAATTATTTAGTTCTAATTTGTTGTAATATTTAATTAGCTAGTTTAGTTGTTTGTTTCATTTGGCTTGTAATAAGTAGTAATTAGCTGAACTAGTTAGTTTATTCGGACCCTCCTGCATGAGGGCTCAATTGTAATAACATGTATGTCTTTCAGCTTCACGTCTTTCTCCTTTTTATTTATTTGCTTATGATGGTTAGTTTAAAAGCATTATGTTTTGTTTAGCATCTCTCATGCCTTGCATCCACTTGTCTTGCATGCATTGAGTTCGGTTCATCATCTAACTTGCATTGTTAGTTAATACTTCTTCAAATACGTACTTACACCGCATGCTATCAAATTGAATCATATGCCATATTAGTAGCCGAGCCTAGTAATTGCATATCTTATGCGTTGCATTAGTCATATTGCATAGTTAGGATCATGCATTTTTTTTCTAACTTTGTCGTCTTTTTTTGGCTTGGAGTACTAGATGAGCCTTTACTCGCTTTAGCATATTGTATAAGCGTGATTGTTACCATATCCAGCGTGTTCATAATTGCTTAACTGATATAACTATTTGAATGCCTGTGGATGAATGCTAGTCGCTTGACTTGGGATAATTTGATTAATGTCCATTTTAAGCCCACTTTTCCAACTGGCAAATTCACAAAACAATTTTCAAATAAAACATGAAATCAAATGTTCTAATTCTTGCGACTTAGTCTATACTTGTGTGCAACACATAGTAATGTTAGCCTAATAATCGGAACAAGAGCATATAATGTAAATAAGATTCACATCATGATTAGTAGAGGCCGATCTTTGATCGGGCGAGTGGGGGGCTCAATTCATGACCTTCCCATCTCGTACCTAAGTTCCCGAGCCGAGACAACTTTAATGATGACGGATTTGGACTCTTTTTGTGTTTTCATTGTTTCACATTGCACTTGTGAAATCAGACTCCGAACCACAGGTAGAGTCCAAACTGTACGGCTAGTCGTCCTCCGAAAGGAGCGCAAATAGTTGAGCTACAATTTTTGGCGACTCTGCTGGGGATATTAGAAAACTTGACTCGAACTTCATGACGTGAACTTTTATCTACACATAGATGTTTCTTTGCATTTGCATTTGCATTTGCATTGGTGCACTTAAGTCACTGTGTTTGCCGACTATTATTCTTGGACGGTTTGCCAGAGGCTTGCTTAAAAGCTTGCCAAAAGGCTGACCGATTGTGGGCTGTGCCATGTTGGGAACACAACCCTTGGATCTGGACTACCGTTGTATTGTTTGATCCTTTTTTCACTTCTCGGTGTTAGGTGTGAGAGGTATATTAGGTAATCTTGCTAAGGTACCCTTTCGACCATTTGACCTAGTTACATATAGTGACGCTATAATGACTATTCCAACTTAGGATATGATGCTCACCCATGCAGGATTACGTGAAACCATTTATTTGAAATAGTGTAACCTAGATCATGCCAAAAATCTAGGACAGGGTAACCCTACCCCCTCATAAGGGTGTTTTGGTTTTTTTTTCTTGATATGTGCCTTTTCAGTGAAACCGTACAGGATGGTTCATATCAGTATAAGTTTGAGAACAGAGTTCAGTGGGGATTACAGTTCAGCTATGTGTTATGACTGTTGTGAATTGGGACCGAAGTGTTGTCTGAGTTTTTATCTTATTTTCCTTTCTTTCTTTTTGCTAGGTAGTTTACCATCATAGCTTCAGAAAGACCCGATATTTCCCAAGTTGTGTGGACTAGTTTTGGTAGGCTTTGCAAAGCTTAAGACCTTGTTGGTGGTTAGCCCGTGTTAGTCTTGCTTCCGCCAGTCACCCGACGAAGAAGGAACAAACAATCAGTAATATCAGTACAAAGGACTTTGCAAACACCTATCCGTTCTCACTTAATCAATTCACCAGCATCTAGTTCACCTAGACTACCAATGGCACAAAATACAGCACATAATGCAACGAAATTTGCTGTCATGATGACGGCTTTTCAAAGAACCATGGACACTGTAAACTAGAGGATGGCTGCATAGGATGAAATTATCGCCTATCTACGACATACAACTAGGCATCAACATCAACCGTACACCTGATCCCGGCTAATCAGCCAAACCCGGATCTACCCTCACCAGTGGAAAATCTACTAGTCCTGGATCCTCAGGACATGTTTTCCCCGGCTCCAGCTTATCAGCCTCTGGTTCAACCACCTGCAGGAATCTTTCCTTTTGATATCAATGAAATTGATCTAGCCTTAGCTAAGATTGTTAGAGTATAAAAAACAACAAAGAAATCCCAGGACTTCAACTCCATCCCAGGGCTTCAACAAAGATGGGTACACTGAGGCTTTGGTCAGATTACCACAGAAATTTAAGATGCCCCACATCAAGAGATTCGATGGAAATGGGGATCCGATTGTGTATGTTCGGTTGTTTTTAGACGTATTGAGGCCCATGGGTTTGTCTCGGGCACAGAAGCTTTCCTTGTTTGGGAGAACCCTGTCAGATGTGGCGGCCATCTGGTACACTAAATTGGAAGACTCAACAAACTGGAATTGGGAGGAGCTATCTGAGGTGTTTGTCAATCAGTACTCATATAACACCCAAATGGAAGTAACCAACAGTGAGATGGAGGCTACTACCCAGAACCCCAAAGATTCATTCATTGATTTTGTCACTCGGTGGAGAGCCAAAGTAGCCCGAATCACAAATTGGTCTGCCAAAAGAGAACAAGTCCGGCTAGTGGTTCAGAACCTTGAACCACACATGTTGCAGAGAATGATAGTGGCACCATTGTCCACATTTGTTTACTTACATGAGCGGGGGGTCCAAATTGAGAGTGCATTAAAAAAGGGTATCATCTATAGAACAAGCGAACCCCTAAGAAGGCCATTCTCCCTGTAGACAGCGCCCGCGTGGGACCTCGTGCTACAGTTCGGACTCGATTTGTGTCACGGTTCTAAATCTGAACCAAAGAGTCCAAATCTGGCAAATCGTTTTGAGAAACAGATTTTTGAAAAAGTAGTGCCAAACATGGACTGCTTTGCCAGATACAGAGTCGCCACCTAAATATTTTAAAATGGGGGAATTTAGGAAACCCTGACTCGGTGCCGAAGGCCACATGTCCGTCATCACCGGAGTTGTCTCGGCTCGGGAGCTTGGGTACGATTGGGGAAGGTCAGCTATGAGCACCCCCTTTCGCCCGGTCCGAAGACCGGCCTCTACTAACCGTGATATCTGTTTTTGAAAACTTTATGTGTTCTTATTCCATTTATTAGCCTAGAATTACTATGTTATGCGCGCAGCAAACAAGTATAGACTAGATTGCCTAATTTGGAAATAAACATTGCATATCTGTTCGGTTTGAAAATGCTTTGGAATTTGCTACTCGCAAGTAGGCTAAAACACGGATTTCAACGAGTTTTTCCAACTCAAACAACCCAACCTTCACCCACAGGCATTCAAAACAGTTTAACACATAAGCATCTAGCCACATGTTAAGCACGCTGTCATGGCAACATTCACACTCATGCGATATGCTGAAGCAGAAATACTTACATAGTACTCCGTGCCAAAACAAAGAACTTGTTAGCAAACATGCATGATCCAAGTCCATGTGAAGTGCCTAATGCATCGCATACAAAATGTCGCTAAGATAGGCTCGGCTTATCCTAGATATGTCATGTGAAAATGCACAATTATCACGTATTCAGTTTGAAAATTGAAGTATTGATGCAATTAGCATGATGTACCGAGCCTAATGCATGTAATACAAATGCATGGATGCACACATGCATAGCATAAGGTGTGCTAAATTAGACGTGCCCTATTACTAACCATCAAAGCAGGTAAATAAAAGGGAAGAAAGACGTGAGGTTGGAAGACATACACACACTCACGCACACTTATTACAGATTTGCCCTCGCTCGGAGGGACCGAATAAATGTTACAAATTAATTAACTACACAAGCTAATTAATATTACAAATTAACTAATTAACAAATTAACTAATTAATTAAAGCAAAAAAAATGCCTCGGGAAGCGTGCCACCATGCGCAAGCTGCCTCTGTTTTCCTTCCTTTCCTCCTCTGGAGGCTGTCAAAGCCTCAGGACTACATCCTTGGACAGAGGGTATCATCACCGGCTGAATGAAACTTCCACCGGCAGTGTAGTATAGCCATCGGCACAAAATAGGGTCTGTCGGCAGAGAAAAATGTGCCGGTCGGCACATTACACTGCCGGTCGGCAGAGTATTCCTGCAGAACCTGCAACTCACAGCAACAAAGGGCAAAACAAGGCATGGCAGCATATTTCAAGGCATGTATGCATCAACCATGTCTCTTATCATTGTGATGACTCAAAGGGACATGTGCCTCGGTTCTTGGACCACCAATCATGCATTTCCATGCATGGTGGCCCAAAGAACCGAGTATGCATCTTTGATTTCAAATGTATGCACACCAATCAAACAAATAAGGCCCAATTCCTATCACCAATTCAAGGAACAAGACATGCATGCGAAATGCAATGCAACCTAGGCATACAAGCTAGGAATGCAACATGGCATGGCAATCAACTCATGCAAGCATACAAGCATGCATACGGCAATACAAATGAGTGCAAAGATGGACTTAAACATGAATTAGGCGGCTCTAAAAAAAGGCCTAAAACAGTAGCCAATGCGCTAAGAGGTGAGGACTAAATGGCATGCACACACACATGCACATAAGGACCAACACTTAAGCATGAATCAAACAACATTCAAGCACACTTGAAAGGAGGGATCATGGACTAATTAGCATGCAACATGAACCCTAAAATTATGTTTATAAAATGATGCCAAATCAAGTTATAAATCAAGCCAAAACATGCACCGAAAGGCCTAAGCGTTCAAAGCAAATCAATGAGGAATTGAACTACACTAAGCAAGACCAAACAAGGCATGCAAAGAGAGACCAAAATCAGAGGTTTAGCATGTTAAAACAAACCTAAAGGACCCCTTAGATGGCGTCTAAATGGCCCAAATACAAAGGCATATACCATGGCCAAAACATGGAGCATTGCAACACATGCTTTCAAAGCATTAAAGAGGCATGCGAGGCAATCAAACGAGCATGGAAATGGGACTGAAATAGCATGCAAGATGATCCCAATTCATCAAATTCATGCAAAGATGGCATGCTACACATGCACATACTCAAAGCCAACAAGCCTAAATGCAAAGGAGCCATATAAGGCATGCAAAGATCGGCCCAAACGACTATGGACAGATCTAAAACATGGCAAAATAAGCATATAATCTTCACAAATACAAGCCTAAAACATGCTCCAACAAAGGCTAACAACCTAGACATGTTAAGGCACAAATATGGCATTACAAGGCAACTATGCTAAACATGCATAAGGTTCCAAAACCAACTTTAAATCATGTTATATCATGGATATATAAGCATGAAAAACAAACCAAACATGCTCAACACACACTCAAGCATAGGCTTCCTTAGGAAGGCCAAAATGTGCCCTTTTCAAGGACAACAAGGAGAGGGGGTGGCCCTCTCCTTCTTGGGACTTCAAAGCATCATCTTCACCACTGAAATCCCTCAAGATTTCAGTGGTGAAGAGACCTCAACACCAAAATCCCGGAGCTAGCACAAAATGGCTCAAAATGAGGCCTTTTGAGGCCTAAGGGTGGTCAAAAGCCCTCAAACAACAAAACACTCTTAATAAACAATAAAGAGGGCTTAAAAATAGAACTTTTTTATGTTATACAATAATCACAAAAACAGCTCTAAGATAGATGAAAATTCAATGCAAAAAAAGGGGAAAAAAGGGACTAGTTTCTCACCCTTGTAGCCTTCTTCAACAAAGATGCTCCAATGGCCTCCTTGAGCTTGAATCCAAGACCAAAACTTCAAAACACACTCTTTAGAACCTCAGCTCCTAGAGGAAGGTGAAACACTAGGTGTTTGTGTGCAATAGTAAGGCACAAAACACCTAGTGAACAAAATGGAAGAGAAAGAGAGATAGGTGAGTGTATCTAACCCTAACCCTAGAAAACCAGAGCTCTCCTCTGTCTTTTCTCTCTCAAAAATGTCTAAGCCTCTTTTTTTGCCTTAGAGAGAGTCCTCTCTATAAGCCTCTTGTAAAGCTTACCAAACAAGCTTTGCAAGAGGGAGATCCCTCCATACACGTGTATGGAGGGGAGCAAAAGTTATACAGCTGTCCAAAAATATCTGCAAAAGCAGATGAACAGCAATCGGCCGGCAAAAAATGCCATCTTGGCCAAACAAAGTGCCGACCGGCACAAAAAAGTGCTGACCGGCAACAAATAGTGCCGACCGGCAAACTAAATTGCCGGTGGCAGCAAAAACTAGCCGGTGGCATCTAGCCACTGCCGGTGAAGGGTGGGGATGGTCTACAAGCCCCACTCTGCCTCTCAAAGGCAAGATGCAAGTGTTTGGTGCAAAACCAGACACTAAACGGTCGAGTTCGGGGATCCTGAGGCGGGGCGCGCGAGCCGAGACCTCCGGGAACTCCAAACGAACACAAACATGGATAATCACCGAGTGTTCAAACGGTGACGTCCAAGTCTTGAGGACGGTCAAAAATGGGGTGTCTACAGTTGCCCCTCTTTGACAGAACTCGAAAGTCATAACAATGACGGGAGTGAATGTCAAAGCCCAGAGACGACCCATTTTTGACAAGGCCGAAGACTTAGACAAACATGCGATACAAATAAGATATGCGCCCGGAGGCAGGGGCAAAATGCAAGACAATGCACGGAGCCGAGCATAACTTATGATCATGCAAAGAAAGCTGTAACGAAGCAAACATGCAACAGTTTTAAGCTAGCATACCAAACTACACTACAATGCAGAAAGGATGTAAGAGAATTATGGAATTCTCAAAATGTCTCACTCGGGAGATACAATACCTGTCCGGTTCGTCTGGTCGCACCAGCTTCAAATGAACCGTACATACAATATCGTGCCTGCAAAGAAAACAAACTTAACAGGTATAATATTGTTAGCAACATGCATGACAATGCAAATGGATGCAAAACGAAATGCAATATATACAAAACAATGTATAAACAATGCAAATGAAGATGCAATGTAATTGAAACAATGCAAGCTACATGCAAAGCATTTGGATCGTGATCCAATCACGAGCGGTTCGAAACCACACCTATGTCAAATAGATTGATGGAGGTAACAAGTCTGTCTACCATAGAACGGTCAACTGAACTATGAGTATTGTAGACAGACGCAAGAACAAGTATTGGGTGGAATGACACGAGTGGGGAAACAACCCGCTGGAGAAAGGACTACGATCCTAATGCCGGATGCAAAAATTACACTACAATGTAATGGGTGGATATGGCACGCAGGCCAAACCAAATCTTGCCTAGGAAAGGCATGCATACATACAAGCCATGTGTAACACAGAAAAGGTGCCGCAACCCTTAACCAACATATCAGCGTGGAATCGGCGCGATACACATGCAGAACTGTGTTTTAACATGAAAAGTAAGGGCACATACCAGACCAAGCTCAACCTGGAAAGGCGCAAGCCATAGGCGGAAAGTGATGCAATGAATGCATGCAATCTACAATGCAATATTTACAAATATGCAATGGAATGGATACAATGGATATGGCATACAAGCCAAACCAAATCTTGCCTAGGAAAGGCATGCACACATACGAGCCATGTGTAACACAGAAAAGGTGCCGCAACCCTCAACCAACATATCAGCGTGGAATCGGCGCGATACACATGCAGAACTGTGTTTTAACATGAAAAGTAAGGACACATACCAAACCAAGCTCAACCTGGAAAGGCGCAAGCCATAGGCGGAAGGCGATGCAATGAATGCATGCAATCTACAATGCAATATCTACAAATATGCAATGGAATGGATATTTACAACATGCATGACAATGCAGTGCAATGCGACCTTCTGGGGAAAATGCAATGGATGCATGCGAGCTACAATGAAAATGCATGACAATGCACTATGATGCAATGACTATGATTGCAACTTTCCCTATCTTACCAACAGGGTGATATACTAGGTTGGTTCAGTATCCAGAATTGAGGCGTAGACATGCCGCCTCAACCTATGGGGCTTCCATACAGATTTCAAGCCGAGGGTAAACCTCTGGGTATTTAAACCAGACTTTAGTCTCGAAACTCCCGAACCTTTGCGTTCTAGGCATAAGCCGTTCGAACTCTAGTTTCCACCGTCCCAGTTGGTCTTATAGGAACTCATCGCAAGCATAGGCAGGTGGCTTTACCAGACCACCGAAAGTCGTTCGGGCACGACAAACACCAAAGGAATTGCACCTTCAGAGGATTTAAGGTCTCCTAGACCGTGCGTGTTTAAGGTCTCGCCAGACCGTGCGTGTTTAAGGTCTCGCCAGACCGTAAAATACCTGTCCGGTTCGTCTGGTCACTCCGGCCTCAAATGAACCGTACAATACAATATCGTTCCTGAAAAGAAAACAAACTTAACAGGTACAATATTGTTAGCAACATGCATGACAATGCAAGAATGAGGCACGCATGCCGTATGGAATGTAAGTTGATGCAAATGGACTTATATGCCAAATAAAAAAAAAAAACGTGCACATCAATGCACCGGAGGTTTCGCACCTCCCAAGGATTTAAGGTCTCCTAGACCGTACGTGTTTAAGGTCTCGCCAGACCATGCGTGTTTAAGGTCTCGCCAGACCGTGGGTATTAAAGACGCGTGACAATGCGCTGAAGGTTTCGCACCTCCAAAGGATTTAAGGTCTCCTAGACCGTGCGTGTTTAAGGTCTCGCCAGACCTTGCGTGTTTAAGGTCTCGCCAGACCACGGGTATTGCACGACGGCATGATGCGCAAAATAGCGCAATGCGTTAGGCAACGCGAGTGCACAAGACAGTGCGATGGAATGCATGCAAAATGCAATGAGATGCGCAAAACAGCGCGAACAATTTTGAAATGCACAAAACAGTGCGATGCGCAGAACAGCGCGAGGTTTGAAATGCACAAAACAGTGCAATGCGCAGAACAGCGCGAACAATACAATGCACAAAACAGTGCGATGCGCAGAACAGCGCGAGGAAAATACAATGCACTAACAAGTGCAATGCGCAGAACAGCGCGAACAAAATACAATGCACTAACAAGTGCAAGTAAGGTGCGCAAGATAGCGCGAACAAATGCAATGCACTAACAAGTGCAATTAAGGTGCGCAAGATAGCGCGAACAAATGCAATGCACAAAATAGTGCAATTGAGGTGCGCAAGATAGCGCGAACAAATGCAATGCACAAAATAGTGCGATGCCAAGTGTGACGTGCATGCCACACGGAGTGTAAATGGGCTTAAATGCGCAACAACGCACGTATTCCGGAATGCATGACAATGCATGGAATGGAAATGCAATGATGCATGAGAGATGTGCACGACAATGCAAAGGGGTGCGTGTTGCAACGCATATAACACGTGCATAACAATGCAAATGTGTGACGCGTGACAGCGCGATGTAATGCACCGAAGTAGTGTGATGAATTTGTGCAACACACATGGGGCAACTTTTGAATTCAAAAAGGATACGAAAAGGATACACCTTGCACGAATTTGAGCGCCACGCACTGGAGACACGGTCTGCGGTCAAAACGGAGGCCGGTTGAGTGTCGGAGATGCACTTTCTTGCACTTTCTTCAGCTATGAAGACCCAAAACAACTCAAATGGCCTAAACAAGGCTGTGGGAACCCCACCGGCCGAAAGGGGAGGCCACCGGCTGGCCATCGGCACAAAAACAATTCTATCGGCACAAAAAAGTGCCGGCCGGCACAAAAGATTGCCGACCGGCAAACAGTTGCTGAATCGGGGCAGTTCTGTCTTTTCACTTCGGGCATTATAAAATAGGGCTTGAAAACCCTATTCTTCACTTTTCCACCGCCGAAAATTCTTGCCCTCTCTCTCTAGAGTGCTTCTCTCTTATTTTTTTGTCCATTTCTTCGCGTTCTACGCTCGTTTCGTCGTCGGATTCGCGATCCTCTTCGCATTTCGGACATTTTCCACCGATCACATTCTCGTTTCGGTGCCTCGTTCGGCGTTCTCGCCTTCTCGGGGTTTGTTCCCCTCACTTTCCTCTTCATTTCCGTGCCTCTTCACATTCCGGCCTCCCCGGCCATTTCCGACCGTCTCGGGAGTTGACTTTTCAGTTGACTCTTCGTATTCCGGCTCGGTTTTCCTTTTCCGGCCATTTTCACACCACTCTCTATATGGCGGACGACATTCCACGTGGCGGGACTCCCCCGGACCACGAGATGGATCCCGGGGTCGAGCTCTTACCACTGAGCGAGCGCCCGTTCGACCCGGCGACCTACCGGCCGGCGATCCATGTTCTGCCCCCAGACGGCCTGCGTCAGTTCCGGAGCTTCGAGAGGCATGCGCCCCCTGAGTTACTGCTACGCGAGCCTACCTCCCACCTTTCATTCGGCACTCCCGAGGTAACTCTTCATCTTCTGCTTTACTTTCTGCAATGTAGGATACAAAACTGCCATAGTTAGCTGTATTCTTTAATTGCTGAAATCTGATATGCCGTAGACCGTAGTTGACTGTAAACATACATACAACTGATATCTGCTTGAGACTGACACATGCACACACACTGCACTAGCCCTGAATCACTCAAACACACGGCACACACTGTATTCCACTGCACACACACTAGTACCCAGTATTTGTCTGAATCTGTTAGATTTGCATACATGCCACATCTGTTCTGAAACACCCAAACACGCTGACACAGCACACGTATTTTACTGCAAGCACACTGGCACCCGGTATTTGCCTGAATCTGACAAACTTGCATACATGCCATATCTGTCTTTTCAAAACTGCATTTTGAATGTTGTCCTGCAATTGTTGTTTTCTGTTTACAGGAGGGTTCCCATACCATTCACGGGTATGGGAATACTGGTGCGCGGGAGTGGTATGGCGAGCTCCCTGATGCGGTCCAGCGCATCGTGGACCGAGCGGGCTTTGGCACCTTCTGCCGAGGGCTCTCCAGGTTGTCCACCTGCAGACCTCTTCTTGCCGCTCTGGCGGAGAGGTGGTGGGACACCACCGATTCTTTCCACTTTTCTGCTGCAAGGGGATATGACGATGACCCCTTATGACTTCTCGATGCTCACAGGCATCGGGGTAGGGGGTGATCCGATTCCCTTCGACACTGACATGGATGAGTGGACCGCCGCTCAGGTCCATCTACTGGGGGAGGCCCCACTGCTAGCTCGTCCAGGCTTCGTCCGATATTCCTGGTTCGAGGCACAGTTCAGGGTCCAGCCCGTTTTGGAGGAGGTGCAGATGACTCCGGAGGATGAGGAGAGGTGTGCGCACGACTTCCTCATGTTCCTGTTCGGGACTACTATCTTCGCCGACCGGGCGAACACCGTGCCTCTCTGCCTTCTCAGTGCACTGGTGGACGTCCGAGACATCTTGCACTACGACTGGGGCGGCGCTGCTCTGGCCACCCTCTATGGCTATATGAGCTCGGCTTCTCGTGGCAGCGGCCAGCTGCTCGGAGGTTACTGGCGAGCTTGGGAGGTACATTTCTTCTCCACTTTTCATTTCTGTCTCGTACTTTCTGTACTCTGTACACTACACACACTGTAGTCTGCTTTACACTTACTGTATACTGTACACACGGCACGCACATACATTCTGCTTCACACTGACTGTAGACTGTTCACACTGTACACTGTACACAATACACTGCACAACACACGGCTCTGCCATTTCTGCTTCATTCTGTATATCCTGCTTTATCTGATGGTCATACTGACATCTGTTTTGCAGTTGTGGGTTTACGCCTACTTCCCTAGGCTTGCACCTGTGCCAGTTGCGGAGCCTCCTCCAGCTGTTCCCTTCTCGAGTCGCTTTGACGGGGGATGCACCCGGCGACCACGGGAGACATTCGGCTTCTTCCGCCGATATTTCGACACCATCACCCCGGCCGAGGTATGTTTTACTTTCAGTTCGTTTAGCTTCGCTTTCCCACTGCATGTTTCAATAACAGTAGATAACAAACTGTCTGTTACTCTCAGATCACATGGCGGCCATGGGCTTCCTTGCCGTCGGCGATGCGGGGTCGGTTCCCTGGTGCTGAGGAGACCTCGCGTTTCCGGATCTTGCTAGAGGGCCCGGTCTGTCGGGCTTGGTACCTGGGGGAGCGTTTTCTACGCCAGACCCGCGGGTTACCTGAGCAGATAGTCCCGGCTCACCCTCCTGCAGAGATGAGGGAGACCGAGGGGCTGACCCCTGAGCAGCTGGATGATTACTCCATCGGCTGGGAGGAGGCCGGCTTCCGAGGCACCGGCGACTATCAGGAGTACGTGCGGACGTACCTGATGCGACCTTTGAGCGGCCGTCGAGCAGAGGGGGCCAGGCCTGTGGCATCGGCGGCTGGGGCCGGAGCAGGAGCAGGGGCTGGATCTTCGAGGAGGGCCCGGGTCCGTGGCAGGGGCGGAGTGCGAGGAGGACGAGGAGCGGGCTGGCCTGCCCTTCCTGCTGTGCTGACTTTCCAGGGGCAGGGTGGGGCGACCTATCAGATTCCCTTCGCCCCTCCACCGGCTGGGCATGAGTTCACTGACATCCCCGACCTTCCGCCGGTATGTATCACTGCAGTTCGTACAGTTACTCATTTCAGTTTACTTGATATTCCACAGAATACTAATGCATCTGATACCCTTGCAGGCTTCTTCTGAGTACACCCGTCAGTCGTTGGCGATGAATGCCTCGATGATGGGGATGCTCCAGCGGACATTTGACCTTCTGGCTGTCTACAGTATACCGGTATGTCCTTCTGACACTGGCCTCAAACCATTCATACACTGCTTTACATAATCTGATGCACGGCACAACACCTGATACACTGATCTCACAGCATCTGATACACTGCATACACTGCATTCTGCACTAAACTCTGTACTGATAAACTGCTCACGGCATTCATACACTGTATTCAACATTGCATTCTGCACTGATAAACTGTCTACAGTATACTGATGCATTTCACTTTTGTGCACTTTTTCAGCCTCCTTTCCAGATTCCCATGGCAGGAGGTGCTCCAGCTAGACCTTCTGTCCCTGCTCGGGGGAGAGATGAGGAGGGTAGGATATTTCCCCGCACTAGGGGTGGGCGTACTCACGTCGGGAGCAGTTCGCGAGCTCCAGCCCCGGACGATGATGACGACGAGGAGTCAGAGGCGGAGGCAGGGTCATCGGAGGAGGAGACCGGAGACGGCTCTAGCTCGGGCACTGACGACGACGCTGATGATGCTCCTGGACCCTCGTCCAGGAAGAGGACCAGGACGGACTGACAGCCCTTGGAGTCGCTGGACATAGATGCAGATTTTTGCTATCTTTTCTTTCTTTCTTTGTACTTTTCTTTTTGGTTGGTAGATAGATTACCTTGTACTGCCGCAGGCAGATTTTTGCTTCCAAAACTTGTACATTTGAAAAAGATAATGAAATGAAACGAAACGAACTTTTTATCTGAAAAAGTGTTTACATTTACACATTTCATGCATTGCATCGCATCTCATCATGTTACACCTCAATGTAAATGGAATTGATTGGTTGTCTGAAAATTGAACACTTGCACTGTAATAATCAGATAACTTAAACAGCCAACAGCAAAATAACCCAAGCAACCCACTGCCTGATTCTTGACACACGGCCCTTACTCTGTTGGGGATTGATCTGCATACAGACCATAACACAGCATTCGATTCATTCTGCACACGGCGAATTCTCAAACAAACAGCCCAGTCTAACAGGACGGACCTCAAAGATGGAACCGGTTGGAGTCGAACACGCGTTCAAATGTAGAGAATGGCACAGCATCCTGAGCATAAATGATTTTAGAAATCAAATGAGGGTTTTTCAAACCGGGATGTCGAGCCTACCACTGAACACAGCGGGGAGGACTTAAACAAAGAGGTACACGACCTAAACACAACGAGACACGCTCGGGAGAGACTCAAAACAAAAGACGAGACCGTCAGATGAAAGAGACATGACACACAGACGCGTAAACGAAGATGGGAGACCTCGGACCACGAGGAGCCAGTTCAATCTGGGTATTGTTTCCCACCCTTTCTCATTTGTGATCCTCACATCACTCGACTCTCAAGCTCGGATTTTCTCTCAAAACCCTTTTCTCGCTTTTCTCTCAACTTACACCTCTCTATTCTTTAATCTGTCATTTTCCATCCCTCCCCGGGGTGATTGATAGAAAGGTGTGGGTTCACGCCCGATGCCGTCAGCTCACAGCTATTTCTTCCGGCGGGCAGAGCGCTCTTCTGGTAAGTACGTCGATGACGGGGGAAAGACAGAACGCCTGGCTCAACTGTGCCCCTAGTTCATCATTTTAACCATTCTTTCGTTTTTGCTTTCTACTAAAACGGTTTTGATCAAAACGAGAGTCGGATTAACGTACTTGTTCGACTTTTGATTTGAAAAGCATGCAAGTCAGGCAGCAAGCACTGAAAATTTTCCTTTTGGGTCCAAGACAATGGTCCGGTTTTGGAAAATGAAATAGTTTTCGAGAAAATAGTCAACCTCAGCAAAAATTTTCAAAAACTATTTTTCAAACAGCTGATGCTCAACAAGCATGGAACTTACTCTTCGAGATGCGCAACCTCGGATCGGAGGCAATGGCAAATTGCCCCTGGTTTGAAGGGCGGCTCACGGCGGCTCGCGGCAACGGAAAGTTGCCCCTTGTTTGGATGGTGCCGCAGCAGTCCGCAGACAGTCTTCATTGGTGGTGGTCGAACTCTCAGACACAGAGATGACGAAGACGGTCACAACACATATATGGACACAGTCGCCTTGGGAGCGTTGGCCACTGGACTTTGGGATGAAATCGAAACCATTGCATGGACTGAGACGCTATGAAAGCGTTGGGGGCTGGACTTCATGATGAAGTTGCCTACGTATCCCAAACATGAGAATCAAGCCTTACGTAGTTCCGGTTAAGGTCCACTCGGGTATTTTAACCTTCACTTTGTTTGGCTCTCACTTTTGCCAAGGCGCCCAATGCGGGTTTTCGACCTTGCGAGCTTCTTCATTTTCTATTTTTTTTTTCATTTATTTTTCTTCTTTCTTCTTTTTGTATCTTTTGTCTTTTCATTTCTTTTTCAATCTTTCTTTTTGTATTTTTCTCTTTTTTGTATTTTTCTCTTGCTCTAACTTTTGCCTGGGCCGCCCTTCCGGGTTTTCGGCCCAGCGAGCCTCTCAAAGGGTAAAAGTGTAGCAAGTCCATGCCAAATGGTTTTTTGAAATTGAAGCCTCTCTGTGTCTAGGAGAACGGTTGTTGCACTGATTTGCGGAAGAATCCATCCCGGTTGCTCCACGAGCTTCTTCCGGCGAGATCTACTCCTTCTGATTCGGCTTTGGTGCTTTTTGATCGAAGGCTACTTCAAAATTGGTCACACGGGCCTTTCATGGTGTTTGTCCGTTGAATTTTCTGAACGTTCTGAACGGGTTCAAACTCGGAAAACAAATAGGTTGAATCTTGAGGCTGAGAGCGATCCTAGGCTGCGCAATCTCAAGAGCGATTCCACACAGGTCTTCGCAGGGCCGCGTAAAATATTTATTTTTGAAAGTTTTTAAGAAGGCGACGAATCGCTCGCGCCAAAGATAGTGTGGAACCAATCTGGATCAGGCCAGGGTCTTTCTCAGTACTCACGCCGACAAGCATGGTTTCATTCATAAAAAGGCTTAGCACGCCTCTCTTTCTCTCAAAATGATCAAAATTTTACAAAACCCGAGGAATTCCTTCCTCTTCGCTTTCATCACCGCAGTGTTCAAAAAGTTTGTTTTGTTGAAAAACTTAGGTTAATGCAATGAGTTTGGCGCGCAGGAGAGCAGGCGAGATGTACTGTCAGCCCAATCAAATTCTCTGGCACTTATGCTGAAAGCAAGCATGAAGGTTGAGATAGCAACAGCTGTTTCAATCGGCTTTGTTGGTGCAACTGGCCCCTCGGCAGAAACAGACTCAAAACAAAAACAAATAATAACAAAATGGCGTTCGGGACAACAACCCCAGAATCACCTAGTATTATATACAACGGGGACTGACTCGATACAACAAGACAGACCCTTAAGCAAAAAAGACTGACTCAAAACAAAGAGACAGACTCAAAACAAAAGACTGACTCGACATCTAAGCCAAGATTTACAGAACTCGGTTTCACCGATGCTCAAAAATGCGTGCCAGACGCTTCATCCAAAAATGTACCAAATGTTGCCCGCAGGCGGTTCACTTTACATACTCGCAGTATCTGAGCCCTCGAAATCCAGCAACTGGGTGGTAACGGGCTTGCCTGAGGTGGGTGGTAGGATAACCTTGTTATCGATCAAATCCTGCACTTCATGACGAAGGCGGGAACATCCATCGGTACTGTGACCGGACTGCTGATGGTACGCGCAGTACAAGGTAGCATCATGGGTGGCGGGGAGATTCTTCGGGAGCGGCCGGGGCTCCAAAGGCTTAAGATGCCCATTCTTCGCCAATATTAACAATGCCCTAGACAAAGGCATGTAGAGGTCGTGAAAGACCCTGCGCCCTCGGGGCAGGTACTTTGCAGTTTGAGGATTCTTGCCAGATGCGCTGGCGAAAGGATCGGCTGGCGCTGCCTTGGCTTTTTGAACCTTTCCCGGTGCAGGGTTGGGAACAACAGGAACTGTCTGGGCATGACGGGGCCCATCCCGGTTTTCTGTCTGGCTTGAACTGCCCTTGGTTGGAGCGGGGAAAGCATCATCTACAGCTTTGGTCACTATTGCAGATGTTTGTTGTTTGTTCATCCCTCTGGCCTTCAAAGCCTCGACTGCCCACAGCAGTTGCTCAATGGGGTCGGCGTCTATCTTTGCCTTGTCTTTCCCTTTGGCCTCAGCCTGATCAAGGGTCGGGGTTGGTCCTGACATGTCGTGGCTATAGCCGGAAGCCACCTCTGGCTGGCTGAGCTCTATCACAATCCGCCCCAGTAGCGGGGGCTCCTGTGGTACAAAATTCCCGGCGTACGGCGCCGCTGGCGGTGAAGCCGACATTCCATAGGCGAGGTCTGCCACAGACCTTTGGAGATCGCCTATCATCCCCATCAATTCGAAGGTGGTGGGCTCACGAGCCTGGTATAACTGGGGAGCCCAAACCGGGTGCACAACGGGCGACCTGGGCGGGTATGACATACTGATATTGGCCTCACTCTGCGGAGCGGTCCCCTGCTCCGATGCAGCTGCCATAACCACAATTTCTTCTGAACTTTGTGCCGCCATAAATCTTGCCTCAGCAAAGGGGGACACTGGCTATTCTGTTTCAACTCTGCAACTCTCTGAACTGAAAGAAAAACAGACAGCACTTCAGGCCAAACTGATCAAACACGGGTGTAGCCAAACAACTGTACCCTACTGCTGATCACTGTTCCCAGATTTCTGTTCCCGAAAACTGAACCGATACCCGCGGATAACTGATTCCTACAACTGATACTGATACTGGTGTCCCCAGGTTAGATACTCTGACTTGCAAACTGACATGTGCGTTCCTGTAGAGCAACACTCTAAAAGCACATAGCAAGTAAAGAGAACAAAACACCCCTATATTGGGGTAGGGTTTCCCTGTCCTATTTTTCAGGAGCTAGGGTTTCACTACGCACACAGCGGTCTTCAAACAACGTAACATCGGGTAAGCAACCTGTCCTAGCTTGCAATGGTCACTATGGATCCGAATATGCACTAGGTCGAATGGTCGAAAAGGGTGCCCCGGAAAAAAAAACCGGGGTTTGTGTTCCCATGCTGTCAGAGCCCATAGCCGGTCAGCCTTATGGACATGTCTTGACAAGACAAGCCTCCGGCAAACCGTTCAGGAATGGCAGATGGCAAACACTGTGTTCCTAGGCGCACCAATGCACATGCAATGCAAAGAAACACATAAGCGAAATCAAAACAGGATATCACGAGTTCGAGTCAAGCTCTCTAAAATCCCCACCAGAGTCGCCAGAAACTGTAGACAGTGCCCGCGTGGGACCTCGTGCTACAGTTCGGACTCGATTTGTGTCACGGTTCTAAATCTGAACCAAAGAGTCCAAATCTGGCAAATCGTTTTGAGAAACAGATTTTTGAAAAAGTAGTGCCAAACATGGACTGCTTTGCCAGATACATAGTCGCCACCTAAATATTTTAAAATGGGGGAATTTAGGAAACCCTGACTCGGTGCCGAAGGCCACATGTCCGTCATCACCGGAGTTGTCTCGGCTCGGGAGCTTGGGTACGATTGGGGAAGGTCAGCTATGAGCGCCCCCTTTCGCCCGGTCCGAAGACCGGCCTCTACTAACCGTGATATCTGTTTTTGAAAACTTTATGTGTTCTTATTCCATTTATTAGCCTAGAATTACTATGTTATGCGCGCAGCAAACAAGTATAGACTAGATTGCCTAATTTGGAAATAAACATTGCATATCTGTTCGGTTTGAAAATGCTTTGGAATTTGCTACTCGCAAGTAGGCTAAAACACGGATTTCAACGAGTTTTTCCAACTTAAACAACCCAACCTTCACCCACAGGCATTCAAAACAGTTTAACACATAAGCATCTAGCCACATGTTAAGCACGCTGTCATGGCAACATTCACACTCATGCGATATGCTGAAGCAGAAATACTTACATAGTACTCCGTGCCAAAACAAAGAACTTGTTAGCAAACATGCATGATCCAAGTCCATGTGAAGTGCCTAATGCATCGCATACAAAATGTCGCTAAGATAGGCTCGGCTTATCCTAGATATGTCATGTGAAAATGCACAATTATCACGTATTCAGTTTGAAAATTGAAGTATTGATGCAATTAGCATGATGTACCGAGCCTAATGCATGTAATACAAATGCATGGATGCACACATGCATAGCATAAGGTGTGCTAAATTAGACGTGCCCTATTACTAACCATCAAAGCAGGTAAATAAAAGGGAAGAAAGACGTGAGGTTGGAAGACATACACACACTCACGCACACTTATTACAGATTTGCCCTCGCTCGGAGGGACCGAATAAATGTTACAAATTAATTAACTACACAAGCTAATTAATATTACAAATTAACTAATTAACAAATTAACTAATTAATTAAAGCAAAAAAAACGCTTCGGGAAGCGTGCCACCATGCGCAAGCTGCCTCTGTTTTCCTTCCTTTCCTCCTCTGGAGGCTGTCAAAGCCTCAGGACTACATCCTTGGACAGAGGGTATCATCACCGGCTGAATGAAACTTCCACCGGCAGTGTAGTATAGCCATCGGCACAAAATAGGGTCTGTCGGCAGAGAAAAATGTGCCGGTCGGCACATTACACTGCCGGTCGGCAGAGTATTCCTGCAGAACCTGCAACTCACAGCAACAAAGGGCAAAACAAGGCATGGCAGCATATTTCAAGGCATGTATGCATCAACCATGTCTCTTATCATTGTGATGACTCAAAGGGACATGTGCCTCGGTTCTTGGACCACCAATCATGCATTTCCATGCATGGTGGCCCAAAGAACCGAGTATGCATCTTTGATTTCAAATGTATGCACGCCAATCAAACAAATAAGGCCCAATTCCTATCACCAATTCAAGGAACAAGACATGCATGCGAAATGCAATGCAACCTAGGCATACAAGCTAGGAATGCAACATGGCATGGCAATCAACTCATGCAAGCATACAAGCATGCATACGGCAATACAAATGAGTGCAAAGATGGACTTAAACATGAATTAGGCGGCTCTAAAAAAAGGCCTAAAACAGTAGCCAATGCGCTAAGAGGTGAGGACTAAATGGCATGCACACACACATGCACATAAGGACCAACACTTAAGCATGAATCAAACAACATTCAAGCACACTTGAAAGGAGGGATCATGGACTAATTAGCATGCAACATGAACCCTAAAATTATGTTTATAAAATGATGCCAAATCAAGTTATAAATCAAGCCAAAACATGCACCGAAAGGCCTAAGCGTTCAAAGCAAATCAATGAGGCATTGAACTACACTAAGCAAGACCAAACAAGGCATGCAAAGAGAGACCAAAATCAGAGGTTTAGCATGTTAAAACAAACCTAAAGGACCCCTTAGATGGCGTCTAAATGGCCCAAATACAAAGGCATATACCATGGCCAAAACATGGAGCATTGCAACACATGCTTTCAAAGCATTAAAGAGGCATGCGAGGCAATCAAACGAGCATGGAAATGGGACTGAAATAGCATGCAAGATGATCCCAATTCATCAAATTCATGCAAAGATGGCATGCTACACATGCACATACTCAAAGCCAACAAGCCTAAATGCAAAGGAGCCATATAAGGCATGCAAAGATCGGCCCAAACGACTATGGACAGATCTAAAACATGGCAAAATAAGCATATAATCTTCACAAATACAAGCCTAAAACATGCTCCAACAAAGGCTAACAACCTAGACATGTTAAGGCACAAATATGGCATTACAAGGCAACTATGCTAAACATGCATAAGGTTCCAAAACCAACTTTAAATCATGTTATATCATGGATAGATAAGCATGAAAAACAAACCAAACATGCTCAACACACACTCAAGCATAGGCTTCCTTAGGAAGGCCAAAATGTACCCTTTTCAAGGACAACAAGGAGAGGGGGTGGCCCTCTCCTTCTTGGGACTTCAAAGCATCATCTTCACCACTGAAATCCCTCAAGATTTCAGTGGTGAAGAGACCTCAACACCAAAATCCCGGAGCTAGCACAAAATGGCTCAAAATGAGGCCTTTTGAGGCCTAAGGGTGGTCAACAACCCTCAAACAACAAAACACTCTTAATAAACAATAAAGAGGGCTTAAAAATAGAACTTTTTTATGTTATACAATAATCACAAAAACAGCTCTAAGATAGATGAAAATTCAATGCAAAAAAAGGGGAAAAAAGGGACTAGTTTCTCACCCTTGTAGCCTTCTTCAACAAAGATGCTCCAATGGCCTCCTTGAGCTTGAATCCAAGACCAAAACTTCAAAACACACTCTTTAGAACCTCAGCTCCTAGAGGAAGGTGAAACACTAGGTGTTTGTGTGCAATAGTAAGGCACAAAACACCTAGTGAACAAAATGGAAGAGAAAGAGAGATAGATGAGTGTATCTAACCCTAACCCTAGAAAACCAGAGCTCTCCTCTGTCTTTTCTCTCTCAAAAATGTCTAAGCCTCTTTTTTTGCCTTAGAGAGAGTCCTCTCTATAAGCCTCTTGTAAAGCTTACCAAACAAGCTTTGCAAGAGGGAGATCCCTCCATACACGTGTATGGAGGGGAGCAAAAGTTATACAGCTGTCCAAAAATATCTGCAAAAGCAGATGAACAGCAATCGGCCGGCAAAAAATGCCATCTTGGCCAAACAAAGTACCGACCGGCACAAAAAAGTGCTGACCGGCAACAAATAGTGCCGACCGGCAAACTAAATTGCCGGTGGCAGCAAAAACTAGCCGGTGGCATCTAGCCACTGCCGGTGAAGGGTGGGGATGGTGAACAAGCCCCACTCTGCCTCTCAAAGGCAAGATGCAAGTGTTTGGTGCAAAACCAGACACTAAACGGTCGAGTTCGGGGATCCTGAGGCGGGGCGCGCGAGCCGAGACCTCCGGGAACTCCAAACGAACACAAACATGGATAATCACCGAGTGTTCAAACGGTGACGTCCAAGTCTTGAGGACGGTCAAAAATGGGGTGTCTACACTCCCAGAGTACCAATGCTAGCAATAACACTATTCCACAGCCTCCGGATGTTAGTACTGTTGTTTCAATGGCCAAGATCGCTGATCCTTTTGGTACTGCCGCGACCTCACAACCTTCACAAAGTACCGATCCACCCCGAAATCGAAGAGTTTTTACTCCCTTCTATATGAGCCCAAGCTATTAATGCAAAAGGGGCATCTCAAGCCTCTCGATTCTCGTCCACTTCTAGACGCATTGTCACCCAAACATGACCTTACCCAGTATTGTATCTTCTACCAACAACATGGCCATCCCATAGACATGTGCTACTGTTTACTTCATGAGATCTAGGATCTTATTGACAATAAAGTCATCGCTTCACCTTCCAAACCCATCGTAACAACCAACCCACTTCCTACACATAACCAAGTCCTCCTGCCCGTAAAAATTAACCACATCCATACACTATCACCCACCTTCAACCCTAGCTCATATATTACCTCATCGCACCTACCAAAACTGGAGGTAGTTATTTCAGAAGGCACAAACATGTGCATGATGGATCTAACTCCACAAACCCAATCCAAGACCGTGGTAGTAGAAATGGAGAGAGAGAAGAATGCACTGAAGACAGGGTCATCTGATACTCGTGTCATAGAGAAGGGGTCTCGCTTGCAGAGGAGTACGATCCCAGTTTGTACATTGTGGCCATTGATCAACCGAAGCTAGTAGTCACACTATCAGACTTTCTCAGCATTAATGCTATCAAGGAAGACCAAATGGCGTAGAATCAGAATGAGTGGCCTGAGCAAGGCCTAAATGACTTAGCAAACCTAGAGGAAGATCTGGCAGAATTGGAAGAGGATTTGGAGGATCTGTACTTCTTCGAGGAAGAAGATACAAGCTGTGTGCAAATGGGATAGTGGGACCCAAGCCAGCTAGAAACAAACAACGGATGGCTGAGTATGGAAGAATCTGACGTGGAGGAATAGATAGGAGAGACTGGAATAGAAGAGGAAATCACTGTTAGTGGCAAAGTTGAGGCTACACCCCTGACTGAGAAAGAACAGGCACTGGAACAATTTCAACAAGAAAGATAGAGGAGATCCATTCAAAAATAGCTTTGGAATAGAAAAGTGGAAAAGAGAAAGAAGAGACTGAATCCACAATTAGCAATGTTCAAAACACCAAGAAAATAGAGTGGGAACCCAATGATCGGAAGAGAATGTTAAGGAAACTCATAAAGCACCGGGATGCTGAAGCCTGGGCTATAGTGGAGGAAGAATGGTACGAGGACGGGGCACGTGATGTTAACATGCTCAGAATAGAACCAGATAACAGCCCAGCCATGATTGCAGGAGAGTGGTGGAAAGATAACGATTTAAGCCAGGCATACACGGATGAAGGGTGAAAAGATGATACCCCTGATGATACGTGGTATACTAATGAGATTGATCATCTGACCCGCAGTGATCAGTACTTTAAACCCCTGACCTTAGATCAACCAGAATCTTCTAACAAAGAGGCTGAGAAAGCACAAGAGAAGGATGCTGAAGAAAATCAGGTCTTGAAACAACTAAAGAAGATCTAGGCCGATACATCCATCTGGGGACTAATAATGGCATCTTGGAAGCATAGACAAGCCCTGCTCGAAGAAATGAACTGAACCAAACTGCCCATTGACACCATCGCTGACCAATTGGTGTTGTTGGTCACCTCTGGGGACGTTATGCCAGTAATATCCTTTACAAATAAAGAATTGCCTCTTGAGGGTGTAGACCACAACCATCATTTATATGTAACCTTGTAAAGTTGAAAAAAATAGATTCCGATGGTGTTAGTAGATACCAAATCGGTGATCAATGTATGTCCAGTGAAAACTGCCTATCCCATCGGTTTGAGGTTGATTGACTTTACACCCACAACCTAAGCTATCCGGGCTTATGACAATACAAGCCGGGATGTTATGGGAACGTTCAAAAGCCATATCCTAATCGGCCCGTCCGAACATGAGGTGGAATTCCATGTCGTGGATGTACCAGCAACCTTTAACTTGCTATTGGGAAGGCCCTGGCTCCACCAGATGAAGGTTGTGTTGTCAACTGTTCACCAATTGGTAAAGTACCCCTTTCAAGGCAGGATTGCTACTGTGTATGGCAATTCTGTAATTCACCCTCCCCAAGGAACTACCACACCAGTGCTGGGAATCATACACGGAGAAGAGGACGCATTTTTCTCTGGTTTCTCTCTAGCAGAAGCTCGGCTAGTCCAGAACATCATGGTAGAAGATGATGGGAATTATGTGAGTGCCCAGTCAATTTATATGATAAAACAAACAGGGGCATATGCCTAGATCGAGACTAGGCCGAAGTGGCAGACAGAGGGGTACAGTTGCTAAGGAGATTAGTCACAACCCTCACGCTTTCGGGCAGGGATACAAACTTACTGCTACAGATTGGCAAAGAAAGGGTAAGGAGTTGTGAGAAATATTCAAAGCAAAGAGGACTAAGAAACAATATGAGTTAGTCCACAAACCAATATGGGGAACCTTGAACGGAAGATTTGTCTGCCAAGGGAAAGATTTCCCCTTCTGTGGATTCCTGGAGCCTTAATATGACTGGGAGACAAAGACTAGGTATCCCAGGTTCGAAATCTTCTTCGGGCACTAGTTACCGGAAGAAGAGTATGAGCAGGCAGACCAAAGCACTGGAACGGATCAAGGAAGGACTACGAGCTTGGTTATTGAAGAAGAGAAGTTGCTGGGAAAGGCACTGGCTGACTTACTGGCGAGTTCTACTGTTGAAGCTGAGTCCACCAACTTAGGGGATAGTTTTACTATCTCAATGATCGAGGATAAACCGGCAGAGGGTTTTACTAGTCTTATCATGGATGCATCTAAGGCTCCGCACCTGATCTGGAAGTTTGAGAAGGGTAGCATCGACAGTTCTGAATCGGATAGTGAGTCCGAGTCTCATTCCACTGAGTCTATGGAGTCAGAATCAGATTCGAGTTCTTTGGAGTCTGGCATCTCTAGGACTGGTAACTTGGATGCCAAGGTCCTGCCCCGGTCCTTTTTTTCTTTTTCTTTTGAGTCCATTGTAACTGAAGAGCCAAATATTTTGAATGGAAATGAGATGGACTTTTCTTATTACTCTATGCCTTTGGTTTCTTTTACTGATCTTGATTTCCAAAATTTTGACTTAAATGAAGAGGAAGAAATTCCTTGGGTTTTGAAAAACTTGGTTGATTTTGAGGAGGAGAGGCATGTTAAGCCATGTACAGATGAAATCCTTGCTATTAATATGGGTATTGAGAAGGATCCGCGCTTGGTCCAAATTGGGTCCACGTTGTCTTCGGAGGAACACGAACGTTTAATCGCTTTATTAAAAAATTTCAAAGATGTTTTCGCGTGCTCCTACGAAGACAAGCCTGGAATCGATCCTGATTGTACAACAACAAATCCCTCTTGACCCTGAGGCTCGGCCAATTAAGCAGAAGCTGCACAGAGTTTGCCCAGATTAGCCTTTGAAGATCAAAGAAGAAGTTACCAAACAAATTGATGCATGGTTCTTGCTTGTATCCAAGTACCCGACGTGGTTGGCCAATATTATTCCAGTCCCAAAGAAGGATGGTAGAATAAGAGTTTGTGTCGACTTCAAGGATCTGAATAAGGCTAGTCCGAAGGATGATTTTTCGTTGCGGCATATTGACGAATTGGTAGACTTCACCGCGGGCCATGTATTGCTCTCATTCATGGATGGGTTTTCTAGGTATAACTAGATTCTGATGGCACCCGAGGATAGGGAGAAGACCGTTTTCACTACTCCATGGGGGACCTGTTGCTATCAAGTCATGCCGTTTGGGTTGAAGAATGCTAGGGCCACTTATTAAAGGGTTGCAACTACCAGTCTGCACGACATGATCCACAAAGAGGTAGAGGTGTATGTGGATGACATGATTGTCATGCCCAAAGATCGAGAGGGCTACTACATCGCCTTAGAGGAATTCTTTTAGTGGATCAAAGAGTATAGATTGAGGCTGAACCTGCAAAAATGCACCTTCGGTGTAATAACAAGAAAAATGTCGGGATTCTTAATCACACTGAGAGGAATTGAGGTAGACCCTTCCAAAATCAAGGCCATCTTAGAAATTCCACCACCAAGGACTGAAAAGTAGGTGTGCCACTTTCTGGGTAAAGTGCAATTCATAAGGCGATTTATTTCAAAACTAATCTTGACTTGTAAACCACTATTTGGTCTCCTAAAAAGTGGAAATAAGTTCTATTGGGACGATTGCTGCCAGTTTGCTTTTGAACGGGTTAAGCATACCTGCAGAATCCGCCTGTGTTATCACTACCAGGACCGGGAAAATCGCTGGTCTTGTACTTGTCAGTGACAAACTCAACCATGGGGTATATGTTAGCTCAGGAGTTGAAGGCCAAGGTAGAGAAAACCATTTACTACTTGAGCAAGAAAATGCTGGATTACGAGACCCATTACACTTCGCTCATGAAATCTTGTCTAGCCTTGGTATGGACTACCCGGAAGTTGAGGCACTACTTGTTAACTCACTCTATAATCTTGGTTTCGAGATTAAATCCTATCAAATATCTCTTTGAGAAACCAACGCTTATAGGTAGGTTAGCCCGTTGGTTGCTTATTCTGTCCGAATTTGATCTTGAATATGTTACACCGAAGTCGGTTAAAGGGAGAGCTGTAGAAAAATTCCTAGCATATCACCCAGTAGAGGAGGATGAAACGGTGGAGTACTCTTTCCCAGATGAAGATATTTTGCAAATAGAGGAGAAAGCGTGGGCAATGTACTTTGATGGAGCAACTAATCAATGCGGTTATGGGATCGATGTGTTACTGATAGTGCCTGATGACTCCCATATACCCTTAGCCTTCAAACTTCAAAGTATCCAACAACGAAGCATAGTATGAGTCGTATATTGCTTGTTTAGAAGCCGCCCTGGAACTAGGAGCAAAAAGGTTGGACCTCATCGGGGATTTGAATTTGGTTGTGTCTCAAGCCAAAGGAGATTGGCAGGTTAGAGAGGAGAAAAAGAAGGTTTACCATCAGGTCTTGGATATGCTGATTCCGAGGTTTGAAAATTTAACGTTTACCCATCTGATAAGGGTGAATAACCAATTCACTGATACATTAGCAATTCTATCTTCTATGGTAGACATTCCATTAGGAATCAGGATGCGTTCAATCATTATTGACTAGAAGTTCACGCCGGCCTATGAAATCGTTGCCATCATAGATGAGGCTTCAGACAAGAACCCCTAGTACTATGATATATGGAATTTCTTGGAAAAGGAAGCGTATCCACCAAGAGCAAATGCCAAGGACAAAAGGGAAATATGGAGTCTGGTCGTTCAATTTATCATCTGCGGGGGCAAGCTGTACAAAAGAGGCCATTTGGGAATGCATAAATTATGTGTGGAGGAAGAAGAATCAAAACGCCTTATGGAAGCCATCCATGGAAGAGAGTGCGGAGCCCACATGAACGGTGTGATGGTCGCCCAGAAAATCCTTAGACAAGGCTACTACTGGTCAACCATGGAAGATGATTGCATTGGTTTTGTTCGACGATGTCACAAGTGTCAGATTCATGCCAATCATATGAACATTCCGTCGTCAAAGCTCTACAACATGACTTTACCATGGCTATTTTCAGTGTAGGGAATAGATGTTATCGGCGCAGTTACACCCAAGGGGTCAAACGGGTTTGAGTTTATTCTGATAGCAATTGATTACTTCATGAAATGGGTGGAGGCCCAGTCTTACTCTGTATTGAAAGCGTCGCATGTGGCCAAGTTCATCAAGAACAACATCATCTGTCGAATGAGATTATCTCCAATAATGGGTCCACTTCAAGAAAGAGCTGATGGCCTTGCTTGAGAAATATAACGTGGCTTTCCATAAGTCATCAACCTACAGGCCCCAAACCAATGGAGCTATCGAGGCTGTGGACAAAAACATCAAAAGAATTCTGCAGAAGATGGTAAAGACTTACAAGGACTGGCCGGATAAATAGCCATTCGCGCTCTAGGGCTCCAGAACCTCAATCCGAACATCTACAGGGGCAACCCCCTATTCTCTCATTTATGGGATGGAGGCTGTTTTGCCAATTGAAATTGAAGTGTTATTGTTGTGGGTTATGGTCAAGTGTCAGATAGCAGAAGCAGATTGGCAATAGAGTAGATTTGAAGAGTTGATATTGTTTGATGATAGAAGACTAAGGGCCTTGTATCATGTCTAGGGCTACCAACGCAGAATTGCCAGGGGTTTTAACAAGAAAGTAAAGTCCAGAAATCTCAAGGAAGAGCACATGGTGCTGATGGACAATTGGGCTCCCATTCATGACCCTAGGGGCAAGTTCAGACCTAATTGGACTGGTCCTTACATCATCAAGTCAATCTGGTTAGGAGGGGCAATTATTCCCATGGACCTAGATGGCTTTGAGTTTTCACAGCCTATCAGCATGGACAAGTTGAAGAAATATTACCCTTGAGAGGCTCGCTAGGCCAAAAACCCAAAAGGGCGACCTAGGCAAAAGTTAGAGCATGAAAAATTAGAAATAAAGAAAAACTGAGTTCGCAAGGTTAAAAACACTAAAGGGTGACTTTGGAAAAAGTTAGAGTACAAAAGAAGAGAGTTAATACTTGAGTGAACCTAAACCGAACTACGTAAGGCCTAATTCCCATATTTGGGATACGCAGGTGACTTCATCATGAAGTTCAGCCGTAATCATCTCCAACTCAATTGTCCTGTCCATTTGTTTGATTAAGTCATCTTTGTTCGTTATTTATAAGCTTGGTTGTGATCTTCGTAGCTTGGTTGTGATCTTTGTTTTGGGAAGAAGACTTGTTCTACAATGTATAGCAGTGGTGGTGTGCAAGTAGGGGCAATCTTCTGATTTGGTGTTATAAATCTTGAGGATCGATCTGCGCGTATCAAGTGGTGATCATTTTCGAAAATAGTTTTGAAATTTTTTAGTAAAAGTTGATTTTTCTCAAAATTTTACTTTTTACAACTTAGACCATTTTGGGACCAAAAGGAAAATTTTCAATGCTCGCAACTTTAATTCCATTGATTTCAACATCAAGTACATTCTCCAAATTTGTAATAAAGTAGCTAGCTAGTTAATCCATTTAGTATTCATTCAAATTTGTAATAAGTAGTTTAATTCAGACACTTGGACACTCATTCGAACCCTCTTGCACGAGGGCAAAAATATGCAATAATTGTGTATATCTTCCAACCTCATTTCTTTCTCCTTTTTATTTACCCACTTATAATGGTAGCATAGAGCATCATGTTTCCTTAGCATTTCCCATGTTTGCATACACTCGTCTTGCATGCATTGGGGTTTAGCTCATCACACTAATTGATGTCAAATTCAGATTCTTACTCGAACACATGCTTCATTGTATGCCTTGAGTCAAATCATATACCATGCTAGTAGCCGAGCCTATTTCATTGCATAATTGTATGTGTCCCATTAGTCATTTTGCATTAGTGAGAAGCATGCATGTTTTTCTAATTATTTTGCTTTGTTTGGCTTGCCTTGGAGTGCTAGGTAAGCATTTTGCGTTTTAGCATATCGCATGTGTGTGATTGTCGCCTATATCGAACATGCTTTCCATGAGGCTAAATGCTTAAGTGATATACATGTTTGAATGCCGGCGGATGAAAGCCTTTTTACTTAAGTTGGAGTAATTTGATTAATGTAAATACGAGCTCCCTTTGTTTTTTTAAGTGATATGTATTCAAAAACACTTTATATATATATATATATATATATTTTTAAAGTAAGCATAAAATCAATGCATTCCAAATTTCGTGAATTGATCTATACTTGTGTGCCTCACATAGTAAAGATAGTACAATAATCGGAACAAGAGCATATAATGTAAATAAAAATCACAACAAGATTAGTAGAGGCCGATCTTTGATCGAGCGAGTGGGGTACTCAATTCATGACCTTCCCCTCTCGTACCTAAGTTCCCCAGCTGAGATACTCTTGGTAATGACGAATACGTAGCCTTTGGCACGAGTCACGGGTTTCCTAAATTTTTCCAAAAATATTTAGGTGGTGACCCTGAAATCTGGCAAAGTAGTCCATTTTTGGCATTTGATTCAAACATCGATTTTCCAAAAGATTTGCTGGATTTCGACTCATTTGTGTTTATCTATTTCACATTGCACTTGTGAAATTAGATTCAAAACCATGAGAGTCCGAACTGTAGGGCTAGTCGTATACGAAAGGAGCACGAAAAGCAAGCTATAGTTTATGGTGATTCTGCTGGGGATTTTTGAGAACTTGACTTGAACTTCATGATGTGACATTTTATACATTTATATGTTCTTTGCACAACATTTGCATTGTTACTTTAAGTCACTGTGTTTTCCATCTGCTATTCCTGGATGACTTGCCAGAGGCTTGCCTAAAAACTTGCCAAAAGGCTAGTCGGTCATGGGCTCTGCCACGTGTAGACACCCTATTTTTGACCGTCCTCAAGATTTGGAGGTCATCGTTTGAACACTCGGTGATCATCCATGCTCGTGTTCGTTTTGAGTTCTCGGAGGTCTCGGCTATGTGCCTTGCCTCAAGATCACTCAACTTGTCTATTTTGTGCTTGGTCATGGACCAAACACTTGTGTTTTTGCTTCTAAGGGAAGAGGGTGACTTGTTGGCCATCCCTACACCCCACCGGCCAAGGCAGGATGCCACCGGCCCTTTTTTCTAGCCATCGGCCAAAGGTTGTGGCCGGTTGGCACCTTTTGTGGTCGATCGGCCACCTTTGTTGGTCAGTCGGCCACTTCTACTGGTCGACCCCTTTCCATCTGCTTTTGGCAGATTTTATGCCAGTTGTTACAGCTGGCATCCACTTTACACTCCCTCTATAAACGTGTATGGAGGGATTTGTTCCCTTATGTTAGCTTCTCCAAGAAGCTTAGGAATTGGATTCCTATAAGAGGGGAGGCCCTCCTCCCTCCTCAGGGTTCCAGAAATTAGGGTTAGAAGTTTTTGTATATATCTATCTCTATAATTCCCTCTCCTTACATTTGTGTGTGTGTTTTGTGCCCTAAAGGGGTTTTTGTTCTTAGTTTTGCACTAAGACACCTAGTGTGACACCATCCTTGGTTGCTGAGGCTCTAAGGAGTTGTTGTTAGGATTCTTGGGCTGGTTTTGATCCAAGGAAGGTGCTGGAGTGGTGTTCTTGAAGAAGGTCTACAAGGGTGAGAAACTTACCCCTTTATTCCCCCTTTTTGCACAACTTTTTGACCTATCTTGCTTATTATTTTAAGCTTAGTTATAAACTAATAAAAGTTCTAATTTTGTATGATTTAGAACTTTGTTTAAGGTCACTTTGAGGTTTGGGGTTGTCTCCCCCCTCCAAGGCCTTGTTAAGCCTTGTTTTAAGCCATACCTTTTGGCCTTTGTTTTGTTCTTTGCATGACCTCTCAACCACTGAAATCCAGAGGATTTTCAGTGGTGGAGAGATGGTTTTGAGGTCCTAAATGGGAGAGAGTCATCCCCTCTCCGTGTTGTCTTTAATGCTTGCATGAATGGCTTGTGTTGTAGCATCTTTGCCTAGCTTGTTTTAGCTCCGTTTCAATGCATATTAGGCTTTGTTTTGCCATGATATAGCATTGTTTTAAGTTGGCTTAGACATTCCATGTATGCTCCATGCACTTGTCTTGTAATCCCATGTTTTGGCCTTAACATGCATCATGTTGTAACATGCGTTTTTAGCATGATTTTGGCTTGGCTTCAAGGAGTTTTTGGCCACTGATTTTGGCATGCTTGAGAGCTACCCATGTTAATGTAAGTCCATCTCACCATGTTGTTGCATGCTTGTTCCATTTTGCATGTTGTTGCATGCTATACATGTTTGCATATTTGGGTTGTATGCCTATTACATATTGTATGCTTGTGTGCTCATGTTGCATTAGATTTGTGTCATGCTTGAATTATTTGCATGCTTTCTTGCTTGTCTAGGTTGCATTGCATTAAACATGCATTCCGTGCCTCTTGACCAATCATGATAGAGGTTGGGACCCTTTATGTGTTGTGTGCATTTCATTTGATATCAAATTGCACACTTGGCCTATTTGGCCATTACGCAATGAAATGCGCGATTGATGGTCCGAGGGTCAGGAACCATACTCCTTTGAGTCTTAAACATGATGAGGAGGGTGGTGGTGCACACATTGCTTTGAAAATGCATTGCCATGCTCTGTTTGCCCTCTGCTGCAGCAACACAGCATTTTGTAGGAAGAAACGGTCGGCCGACCACATTTAGTGCCGACCGGCCACAAAAATCAGGCCAGTGATCCGTTTTTTTGGTTGATGACCATAATTCCATTGCCGGTGGTATTTCCTCTTAGCCGGTGGCCTCTTACAACTCCCGGGAAGTGTTTCAGAAGCAACTTTGACACTTGTGCAGTCTTCAGAGGAGAGAAATAGTGCAAACAAAGACAGCAAGAGCATGGTAATGGATTTCCAGGCGGAGCCGAGCATGCGTGCATTTGTCCCTCTTCCCGAGGCTACTTCACCGCTTTATTAGCTTAGTTAATTTCCTTAACTAGTCAACTGATCTGTAATATTTAATTAGCTAGAGTAGTTAATTATTTATTTGGTTTGTATTATTCGGTCCCTCCGAGAGAGGCCAATTGTGTAATAAGCGTGCGTATGTGTGATGCATGTCTTCCAACCTCCACTTCTTTCTCTCTTTTACTTACCTGCTTTCAATGGTTAGTTCTAGGGCATGTTTTTCAATTAGCATACCTTATGCTCGAATGTTTGCATCATTCGTTCGTATTGCATGCACCGGGCTCGACGCATCATGCTAATTGCATAATATTCCAATTCCAACTTGAATACGTGTATTGAGTTGTTGCATTTCACATGCCATTCTTAGATTAGCCGAGCCTATTCTAGTTGCATTTTGTATGCGTTGCATTAGCCATTGTTGACATAAACTAGGATCACATATTTGATTACTAATTAGCTATTGTTTTGGCTTGGAGTACTAAGTAAGAATTTATGCTTTAGCATCTTGCATGTATGTGAGTGTTGCCATGATAGCATGCTTGCCATGAGACTATTTGCTTATGTGATGTAACTGCCCGAATGCTTGTGGGTGACGGTTGGATTGCTTGAGTTGGGATAATTCATCGAAACCCATGTTTTAGCCTTTTCAAAACGAATGGGCACGCGATGCTTTATTCCAAATTAGGCAAACCAGTCTATACTTGTATGCTGTGCGCATCACATAGTAATTATAGGCTAATAACCGGAATAAGAACACACAATGTTTTCAAAACTCGATATCATGGTTAGTAGAGGCCAATCTTTGATCGGGTGAGCGGGGGTGCTCACGAAGTGACCTTCCCCAATAGTACCCAAGTTCCCGGGTCGAGGCAACTTTGGTGATGACGAACACGTGGCCTTAAGCAACGAGTCAGGGTTTCCTAAATTCTCTCAAAATAAAATATTTAGGTGGCAACTCTGTATCTGGCAAAGCAGTCCATGTTGGGCACTCCTTTCAAAAAAATCTGTTTTCAAAATGATTTGCCGGATTTGGACTCTTTGATGATTCATCGGTCTTGCATTGCATTCTGCGAGATTAGATACAGGATCGTGACATTGAGTCCTGAACTGTAGTGAGCCCAAAATGAACAAAACGGGATCTCCTCCTGGGACGTTCGGGGACGTCTACAGTTTCTGGCGACTCTGCTGGAGAGTTAGAGAACTTGACTCGAACTCATGATATCTTGTTTTGTTTGCACTTATGTGTTTGTTTGCATTGCATGTGCATTGGTGCGCCTAGGACACCGTGTTTACCATATGCTATTCCTAAACGGTTTGCCGGAGGCTTGCTTTGAGAAACGTGCCATAAGGCTGACCAGTTACGGGCTTTTCCATGATGGGAACACAAACCCCGGTTTTACCGGGGCACCCTTTTTGACCATTCGACCTTGTGCATATTCGGAATCCGTAGTGACCATTCCAAGTTAGGACAGGTTACTTAACCGATTGTAAGTGGTTTGAAACCGCTGCGTGCGTAGTGGAACCCTAGCTCCTGAGAAAATAAGACAGGGAAACCCTACCCCAACATAGGGGTGTACTGGCTCTGATTTGCTTATTATATGCGCTTTTAGAGTTATATCTCTACAGGGGAATGCATATATCTGTTTGCAAGTCTGGGCATCAGGCCTGCGGGCATCAGTATCAGTGTTTTAAGAATCAGTAGTATCTGCGGGTATTAGATTCAGTTTTTGGGTGGTAATTTTTGGGAACAGTGATCAGTAGTAGAGTACAGTTATTCAGCTACACCTATGTCAGTTCTGATGAAATTGGGCTGAAGTGCTGCCTGTTTTCTCTTTCAGTTTAGGGATTTAGTTCAGAATAGCCTGTGTTCTCCTTCGCCAAAGCAAGGCAGATATCTGATCCGTCAGTCACCGGCTGCATCATCCCCGTTCAGTAGATTTATGATGGCACAAATTTCAGAGGTGATTGTGGTTATGGCAGCTGCATTAAACCAAGGGATCATCTTACAGGGTGAGACCGATGTTGAGGTATCACACCCACCCAGGTCGCCTGCTGCGCGCCCGATCTGGGAACCCCAGTTGTTTCAAGCTCGTGAACCCACCACATTTGAGTTAATGGGAATAATCGGCGACCTCCAGAGATCTGTGGCTAATCTAGCCTATTGGATGTCGGCTCCACCACCAACCACATCATACGCTGGAAACTTCATGCTAGAAGAGCCCCTGCAAGATGATCGGTCTCATCTTATAGGGTGAGACCTGAAGCTATCTTAAGCTCCGGCAATGATATATCTACAACAACAAGGCGCCACTCTGATCAGGCAACCCAAATCATCAAACAAGCCGAGGCTAGTGGAAAGAATAAGATGAAGGTGGACACTGATCCCTACAAACAACTCCAGCGATTCGTCGAGGCTCTGAAAGTCGGAGGGATGAATAAACAGCAAGTACTCTCGGTCGTGGCTAAGACTATGGATAATGTCTTCCCCACTCAGGTTGAGGGCAGTTCAAGACAGAGGGAAAATCAAGATAAGGACCGTTGCACCAGGATCGTTCCTTCCAATCCTAACCCTGCAACCAGAAAAGATCAAAGAGCCAAGGCAGCACCTGCTGATCCTTTTGCTAGTGCGTCCATAAAAAATCCACAGACTTTGAAGTACCTGCCCCGAGGGCGCAGGGTTTTTCATGCCCTCTACATGCCTTTGTCTAAGGTGCTTCAAATCCTTGCTGAAAAGGGACATCTTAAACCCCTTGAGCCTCAGCCTCTCCCTGCTCATCTTCTACCGGGTCATGATGCTACCCAGTACTGCGCGTACCATCAACAGGCTGGTCATATCACCGATAGTTGCTTCGGTCTTCGCCACGAAGTGCAAGACTTGGTCGATGATGAGGTCATCCTCCCACCTAGCTCAGCAAAGTCTGTCACTATTGAGTTCACGAACTTTGAAGATAGTACAAGTATGTGATTAGGGGTAGGTCCACCTGCGGGCGGCTATCGGTTTACTTCAGATGTGGTGTTTGGCACGCACTTTTCTGAGCGTTTGTGAATGCCAATTTTTGCACTTTCTGACTCGGGTGTTGAGTCAGTTTCTGTGGTTTTGTTTTGGGTCTGTCTCTTTGTTTTGAGTCAGTCTTTTTGCTTAAAGGTCTGTCTTGTTGTATCGAGTCAGTCCTGTTGTATAGGAGTCGGGTGGTCTCGAGGTTGTTACCTTGCACACCATTGTCTTTTCCTTTCTTTTGAGTTTGTTTCTGCCATGGCGCCAGTTACACCAGAAGATTTGAATGAAACAGTTGTGGCTATCATGTTTTGTGCCCGTTGCTACTTTGAACCTGTTGTGCCAGCAAACTTAAATAAAACGGTAGTACTTTTTGTCTACTTTTCTGTGCCTCGAACTCATTGCATTGACCTAAGTTTTCCAAAACTTTTCAAACGTTGTGATGAAAACGAAGAGGGAGGAATTCCTTGGGTTTTGCAAAAGTTGATCAATTGAGAGAAAGAGAGGAACACTAATGAATGAGATCATGGTTGTTATTGTGAGTACTGAGAAGGACCCTAGCTTGATCCAGATTGGTTCTACATTGTCTTCAGCGCGAGCGATTTGTCGCTTTCTTAAAATATTTCAAAAAATATTTTGCGCAGTCTTGCGAAGACCTGTGTGGAATCACTCTTGAGATTGTGCAGTTCAGGATCGCTCTTAGCCTCGAAACTCGACCCCTTGCTTTCAAACCTTTGACCTTAATTCAAAATGTTTAATGGTCAACCATCGAAGGAGGCCCGTGTGGCCAGATCCGAAGCAGCCCTTGAACAAGAGGCAAGAAAGTCAGATCAAGAAGATCAGATGTAGTCAAAAGAAGCTTACAAAGCTAGATTAGAAGCACCCCTCAAACTAGGGGAAAAAATATCAAATGTGCTCGAAGAGCCGAAGATGGATCATTCTGCAAATCAACAAAGAGTGGCAAGAATGCCAAATCCCAGAACAGAAGAAAATGGATTCAGATGACTTCGAGATCTCAAAAACCATTTGACATGGACAAAGCTACACTTTTATCCTTGAGAGGCTCGTTGAGCCGAAAACCCGGAAGGGCGACTGTGATACCTCTGTCCCGTAGTATGTTAATTGGTCCTTAATTTGAGTATGATTATGTGTTTAGCATGATTTTATGTGCCATTATATGAATATATGTGATTTTGAAGTTTTATCTGTTCACCGTAGGGATATCTGTTTGAATAATCTGCTTTGGAAATTAAATTGAGGGCCTTATCGACCACAGAACCCGAAATTGATTACGCCATTGTGATTAGCATAATTTTTAGAGCCTACGGTGAAGTTTAATTGAAAAATTGATTCGGACCAGATTAAGTTGATTAAATTAACGTATTAGTACCCAATCACTCTATATAATATATTACGACTTAATGGGGCACTATACACTCAATACCCTCTTTGTTATTCTTCTTGGCTGAATTAAACTCAAGAGGTAGAGGAGGGAGTCGGTTAGAGAGAAGGAAAAGAGGAGAGTTGGGTGTTTTGGCTCAAATTGTGAAGAATTGAAGAATTAAACTCAAGAATTACTATAGTTGGAAGATTGAGCCTCTAGGTAAGCATTTGGTCTTGAATTCATAAGTTTGAAATTTTGATCTTATAAGTTCAAGGGTTGATTGTGATCAAGAGCATGCAATGAGTTGATTTTTGTTGAGTTTGAAGTCTTAGAACTCATGCATATAAGAATTACTTTGAAATTGCATGTTTGAGCTTGATACACATGATTCATGTAGAGTTTTGGTTAAAGCTCATGTTATAATCACCATTTGTACCATTTGAACTCAAATTGGGAGCCAAAACATACATGCATGTTTGATTTTTGGAGGAATGGAGCTTATATGGAGTTTGTAATATATGCGTTTTGTTCATACTTTAGAAATGAGAGTTGTTTGAGAATCAGATGATGATTTTGAACAAATTGATGTAATATCCTTACACTCTCATACAATATAATGTGTTTATGTGTTTTTGGGACCAAAATCATGAGTTGAAGCCTTTGAACATCGAAATTGAAGCTCAAGAACTCAATCTTGAATTTCCAGAATTTTGACTTCTGCTCGAGCGAGGGAAGGGCCGCTCGAGCGGAGAAATCGTGCTCCCAGCACTTTTTGCAGAGTTGGATGTCCGCTCGAGCGGGATAGCACACGCTTGAGCGGGGAGTTTTGCAGACAGGCCTTCCGCTCAAGTGCTCTATGCCACGCCCGAGCGTATTTTTCATGCAACCCGTACCTTTGCAGGCCTTAACGGTCCGCTCGAGCAGGGGAAGTTAACGCTCGAGCGGGGACCCTGTTCTCTAAAATTTTATATGCTCGTTCTGTGTTTTGTTTTCTGTTTTTTTTCATTTGAAAGCACTCTTAGGCATGTGTTAAGCATTGTAAATGAGTTAATGAGATAAGAATAAAGCCTCAAGAGGAATATGTGAATTAAAGAACGGGTTGAATTGATAATGACCCTTTTGTGTTCATGGAATGTGTAGGGTCAAGCTCCAGGGCGAATCCACACGCTGATCACTGTGAGTAATATCGATATTCGAATAATTGTGAATGTCCAATTGTTTATTCCCTTATAAGCTTTATGAATTGCTGATTGAGATTGTTGACAAAAGTCTGACATGAAAGTAACTGGACCTAAGGTCGTTTTCATAGAAATGAATGGACCTAAGGTCGTTTTGATAGAAATGAATGAACCAGAGGTCGTTTTGATAGAGATGAATGGACCAGAGGTCGTTTTGATAGAAATGAATGGACCGAAGGTCGTTTTGACATGAATGAGTGGGCCGAAGGCCGTTTTGACATAAATGAATGGACCTAAGGTCGTTATGACACGAATGTATGGGCCAAAGGCTGTTTTGACATAAATGAATGGACCTAAGGTTGTTATGACACGAATGTATGGGCCGAAGGCCGTTTTGACGTAAATGAATGGGCCGAAGGCCGTTCTGACATAGATGAATGGGCTGAAGGCCGTTTTGACATGAATGGAAATCTGATTGGGCCAAAGGCCAGTATGTTTGGGACTATAGTCATTTGATCTGAATTTTGTATAAGTGTATATATGTTAAGCAGAAATATGCATTGGGCCCAAGGCCGTTCGGAGCATGTTGTTCTTCATATTGCTTATGTAATTTATGTATTCGATATTATTCACTGGGCTATCACTCACGCTCATTCATGTGTTTGTAGGTGAGCCGAGGGAAGTCCGAACCCAGCCCCAGTGAAGTCCGCCAGGAACAACATGAGATTTTGGAGAGTCAGCCTTCTGTCTCACGTACGAGACCCATCCTTGCCATTTTGTTATGTATTTATAGTTTGTCGTGTTGGCAAGGACTTTCTGTACATTTGTATATAGTTTTGAGATGGGTTGACTCAATTTGGATGATCCTGTCTGTAAAGGATTTTGTGATACTGTACTTGTTGTGGGTTATTAACGTATATGAGTATGGTTTGTTTTGTAGTGCATATAAGCACGACTCTATGGACAAAGTTTTTGATTATTGTTTCCGTTTGGCCCCCTTTACTCTGTCGAGTTATGTTTAATTTGGTTTAAGGCCGTAGGTAATCTCAGGATTACTGATCAATTATGTCCTTAACCCATAGGGGCGGGTTCGGGTCGTGACAACGACCCATGCAAAAGTTAGAGAAGAAAAAAAGAAGAAGAAAAAAAAGAAAGAGAAAAATACAAAAAAAGAGAAAAGAATGGAAAAAAGGAAAGAAGAAAAGAAATGAAGAAGAAAAGAAATGAAAAAGAAAAGAACAAAGCTCGCAAGGTTAAAAACCCAGAAAGGGTGGCCTTGGCAAAAGATATAGCGCAAAAGGAGAGGTTAATACCCGAGTGTATCTTAACCGCAGCTACGTAAGGCTTGATTCCCATGTTTGGGATACGTAGGCAACTTCATCCTGAAGCCCAGCCACAAAAACTTCTCAATTGATTGTGTCCATGTAATGGTTCTGATCATCGTTGTCCCCTCTGTATCCGAGAGTTTCCGTTGTGATCGTAACTCTGAGAATTGATTACGGTATGCTGCGGTCCATCCAAACAAGGGGCAACTTTCCATTGCCGTGCAGTGCTGTTCAAGCAAGGGGAAATTTTCCATTGTTATGGATCCTAGGTTGTGCATCTCAACGGTAAGTTCCGTGTTGGTCGTGCAGTGACCGTTTGCAAAAATAGTTTTTGAGAGTTTTTACTGAAGTTGACTAATTTTCTCGAAAATTATTCCACTTTTCCAAAACCAGACCATTTCTTGGACCGAAAAAGGAAAATTTTCAGTGTTCATAACCTAACTTGCATGATTTTGAATCAGAAAAGTTGAACAAGCTTGTTAATCTAACTCTCGTATTGATCAAAATTGTTTTAGTATAAAACCAAAACAAAAAATGGTCAAATTGATGAGCTAGGGGCACAGCTAAGTCAAGCGTTCTATCTTTTCCCCATCGCCAACATACTTGCTAGAAAAAAGGCACCATATTCGCCAGAAAAGGGCACGACTAAGGTTAACAACAAAGGGTTGAAAGCTCTTATACCCTCAAAGCAATGAGGTGTCAAGCCAAGTGCGAAGCACGAATTGGGATGGAACAAGATACTCCATTCTCCCATCCGGGGCATCGACTAAATGTCACTGGAGGAAATAGCCGCGGGCTAATAATGTTGGGCGTGAACCCACAACTTCTTATTTTCTCATGGACCACCCAGGGAAGGGATGAAAAAATGAGAGATTGAAGAATAGAGAGATGTGAGCTGAGAGAAAAAGTGAGAAAATGGATTTTTCAGAAAAAACAGAGCCTGAGGGCCTAGTGATGTGACGATCACCAATGAGAAAGGGTGGGAAATAATACCCAGAGAAATAGGCTCATGTGCGCGTTTGAGTGTCGTGTCTTTTTGTTTTATCTCGATTCTTGTTTTGAGTCTTTTCGAGTGTTACTCGACGTGTTTAGGTTGTTACCCTTTGTTTTTCGATTGAGTCATTTTTTACTGTGTTTAGTCGTAGGCTCAATACCTGGTCGAAAACTCATTCCTTATTTCAAAATAAGTTTGTTTTGTGCTCAGAGTGTTGTGCCATTCTTCACATTTGTGCAAAACAGAATTCGTTTTTTCATAAAACCGCAGGGTTTAACCCAGGTCATGTGAGAATAATGGAACCAGGATCTATCTGAAGCTATGGGTTCTAGACTGCGATGCAAAAGAAACGAGGAAGGATTCGAAGCATCTGAGGTTATTTTGACTTCTACAAATGTCTTTGCATCCTATGTGTTCAAAATGAATAGAATGCTGTGTTATGGGCTATGGGTTCAAAATGAGCAATGTTCAGAATGGGCTATGTGTTTAGAATCAGTAGTGTCCTGCATGAGCCGTATGTTCAAAATAAATAGAGTACTGTGTTACGAGCTGTGTATTCGAAATGAGCAGTCTATGTGTTGAACATGTTGGGAACTTGTGATTAGTTCCACTTCTAGTGCCTTCCGGTGTTGATTTTGCGAAGTCACACCAGTGTTTCTTCAATTTGCTTATAGAGTTGTTGCTCATTTGTTTATCGAGTTGTTACTTCAATTTGGTTATTGAGCTATTGCTCATTTGCTTATCGAGTTGTTGCTCATTTGTCTATCGAGTTGTTGCTCACTTGATTACCAAGTTGTTGCAATTTTGTTTATTGAGTTGTTGCTCTTTGCTTATCAAGTTGTAAACTTGTCAAGGCCCTTTTGTTGCTTATCAAGTTAATTTGTCTTATTTGTTACGTTGGTCTACCTGACCTGGTAATACATGCACAATTTCCAATTCGATTACATTGTTATGTAATATGCTGCGATGCGATGTATGAAATATGCAATGTAACACTTTTTTGGCAAAAAGTTTGTTTCATTCCATCATCTTTCTAAGTACATAGTTTTGAAGAAAACAAAACCTGCCTGCGGCAGTACAATGTGCTCAATCTACCAAAACAAAAAGAAGAACAAAGCAAGAAAAAGAAGAAAAACAGCAAAAATCTAGATCAATATCAATGGTCCCAGGCATGAGAGTCTGTCCTCGTCCTCTTCCTGGACGAAGGTCTAGGAGTATCGTCGCCGACTCCACCATCTGAGCCCAAGCCCGAATCATCTCCAGTCTTAGCCTCCAACGACTCTGCCTCTGCCTCCGTCTCAGACTCATCATCGTATGGAATCAGTGCCCGTAAGCTACTACCAACATGAGTGTGCCCCGCTTTGGTGCGGGGGTGTACTGTGGTCCGTCGTCCTGCTCTCCCTTCTCCTCGGGCAGATGTAGATGGTCCTACTGGAGCACCGCCTGCAATCGACATCTAGAATGGGGCCTGAAAATGAAAAATGGCAAATGCATCAGTTGCAGATAAAACAGAATACAGTGTGTGAGTACAATGTATAAATGCTGTGAGTAGTGTATCAGAACAGAATACAGTGTGTGAGGACAATGTATGAATGCTGTGAGCAGTGTATCAGAACAGAATACAGTGTGTGAGTACAGTATATTAATGCTGTGAGCAGAGTATGAATACAGAATACAGTGTGTGAGTATAGTGTATGAATGCTGTGAGCAGTATATCAGTACAGAATATAGTGTGTGAGTGCAGTGTATGAATGTCGTGAATAGTATGCGGGTTACAATGTATCAACGCTGTGAAGGCCGTGTATCAAGGGTTGTGTTGATAATGCGATGCATCAGATTATGTAGGGTTTGGGATTGCAGTTGAAAGAGCTTACCGGAATACTGTAAATAGCCAGTAGGTCGAGACTCCGCTGTAGCATCCCCATCACAGAGGCAGTCAACTCCAAAGACTGGCGCGTGTACTCGGCAGAAGCCTACAAGGGTGTTAGAAGCATCAGTATTCTGTGGAATGTCAAGAGAAATGAAATGAAATGAAATGACTTTACAGGATGCAAAATGCAGTAGTACATACTGGAGGAAAGCGGTAGAATCTGACTAACTTGTGATCAGCCGAAGGGGGAGTAATGGGGATCTGGTAAGTCTCCCTACCCTGCCGTCGGCAGGTCATCATCGTAGGTAAAGCTGGCCACTCGCCTCTCTGCTCTCTCCGAGATCTGCTCCTGCCGCGAGCCCGAGCCGCCCTCTGTACTCCTACTCCGACCGTTGGTGCTGCAGGCCTCTCCCTCCCAGCTCCGCAAGGGCTAGTCAGAGGTGGCATCAAATAAGCCTGAATTTACTCGGCATAGTCACCCTCCACCCTGAAAGGCTCGGAGTCCCAGCCGATAGTGTAGTCGATCATCTCCTCGAGAGTGTACCTCTCGGTATGCCTCATATGAGTAGGAGGTGTATCTAGAACTGTCTGCTCTGGCACGCTCGAGGTCTGCCGCAAGAAGCGTTCCCCCAGGTACCAGGCGCGACAGACGGGGCCCTCTAGCAGACCTTTGAAACGGGCCGTCTCTCGGGCACCAGCATACCGGTCCCAAACTGCGTCAGGTAATAGAGCCCAAGGCTGCCAAGTAATCTGCAAATAAGACACAGTTTGTTACCTACTGATATTAAAAGGAAAATGTAAAGCGAAGCTTAAATGAACTGTAATGTTTGACATACCTCGGCTGCGGTGACAGTGTCGAAATAGCGGCGAAAGAACATGATGGACTCCTGCGGCCTCCGCTCACATCTCATGTCGAAGTGATGAGAGAACGGGACACCAAGGGGAATCTCCTCATCTGGTACTGGGACAAGCCTCGGGAAGTGGGCATACACCCACAACTGTACAGTGTGACGGAACAGATATGAACATGGTTATCAGATAATGTAGTATGCAGATAAAACATTAGGCAGATAAAGCAGAAAGCGATATGTGCAGTGTGTTGTGTGGTGTGTGCAGTGTACAGAGTACAGATAATGTAAAACGGAATTGAAAAGACAAGAAAAAGGAATAAGTACCTCCTAAGCTCACCAGCAGCCTCCGAGCAACTGTCCGCTGAGGTGGGAGGATGAACTCATATAGCCGTAGAGAGTGGCCAAGCTTGCGCCACCCCAGTCATAGCGGCGGATTTGTGTCACATCCACCAGTGCGCTTAGCAAGTAGAGCGCGACGGTGTTCACCCTGTCGACAAACAGAGTGGTCCCCAGCAAGAACACGATGAAATCCCGGGCGTACTGCTCCTCCTCCTCCTGGGTAGTAGGCATCTAGATCCAGAAATGAGCCTCGAACCAAGAGTATCGCATAGACCCTGCTCGAGCGAGGGGTGGCTAGGTGCCGAGAAGGTAAAGTTGAGCGGCGTCCCACTCATCCATGTCAGTATCAAAGGGGATCGGATCAACCCCCACTCCGATGCCTGTAAGCATGGAGAAGTCGAAGGGAGTCATCGTCATCTCCCCGGTGGTGGAATGGTGAAAGGAGTCTGTGGTATCCCACCACCTCTCCGCCAATGCAGCAAGAAATGGCCTGCTCGCAGTAAGGCGCGAGAGCCCCATGCAGAAGGTCCCAAAGCCGGCCCGGTCGACGATGCGACGAACCGCGTCAGGTAGCTCCATGTACCAACCTCGAGCGGTGACGTTCCCATACCCCCAGAGGGCATGGGAATCTCCCGTGGTCAAAACAAATAGTTGCGAAACAGTGTTACAAATACAGTGTTGAATGCACTAAGGTTCAATGAAAATGCAGTGTGTGTGCACGTGTTCAGATTCAAACAGATATCGGGTACGGGTGTGCTCGCAGTGAACTACAGCATATGATGTATCAGTGTGTTTGAGTGGTTCAGTAAAAATGTACACGTATTCAGATTCAAACAGATATCAGATGCGGGTGTCCTCGCAGTGAACTACAGCATATGATGTATCAGTGTGTTTGAGTGAATCAGTGAAAATGCAGTGTGTGTGCACGTATTCAGATTCAAACAGATATCAGGTGCGGGTGTCCTTGCGGTGAACTACAGCATATGATGTATCAGTGTGTTGGAGTGAATCAGTGAAAATGCAGTGTGTGTACACGTATTCATATTCAAGCAGATATCAGGTGCGGGTGTGCTTGCAGTGAACTATAGCATATGATGTATCAGTGTGTTTGAGTGGTTTACTGAAAATGCAGTGTGTGTGCACGTGTTCAGATTCAAACAGATATCGGGTGCGGGTGTACTCGCAGTAAACTACAACATACGGTGTACTAGTGTGTCCGGTTCAAGCAGTTAAAAAACAGAATTGACTATTGCAGTTATGTATCCTACGTTGCAGAAAATGAAACTGAGGAAGAGTGTACCTCGGAGGTGCCGAAGGACAGGTGTGACTCTGGCTCGCGCAGTAGAAGCTCCGGTGCCACACCCCTCGCGAAGCTGCTGAAGTGGCAGATGCCGTCAGGAGGCAATACGTGAATTGCCGGACTGTAGGTCGCTGGGTCGAACGGCCTGATGTGAAGAGGCAGGAGCTCAGCCTCGGGGTCCACGTCCACACTGAAGGACTCCCAACCACTGGTATGTCGTCTGCCATCTTAGAAAGAGTGTGAAAATGGCCAAAAGGGTGAAAACTGAGCAAGAATGTGAAAAGTCAACCCCGAGAGGGTGAAAAATGGGCGAAAAGGTCGGAGTCCGAAAAGGGCACAAAAATCGAGGTAAACTCGAGGGAAACAAACCCCAAGTGGTGGAAATCGAGGAAAGTACACCGAAACGAAGATTTGTTCAGTTCAAAATGTACGAAATGAGGAGGGTTTCGCGAATCGAACGGCGAAAAAGTGTCGAAAACGCGAGAAAAATGAGGATCGAAGGTTGGAAAATCACCTAGAGAGAGAGGGGAGGGGTTTTCGAGCTTGGAGGAAATGAGAAAATAGGGTTTGAGCCCTATATTTAAAGACCCGTGGCCAAAAGGACAAAACTGCCCCGATACCGTAATTTTTGGCCGATGGGCCAAATTGTTAGCCGATTGGCTAAACATTTGGCCGATGACCTCATTTCGTGGCCGATGGATGGCCGGTGGTCTTCCCCTGGGGTCGGTGAGCCTCTCACACCCTTGTTTGCGTCATTTATGTGGTTTGGCACCTTCATTACTCAAGATAATGCAAGAAAATGCATTTTCAAAGCTTAACCGGTCTCCGTGTTGACTTCGAGCCATGTCTTCTGTGCGTGGCACTTGATATGTACGAGGTGCATCCCTTTTGTGTCGTATCCTTTTGTCTCTTGAAAGATTCAGAAATTGCTTCGCATACGTGCCATTACAACGTTTTGTCGTGAACGCGCGTTGGTTATACGTCATTCCGCTCGCGTTGTTATGAACACATTTTTTGTATTGTCATGCACGCCATACTTGCATTTTTATACACATTCTTTAGGTCGCATCATCATGCGCACCCCACATGCATTGTTATGCATTTCGAGTGACTCGCATTGTCATACATTTTCCTTGTCGCGCGTTGTATGCGCACCTTACATGCATTCTCTTGCATACTCTTTAGGTCGCATCACCCTACGCACCTCACATGCATTATCATGCATTGTCCTTAGGTTGCATTGTCATGCACAGTTCATTTGCATTATCATGCATTTCAAAAAGAAACGTGCATTGTCGCGCATCTGAGTTCATTTGCATTGTCATGCATTTCAAGAAACGTGCGTTATCGCGCATTTGAGTTCGTTTGCATTGACATGCATTTCAAGAAACACGCGTTGTCGCGCATTTGAGTTCATTTGCATTGTCATGCATTGCAAAAAAAAGGGGGGGGGGAGAGAAGACGTGCATTGTCGCGCATTCAACTCTCATTTGCGTTATCATATATGTTTCGTTTGCATCGTCATACATTTCAATAAATCATGCATTGTCATGTATTTCGACTACACGCATTGCCATGCCTCTTTCATCTACATTTCAGTTCATGCATTGTCATACATATCTCGTTTGCATTATCATGCATTTCAGTTCATGCATTGTCATGCATACCTCATTTGCATTGTTATGCATTTCAATAATTTGCGTTGTCATGCATCTTTAGTTTGCATTGTCATGCATTTCGAACAACTCGCATTGTCATGCACCTTCCATTTGCATTATCATGCATATCAATCTCTTGCATTATCTAACTTTTCTCTGCTCGCGTGTTGCGTGTGGACGTATCTAACCCTTACTAACCTTTATGCGCCTTTCTCTTTTTTTCGCATTGTGACACACATGGCATGCGTTTTTGCGTGTGCTCATGTGTTTATGCGCCTTTCTCTCCCTTTTCGCATTGTGACACACAAGGCATGCGTTTTTGCGTGTGCTCACGTGTTTATGCGCCTTTCTCTCTCTTTTCGTATTGTGACATACACGGCATGCGTTTTTGTGTGTGCTCATGTGTTTATGCGCCTTTCTCTCCCTTTTCGCATTGTGACACACGTGGCATGCGTTTTTGCGTGTGCTCATGTGTTTATGCTCCTTTCTCTTCTTTTCACATTGTGACACACATGGCATGCATTTTTGCGTGTGCTCATGTGTTTATGCACCTTCCTCTCCCTTTTCGCATTGTGACACACATGGCATGCATTTTTGCGTGTACTCATGTGTTTATGCGCCTTTCTCTTCTTTTCGCATTGTGACACACATGGCATGCGTTTTTGCGTGTGCTCATGTGTTTATGCACCTTTCTCCCCTTTTTTGCATTGTGACACACATGGCACGCGTTTTTGCGTGCCCTCATGTGTTTATGCACCTTTCTCCCCTTTTCAAGTTCCTATACACATTGCATGCGTTGTCGCGTCGTGTTTTACTTATATGTGCTCCAGTTCCTATACACATTGCATACGTTGTCGCGTTTTGCTTTACTTATATGTGTTCAAGTTCTTATACACATTGCATGCGTTGTCGCGTTTTGCTTTGCTTATATGTGTTCAAGTTCCTATACACATTGCATGTGTTATCGCGTTTTGCTTTACTTTTATGTGTTCAAGTTTCTATACACATTGCATGCGTTGTCGCGTCATGCTTTATTTATATGTGTTCAAATTTCTCTTTAATACACATTGCATGCGTTGTTGCATTATGCTTTACTTATATGTGTTCAAGTTTCTATGCACATTGCATACGTTTTCTCGTGTGTTTTACTTACATGTATTTGTACACCCTTTTGTATCTACTACACTATCACCTCATCGCACTGTTTTGTGCACCCCATTGCATTTTGCATGTATTTCAATCGCGCTATTTTGCGCATCGAACTGTTTTGTGCATCCCATTGCATTTTGCATGCATTCAATCGCGCTATTTTGCGCATCGCACTATCTTGTGCATTCAATTGCGTTATTTTGCGCATCGCGCTATCTTGCGCACTGCATACATGCACTTGTTAGTGCATTACATTTCATATTGCATTTTACATGCATTTTATTTCGCGTTATTTTGCGCATTGCGTTATCTTGTTCACTCTACCTGCACTTGTTAGTGCATTGCATTGTTATACACGACTTCACTTGCGTTGTCACGCACCTTTCAATTGCATTGTTATGCATACTTCTAACAATGTTGTAGCTATTAAGTTTTCTTTCTCTTTCAGGCACGATATTGCATGTACGGTTCATTCGAAGCTGGCACGACCAGACGAACCGCACATGTATTGTATTCTCTGCGTCAAACATAGCGAGAATTACATAATTCTCTTACATCCTTTCTGCATTGTAATGTAGTTTGGTCTTTGGCTTGCCTAAAATGGTTGCATGTTATGCTTCGTTACAGCTTTCTTCGCATGACCATAAGTATGCTCGGCTTTGTGCATTATTCTTGCATCTTGCCCCTGCCTTCGGGCACATATCTTGCTATCTTGCATGCTTGTCTAAGTCTTCGGCCTTGTAAAAAATAGGTCATATCTGGGCTTTGACATTCACTCCCGTCATTGTTATGATTTTCGAGTTCTGTCAAAGAGGGGCAACTGTAGACACCCCATTCTTGACCGTCCTCAAGACTTGGACGTCACTGTTTGAACACTCGGTGATCATCCATGCTCGTGCTCGTTTTGAGTTCTCGGAGGTCTCGGCTACGCGCCTTGCCTTAAGATCTCTCAACTTGTCTGTTTTGTGCTTGGTCATGGACCAAACACTTGTGTTTTTGCTTCAAAGGGAAGAGGGTGACTTGTTGGCCATCCCTACACCCCACTGGCCAAGGCGTGATGCCACCGGCCCTTTTTTCTAGCCATCGGCCAAAGCTTGTGGTCGGTCGGCACCTTTTATGGTCGATCGGCCACCTTTGTTGGCTAGTCGGCCACTTCTGCTGGTCGACCCCTTTCCATCTACTTTTGGCAGATGTTTTATGCCAGCTGTTATAGCTGGCATCCACTTTACACCCCCTCCCTACACGTGTATGGAGGGATTTGCTCCCTTATGTTAGCTTCTCCAAGAAGCTTAGGAATTGGATTCCTATAAGAGGGGAGGCCCTCCTCCCTCCTCAGGGTCAGAAATTAGGGTTAGAAGATTTTGTATCTATCTATCTCTATAATTCCCTCTCCTTACATTTGTGTGTGTGTTTTGTGCCCTAAAGGGGTTTTTGTTCTTAGTTTTGCACTAAGACACCTAGTGTTACACCATCCTTGGTTGCTAAGGCTCTAAGGAGTTGTTGTTAGGATTCTTGGACTGGTTTTGATCCAAGGAAGGTGCTGGAGTGGTGTTCTTGAAGAAGGTCTACAAGGGTGAGAAACTTACCCCTTTATTCCCTATTTTTGCACAAGCTTTTGACCTATCTTACTTATTGTTTTAAGCTTAGCTATAAACTAATAAAAGTTCTGATTTTGTGTGCTTTAGAACTTTGTTTAAGGTCACTTTGAGGTTTGGGGTTGTCTCCCCTCTCCAAGGCCTTGTTAGGCCTTGTTTTAAGCCACACCTTTTGGCCTTTGTTTTGTTCTTTGCATGACCTCTCTACCACTGAAATCCAGAGGATTTTCAGTGGTGGAGAGGTGGTTTTGAGGTCCTAAATGGGAGAGAGTCATCTCCTCTCCATGTTGTCTTTAATGCTTGCATGAATGGCTTGTGTTGTAGCATCTTTGCCTAGCTTGTTTTAGCTCCGTTTCAATGCATATTAGGCTTTGTTTTGCCATGATATAGCATTGTTTTAGGTTGGCTTAGACATTCCATGTATGCTCCATACACTTGTCTTGTAATCCCATGTTTTGGCCTTAACATGCATCATGTTGTAACATGCGTTTTTAGCATGATTTTGGCTTGGCTTCAAGGTGTTTTTGGCCACTGATTTTGGCATGCTTGAGAGCTACCCATGTTAGTGTAAGTCCATCTCACCATGTTGTTGCATGCTTGTTCCATTTTGCATGTTGTTGCATGCTATACATGTTTGCATATATGGGTTGTATGCCTATTACATATTGTATGCTTGTGTGCTCATGTTGCATTAGATTTGTGTCATGCTTGAATTATTTGCATGCTTTCTTGCTTGTCTAGGTTGCATTGCATTAAACATGCATTCCTTGCCTCTTGACTAATCATGATAGAGGTTGGGACCCCTTATGTGTTGTGTGCATTTCATTTGATATCAAATTGCACACTTGGCCTCTTTGGCCATTACGCATTGAAATGTGCGATTGATGGTCCGAGGGTCGGGAACCATACTCCTTTGAGTCCTAAACATGATGAGAAGGGTGGTGGTGCACACATTGCTTTGAAAATGCATTGCCATGCTCTGTTTGTCCTCTGCTGCAGTAACACAGCATTTTGCAGGAAGAAATGGTCGACCAATCACATTTAGTGCCGACCGGCCACAAAAATCAGGCCAGTGATCCATTTTTTTGGTCGATGACCATAATTCCATGGCCGGTGGTATTTCCTCATGGCCGATGGCATCTTATAACTCCCAGGGAGTGTTTCAGAAGCAACTTCGAGACTTGTGCAGACTTCAGAGGAGAGAAACAATGCAAACAGAGGCAGCAAGTGCATGGTAATGGATTTCCAAGAAGAGCCGAGCATGCGTGCATTTGTCCCTCTTCCCGAGGCTACTTCACCGCTTTATTAGCTTAGTTAATTTGCTTAGCTAGTCAACTGATTTGTAATATTTAATTAGCTAGAATAGTTAATTATTTATTTGGTTTGTATTATTCGGTCCCTCCGAGAGAGGGCCAATTGTGTAATAAACGTGCGTGTGTGTGATGCATGTCTTCCAACCTCCACTTCTTTCTTCCTTTTACTTACCTGCTTTCAATGGTTAGTTCTAGGGCACGTTTTTCAATTAGCATACCTTATGCTCGCATGTTTGCATCATTCATTCGTATTGCATACACCGGGCTCGGCGCATCATACTAATTGCATAATATTCCAATTCCAACTTGAATACGTGTATTGAGTTGTTGCATTTCACATGCCATTCTTTGATTTGCCGAGCCTATTCTAGTTGCATTTTGTATGCGTTGCATTAGCCATTGTTGACATAAACTAGGATCACGCATTTGAGTACTAACTAGCTATTGTTTTGGCTTGGAGTACTAAGTAAGCATTTATGCTTTAGCATCTTGCATGTATGTGAGTGTTGCCATGATAGCATGCTTGCCATGAGGCTATTTGCTTATGTAATGTAACTGCCTGAATACCTGTGCGTGAAGGTTGGATTGCTTGAGTTGGAATAATTCGTCGAAACCCGTGTTTTAGCCTACTTGCGAGTAGTAAATTTTAATCCATTTTCAAAACGAACGGGCACACGATGCTTTATTCCAAATTAGGCAAATTAGTCTATACTTGTATGCTGTGTGCATCACATAGTAATTCTAGGCTAATAACCGAAATATGAACACGCAATGTTTTCAAAACTCGATATCATGGTTAGTAGAGGCCGATCTTTGATCAGGCAAGAAGGGGTGCTCATGAAGGGACCTTTCCCAATCGTACCCAAGTTCTCGAGCCGAGGCAACTTTGGTGATGACGAACGTATGGCCTTAAGCAACGAGTCAGGGTTTCCTAAATTCCCTCAAAATAAAATATTTAGGTGGCGACTCTGTATCTGGCAAAGCAGTCCATGTTGGGAACTCCTTTCAAAAAAATATGTTTTCAAAACGATTTGTCAGATTTGGACTGTTTGATGATTCATCGGTCTTGAATTGCACTCTGCGAGATTAGATACAGGACCGTGACATTGAGTCCTGAACTGTAGTGAGCCCAAAATGAACAAAACGGGATCTCCTACCGGGACGTTCGGGGACGTCTACACCACGTTGGAAATATAACCCTTGGATCTGGATTACTACTGTACCACTTGATCCTCGTTTCACTTTTCGGTGTTAGGTGTGAGAGGTATATTAGGTAATCTTGCTAAGGTACTGTAACATGCCCGAGGGGCACCTGCGCGCGTTAAACAGTTTGGATTCCCAAGATCTCTTTGATCTATTCTCACGAGTGCAATGTGAAACATAGATGAGAGTCCAAATTTGACAACTTTTATTGAAAATCCATTTTATTGCAATTTTGTTAAAAATGGACTGCGTCATCAGATCTCGGAGTCGCCACCTAATATTTATTTTGGAAAAATTAGGAAACCCATGACTCGTGCCAAGGCCACTGTTCGTCGTAACCAAGGATGCTTGGCTCGAAACCTTAGGTATGAGAGGAGATGGTGAATAATGAGCACCCCCACCCACCCGAACAAAGATCGGCCTTTACTAACATGATATGAATTTTATTTTATTTATATGCTCATGTTCTGATTAGTTAATAAATCCTAAAATTTACTATGTGAAGCATACAAGTATAGACTATGTCATTCATTTTGGAGCAATTTGATATCATGCATTTTGAAAGAGTTTTGACGATGTACAAACCAAATAAATTGAGTTTACAAGCATGAAAAATTAACATCATTCCAAATTAAGCGACACAACCTCCATCCACTAGCATTCATAGAGTTATATCACATAAGCAAATAGCCTCATGGTAGAATGCTAGACATAGTAAGAAAAACACACACAAACGGGATGCTAAAGTATAAAAACTTACATGTTGGACGTCCCACGAACAAGCTACAAAATAAAGTTAGCAAAATATGCATGATCTTATATACAAAATCCTAATGCAATTCACTCATGAGATACAACTAAAGATTCGGCTTCTAAAATATGATATGTGAATCATCTCAAGAACATGAGGTAGCGCACATAATCACATAGGAATTGATTAAATTCACAAATGCAAACTTAGCCGAATCAAGATGCATGAAACATGGATGCAAAGCATAACTATGATGAAAAATAAATATGATGTTTATGTACAAATAAAGAAAGCAAGTAAAAGAACGTGATAGAAAGAAGCGGGGCGGGAAATTATTACAACATTTTAAAGAATAATTACAAACCAAATTAGAGAGGGATGAGGAGAATATTACAACAAAATAAAAACCTCACAATACACTCAAAATAAATAAAATAAATAAAATAAAAGCTTCATGTTCTTTAGAACCACCGGCGGAAAATTGGTCAATATTGGGAGATTACGCTATCTTGTTCGAAAGAAGCTAACTGACCGGCCAAATAGGCCGGCCAGCTAACTAGGCCAAGCAAAACCTGTCTTGTTGCAAAACCAAGAAAAGGAACAAACAAAAACTATGTAGGTGGCTCAACTAACCACTAGCGGTTAATTAAAGAAACAAGAAAACAAATATAAAATAAAATAAAAAAGTACAAACTCACAAAAGAAACCTAAAGCAATAAAACAAATATAGGATAGAACATGCAAGATTACAAAGAAACTAATATGAGACTAATACAAGAAAAAAAAATAAATATGAGGTAGAACATGCAAGATTACAACAAAACTAATATGAAATTAAAGCATGCGAATAAAAATAAATAAGTAAATAAATAAATAATTATGAGCTAAATAAACCACTAGAATTATAACAACACACTATGAAATATAAATTAAGAAAATAAATATGAGATAAACAAACCACTTGGATTATAACAAAACACTATAAAATAAGAAGCAAGAAATAAATATGAGATATAAAATATAAGAAAATGAAAGACTAAAAATTCACCTTCTAAAGAAAGATTGAACTTCTTGGTTTCCAAACTTCCTCTTGATCACCCTCAAGTGTAAGAAGTGTGTTCTGAAATCCTCAATTCGAAATTATGAAGTTTATGGAGTTTGTGGTATGGAAAGTGGCTAACTCTCTAGCTTTTCTCACTTTCAATAACTAAACACTCTTCCTTATGATCAAGGCAATTGATATTTGGCTATATCAGAATTTTTGGAGTGGTTTTGGTGTATGGAAATGAGGAATTTTAGTAGCTATGGAAGGTATGGGGTGTATATGGAAAATAGGAATATTTTTGGCTCAAAAACTGAATTCTTCTCTATTTTTTCACCCTTTTCTCACTGTTTTCTCTTCAATTTCGTGGTCCTCCTTCTCTCTTACAATATGATCATTCTATATAGGCAATGAGGGAGAGTAAAGGTTAAAAAGAAGGTGGGAGACAAGGTGGGAGACAAGAATGTGATAGGAGGACAAATTTTCAAGGTGGTTGCATGGGATACTCCTTTATAGATGCAAACAAAACCTCTTTTTGAGAATGGGGGATGATTAGGTATAATGGAGGATGAGTGGATGCACTTGAATGGCTCAGAAAATAGGTAAATGGGTTGTCCCAACTGAACCAAAACCAAGAAAAATGGGCTATTGCTGTTTTGGGTCGAATCAACAAAATCTGCTTTTAAGCCCAACTTCAAATGGGCATATCTCCCCCATATGGACATGGTTTTAGGCAGTTCTTGCGTCTAAATTGAAGCTCCAGAAGTCTAATTTCCAATGGTGGTACCCTCACATTTACATTCCAAGTGAACAAAGAGATATACCTAATTTAGTGAAGGCTATCTCGGGCTAGGTCAACAAAATCTGCTCTTAAGTCCAACTTCAAATGGCATATCTCCCTTATTTGGACATGGTTTAAAGTGGTTCTTGGGTCTAAATTGAAGTCCCAGAAGTCTACTTTCCAATGGTGGTAGCCTTATATTTAAATTCTAAGTGTACAAAGAGAAATGCCTAATTTAGTAAAGGCTGCTCATTTCCTTCTTAATGATTTGATACTCATCCTTTTCCTAAACCAGTTTTCTTTCATCCCCTCCTATTTCCTTCAACTCCAAACCTATAAAGAAGATGTTTTTAAATATTTTTCAAAAAGTTCACCTCCCTTCCATTTATTTCCACTTTGTCCTTACTCGGTTTACTGAAAAGTGCAATATTTTAATCGAAATAGGAGCCTCGGGACATCGCAAAAACATTTAAAAAACATATTTTGAAAAGAGGGTTTTAAGGTCTAAAATAGTTTGGCCAAAAATGGGTGAAGGTTGGGATTAAACCTTAAATTCCATCTTTCTTTACTGAGAATTTTGTGAGAAACACATTCTAATTGTCATAATTGGGTAATCAAAAGAAAGCGCCCAAGTCTTAGGGCCGGTCAAAATGGGGTGTCTACAGGTACCCTTTTGGACCAATTGGCCTAGCTGCATATAGTAAAGCCACAGTAAGTATTCCATACTAGGACAGGATGCTCACCCACATGTACAATGTTATGAAACTCTTTGTTTGAAATAGTACAACCTAGATCATGTCAAAAATCTAGAACATGGTAACCCTACCCCCGCATAGGGGGGTTTTGTTCTTTTACCTGGTATGTGCTTTTGTAGTGAAACTGTACAGAAATGTTTATATCAGGGGTACAAATTCATATCAGTTTGGGAACAGAGTTCAGTGGGAGTTGTAGTTGTTCAGTTGTGTGATTACAACTAATGTGCATCGGGCTGAGGTGCTGTCCAATTTGATTGTTGTTTTTCTTGCTTTTGCTAGGTAGTTTACCATCATAACTTCAGAAAAACTCAATATTCCTCAAGTTGTGTGGACTCGTTCCGGTAGGCTTTGCAAAACTCAAGACCTTGTTGGTGGTCAGCCAGTATTAGGCTCTCTTTCACTGGTTACTCGACGAAGGAGGAACAGATAGTTAGTAGCACCAGCACAGAGCATTCAGCAAACACCTATCCGTTCCTACCCATTCAGTTCACCAGTATCTTCACCTAGATCAGCAATGGCATAGACCGCAGAAGAAGCCATTGCCATGATGACAGCATTCCAGAGAACCATGGACATCGTAAACCAAAGGATGGTTGCACAAGATAAAGTTATCGCTGATCTACGACGTACGTCTAGGGCATCAGCATTTTCGGTCCATCTAATCCCAGCTGCTCAGCCAAATCCTAATCCGCCTCCACCAATTGAGAACCCCCAAGTCCCAGACCCTCAGGAGATGTTCATATCGGCTCTGGCTTACAAGCCTCTAGCATAGCCCCCTGCGGGACTTCTTCTCTTTGATATTAATGATATTGATCCAGCCATGATCAAAATTGTCAGGTTGGAGAAAGCACTGTAAAAGTCCCAAGGCTTTAACTCTGTTCCGGATATTGAAGTTCAAGATGCCCCATATGGACAGATTCGATGGGAGTGGGGATCCAATTATGCATGTTCTCCAGTTTTCAGATGTACTGAGGCCGATCGGCGTGTCTCGGGCTCAGAAGCTGTTGTTGTTTAGGAGAACTATGTCTGATGTAGTGGCCATCTGGTATGCTAAACTAGAGGATTCTACTAAGCGCAATTGGGAGGAGCTGTTTGAGGGGTTCGTTAACCAATACTCATATAACACCCAAATAGAGGTAACCATCAGTGAGCTAGAAGCCACTACCCAGAACTCTAAAGAACCTTTCATCGACTTTGTCACCAGATGGAGGGCAATGGCAGCAAGAATGACAAATAGGCCATCTAAAAGAGAGCAAGTCTGGTTAGTGGTCCAAAACCTTGAGCCAAATTTGTTGTAGAGAATGATAGTGGCACTGTTATCTACATTTGCATCCCTACACGAGTTGGGGGTCCAAATCGAGAGTGCATTCAAGAAGGGCATAAACCAAAGAACTAGTGAACCTATAAAAAGGCCATTCTCCAGGAATACCAATGCTAGTAATAGCACTATTCCATGGCCTGCAGATGTCAGTATTGTTGTCATAACGGCCAAAATAACCGATTTCTTCGTCGCAACACCCTCAGAACCTGCCGACCCAAACTAAAACTGAAGAACCTTTACCGCTCTCCATATGAACCCAGCCGTGCCTTCAAATTATTAATGGAAAAAGGGCATCTCAAGCCCCTCGATGCTCGGCCTCTCCCCGATCCACTACCACCTAGACACAACCTTACCCAATACTGCATTTTCCACCAACAACATGGTCACCCCACAAACTTGTGCTATCGCTTACGTCATGAGATCCAGGATCTCATTGACAACAAAATCATCGCTCCACCCTCTAAACCAAATATAACTACCAGCCCACTCCCTTCTCATAACCAAGTCCTCCCACCCAGAAACATTAACCTAATCCATACACTACCGCCCTTCTTTAACCCCAGCGCATATATTACCTCATCCTACCTACCAAACCCTAAAAATGGTTATTCCCGATAGCGCAGATACGTGCATGACAAACATAACACCTCCAACCCAACCAGGGCCTGTGGCGGCAGAGACGGAGGAAAAGGAGAACGCACTAGAGACTGGGTTGACTGACACCCAAGTCATAGAAAAAGAGGCCTCACTTGTAGAGGAGTATGATCCCAGCTTATACATTGTGGTTGTCGATCAGCCAAAGTGTAGAAAACCCATTTTTGACAGCCTTTTAAGACTTGGATAATCTTGCAGGTACAACCGATGGCGAGGCTGATTACTCGCTGAGTGCTTGATGTCCACGGCGGAACGCCACAAGTTTGAGTTTTCCAAACCCTGTATCCTTCTTGCCTCATTTTTGGACCATGCTTAGGTCCTTTCATATTGAGGTTGGTGATGGCCTGCCGGCTGTTGATGTGCCTAGCTGGCCACCAATGAACCCTTGCCAGCCATCACTGATGGCCGGCCAGCCACCAGTGTTTCAGCAGATATTTTTTGATATTTTGTGCTAGCTATTTGCATAGATTGATGCATCTTCCAACACGTGTGTGGCTTGATGTTTATGAGGGAATTTTGTATTTTCTATATATAGAAGCCCTCTCTTGCATGTGGAGCAGTTAGAAAATTTTGAAGACAAAAAAATTCTCTCTCTCTAGAATTCCACTCTCTCTTGTCATTTTGTGTCTTAAGTCTAGTTTCTCCACACTTTTGCACATCAACCCTAAACCAAACACTCTCACCTTGGAGCTGAGTTCTCTTGAGGTCCTTCTTGAGCTCTAGAAGTGGATTTTGGCTTGATTTGGCTTGACTTTGGTGCCTAAATTGCATCTTGTCTTCAAAAGGTAGAACACTTGTGTTTAAGCTTTATTTAAATACTTGTTTTGCCATCTTTACATACTATTTTAAGGTTGGTTTTGACCTCTAAAATCTCTATTTTTTTATGGTTTAAAATGGTGGTTTGAGGTTTATTTGGAGTTAGGGTTGGTCCACCCTTCTTGTTGCTTGATTTTTAAGTTGTTGTGCCATCTTTCAAAGCTTTTAAATCAAAATTTTTTTGCCCTTTTAACCACTGAAAATCAGAGTTATTTTAATGGAAAAAAACCTCTATTTTGAAGTCCAAAATTGGAGGGGTTAGCCTCTCCTCCTTGTGTCTTGTTTACATGCGTAGATAGCTTAACATGTGACGATGTTTTTCTAGCATTTTGTGACTTGATCTCAGCTTGTTTTTGCTACTATTTTGACTTGTTTTACCTTTGTTTGGGGCTGGTTAAGTCCTTTGGGCTTTACCTTGCATGGTTGTAGTGCAATTTCCTTCATTAGTTTGATGTTTTAATGCTTTGATCATCATTCTTGTGAGTTGAAAGAATGTTTTAGTGCTTTTTGCATCCTAATTCCAGCATATACAATCTCTGTAACCTCCCTCATTTCATCACTTTTTTATTTTCTTTAAGGATTGGTTAACCCTCGGGTTGTGTTTAAGCTTGAGATCGAGGTTCGTGCTTAATGGTTTTAATCCTCTTTTGGGGGTTTCTACTAACCAAAGGCATGACCTCTCTCTTGCCTTAAGTCATCCCTTGGTTGACACCTCTCTCATTAGAGGACACTCACCTTGGACTTAACCGGTTAAAGAATGGATCAGTAATTAAAATGAGTAAACAAAAGTGATAAGTAAAACTTGAGCAAGATAAGCATATTATGTTGTATTGCATGTGTTCAATCAGACTAATATTGAACACAAGGAAGATTGGAGCATTTCATACTCAAAGTGATGAAATAAGCCAATCTCCTTGGTCTCCATTGCCTTTGATCACACATGATAGGGTGATGGTCTTGAGTCTTGTTTTTGCATACAATGAAATTCTACTCCTTGGTTCATTGGCCGTCATGCATCGAAAATGCTTGGTTGGTGGTTTTGGATCCAAGTGTGCCACTCTTTTGAGGTTTTGAGATGATAAGGAGGGGCACAGTACAAATAAACCTCTGGAAAAACCTTCCTTTTGCTCTATTTGTGCTCTGTTGCAGTGTGATGACTCAGAGCATTAGTGGTCGGCAGTGCCTCATTTTTGGTCGAGAGCACACCTTTTTGGCCGATAGAGGGATGGCAGTAACCATCCATGGCCAGCAGGCCACTGGTGCAACCCTCAGCAAGTATTTGGTAAGGTGGAGTAGAAAGATTCTGGAGTATGTTCAACCCTGCAAACAGAGCCTCTCAAGAGAAAAACGGTGGCTTTTCGGGGTGAAAACCGAGTGCATGCATCTTCCACTTCCCAAGGCGAAGCTGTGGCAGTACAGTTTAATGTCTTGTATCTTTAGTTAGCGTGCATGTTGTTTTAATTAATTAGTTGTTAATTAGTTAAGTGTTGTAATAATTAGTAATTAGTTTACTAGTTATTCGTTTGATTTGTAATAATTAGTCTAATTAGCTTAATTAGATTAGTTTGATTAGCGTAGCTAGTTAGCTTATTCATTTGGACCCTCCTTTGTGAGGGCATAATGTTGTAATAAGTGTGCGTGCGTATGTGTATGTCTTCCAGCTTCACGTCCTTTCCCCTTTTATTTAATCGCTTTTGATGGTTAGATTAGGGACATATTTTGATTAGCATACCTTATGCTTGCATCTTTGCATCCATTCATTTGTCTTGCAAGCACCGAGGCTCAGCAGATCATTCAAACTGCATAGTCATTTCAATAATTCTTTGAATACGTGTTTCAAAGCATGATATCAAAGTGTTGCAAATGCCATATTAGTAGCCGAGCCTATTAATTTCATATTGCATGTGTTACATTAGGCATCTTTGCATAGTTAGGATCATGCATCTTTCTAATTAGTTTTTGTTTTGGCTTGGAGTACTCGGTAAGTTTTATGCTTTAGCATACTTGCATGAGTGTGATTGTCATATTGCCATGTTTCGCATGCTTGCCATGAGGCTATGTGCTTATATGCTAAACTGCATGAATGCCTGTAGATGAAGGCTTGTTGTTTGAATTGGAACGATTCAATGAATATGCGTTTTAAGCCCACTTTGTTGTAGGAAATCATGTTTTAAGCCCACTATGTTTGGTGGCAAATCCGTATCTTTTAAGCCCACTTGAGGGTGGCAAATTCAAACTATTTTTGAAAACAAACATGACTTGAAATGTTCCAATTCTTGCGATGTAGTCTATACTTGTATGCGTGCGCATCATATAGTAAAGTTAGCTAATAACCGGAATAAGAGCACATAAGGTTTATAAAAGAACATATCATGATTAGTAGAGGCCATTCCTTTGATCGGGCGAGCGGGGGTGCTCAATTCATGACCTTCCCCCCTCGTACCCAAGTTCCCGAGCCGAGGCAACTTTGGTGATGACAGACACGTGGCCTTCGGCATGAGTCAAGGTTTTCTAAATTTTCCCAAAATAAAATATTTAGGTGGCGAGTCTGTAATCTGGCAAAGCAGTCCAATTTTGGCATTTTTTGATTTAAAATCCATTTTTCAAAAAGATTTGTCGGATTCAGACTCTTTGGTATTTATCAGTTTCACATTGCACTTGTGAGACTAGATTCAGAATCGTAGGAGTCCGAATTGCGAGTCCTTATTTTCAACCCCTTTTGGAAAGGCGGGGGGGGGGGGGCGAGAAAAAGGCGAGCCTACAGAAAGCCAGTAGTCATACTGCTGGACTTCCTCAGCATCAATGCTATTGGGAAGGATGAGCTAGGGCAACATCAGAATAAGTGGCCTAAACAAGGCCTTAATGACTTGGTTGACATAAAAGTGGACCTGGCAGACTTGGAAGAGGATCTAAACAACCTCTACTTCTTTGAAGAAGAAGACATGGGTAATGTACAAATCAGGTGGTAGGACCCGAGCCAGCCAGAAACAAGCAACGAGTGGTTGAGTGAAGAGGAGTCAGATGTGGAGGAACAGACAAGAGAGACTGGAAAAGAAGAGAGAGTTGGTGCTAGCAGCAAGGCTGAGGTTGCACTTCTAAGTGAAAAAGAACAAGCGTTGGAGCAATTCCAACGGGAGAGAATAGAAGAGATTCAAGGGAAGATAACCCTAGAGCAGGAAAAAGGAAAATAAAAAGTAGAGATCGAACCAACTATGGATGATGTCCAGAATTTGGAAAAAACCAAATGGGAGCCCAGCGACAGGAAAAGAATGCCAAAGAAGCTCAGGCAGTACTGGAATGCAAGACCAAAACTGTTGTGAAGGAAGAGTAGTATGATGACGGGAGGGTGTGATGTGAACTTGCTCCAGATGGAATTTGGTAATAGCCCAACCATGACTATAGGAGAGTGGTGGGAAGATAGTGATCTAAGCCATGCATATACAGATGAAGGGTGGAAAGTTGATACCCCTGATGATACATGGTATATAGAGAAGATCAATCACATTACCCGCCGTGGCCAGTATTTCAAACCCTTGACTTTAGATCAGCCAGAATCCTCCAGTAAAGAGACAGAGAAATCCAAAGAGAAGGACCTTGAGAAAGACCTAGTCTTGAAGCAACTAAAGAAGATTCAGGCAAACCTATCAATCTGGGGGTTGCTGATGGCTTCCCGAGATGATAGGCAGGTGTTGTTAGAGGCCATGTACAAAACGAAGCTACCCATCGGCACCACCGTTGATCAAATGGTGTCATTAGTCACCTTTGGAGACGCTATGCCAATGATGTCCTTTACAAAGAGCTACCACCTGAAGGTGCAAACCACAACAGACCTCTATACGTGACCCTGGAGAGCCGAAAAAAGTGGATTCCGATGGTGCTAGTAGATATCGGATCGGCAATTAACGTATGTCTAGCAAGGACTACCTATGCCATAGGTTTGAAGCTGGCCAACTTCACACCCACAACCCAATCTGTTTGAGCTTATGGCAACAGTAGTCGGGATGTTATAGGAACGTTCAAAAGCCACATACTAATTGGCCCGTCTGAGCATGAGGCGGAATTCTATGTTATGGACGTACTACCTGCTTTCAACCTACTACTGGGAAGGCCTTGGCTATATCAGATAAAGGTTGTATCATCAATAGTCTATTAGTTGGTGAAATACCCCTTTAAAGGTGGGATTGCTACGGTGTATGAAAATTTTGCGATCCATCCTCCCCAAGGAACTACCACTCCTTTGTTGGAAATCATACATGGGGAAGATGATGTATTCCTCTCCGACTTCTCCTTGGCAGAGGCCTGGTTGGTCCAATCTATCATGGTGGAGGACGACTGGAATTACGTCAATGCTCAGTCCATTAACATAATGAACAAACAAGGGCATATTCCTGGATCAGGATTGGGTAGGAGTGGCAGGCAAGGAGATACTATCGCTCAAGAGATGAGTCAAAACCCCCATGCTTTCAGGCTGAGGTACGAACCTACTGTTGAAGGTTAGAAATGGAAGGGGGATGAGTTGAGATGGAGGCTAAAGCAAAGAGGAGTGGGAGGCAGTACGAATTAGTCGACAAGTTAATAGAAGGAATCCTGAACGGACGCTTTGTCCGCCAAGGGGAAGATTTCCCCTTCTATGGATTTTCAGAGCTTTGGTTTGACTGGGAAACAAGGACAAGATATCCGAGGTTCGAGATTTTCTTCAGGCACTACTTACCAGAAGAGGAGGATGAGCAGACGAACCTGAGCAACAGTACAAAACAAAGTAGTACTGCAAGTGCGGGCATTGAAGAAGAAGAGCTATTAGAAAAGGCACTGGCTGACCAACTAGCGAGTTTTGATGCTAGAGCTGAGCCGACCAACTTGGGGGATAGTTTTACTATCTCAATGATTGGGGACAAACCAGCAGCGAAGTTCTCCAGTCTTATCATGGGTGCGTCTGAGGCTTCACGCCTAGAGAAGGGTGTCATCAGGAATCTTGGATCGGATAATGAGTTTGGATCTGATACCACCGAGTCTGGGTATTCACAAACCACTCTTGGCAACTCGACTCGGACTTCATCACATTCACCACTTAAGAAATTTTCCAGAAGAAAGCTAAGTTCACTTCGCCCATGTGGGTCATATACCGGTGATAAGAACCTATCAACCCGGTCCCCCAAGAAATGAAAACAGTCAATGATCAGGGTACATACAGTAACTCTCTGACGGTAACAATCTATAACGGCCCAATATGATGACAGCCAGTCCATATCCAAAATAACATCAAAGCTAGACATGTCAATCAACACAAATGAAAACGGAAGTTGGCGACCGAAGACCTCTATATCACAACCTGACACCCCTGCTTCAAGACAACCTCACCACCAACAAATGACTCTGCACAAATAGGAGTTGCTAATTGAGCTAACTCTAACTCCAAAACCGATACAAATGCAGACAAAATAAATGAATAGGATGCACTCGTATCAATTAACACATTAGCAATCGAATTTCAAAACAAGAAAGTACCTCTCACAACCGTAGGTGCTGGCACTAGATCTGGCCCTATAACAGCATACACACGCCCGGTGGGTCTCCGCTCAACCTGGTCACCCCTTGGAGCATATGCCTGATGCACTGACTGAGCCGAAGAGGCTCCCTGATTGGCCTTCGGGGCCTGTGCTGACTGTGTAGGCTGATGGCTCTGTGTCTGCCTTGAACTAGATGCACCAAATGTGCCACCCAACTAAGGGAAAAATCTCTTCATGTGCCTCGCTTGCCCACACTGATAACAAGTGAGCGGCTGCCCTCTCCCTTGACTCTAGCTTTGAGAATGAGTCAAAAATGGTGCAGACTGTTGCCCTCCTTCTCTCTGAGGATGAATTGGAGACTTGTGGCCTAGTTGACCACACTTGTAACAAGTCGCATCTCCCTAACCACCCCTCCCAGAACGCGAACTCGATACTGGAATAGTGAACCTCGACTGCGCTTATTCTCTCCTCCATCTGCATGATGGTCTCAAAATGGGCCGCCACCTCCACAAGGCGCCCATAATCTCTAATTATGGACCCGGCCACTCGGAACATGAGTTTGGTCCTTAACCACTTCTCAAACTCCAGGTAATGGCGCTTCCCATTCACTATGAGTTCTAGTGCAAATCTCGACAAACTGGTGAATATGGCCTCAAACTCGGCCACTAGTGTGTTCAACTGCACCAATTTAGAGAACTGGTCTCTCAACTTCTCCCTAACGGTGGGAGGCAAAAACTTGTCCTGGAAGGCATTGAGGAATGCCTCCCAAGTCACCTCAATGCGCCCACGCATATACTTCCACCACTGAAGCACATCCTCCTTCAGGTGGAAGGATGCCAAGGTCACTCTCAACTGGTCGTCCTCAATGCCAAGCATCTCGAACGTTTTCACTATCTGCTGTAGCCATTCATCTACCTTCAGTGGTTCCTTGGGATCACCCAAAATCTCGTTTGGATTTGACCGGAAAAACTCTCGCTTCAGAAAAAACGACCCTGCTTCAGCTACTTGGGCCTGGACTTGATTCTCAGCCCTAAGAATGTCCATAGATTCCCGCAATGCTCCGGCTATTTTGCAAGCTAAGGTGCCCATAGCCAGTTGACCAACCAATTCAGCAATATTGGCTTGACCAACCCCTTCTTCATGTGCTGGAATTTCATTCGGTATAGGCATCTCGTGTCTCCTAGGCTTACCATGCCTACCATTACAACCACGTCCTGACATCCTAATAAAGGTAACAAAAGAGTTTAGCACATTTACAAATGTGTCAAAGCTAACTCATTTGTGTCATAATACGATTGACAGGAGTAATTCACTCCACGTAAGCACGTATTCACATAAACACATATGAATTTCATTTTCGAATAATGACCGTTTCGCGGCTTTACCAGAGTTCCAGTTAGAAACGGCAGTGATCAAGTGCTTTTCTAACAGGACCCCTAGAAACTTGTGGACTTGATCAACATCCTAGAAATTAAATCACATACCCATATAATCACATAAACATGTTATCACATAACATTACAAGCATACAAACAACTCTGTAAAGCGCGACAAACCCATTGTGGTACTGGCCACTTCCCACGCACCCAAAGTATTCAAACCCGGTATGCTCTGATACCAAGTTGTCACGCCCCAAAAATAATTACAATAACCTAACCCAACATAATCAATGCAAGATAACATAATCGAAATAACAAACTTTCATTAATCAGAATTGATATACAAAAGTGACACATGCGATATACATTCACAAATAGTTCATCCTAAATCTACAGCATGTGTTACAAGTAGTAAAGAGGAATGAAAGTTAAATAGATATTTAAATGCCCTAAAGGCTTACATCTTTCCAAGTCATTGCTTGGTACAACGAAAATGAGCCTACTTCAATACAAGTAAAGCCCTTAGCTATATAATAAAAATACAAGAAAAAGAAGCCCTTGCTCTAGAGTCCCTCCAACCTATTGCCTTGGCGGGGACATGTCATCAACAACCGAAAATGGTTTTTTCCAATTAGGGTGAGCTAAAGCCCAGTAGGAACAATCTAACACAGTACATGAATTTTAACAAAGATATAAGTACAATGTGCATTTACAATACCAATGATAAAACTTTTATATTCTATGAAATCATAAAGTACCAAAATTCATATCTCAATCCTTTTTCCTTCTTGTCAATTCAAGTTAATTCTTTACATCTCAATTTATGAGCCAATTTCATTATCTTTCAAACAAACCATTTGAGACTACAACTCAGAGGTTCCCAAATTAACACAATCATTACACAAATACTTCAATTTTTCCATTTTATGGAAATTTGGTCCACGGGATCGGCACCCATGTATACTCGTGGTTTCGAGACTTTCACCCTGGACACATAGGCCAATTTAATTTCAATGGAGTCCATCCCCTACCACCTCCCAAACAATCATACATATACAATGTATTTAAAACGTAGTCATATTCAATGACAACCAACAAGGGATTAGTTTCAATTTACCTAACCCTCATGCAATTTCTAAAACAATCATAGCTATCCTTCTCCGATATCTTAATACAGATTTTTCTAAACAGATATTCAATCTCATGACAGATAAATTATTCAAAATTTCATAAGTGTGAGGTAATGCATATCTAACACCACCATTAATATCAACGTCCATCCAATTGCATATTTACAATATCAATTTCATTTATTTATACAAAATAAATATGTGAAACATTTTAGGGTAAGCTCATTTTTCTCCCAAATTTCAAACCAAATGCCAAAATCAACTATGTTGACATAATAGCCTCATATTCAATCCCATAACCATCTATAGCTCATTCACTTAGAAACCCCTCTTTTGATAAAGGATTGTTTGGGATGTCCTAAATAAGTGCACTTTTTGACTTTTTGGACTAAAAAGTAGAGGAAAAAAAGATGGTGGTTTGGGATAACTTTTTGACTTTTTACGAAAAAATGTATATCAAAATATTGTATAAAATTATAAAATTACCAAATTACCCTCACTGACACAAGCAGCAATATTGCGCTGCATAGTTTCTGTCTCTTTTCAATTTATTTTATTTTATTTTATGGGAATGTGTGGTTGCACAGTTTTGTGCAACACTATTTTGATTTTTTGTTTTTTGTTTTTTGTTTTTTTTTTTTTTCAATTGACAGATTTCTTGCCAAACAAGAGCTAAATTGTATGAACTTTTTTGTTTCTTTAGTGACTTTTTGGATTTTTTTGGTGATGCCAAACCAGCCCTTAATACCCAAACCCTAGGTTTGTTCACAACACCCCAAATTCCACCATTGTTACACAACAACCCATAGCTAAGTTAAAAGCCATATAAAAGTGTAGAAAAATCCCTACCTCGAAGTTAGGAGTTGAACAAAGCAAAGGGAAACTCCAATGACGCCAAAACCAATTTCTATTCAGATGAAAACGTAGCTCTTGGAAGGCTCTAACTTCTTTTCAAACACACTAGGGTAGAAAACCCAATGGATCTAGGTTAAAAGTAGAGAGAGAGTCAGTTTTAGAGAGAGAGGGTCTCCACTTTAGGGTTTTGAAGGAAATAAATCTGAAAAAGTGATGTAAAAAGTCATTTTTGCGAACTTATATGAGCACAGTCCGCTTGAGCGCAAGAAGTAACGCTCGAACGCAAGACACAATTAGTTGTTCAACTCGAGCTCAATAGGTGACAATCGAACTCCAAGACACAATCAAAAGGGCATTACTGCTCGATCGCAGAATATACACATCTAGTAGTTTTGCAGACAACAGGCCAACACTCCATAGCAAGAAGGGCCACTCGAGCGTAGAATACACTCTCCCAGTAGTTTTGCAGACCTACAAAAGTACTGAGAATTTCCAAAGCCCGCTCGAGCGTAATAAGTGCTGCTTGAGCGAAGGACCACAAATTTGTGCAACAAAAGGTTTGAAAAACCATGTTACTAACCTATTCTAAACACAACCTCAACAATCCCAAAGCCAAATTTAAGGGGAATGCAAGGGAAGCAAGATATAAACAATAGTATGAAATTATTAAACTCGAGTCTAGGATATCATAAGGGTCGGGTCAAAACTAGGATTGCTATATAGACAACTATAGATATTTTTATAATATTTTAAAACAAAATCAATTCAAACAAAACATCACTTCAATTCAAACAAAATTAAACAGATATTTGTTTACGTAAATATTTTTTGAATTGATATTTTTAAAAAAAATCAACTGTAAATAAAAAAAATTAAAGCAAAATTGTAAAAATATTTTAAAAAATTATTAGCTACTTTTGAAGTAATGCTCTAAACCAATTGTCAATTAGCACATATCATAATGTCACAAAATATTAAAAATAAAAAATAAAAAAAAGAGTAGCGATATACAAACATAAAATTAATGCCTAAAAAATATAAATAATGATTTGGTTGGATTTTGATTTATCACTTTATAATAAAGAGTCCATTGGTATGTTTTTTATTGTACAAATGATACTGTTACATCATGTTAGGGTAAAGTTATGCATAAAAATTATAGTGAACTAATATTTTCCAACAAAAAAATGGCTATAAGCAAAGAAAACAAATAATAACCAATAGAGAGACAAATGATACATAAAACATGAAATGCTAAAACAAAAAATGGTAAGAAGTAAAAAAGAAAAAAGAAAAATAAAAAAAATGGTATATTTAAAAGATGAAAGAATTTGTTTAATGAATGCATGACTAAATATTAACTAATCTTAAATTGCCTCATAAAGATAGAGAAAACATAACGAGTTGCATCATGGCATGAATGTAATATTTATAGGATGAAGAGGACGTAAATGACTTTGAAAAAGTGTAATGTATGACGGCTAAGGTTTTGGGGTTGGAGATAGAATTGGTTAGAGAAAGAGTGCACAAGAAAGATCTTCTTTATATTTTCTTTTTTAAATCACAAATCATGAAAAATTTTTATTTTGAAATTATTTTTTAAACTTAGAAATTCACAAATTTAGTGTGGAAAACATCCAAATCAATTTATTTAATTTATTTATAGGGAAACAACTAAATCAGTTTTACAAATTAATTATAAAGAAACAAAATCAATCAAACAAAACAATTTAAACATATTTGAATTGAAGGATTTTGGATAGAGATTTTGGAAGATGGACAAATAAATTGAAAAGTCAACAAACTGTATTTTTATATTTGATTTTAAGAAATGATCATCTTTTAGGCAATAATCTTACGAGATGGGCTTAAAGATTGTTTATTTATTTATTCAAAAATTATGTAAGACATATGAATAGTTTATTTTTTTTTAAAATTGAAAAAATAAGAAATTAAGGCTGAGGATGTGGAGGCCTTAGAGGCTTTCTCACTAAAAACTCTTTTTGATTATATGATAGACTGCATTTTATTTATTATTTAATGTGACATATTCACAATAAATAAATAAATAAATATTAATGAAATTCACCTACAATCAATTGTATAAATAATTATGAGCGAGTTACATCAAATACTACATAAAGAAAAATACTATACAAACAAAAATATGTTTATTTATTCATTTATTACAATAATGCAAACTTCGTAGCTTTGAAATTTGAAATGAGATTCATCAAAATTACATGATAATAACAACTCTTTCTCACATCAATTTGAAATTACCCGTACTTATTTTTTCATTGCCCTTATTCAATTCTGCAGCATAATTAATTCATTGCTACTGACATAACTAATTCAATTTTACATCATTTTCCCACCTTTGAGCTATCCAAATTATTTCAAGAAACATTTGAAGGATAAAGCTATATATAGAAAAGAAGCTAAGGTAGTTTCAGTCTCTAATGAAATATCTACCATGGAGCAACATTGTATATCTCATGGTTCATTGAGCAATAATAGTTTGACATCAAATGATGAAGCTGCGTTGATGTCAAAACAAGCCCCCGTTGAGGTTGAAGTAGCATCCTAAGCCTCGTTGAGATCAGGTCTTTGGTAATCAAATACTTCATTATTTTTTTCAGTCGTAATATTTCCACGGAGACCTGCCCGGAGAACTCCCGAGGAAATCTGGTTTTGTTCTCTAGTTACTATAGTTCAGGCTCAATGTCACGGTTTTGAATCTAGTCTCGCAAAGTGCAATGCAAGACCAATAAATCACCAAAGAGTCCAAATCTGGCAAATCGTTTTGAAAAATTGATTTTTAAGAAAGAAGTGCCAAACATGGACTGCTTTGCCAGATAGAGAGTCGCCACCTAAATATTTTATTTTAGGGGAATTTAGGAAACCCTGACTCGTGCCTAAGGCCACATGTCCGTCATTACCAAAGTTGCCTCGGCTCGGGAACTTGGGTATGAGAGGGAAAGGTCATACAATGAGCACCCCCGCTAACTCGATCAAAGATCGGCCTGTACTAAGCATGATATCTTGTTTTTGAAAACAATGCGTTCTTATTTCGGTTAATTAGCTAGAATTACTATGTGATGCGCACAACACACAAGTATAGACTAGATCGCCTAATTTGGAAGAAAGCATCGCATATCCGTTTGTTTGGAAATGGTTTGAAGTTTGCTACTCACAAGTAGGCTAAAGCACGGATTTCAATGAATCGTTCCAATTCAAGTAATCCAACCTTCACCCACAGGCATTCAGGCAGTTATATCACATAAGCAATTAGCCTCATGGCAAGCATGCTGTCATGTTAACACTCACACGCATGCAAGATGCTAAAGCTTAAACACTTACAGTGTACTCTGAGCCAAAACAAAGAACTAGTTAGTAATCAATGCATGATCCTAATTCATGTTAAGAAGGCTAATGCAACACAGGAAAAATGCAACTAGAATAGGCTCGGCTATTCTAAGATGGCATATGAGATGCGACAATTCGATACATGTATTCAAGTAGGGATTGAAATACAATGCAGTTAGTATGATGCGCCGAGCCCGGTGCATGCAATACAAATGAATGGATGCAAACATGCGAGCATAAGGATGCTAAATGAAGTATGTCCTAGAACTAACCATCGTAAGCGGTTAAGTAAAAGAGAGAAAGAAATGGGGTTTAGAAGACATGCATCACATAGACGCACGCTTATTACAACAATTGGCTCCCTCGAGGGAGAGACCGAAAGAATAATACAAACCACCTAATTAACTAACTAATCAAGCTAATTAATTATTACAAAACCTCTTAACTAATTAACAAATTAATCAAGCTACAAAAACGGTAAAGCAGCCTCGAGAAGAGGGACAAATGCATGCTCGGTTGGCTTCGCTCGGAAATTCGTTGCCATGCCTCGTGTTGCCTCTGTTTGCACTTCTCTATACCTCTGCAAAGTGTGAAAATTCCCAACATACTTCTGATTCACCCCATGGGCACTGTGGGAAGCCATAGGCTAGAAATCATGGTCGTCGACCAAGAGAAGGTGGTCATCGACCAAAAATGAAGCCCTCGGCCAGACATTTGTAGCCGACCGGCACTGAAGATGGCCGATCGGCCATCCCTTCTTGTGAAATGCTCTCTTGCTGTAGTAGAGGACAAACAGAGCATGGCAATGCATTTACAAGACAATGTTTGCAACTACACCCTTTATCACGTTTAAGGCTCAAAGGTGTGTAGTTCTCGACCCTCGGACCACCAATCATGCATCTCAATGCATGATGGCCAAAAGAGTCAAGAGTGCAATTCAATATCAAATGAAATGCACAAAAACACATAAGGGGCCTCAACCTCTATCATGTTTGGTCAAGAGGCAAGGCAATGCACACACAATGCAATGCAACCTAAGCATGCAAGCAAGCATGCAAACAACTCAAGCATGAAACAACATGCAACAATATCGTGCAATGCAACTAATATGCAGTAGGTATACAACTTAAACATGTGAAGATGCATGGCATAGGTATGTGACAACAATACCAACAAGAAGCATGTGACAACATGTAATCTAATAAGTATGCAATATGGTTGAGCATGCAACAACATGTCAATTAGCAAGCATGTGACAACATGCAATATGACAAGCATGCAACAACCATATAAGCATGATGTAAAGTTGCAACTTTGAACAACATGGTAAATGGACTTAAACTAAAGATTGAAAGACCTCAACTATGCCCAAAATCAGTGGCCAAAAGTGCTAAAACGATGGTACCAAAATGCAAAGCAAACATGCATGCCCATTGGCCCATAAGCTAGGCAACAAGACAGAACTCTCAAACATGAGCAAGGTGTGACAAACATGAGAATGTGGCAATGCAATAAGCTCTGAAAATATGTGAGGAATGATGCCAAATCAACCAAACAAAGCAAGTATAGCATGCAAGAAAGCCTAAAGCTTAAGACTAACCAAGGGACTCAAACCACGGCTATGCAAGGCAAGCCCCAAAGGGCCAAGAGCTATCAAAACAGTCCCAAGGCAGGTCAAGACAAGACCAAAAACATGTTTGAAACTAGCCAACACAAGCTAGAATACAACTCCAAAAGGCATGAGGCATGCAAGGCTAAAAGGGGTATTACACTACACATATTACAACCAAACACGGCTTGACTTAAACTAATAAAACCAAAGATTTAGCATGTTAAAATAAGCCCAAAAACCCACTTAGATGGCATCCCAAAGACCTAAGCATGGAGGCATACACAATGGTCCATTCATGATGCATAAGACATCAACTCTTTAAAACATTAAAGAAGTGATAATTGCAAGTATATGAGCATGAAACATGGACTGAAATATCATAACAAATGAAGCGTAATCATTGAAATGAGCCAAGTAAAGCATGCTAGTGACTTGGACACCCAAAGCTAACAAGCTAGAATGAACCAAAGCTATACAAAGCAAGGCATGTATGGTCAAAACAACCAAAATCATAGCTAAGGCATGTTAAAACATAGACAAAAGCTTCATGAAGTTAAGCCAAAAGCATGCTAGAATGACATGTTAAAGCATGGCACATGTTAGGCTAAATCATGGAAATGAACTACAAGTACATGGAGCATGCAAGGAGCTATTAAACCAAACCCTAACAGAGGTATGACATGGTAAAACAAGCCCAACAACATGCTGAAATGGACACAACATAGGCTAGAATGACATGCTACTTCATGAAGCATGCAAAGCTAGTGTGTGTGATTTACACTACAAGTGTATTAGGCATGCATGGAGTGACAAAACCAAGCAAAAATAGTGTTGTATCATGGCAAAACAAAGCCTAATACATGCTGAAATGAAACTAAAACAAGCTAAGAAAACATGCTACCAATATAAGCCATTTATGCAAGCATGCAAGATAACAAGAAGAGGGGATGACCCTCTCCTATTTAAGACCTCAAAACTACTTTTCCACCACTGAAAATCCTCTGGATTTCAGTGGTAGAAAGGTCATGCAAAGCAAAGAACAAGGGCCAAAAGGGATGGCTTAAAACAAGGCCTAACAATGCATAAGAGGGGGTAAACAACCCCAAACCAAAAAGTGATCTTAAACAAAGATGTAAAATATCAAATATCAAAAAAATTATCAGTTAAGAGTTAAGCTTAAAACAATAAGCAAGTAGGTCTAAAAGCTTGAGCAAGAATGGGGGTTTAAAAGCAAAAAGCTCACCCTTGAAGACCACCTTCAAGAACACAACTCCAGCAGCCTCCTCTGACCAAAACTAGCTCAAGAACACTAAAAACAACTCCTAAGGGCCTCAGCAATCAAAGGATGGTGTTCTATTAGGTGCTCTAGTGCAAAAGTATGAACAAACTACACTTTTGAGCACAAATACACACACAAATATAGAGAGAGGGAGATATAGAGAGAGAGTGATATATATTTTCTTCTCTCAACTTTCTGAACCTCTGAGAAGGGAGGAGGAGCTCCCTTCTTATAGAAATCCAATTCCAAGGCTTCCTAAGCAAGCTAAGCAAAGGTGCAAATACCTCCATACACGCCCTATTCATCAGCTGGCATAAAATATCCGCATAAAGCAGATGAATAGGGCTCAGCCAGAAAACATGGCCGATCGACCAACATAAGTGCCAACCGACCAAATAATGTGCTGATCGGCCAACACTTTTGGCCGATGGCAAGAAAACAAGGCCAATGGCTTCATGCCTTGGCCGATGTGTTGAAGGGATGGCCAACAAGCCACCCTCTTCCCTCAGAAGCACAAACACAAGTGCTTGGTTTACAACCAAGCACAAAATAGACAAGTTGAGAGATCTTGAGGCAAGGCGCGCGACCGAGGCCTCCGGGAACTCAAAACGAACACATGCGTGGATGATCATCGAGTGTTCAAACGATGACGTCCAAGTCTTGAGGACGGTAAAAAATGGGGTGATTACAAGCATTCTAATGCCTTCCAATTCAACTGCTACATCTGTCCTTGGCCTCTTTTTCCCATTCACGTTCAAGCATCTTTTTGCAAGGTGAGCAACAACAACGATCTCTTCTCTCCAATCTTCCTTGATAATTTTTTGTTCAAGAATCTCAAACAAATGATTATCCTCCATTGATTCGATAAAAAATGTAGCTAAGCACCTGCTTTCTTGGGATCTGTCAGAAGATATTGCTTTTTTCCCTGTTATAAGCTCAACAATAACAACTCCGAAGCTATGACCATCACGTTTTTTTTCCCAGTAAATTGGCTTGATTGGAAGTATTCTGGGTCCAGGTAACCAAAAGTGCCTTGTACTCGTGTTGTAAAGTGTGTTTGATAAATAGCAACTGATCTTGATAATCCAAAGTCTGAAACTTTTTCCCTATATTTATCATCTAAAAGTATGTTTATTTACTTAATATCTCGATGATATATGGGCACAGATGCAGCAGAATGTAAGCAGGAAAAAGCTCTTGCTATTTCTGTGGCAATTCACCAGCTCATTTCCCAGGGTAATGGAAAATTCTCATTTGCATCATGAATATGTTCAAAAAGCATTCCATTTGAGATGAGCTCATACACTACAAGGGGAAGTTCTGTCTCTAGACAACACCCCAAGAGCTTAACTACATTCCTATGGTTGATTTGTAAGAAAATGGAAACCTCATTAATAAATTGTCCAACATTTCCTTTGTAGTACCTTGGCCAAGGCCAAGGATACGGTCCTCATTATAATGATCAGTAGCCGTCTCCAACTCCTTCAAACTGAACAATTTAGTTTTCTCAACACTACCATCACATGAAGATGAAGACAACTTTTCTTTCAATAATAACCCACCATTCCGTTTGAAGAATTTTTCTTTTTGCTTCTTGTTGTTTCCTTCATTTTTTTCTCTTTTTCTTTTTGTTTTTTGTATGGCCACCAAGAAGCAATAATTAAAAGCAATACTGTAATTCCAAAGATCATACCCATATAATTCAAAATATAACAATATATTTATAAGTATTAGAAACTTGGTTTGATGGTTCAATTAAGAATAAATAATTAAAAGAAAATAAAGATGCAATTATTACTATCAGGGGCTTTGCATATCTCTTTCAATAAAGATAACAAATTTGGGAAGATCAAAACTCAAAATAATGTTTTGTTGTATCTTTTTGTTGTGTCTTTACTCTTTTTATTTTAAAGGTTAACTTGGTTGGTTTACTGGTTCATGTCATCCTTTGCCAAAAGGGATATTATTAAATATTTTCAGAGTACTATGTGTTTGTACTCTCTAACCAATCATCATTCAATATGTCTCCTCATATTCCTCAATCACCCAACACAATACCCTACCTACCCGCCTTCTCTACAAATCATAATACTATGGAATACCACATGTCCATATTTCAAGATTACTGAATAATTACCCTTTGCAAAATGTATAATTTGACAATTATGATTCTTTGATGAATATAACATTTACAAATTTATTAATGCATATTAATAATGGAAATAAGCACCATACTATGTGATGATGTGAAAGTGTACTCCCACTATGAATATGCGGTAAGAAATATTGTAAAAACATATATAGCATGAATCAGAATTTGTCTTTTTCATAGATGATTTAAGCAATCGAAAATAAAAAATAAATAATTTAGACCGTCTTAATGAGTCTCGTTACATGTACTGCAAGAAAATCGCGAAAAACGCCACAAAAGGCTAGAAAAATGCCGTCAAAAGATAAGGCGATGTTTAAAAAATTCGTCACAAATATGGTTGCCATCATATCTTTGTGGCATTTTAAAAATGCCACTATAGAGTTTTGATGACGTTTTTTAAAACGTCACTAATTCTTAACATCTGTTGACTATTTCCATCAGAGGAGTTAACCATGACGTAATCGTGATGACATTTTGCGACGTTTTTATGAAAAAAGCATTTGCTTCTTCTTTTTTTCAAAAAAAAAAAAAAAAAAATACAACATTAATGATATTTTTTATTTATATTCAAAGCAAACCTTTTTGCTCACAAAAAAAAAAAAAAAAAAAAAACAAAACAAAACAAAACAAAAAAAAAAAAAAAAAACAAACAAACAAACAAGAGCAAACAAACCAACCAACCTATAATCCATCATCATTTTGAAAACATATACCATAATGTGAGTTAGTATTCATTTTCCAATTGTCCATAACCAAAAACAAAAACCTTAAATCACAATATGTTAACTCAATACAAAAAAATAAAAACAAAAATTGCTAATATTTTCTCATTTTAATAAATATATATTATATATATATATATGGAGTGTGCTCTCTTATTTAGCATCAGGGGCTGCTCTCTCCTCAAAAAACTTCACCTCCAACTCATCATGTTGGCTCTATAATGATACAACAAAGCATTACACTTCAATACACCCAATAAATATATAATTGAAAAAAGTATATTTATAGTTGAAATCAACCTCACTCTTGAACCGCACACAACCAATAAGCTTTTCACTTCTTGTAGCTTTAACCAACCAACCAACCCCTATCAGTAATCATGTGCCTCCATCTATCCGAGAACTTCAATAGAAAAACAAATTAATTAACATAATTTACTCTGAAAAAGTGATAGTATGTAAACAAGCAGATAAAAAGAACCAATGTTTCATTTTCCCCTCATTTTAACTCCCAGATTTGTAAAATTCTCATTCCCTTCATTGTCTTATCCTACTTACCCTACAAACATTTCATTTGATCCAAAATCATCAATTGCACAAACAAGAATCAACCAAATTAATGGGAGTTACAAACTAGACTACCTCAGCTTAACCTCTTAAAATATATGTCAATGGGCAGGGAAATTGCCTAAAAAACAGAATGCCATAATCTTGGGGCATTTTTTTATTTTTTTTGTTCATTCAACATTATGATAATATGAAATTTCTAGCTCCAACACTAGCATTACTTGTGTTCTATCACACAGTGTATAACGGTTTATTTGTTAAGACAACCTTATGAGGAAAAAAATTGCAAGTAAATTTTCAGATGTCAAAGAAATTAATCAACTGTTTTACATTCAAATGGAAAAATAATATATATACCGGGGCATAATTGGTAATGGATTTGACACCTTTAGCTCCACCTCGAGTGGCATGATGGAACTCATCCTCAATATAAAAGTTCAAGGGTGACAAACCAATGTCATAAGCTTGCATAAATGGAACTCCTTGTAGACTCTGTAGAAGTTACACAATGTCATAAGCTTATTTATAATCTGATTCTTAGAAGTTAGAATTAGAATGAATAATGAATAAAAGACACTAGAGCATGTGGAACTACAATTATTGATGGTGAATACTTTACCATGTTGTGCTCAGTGCTTATTAAAATAAAAATTCAAATCTAAAAATTTTCAATCTGAGTTGAAGAAGTTAGTTGTGGATATAGCAACTTCATGAAAGTTAAGCTAAACATGCTGAGTTTAGAAGAGACAGTTATGGATCCGGCAACTTCATTTGAAGAACAACTCAATAATGATATTCTAAATCAAAAAAACTTGATGATATTTCAACCAAATTAAATCATATTGGTGTTCTCATTAGTCATTACCATATAAAACGCTTTCTATTATGAAGCTTAGAAGGATGACCTCTCCCAAGAAGAAATAGGAGTCCATGACCAAGTAACAGAGCAATTTGTGGCAGCACAAAGATATAGTTAAACTTGTAAATAGAAAAGGAAAATATAAATGTAAAAGATTCAAAGAATACGAAAATTGTTATAAATTATTACATACTCATGTTAAGACACCATAAATCACATACTTGAGATCAGATAAAAATGTATACTTAGTATATAAAGAAGCTGGATTATAGCTAATGGACCTTACACACACACACACACACACACAGAGAGAGAGAGAGAGAGAGAGAGAGAGGGATGTTAACTAATTCTTTTTTTAGAAGTTAATTAAATTGTTTGTTTGGTTAGAGGCAGAGAGAAATTACATAACTGGCAGAAGACTTTTTCATGCTTGATCTTGAAGAAGTAGATTTGCAGAGGAAACTGTTACACTTGAGTTCACACAAATGTCTATAACCTGAAACCCAACAAATCATGTTAATGGAATTACTTTACATAACAATTTCAATATGCTACTTTTCTAACACATCCATACACACAGAGTATGGTTCGATAGAGCATTATAAAAGTAACATTTGAATGATTTTATCATTTTTAAAATCGTGACTCGTTAGAATAGATCTTATGGGCCCCGTTTGTTTTCAAAGGTAGAATGGAGGGGATTAATAATGAGGGGATTGTTAGTGAGGGAATTGATAGTGAGGGGATTAAGTAAAATTGTGCTTCTTTTGATGATAGTTGTTAGTTTAGGGATTGTTAAATTATTTTTATATAAAAGAAATATAAAATAATAAAATAAATACAAAAATACAAAAATATTAAACATTAATGTTTTTAAAAAAATTTAAAAAAAATAAAAATAAAATAAAAAATTTTCAGAAAAAAATAAAACAAATAAAATAATGATTTTTACTTAACAAAAAATTAAATATTAATGTTCAAAAAAAAAATGCCCGGCATGTAAAAAATAAAATAAAAAATAAATAAAAATAAAAAATTTCTAGTCTGCCGGACTATTTTTCTAATACCAAGTCCTGGAGGCCCATTCGAATCCCCTTGGGGAGGCCCATCCTAATTTGGAGCTCACTATCAATCCCCTCCTCATCTCTCAAAACAAACATAATATTAGTGGGTCTCACCTCACTACAAATCCCAATCCCCCCTCTAACTTTCCAAACAAACGGGGCCATGAAGAATTAAAGAAAGGGGTGGTGGGGATAAAGGTGAGAAGAGAAGAGAATAAATCATGAATATGGGCAATTGGAAATTACCAATCTCAGGGATAATCTTCAATGTGGGATATGTTGATGGATGGAATATGGCAAATCTTGTGCCATTTTTGGCCGCTTCCCATGCACATCCTTCCTCTAGATGGGAACAATCTCTAATTTTCAAAGATTGTAAATTGGTAAGGTATTGCATTGCTTCTAGGGTGGGAAGATTCTTTGGATTCTGACAATACTTAATCTCCAAAGAATGGAGAGATGAAAGGTTACCCAACCACTCCGGTAGAGATTCCAACCCGTCAAAGAATTCAATTGACAAGTCTTTCATGGCAGTGAGGTGCTGAAGTTGATTAGGCAAAAATGTCCACTTTTGTATGATCTATAATAATGTGGCCGCTCATTGTAAAAGTAAAGACCAATCAATGTAACTTATATATTTTGTCTAAAAATTCCGGTAATATTTTTTTTTTCTAACAAAAGGTGATATTTTTACAAATCAAGAATGCATTAAACAACCATGCCAATCCCAATTTCTAATTCAAAGCATCCAATCACAACCTAAAAATTTCCTGCACAGAACAAAGAAAAATCAAGCAATACTAATCTTCAGAATTGACCAAAATCCAGAAAAATTCACTACTTAGGGTTTCAATTTCAAAATCATTAAAACACCCAACAATGGTTATTCAAACATAAATTCAAATTCACAGTAACAACTTCAATAACAAGAAATCAAACACACAAAACATAACACACTATGATGGGGAATAAATCAAAACAGAGAGTACCCAATTTCTAAACCTTTCTTTAGATATAAAGCCTCAAGTAGAGCAGAGAAAATGCAGAGATTACAAAGAAATAATGAAAACTTAATAAACATTCCAACAAATTAATTGTAAAAACTTAAGATTGAACATTATGAAAACCAAAATAGACAGCCAGAAAGTTAATACTTAATCCATCCTAAAGAAAACAAACACTAACATCTAGGTGTGCCATATTTGTATATACAAATATATTTATTTTATTTTTTTTGTCCTAGAAGAGTGAGACGATGGATAGAGAAACAAAAATTGAGAAAATGAAGCATGCAAAACCTAAAAGAAGAGTGAATGACCTGTTTCTGTATTTTAAAGTAGAAACACACTATTGTTTTCTCAAGAAGACAGAAAGCCACTGCTCTATTTAAATAAATGTCCAAAAACTCTTTTGAAGTTCCAAAAATGCTTTTGAAGTTCCAAAAACGCTTTGATGACTCTGTTAATATACTCAGAGAGACTGACATTATGCGTTTCATCTTGAAAACTTCTTTTCATCCCAAATTTATCATATAAGAATTTAAATATATCTAGCATATTTAAATACATCCATCAGTTTCATAGACTAACCAAGATTTAAAACACAAAATAGAAATGATGTTATGTACACCTAACCTATGAGCTCCAAGAACCTTCAATTATTCAAGATACTACTCACCTTCCCCTTTCCAACTATGAACATACTTAAGAAGTAAATCGAACTAAATATCAGTTTGAGACCAAACTGGACTGTAGTAGTAAATTTTACCTAGAAGAAGAAATTTATCCAAATAAAAATTCGCCCTACTGAGTACAGAGGGAAAGACAGAAAAGAATGTGCAAAGCCCACACGAATGTATCAACTGAGATAAGAAAATACAAGCCAATATTGATCCAATTAAAAAACCAATGAAGAAATTATTTTTTTTTTTTTTTGAATTTCCTATGCATATTAATATTCAGCATTTTATACATTTAGCTATATGAATCGAATTAAAATTCGAAAACGAGAAAGATATCAGTAGCAAGTAATTCATCATTTAATTCAAGATCTAAATTACTTTTGAGCTTCATCAAACTAAATTGATATTGAAGACTATAGAGAGAGCTTGAAATCAAAATTAAACAGTGTTACACGTCGAAAATTATATAATAATACAACAATAAAGAATAATACAAAATTACTTAAACAAAGTATTAGGCTTTCATTAATCAGAGTTCATTTACAAAAGGGCCCATGCATTACATATTCATAAGCTCTACCCTGAATCTATAGCACGTGGCACCAAACTAAATGATCAACGAAATAAATTCCCTACGGGCTTACATCTTTCCAAGATAGCCCTTGGTTACAACAAAAGTGAGCCTAGCTCATCACAATTCAAATCCCTTGGCTATACAAAATAGATATAACAAAATAGAAGCTTTTGCTCCCAATCCCTTCAAGCTACTGCCTTGGCGAAGGCATATCACCGGCACTTGAAAAATGATTTTTCCCAAATAGGGTGAGCCAAAGCCCAACAGAAACAATCTAGCATAATATATGAGCTTTAACAAGATTATAGACATAATGCACATGGCCAATGCTCAAAGTAAAATCATTTACAACTCTTCTTCCCAAATCCATAGTATGCCAAATATGACATCCCAATCTATTTTACATCAATTCGTTTCATGTCATTTCATATCTCCTCAATTTATGAGTCATATCCATTGTTATCCAGACAAGCTAACTAAGATTACAACTCAGTAGTTTTCTTACCACACAACCAATACACAAACACTTCAATTTTCCATTTTACAGAGATTTCGTCCGCGGGAATTGACACACATGTATATATAATGTTTTTGGGACTTTCATCCTTGACGCACAAGCCAACTTAATTCAATTTAGTCCATCGCCTTTCTCCTTCCAAACATGGCGTACATCCCCATTTTCCTCCCAACATCATATATATAAAATGTATTAAACACAGTTATATTCAATGAAAACAAATAAGGAATTAGTCTCAATTTACCTAATCCTCATGTAATTTCTACAACAATCATAGCTATCATCCACCGATAGCCCAAAATAGATATTTCTAAACAAATATACAATCTTCTCAACAGATAAATTATTCAAATTTCGATAGGCAGGAGATGATACACATCCAACTTCACCATTTATATAAATATTCATCTAATTTCATATTTCCATTTCCAATTGCATTATTTATACAAAATAATTACTTGAACATTTTAGGGCAAAACTTTCTATTTTCCCAATCTCATCCTAATCACCCAAAAACCAACCATTTTAACATAACCTAAGGTCATATCCATCCCTATAACCATTTCTAAGACATCCATTATAAAATCCCTCTTTGGAATTGAAACCCCAAACCCTAGGTTTGTTAAAATTACTTCAAAACCCAATGTTTCTCACATATCAAGAAAATGACCAAGTTAATACTCATAGAGAGTGTAGAGAGTCCCTACCTCAAGCTTAGATGACCAAAGCAACAATGGAGGAACTTCAAAGACGCTGAAACCAACTTATACTCAGATCAAAACGGAGCTCTTGAGATGCTCTACTTTTTTAACAAAGGCACATGGGTAGAGAGATCACTAGATCTAGGTGAAAATATAGAGAGAAAATGAGATTTAGAGAGAGAGGGTTCCGATCTAGGGTTTTGGGGAGAAAAGAGATGAAAAAGTGATGTAAAATGAGGCTGCTGCGAATTGATATATGCACAGTCCACTTAAGAGCAAGAGTTGGTGCTCGAGCGACAGACACAATAACTTGTTCCGCTTGAGGGAAAGAAATGTCCACTCAAGCACAAAATGCACACATCCAATAGTTTTGTAGACAGAACAACATTGCTCGAGCGCAAGAATGGCCGCTTTAGCGCACTCGCTCAAGCGTAGAATACTCTCCTAGTATTTTTTGGCGATCTGTAAAAGTATTGAGAGGTTGCAAAGCCTGCTCAGGCACAAGAAGTGCTGCTCGAGCGAAAGAGGGAAATTCTAAGCAATAAGAGTTGGGAAAACGAACAACCAACCTGTTCCAAACATAACCACAACAATCCCAAAGCCAAGTTTAAGGGAAAAGAAGATAAGCAAGGAATATTCAACAGTACGAAACCAAGAAACCCGTATCCGGATTACAACAAGGGTCGGGTCAAAACTAGAATCACTGCAACAGAGCACTAGAGAAATCAACTAAGACTAATGGAGTGGATAACAAACAACAATACAAAAACAAACACAACGCACCAGAAATTCAAATCAGACTATCAATCACGAAGTGTCTTTAACAGAAAATATAGCAAATTAGAATGTTTGAATCAATTTAAGAAAACAAAGTTACATTAGAGAACGGTTTTGGTTACCAAAGTTTGATTTGTTCGATTTGTTTAAAATGTATTGCACCAAATCTGGTACATATATATGTACCAATTAGTTTGGTTTTAGGAGAATTTGATCAAATGATCGAAAATCTAAAATAAATAACAAATAAATGTAGTTGCTTTTTGCTAGCATGACCACTTCGAAAGTCCAAATATTAGATTTAATTTAACATAGCAAAAAATTGGATCAAATTTTCAACAGGTATTAATTCAACTAAACATTTCAAATACATATATTTATGTACAAGTTTTCTTCCAATTGAGCATTAGTTTATCTACAAAATCATCAAATAATCATCAGACGTGTTTTGGCTACCTTAACCTCAATGCAAACGCCAAACTTAAAAGCTTCAAGAAATCGAAATTGAAAATCAATGTACCTTCTTTGTGTGCATCATCAAGCCATTGCAAATGTAGATCCTAGTATCTTGAACCTTTTTCACATCTCCGGCATTGATTCTATGAACAATCACTGCAAAATCACATGAATACAAACAAAATGAAATGATAAATTAAACTTCGATTAAGTTAAAATAGAGCACATGTTGATATATATATATATGATAATATGGCAAAAGGATTGATTCATTTCGTTTATAGAAATAATCATTAAGTGATAGAGAGAGAGAGAGAGAGAGAGAGAGAGAGAGAGAGAGAGAAGAATTGTTTAGGATTGATTTCTATACATGCAACACACACACACACACACACACACACACACACACACATATATATATATATATATATATGAAAATATGGCAAAAGGATTGATTCAAACCAAAGCTTCGTAGCTGAGAGAGAGCTAGATTGACCAAGACAGGGAGAGAGAGAGAGAGAGAGAGAGAGAGAGAGAGAGAGAGAGAGAGAGAGAGAGAGAGAGAAGAATTGTTTAAAAGAAAATCTAAAGTTTCAGACCCTTGATTCCAAGAAATATAAGCAAGTGGAACAAAGATTTAATTTTTTTAAAAGAAATCAATATTTCACAGAAGAATGAGAAAAAAAAAAATCTCAGCAACCAAACAGAGTTCAGAGTTTCAATTAAACTTACCAAATCTTTGTGCTTTTTCTTGGTGTCCTAATGGGCACTGAAGAACTCCTCCGTGAACTACAGCAACTCAAATATAAGCTGAATACCTAGCAAGCTAAATAAAATAAATCAAAACAAGAGTGATGGAATGTAAATCGACGAAAACCAGAACAAATAAACAAATCACATCCTAACAAATAAAACAGCTCTAGATCCCGAAACCTATGTATTACAAAACCAACACTTTCTTCTTTTTTTTTCTTCTAAGGAGTGAACAATCTTTTCAACAAACTCAAATGAGTCCTTTTCATCTCCTTCTGCTGCATATATATATATATCTTAAAATCCTTTCTAAACTATTTCAAAACATATTTCAAAACATATTTCTCTGTACTTGGTAATACTAAATGGACTGTGATCAAATGAAATTCTATGTCAAAAACCAAAATAAAGCACAGTTTCCAACTACTCAAAATAGTATTGTGGCTCAAACATAAATCCAATCAAAACTAGAAGAAAGTAACAAATAGAATTTAGACCTGATATTTGCAGATCTGATCGGAGAGATAGGAGATCTAAGAATAAGATCTACATCTCTAGATCGTTAACTTCTACTCACGGCCCATTTCGATTATATAAACCATTGATTGTCTAGAGACACTGACACTACCCTCAAAACCCTAGACAAAATCCATTCGCCATAAATGAGAAAAGTTTTCCATGTATCCCATTACATGGACTAAAAAGAGCAGGAGACCACAAACTAAAAGAAAGAACACAAAACAAAAGCAAAAATGCAAGAAATAAGCTAGATTGGGGAGGGGGAATGCAAGTGAATCTACAAACATCGACCAAAAATATACGCCAAATTGTTGTTTTAACCATGAGATTTTACAACTCTTGAGTGAACTTAGCAAATCTAGGTCAGAAAACCCCTACCTTGAACCCTAGATCAATTTAGATCAGAAGGATTCAAACAATCTCGAAGATATAAGCTCAAGTTAAGAGGGAGCACAAGATTTTCTAGATCAAAATCACCAAAAATCAATGGAAATCAAAGAACTAGCCCTCTCTCTCTCTCTCTCTCTCTCTCTCTCTCTCTCTCTCTCTCTCTCTCAAGTCGCATCTCTGTTCAATCAACTGAAATCAAAAAACATATCTAGATAGATTTGCGTTCCCTAGGTACAATCACCTTTGTAAAAAGGGGGAAAAAAAATTCCGTTATTTCACCTACACAAAATTGTGTCGTTTTACTAGCACAAATGTTACCCTCCATTTCATACACTGTTATCCTACCGTTTGCTAATAAACTAGTAGAGCATTATCAAGAATTTAAAAGATTTGTTCACAGATTGGGCGGCATTTGTCAAAAACACCACCAAAAAAACGTGGTTATATCTCCTTTTTCCTGTAGTGATGCCCAAAAAATAGAACTGGATAGGTCTAATTGAAGTATTAACAGAGATGAGCTACTTTCAAAAGAATCTGTGGCTCACCATGTCAAAGTCTCATATTTTTACATTAAAACAAATAAACAAATAAATAAACACATCAGGTACTACTTATTATTGGATTAGAAAATAGTACAAACACACAGTTCACAATAATTAGTAAAAAATATATATTAATAGTACTATTTTAGTTAAAAATTTAGGCTTGTTTTTTTAAATTTAATGATGTGACAATTTATTAGAATATTTAAATTATCTCTCTTATATATTTTTTAATTATTAACTAATCATATGTTATACATATCATTAGTTCTAAAAAGTGGGTTTGAAAAATGGACTTGTATATAGTTTTTCAAAAAATATTATGCAAACTAACAAATCGTACAAATTTGTGTCCCTTCCCCAATAAATAAATGAATAAAAGAAAGGATTAATTACCAGAAAGTCCGATCTACATATTTGGTGGTAGCTTAGGTCCTATCAAAAAGTTTTTGAGCTATTAAGTCCCATTTATAGGTAAAAAGACATTTTGCCCTTTAATCCCAAAATTGAGAATGTTCTCAATTTTAAAACTGAGAATGTTCACAATTTATAATTATCAGAACTAAGAAATTTCTTAATTTTTTCTAGTATGAACTAAGAATATTATCAAAACTAAGAAATTTGTAATTATCAATTTTGAGAAATTTCTTAATTTTTTTCATAATTAAAATTGAGAATATTATAAACTAAGAATGTTCTCAATTTCAAAATGATGCTCCCTTTGGTCCCTAAAAACCTCAGATAAAGAGAATAAAGTAAAAAATTTCATTCAAGCCTACAAGGCATAATGGAATAGAGATAAATGAAAAAAATTAAATAAAAATAAATTAACATTGTCTTTTCTTTACATTTTGCCCCTCCCAATGGCCTACTCTAAAGCTTCATTTTAATGGATGCTCGAGAGCTTGCTTTGAAATCTCTCTTTTAGTTCTTGTTTCGTGTTTACACAACTTTTCGTTGTTCTCTCTCATCGTTCGAATTCAGGATTTGGATTGGAATTCAAAGAAACAATTCGGTTTTTTTATAGTTCGCTAATGGCTGGGATGTGTTGCAAAGTTGTTGGTGAGACTGAGACGACGACGGAGGATGGAAATTCACCAACTGAAGATTCTCACTGCAGATATGGCGGTGCCATTGCCGGAGAACGGTAGAAAACGTCAGAAATTGGATGTTTTTGTGGCAGATTCAAAGTTGTCTGAGTCCGGAAAAGCAATTGAGAATTGCGTGATTAGTGAAGGTCATTGGGTGGAGAAGGATAAATTGGGCTATTAAAAATTAATGGAACTTGAAGGAGTAAATAATTTTATTTTGGACTTAATGGAGTATAAGTTCACAAAATGGGACTTGTACGTAAAAGCCCCTAAAATAAATAAAATTAATTCTTATTAGTCTAAGATATTGAAAATGTTTAAGATTTTCTCCCTTTAAAAAGATATGTGCCCTTACAATTTTGTCATGCTCGTTCCAGCTAAATCGATACATCATTAACTACAATATAGACATACATTGACCCCATATAAATATAAGAAATATTTTTTTGTATTATTAGTATTTTATTATCATTTTCATTATATATTTTTTGTGAGTTCTACTGGTTTTATTGCAGTGATATATATAATATCGAAATTATTTTGAAATATTGATAGTTAATTTTTTTACCACACTAAAATTGTATGTTCCAAATTGATTTAACGCAATAATTTTCCTTAATATTTATCTCTCGATCAAAATCCTGCGGTAATTATTAAGTAATTGTGAAGTATAATGTGACTTTACCTATGTGATGCTCTAAACTAATCATGTAATGGGAAACTCTACAGTAAGACATATTAACTCGCATTTTTTAAGTAGTTGAGTGACAAAAAATGACTCATTTACTTTCTGTCGCCAATTTTTATTGGTTGGAGTATCACTTAGACAGTATTACATGCTACTTTAGGAGTATTTAATAATTTTCATGTGTTAAATAAATTTATAAGATTTATTACTTTGTATATTATTATTGAATTAGTAATTCTGATATTGTTTGAAGTTACTTAAGTACAAAAGGATGTGGATCCAATTGGGGAGGTAGTTTACAAGTAAATTCTTCCAAATTCATTAATTATGTAATTTTGATATTGTTTCAAATGCATTACCAATCACAATTAGAAGCACAAGATCTAGACTAGTAGCAGTGCAACGTGTTCCTTCTCTTTTGAAAAATCTAGAAATCTCCTAGATATTGATTTAAATTTTAAGCAGAATATAACAATCCCAATCAAACAATCAAGACAAATTGACACAACGTTTTTACGTGGAAAAACCACAATTGGACACATCCAATCGTAATCAAAAAACCACGGGCAACAGCCACAAGACAATCCACTAAGAAGATTTGAAGGAATTACACAGGTATACTCTCAATTACCTAGCGAATCTACACCCGAATTGAACCAACCTCTATGTGCCTCTTCCAACCCCGTCTTCACCTCGAAATTGTCTTTACGATGAGCCACTCTAGAATCCACCAAAGCTTCAGACTCGAATTCTTCAGAATCCACCAAAGAACAACTCTCTCTTTTGTGTAGAATAAACAAACAAACCTTTGATGTATAATCTTTAAACCATGAGTTGAATACTCAAACAAAACATGAAAGAAAACTAGCAAAATATCCCCAGATATAAACCCTAGAACGCAAGAAGAAGATCTGGAGTAGTAATACTAAAATCTAACCCAACACGCGAATTTATAGAATCTGTCCCGCGATCTCCGCTCGAGCACCCAACAGCCCGCTCGAGCGGCTTCATCAAAATATGCATGTGATATAACAGAGGTCCGCTCGAGCGCTGGAGAACCCGCTCGAGTATGAAATCACACATCTCAGTACTTTTACAGGCAACCAAAACTGCTGGAACCAAGGACTCTTCGCTCGAGCGGGGTAATGTCCGCTCGAGCGGACAGGCAACTTGGAATGCATTTTTGCATTTTGCTTCTAGGGCGCTGCCCCTCGACCCACCCAGGCGCTGCCCCCTGTACCCCCGCGAGCTGACCGGGCAGCTCGATCCCCGTCATAATCAGCCAAGTGGCAATCTTGAAAGTATTAATATCACAAACTCCTCTGCAAGGCATAATTCAGGTTGGATTCGCATCTAAAAACTCATATCCTCATTGAAATAAAAAGTGCGAAAACAAATACAACTTGAAGGAGTTTTGTCAAACGGGATTGCCAAAAATAAAAACCTAACAATCTTTCCCTTTGGCAATGCCGTGACAAAACACACCTAACAAATAAAAAACCTAAACACCCTAATCCATTACAGCCAACAAAAACAAACTTCTTTCTCAAGATCATGATCTGCAAAACAGCTATTAGTGCTACAATCTCCAAAACAACTATTAGTGCCACAAGAGTATAGGAAAAACAATAAACATATGACTAGATTATCCTGAAGCATGAGATGAAAAACATGAAAACCTAAGACACATGCACCCGACAACATAACTCCCCCTTTGTGTCACAAATTAACAGAGGAAGCTTTAAACCACTATAGCATGCAAAAAGGGAACAAGAAAGAAGCAGTGCAGAGCAACATGTAACACGACTAAGGCCAATCTCCCTTACCAACACAATTCAAAGAGTTCATGTTAACAAGCTCTTCCAATGATAAACCAAACTCCCCCACATTAAAAGCAATGAACAAGGAGAAAACGACAAAAAATAATATGGTGAAGCAAGCAAGGAATTTCATATTTGTACCTCAAAAACACACAAGATTATCCAAGAAACACAATTACTTGAAAACAAAATATGCATAGCCTGTAGAAGATTCCTTACAAAAGAAAGGGATGCATTATGTGAAAAGCATAGATCCCATGATAAAAGTGTGTGTGTGATTCTTGGAGTCCGACAAACACTAGATTCAAATCCTAGTAGAGATATGAAAGCTGGACCTCCGACAAGAGAATCTGAGTACAACTACGGAAAGTCAAACCACTAGGAATCAAGGGGTATTTGGTGAGTAAAGGCGGAGGCTCCCCCGCAATCAATGATTTTTTCTTTTTCTTTTTCTTCTTTCTTTCTTTCTTTCTTTCTTTTGACCATATTTTACTTTCTTTTGCATATTTTTTTCTTCATCTTTTTTCTTTTTCTTTTGCACACTCATTGGCGGCTGACACGCTCAAGAGTATGGAACCAGAACCAAAGAAGCATTGATATAATAAGGATGGCCTGGTTGGTGATTCTGAGGTAGCCTTTTCCTCATGGCTGGACTCCAAAGAACAGAGGGGGAAGCCGTGGAGATGCAAATAGATGGAAGATGGTTAAGAGACTCAACATCACCCATGATATGCTAGTATAGGTCAATTCCTCTAGAAAAGCAAAAGATACAATGCCGGAAGTCCATAGAGAAAAATAATCACTACGGCAGAAGACTCCAAAATTTGCTAATCCAAGAGTGTGTACAAAATGAGACATACTAATCAAAAACACACACTCCAAAATGAGTAATGACCATAGAAAGCACACACATATCAACATGTAATGGATATTCTTATCAATTCCAATATGTACCAAGGACCACTCAAAAATTTCAAGCTTGCAAAACCATACTAAGAAAATCTTTTTGAAAATTTTTTTTCAATTTTTTTTCTTAATCAAAGCAAGATTTTTTTTTTTCCTTAACCAAAGCAAGACTTTTTTTTTTCCTTAACCAAAGCAAGACAAAAAAACGAACATGCACACACAAAAACCCAAAAAATAAAACAAATAAACAAATTAGCACAAGTTAAGTTTTCTCACCCAAACCGCTTTAGTATGAACAAAGTTGTGAGCATTGCGGTTCTTGGGTGGTGTCTTGATGTTGTGGTTCCCTTTGCTTTCAATGAGAACTCGTCTCGACTTGGTTTCCAACTTCCTATTTCTAGGTCTAGGCAAATACACTCTTCCATGCAACTTATAACAATAAGGGCGAATATGACCAAACATACCACAATGATGACAAATAAAAATAGATTTTACCTTCTTTTATTTGGCCTTACCAACTCTTGGAAGTTTGAGAAGTCTATCCTCATGTTGAATTTTTTGTTCTCCCTTTCCTTGAGTTCTTGTATCATGAGATGTGGAAGTACTTTGTTTTTGCTCTTTCTTACCACCAAAGCCAATGCCACACTTGTCAAAACAAATTTGTTGAGACCCAATGATATTGTCCAAAGTCTTTGATCCTCTGTTCCAAAGACCAATGGTAGCCATAGCACACTTTAGCTCTTCCTCTTTCTTGATCATTAGTTCTTCCAAAGCAACTTGTGACATCTCGAGAGATTCAATCTTTTCTTCATACATGGCATGGGTTTCCTGTAGCTCATTCCTCTCTGTCTCACAAGTCAACAGTTTTGCACAAAGAGCTTGTCGCTCATCAGCTATCTTGATGGCATTAATCCTGGCCTCGAAAATCTCCTCCTTGAGTTTGACATTCTCACTTTCACATGTTTTGAGTTTCTTTGTGAGTTTGTCATTCAATTTGAATAAGTTAAGAGACACCTTATACAACTTTTCATAAGCTTGCTCAAGCTCTTCAACATCACTCTCTGAGGATTCATCATCAGTGGCATTCTCAACCAGCCTCTTCGGATACTCTGTTCGTCCTTCAATTTCAGAAGCCGCAATGAAAGCAAGGAATTGCTTATGTCCCTCTTCGCCTTGATCTTCGTTGTCACTTTCATCTTTATCAGATTCTGATTCATCATCCCAAGTGATGGCGAGGGCTTTCTTCTTCTTCAAACGAGTGGGGCATTCTGAAGCAAAGTGGCCAAATCCTTGGCATTCATAGCATTGGACTCTTTCAGAGTTCCCTTGTATCTTTCCATTTTCTTTCTTGGCTATAGGATTAATTTCGAGTTTATCTTTGCCTTTAGATTTATGAGTATGAGGAGATTCCAAAAGATTAGGATTCTTTTTCAAAAAAGATTTTTTGAATTGTTTTACAAAAGCATCCATAATCTTGGAATCTATCTCACAATCCTCATCAGAATCCTCTCCAACTCTATGAGCACTACTATAAGCAATAGTATCTTTTTGTTTCTTTTTGAAATTCCTATGTGCCTCATAAGTTTGGAGATTTCCAACCAAGTGATCCAGCTTGAGGTTGTCAACATATTGAGCCTCCTCAATAGCCGTAACTTATGGTTGGTACCGATCGGGCAAGGATCTCAAAAATTTTCCCACAACTTTGGATTCTGGTATTCTTTCACCTAAATTGAAGCTGGAATTTACAATGTCACTCAACTTCGCATAAAATTCATGAAAGGTCTCACTATCTTTCATTGAAAGGTTTTCGAAACTAGACGTGAGCCTTTGAAGTTTTGAGCATTTAACCGAAGGAGTGCCCTCATGAATAGTTTGTAAGATATCCCAAGCCTCTTTTGTGACTTCACAATTGCAAATACGACTAAACTCTTCAGGTGTGATGGCGCAAAAGAGAGAATTGATAACTTTACTATTCCAGCTACTATTTTGGTAATCAGTTGTGTCCCATTTATCAATTGGTTTGGGGAAAGTTACTCCATCAATAGTAATTGTTGGTTCGGTCCACCCATTCATGACAGATTGCCAAACTTTTTCATCAATAGATTTTAAAAACGATCTCATCTGAGCTTTCCAAAAAGAATAATTGGATCCGTCAAGTAGGAGTGGTCGAACCAGAGAATTTCCCTTCCAAATTGAATCCATTATCACAAATCAAACAAGATCTCATTCTAAAAGAATTTTTTAAAAAAATAGAACAACCTGCTCTGATACCAATTGAAAAATCTAGAAATCTCCTAGATGTTGATTTAAATTTTAAGCAGAATATAAAAATCCCAATTAAACAATCAAGACAAATCGACACAATGATTTTACGTGAAAAAACCACAATTGGACACCTCCAATCGTGATAAAAAAACCACGAGCAACAGCCACAAGATAATCCACTAAGAAGATTTAAAGGAATTACACAGGTATACTCTCAATTACCTAGCGAATCCACGCCCGAATTGAACCAACCACTATGCGCCTCTTCTAACCCCGTCTTCACCTCGAAATTGTCTTTACGATGAGCCACTCCAAAATCCACCAAAGCTTCAGGCTCGAATTCTTCAGAATCCACCAAAGAACAACTTTCTCTTTTGTGTAGAATAAACAAACAAACCTTTGATGTATAATCTTTAAACCATGAGTTGAATACTCAAACAAAACATCAAAGAAAACTAGCAAAATATCCCCAGATATAAACCCTAGAACCCAAGAAGAAGATCTGGAGTAGTAATACTAAAATCTGACCCAACACGCGAATTTATAGAATCTGCCCCGCGATCTTCGCTCAAGCGCCCAACAGCCCGCTCGAGCGGCTTCAGCAAAATATGCACGTGATATAACAGAGGTCCGCTCGAGCGCTAGAGAACTCGCTTGAGCTCAATCCCCGTCATAATCAGCGAAGTGGCAATCTTGAAAGTATTAACCTCACAAACTCCTCTGCAAGGCACAATTCAGGTTGGATTCGCATCTAAAAACTCATATCCTCACTGAAATAAAAAGTGCAAAAACAAATAGAACTTAAAGGAGTTTTGTCAAACGAGATTGCCAAGAATAAAACCTAACATCTTTTGCCATTACCGTCGTATCTCTTGGGGCAAGAGCACGTATAATTCCCAGGCTTGTTTAAACTTTTGCTTTCCTCTACACACTGGTTAAGATTTCGATCTGCACACTCATCTATGTCTACAAAACAATCAAAACAGAGGAGGGAGGGCTCAATCTTAAAATTAAAGCATCACAAAAGCAATATATATATATATATATATAGCTAATCAAAAGTAATTGAATCTAAACATGATAAATGAAGCTTGCTAAATGGATATTTCTAACATTTGCAACCATCTGAGAGATACACGTTCCCTTCGTAACCCTTGGAACACTTGCAGATATACCTATTACCGTCTTTTGCCTCAGAACAATCACTATGATCTCCACATGCATAACTTGTTTGATTTTTTTTAGCTTCTTCGCAAGTCCCGTTATCCCCAATTTCCCAATTAAGAACCATCAGAACTATGTTTTTTTTTAAATCTTGAAGGTAAGTTGTGGAGAAATTAAACTCATATTCTTTAATAACAAAGGCATAGCTGTAGTTATTGAAGTCGGTTTTACCTATATATTGATCCAATCAAATCCCTTTGGTATGGAGGTCTATTTTTTGATGTTTTGAAACTTATAGGTTTGACTTGTCGGCAAAACTCTCTCTATTTGGATAGGGTTTGTCAGGAGTGCTGCCATCTGGTATGCCAAGTTAGAGGATTTGATGAAACAAAGTTGAGAAGAATTAGCTGAGGCCTTTATTACCCAATATGCCTATCAAACTCAAATTGAGGTGACCACCCAGGAGTTAAAGGCAACCTCACAAGAGTAGAATGAAAGTTTTGTAGCCTTCATCACCAGATGGAGGGCCAAGATGGCAATTATGACCAATAGACGACCTGAGAAAGATCAAATTCGCATGGTGGTAAGAAATTTGCATGGCAAGATGATGCAGAAGATGATAGACCTCCCACTGTTCACTTTTAAAGAACTATTTGAAATGGGGGTCCAAATAGAAAATGCCATCAAGCAAGAAATCATCGTTGATGATAAAGAACCTGTACAAAAAACCTTTGGGTGCAGTTCCAATGCTACTACCAGTAGTAGCGTAGCTGTGAAGCCCTCTTAAGTGAACTCGGTTACTGTCACCACCAAAATGATTGATCCTTTAGCCTGTACTGGTCTACAAATAGCAAACCCAGCCCGAACCCCAACTAGAACACTCACCACTCTCTATATGTCCCTTACTAGAGCCCTAAAGGTCATGATAGAAACGGGGCATCTCAAGCTTCTTGACCCTCGACCTCTTGTCAATCCTCTCTCAACCAGACATAACCTTGCCAAACACTATACCTTCCACCAATAACCCAAACATGGCACAGGCCATTGTTTTCTTCTCCATCATGAGACTCAAGATCTAATTGACAATAAAGTCATAGCTCCCCCACAACCGCCAAAACCCAATGTCACTACTAACCCACTGCCATCCCATGACAAAATCCAACCTCTCCCTTGCCTCAACGCCATACATACATTACCACCCACCTTTAACCCCAACATATACATCACGCATTCCCATCTACCCAAACCCGAGGTACACATTCCTGAGAGCACTAATCTGTACATGATAAATGCCAACCCAACTAAAACCTGAAAGCCTTATGGTGGTAGCGGCAGAAATCGAAAAGGAAATAGTTGAAGTGCCTATGACTGAGACTGGGAAACTAAATCAAGTTAGCCTATGTGTCCAAGGTGAAAGTTTCGAAAAATGTGTGCATGCATAGGTGTTGATTCCTGCAGACGAAATATCCATAAAATGGCAACAACAGTGCTTGTATAGGCTACGTTTACATAGGTGTTGTTTGACAGCTTCCTACAGACGAAATATCCATGAAAGATTGTACTGCTTTGATATTTCCCCATGTTTTCTATTGCAAAAGGGCATGGTTTTGAGAATTGTGATATAAAATTGGCATAGCATGGCTTTTGAAAAAGGATATAAATGTTTTAGTACTGGCATTGCATATGCATAAAACCTTATGGCTTTGTTAAGACTTATACATTGTGTTGTAGTGCTTCTACTGGGCTTTGGCTCACCCTATGTAGGAAAAACCATTTTCAGGTGCTGGTGATATGCTTCCACCAAGGACTTAGCTTGGGAGGACTGTGGAGCTGAAGGCTCAGTGTTGTTATTTTGTACTTAATTTTGTACAAGCCTAGGACTTTATCTTTATTGATCTTAAGACTCACTTTTGACGTACCTAAGCATTGACTTGGAAAGATGTAAGCCTTTAGGGTATATGATTATCTGTTTAGCTTTCATTTGTTTTCTCAATCTTGTAACATGCTATAGATTCTGGATGTACTGTTTATGAATGTATATCACATGTGTCACCTTTTGTATATCAAACTCTGATTAAAGAAAGCTTATATATTCATTTATGTTGCTATTCATTGATTAATATGAGACGGATATATTGTGTAAATTTTGGGAAGGTATAACTTGATATCAGAGCATACTGGGTTTGAATACTTTGGGTACATGGGAAGTGGTTATTATCACAATGGATTTGTCTCGCTTGATAGAGATATTTGTATGTATCGTATGCTTATGTGATAACATACTTATGTGGTTATATGGGTATGAGATTTAATTTCTGAGATATTGATTGGGTCTTCGGGTTCTAGAAGTCCTTTTAGAAGAGCACTTGATTAGTGGTGTTTCTAATTGGAACTCTAGTAATGTCGTAGGACGGTCATTATCTAGGAAGGAAATTCGTATGTGTTTATGCAATTATGTGCTTAAGTGGAGTGAATTACTATTGTCTATCGCATTAGGACGCGAGTGGGATTAGCTTCGACACATTTGTAAATGTGCTAATCTCTTTCACTACTTTTATTAGGATGTCAAGAGGTGGACGTAGTGCTGGTAGGCATGGTAGGCCTAAAAGGCATGGGGTGCCTTTACTGAATGAGATTTTGACACAAAAAGAAAGGGTCGGTCAGGCCAATAAGGCTGAACCAATTGGTCAGTAGGCCATGGGTGCCTTAGCCTGCGAAATGGCCAGAGTTTTGTGGGAATCCATGGACATTCTCAAGGTTGAGAATCAAGTCTAGGCCCAAGTAGTTCAGGCAGGGCTATCATTCTTAAAGAGGGAGTTCTTCCGGTCGAATTCAGATGAGTTTTTGGGTGACTCTTAGGAGCCAACAAAGGCAGATGACTAGCCCAAGAGTAGATAGTGAAAACGTTTGAGATGTTTGGCATCGAGGATGACAGACTAATAGTGACCTTGGCATCCTTCCAGCCAAAAGGAGATGCTGGCCAATGCTAGAAGTATGCGTATGGGTGCATTGGAGTGACGTGGGAGGCCTTTGTCAACACCTTCTACGACAAGTTTTTGCCTCCCACTGTTGGGGAGAGATTGAGGGACCAGTTTTCTTAGCTCAAGCAGTTGAGCACACTGGTGGTCGAGTTAGAGGCCGTATTTACTAGTCTATCGAGGTTTGCACCAGAACTCGTGGCGACTAAGGAGCGTTGTTGTATAGAGTTCGAGAAGAGGTTGAGGACCAGGCTCATGTTCAAAATGGTTGGGTTAATGATTAGAGATTATGGACGCCTTGTGGAGGAGGTAACTCATCTTGAGACCATTATACAAATGGAGGAGGAGCGGATAAGGGGCTCCAGAAGGAATTAGGAGGTTTAAGGGGACAATAAGAGGTAGAGAGGTCCCGCCCCATAGTAGTCCCAGGCTACACAGCCGAGGTCAACTTTTCTGGTACCAAATTCGGGTTTTGGGAGACATGGTTGAGAAGATTTCACTTGTTTCAAGTGTGGCCAGTTGGGCTACAAGTCTCCAGCTTGACCGTAGAGAGGAGGAGGGCAACGATCAATTTCATCTGCAGCTCGTTCTTAGAGCAAGAGTTAGGGGAGATGTCAACCGCTCACTTGTTATCAGTGTGGGCAGGTAGGGCACCTGAAAAGGTTTTTCCCTCAGTAAGGTGGCACACCTGGTGCATCTGGTTCGAGGTAGACATATAGCCACCAACCTACACAGTCAAAATAGGCCTCAAGGGCCAATTAGGAAGCCTCTTCAGCTCAATCAGTGTATTGGACTTCTGCTCTGAGGGGTGAGAAGGTGAAGCAGAGACCTTCAAGGCGTGTGCATGCTATTACCATGCCAAACTTAATACCAGCACCTTCAGTTGTGAGAGGTACTTTGTTGTTATGTAATTCTATTGCCAATGTGTTTATTCATATAGGTGCATCCCACTCTTTTATTTTGTTTGCATTTACATCGACATTAGGGTTAGAGTTGGCTCGGTTAGCATCTTCACTCAATATGGAGTCACCTATTGGTAATGAGATTGTTTTGGAACAGGGTTGTTGAGGTTATGACATAGAGGTTGCTAGTCGCCGACTTCCTTTTGCATTTGTGTTGATTGATAGGTCAAGTTTTGATGCTATATTAGGTATGAACTGGTTGTCATCATATCGGGTTGTCATAGATTGTTACCATTAGAGGGTTAATGTATGTATCTTGCGCAGTGATTATTTTTATTTCATGGGGGATATAGCTGATAAAGTTTTATCACCAGTGTATGACCCGCGTGGTCAGATTGAGCTTAGTTGTCTTCTTGCAAACTTCTTGGGTAGTGAGTGTGACGAAGTTCAAGTTGATTTGCCAAGAGTAGTTTGTGAGTACCCAAATGTCTTTCTTGAGGATCTCACCAATTTACCACCTCATCGTGAGATCGAGTTCTCTATTGAGTTAGTGTATGGCACATCACCGATTTATATGGCACCGTATAGATTTGCACCTGCCGAATTGAGTGAGTTGAAGATTCAACTCCAAGAATTATTAGACAAGAGTTTCATCCACCCTAATATTTCACCTCGGAAACACCGACTCTCTTTGCCAAAAGGAAGGACGCCGCATTACAACTTTGTATTGATTATCAGAAGTTGAACCAAGTAACTGTTAAGAACAAGTACCCAATGCCACGCTGTAGACACCCCATTTTTGACCGCTTGTAAGACTTGGGTGCTTCATTTCAAACACCCGATGATGAAAGTTACACTGTGCAATCTTTTGAATTCTCAGCGAAGAAATTTGGATTTAAACTCTAATCCCAAACCTTACACCCTATTTTTTACCAAAACCATTTTAGACCAAAACTATTTTAGATCTTAAAATCCTCTTTTTAAAATATTTTTTTCAAATGTTTCTACGATGTTTCGAGGCTCGCATTTCGTTTAAAATATTGCACTTTTTGACAAACCGAGTAAGGACAGAGTGGAGATACATGGAAGAGAGGAAAAATCTTTGAAAATATTTAAAAACATCTTATTTATAGGTTTGGAGTTGAATGGAATATAAGGGGAGGGAAGAAAACTAGTTTAGGAAGAGGTTGGACATCAAACCGTTAAGATAGAAATTAGCAACCTTCCCTAAATTTGGCATATCTCTTTGCACACTTATAATTTAGATATGAGGCCGCCACCATTGGAAATTAGACTTCTGGGGATTCAATTTAGACTCAAGAATCACCTAAAACTGAGTCTAGATAAAGGTGATATGCTCGTTTAAAGTTGGGAAAAAAATGCAGATTTTTGAAGCTAGCCGGATCCATTTAGAGCCGGGCAGCTTTCAATGAAAAAAAGTGAATTTGTGCCTTTTAGAGCCGACCATGTGTTTTGGGGGCCGGCCAGCTCTCAATAGTGCTAAACAGACAACTGGTGGGAAGTAAACAACTGCCTTTGTTTGAAGATATTTTTGACCAAATTGGCTCAAATTCTATAAATAGACCCCTTGAACTCAAAATTAAAGGTTAGAAGATTTTCCAAAAAGGTTTGAAAAGCTAAAGCCATCTTCTTTACTCCGTTGATCTTCAAACCATCTTTAGCTATACATACGCAATACATACACCAATAGAGCTTGTTCTTGAAGCTTTTTGTTGAAGTTTCACACCATATGTCGTAAACTTGAGTGTGTTGGAATCAAGTTTGTTTAACTACAAGCATCCTCTCTTTCAAGACGTATAACTTTTGCATCTTCTTCCTTATTTCTCTTTTACTCTTTTCCTCTCTTTGCTTACTTTATACACTATTTTTGGACTATTTTGAGGGGCTGAAATATGTGATTAAAAGTTGCAAAAAGTGGAGGGTTAGCCACCCCTCCTTAAGCTTTGTTCCATAACTTTTTCTCTACTCTTTTTACTTTTTTTCCCTTGCTTTTACCAGTATTTTATTGGCTTACAAACTGATTTTTAGAGTTGAAAAAGGCTGGAAAACATGGTTTAGAAGTCTAAAAAATGGAGGGGTTAGCCATCTCTCCTTGCTCTTGCTTACTAGTTTGGTATCTCCTTGTTATTACCTATCTTTTTGTGCCCTTTAACATGAATTCAGCCACTGTTTTTCACATATTAGAGGTTGTTTAGAGTTTTTTTAATTTGTTGAATTAGTTTATGCTTTGATTGTTTTGCTTGTTGTGTTGTACGTCCTCATGGTTTTGGTTGTTTAGGGCTTAGACACCAAGTCGTTCGAGTTGATCACTTTTCTTTACTTAGTTTTCATATCAAGAGTCTCATTTTAATAATTAACTTTTCACAATCATTTATGTGCTCTCCCTTCTTTCTTCTTTTCTTTTGTTTGGAAGCTATTTCACATGATTGATGGTTATTCGAGGCATGAGAAAGAGACCTATGCTCAATGGCTTAATCTCTACGGATGTTCATTGTCAAGGCGTAGTCTCCATTTCATGCCATGAGTCACTTCTCGTTTGACATTTCTTCTCATTTAGTAGACTTAATCATCACCTTCGATAAATTGATTAAAGAATAGAAAGGACTACTAAAATCATCTTAAAATGAACTAAACTGACATAAAGAAAAGGTTTTCAGTTGGTTGAATATGGTCAAACATTATCCCAAGTCCATCGTTCCGAGAATTGTCACTTATCAATCCATGATATGTGGATAAGACTCGGTGTGTGTCCACTTTCCTCTTTAAACCTTCATGATAGGAGGGAAGGGTGGTTTTTCATTGCATTTATTAAGTTTTGTCCAAAAATCCTCAAAACCATCAAGCCATCAACTTTTGCTTATTGGTGGTTTCGGAATCGACATCGTTCTTCTCTTGAGTTGCCTATGACAGAGAAGTGTAGAAGGGACAAATAGGGCCTAGAAAGACTTTGTCTGCGCTGTTCTCACCTCAGAGCACAAAAGCATTTTTGGCACAAAATTAGGGTACGGTCGTCTCTTTTTGGACTTGGCCGGATCTAATTTAGGGTCGACCGGCTCCTAATGCTTGGTAAACAAAGACCTTTTGGCAGAAACAGAGGGCCATGGCTGAGGGTGAGATAGAGCAATTTGAGCAGACAAAGTAGCTTCTGGACACTGTGCATGAGATCATTGTGCCTCATTGATTGTTCGTATTAATATTATTAATGTAATTACCATTGTTGTAATTATTCTTGTTGTAATTATTTGTTGTAATTTTTGTTGTTTATATTATGTTGATGTAATTGTTGTAGTATCTTTGTTGTAATAACTTAGAAAGCTAGTTGATAGTTAGTTCAGTTAATTCGTTTGTTTAATGTAATAGTTAGTTTAATTGGGACACTTGGACACTTGAATACGTGATTTATCGCATGCCTTGAATTGGTTCATATGCCATGCTAGTGAGTGAGCCTATTAATTGCATGATTGTATGTGTTGCATTAGTCATATCACATTATTTAGGAGCATGCATGTTTTCTAAATATTTTTCTTTGTTTGGCTTGCCTTGGAGTACTAGGTGAGTGTTTATTGTTCTAGCATCTTGCATTGCGTGTGATTGTCACCATACCGAGCATGCTTTCCATAAGGCTAATTGTTTAAGTGATATAACTATTTGAATGCTTGTGGATGAAGGCTAGTTGCTAAAATTGGGATAAATTACTAATGTACATACAAACTCATTTTTTCAAGTGTCGTGTATTCAAAATAATTCTCAAACAAACATCAAATCAAAGCATTCCAACTTTTGTAAATTGGTCTATACATGCTTGCATCACCTAGTAAAAATAGCCTAATAATTAGAACAAGGCACATAATGTAAATAAAAGCCAAATCATGATTAGCAAAGGCCAATCTTTGATCGGGTGAGTGGAGTGCTCAAATCATGACCTTCCCCTCTCATACCTTATTTCCCGAGCCGAGACACTTTGGTGATGACAAACTAATGGCCTTTGGCACGAATCACGAATTTTCTAAATTTCCCAAAAATATTTAGGTAGGGACTCTGAAAACTGGCAAAGTAGACCATTTTTTGCATTTGATTCAAACATCAATTTTCCAAAAGAATTGTCGGATTTGGACTCATTTGTGTTTATCTATTTCACATTGCACTTGTGAAATCAAATTCAGAAACACGGGAGTCTGAACTGTAGGGCTAATCATATCTAAAAGGAGCACAAAAAGTAAGCTACACACGCATAGATGATTTGTTTGACCTGTTGAAAGGGTATTACTGCTTTTCTAAGATACACTTGAGATTAGGTTACCACCAATTGAGGGTAAGGGAGGAAGATATCTAGAAAATGGCATTCCATACTCGGTATGGCCATTACAAATTCCTACCGATGCCGTTTGGGCTAACCAATGCACCAACCATGTTTATGGACTTGATGAACCAAATCTTTTGTGAGTTCTTAGACCGCTTTGTGTTCATGTTTGTGGACGATATCTTAATCTGCTCACCCTTTAAGGAGGAACATGAGGAACACCTGTGAGTTGTACTCGAGTTGCTTAGAGCCCACAAACTGTATGCTAAGGTTGGAGAATGTGAGTTTTGGTTGAGTGAAGTAAAGTTCTTAGGTCACGTGGTATCCGAGGATGAAGTGACTATAGATTCATCCAAGATGGAAGCCATACAAGATTGGGAACAACCCAAGTATGCCTTTGAGATCTGTAGTTTCTTGGGGTTGGCCGGGCATTATCGTCGGTTTGTGAAAGATTTCTCTAGACTGGCCTCATCGTTGACTAGACTGACGATGAAGGGAATTAAATTTGGTGTGGAGTAAAACTTGTGAAAAGTGGTTCCAAGAACTTAAGGTTAGACATACCAACTCCAGTATTGATTATTCCGGAGAGAGGTTTGGGCTATTTAGTGTTTTGTGATGCTTCACGGGAAGGTTTGGGTGGTGTAGTAATGCAACAGGGGAAAGTAGTAGCTTATGGCTCACGGCAATTGAAAATACATAAGATGAACTACTCTACTCATGACTTAGAGTTAGCAGCAGTGATTTTTGCCTTGAAGATTTGGAGGCATTATTTGCATGGTGAGAAGTTTGAAATGTTTTCTGATCACAAGAGTCTGAAATATCTGTTTACATAGAAAGACTTGAATCTGAGGCAATGGAGGTGGATGGAGTTTATAGAAGATTATGACTTTGAGTTGCATTATCATCCGACGAAGGCCAATGTTGTGGTCGATGCCTTAAGTAGGATATCCATTGGCAGTGTAGCTAATTTCGCCATTTGAGAATGGGATATATTGGGTACTATTGGTGAGTTTTCACTTGCATCTTGGCTAGTCCGTTGAGTCTGTGGCCTTGTTTTCGATAGTTGCACAACCTACACTTGTGAGCCGAGTGATAGAAGTATAGAGTGGTGATCTCAAGATAGAAACCCTCTGGAAAAAGATCTCTAGTGGGAAGGTAGAGAAAAGCTTGAACGTATATTCTGACTCAAGTGTTAGATACCTTGATCGTCTTTTCGTGTCAGAATCTTGCTGAGAGGAAGTACTCAGAGAGTTTCACCATTCATGCCTTGCGGTGCATTCGGAAGGCACAAAGATGAATCACAACCTTAGTCACCAGTTTTGGTGGAAAGAGATGAGGAGAGGTGTTGCCTTATTCATTTTGATATGCCTTACTTGTGAACAAGTGAAGGCCGAGCACCAGAGGCCAGCGGGTTTGTTACAACCCTCGCCTATAGTCGAGTGGAATTGGAGCATATCACGATGGATTTCGTTGTGAGTCTTCCAAGGACTAAACAGGGTAATGATGCGATTTGGGTGGTAGTTGACTAGTTAACCAAGTCGGCGCCCTTTGTACCTATGCGCGTGAGTGACTCAGTAGATTATCTTGCTGACCTCTATATTAGGGACAAAGTGAGACTTCATAGGGTCCCTGTCACTATTGTTTTAGATAGAGATCCATGTTTTACGGCTCGTTTATGGAAGAGCCTACAAAATGCCTTTGGCACGAGATTGACTTTTAGTACTACGTATCATCCTCAGACTGACGGTCAATCAGAGCGTACCATTCAAATTCTAGAGGATATGCTTCGAGGCTGTGTCCTTGACTTGAAGGGGTCGTAGGAGAGGCACTTGCTTTTAGTGGAGTTTCCCTATAACAACAACTTCTAGTCGAGTATTAGCATGGCACTATTTGAGGCCTTGTATGGACGACCTTGTATATCTCCTGTGTGTTAGGCTGAGGTTGGGAATGCACCAATGTTGGGTCCAGAGTTAGTCTGGGAAATGATGGAGAAAGTTGCACTTATCCGTAAGTGGTTGGTCACGGCTCAGAGTCGTCAGAAGAGCTATGCCGACCGTAGAAGGAGACCGTTATCCGTTGTTGTGGGAGATCACGTCTTCTTGAAGATATCACCTAGATGGGGTTTGATGAGATTTGGAAAGAGTGGGAAGTTGTCTTCTAAGTTTATTGGATCTTTTGAGATCCTGGAACGGATTAGAGAGGTAGCTTATCGTTTGGCCTTGTCGCCACAACTTTCCAAGGTTCATGACGTGTTTCATATCTATATGCTTCAGTAGTATGAGCTAGATCCATCACACTTGTTGGATTAAACGGAGTCAGAGATAGACGAGGATACCTTGTATGAGGAAAGGCCAGTTAGAGTTTTAGATACTTGAGACCAAGTCTTGTGAGGCAAGATGATTCCTTTGGTAAAAGTATTATGGCGAGACCACATGGTTGAGGAAGCCACTTAGGAGCGTGAGGTGGAAATACGTGAGAACTATCTGGACCTATTTGTTGATGTTTGAGCATGTATTGAAAACTTTGTTAGGATAATGTAATATAAACATTTTATATGTTTTGGAAATGTGAATTGTATATTTAGCAAAGAGCCTATGTTTATCTTGTTGATGAGAATGGATGACCGGTGGATAGGTCATGGTGATAAATTTGAATGATTATAATTGTTGTAACTGGCTTAAACTTGGCTTTAATGTTCGGTTTAAATTTTGGGGACGAAATTCTTTAAGGGGGGAGGTTATAGCATTTCAAGTTTAGACCCGACCCATTTAATGTTTTAGATCTGAGTTCTTTGTCTTATACAGTAGTTCATGTCTTGTTTCCAATTGTACCTCTTTAAGTTTGGCTTTTGGATTGTGTTGGTCATGTTTGGAACAGGTTGGTAGCTTGTATTTCAAATTGTTGTTGCCCAGAATTTTTCTCCTACACTTGAGCGGTCTTTGTTATCTCTCAGTACATTTGCAAGTCTGCAAAACTATTGGAAATGTTATTCTTCGCTCGAGAGAAGTTTCATGCACTTGAGCGGTCTTGGCTCGAGCGGCCATTTTTTGAGCTCGAGCGTTGGTCTTTTGTCTGCAAAACTTCTGAGAGTTTGTATTCTCCGCTCGAGCGTCACTTCTTAAGCTTGAGCAATGATGCCTTTTTCCTTTGTGTCTTGACGCTCGAGCATCACTTCCTGAGCTCAAGCGGTGACTATTTTTGTGTCTTACGCTCGAGCGTCACTTTTTGCACTCGAGCAGCCTGTGCGTATATCAGATCACAGAACCACCTTTTTGGGTCACTTTTTCATTTCTCTTTCTCTCTCTCTCTCTCTAAATATTTCAAAACCCTAAATTTGAGACCCGCTCTCTCTAAAAGTCACCTTCTCTCTACAAATACACCTAGATCCGTCGAGTTCTTCACCTGTGTGCCTTTGTTAAAAAGATAGAGCTTGGCGAGGGCTTTGTTCTAATCGAAGCAAAGTTTGTTTTTGGAATCTTTGAGTTTCCATCTCTCCTTCAATCATTTTCTAAGCTTGAGGTAGGGAATCTTCACACTCTTGTATAAGTTTCACCTTAGTTATTTGTTATTTCGCAATATTATAGTGGTTTGGGGGTTTTTGGTAAAACTTAGTGTTTGAAATCAAAATGAAAAGGAGGGGTTTTCAAATGGTTTCTTGGAAAAGCTTGTGGGTACAAAATTGGAGTTGATATATGTTGAAATGAGGTATTTCCTACGTTGAAATTGATTGTCAAAGAGAAAGGGATTTTGCCCTAAAATGTGAATGTTTGAGATTGTAAAGGGGAAATGGGATTGATGTTGAGAATTATGAAATTAAATTAATATTGATGATGATGGCAGAGTTGGATATGTATTATTACTCCCATCTTAAGATTTTGGAAAAGTGTATATTTATTGAAATTTATTTATCTGTTTAGAGATATTTATTTCGGGCTATCAGCGGAGGATAACTATGAGTGTTGTAGAAATTGCCTAAGAATTTGGTGAGCTAAAACTAATTTCTCATCCATGTACATTGAACATTGTTGCTCATTTAATATATTGAAAATGTATATGATTTTGAGAAAAATGGGTGAACGTGGGAAATAGGTATGTATCACTAAATCAAGTTGGCCTGGGTGTCCAGGGTGAAAATCTCAAAAAATTTGCGTATATATGAGTGTCGGTTCCCACAGATAAAATATCCGTAAATGGCAATAGTAGCGTTTGTATAGGCTACGTTTACATGGGTGTCATTTGACGGCTTCCCGCAGATGAAATATCTATGAAAGGTTGTACTGCTTTGAGATTTCCCCCTACTTTCTATTGTAAAAGGGCATGGTTTCGAGAATTGTGATATAAACCTAGCATAGCACGGCTTTTGAAAAAGGATATAAATGTTTTAGTACTGGCATTGCATATGCATAAAACCTTATGGCTTTCTTAAGACTTATACATTGTGTTGTAGTGTTTCTACTCGCTTTGGCTCACCCTATGTGGGAAAAACCATTTTTGGGTACTGGTGACATGCCTTCACCAAGGACTTAGCTTGGGAGGACTGTGGAGCTAAAGGCTCTATGTTATTATTTGTGGGGGCTGAATATTAGGAGTCGTAGAAAATTCTGAATAATCAAACTCGAGAGAGTTGAAATATGTGGCATTCGGCGTGGGCTCGCATTCTCGAATCCAACCCTACTCAGCCAAATAGCTGGTTAAGCAAGGGCCGAGTGAAGAGCGGTTTACTACAAAATATGTCGAATAGCGAGCGGAAAATGGACCTAATCCCGAGGCCCAAGAAGGAAAGGATATAAATAGAGGAACGTCAGCCAGAAAGAGGTATGTGAGAACTATTGAGCTTAACTTAGAATACAAGTAATCTTGAGTGCAGAAACTAACTTGCTCGTCGGAGTGCTAATTCCGGCACCCCCAACCGGAGTGTTTATCTCTTTTCAGGTGACTAGAAGAGGATCACAGCATCTCCCAGGATCAAAAGAGTATTTCCCAAACCACTTCTCCACAATTTGGATCAGAAGAGTATTTCCAAAACCACTTCTCCACAATTAGCACCGTCTATGGGAATACTCAAACACATCCATGGCGAGCGTAATGGAAGACCCTCCGATAGTCACTGATGAAACCGCGCTAAGAGACGACTTCACTCCACCAAAGATGCTTGGACCGGAGACTATCCCTGCAAGACGTGCTTTGAACTTCGCCTCACCCTCGACTCCAGAGCATGAGGCAATGCAGGCAATCATGGAACAAGCAAAGCAAAACGAACAACGGTTGAAGAACATGATCACATCGAACAAACGTCTCCATCAGGATTTGGCCTTGGAAGTGGCAAAGTCCAAACTAGCTGTACGCCAAGATCCGGACCGACCTATGAGGGCAGGTGGTTGACGATCACGAGCCCGACAACAAGACAAGGCACTGATAGCAACTCCGACTCATCATCCCCAGAGCCCAACAAGAAGGGACGACCTAAAACTTCCCTTTCTTCTGAACAGAGTCCCTGTATAAGGCATAAGCGAAGAAGAAGCAGTTCGGATAAAGCTCTACACGAACTTTTCGTGCGACGGATTGCAAAGGCAGTGCTACCCAAGAAATTCACCTCCGACAACACGATCCTGTCTGGAGGAATCGGTACAAGATGGCTACCTACAACAGTATGTCCGTGAAAGCAACCCAACCAAAGCAATCGCCTTATGGCAGGATTCACCTCCGATCGGCGTGATCCACATGATATACAGCCTTCCAATGACATCTACAGTGCATACGATTCAATCAAATCCCGACCATCGAAATCAACTCACTCCAGCCAAACGACCCCATGAAGCCGTAGGCATTACTTTTGATGATTCAGATTTGGCTGGAGTGACACTACCCCACATTGATCCCTTGGTAATTGAACTACGCGTAAACCGATTTACAGTTGAACGCGTACTCACTGATCTGGGGAGCACATCGGAGGTCATGTACTACAAGACATTCACCAAACTCGACTTCTTCGAATCATATCTCTTTCCATCTCCATATCCACTATTCGGCTTCAACACCAATCCAGAGTACCCATTGGGGAAAATCACGCTACCCATTTGAGCGAGTTCCCAAATAGTGGATGTAAAAGTCTTGGTCGTCAAGCTGCCATCACCATATAATCTTATTATGGGGCGAACTTGGTTGCATGCCATGCAGTCCGTGTCAAGTTCATATCATCAGCTGCTTCGCTTCCCGACGGAACGCGGCATTGAGCAAATCCGCGGCTCCTAGAAAACAGTACAAGCATGTTATCTTCTCGCTAGAAAGACGGCAAAACAGTTGCAAGTAAACTCCATTGAAGTGCCAGATCGGGAGAGCCTCGATGATGTTGGGCGGCTTCCCATTGAAAGGGCCACAGAAGACCTAGACCGAGTTGAAATTAACGGAAACCCCGAGAAGTTCTTCATGGTCGGCGCCTTCCTGAGTCAGGCCGACAGACAGCAGCTAATCTCTTTCTTGCTCAGCAACATGGATCTCTTTGCGTGGAATCCATACGAGATGTCGGGTATAGACCCGTTCGTTTCACAACACCATTTGAATGTCGACCCTAAGTGCAAGCCGATCATTAAAAAAAGCCGACGATCAGCTGCGGAGCACACTGCCACCGTTGTTGAGGAGGTTGACAAGCTACTTGACGCCGGGTAATCAAGAAAGTGGCCTACCCTAAATGGCTCTCTAATACAGTGGTTGTGAAGAAGAAAAATGGGACTTGGCGAGTGTGCATCGATTTCACTGACTTAAACAAAGCATGCCCCAAGGATTGTTTCCCCCTACCCAGAATCGACCAACTTGTAGATGCAATGGCACGCCACCAATGTATGAGCTTCCTCAATGCTTACAGAGGCTACCATCAGATCGCCATGGATCTTGAGGATCAAGAAAAAATTGCATTCCACACCCCAAGAGGAACGTACTACTATAAGGTTATGCCTTTTGGGCTGAAGAATGCAGGGACAACTTACGGAGGACTGGTCACAACTATGTTCAAAAAATAACTCGGCCGCACTATGGAAGTGTACATTGATGACATGGTAGTCAAGTCTAGAGAAGAGAAAACCCATCTAGCCGATCTAGCAGAGACATTCGACATCTTACGCAAATACAGAATGAAGCTGAATGCTTCCAAATGTGTGTTTGGGATCGGTTCTGGCAAGTTCTTGGGGTACATTGTCAACCACCGGGGAATTGAGGCCAACCCGAGGCAAATCACAGCAATCTTGGAACTCAGCTCCCCTCGTTCAGTAAAAGAGGTTCAAAAGTTGATGGAGATAGCCGCCACACTCAATAGGTTCATCAGTCGGTCTACAGATCGCTGCCGACAATTCTTCCATACACTACGATAGGGCAATGCTTTTGAATGGTCGGCCGAATGCGAAGCCGCTTTCAACGGCGTCACGACTTACCTACGCTCAATACCACTCTTGACAACACTTGCTGCTGGTGACCCGCTCATTTTGTATCTGGTAGTTTCTGACAAGGCCGTCAGCGCCGTACTGATAAAGGAAGAGTTGGGGGAGCAGCGACCAGTATATTCTGTGAGCAAGGCAATGGTTGACCCTGAAACACGCTACCTCCCGTTGGAAAAACACATCATAGCCCTAGTCATGGTGACAAGAAACTGATGCATTACTTCCAAGGACATAGCATTGGGGTGCTAACAGATTATCCCCTCCGATCAGTACTACGAAGTGCAGAAGCATCAGAACGCGTTTTAAAGTGGGCTCTTGAACTCGGCCAGTACGACATTCAGTTTCTACCTAGAACCTCAATTAAGGGCCAGGTGCTAGCCGACTTTGTTGCCGAATTCACTGGGGGTCTTGCCGATTTCAAGTCCAATGAAATTCGATCGGAGCCGAACTGGAGAATTTATGTTGGGGACATTTGGCAGTTGTATTGTGACAGATCATCCAACCAGCAGGGTAGCGGAGCCGGAGTTGTGATCATGGCTCCCGACGATGCAATAATTGAGCAGGCCGTCAAGCTTAGCGTCGAAGCATCAAATAACGAAGCCGAATACGAGGCCTTTCTAGCCAGTTTGTGGAATGCACATCTTCTGGGTGCTCGGCGCTTGCTTGTATTTTGCGATTCAAAGCTGGTGATCAATCAGTTGAAGGGGGAATACGCGGCGAGAAACGATCGTATGGCGGCTTACATGAAAATGGCCAATTCTTTGCTGGCGAAATTTGACCACCACCAAATAACACGTGATCAGAACACACATGCAGATGCTCTTGCCTGCTTAGCCTCCGCTATTAACTCAGAAATTAAACGGACCATCGAAGTAGGTTTCATCCCGGAGCCGAGCATCAGCCCTTCGGAGGAAGTCCAGGTTAATGTTGTAGAATCTAGACCGAGTTGGATGGATCCCATTGCTGCATTCCTGTCTTCCGAACAACTCCCAGTGGACAAGAAAGAAGCGCAACAAAGCCCTGCGATACTACTTGGATCCGCAAGGAAGGCTTTATAAAAAATCCCTCTCTAGTCCATATTTGGAATGTGTGCACCCAGACAAAGTCGAAGAGCTTCTTGCTGAAATACATGAAGGCAGTTGTGGCGCCCATTCTGGCGGGCGCTCTTTGGCCCATAGAGCCATAACACAGGGGTACTATTGGCCAACAATGAGATCTAATGCCGAATGCTATGCTAAAAAGTGTGAACGGTGCCAAAAGTTCTCCCTGTTAACCCATCTGCCCGCTGAAGAGTTGAGCTCTATCACCAATCCCTGGCCGTTTTCCCAGTGGGGGCTAGATATCGTAGGACCGTTGCCGAGGGCCCCAAGAAACAAGCAATACTTGATTGTCGCCACAGACAACTTCACAAAATGGGTCGAAACGGAGGCATTAACGCACATTCGAGATTCTGATGTCAAGCGCTTTGTGTGGAGAAATATCTGTAGACACCCCATTTTTTGACCAACCATAAGACTTGGACGTCATCAACTGAGCGCTTGATGATGCCGCATATTGTGCTCGTTCAGAGGTTGCAAAGTCTCGGCTGAGAGTCTTGCCTCTAGGCTTCGGAACCATTTTGTGCATTGCCTCGATTTGCGAACCAGGTCATGTTTTCTCTGTTTTCTCTTCCTGAAGGGAGGGAGAGGTCTCGCAGACCATCTCTCAGTTGCCGTAGGCTACGTTTCGTGGTCATAGGTCATTTTTCCCGTTTGGAGACCAATTTTCGATTTTTGGAGCCGTCGGCCGTGTGACTCAGTTCGGGACCGCTTAACTACCTCTGTTTGCTCCAGTTTTTGGCACACACCTTGTTTCCTCTCTCTAGAGGGATACTGTGGCCCGAGAGACCACCTTCGTGGTCGCACGCCACATTCGATGCTTAACAGTCAGTTTTCGGGGCCTCCGGCCGCGCGTTTTGGCCCCCGAACCTTCGTTTTGCATCCGTCTTGGTCCATTTTTGGCATGGACCCTAGTTTCATTGTTATGAAGGTGGTAGTAGGGTGGAAGACCACCTTTTCTTCTTAGAGACCACCTTTTCCCGGTCGGCCAGTTTTTCTTGACAGGTAAGTGGTCTCCCTCACTTTTGAGCCATAATTTCTGGTCTCCCACACCACCATTGAGTTGCATTCACCTGGGAGACCACCAATATGGGTAGGTCGACCACCATTTCAACTTGACCCTTCTAACCCTTGGTGGGCTGACCGGGGCAAGTGGTCGGCCGACCACTTGAACTGGTCGGGCAGCCATTTACTTTTTCCTCTCTCTAAGTGTGTTCCAGCTGTGCCAGCTGGGAGGCATTTGGTGCATGCTCCATACACGTGTATGGAGGATGTTTAATCTTGCTTCCAAGCTTCCAAGAGAAGATTTAGGCCTCTTCTCTATAAAGGAAAGGCTCCTCTTCACTTGCATGGGGTCAGATTTTTGTTAGGGCTAAACAATATATCTCTCTTTATATCTCTCTCTTTTAAGCTCTAAATTGCTTGGTTCTTGGCCCCTTTGCACACAACTCCATAGTCAAACCCTTCCATCATCAACCTATGACCCTTGGAGGGTATTTTCAGAGGTTCAAGGTTGGGTTTTTGGGTCCAGAGGCTGCTGGTTTTTGCTGGTCTCCAAGGGTAATCATTTTTCCTTCTTTTGAGCATTATTTTGATCCATATCTTAGCCTAGTTTGCAAGCATATTTGAGCTTTGGTGTAAACTGAAAAAAGTCTTATTTTCAGGCCCTTAATATGTTTCTTTAAGGTCATTTTTCTGTTGGGGGTCATCTACCCCCTTGCCTGCTTGTTATGACTTTGTTTTGAGCCATGCATCTAGGCCTTTGAAGTGAGCTTTGTTTGGCCTTCTAGCCACTTAAATCCAGTGGATTGTCAGTGGCTAGCATAATATTTTGAGCTCCAAAATCAGAGAGGGTTGACCCTCTCACCCCTTGTCTTGTTTACTAGCATTGTTGGCCTAACAAAGGGGCTTATATTTGCACACTTCTTGAGCATGTTTTAGGCCATTATTTGTGAGTTTTATGACCTGCATGAACTCTGTCCAGAATTGTTTTTTCCATGTTAGGTGTCTATCTTGCATGTGTAGAGTAATCCTCTTTATGGCCTTTCAAAGGAGCCTTCATTTGCATGCTTCCTAGCCTCATTTCAGACCCTTTTTAGTGAGTTTTATGGCCCTCATAACCTCTGTCCAGAGGTGGTTTTGCCATTTTATATGTCCATTATACATGTGTAGAATAACCCTCTTATTGGCCTTTCAAAGGAACATATCATTCTTGCATGCATTGACCATATTTCCATGGGTTTGGGGGCATTATTTGGCATGGAATACTTCTGTTTTTGGCTGGTTTGGTGACCTCTCATGTGCTTCATATAGTTGTAGTGCAAATCATGGTTCACTAGCTTGTTTGGCATGGTGTTTTGGCTGCCTTTCCTAGCATGTTTTCGCCTTGCCATAAACTGATTTTGTGCATGTTTTGGACTTTCTTAGCTCTATTTTTTGGTCTCATGGTTGAATGATGCTTGTTTTGCATACCTGTAGTTCAATATCCATGCTTAACTTTGAGTTTTGAGGTCCATCGCATGCATATACTAAGGTATTTTCATGTTTTGGGGCCATTGCACATCATATTTCAGAGTTTATATGCATGCCATATTCCCATGATTTCCACTCTTTAAGTGCATTAGAGAGTCGGGCTTGTATGCCTCATTTACTGACCATTGCATGGGCTTCATTTGAATGCATTTCGAGCCATCATTTTAGACCAATTTCCCACTGTCTTGGACCTGCCTCGGGTCTGTTTGGGGTTGGATTTGCCATTTGTGCATTGCTTTGTGTACCTCTAGTGTAACGCACTTCACTAGTTTCGGTATTCAGGCCATCTAGCATGCATTGTGTGAAAAGTTTGCATGTTTCAAGACCATCTTTTATGCGATTTCAGAGCTGGATCATGCACCTTTTTATGCCACATTTCATCATTTGCCATGCTTTGTTAAACTTGCATGCTGTGCCTTAGGATCTGTTCTTTGCATTCGTACAAGTTTGCATGTATTTCAGCTGTCTCATTTTCATCATTTGGCCACTGATGTGGGTGCGGCTAAGGTCCACCCACTTTGGTTTAAGTCCGTATTGCATTGTGTATGCCATATAGCTCATGTGCATTGAGTATGCCGTTCTAGGTTCATAGCATTGTGTATGCTAATTGCATGCGTGCATATCATCCCTCGCATACCAGCATGATTAGGTTGCATTGCATTTAGGGTTGCATGTTAGCCGTATTGTGTATGCCATCTCATTGCATTGTGTTTGGAGTAGGGTTAGTCCAAACACGGAAAACGAGGGACGTTTCGTACTCAAAGTGATGAAACGTGTCTCAATTCCCTGTCGCCGACACTCCAGATTACCCATGATGGTGTTTAGGCCTTGTTGTGTTTACATGTGCATTCATTTCATATTGAGTCGTGCAATTCGACTCCTCGGTCATCATGCATCGACATGCGTGATTGGTGGCACGAGGATCGAGGTCTACACTGCCTAGAGCTTGTGCAATGACAGGGAGAGTGGTCGTCCATACATATGTGAAAATACTTTGCCATGCCCCTTTCTTGCTCTCTATTGCAGCAAATCGGAAACCGACAGCAAAAACTGGTCAACAACCTTCTGGAGTTTTGTACAGCATTCTTGGATCAATTGCAAACAGAGGCGAATCGGGGCATCGCGAGGAATTTCCCGACGAGACGACTGGAGCATGTATGCATCTTTCATCATTCGGAGCAGAGCTGAGGCGGTCCATTTAGCTTGCATGCTAATTTATTTGCTTTCCTAGTTAATTTGTTGATTAATTAGGGTTTTGTAATATTTAATTAGCTAGGGCAGTTAATTATTTCTTCGGACTGCATTATTTATTCAGACCTTCCAAGCGAGGGCAAAATTGTAATAAGTGCGCGTGTGTGTGATGTATGTCTTCCAACCCCACGTCTTTCTCCCTTTTATTTACTAGCTTATGATGGTTAGTTTAGGGCATGTTTCAATTAGCATACTTATGCCCGCATGTTTGCATCCATTCAACTGTTTTGCATGCACCAGGCTCGGCGCATCATACTAACTGCATTGTATTTCAATTCCAAGTTGAATACATGTTACTTGTTGCACCTCATATGCCATCTTAGAATAGGCGAGCCTATCTTAATTGCATTTTTGCATGTGTTGCATTAGGCATTTCAGCATAGTTAGGATTCATGCATGTTTTCTAATCAGCTTCTGTTTTGGCTTGGAGTACTCGGTAAGTGTTTATGCCTTAGCATCTTTGCATGCGTGTGAGTGACTGCCATGATAGCATGCTTACCACGAGGCTATGGGTGGAGGTTGGGTTATTTGAATTGGAACAATGCATTAAATGAGAGTTTTAAGCCCACTTAAGAGTGGCAAAGTCATGTTTTCTAAGCCCACCCGAGGGTGGCAAATCCACGTCTTAGCCTATTTGCGAGTAGCACCATCAAACCATCTTTCAAATAAACAAGCATGAAATGTTTTGTTCCAACTCAAATGATCCAGTCTATACTTGCATGCTGTGTGCATCACATAGTAATTTTAGGCTAATAACTGGAATAAGAGCACATAATGTTTTCAAAACTCGATATCATGGTTAGTAGAGGCCGATCTTTTATCGGGTGAGCGGGGGTGCTCACGAAGTGACCTTCCCCAATCGTACCCAAGTTCCTGAGCCGAGGCAACTTTTGTGATGACGGACATGTGGCCTTAGGCACGAGTCAGGGTTTCCTAAATTCTCCCAAAATAAAATATTTAGGTGGCGACTCTGTATCTGGCAAAGCAGTCCACGTTTGGCACTTCTTTCAAAAAAAATCAATTTTCAAAAAACAATTTTCCAGATTTGGACTCTTTGATGATTCATCGGTCTTGCATTGCACTCTGCGAGATTAGATACAGGACCATGACATTGAGTCCGAAACTATAGTGAACCCAATGAACAAAGCGACGGATTCCCTCCTGGGACGTTCGGGGACGTCTACAGTTTCTGGCGACTCCGCTGGGGACTTAGATAACTTGACTCGAACTCATGATATCGTGTTTTGACTATACTTATGTGTTTCTTTGCACTGTATGTGCATTGGTGCACCTAGGACACCGTGTTTGCCGTATGCTATTCCTGAACGGTTTGTCGGAGGCTCGCTTTGAGAAACGTGCCATGAGGGTGACCGGTTGCGGGCTCTGCCATGACGGGAACACAAACCCCAGTTTTACCGTGGCACTCTTTTTCACCATTCAACCTAGTACATATTCGGAATCCATAGTGACCATTCCAAAGCTAGGACTAGTTGCTTACCCGATTATAGGTTGTTTGAAACCGCTGTATGCGTAGTGAAACCCTAGCTCCTAACAAAATAGGACAGGGAAACCCTACCCCAACATAGGGGTGTTTTGGCTCCACTTGCTTGCTATATGCTTTTAGGATGTGTCCTTACAAGAATGCATGTAACAGTTTGCAAGTCTGGGTATCTGGCCTGCGGGCATCAGTATTTGGGAATCAGTTTTACCTGAGGGTATCAGTTTACAGGTGGACTTTTGGGCAGAATTTGGTAGAGAGCACGGTCATTCAGTTACGCTCATATCTGTTTTGGCAAAAATTGGCCGAGATGCTGCCTGTTTTCTCTTTTGCTAGGTAGTCCTGGAATCATAGCTTCAGAAGGCTCCAATATCCCCCAGGTATGTTGGACTAGTGCTGATAGACTTTGTCCAGTCAGAGACTCAGTTCAGAGTAGCCAGTGTTTTCCTTCGCTGAGGCAAGGGAGAGAAGGGCCAGTCAAGGCTCACCAGTTCATCTGATCTGTCAGTCACCAGTCACATCATTTGCAGACCATGATGGCACAGGGTTTGAAAGAATTTGTGGCCGTTATAGCAGCGTTAAATCAGGGAACTACCATGCAGGCTGAGACCAGTATTGAAACGCAGCGCCCATCTGGGACATCTGCCTCATATCCAGCTTTGGGACCCCAGCCGAACTTTGACCCACTTCTGCCAGCTGAAGATTTGCAGGGTCCAGATCCTTTAGAAGGGTTGGCTCCAGCCCGAGTTTTTAGACCCCAGGTGCAGCCTAATAAGAGGCTTTATCCCCTTGATGTTAGTGACCTTGATCCGACCGCGGTGAAAATCGTAAACCTTGAGAAGCAATTCAAAAAGGCACAGGGCCTTAACTCCATTCTCGACATTGAGGATGGGTATACTGAGGCTGCCGTACAGCTCCCAAACAGATTCAAAATGCCACATATTGACCGTTTCGACGGGTTTGGAGATCCTATGGTACATATCTGGCTTTTCCTAGATATCCTGAAGCCGATGGGTCTGACAAAGCCATAGAAACTCTCTCTGTATGGAAGAACCCTGTCGGGTGTAGCAGCTGCTTGGTACGCCAAGTTGGAGAATACAGTGAAGCAAAATTGGGAAGAATTGGCTGAGGCCTTTGTTGATCAGTATTCTTACAATACCCAAGTTGAAATGACCATCCAAGAGCTTGAAACAACCCACCAGAACCCAACAGAGCCTTTTGTGGAATTTGTTGCGAGGTGGAGAGCGAAGGCAGCACAGATGACAGATCGCCGCCCTTCTGAGAGGGATCAAGTGCAGATGATGGTGCGAAACCTCGAGCATGATATGTTGCAAAAGTTTATAGTCGCTCCGCTATTCACTTTCAAAAGTTTGCATGAACTGGGGCTTCAGATCGAGAATGCGTTCAACAGTGGGATCATTCCCAAAACAAGTGAACCGACAAGGAGGGTGATTTCAGGGAGTACCAATGCTGGTAGAAACGCTATTCCCAAACACACTGAAATCAATACAGTTGCCACAGCCAACCCTTTTGCCAAACCAGGCCTACAAACCGCCGGCCCAACCGGAGCTCAAGGCAGAACTTTCACCCCTCTCTATATGAGCCTGACTAGCGCACTAAAAATCTTGATGGAAAGAGGGTATCTCAAACCCCTCGATCCTCAACCTCTGTCTGACCCACTCCCAGCCAGACATAACCCCTCCAAGTACTGTGTGTACCATCAGCAGTGCGGTCATGGCACCGATCGTTGCTACCGCCTACGTCATAAGGTCCAAAATCTCATCGACAACCGGACGATAGCTCCACCTTCAGACCCCAATGACCAAACATCTCCTGCCCACCTCAATCTCATCCATATACTGCCATCCATCTATGACCCCAGCATATACATCACCCCGGCCCATCTACCCAAGCCTGAGGTGTTTATCCAAGAAAGCATGGACTTATGCATGATGGGTACACCTAGACCCCAATCATCTCAAACCCGCGAGCCCACTACTTCTAAGCTGAAGAGAATGATCGAAGATCTTCAGAGAACTGTGACAAATCTAGCCTCCGGGACATTGGCTCCATCATCGACCACATCACATGTTAGGAGTCTCACCACAGAAGGCTCCCCAATCTTGGGACAGGTTGTATTGGAAGAAGGCCAATCCCTTCGCAAAGTGGAGGCAGGTGGTAAGAACAAGGTAGGGGTAGGCATTGGTCCCCATGAACACCTTCAGTGGGCTGTAGAGGCTTTGAGAGCCAAAGGGCTGAATAAACAGCAAGTGATTGCAGTTGTTGCAAAGATTGTGGAGGATACTTTCGTCACTCAGAATGAGAGCAATTCGAAGCAAGGGGAAAACCGGGAGAAGGGCCATCGTACCAGAAACGATCCTGTTAGCTCTAATCCTCCACACGAAAGAGGTCAGCAAACCAGGCCAGCACCTGTCAATCCCTTTGCTGGTGCGTCCAGCAAAAATCCACAAGCTTTGAAGTACCAACCCCGAGGTCAGAGGGTCTTCCATGCCCTCTATATGCCTTTGTCCAAAGCTCTCCAAATCCTTGTTGGATAAGGTCATCTCAAACCCCTTAAGCCTTGGCCTCTCCCGAATCCTCTTCTAGCTACGCATGATGCTGCCCAGTACTGTGCGTACCATCAACAAACTGGTCATGGCACTGACAATTGCTTTCATCTTCACCACAAAGTGCAAGATTTGATTAACAATGAGGTCATCGTCGCACCACGTCCTGCAAAGTCTATCGGCACTGGATCAGTGAACTTAGGGGATAGTATGAGTATGTGATCGGGGGATGAACCACCTGCGGGTAGCGCTCAGTTTACTCTGGATATGGCGTATGGCACGCACTATTTTGAGCATTTGCGAATGCTAGCTTTTTTGCTTCCTGACTTGGGTATTGGGTCAGTCTTGTTGTTTTGTATAGAGTCAGTCTTTTTATGCTGAGTCAGTCGGGTCTGTCTTGTTGTATCGAGTCAGTCATGTTTTGTTGGAGTCGGGTGATTTCGGGGGTGTTACCTTGGACATCACTTGCTTGTTTTGTGTTTGTCTTTTCGTTTTCTTTTGAGTCTATTTTTGCCTTGGAGCCAGTAATGCCAACAGATTTGAATGAACAGCAGTGATCTTCATACCCTTGTGTTTGCTTCTGCCTTGCGCCAGTTGTGCCAGAAAGTTTGAATGAAATGGCAGTGCTTTTTTCCTACTTTTTTGTGCCTCGGACTCATTGCATTGACCTAAGTTTTCCAAAACTTTTCAAACACTGTGATAAAAACGAAGAGGGAGGAATTCCTCGAGTTTTGCAAAATTTGATCAATTGAGAGAAAGAGAGGCATGCTAAGCCCTTAATGAATGAAATCGTGTTTGTTAATGTGAGTACGAAGAAGGATCCTGGCTTGATCCAGATTGGTTCTACTTTGTCTTCAACACGAGCAACTAGTCGCTTTCTTAAAAGATTTCAAAAAATATTTTGCGCAATCCTGCGAAGACCTGTGCGGAATCACTCTTGAGATTGTGCAGCTTAGGATCGCTCTCAGCCCCGAGACTCGACCCCTCACTTTCAAACCTTGAACTTCAATTCAGAATGTTTAATGGTCAACCACAATGTAAGGCCCGTGTGGCCGGATCAGAAACAGCCCATGAATTAGCGACAAGAAAGTCAGATCAAGAAGATCAGATGTCATCAAAAGGAGCTTGCGAGGCTAGATCAGAAGTAGCCCTTGAACTAGGAGCAAAAAATGTCAAATGTGCTCGAAGAGTCAAAAATTGGGACATTGCTCAAGCTAATGAAGATCGGCAAGAATGCCAAATCCCAGTAGGAGGAAAGAAGAAGACATTGCTGAAGGACAACCGAGTTCCTATCCACAACACTAGGGGCAATTCAGCCCTTGTCAAATGAACTTCTACATCATCAGCGAAAATCAACCATTCTCATGGATTCAGATGGCTTCGAGATCTCAAAACTATTCGACATGGACAAAGCTACACTTTTACCATTGAGAGGCTCACTGGGCCGAAAACCTGGAAAGGCGACCCAGGCAAAAGTTAGAGCAAGAAAAAGAAGAAAAAGAAAGAAGAGAAAAATGCCAAAAAAAAAGAAAAGAAGAAAAAATGAAGAAAATGAAAAGAAAAGATGAAAAAGAAAAAAAATGAAAAGAATTGAAAAGAAGAGAAGAACAAAGCTCGCAAGGTTGAAAACCTAGAAAGGGCGGCCTTGGCAAAAATTAGAGCGCAAAAGGAGAGGTTAATAGCCGAGTGTACCTTACCCCGAACTACGCTGGCTTGATTCCCATCTTTGGGATACGTAGGCAACTTCATTCTGAAGTCCAGCCGTGCAACACTTCAAATTTGATTGTGCCCATGTGATGGTTTTGGTCATCTTTGTCTTCTCTATATCCGAGAGTTCGATTGTGAACGTCACTCTGAAGTCTGATTATAATGCGCTGTGATGCCATTCAAACAAGGGGCAACTTTTCGTTGCCATACAATGTGCCGCGGTGCTATTCAGACTAGGGGCAACTTTCAGTTGCCATGCAGTGCCGTTCAGACAAAGGGAAATTTTTCATTATTTTGGATCTGAGGTTGTGCATCTCAAGAGCAAATTCTGTGCTCGTTGAGCAGTGGCCATTTGTAAAAATAGTTTTGAGAATTTTTAATGAAGTTGATTAATTTTCTCGAAAATTACTCCATTTTTCCAAAACTGGACCATTTCTTGGACCCAAAAAAGGAAATTTTTCAGTGCTCATAACCAGACTTGTATGATTTCAAATCAGAAAATCGAACAAGCATGTTAATCTAACTCTCATTTTGGTTAAAATTGTTTTAGCATAAGCAAAAAACAAAAAATGGTCAAAATGATGAACTAGGGGCACAGTTGAGTCAGGATTTCTATCTTTTCCCCTTTATCAACGCACTTCCCAGAAAGGGCATCATACCTGCTGGAAAAGGGCACCACTGAAGCTAACCGCAAAAGGATAAAAAGCTCTCTCATCCTCCAAGCAACGAGGTATCAAGCCAAGTGTGAAGCACGAATTGGAATGGACCAAGATACTCCACTCCCTCATCCAGGGCATCGACTAGACGTCACCAGAAGAAATAACCGCGAGCTGATAATGTTGGGCATGAACCCACAACTTTTTGTTTATCTATCAACCACTCAGGGGAGGGATAAAAAATGAGAGATTAAAGAATAGAGAGATGTGCGCTGAGAGAGAAAGTGAGGAAAAGGGTTTTGTGAGAAAAGCCGAGCCTGAGGGCCGAGTGATGTGAGAATCACAAATAAGAAATGGTGGGAAACAATAACCGGAGAAACTGGCTCCTCGTACACCGAGAGGTCTCTTGCCTTTGTAACACGGCTGAGTGTTGTGTTTGTGTGTTTTTGTTTGTTTCGATCCTTATTTTGAGTTGTTTGAGTGGCAACTGATGTTTGGGTCATTTTATCTTGTTTTTCCTTTGTTGAGTTGTGTTTAGGTTGTTCTACCCTTGTTTTCCATTGTTGAGTTATTTTGGCGGTGGTCAGTTGTAGGCTCAATACCCAGTTGAGAACCCTTTTCTCATTTCAATTTCAAAAATCATTTTGTGCTCAGAGTGCCGTGTCGTTCTCCACATTTGTGCAAAACAGGATTGGTTCTTTCATAAAGCCGCAGGGTTCAACCCAAGTCATGTCAGAATAGTAAAACAAGGACCTATCTGAAGCTCTTTAGGTTCCGGACTACAAAGCAAAAGAAAAGAGGAAAAATTTGGAGCATCTTAGCATGTTTCAACTTTAGTAAAATCCGAGACTGCATTCCAATTGCACCTTCTCAGGCCTCGCCGTTTCCCTGGAGTATGAGTATATCTCGACCCCAAGTGTAAGCCTGCTTCAAGTCAGAATGGCAGTCCAAGCAGCACCCGAGGGTTTCACATGCAGATGTTATCTCTCGCCAATATGAACAGGGTGTGCCATTTTTGAGCTGAGTGTGTTGCGAAGTCCTCTAAGAGGCAAATCAGAGCACCAGAGTACATATTTGATGCTCCTCTATTGCATAGAATGTTAACTTTCATATACACTATTGTTTCATGCGTGTCGCGCATCATTATGATTCATGCATAGAATATGCTTGCTTTCGATTCTGCATAGAATATGCTTTGCTTGTCTCATACATAGAATATGCTTTCAATATTGCATAGAATGTGCTTCCATACTTGCATAGAAAATGCTCGTATCTGTTGCGTAGAAAATGCCCCCATACTTGCATAGAAGATGCATTTTATCGCACTGTCTTGTGCACTTACACTTTGAAGCTCACTAGCACTGTCTTGAGCATCTAGTGGTTGTATCTCACTCACACTATCTTGTGCATTGCATATCACTCGCGCTGTTTAGCGTATCGCACTATTTAGTCCATTTCAAATCACTCGCGCTGTTTAGCGTATCGCACTATTTTTTGCATTTCAAATCACTCGCATTGTTTAGCGTATCGCACTGTTTATTGCATTTCAAATCACTCGCGTTATTTAGCGTATCGCACTATTTAGTGCATTTCAAATCACTCGCGCTGTTTAGCATATCGCACTGTTTAGTGCATTTCAAATCACTCGCGCTGTTTAGCGTACCACACTGTTTAGTGCATTTCAAATCACTCGCGCTGTTCAGCGTATCGCACTATTTAGTGCATTTCAAATCACTCGCGCTGCTTAGCGTATCACACTTTTTAGTGCATTTCAAATCATTCGCGCTATTTTGCGCATCGCATTGTTTTGTGCAGTTTATCATTCGCGCTATTTTGCGCACCTCAATCGCACTATTTTGTGCAGTTTACATTCGCGCCATTTTGCGCATCGCACTATCCTGTGCGTTGCATTCATTCGCGCTATTTTGCGCACCTCTCCACACTTGTTAGTGCATTGCATCGCGCTATCTTGCACACCTTATCTGTATCGCACTGTTTTGTGCATTCACCATTCTCGTACTATTTTGTACACCTTTAGCATCGCACTATTTTGTGCATCTGTTTAGCACTGTTTTGTGCATTCACTCTGCATTGCACTGTCTTGTGCACATTGTATTTTTGTATCATTTGCGCTGTCTTGTGCACTTTCTGGTCTAGGAGACCTTAAATCCTCTGGTCTAGGAGACCTTAAATCCTCTAAAGGTGCAATTCCTTTGGTGTTTGTCATGCCCGAACGACTTCCGGTTGTCTGGTATAGCCACCTACCTGTGTTTGCGGCGAGTTCCTAGGAGACCAACTGAGACGGTGGAAACTATAGTTCGAATGGCTCTTGCCTAGAACACAAAGGTTCGGGATTTCCGAGACTAAAGTCTGGTTTAAATACCTAGAGGTATATCCTCAGCTTGAAATCTGTATGGCAGCCCCATAGATTGAGATAGCATGTGTATGCACCTCAATTCTAGATACTGAACCAACCTAGTCTGTCACCCTGTTGGAGAATAGGGAAAGCTGCAACTACAGTCAGGGAGAAAAGTAGTACCTGCGGTTCAACCGAAAAGAAGGGAAAGATTCCCACATCAGCATGGGGTAGGACATTGCTGAGGTAGGTCATTGCCAAATGCCCCTGTAAGGTACCTTCGCTTCCTAACTACTACATCGTCTAGTATGTCCATTGCATTGCATATAGAATGCATTGCATTGTAGTTTGCATGCATTTACTGCATTATCCATCTATGGCTTGCGCCTTTCCATGTTGAGCTTGGTCTGGTATGTGCCCATACTTTTCATGTCGAAGCATGGTTATGAGATTTTGTGTACGCACCTACTCCACTAATGGGATTGTGGTTTGAGGGTGACGGCTCCATTTCCATGTTAGATGTGGTTTGTTTGTGTCCATGCCTTTCCTAGGCAAGATACAGTTTGGCTGCGCACCTTATCCATTGCATTCATTGCATTGAAGTGTAGTGTGTTGCATCCAGCATTAAGGATCATGATCTTTCCTCAGCAGATCATTCCTCACTTATATCATGCCACCCAATTACTTGTATCTTGTGCTCCGTCTACACACACATAGTTCTGCATGTGTACGAGCCTATTCCACTGATGGGATTGTGGTTTGAGGGTGTCTCCATCATCTTTATGATATTTGTGTGGTTTTATACTGCTTGTGGTTTGATCATCTCAAATGCCTTGCATATCATTTATATTGTTTCATTACATTGCATTGAATAAATTCAAAATTTTCAAACCGGCTTCGCGTAGCGTATAAGTCCAATTTTCAAACCGGCTTCGCGAAAGCGTATAAGTCCAATTAACAAACCGGCTCCGCGTAGCGTATAAGTCCAATTTTCAAATCGGCTTCGCGTAGCGTATAAGTCCAATTGTCAAAATCTTCTTGCATATCATTTTACATTTGGCCCCCTGCCTGCGGCACATCTTTGTTTATCTCGCCTGTTTGTCTAAGTCTTCGGCCTTGTCAAAAATGGGTCGTCTCTGGCTTTGACATTCACTCATGTCACTTATGACATCTGAGTTCTGTCAAAGAGGGGCAACTGTAGACACCCCATTTTTGACCGACCTTAAGACTTGGACGTCATCGACTGAGCGCTCGGTGATGGTGCACATTGTGCTCGTTTTGAGGTTGCAAAGTCTCGACTGAGAGTCTTGCCTCTAGGCTTCGGAACCTTTTCGTGCCTTGCCTCGATTTGCGAACCAAGTCCTGTTTTCTCTTCCTGAAGGGAGGGAGAGGTCTCATAGACCATCTCTTAGTGGCCGTAGGCTACGTTTCATGGTCGTAGGTCATTTTTCCCGTTTGGAGACCAGTTTTCGATTTTGAGAGCCGTTGGTCGTGTGCCTCGGTTCGAGACCGCTTAACTACCTCTGCTTGCTCTGATTTTTGGCACACACCTTCTTTCCTCTCTCTAGAGGGACACTATGGCCCGGGAGACCACCTTCGTTGTCGCACGCCACATTCGATGCTTAACAGTCAGTTTTCGGGGCCTCCGGCCGCGCGTTTTGGCCCCCGAACCTTCGTTTTGCTTCCGTCTTGGTCTATTTTTGGCATAGACCCTAGTTTCATTGTTACGAAGGTGGTAGTAGGGTGGGAGACCACCTTTTCTTCTTGGAGACCACCTTTCCTCGGTCGGCCGGTTTTTCTTGACAGGTAAGTGGTCTCCCTCACTTTTGAGCCATAATTTCTGGTCTCCCATACCACCATTAAGTTGCATTCACTTGGGAGACCACCAATATGGGTAGGCCGACCACCTTTTCAACTTAACACTTTTGACCCTTGGTGGGTTGACCGGGGCAAGTGGTCGGCCGACCACTTGAACTGGTCGGCCAGCCACTTTTTCCTCTCTCTGAGTGTGTTCTAGCTGTGCCAGTTGGGAGGCATTTGGTGCATCCTCCATACACGTGTATGGAGGATGTTCAATCTTGCTTCCAAGCTTCCAAGAGAAGATTTAGACCTCTTCTCTATAAACGAAAGGCCCCTCTTCACTTGCATGGGGTCAGATTTTTGTTAGGGCTAAATAATATATCTCTCTTTATATCTCTCTTTTAAGCTCTAAATTGCTTGGTTCTTGGCCCCTTTGCACACAACTCCATAGTCTAACCCTTCCATCATCAACCTAAGACCCTTGGAGGGTATTTTCAGAGGTTCAAGGTTGGGTTTTGGGTCCAGAGGTTGCTGGTTTTTGCTGGTCTCCAAGGGTAATCATTTTTCCCTCTTTTGAGCATTATTTTGATCCATATCTTAGCCTAGTTTGCAAGCATATTTGAGCTTTGGTGTAAACTGAAAAAAGCCTTATTTTCAGGCCATTAACATGTTTGTTTAAGGTCATTTTTTTGTTTGGGGTCATCTACCCCCTTGCATGCTTGTTTTGACTTTGTTTTGAGCCATGCATCTAGGCCTTTGAAGTGAGCTTTGTTTGGCCTTCTAGACACTTAAATCCAGTGGATTTTCATTGGCTAGCATACTATTTTGAGCTCCAAAATCAGAGAGGGTTCACCCTCTCACCCCTTGTCTTGTTTACTAGCATTATTGGCCTAACAAAGGGGCTTATATTTGCACACTTCTTTAGCATGTTTTTGGCCATTATTTGTGAGTTTTATGACCTTCATGAACTCTTTCAAGAATTGTTTTTTCCATGTTAGGTGTCTATCTTGCATGTGTAGAGTAATCCTCTTCATGGCCTTTCAAGGGAGCCTTTATTTGCATGCTTCCTAGCCTCATTTCAGGCCCTTTTTAGTGAGTTTTAGGGCCCTCATAACCTCTGTCCAATGGTGGTTTTGCCATTTTATATGTCCATTATACATGTGTAGAATAACCCTCTTATTGGCCTTTCAAAGGAACATATCATTCTTGCATGCATTGACCATATTTCCATGGGTTTTGGGGCATTATTTGGCATGGAATACTTCTATTTTTGGCTAGTTTGATGAGCTCTCATGTGCTTCACATTGTTGTAGTGCAAATCGTGGTTCACTAGCTTGTTTGGCATGGTGTTTTGGCTGCCTTTCCTAGCATATTTCGGCCAGCCATCTATTTTTTCCTCTCCTTGAGTGTGTTCCGGCTGTGCCAGCTGGGAGGCATTTGGTTCATCCTCCATACACGTGTACGGAGGATGTTTAATCTTGCTTCCAAGCTTCAAAGAGAAAATTTAGACCACTTCTCTATAAAGGAAAGGCCCCTCTTCACTTGCATGGGGTCAGATTTTTGTTAGGGCTAAACAATATATCTCTCTTTATATCTCTCTCTTTTGAGCTCTAAATTGCTTCGTTCTTGGCCCCTTTGCACACAACTCCATAGACTAACCCTTCCATCATCAACCTAAGACCCTTGGAGGGTATTTTCAGAGGTTCATGGTTGGGTTGTTGGGTCCAGAGGCTACTGGTTTTTGCTGGTCTCCAAAGGTAATCATTTTTTCCTCTTTTGAGCATTATTTTGATCCATATCTTAGCCTAGTTTGCAAGCATATTTGAGGTTTGGTGTAAACTGAAAAAAGTCTTATTTTCAGGCCCTTAACATGTTTGTTTCAGGTCATTTTTCTGTTTGGGGTCATCTACTCCCTTGCATGCTTGTTTTGACTTTGTTTTGAGCCATGCATCTTGGCCTTTGAAATGAGCTTTGTTTGGCCTTCTAGCCACTAAAATCCAGTGGATTTTCAGTGGCTAGCATACTATTTTGAGCCAAAAAATCAGAGAGGCGTGACCCTCTCACCCCATGTCTTGTTTACTAGCATTGTTGGCCTAACAAAGGGGCCTATATTTCCACACTTCTTGAGCATGTTTCAGGCCATTATTTGTGAATTTTATGACCTTCATGAACTCTTTCTAGAGTTTTTTTTTCCATCTTAGTTGTCTATCTTTCATGTGTAGAGTAATCCTCTTCATGGCCTTTCAAAGGAGCCTTCATTTGCATGCTTCCTAGCCTCATTTCAGGCCCTTTTCAGTGAGTTTTAGGGCCCTCATAACCTCTTTCCAGAGGTGGTTTTTCCATTTTGTATGTCCATTATACATGTGTAGAATAACCCTCTTATTGGCCTTTCAAAGGAACATATCATTCTTGCATGCATTGACCATATTTCCATGGGGTTTTGGGCATTATTTGGCATGGAATACTTCTGTTTTTGGTTGGTTTGATGAGCTCTCATGTGCTTCATATAGTTGTAGTGCAAATCGTGGTTCACTAGCTTGTTTGGCATGGTGTTTTCGCTGCCTTTCCTAGCATATTTTGGCCTTGCCTTAAACTGATTTTGTGCATGTTTTGGACTTCCTTAGCTCTATTTTTGGTTCTCATGGTCGAATGATGCTTGTTTTGCATGCCTGTAGTTCAATATCCATGCTTAACTTTGAGTTTTGAGGTCCATCGCATGCATATACTGAGTTGTTTTCATGTTTTGGGGCCATTACACATCATATTTCAGAGCTTATATGCATGCCGTATTCCTATGATTTCCACTCTTTAAGTGCATTAGAGAGTCGGGCTTGTATGCCTCATTTACCGCCCATTGCATGGGCTTCATTTGAATGCATTCCGAGCCATCATTTTTGACCAATTTCCCACTGTCTTGGACCTGCCTCGGGTCTGTTTGGGGTTGGATTTTTCATTTGTGCATTGCTTTGTGTACCTCTAGTGTAATGCACTTCACTAGTTTCGGTATTCTGGCCATCTAGCATGCATTGTGTGAAGTGTTTGCATGTTTCGAGACCATCTTTTATGCCATTTTAGTGCTGGATCATGCACCTTTCTATGCCATATTTCATCCTTTGCCATGCTTTGTTAGAGTTACATGTTGTGCCTTAGGATCGGTTCTTTGCATTCGTGCATGTTTGCATGTATTTCGGTTGTCTCATTTTCATCATTTGGCCACTGATGTGGGTGTGGCTGAGGTCCACCCACTTTGGTTTAAGTCCATATTGCATTTTGTATGCCATATAGCTCATGTGCATTGAGTATGCCATTCTAGGTTCATAGCATTGTATATGCTAATTGCATGCGTGCATATCTTCCCTCGCATGCCAGCATAATTAGGCTGTATTGCATTTAGGGTTGCATGTTAGCCGCATTGTGTATGCCATCTCATTGTATTGTGTTTGGAGTAGGGTTAGTCCAAACACGGCAAACGAGGGACGTTTCGTACTCAAAGTGATGAAACGTGTCTCAATTCCTGGTCGCCGACACTCCGGATTACCCATGATGGAGTTTAGGCCTTGTTGTGTTTACATGTGCATTCATTTCATATTGAGTCGTGCAATTCGACTCCTTGGTCATCATGCATCGACATGCGTGATTGGTGGCACGAGGATCGAGTTCTACACTGCCTAGAGCTTGTGCAATGACAGGGATAGTGGTCGTGCATACATATGTGAAAATATTTTGCCATGCCCCTTTCTTGCTCTCTGTTGCAGCAAATCAGAAACCGACAGCAAAAACTGGTCAACAACCGTCTGGAGTTTTGTACAGCATTCTGGGATCAATTGCAAACAGAGGCGAATCGGGGCATCGCGAGGAATTTCCCGACGAGGCGGCTCGAGCATGCATGCATCTTTCATCACTCGGAACAGAGCTGAGGTGGTCCATTTAGCTTGCATGCTAATTTATTTGCTTTCCTAGTTAATTTGTTGATTAATTAGGGTTTTGTAATATTTAATTAGCTAGAGCAGTTAATAATTTATTCGGACTGTATTATTTATTCGGACCCTTCGAGCGAGGGCACAATTGTAATAAGTGTGCATGTGTGTGATGTATGTCTTCCAACCCCACGTCTTTCTCCCTTTTATTTACTAGCTTATGATGGTTAGCTTAGGGCATGTTTCAATTAGCATACTTATGCTCGCATGTTTGCATCCATTTAACTGTTTTGCATGCACCGGGCTCGGCGCATCATACTAACTGCATTGTATTTCAATTCCAAGTTGAATACATGTTACTTGTTGCACCTCATATGCCATCTTAGAATAGGCGAGCCTATCTTAATTGCATTTTTGCATGTGTTGCATTAGGCATTTCAGCATAGTTAGGATTCATGCATGTTTTCTAATCAGCTTCTGTTTTGGCTTGGAGTACTCGGTAAGTGTTTATGCTTTAGCATCCTTGCATGCATGTGAGTGACTGCCATGATAGCAAGCTTACCATGAGGCTATGCGTTTATGTGATAGAACTACCTGAATGCCTGTGGGTGGAGGTTGGGTTATTTGAATTGGAACAATGCATTAAATGAGAGTTTTAAGCCCACTTGAGAGTGGCAAAGTCATGTTTTCTAAGCCCACCCGAGGGTGGCAAATCCACGTCTTAGCCTACTTGCGAGTAGCACCATCAAACCATCTTTCAAATAAACAAACATGAAATGTTTTGTTCCAACTCAAACGATCCAGTCTATACTCGTATGTTGTGTGCATCACATAGTAATTCTAGGCTAATAACTGGAATAAGAGCACATAATGTTTTCAAAACTCGATATCATGGTTAGTAGAGGCCGATCTTTGATCGGGCGAGCGGGGGTGCTCACGAAGTGACCTTCCCCAATCGTACCCAAGTTCCCGAGCCGAGGCAACTTTGGTGATGATGGACATATGGCCTTAGGCACGAGTCACGGTTTCCTAAATTGCCCCAAAATAAAATATTTAGGTGGTGACTCTGTATCTGGCAAACCAGTCCATGTTTGGCACTTCTTTCAAAAAAATTTGTTTTCAAAAAATGATTTGCCAGATTTGGACTCTTTGATGATTCATCGGTCTTGCATTGCACTCTACGAGATTAGATATAAGACCGTGACATTGAGTCCTGAACTGTAGTGAACCCAATGGACAAAACGGGGGATTCCCTCCCGGGACGTTCGGGGACGTCTACAATATCATAACGCGATTCGGCATTCCAAGAGCTCTTATCTCAGACAACGACACCCAGTTTGATTGTGGCGTCTACCGGGAGCTGTGCAGCAAATATGGTATCTGTAGACACCCCATTTTTGACCGCCCTTAAGACTTGGGCGCCACTGATGTTTTACTTGGTGGAGAAAGGTGTGCAGGGGAAATGTTCAGTTTCTTCGGAAAGGAGAGAGGCAAATCCTTCAAAACACTTTGTTTAGGGGTTTGGAGTTAAAGAAGAGAGGAAAGGAGAGGAGAAAATTAGTTTGGGAGAAGTTCGGCATGAATCCGGGTAGAAGCGAGTCGAGCAGCCCTCGCTAAATCGGGCTTATCTGTCTGTACACTTGGAGTTTAGCTATGGGGCCACCACCGTCGGAAAGCTTACTTCCGGGGCTTCATTTTGGACACCCACCGGCCATTTTTTGACCTTGGAAGCACCTATCGGCAATCTATTTATCCGGCCGGCAATTTATTGTGCCGACCGGCACTTTATTGTGCTGACCGGCCATTTTTGCTGGCCGACGACCTTCCGGAGTTTTCTACAGATTGAGTGGATGCCAGCTGTGCCAGCTGGAGGGCACGGAATGGATCCTCCATACACGTGTATGGAGGATCTTTGCTCTTAGTTTGAAGCTTCTAAGAGAAGCTTTAGTCTCTTGGCTCTATAAAGGAAGCTCTCCTCTTCCTTATACTAGGTTAGAAGAAAACCAGCTGGAGCATTACATACAATCCTCCATATATCTCATCCAAGCCTCCAAACCCTAAAATCCTTGCTCCATTTGCACTACACCCTATAGCACCACACCACCACTTCCATTTCCAGTAGCTGGAGGCTGTTCTTCAAAGCCTAAGGAGCCACAAACTCAAGCCAAGAAGCCATCAAAGTTTGGTCTTCAAGGGTGAGTAGCATTCCCTCTCTTTTGAGCTTTTTCTTGTATCATTTCTTAGCCATATTTTCTTACTGTTTTGGGCTCCGACCCTAACTGAAGTTAAGCTCATTTTGAGGCATTTTTCATGTTTCATTAAGGGCTCAACACTGTTTGAGCCCCCCCCTCTTGCACTTGCTTCATTGTCCTTCTTAAATGCCATAATCTTGCATGTATTTTTTGGCCTGTGTGTGATCTGTTTTAGAGCCTGATGTAAACTGAAAATAGACTTATTTTGAGCCCCTCTTCAACATTGAAGAAGGGCTCAACACTGTTTGGGACCTCTATGTTATACTTGCCTTTATATTCTCTTTTTGGTCCCATTTTTGCATGCCTTGGCAGCCCCTGATGTTGCTTTTTTTGGACTTTGGTCCGAACTAAAAACAGCCATATTTTTCCCCCCTTGTCATGTTTCATTAAGGGTATTTGGCTGTTTGTTGAATATTTTGTATACTTTGTGTTATAGCCTCTTTTGAGCCTCATCTTGCATGACATTTTGAGTGTATTTATATACTGTTTTTGGGGCTGGCATAAACTGTAAGTAGTCATATTTTTGGCCCCTCTTCAGTGTTGTAGAAGAGTCTTTTTCTGTTTGGGCTTTGTATCTACCACTTACTTCTTTGTCCATCTTTCGGTCCAATTCTTGCATAAGAGCTTAGCCATACCTATGTTTGTTTTTGGGGTTTTTATAGTGCTTTAAAATGTCATATTTAGGGCCCCTCTTCAATGTTGTTGAAGGGCCCTAACCTGTTTGGGGTCAGCAGCTGTGAGTTGCTTCATTATCTCACACTTAGGGCCATTTTTGCATGCTAGTTTTGCCCTATTTGTGTTTTCTGTTTGGTCATGCTTTGAACTGTAAAAATGCTTATTTTGGGGCTGCCTTACTTCTGTCTTTTCTTTCCATGTACCAATTATGCATGCTTTGTATAGCTGTAAGCCATTTCATGTACTTAGTTTTCCATTTCGGGAGAAATTCCATGCATCGGGTGTCATTTCACCTCGTTTCGGGGCTGTTTTGCCCCTCATTTTGCTACTGATTTTTGCATGTTTGCATATCATATTCCATGTCTTTGCCATGTCTCATTAGAGTGGCATTTTGGTGCCGAGGGTCGGTCCTCGGTTTCCGTGCACGCGTGCACGCATTTCGAGTTGTCTTGTTTTCATCTGTTGGCCACTGATGTGGGTGCGGCTGAGGTCCACTCACATTGGTGTAAGTCCATCTTGCATTGTGTATGCCATGTTTCAATGCGTTGTGCATGTTATGTTGTTAGCATTGTGTGTGCCATGTAGTTATATTGCATGTTTGTATGTTTGCTTGCATGCTTAGGTCGCATGTGCATTGTTATGCATTGCCTCGCCTCTTGACCAACCATGATTGAGGTTGGGTCCCTTGTATGTTTTGTGTGCATTGCATTTGACATTGAAATGCACACTTGACTCTTTGGCCATCATGTATCGAAATGCGTGATTGGTGGCCCGAGGGTGGAGGGCCATGCTCCCTTGAGTCCATTACATGATAGGGAGTGTATCCATGCATACATGTGCTTGAAATCCCATGCCATATGCTGTCTGTCCTCTGTTGCTGTCAAAACTGTCTCCAGCAGGAAATTTCTGCCGGCCGGCATAATACATTGCCGACCGGCCGTTGGTGAATGGCCGGTGACTAAATCAGCAGCCGATGGGAATTGTACACTGCCGGTGGGAATTTCCCCCAGCCGGTGGTATTCTGCAGTGTGCAAGAAATCTGTCCCAGAATTTTGGCATTTTTCAGAAAAGCAAGGCAGTAAAACAGAGGCAGCAATGGTATGGTGTGGGCTTTCCGGGCGAGACGGATTCGAGCATGCATCATTCACGCATCCCGAGGTGGGAGCTGTGGCCACCTTCCCTTTTGTTTACATTCATTCTGCTAAGTAAATTAGAAATTCTGTAATAATTTTATTTGCTTATCATTCGGACTGTAATATTTATTTGATCCCTCCGAGTGAGGGCGGTTATGTAATAAGTGTGCGTGAGTGTGTGTATGTCTTCCAACCTCACGTCTTTCTTCCCTTTTATTTACCTGCTTATAATGGTAGATTAGGGCATTTTTCGAATTAGCATACCTCATGCTATGCATGTGTGCATTCATGCATTCGTATTGCATGCACCGGGCTCGGTACATCATGCTAACTGCATTCGAACTTCAATTCCAAATTGAATACGTGCATCAATTGACCGCATTTCACATGCCATGCTTAGGTTAGCCGAGCCTACTTCGATTGCATCCTGTATGTGTTGCATTAGGCAAATTAACATGAGCTAGAACGTGCATGTTTGCTAACTAGTTTATTGTTTTGGCACGGAGTACGATGTAAGTATTTTTGCTTTAGCATACCGCATGCGTGTTAACGCTATCATGACAGCATGCTTATCATGTGGCTAGATGCTTACGTGATAAACTCTTTGAATGCCTGTGGATGAAGGTCGAATTGCTTAAATTGGGATAGTTCATTAAAACTGTGAGTTTTAAGCCCACTAGATAGTGGCAAAACCATCCTTTCTAAAAGCCCACTCGAGGGTGGCAAAACCTACATTTTAGCCTACTTGCGAGTAGCAAACCATTTTCAAAATGAGCATGAAATGTTTTGTTCCAATTTAGGCGATTTGGTCTATACTTGTTTGCTGTGCGCACAACATAGTAATTTTAGGCTAATAACCAGGATAAGAACACATAATGTTTTCAAAAACAGATATCACGGTTAGTAGAGGCCGGTCTTCGGACCGGGCGAGAGGGGGTGCTCATAGCTGACCTTCCCCAATCGTACCCTAGCTCCCGAGCCGAGACAACTCCGGTGATGACGGAAATATGGCCTTCGGCACCGAGTCAGGGTTCCCTAAATTCTCCCATTTTAAAATATTTAGGTGGCGACTCTGTATCTGGCAAAGCAGTCCATGTTTGGCACTTCTTTTAAAAATCTGTTTTGTCAAAACGATTTGCCAGATTTGGACTCTTTGGTTCAGATTAAGAACCGTGACAGTTTGAGAGTCCGAGCTGTAGTGACCCCACAAATGAACAGAACGGGACTCACCCTCTCGGGGCGTTCGGGGGACGTCTACAGTTTCTGGCGACTCTGCTGGGGAATTTTAGAGAGCTTGACTTGAACTCATGATATCCTGTTTTGATTACACTTATGTGTCTCTTTGCATTGCATGTGCATTGGTGCGCCTAAGACACCGTGTTTGCCATCTGTCATTCCTGAACGGTTTGCCGGAGGCTTGTCTTGTCAAGGCATGACCATAAGGCTAACCGGTTATGGGCTCTGACAGTATGGGAACACAAACCCCGGTTTTTACCGGGCCACCCTTTTGACCATTCGACCTAGTGCATATTCGGAATCCATAGTGACCATTCCAAGCTAGGACAGGTTGCTTACCCGATGTTAGGTTGTTTGAAACCGCTGTGTGCGTAGTGAAACCCTAGTTCCTGACAAAATAGGACAGGGAAACCCTACCCCAACATAGGGGTGTTTTGGCTCTCTCTTACTTGCTATGTGCTTTTAGAGTGTATCTCTACAAGAACGCATATACCAGTTTGCAAGTCTGGGTATCAGGCCTGTGGGCATCAGCATCAGTTTTTGAGGAATCAGTTTTACCTAAGGGTATCAGTTTACAGGCAGAATTTGGGGCATAATTCAGTAAAGAGTGCAGTCATTCAGCTATGCTCATATCTGTTTTGGTGAAATCAGGCTGAGGTGCTGTCTGTTTTCTCTCTTGCTAGGTAGTCTTGGAACCATAGCTTCAGAAGGCTTCACTATCCCCCGGGTACATTGAATTTGTGTTGATAGACTTTGTCAGGTCAGAGACTCAATTCAAGGGTAATCAGGGCCAGAGCAGGCTAGTCAAGCACAGATCATCAGTTCAACAGTCTTCAGATCAGCAGTCATTATCCATCTCGCCTGTGTGCAGTTGGGTTGAGATATCTGCTTTTGCCACAGAGACAGATATACCGGTTGCTCAGTTAGATCAGGACAATATGTCGAGTCTGGAAGAGATGGTGCGCCAACACCAGGATAGTATGAAAGCCATGCAGCAAGATGCTGTCCGTCAAGCAGAATTCGCCAAGCAACAGGCCGCGGTCATAGCCCAACAAGCAGAGACAATTGCCAGGCTGGAGCAGCAAACTGGAGAATCTACTTCACACCAAGCTCCTCCCCCACCGAGGGTTCCGATACCCAAGGAGACACCAAATGTCCAGGCAGATACGGACATTCCAACAGGACCGGCTCCGCCCCCAATTTTACCCCGACTGTCCAAAACACCTACCAATCTACCGAACTCTCCCTTCGAGTTCGAGGTCGACCCCACAGCATTGAAGTTGAGCAAGCTTGAAAAGTTGTTCAAGAAATCCCAGGGGGTAAAGTCCATCCCGGGCATTGAGGACGGGTACACCGACGCAGCTGTAACTCTGCCGGACAGGTTCAAGATGCCTCACATCGACCGTTTTGATGGGTCAGGAGATCCCATGGTCCACCTGAGCTTGTTTTCAGATGTTTTGCGCTCGATGGGCTTGACAAGATTACAGAAGCTCTCCCTTTTCGGCAGGACCCTGTCGGGAATTGCGGTCACCTGGTATGCCAAATTGGAGGATTCAGTGAAACGAAGCTGGGAGGAGATGGCCGAGGCCTTCGTCGCACAATATTCATACAATACCCAAATCGAGATTACGACCCGTGATCTTGAGACGATGAGGCAGGAGCCGAAGGAGAGCTTCTCAGAATTCGTGGCCCGGTGGAGGGCGAAGGCCTCGATGATGACTCTAAGGCCTGCTGATAAGGATCAAATCCAGATGATTGTGCGCAATCTCCAGCCTATGCTAATGCAGAAAATGATCGTGCTCCCCTTTCCTACCTTTTCAGATTTGCATGAGATGGGAGTACAGATCGAGGATGCCATGAAGCAGGGCCTTATTGATCAGGAGAAGGAGCAGCCCAGGAGGGCGTTTACCCGCAGTTTGAATGCGACCACCAGCGGTGACGCAGCTGCAAGATCTTCCGAGGTGGGCATGGTCGCCACCACCACACCAAGAGCAGCCACCCCCTTTGTTGGTGCATCCACTTCAAACCCCCGAACTTCAGACTATCTACCCCGAGGCAAGAGGGTTTTCACCCCACTCTATATGTCTTTGTCTAAAGCCCTGGGGTCCTACTTAGGAAAGGACATCTGAAACCGTTAGAACAACGGCCTCTACCCGATCCTCTCCCTCCAAAGCATGACCCGACTAAGTACTGTGCTTTCCATCAACAAACTGGTCATGACACCGACAGTTGCGTCCGTCTCGGCCACGAGATACAAAATTTGATTGACAACGGGGTCATCCCCGCACCAGGTCCTGCAAAGTCTATCGGCACTTGATCAGTGAACTTGTCGGGGATAATGTGATGTGATCGAGGGATGAACCACCTGCGGGCGACGCTCAGTTTACTCCAGATGTGGCGTATGGCACGTACTGTTTTGAGCATTTGTGAATGCTGGGTTTTGTACGTTCTGGCCAGGGTATTGAGTCAGTTCTGTTGTTTTGAGTCTGTCTCTTTGTTTTGAGTCAGTCTTTTCATATCGAGTCAGTCCTTTCATACTGAGTCAGTCGGGTCTGTCTTATTGTATCGAGTCAGTCCTGTTTTGTTACAGTCGGGTGATTCCGGGGGTGTTACCTCGGACATCACTATCTTGTTTTGTGTTTGTCTTTTTGCTTTCTTTTGAGTCTGTTTCTGCCTTGGAGCCAGTTATGCCAACAGATTTGAATGGAACAGCAGTGATTTTCACACTCTTGTGTTTGCTTCTGCCGTGTGCCTGTTGTGCCAGAAGTTTAAATGAAATGACAGTGCTCTTCGCCAGCCTTTTCTGTGCCTTTGAAGTCATTGTAATGACCTAAGTTTTTCAAAACTTTTTTCGAAACATTGTAAAAAAAATGAAGAGGAAGGAATTCCTCAGGTTTTGCAAAACTTGATCAATTGAGAGAAAGAGAGGCATGCTAAGCCCTTAATGATTGAGATCATGCTTGTTAATGTGAGTACTGAGAAGGACCCTGGCTTGATCCAGATTGGTTCTACACTGTCTTCGGCGCGAGCGATTTGTCGTTTTCTTAAAAAATTTCAAAAAATATTTTGCGCGGTCCTGCGAAGACTTGTGTGGGATCGCTCTTGAGATTGTGCAGCTTAGGATCGCTCTCAGCCTCGAGATTCGACCCGTCACTTTCAAACCTTGAACCTGAGTTCAGAACGTTCAACGGTCAACCACAACGTGAGGCCTGTGTGGCCATTTTGAAGCAGCCCTCGAACGAGAGGCACCAAAGTCAGATCAAGAAGATCATATCAAAAGAAGCTTGTAATGCTAGATCAGAAGCCCCCCCTCAAACTAGGGGCAAAAATGTCAGATATGCTCGAAGAGCCGAAGATGGATCCTTCAGTAAATCAATATAACAGCCACTCTCCTGGATACAGATGGCTTCAAAACCCTAAAACCATTTGGCATGGACTTGTTACACTTTTACCCTTTGAGAGGCCCGCTGGGCCGAAAACCCGGAAGGGCGACCCAGGCAAAAGTTAGAGCAAGAGAAAAAAGAAAAAAAATATGCAAAAGAAAAGAAAAAAGAAAGAAAAAAATGCAAAAAAAAAGAAAAAGAGAAAAAGAAATGAAAAAAATTGAAAAGAAAAGAAGAACAAAGCTCGCAAGGTCGAAAACCCGCAACGGGCGCCTTGGCCAAAGTTAGAGCCTAAAAAGGAGAGGATAATACCCGAGTGTACCTTACCACGAACTACATGAGGTTTGATTCCCATCTTTGGGATACGTAGGCAACTTCATTCTAAAGTCCAGCCATAAAACACTCCAAATTCAACTGTGTCCATATGATGGTTCTAGTCATCTTTGTCTTTTCGGTATCCGGGAGTTCTGTTGCAATCATCGCTCTGAGGACTGATTACAATACACTACGGTGCCATTCAGATAAGGGGCAACTTTCCGTTGCCATTCAATGCACCGCGGTGTCATTCAAACAAGGCGCAACTTTCCGTTGCCATTCAATGCGCTGCGGTGCCGTTCAAACAAGGGGCAACTTTCCGTTGCCATGCAGCTTCCCTCCAGCAAGGGGCAATTTTCCTCCAAATCCGAGATTGTGCGTCTCAAGAGTAGGTTTCGTGCTTGTTAAGCATTGGCTGTTTGCAAAAATAGTTTTTGAGAATTTTTACTGAGGTTGACTAATTTTCTCGAAAATTGTTCCATCTTTTCCAAAAATTGGACCATTTCTTGGACCCGAAAAAAAAAAAAAAAAAAAAAGGGAAATTTTCTGTGCTCATAGCCTGACTTGCATGATTTCAAATCAAAAATCGAACAAGTGTGTTAATCTAACTCTCATATTGGTCAAAATTGTTTTCGTAGAAAACCAAAAAAAGTGGTCGAAATGATGAACTAGGGGCACAGTTGAGTCAGGTGTTCTGTCTTTCCCCCGTCATCAACTACTCGCTAAGAAGGGCACCCTACCTGCCAAGAAGGGCACAACTGAAGTCAATAGGAAAAGGGCCGAAAAGCTCTCTCATCCTCCAAGCAACAAGGTATCGAGCCAAGTGCGAAGCACGAGCTGGAATGGATCATGATATTCCACTTCCTCATCTGGACAAATCTGATCACGTCCAAACTCCCCAACAGAGCATCGTCAACCGATGTCAGCTGCAAATTTGCTACATACCCAATTGTAGCGCAACCCCCTCTGTGGGATGAATTCACTGTTGTGAAAAAGAATCAAAAGCTGGTAGAATACCAGGGGCAAGGGCCCACGACTCCCTGTTTATCCATCAACCACCCAGGGGAGGGATTGAAAAAAAAAACGAGAGATTGAAGAATAGAGAGATGTGCGATGAGAGAAAAAGTGAAAAAAGGGTTTTTTCAGAAAAATAGAGCTTGAGGGCCGAGTGATGTAAGGATCACAAATGAGAAAGGGTGGGAAACAATAACCGGTGAAACAGGCTCCCTGTGCACGTCTGTGTGTCGTGTCTTTTGTTTTGTTTGTCTCGATTCTTGCTTTGAGTCGTTCCAAGCACGTCTCGATGTGTTTAGGTTGTTTACCTTTTGTTTTTCATTGTTGAGTCTTTTTCACTGTGTTCAGTCGTAGGCTCAATATCTGGTCGAAAACTCATTTTCTCAATTTCAAAAAATGATTTGTTGAGTGCTCAGAGTGCTGTGCCATTCTCGACATTTGTACAAAAAAAGGAATTTGTTCTTTCGAAAATTGCAGGGTTCAACCCAGGTCATGTGAGAACAGTAAAATCAGGATCTATCTGAAGCTATATAGGTTCCGGACTGTAAAGCAAAAGAAAAGAGGGAAAATCGAAGCATCTGAGTGTGTTTCACCTTCAGCAAATTCCGTGATTGTACTTCGGATGTACCTTTTCAGGCCTTGTCACTACTCCGAAGTATGGGTGTGCCCCTACCTCAAGCTCAAGATCAGGTCTGCTTCAAGCCAGAATGGCAATCAAAGTGCTCCCTCAGAAAACCAGTCCTTGCCAGGAAAGAAAGGTAGTAACTGCGTTTTGGAAGTATAAGCAAGAGTAACCCACTTTCAGCCCAAAATTGTTTCTGCAGAATTTTCAATTCATGTCTTCGATGCGTAGCCCATCATCAGTCGGCATGCACGAGGTGTATCCTTTTGAAATATATATTGTGACCCTTCTGAGAGGTAAATCGGAGGTTGTGTTTGAATTGGTCTTGTTAAGGCTTGTATTCCTTTATTCGGCATTTTGTTCCAAACATGCGTTGTCACGCCCGTTCCACTTGCATTGTGATGCACGTTCTAATTGCATTATTATGCACATCTATCTAGCATTGTTATGCTCATTAGTTGCATTGTTATGCACCTTTTCACTTGCAATTATCATTCTTTCTCCTCGCCTGTGCGATGAGTTAGACCTTCTCTGGTTAAGAGCATTTGGAATACGTTTCAATGCTCACACCAGTCCGAAACACTGGGATACGTCCCTATGTTTCTCCTTTCTTTTGAAACATCGGGATACGTCCCTACGTTTCTCTCTTTTCGAAACACCGGGATACGTCCCTACGTTTCTCTCTCTTTCCGAAACACCGGGATACGTCCCTATGTTTCTCCTTCCATTCCGAAACAATGGGATACGTCCTTATGTTTCTCTCCCTTTTCCGAGACACTGGGATACGTCCTTATGTTTCTCTCCCTTTTTCGAAACACCGGGATACATCCCTACGTTTCTTTCTCCTTTTCTGAAACACCGGGATACGTCCCTATATTTCTTCTCCTTTGTCGAACCCTTGGGATACGTCCCTAACCTTTGGGATACGTCCCTAATCCTTTGGGATACGTCCCTAACCTTTGGGATACGTCCCTAATCCTTGGGATACGTCCCTAACCTTTGGGATACGTCCCTAATCCTTGGGATACGTCCCTAATCCTTAGGATAAGTCCCTAACCCTTGGGATACGTCCCTAATCCTTGGGATACGTCCCTAAGCCTTTGGGATACGTCCCTAATCCTTGGGATACGTCCCTAACCTTTGGGATACGTCCCTAATCCTTGGGACACGTCCCTAACCTTTGGAATACGTCCCTAACCTTTGGGATACATCCCTAACCCTTGGGATACGTCCCTAACCTTTGGGATACGTCCCTAATCCTTGGGATGCATCCCTAATCCTCAGGATACATCCCTTTGTCTCTCCCTCTTCGGTTAAAAGCGTTCGGAATACGTTCCAAAGCTCACACCATTCTGAAACACCGGGATATGTCCCTATGTTTCTCCCTGTCCCATTTCCCCACACCATTTCAGTGTGTTTGGAATTCATCTTAGGTTGCATTGTCGTGCACACCTCTTCACTTGCGTTGTCGCGCACATTCCACTTGCATTGTTTTATCAAACCGGCTTCGCGAAAGCGTATAAGTCCAATTACAAACCGGCTTCGCGTAGCGTATAAGTCCAATTTTCAAGCCGGCTTCGCGTGGCGTATAAGTCCAATTATCAAAACCTTCCTACATATCAAAGAGATACGTAGGCAGCCTGCGGGTACAACCATTCATTCATTTGTATTTTGTTTGTTTGTCCAACTCTTCGGCCATGTCAAAAATGGGTCGTCTCTGGGCTTTGACATTCACTCCCGTCATTCCTATGACTTCCGAGTTCTGTCAAAGAGGGGCAATTGTAGACACCCCATTTTTGATCGCCCTTAAGACTTGGGCGCCACTGATGTTTTACTTGGTAGAGAAAGGTGTGCAGGGGAAATGTTCAGTTTCTTCGGAAATGAGAGAGGCAAATCCTTCAAAACACTTTGTTTAGGGGTTTGGAGTTGAAGAAGAGAGGAAAGGAGAGGAGAAAATTAGTTTGGGAGAAGTTCGGCATGAATCCGGGTAGAAGCGAGTCGAGCAGCCCTCGCTAAATCGGGCTTATCTGTCTGTACACTTGGAGTTTAGCTATGGGGCCACCACCGTCGGAAAGCTTACTTCCGGGGCTTCATTTTGGACACCCACCGGCCATTTTTTGACCTTGGAAGCACCTATCGGCAATCTATTTATCCGGCCGGCAATTTATTGTGCCGACCGGCACTTTATTGTGCTGACCGGCCATTTTTGCTGGCCGACGACCTTCCGGAGTTTTCTACAGATTGAGTGGATGCCAGCTGTGCCAGCTGGAGGGCACAGAATGGAACCTCCATACACGTGTATGGAGCATCTTTGTTCTTAGTTTGAAGCTTCTAAGAGAAGCTTTAGTCTCTTGGCTCTATAAAGGAAGCTCTCCTCTTCCTTATACTAGGTTAGAAGAAAACCAGCTGGAGCATTACATACAATCCTCCATATATCTCATCCAAGCCTCCAAACCCTAAAATCCTTGCTCCATTTGCACTACACCCTATAGCACCACACCACCACTTCCATTTCCAGTAGCTGGAGGCTGTTCTTCAAAGCCTAAGGAGCCACAAACTCAAGCCAAGAAGCCATCAAAGTTTGGTCTTCAAGGGTGAGTAGCATTCCCTCTCTTTTGAGCTTTTTCTTGTATCATTTCTTAGCCATATTTTCTTACTGTTTTGGGCTCCGACCCTAACTGAAGTTAAGCTCATTTTAAGGCATTTTTCATGTTTCATTAAGGGCTCAACACTGTTTGAGCCCCCCCTCTTGCACTTGCTTCATTGTCCTTCTTAAATGCCATAATCTTGCATGTATTTTTTGGCCTGTGTGTGATCTGTTTTAGAGCCTGATGTAAACTGAAAATAGACTTATTTTGAGCCCCTCTTCAACATTGAAGAAGGGATCAACACTGTTTGGGACCTCTATGTTATACTTGCCTTTATATTCTCTTTTTGGTCCCATTTTTGCATGCCTTGGCAGCCCCTGATGTTGCTTTTTTTGGACTTTGGTCCGAACTAAAAACAGCCATATTTTTCCCCCCTTGTCATGTTTCATTAAGGGTATTTGGCTTTTTGTTGAATATTTTGTATACTTTGTGTTATAGCCTCTTTTGAGCCTCATCTTGCATGACATTTTGAGTGTATTTATATACTGTTTTTGGGGCTGGCATAAACTGTAAGTAGTCATATTTTTGGCCCCTCTTCAGTGTTGTAGAAGAGTCTTTTTCTGTTTGGGCTTTGTATCTACCACTTACTTCTTTGTCCATCTTTCGGTCCAATTCTTGCATAAGAGCTTAGCCATACCTATGTTTGTTTTTGGGGTTTTTACAGTGCTTTAAAATGTCATATTTAGGGCCCCTCTTCAATGTTGTTGAAGGGCCCTAACCTGTTTGGGGTCAGCAGCTGTGAGTTGCTTCATTATCTCACACTTAGGGCCATTTTTGCATGCTAGTTTTGCCCTATTTGTGTTTGCTGTTTGGTCATGCTTTGAACTGTAAAAATGCTTATTTTGGGGCTGCCTTACTTCTGTATTTTCTTTCCATGTACCAATTATGCATGCTTTGTATAGCTGTAAGCCATTTCATGTACTTAGTTTTGCATTTCGGGAGAAATTCCATGCATCGGGTGTCATTTCACCTCGTTTCGGGGCTGTTTTGCCCCTCATTTTGCTACTGATTTTTGCATGTTTGCATATCATATTCCATGTCTTTGCCATGTCTCATTAGAGTGGCATTTTGGTGCCGAGGGTCGGTCCTCGGTTTGCGTGCACGCGTGCACGCATTTCGAGTTGTCTTGTTTTCATCTGATGGCCACTGATGTGGGTGCGGCTGAGGTCCACTCACATTGGTGTAAGTCCATCTTGCATTGTGTATGCCATGTTTCAATGCGTTGTGCATGTTATGTTGTTAGCATTGTGTGTGCCATGTAGTTATATTGCATGTTTGTATGTTTGCTTGCATGCTTAGGTCGCATGTGCATTGTTATGCATTGCCTCGCCTCTTGACCAACCATGATTGGGGTTGGGTCCCTTGTATGTTTTGTGTGCATTGCATTTGACATTGAAATGCACACTTGACTCTTTGGCCATCATGTATCGAAATGCGTGATTGGTGGCCCGAGGGTCGAGGGCCATGCTCCCTTGAGTCCATTACATGATAGGGAGTGTGTCCATGCATACATGTGCTTGAAATCCCATGCCATATGCTATCTATCCTCTGTTGCTGTCAAAACTGTCTCCTGCAGGAAATTTCTGCCGACCGGCATAATACATTGCCGACCGGCCGTTGGTGAATGGCCGGTGACTAAATCAGCAGCCGATGGGAATTATACACTGCCGGTGGAAATTTCCCCCAGCCGGTGGTATTCTGCAGTGTACAAGGAATCTGTCCCAGCATTTTTGCTTTTTCCAGAAAAGCAAGGCAATAAAACAGAGGCAGCAATGGTATGGTGTGGGCTTTCCAGGCGAGACGAATTCGAGCATGCATCATTGTAGACACCCCATTTTTGACCGTCCTCAAGACTCGGACGTCACCGCTTGAACACTCGGTGATTATCCTTGTTTGTGTTTGTTTGGAGTTCCCGGAGGTTTTGGCTCTCGCGCCCTACCTCAGAATCTCCGAACTTGACCGTTCAGTGTCCGGTTTTGCACCGAACACTTGTGTTTTGCCTTGGAAGGGCAGGGTAGGGCTTGTAGACCATCCCCACCCATCACCGGCAGTGGCTAGAGGCCACCGGCTGGTTTTTGCTGCCACCGGCAAAATAGTTTGCCGGTCGGCACTATTTGTTGCCGGTCAGCACTTTTTTGTGCCGGTCGGCACTTTTTTTGGCCAAGATGGCATTTTTTGCCGGCCGATTGTTGTTCATCTGCTTTTGCAGATATTTTAGGACAGCTGTATAACTTTTGCTCCCCTCCATACACGTGTATGGAGGGATCTCCCTCTTGCAAAGCTTGTTGAATAAGCTTTACAAGAGGCTTATAGAGAGAGCTCTCTCTAAGGCTTAGAAAGGAGAGGCTTAGACATTTTTTAGAGAAAAAAAGACAGAGGAGAGCTCTGGTTTTTCTAGGGTTAGGGTTAGATACACTCACCTATCTCTCTTTTCCTCTCATTTTGTACACTAGGTGTTTTGTGTCTCACTATTGCACACAAACACCTAGTGTTTCACCTTCCTCTAGGAGCTGAGGTTCTAAAGAGTGTGTTTTGAAGTTTTGGTCTTGGATTCAAGCTCAAGGAGGCCATTGGAGCATCTTTGTTGAAGAAGGCATCAAGGGTGAGAAACTAGTCTTTTTTTTCCCCTTTTTTGCATTGATTTTCTACTAGTCTTAGAGCTGTTTTTGTGATTATTGTATAACATAAAAAAGTTCTTTTTTTAAGCCCTCTTTATTGTTTATTAAGAGTGTTTTGTTGTTTGAGGGGTGTTGACCACCCTTAAGCCCCAAAAGGCCTCATTTTGAGCCATTTTGTGTTAGCTCCGGGATTTTGGTGTTGAGGTCTCTTCACCACTGAAATCTTGAGGGATTTCAGTGGTGAAGATGATGCTTTGAAGTCCCAAGAAGGAGAGGGCCACCCCCTCTCCTTGTTGTCCTTGAAAAGGGCACATTTTGGCCTCTTAAAGAAGCCTATGCTTGAGTGTGTGTTGAGCATGTTTGGTTTGTTTTTCATGCTTATATATCCATGATATAACATGATTTCAAGTTGGTTTTGGAACCTTATGCATGTTTAGCATAGTTGCCTTGTAATGCCATATTTGTGCCTTAACATGTTCTAGGTTGTTAGCCTTTGTTGGAGCATGTTTTAGGCTTGTATTTGTGAAGGTTATATGCTTATTTTGCCATGTTTTAGATCTGTCCATAGTCGTTTGGGTCGATTTTAGCATGCATTATAAGGCTCCTTTGCATTTGGGCTTGTTGGCCTTGAATATGTGCATATGTAGCATGCCATCTTTGCATTGTTTTGGTGATTTGGGATCATTCTATATGTCATTTCAGTCCCATTTCCATGCTTGTTTGATTGCCTCGCATGTCTCTTTAATGCTTTGAAAGCATGTTTTGCAATGTTCCATGTTTTGGCCATGGTGTATGCCTTTGTATTTGGGCCACTTAGATGCCATCTAAGTAGTCCTTTAGCTTTGTTTTAACATGCTAAATCTATTTTTAGTTGTTTAATGCATGCCATGTTTGGTCATGATAAGTGTAGTTCAATGCCTTATCAACTTGCCTTGAACACTTGGACTTTTTGTTGCATGCTTGACTTGATTTATAATTTGATTTGGCTTCATTTTATAACATGATTTTAAGGCTCATGTTGCATGCTAATTTGTCCATGTTTCCTCCTTTCAAGTGTGCTTGAATGTTGTTTGATTCATGCTTAAGTGTTGGTCCTTATGAGCATGTGTGTGTGCATGCCATTTAGCTCTCACTCTTTAGCACTTTTGGCTACTGTTTTAGGCCTATTTTAGAGTCGCCTAATTCATGTTTAAGTCCATCTTTGCATCCATTTGCATTGCCATATGCATGCTTGTATGCTTGCATGAGTTGATTGCCATGCCATGTTGCATTCCTAGCTTGTATGTCTAGGTTGCATTGCATTTCGCATGCATGCCTTGTTCCTTGAATTGGTGATAGGAATTGGGCCTTATTTGTTTGATTGGTTTGCATGCATTTGAAACCAAAGTTGCATACTTGGTTCCTTGGGCCATCATGCATGGAAATGCGTGATTGGTGGTCCGAGAACCGAGGCACATGTCCCTTTGAGTCATCACAATGATAAGGGACATGGTTAGTGCATACATGTCTTGAAATATGCTGTCATGCCTTGTTTTGCCCTCTGTTGCTGTGAGTTGCAGGTTCTGCAGGAATACTCTGCCGACCGGCAGTGTAATGTGCCGACCGGCACATTTTTCTCTGCCGACAGGCCCTATTTTGTGCCGATGGCCATACCACACTGCCGGTGGAAGTTTCATCTAGCCGGTGGTGATCCCCTCTGTCCAAGGATGTAGTCCTGGGGTTTTGACAACCTCCAGAGGAGGAAAGGGAGGAAAACAGAGGCAGCTTGCGCATGGTGGCGCGTTTCCCGAGACGCTTTCCTGCTTTAATTAATTTAATTTAATTTGTTAATTAAATTAGTTAATTTGTAATATTTATTCGGTCCCTCCGAGCGAGGGCAAGTCTGTAATAAGTGTGGGTGGGTGTGTGAATGTCTTCCAATCCCCACTTCTTTCTTCCCTTTTACTTACCTGCTTTGATGGTTAGTATTAGGTCACGTCTAATTTAGCATACCTTATGCTATGCATGTGTGCATCCATGCATTTGTATTACATGCATTAGGCTCGGTACATCGCGCTAATTGCATCAATACTTCAATTCCCAAACTGAATACGTGATAATTGTGCATTTTCACATGACATGTTTAGGATAGCCGAGCCTATCTTAGCGACATTTTGTATGCGATGCATTAGGCACTTCACATGGACTTGGATCATGCATGATTACTAACAAGTTCTTTGTTTTGGCGCGGAGTACTATGTAAGTATTTCCGCTTTAGCATATCGCATGAGTGTGAATGTTACCATAACAGCATGCTTAACATGTGGCTAGATGCTTATGTGTTAAACTGTTTTGAATGCCTGTGGGTGAAGGTTGGGTTGTTTGAGTTGGAAAAACTCGTTGGAATCCGTATTTTAGCCTACTTGCGAGTAGCAAATTCCAAAGCATTTTCAAACCAAACGGATATGCAATGTTTATTTCCAAATTAGGCAATCTAGTCTATACTTGTTTGCTGTGCGCATAACATAGTAATTCTAGGCTAATAAATGGAATAAGAACACGTAAAGTTTTCAAAAACGGATATCATGGTTAGTAGAGGCCGGTCTTCGGACCGGGCGAAAGGGGGTGCTCATAGCTGACCTTCCCCGATCGTACCCAAGCTCCCGAGCCGAGACAACTCCGGTGATGACGGACATGTGGCCTTCGGCACCGAGTCAGGGTTTCCTAAATTCTCCCATATAAAAAATATTTAGGTGGCGACTCTGTATCTGGCAAAGCAGTCCATGTTTGGCACTACTTTTTCAAAAATCTGTTTCTCAAAACGATTTGCCAGATTTGGACTCTTTGGTTCAGATTAAGAACCGTGACACAAATCGAGAGTCCGAACTGTAGCGCGAGGCCCCTCCCCGGGCGCTGTTACAGTTTCTGGCGACTCTGCTGGGGATTTTTAGAGAGTTTGACTCGAACTCGTGATATCCTGTTTTGACTTCATTTATATGTTTCTTTGCATTGCATGTGCATTGGTGCGCCTAGGAACACAGTGTTTGCCATCTGCCATTCCTGAACGGTTTGCCGGAGGCTTGTCTTGTCAAGGCATGTCCATAAGGCTGACCGGCTATGGGCTCTGACAGTGTGGGAACACAAACCCCGGTTTACCGGGGCACCCTTTTTTTTGACCATTCGACCTAGTGCATATTCGGAATCCATAGTGACCATTCCAAGCTAGGACAGGTTGCTTACCCGATTATAGGTTGTTTGAAACCGCTGCGTGCGTAGTGAAATCCTAGTTCCTGACAAAATAGGACAGGGAAACCCTACCCCAACATAGGGGTGTTTTGGCTCTCTCTTACTTGCTATGTGCTTTTAGAGTGTATCTCTACAGGAATGTACATACCAGTTTGCAAGTTTGGGGCATCAGGCCTAAGGGCATTGGTATCAGAATTTGAGAATCAGTTATCCGCGGGTATCAGATTCAGTATTTTGGGGAACAGAAATCTGGGAACAGTGATCAGCAGTAGGGAACAGTTGTTCGGCTACACCCGTGTTTGATCAGTTTGGGCTGAAGTGCTGTCTGTTTTTCTTTCAGTCCAGAGAGTTGCAGAGTTGATACAGAACAGCCAGTGTCTCCCCCTTGCTGAGGCAAGATTTATGGCGACACAAAGTTCAGAAGAAATTGTGGTTATGACAGCCGCACCGGAGCAGGGAACCACTCCGCAGAATGAAGCCAGCATCAGTATGTCATATCCGCCCAGGTCGCCCGTTGTGCACCCGGTTTGGGCTCCCCAGTTATACCAGGCTCGTGAGCCCACCACCTTCGAATTGATGGGGATGATAGGCGATCTCCAAAGGTCTGTGGCAGACCTCGCCTATGGAATGTCGGCTTCACCACCAGCGGCACCGTATGCCGGGAATTTTGTACCACAGGAGCCCCCGCTACTGGGGCGGATTGTGATAGAGCTCAGCCAGCCAGAGATGGCTTCTGGCTATAGCCACGATATGTCAGCACTAACCCCGACCCTCGATCAGGCTGAGGCCAAAGGAAAGGACAAGGCAAAGGTAGATGCCGACCCTATTGAACAACTGCTGTGGGCAGTCGAGGCTCTGAAGGCCAGAGGGATGAACAAGCAACAAACATCCGCAATAGTGACCAAAGCTATAGATGATGCTTTCCCCGCTCCAACCAAAGGCAGTTCAAGCCAGGCAGAAAACCGGGATGGGCCCCGTCATGCCCAGACAATTCCTGTAGTTCCCAACCCTGCACAGGGAAAGGTTCAAAAAGCCAAGGCAGCGCCAGCCGATCCTTTTGCCAGCGCATCTGGCAAGAATCCTCAAACTGCAAAGTACCTGCCCCGAGGGCGCAGGGTCTTTCACGATCTCCACATGCCTTTGTCTAGGGCATTGCTAATATTGGCGAAGAATGGGCATCTTAAGCCTTTGGAGCCCCGGCCACTCCCGAAGAATCTCCCGGCCACTCATGATGCTACCTTGTACTGCGCGTACCACCAACAGTCCGGTCACAGCACCGATGGATGTTCCCGCCTTCGTCATGAAGTGCAGGATTTGATTGATAACAAGGTTATCCTACCACCCACCTCGGGCAAGCCCGTCACCACTCAGTTGTTGGATTTCGAGGGCTCAGATACTGCGAGTATGTGAAGTGAACCGCCTGCGGGCAACATTTGGTACATTTTTGGATGAAGCGTCTGGCACGCATTTTTGAGCATCGGTGAAACCGACTTTTGCAAATCCTGGCTTGGGAGTCGAGTCAGTCTTTTGTTTTGAGTCTGTCTCTTTGTCTTGAGTCAGTCTTTTTTGCTCATGGGTCTGTCTTGTTGTATCGAGTCAGTCCCCGTTGTATATAATACCAGGTGATTCTGGGGTTGTTGTCCCGAACACCATTTTGTTTTGTAATTATTATCTGTTTTTGTTTTGAGTCTGTTTCTGCCAAGGAGCCAGTTACACCAATCAATCCGAACGAAACAGCTATTGCTATCTCAACTTCATGCTTGCTTTCAGCATAAGGGCCAGAGAATTTGATCGGGCTGACAGTACATCTTGCCTGCTCCCCTGCGTGCCAAACTCATTGCATTAACCTAAGTTTTCCAAAAACAAACTTTTTGAACACTGCGGTGATGAAAACGAAGAGGAAGGAATTCCTCGGGTTTTGCAAAATTTTGATCATTTTGAGAGAAAGAAAAGCGCGCTAAGCCTTTTTATGAATAAAATCATGCTTGTCGGCGTGAGTACTGAGAAGGACCCTGGCCTGATCCAGATTGGTTCCACACTATCTTCGGCACGAGCGATTCGTCGCTTTCTTAAAAACTTTCAAAAACAAATATTTTACGCGGCCTTGTGAAGACCTGTGTGGAATCGTTCTTGAGATCGCGCAGCTTAGGATCGCTCTCAGCCTCAAGATTCAACCCGTTCCGACTTTGAACCCTTTCAGACTGTTCAAAAACTTCAACGGACAAACGCCATGAAAGGCCCGTGTGGCCAGTTTTGAGGTAGCCTTCGATCAAGAAGCATCAAGGCCGAATCAGAAGGAGTAGATCTCGCCGGAAGAAGCTCGTAGAGTAACCCTGATGGGTTCTCCGCAAATCAGTGCAACAGCCGTTCTCTTAGACACGGAGAGGCTTCCAGTTCAGGAACCATTTGGCATGGACTTGCTACACTTTTACCCTTTGAGAGGCTCGCTGGGCCGAAAACCCAGAAGGGCGACCCAGGCAAAAGTTAGAGCAAGAGAAAAATACAAAAAAAAGAAGAAAAGAAAAGAAAAGACAAAAGATAACAAAAAGAAAAGAAAAAGAAAAATGCAAAAGAAATGAAGAAGAAATAGAAAATGAAAAGAAGCTCGCAAGGTCGAAAACCCGCATTGGGCGCCTTGGCAAAAATAAGAGCCAAACAAAGTGAAGGTTAAAATAACCGAGTGGACCTTAACCGGAACTACGTAAGGCTTGATTCCCATGTTTGGGATACGTAGGCAACTTCATCATGAAGTCCAGCCCCCAACGCTTTCATAGCGTCTCAGTCCATGCAATGGTTTCAATTTCGTTCCAAAGTCCAGTGGCCAACACCCTTCAAGGTGACTGTGTCCATATATGTGTTGTGACCGTCTTCGTCATCGCTGTGTCTAAGAGCTCGACCACCGCCAATGAAGACTGTCTGTGAATTGCTGCGGCACCATCCCAAACAAGGGGCAACTTTCCGTTGCCACGAGCCGCTGTGAGCCGCCTTTCAAACTAGGGGCAACTTTCCGTTGCCTCCCACCCTCCTTCAAACCAGGGGCAATTTTCCATTGCCTCCGATCCGAGGTCGCGCATCTCGAAGAGTAAGTTCCATGCTTGTTGAGCATCAGCTGTTTAAAAAAATAGTTTTTGAAAATTTTTACTGAGGTTGACTATTTTCTCGAAAACTATTTCATTTTCCAAAACCGGACCATTGTCTTGGACCTAAAAGGAAAATTTTCAGTGCTTGCTGCCTGACTTGCATGCTTTTCAAAACAAAAATCGAACGAGTACGTTAATTCGACTCTCATTTTGATCAAAACTGTTTTCGTAGAAAGCAAAAACGAAAAATGGTTAAAATGATGAACTAGGGGCACAGTTGAGCCAGGCGTTCTGCCTCTCCCCCGTCATCGACGTACTTGCCAGAAGAGCACTCTGCCTGCCCGAAGAATAGCCGTGAGCTAACGGTTTTGAGCATAAACCCGCACCTTTCCATTTATCCATCAATCACCCCGGGGAGGGATGAAAAATGAGAGAATGAAGAATAGAGAGGTGTAAGTTGAGAGAAAAGCGAGGAAAAGGGTTTCGAGAGAAAATCCAAGCTTGAGAGCCGAGTGATATGAGAATCACAAATCAGAAAGGGTGGGAAACAATACCCAGATTGAACTGGCTCCTCGTGGTCCGAGGTCCCCCATCTTCGGTTACGCGTCTGTGTGTCGTGTCTCTTTCATTTGACGGTCTCGTCTTTTGTTTTGAGTCTCTCCCGAGCGTGTCTCGTTGTGTTTAGGTCGTGTACCTTTATATTTGAGTCCTCCCCGCTGTGTTCGGTTGTAGGCTCGATATCCCGGTTTGAAAAACCCTCATGCGATTTCAAAAATCGCTTATGCTCAGAATGCTGTGCCATTCTCTACATTGGAACGTGTTCCGACTCCAACCGGTTCCATCTTTGAGGTCCGTCCTGATTAGATTGGGCTGTCTTGTTTGAGAATTGCAGTGTGCAGAATGAACTGAATGCTGTGTTTTGGGCTGTATGCAGATCAATCCCCAACAGAGTAAGGGCTGTGTGTCTAAGAATCAGGCAGTGGGTTGCTTGGGTTGTTTCGGTTGTTAGCTGTTTAAGTTATCTGATTATTACAGTGCAAGTGTTCAATTTTCAAACAACCAATCAATTCCATTTACATTGAGGTGTAACATGATGAGATGCGATGCAACGCATGAAATGTGTAAATGTAAACACTTTTTCAGATAAAAAGGCTGTTTCATTTCACTATCTTTTCAAATGTACAAGCTTTGGAAACAAAATCTGCCTGCGGCAGTACAAGGTAATCTATCTACCAACCAAAAAGAAAAGTACAAGGAAAGGAAGAAAAGATAACAAAAATCTGCATCTGTGTCGATCACTCCAAGGGCTGTCAGTCTGTCCTGGTCCTCTTCCTGGACGAGGGTCCAGGAGCATCAACAGCGTCGTCATCAGAGCCCGAGCTAGAACCGTCTGCGGTCTCCTCCTCCGACGACCCTGCCTCCGCCTCTGACTCCTCGTCGTCGTCATCGTCCGGGACTGGAGCCCGCGAGCTGCTCCCGACGTGAGTACGCCCACCCCTAGTGCGGGGAAATATCCTGCCCTCCTCATCTCTCCCCCGGGCAGGGACAGAAGGTCTGGCTGGAGCACCTCCTGCCATGGGAATCTGGAAGGGAGGCTGAAAAAGCACACAAAAAGTGAAATGCATCAGTATACTGTAGACAGTTTATCAGTGCAGAATGCAATGTTGAATACAGTGTATGAATGCTGTGAGCAGTTTATCAGTGCAGAATGCAGTGTATGGATACAGTGTATGAATGCCGTGAGCAGTTTGTCAGTACAGAGTTTAGTGCAGAATGCAGTGTATGCAGTGCTCAGATACAGTGAGATCAGTGTATCAGGTGTTGTGCCGTGAATCAGATTATGCGAAGCAGTGTATGAATGGTTTGAGGCCAGTGTCAGAAGGACATACCGGTATGCTGTAGACAGCCAGAAGGTCAAATGTCCGCTGGAGCATCCCCATCATCGAGGCATTCATCGCCAACGACTGACGGGTGTACTCAGGAGAAGCCTGCAAAGGTATCAGATGCATTAGTATTCTGTGGAATATCAGTAAACTGAAGTGAGATAACTGTACGAAGTGCAGTGATACATACCGGCGGAAGGTCGGGGATGTCAGTGAACTCATGCCCAGCTGGTGGAGGGGCGAAGGGGATCTGATAGGTCGCCCCACCCTGCCCCTGGAAAGTCAGCACAGCAGGTAGGGCAGGCCAGCCAGCTCCTCGTCCTCCCCGCGCTCCGCCCCTGCCACGGACTCGGGCCCTCCTCGAAGATCCAGCCCCTGCTCCTGCTCCGGCCCCAGCCGCCGATGCTACAGGCCTGGCCCCCTCTGCTCGACGACCGCTCAAAGGTCGCATCAGGTACGTCCGCACGTACTCCTGATAGTCGCCGGTGCCTCGGAAGCCGGCCTCCTCGCAGCCGATGGAGTAATCATCCAGCTGCTCAGGGGTCAGCCCCTCGGTCTCCCTCATCTCTGCAGGAGGGTGAGCCGGGACTATCTGCTCAGGTAACCCGCGGGTCTGGCGTAGAAAACGCTCCCCCAGGTACCAAGCCCGACAGACCGGGCCCTCTAGCAGAATCCGGAAACGCGAGGTCTCCTCAGCACCAGGGAACCGACCCCGCATCGCCGACGGCAAGGAAGCCCATGGCCGCCATGTGATCTGAAAGTAACAGACAGTTTGTTATCTACTGTTATTGAAACATGCAGTGGGAAAGCGAAGCTAAACGAACTGAAAGTAAAGCATACCTCTGTGGGGGTGATGGTGTCGAAGTATCGGCGGAAGAAGCCGAATGTCTCCCGAGGTCACCGGGTGCATCCCCCGTCAAAGCGACTCGAGAAAGGAACAGCCGGAGGAGGCTCCGCAACTGGTACAGGTGCAAGCCTAGGGAAGTAGGCATAAACCCACAACTGCAAAACAGATGTCAGTATGACCTTCAGATAAAGCAGGGTATACAGAATAAAGCAGAAATGGCAGAGCCGTGTGTTGTGCAGTGTATTGTGTGCAGTGTACAGTGTGAGCAGTGTACAGTCAGTGTAAAACAGAATGTATGTGTGTGCCGTGTGTACAGTATACAGTAAGTGTAACGCAGACTACAGTGTGTGCAGTGTACAGACTACGGAAAGTACGAGACAGAAAGGAAAAGTGGAGAAGAAATGTACCTCCCAAGCCCGCCAGTAACCTCCGAGCAGCTGGCCGCTGCCGCGAGAAGCCGAGCTCATATATCCGTACAAGGTGGCCAGAGCAGCGCCGCCCCAATCGAAGTGCAGAATATCTCGGACGTCCACCAGTGCACTGAGAAGGCAGAGAGGCACGGTGTTCGCCCGGTCGGCGAAGATAGTAGTCCCGAAAAGGAACATGAGGAAGCCCCGAGCATATCTCTCCACGTCCTCCTCGGTCATCTGAGTCTCCTCCCCCAATGCGGGCAGGACCCTGAACTGTGCCTCGAACCAGGAATAGCGGACGAAGCCTGGGCGAGCTAGCGGAGGGGCCTCCCCCAGTAAATGAACCTGAGCGGCGGTCCACTCATCCATCGCTATGTCGAAGGGGATCGGATCACCCCCTACCCCGATGCCTGTGAGCATCGAGAAGTCATAAGGGGTCATCGTCATATCCCCTGCGGCAGAAAAGTGGAAAGAATCGGTGGTGTCCCACCACCTCTCCGCCAGAGCAGCAAGAAGAGGTCTGCAGGTGGACAACCTAGAGAGCCCTCGGCAGAAGGTGCCGAAGCCCGCTCGGTCCACGATGCGCTGGACCGCATCAGGGAGCTCGTCATACCACTCCCGCGCACCAGTATTCCCATAGCCGCGAATGGTATGGGAACCCTCCTGCAAACAGAAAACAACAATTGCAGGACAACATTCAAAATGCGATTTTGAAAAGACAGATATGGCATGTATGCAAGTTTGTCAGATTCAGGCAGATACCGGGTGCCGGTGTGCTTATAGAAAATACGTGTGCTGTGTCAGCGTGTTTGGGCGTTTCAGAACAGATGTGGCATGTGTGCAAATCGAACAGATTCAGACAAATACTGGGTGCCAGTGTGTGTGCAGTAGAATACAGTGTGTGCCGTGTGTTTGGGTGATTCAGGACTAGTGCAGTGTGTGTGCATGTGTCAGTCTCAAGCAGATATCAGTTGTATGTATGTTTACAGTCAACTACGGTCTACGGCATATCAGATTTCAGCAATTAAAGAATACAGCTAACTATGGCAGTTTTGTATCCTACATTGCAGAAAGTAAAGCAGAAGATGAAGAGTTACCTCGGGAGTACCGAATGAAAGGTGGGAGGTAGGCTCGCGTAGCAGTAACTCAGGGGGCGCGTACCTCTCGAAGCTCCGGAACTGACGCAGGCCGTCAGGGGGCAGAACGTGGATCGCCGGCCGGTAGGTTGCCGGGTCGAACGGGCGCTCGCTCAGTGGTAAGAGCTCGACCCCGGGGTCCATCTCGTGGTCCGGGGGAGTCCCGACACGTGGAATGTCGTCCGCCATGTAGAGAGTGGTGTGAAAATGGCCGGAAAAGGAAAACCGAGCCGGAATACGAAGAGTCAACTGAAAAGTCAACTCCCGAGAGGGTCGGAAATGGCCGGGAAGGCCGGAATGTGAAAGGACACGGAAATGAAGAGGAAAGTGAGGGGAACAAACCCCGAGAAGGCGAGAACGCCGAACGAGGCGCCGAAACGAGAATGTGATCGGTGGAAAATGTCCGAAACGCGAAGAGAAACGCGAATCCGACGACGAAACGGGCGTAGAACGCGAAGAAACGGGCGAAAAATGAGACAGAAGCACTCTAGAGAGAGAGGGCAAGAATTTTCGGCGGTGGAAAAGTGAAGAATAGGGTTTTCAACCCCTATTTTTATAATGCCCGAAGTGAAAAGACAAAACTGCCCCGATTCAGCAACTGTTTGCCGGTCGGCAATGTTTTGTGCCGGCCGGCACTTTTTTGTGCCGATAGAATTATTTTTGTGCCGATGGCCAGCCGGTGGCCTCCCCTTTCGGCCGGTGGGGTTCCCACAGCCTTGTTTAGGCCTTTTGAGTTGTTTTGGGTCTTCATAGCTGAAGAAAGTGCAAGAAAGCGCATCTCCGACATTCAACCGGCCTCCGTTTTGACTTCGGGCCGTGTCTCCAGTGCGTGGCACTCGAATTCGTGCAAGGTGTATCCTTTTTGTATCCTTTTGAATTCAAAAGTTGCCCCATGTGTGTTGCACGAACTCATCACACTACTTCGGTGCATTACATCGCGCTGTCACGCGCCACACATTTGCATTGTTATGCACGTGTTACATGCGTTGCAACACGCACCCCTTTGCATTGTCGTACACATTTCTCATGCATCATCATTGCATTTCCATTCCATGCATTGTCATGCATTCCGGAATACGTGCGTTGTTGCGCATTTAAGCCCATTTACACTCCGTGTGGCATGCACGTCACACTTGGCCTTGCACTTGTTAGTGCATTGCATTTTGTTCGCGCTATCTTGCGCACCTTACTTGCACTTGTTAGTGCATTGTATTTTGTTCGCGCTATCTTGCGCACCTTACTTGCACTTGTTAGTGCATTGTATTTTGTTCGCGCTATTTTGCGCATCGCACTATTTTGTGCATTGTATTTTGTTCGCGCTATCTTGCGCACCTTACTTGCGCTTGTTAGTGCATTGTATTTTGTTCGCGCTATCTTGCGCACCTTACTTGCACTTGTTAGTGCATTGTATTTTGTTCGCGCTATCTTGCGCACCTTACTTGCACTTGTTAGTGCATTGTATTTTGTTCGCGCTGTTCTGCGCATTGCACTTGTTAGTGCATTGTATTGTTCGTGCTGTTCTGCGCATTGCACTGTCTTGTGCATTTCAAACCTCGCGCTGTTCTGCGCATCGCACTGTTCTGTGCATTTCAAAATTGTTCGCGCTGTTTTGCGCATCTCATTGCATTTTGCATGCATTCCATCGCACTGTCTTGTGCACTCGCGTTGCCTAACGCATTGCGCTATTTTGCGCATCATACCGTCGTGCAAACCCCCCCGGTCTGGCGAGACCTTAAACACGCACGGTCTGGCGAGACCTTAAACACGCACGGTCTGGCGAGACCTTAAATACGCACGGTCTAGGAGACCTTAAATCCTTTGGAGGTGCGAAACCTTCAGCGCATTGTCACGCGTCTTGTAAATACCCCCACGGTCTGGCGAGACCTTAAACACGCACGGTCTGGCGAGACCTTAAACACGCACGGTCTGGCGAGACCTTAAATACGCACGGTCTAGGAGACCTTAAATCCTTTGGAGGTGCGAAACCTTCAGCGCATTGTCACGCGTCTTGTAAATACCCCCATGGTCTGGCGAGACCTTAAACACGCATGGTCTGGCGAGACCTTAAACACGTACGGTCTAGGAGACCTTAAATCCTTGGAAGGTGCAAGACCTTTATTGCATTGGTGTGCACACTATTGCTTTGTACATATCTTAAGCCGCGTGTTGTCGCGCATCTCATGCAACATGCATTTCATACATCATTTGCATTTCAAAAAAAAACAAAAAAAACATGCATTGTCATGCATACATTTTGCATCCCGGTCTAGGAGACCTTAAATCCTCTGAAGGTGCAATTCCTTCGGTGTTTGTCGTGCCCGAACGACTTTCGGTGGTCTGGTAAAGCCACCTGTCTGTGCTTGCGATGAGTTCCTAGAAGACCAACTGGGACGGTGGAAACTAGAGTTCGAATGGCTTATGCCTAGAACGCAAAGGTTCGGGAGTTCCGAGACTAAAGTCTGGTTTAAATACCCAGAGGTTTACCCTCGGCTTGAAATCTGTATGGAAGCCCCATAGGTTGAGGCGGCATGTCTACGCCTCAGTTCTGGATACTGAACCAACCTAGTATATCACCCTGTTGGTAAGATAGGGAAAGTTGCAATCATAGTCATTGCATATGTGCATTGTCTTGCATTTGCATTGTAGTTTGCATGCATTCATTGCATCACCTTCCGCCTTTGGCTTGCGCCTTTCCAGGTTGAGCTTGGTCTGGTATGTGTCCTTACTTTTCATGTTAGAACACAGTTCTTGTGTATCGCGCCGATTCCACGTTGATATGTTGGTTGAGGGTTGCGGCACCTTTTCTGTGTTACACATGGCTCGTATGTGTGCATGCCTTTCCTAGGCAAGATTTGGTGTGGCTTGTAGGCCATACCCATTGTATCCATTCCATTGCATATTTGTAAATATTGCATTGTAATATTGCATGCATTCATTGCATCACCTTCCGCCTAATGGCTTGCGCCTTTCCAGGTTGAGCTTGGTCTGGTATGTGCCCTTACTTTTCATGTTAGAACACAGTTCTGTATGTGTATCGCGCCGATTCCACATTGATATGTTGGTTGAGGGTTGCGGCACCTTTTCTGTGTTACACATGGCTTGTATGTATGCATGCCTTTCCTAGGCAAGATTTGGTTTGGCCTGCGTGCCATATCCACCCATTACATTGTAGTGTAATTTTTGCATCCGGCATTAGGATCGTAGTCCTTTCTCCAGCGGGTTGTTTCCCCACTTGTGTCATTCCACCCAATACTTGTTCTTGCGTCTGTCTACAATACTCATAGTTCAGTTGACCGTTCTATGGTAGACAGACTTGTTACCTCCATCAATCTATTTGACATAGGTGTGGTTTCGAACCGCTCGTGATTGGATCACGATTCAATTGCTTTGCATGTAGCTTGCATTGTTTCAATTACATTGCATCTGCATTTGCATTGTTTATACATTGTTTTGTATATATTGCATTTCGTTTTTCATCCATTTTGCATTGTCATGCATGTTGCTAACAATATTGTACCTGTTAAGTTTGTTTTCTTTTCAGGCACGATATTGTATGTACGGTTCATTTGAAGCTGGTGCAACCAGACGAGCCGCGCAGGTATTGTATCTCCCGAGTGAGACGTATTGAGAATTCCATAATTCTCTTACATCCTTTCTGCATTGTAGTGTAGTTTGGTATGCTAGCTTAAAATTGTTGCATGTTTGCTTCATTACAGCTTTCTTTGCATGATCATAAGTTATGCTCAGCTCTGTGCATTGTCGTGCATTTTGCCCCTGCCTTCGGGCGCATATCTTATTTGTATTGCATGTTTGTCTAAGTCTTCGGCCTTGTCAAAAATGGGTCGTCTCTAGGCTTTGACATTCACTCCCGTCATTGTTATGACTTTCGAGTTCTGTCAAAGAGGGGCAACTGTAGACACCCCATTTTTGACCGTCCTCAAGACTCGGACGTCACCGCTTGAACACTCGGTGATTATCCTTGTTTGTGTTTGTTTGGAGTTCCCGGAGGTTTTGGCTCTCGCGCCCTACCTCAGAATCTCCGAACTTGACCGTTCAGTGTCCGGTTTTGCACCGAACACTTGTGTTTTGCCTTGGAAGGGCAGGGTAGGGCTTGTAGACCATCCCCACCCATCACCGGCAGTGGCTAGAGGCCACCGGCTGGTTTTTGCTGCCACCGGCAAAATAGTTTGCCGGTCGGCACTATTTGTTGCCGGTCAGCACTTTTTTGTGCCGGTCGGCACTTTTTTTGGCCAAGATGGCATTTTTTGCCGGCCGATTGCTGTTCATCTGCTTTTGCAGATATTTTAGGACAGCTGTATAACTTTTGCTCCCCTCCATACACGTGTATGGAGGGATCTCCCTCTTGCAAAGCTTGTTGAATAAGCTTTACAAGAGGCTTATAGAGAGAGCTCTCTCTAAGGCTTAGAAAGGAGAGGCTTAGACATTTTTGAGAGAAAAAAAGACAGAGGAGAGCTCTGGTTTTTCTAGGGTTAGGGTTAGATACACTCACCTATCTCTCTTTTCCTCTCATTTTGTACACTAGGTGTTTTGTGTCTCACTATTGCACACAAACACCTAGTGTTTCACCTTCCTCTAGGAGCTGAGGTTCTAAAGAGTGTGTTTTGAAGTTTTGGTCTTGGATTCAAGCTCAAGGAGGCCATTGGAGCATCTTTGTTGAAGAAGGCATCAAGGGTGAGAAACTAGTCTTTTTTTTCCCCTTTTTTGCATTGATTTTCTACTAGTCTTAGAGCTGTTTTTGTGATTATTGTATAACATAAAAAAGTTCTTTTTTTAAGCCCTCTTTATTGTTTATTAAGAGTGTTTTGTTGTTTGAGGGGTGTTGACCACCCTTAAGCCCCAAAAGGCCTCATTTTGAGCCATTTTGTGTTAGCTCCGGGATTTTGGTGTTGAGGTCTCTTCACCACTGAAATCTTGAGGGATTTCAGTGGTGAAGATGATGCTTTGAAGTCCCAAGAAGGAGAGGGCCACCCCCTCTCCTTGTTGTCCTTGAAAAGGGCACATTTTGGCCTCTTAAAGAAGCCTATGCTTGAGTGTGTGTTGAGCATGTTTGGTTTGTTTTTCATGCTTATATATCCATGATATAACATGATTTCAAGTTGGTTTTGGAACCTTATGCATGTTTAGCATAGTTGCCTTGTAATGCCATATTTGTGCCTTAACATGTTCTAGGTTGTTAGCCTTTGTTGGAGCATGTTTTAGGCTTGTATTTGTGAAGGTTATATGCTTATTTTGCCATGTTTTAGATCTGTCCATAGTCGTTTGGGTCGATTTTAGCATGCATTATAAGGCTCCTTTGCATTTGGGCTTGTTGGCCTTGAATATGTGCATGTGTAGCACGCCATCTTTGCATTGTTTTGGTGATTTGGGATCATTCTATATGTCATTTCAGTCCCATTTCCATGCTTGTTTGATTGCCTCGCATGTCTCTTTAATGCTTTGAAAGCATGTTTTGCAATGTTCCATGTTTTGGCCATGGTGTATGCCTTTGTATTTGGGCCACTTAGATGCCATCTAAGTAGTCCTTTAGCTTTGTTTTAACATGCTAAATCTATTTTTAGTTGTTTAATGCATGCCATGTTTGGTCATGATAAGTGTAGTTCAATGCCTTATCAACTTGCCTTGAACACTTGGACTTTTTGTTGCATGCTTGACTTGATTTATAATTTGATTTGGCTTCATTTTATAACATGATTTTAAGGCTCATGTTGCATGCTAATTTGTCCATGTTTCCTCCTTTCAAGTGTGCTTGAATGTTGTTTGATTCATGCTTAAGTGTTGGTCCTTATGAGCATGTGTGTGTGCATGCCATTTAGCTCTCACTCTTTAGCACTTTTGGCTACTGTTTTAGGCCTATTTTAGAGTCGCCTAATTCATGTTTAAGTCCATCTTTGCATCCATTTGCATTGCCATATGCATGCTTGTATGCTTGCATGAGTTGATTGCCATGCCATGTTGCATTCCTAGCTTGTATGTCTAGGTTGCATTGCATTTCGCATGCATGCCTTGTTCCTTGAATTGGTGATAGGAATTGGGCCTTATTTGTTTGATTGGTTTGCATGCATTTGAAACCAAAGTTGCATACTTGGTTCCTTGGGCCATCATGCATGGAAATGCGTGATTGGTGGTCCGAGAACCGAGGCACATGTCCCTTTGAGTCATCACAATGATAAGGGACATGGTTAGTGCATACATGTCTTGAAATATGCTGTCATGCCTTGTTTTGCCCTCTGTTGCTGTGAGTTGCAGGTTCTGCAGGAATACTCTGCCGACCGGCAGTGTAATGTGCCGACCGGCACATTTTTCTCTGCCGACAGGCCCTATTTTGTGCCGATGGCCATACCACACTGCCGGTGGAAGTTTCATCTAGCCGGTGGTGATCCCCTCTGTCCAAGGATGTAGTCCTGGGGTTTTGACAACCTCCAGAGGAGGAAAGGGAGGAAAACAGAGGCAGCTTGCGCATGGTGGCGCGTTTCCCGAGACGCTTTCCTGCTTTAATTAATTTAATTTAATTTGTTAATTAAATTAGTTAATTTGTAATATTAATTAGCTTGCGTAGTTAATTAATTTGTAATATTTATTCGGTCCCTCCGAGCGAGGGCAAGTCTGTAATAAGTGTGGGTGGGTGTGTGAATGTCTTCCAATCCCCACTTCTTTCTTCCCTTTTACTTACCTGCTTTGATGGTTAGTATTAGGTCACGTCTAATTTAGCATACCTTATGCTATGCATGTGTGCATCCATGCATTTGTATTACATGCATTAGGCTCGGTACATCGCGCTAATTGCATCAATACTTCAATTCCCAAACTGAATACGTGATAATTGTGCATTTTCACATGACATGTTTAGGATAGCCGAGCCTATCTTAGCGACATTTTGTATGCGATGCATTAGGCACTTCACATGGACTTGGATCATGCATGATTACTAACAAGTTCTTTGTTTTGGCGCGGAGTACTATGTAAGTATTTCCGCTTTAGCATATCGCATGAGTGTGAATGTTACCATAACAGCATGCTTAACATGTGGCTAGATGCTTATGTGTTAAACTGTTTTGAATGCCTGTGGGTGAAGGTTGGGTTGTTTGAGTTGGAAAAACTCGTTGGAATCCGTATTTTAGCCTACTTGCGAGTAGCAAATTCCAAAGCATTTTCAAACCAAACGGATATGCAATGTTTATTTCCAAATTAGGCAATCTAGTCTATACTTGTTTGCTGTGCGCATAACATAGTAATTCTAGGCTAATAAATGGAATAAGAACACGTAAAGTTTTCAAAAACGGATATCATGGTTAGTAGAGGCCGGTCTTCGGACCGGGCGAAAGGGGGTGCTCATAGCTGACCTTCCCCGATCGTACCCAAGCTCCCGAGCCGAGACAACTCCGGTGATGACGGACATGTGGCCTTCGGCACCGAGTCAGGGTTTCCTAAATTCTCCCATATAAAAAATATTTAGGTGGCGACTCTGTATCTGGCAAAGCAGTCCATGTTTGGCACTACTTTTTCAAAAATCTGTTTCTCAAAACGATTTGCCAGATTTGGACTCTTTGGTTCAGATTAAGAACCGTGACACAAATCGAGAGTCCGAACTGTAGTGCGAGGCCCCTCCCCGGGCGCTGTTACAATCATTCGCGCATCCCGAGGCGGGGGCTGTGGCCACCTTCCCTTTTGTTTACATTTATTCTGCTAAGTAAATTAGAAATTCTGTAATAATTTTATTTGCTTATCATTCGGACTGTAATATTTATTTGATCTCTCTGAGTGAGGGCAGTTATGTAATAAGTGTGCGTGAGTGTGTGTATGTCTTCCAACCTCACGTCTTTCTTCCCTTTCATTTACCTGCTCATAATGGTAGATTAGGGCATTTTTCGAATTAGCATACCTCATGCTATGCATGTGTGCATTCATGCATTCGTATTGCATGCACCGGGCTCGGTACATCATGCTAACTGCATTCGAACTTCAATTCCAAATTGAATACGTGCATCAATTGACCGCATTTCACATGCCATGCTTAGGTTAGCCGAGCCTACTTCGATTGCATCCTGTGTGTGTTGCATTAGGCAAATTAACATAAGCTAGGACGTGCATGTTTGCTAACTAGTTTATTGTTTTGGCACGGAGTACGATGTAAGTATTTTTGCTTTAGCATACCGCATGCGTGTGAACGCTATCATGACAGCATGCTTACCATGTGGCTAGATGCTTACGTGATAAACTATTTGAATGCCTGTGGATGAAGGTCGAATTGCTTAAATTGGGATAGTTCACTAAAACTGTGAGTTTTAAGCCCACTAGATAGTGGCAAAACCATCCTTTCTAAAAGCCCACTCGAGGGTGGCAAAACCTATATTTTAGCCTACTTGCGTGTAGCAAACCATTTTCAAAACGAGCATGAAATGTTTTGTTCCAATTTAGGCGATTTGGTCTATACTTGTTTGCTGTGCGCACAACATAGTAATTCTAGGCTAATAACCAGGATAAGAACACATAATGTTTTCAAAACAGATATCACGGTTAGTAGAGGCCGGTCTTCCGACCGGGCGAGAGGGGGTGCTCATAGCTGACCTTCCCCAATCGTACCCTAGCTCCCGAGCCGAGACAACTCCGGTGATGACGGGCATGTGGCCTTCGGCACCGAGTCAGGGTTTCCTAAATTCTCCCATTTTAAAATATTTAGGTGGCGACTCTGTATCTGGCAAAGCAGTCCATGTTTGGCACTTCTTTTAAAAATCTGTTTTGTCAAAACGATTTGCCAGATTTGGACTCTTTGGTTCAGATTAAGAACCGTGACAGTTTGAGAGTCCGAGCTGTAGTGACCCCACAAATGAACAGAACGGGACTCACCCTCCCAGGGCGTTCAGGGGACGTCTACAGTATCCGGCCTTACTTTTCTACGCCGACTTACCCACAAAGCAATGGTCAAGATGAAGCCTCTAATAAATTCATCTTGGACGGCATTAAGAAGAGGCTGGAGAATGCTAAAGGAAGATGGGTCGAAGAATTGCCAAGTGTACTGTGGGCTCATCGAACTACGCCGAGACGATCCACTAGAGAAATGTCGTTTGCTCTATGCTTTGGAACCCAAGCGATCTTACCCCTGGAGATCGGCCACCCAACCCAGAAAACTAAAGCTTTTGATTATGGCCGAAACAACATGATACTTGTCTTGGATTTAGTTCTGATTGAAGAACGAAGAGACCGAGCCCTTGCATCCGTGGTGCGGTATCAACAGCAACTTGCTAAGTCATATAATCAATGTGTTCAGCTGCACCGTTACACACCAGAAGAATTAGTCCTGAAGAAGGTACTTCCAGCTGCCAAGAAGCCGGCAGATGGAAAACTGGGTCCTAACTGGGACAACCCCTATCAGATTGATTCAATCACAGGAGTAGGGGCATATCGGCTCTGTGGGGGCCGAATACATGGAAAAATCAGATGGTGTGTACCATTGGAAGATTGATATTAATCGGCTGTATCCTACGAGAGTGGGGAGCCGAATATAATATATGTGCCGAATAAGTTTAAGTCCTTAGGGCCGAATAAAAGAAAGGACAATAATTAAAAAGTAGGCCCTGGCCCTGAGGATCAAAAAGAACAGGTATAAATACAGGAACAACGGTGATAGAAAGGTATGTATGAATCACTTCACTGAACTTAGTAAAGAAACTATCCTGAGTGTCTGAGCTAACTTGTCCGTCAGAGTGCTAATTCCGGCACCCCCGACCGGAGTGTTTGTATCTTTTCAGGTGACTAGCTGAGGATCACTAGCGTCTCCCAGGATCTGAAGAGTATTTCCAAACCACTTCTCCACAATTGGCACCGTCTGTGGGAATACTCAAATACATCCATGGCAGGCGTGACTGAAGATCCTCCGGTAGCCATTGACGAGACCACACAGGGAGATGACCTCACTCTAGCAAATATGCTCGGAAAAGAAACCATCGCTGCAAGACGCGCCTTGAACTTTGACTCACCAATGACCTCAGTGCAAGAGACAATGCAGGCAATCTTGGAACAAGCAAAGCAGGATGAACAAAGGCTGGAGAACATGATCGCTGAAAATGAACGTCTCCGTCAAGATTTGGCCCTCGAAGTCGCAAAATCGAGAGAAGCCATGCGCCAAGATCCCGAACGACCTCCGAGGGTCAGTGGACAACGACCTCAAGCCGACCAAAGGATACCGATAGCGACTCCAACTCATTACCCACAGAGTTCAACAAGAAGGGATGATCCGAAACTTCCATCTCCTCCGAAAAGAGTCTACATACAAGGAACAAGCGTAGGAGGAGCAGTTCAGACAAAGAAGACCAGCACGATCCTTTTGTCCGACGGATTGCAAGGGTGACCCTGCCCAAGAAGTTCAAAGCTCCGTCATTCACTCTTTACGATGGAAAATCAGACCCCACTGATCCTATCCGTTACTACAAGTAGGCCATGGCATTGCATGCAGACAACAAAGCCCTCATGTGTCGAATATTCCCCAGCAACTTGGGGCCATTAGCTGTCAGGTGGTATTACAAGCTGGAACCAGCCTCGATCAAAAGCTTCCATCAATTACAGAAATCCTTCAGGACCAGGTTCATCACCAATGAGGTACAGTCGAAACAGGCCAACTCTCTCTGGGCTATGCAGATTCAGTCAAGAGAAACGCTCAGAGCGTATTCTGCGCGCTATTGGGAGTGCTTCAACCTCGTCGACGACGCTTGCAACGACTCCATGGCCATCACCGCCTTCAAAATGGGACTACATCTTCACAGTCCTCTTCGCAGTTCCCTGACCAGAAGACCCCCAAAAACAGCCTGGGCGTTGATGAAGAAAGTTGAAGAGTATTGCAAAGTGGAAGATGATGCCTTGAGAATAAAAGCCGGGAAAATGTCCAACAAAACGGCCCCCCCTGAAATTGCTCAACCAATAAGTTCCGTGCCACCTCCTAGCTCAGAGCCTTGGCAACACGCTAAACGAGACAAAAGGCAGGATACTCACCAATCAAGCGATCAATGCTCCCACCGGACGAATGAACAACTGCAAGTCGACAGCAAGCGTTCGAGGCATGCCGACATGAAGTACACAGAGTTATCAAAACCAATCGCTGTAATAATGACCAAAGTCCAACACTTTCCATTCTTCAAATGGCCGTCAAAGATGGTGGGGCCGCCAGACATGCGAAGAAGGGATAGGCGATGCGAATATCACAAAGATCATGGCCACGAAACGGAGAGTTGTCACGCATTAAAAGATCACCTGGAAGAACTGGTGCAAGACGGCCGACTGCAACAGTATGTGAGAAAGGGAAAGCCAACCAAGGCACTAGCCTTGAGGCAGGACTCACCTCCACTTGGCGTGATCCATATGATCTACAGCCTGCCTGCATCCCCAACCGTGCACACAATTCAATCGCATCCAATCCCCCAAAAGCAACGTATTCCGACTAAATGGCCCAAAGAAGCTCCGACAATTACTTTCAATGACTCTGATCTTAGCGGCACAACAGCTTCCCACATCGATCCGTTGGTCATTAAATTACACATAAATAGGTTCACCATTGAACGCATTCTCATAGACCCGGGGAGTACTTCGAAGGTTATTTATTACCAAACTTTCATCAAACTCGGCCTCAACGAGTCAGATCTGTCTCCGGCGCCTCACCCATTGTTTGGCTTCAATATGAATCCTGAATACCCGTTAGGGAAGATCATACTACCTGTTCGAGCGGGCTCCAGAACAGTCGAAGTAGAATTCCTGGTCGTAAAGCTTCCTTCGCCGTATAATGTCATCATAGGGCGAACCTGGATACATATTGTGAAGGCCGTTCCAAGCACTTATCATCAGCTTGTGCGCTACCCGACAGCCCATGGCATTGAAGAGATCCATGGCCCTCCTCAATCGGCACAAGCAGAGATTTTATGAAAACGATATCACTGACCCGACCTGTGGGCTTTGGTACTTGTATATATATCACTTCTGCAATGCAAACCATTTTTCTTCGTCGCTCAATTCATTTCACAAACCCCAATGTAACGCTCGTCATGATGACGATTCGAAGCCCCCTTTGGTGCATGTCACCTTAAGGCCGACTAAGTCTCTGGATTCGGAGCACTCTTTGGTGCATGTCACCTTAGGGCCGATTAAGCTTCCGGATTCGGAGTGCCCTTCGTGAATATCACGATTGGCCACACTAAGTCTCCGAATTCGGAGCCCCCTTTGGTGCATGTCACCTTAGGGCCGATTAAGTCTCCGGATTCGGAACACCCTTTGGTGCATGTCACCTTAGGGCCGATTAAGCCACCGGATTCGGAGCGCCCTTCGTGAATATCACGATTGGCCACACTAAGTCTCCGGATTTGGAGCCCCCTTTGGTGCATGTCACCTTAGGGCCGATTAAGTCTCCGGATTCGGAGCCCCCTTTGGTGCATGCCACCTTAGGGCCGATTAAGCCTCTGGATTCGGAGCGCCCTTCGTGAATATCACGATTGGCCACACTAAGTCTCCGAATTCGGAGCCCCCTTTGGTGCATGTCACCTTAGGGCCGATTAAGTCTCCGGATTCGGAGCCCCCTTTGGTCCATGTCACCTTTGGGCCGATTAAGCCTCCGGATTCGAAGCGACCTTCGTGAATATCACGATTGGCCGCACTAAGTCTCCGAATTTGGAGCCCCCTTTAGTGCATGTCACCTTAGGGCCGATTAAGTCTCCAGATTCGGAGCCCCCTTTGGTGCATGTCACCTTAGGGCCAATTAAGTCTCCGGATTCGAAGCCCCTTTTGGTACATGTCACCTTAGGGCTGATTAAGTCTCTGGATTCGGAGCCCCCTTCGTTAATATCACGATTGGCCATACTAAGTCTCCGAATTCGGAGCCCCCTTTGGTGCATGTCACCTTAGGGCCGATTAAGCCTCTGGATTCGGAGCGACCTTCGTGAATATCGCGATTGGCCACACTAAGTCTCCGGATTCGGAGCCCCCTTTGGTGCATGTCACCTTAGGGCCGATTAAGCCTCCAGATTCGGAGCGCCCTTCGTGAATATCACGATTGGCTACACTAAGTCTCCGGATTCGGAGCCCCCTTTGGTGCATGTCACCTTAGGGCCGATTAAGCCTCCGGATTCGGAGCGCCCTTCGTGAATATCACGATTGGCCACACTAAGTCTCCGGATTCGGAGCCCCCTTTGGTGCTTGTCACCTTAGGACCGATTAAGTCTCCGGACTCAGAGCCCCCTTTGGTGTATGTCACCTTAGGGCCGATTAAATCTCCGGATTTGGAGCGCCCTTCGTGGATATCACGATTGGCCACATTAAGTTTCCGGATTCGAAGCCCCCTTTGGTGCATGACACCTTAGTGCCGATTTAGCCTTCGGATTCGGAGTACCCTTTGGCACGAACAAAACAAAACTCGCCAACATCAGAAATAAAGTGCTTAACTAAGCATATGAAAAATTCAGAATAGGACGCAAATGTTTGAAATAAAGCTTTTTATTCGATCACACAGTTGTTACATAAACGCAACCCGCATTTGAGCATTACAATTTTTATTTAATCAGACAGTTGTTACATAAACGCAACTTGCATTTGAGCATTACAATACCCATTTCCAAACTCAAAAGCTAAAAAGGGGAGAAGACGCATTGGTAAAGAGGCAGCGCCGAATCAACTCCCGTCACCCGGAAGTCCACCGCGGTTTGCAATGCCTTGAGCCAACTGTGCCCAAGTCCTCTCCTGATACCATTGACAATGTCAAGGCAAATATCCAGGACAAGGAAAGATAAACCCAACGATCGTTGCCTTTCCTTTCGGGGTGATCTGCTTCAACGACTTGAAGATTCATGCCAACTTTTGGACACCTTACTTCCCATACGGATGGGTCCCCTGCCACGCTCCATGGCAACACCAAGATCGGCTGAACTCCAGTCTCTCTAACTAACATCCCCACTTATCCAATCTCACATAAGTGATTGTTTATCTGTGCAAAGCACCCACTCCTTTTATTTTCAATACTGGCAGCGATCTCGAGGCCCCAATCCCGAGGCGATTTCACTAACACTAAACTCCGTGAGAAAAACGTCGGTTGACATTCACCACGGCGTAGTTATCGAAATGACTTTTGGAAGCGCGTGCACTGGCCAAAAATCTAGGCCCCGAGCCGAGTTGAATTTGCCGCAGCCACTCTACCCACTGGCTTTCGACTTCCTCAAGTTACAACAGCCTCATTCAAGAATAAACGGCTATCACGTTTGGGTCAACCCTGCCAATCAATGTTTATACGTTCATTCAAAGATATACAGTAAAACAAAACGCATACATACCAAATACGAACTGCAACAAAATATTTATCATAGAACGCTTTTTATTCAATAAAACAAGCAATATATTACATAGTTTTGAACGCGATCTGCGTTTCAACCTTACAATAAGTATACTTATACGACATCACCCTCATCCTCACTCTTCTCGACTTCGAAAGTAGAAAACGGAAAATGTTTACTGTGGTAGAGTGGCGATGCCGAATCAATGCCCGACGCTCGAAGAGCTTCTGCGGCTTGAGATGCCTTGATCCAACAGTGCCTAAATCCACGATTTTCACATCGACAAACTTCTTCGGCAAGTTTTTCCTTGGCCTTTTCGATTCCAACTTTTCGGCCGTCATGGAAACCTTTCTCATAGGCCCTCCCCTTCGCGTTCTCCATTGCGAACATACTCGCCGTCTCACGATCGGCAAGCGCGGAACTAATGAGCCGACTGGTAACCCTTTCTTCCACGATTGGGTTTCCGTGCCCGGCGGGTTGTGCTTGGGCCGCCTTGGTCTTCCTTAACTTGCGCACAGCCGCCTCTGCGCGAGCCTCCAAACTACGAATACGTTTCTCTTTCTTCTCCATTTCTCGGCGGGCAGCGCGCAACCGTATGCCGATTTCATAGGCAGTGTAAAGCCCCTTCACCGCCCCGTGAATGCCTTCGTGAAATACTTCATAGTCCTGACGACCTACCATCAATTGCTGGACCTCAGGAGGAAAAATTTGTCGAGCAAACTCGACCGCTACATTTGGGTCCCGAATGATCGAGTCTGCCTCTGTCATGGGTCTATTCCCCACAAATACCGCAAAGCTTAATGGGCACGGATTCGAGTCAGATCCCCTCTCGACTCGAGGTTGAGAAGATCTGCCCTGTGACTGCTTGTCCCGCCTGGGCGACCTGCTTCGACGTCGAGAAGACTGACGTCTCTCTCGATCCCTGGAACTCCTACCCCCTGTGCGCGAAGGGTCACCACCTCGATGCATGTCTCCACACAGCTCAGCTAGCGTCCTCACTTCCCCTCGACGTTCACACGATACCTTCAAAAGCTGGAGTCATTTGTTTACTGTATTCATAAAAGTTGTACCCTTAATCATTTATCCTTTATAGAGGCAGCACCCTCGAGGCAATTTCATTAATTGTGAAAACCTCAATCGCCCGGCGCCGACTGGATAGACCCGCCAGCGCCCGAATGATCATGCACCGCCTGGGGCGAGGGCGTGATAGATTTATCAATAAATTCTGCTTAAGTGCCCCAGCCGGCCCATGAATCGTCGACAAAACTCGTAAGTTCGTCTTTTTCGACTTCAGAATGATCATGTAGTGCCTGGGGCAAGGGCATGATAGATTAATCAATCTATTCGGCTTAAGTGCCCCAGCCAGCTCATGAATCGACTTCAGAATGATCATGCACCGCCTGGGGCAAGGGTGTCATAGATTTACCAATATATTCGGCTTAAGTGCCCCAGCCGGCTCATGAATCGACTTCAGAATGATCATGCGCTTCCTGGGGCATGGGCGTGATAGATTTATCAATATATTCGGCTTAAGTGCCCCAGCTGGCCCATGAATCGACAACAAAACTAAGTTCGCCTCCTCCGGTGCCCGAATGATCATGCACCGCCTGGGGCAAGGGCAGATTAATCAATCTATTCGGATTAAATGCCCCAGCCGGCCCATGAATCGTTTCAGCATAATACCAACGAACTATTCGGCATACAAATGATAAGATTGCCATGATATTCAATCATAGAAACGTCAACAGAGTAATGGTCAACAGAGTAATCATTCTATCTAAAGTAGTGAAAGGCAAACATTCTACACCAACATAACATCACAAACTACGCATTAGTAGTCAAACAAGAAGATAATTTTCATTAATAAATTGAGCGTAGATAGTAGCCAATTTATACATGAAAACTACTCGGAACCAACAAAAGTCCTAAAAACAAAAACATGCATTAAAAGGGAAAGCATTTCATAAAATTCGAATGACTCCCAGATCAATCCTCGGGGTCAGACTCAAGTGGCTCAACGTCCACCTGCTCATAAGGAATTGGCAAGGCCAATGTAACCCGAGTGGCATCAAGGGACTTGAGCCACCCGTGTTTGAACCCCCGATTCTCAAACTTGGGGACTTCATCTACGTATTCTTTAAAGGCGGTGCCTTTTCCTGCTTCGAATGTGGCAGAAGCCTCAAATTCTGCCTTTTCCGTGGCCACCTTCAATTCTACTAACTCAGTCTCCATCCTGTTAAGCACCTCCTCGGCTAGCCTAAGCGATTCTTTGCTCGCGTTCGCCCTATCTTCGGTGTCAGAACGGAGCTGATAGGCAGCCCGAGCCCTTTGCACTTCGGCTTTAGCTCGCGCAGTCTCCATAGCGGCCCTCATCATCTCAAACTCGGCCCTGCTCTTTTGATCGACCACTTCTGGCTGGAAACGGTCAATCCTCTCAAGGGCATCGTGTAGGCGGCGGCCCAAGTCAGCAATCCTGCCGATCGTCTGCAAAATGAGTTGGGATCATTAGATGCCATAGCCAACCAAAATCAAAACAAGTCAAAGTTCACCTACCAAAAGGGCCGACTGCACAGATAGGGTTATGGCCACCAAATCCGGCACGGTATGAAAGGATGCCTTATCAGCTGGGTAGGAGACTGACGCCGCCAGGCTCAAGGCTACCGCCGGGTCGGTAATGATGGATGCGTCAGAGGGAATCGGCGTGTCTCTGATCTTTGGCTGAACAATAAAAGGAACAACCACGTCCGATTCTTCTAAGCGAGGCCTTTTGTCAGCAAGACTATCTTCTGAACCGGCCTCTCCCTCGGCGCTACGCTTCTTGCCCCGCTCTTCCAGAATCAACCGTTCATCAATGACCGGTTGTTCAACCTCTTTCGCCATTTCGGCCGCAACAATCTTAGCCGGCTCTTCAATAACGGGTTCGAAAGACTCAACCATGGCAGGTCCAGAACGGGCGGCCTCGGCCTTTTTTCAGGCGGCCATACGCTCGGCATTTTTCTTTCGAGCCATCTGCGTGAGGCTTTCCCTAGCCATACCTTCAAAAAAATCGCCAGGTAGGTCTCCCAAACCTCCAAAAATATCTCTAGAAGAAAACTCCACCCGACCCGAAGTGGACGGCGAGGTAGGCTGACTACGTCTGACTGCCTCAAACGCCGAGTTTAGGGCCTCGTCAACCTCTTCAGCCTCCTCAGCGAACTCTCTGTCTGGTTCGGCGACTACCTCTACCACCGGCTCGACGTCTTGTCCCGAGTCAGAGGCTTCGAGACCAACTTGTCTAAGACTCTTGAAACTAAGGAAAATAAGAGCCGCAAGCTATCGATCACCGGATGGAATTGAAATATCGTCAGCGGCCAAAAAAGTAGTGTAAGTAGGCTCGAATCGAAGAAGTATGTGGGCCGCTCTCCCTTGCTTCTGTAAGTTTGGACGACCGAAGTATCCAAGTGCAGTCACAACTTGCGCAAGGACCGCGTCGTCGGTAGAAACCCGAATCTTCTTCAAATTACTGCCTGCAAAGACAAAGGGTTAGACACAGGGGGAAAGTTAAGTAAAAGAAAAGTTCAGTAAACACAAGGAGACACACGGCAACCTGGTTCACCCCTCTATCTGGGAATAGGGTCTAGGCGACCCTCGCCTTTGCCAAATTCTCAATTTCCTCGAATATTGACCATTACGTTATCCACACGCTTGCCAGAACTGGCGAGCAAGGTTACCAAATGATGGTCAGTATCCTTGGCCCTAAGAAAGTACCGCCCAAGCCGACCGGAAGATTTGGCTAAAGTATAGCAGTGCCGAATGGCCGGAATCCCAAGATCGATCCTGAGGTGCCGGTTCAACTCTACGATCCCCATTACGATTCGAAAAAAGTTCACGTTGGGCTGAGAAGGAATCAGACCCCAATAGTGGAGGACGGCCCTAAGGAATGGATGCAGGGGAAAACGGACCCCGCCCTCTACAATGGATAAGAGAGGAAAGACGATTGAATTTTGATCCTCTCTCTCCATATCCAGAGTGTTGTCCGTCACTAGAGATAGGTGAACATCGTCGGGGATGGAAAAGTGTCACCGGAATCTGGAGACACGACCCTCAAAAAGGAGGTCTTTCAAGTGTTTGGCCATTTTCACGGGGAATAAAGGGTTCAACAAATTGAAAATAATAAACAGAAAGTAGGATTGCAAAGAAAAGAGAAGAAGACTTACGAAGAGCAAGGGAGACGAGGGTACACGGAGAAGAGTTGCAGAAAATGCGAGTCAGAGAAGGGATACCTACTGGTGGTCCAAGAGTCTCGAATACTCGACAAACGGTGCATTCGAAAGGACTGAAATTTCAAATCACAATAAATACGAGACGCACAATTGAGGCGGGAAAGCGTAATGATGAACGAAAAGGTGTGTGCATCCTGACATCTATATTGGGGTACGCGAAGCCGCCTGACCTATTTTAACTTTTCCAATTCAAGACCAAACACGCCGATTAACTTCCGTCAATGGGGAGTTCGGGGGCAATTGTGGGGGCCGAATACATGGAAAAATCAAAAGGTGCGTACCATTGGAAGACTGATATTAATCGGCTGTATCCTACGAGAGTGGGGAGCCGAATATAATATATGTGCCGAATAAGTTTAAGTCCTTAGGGCCGAATAAAAGAAAGGACAATGATTAAAAAGTAAGCCCTGGCCCCGAGGATCAAAAAGAACAGGTATAAATACAAGAACAACGGTGACAGAAAGGTATGTAAGAATCACTTCACTGAACTTAGTAAAGAAACTATCCTGAGTGTCTGAGCTAACATGTCCGTCGGAGTGCTAATACCAACACCCTCGACCGGAGTGTTTGCATCTTTTCAGGTGACTAGCTGAGGATCACTAGCGTCTCCCAGGATCTGAAGAGTATTTCCAAACCATTTCTCCACAGGCTCAAAGACATGTCAGGAAGGAGTCTGCCACGGCCTTGGAATTCCATGCATTTACGCAAATTTTATCATTGACCCAACTTGTGGGTCGTGATGCTTGTTATGATTCGCCATGTACAACTCATTTTCTGTAATGCAAAGATCCCTATTCACTCACTGCGAAATCAGTTCAAAGGTGTTCCGATAAAGCCTCCGGATTCAAAGCCCCATCGGCGCACGACACCTTTGGACCGATAAAGCCTCCGGATTCGAAGCACCCTTCGTGGATATCACGATTAGCCAACTAAAGCCTCCGGGTTAGGAGCCCCATCGGCGCACGATGCCTTTGGGCCGATAAAGCCTCCGGATTCGGAGCACCCTTCGTGGATATCCCGATTAGCCAACTAAAGCCTCCAGATTTAGAGCCCCATCGGCGCATGACACCTTTGGGCTGATAAAGCCACCGGATTCGGAGCGCCCTTCGTGGACATCCCGATTGGCCAACTAAAGCCTCTAGATTCAGAGCCCCATCGGTGCATGACGCCTTTGGGCTGATAAAGCCACTAAATTCGGAGCGCCCTTCATGGATATCACAATTGGCCAACTAATGCCTCCGGATTCCGAGCCCCATCGGCGCACGACGCCTTTGGGCCGATAAAGCCACTAAATTCAGAGCGCCCTTCGTGGATATCCCGATTGGCCAACTAAAGCCTCTGGATTCGGAGCCCCATCGGCGCACGACGCCTTTGGGCCGATTAAACCTCCGGCATCGGAGCGCCCTTCGTGGATATACGGGCCATGCGTAACATGATTATGCCCTTCGTGGCAAAACCCGTTGGTACATCAAAGCATGTGAACATTCATAATGATGTTTATACAACGAAACATAAAACACATTTATTCAAACATTCATGCAATAAAGAATAAAATGCACCAACATACTTATGCCGAGTAAAAATTAAAAAGAAACCAAGACATTTTATTCAAACCAAACAATGATTGCATAGTTTATAATGCAATATGCGTTTCCAGCATCACAATTTGTGTTTTTGTCTGGCGTCTCCCTCATCGTCTCTCTTTTCTACTTCAAAAACGGAGAAGGGCAAATGATTACGATAGTCCGACAGCAACGCCGAATCGACACCCTTTGCTCGGAGAGCCTCCACAGTCTGAAGTGTCACAATTCAACCGTGCTTAAAGCCCCGATGTTTGCATCGGCAGACCTCATCTGCAAGTTTCTCTTTCATTTTGTCGATCCCAACCTTCCTGCCAGCATGGAAGCCTTGCTCGTAATCTTTGGCCCTCGCATTTTCTATGGCAAACATGCTTGCCATATCTCTGTCGGCGATGGCATGACTCAATAGCCATTAGGTCACCCTCTCCTCCACAATTAGATTAGATTGACCCGCCACATGCGGCTCGGCGGCTTTAGCCTTCCTAAGCTCCCTAAGCTCACGCTCGGCATTCTCCTCACCAGCCTCCGATCTGCGGATTCGTTCGGCTATTTTTCCATCTCCCGCCGCGTGGCGCGGAGGCACATGCCGACATCATAGGTGGTGTATAGCCCCTTCACCGCCCCATGGATACCTTCTCGAAACACTTCAAAATCTTGTCGTCCAACCATCGATTGTTGGACTTCTGGTGGAAAGATCTGTCGAGTGAACTCGACCGCCACACCCGGGTCATTAACGATGGAATATGCCTCAGTCATCGATTTATTCCCCACGAACACCGCAAAACTCAATGGTCGTGGCATCGCGCCTGGCCCATTCCTCGGTCGTGGTCGCGGGGAGCTTCCCTTTTGCTGATTCTCTCTTCGGGGTGATTTGCTGCAACAGCTTAAAGGTTGATGTTTTTCCCTTTCCTTGGACGTCCTTCCTCCTGCGCATATAGGCTCGCTGCTACGATTCATTGCAGTATCTAGCTCAACCAACGTTCGTCTTTCTCCTCTACTGTTGAAAAACAATCTGTTTGACATTCGCCCTTGCCCCAAGTTAGTTCAAATCGACCCTGAATAAAAATAAATGGACTCACTGGCGCGAACTCACCCCATTTATTCGTATGTATGCAGCGCCCCCGAGGCGACGTCATTAATGCCAAACCCCGGAAGCCCAATGCCGATCGATTTATACCGCAACCATTCCATAAACTAGGCCTATTCGGCTAACAGATCTCGTGCAATGGCTGGAGTAAGGACAAATTTATTAATCTGATCGGCCAAGTACTTCAGCCCGATGCCGATAGATTTATGCCGCAGCCATTCCACGAACTGGGCCTATTCGGCTAACGAATCTCATGCAACGGCTGGAGCAAGGGTAGATTTATTAATTTGATCGGCCAAGTACTTCGGCCCGATGCTGATAGATTTATGCCGCAGCCATTCCATGAACAAGGCCTATTCGGCTAACGAACCTCGTGCAACAGCTGGGGCAAGGGCAGATTTATTAATCTGATCGGCCAAGTATTTAAGCTCGATGCTGATAGATTTATGCCGCAGCCATTCCACGAACTAGGCATATTCGGCTAACGAATCTCGTGCAATGGCTGAGGCAGGGGCAGATTTATTATTCTGATCGGCCAAGTGTTAATGCCCAATGCCGATCGAAACTTGGTATTAAAAACAAAGCGTAGCCACCTTGCAATCAACAGCAATATCATTCATCAATAACAAAAGCTAGCACAGATAACAGTAAGGCAAAAAAGGAAATTTTCATTAGGAAATTAGGCACAAATTGTAGCCATTTTACACATGAAAATTATCAAACAAAAAGTTATAAAAATACATTCGAGAACTCTTAAAGCAGCAAGCAAAAAAGGCGTGGCCCAAATTAATCTTCGTAGTCAGACTCCAGCGGCTCAGTATCAACTTGCTCGTATGAAATTGGCATAGCCAATGTCACATCAGCAGCAGCAAGGGCTTTAAGCCAGCCGTGCTTGAATCCTTGATTTTCAAATTTGGAAACTTCCTCTACATATTCGGCAAGGGCAGCACTTTTCCAGGCCTCTATTACCTTAGAAGCTTTCGATTCGGCCGCTTCCTTCGCCTTCTTTATTTCCTCCAACTCAGCCTCCAGTTTGGAGACCGCCTCCTGGGCCAATTTCAGCGCCCCCTCACTCATGTCCCTCTGCATCCCGTGCCTTTTCCATCTTCGCTTCGGCCCGCGCGCCTTCCGTCTTCGCCCTCGAAGCCTCAAACTCGGCCCTGTTCCTTTGGCCCTCAACTTCCGTTTGAAGACGACCGAGCTGTTCGATGGCGTCATGATGGCGATGGCCCATCTCCGCTATCATTCCGGCGATCTGCAAAACAGGAAGTTAAGACCAAAATAGTGTTCGCATAAAGCGAAAAGACAAAGTAAAGATTTATACCAAAAATGCCGATTGCGCGGCCAATGCTATTGAAACCAGATCCGACTCTGCCTGAAAAGCCGCCTTGTCAGCCGGCAGTAAAACGGATGTAGCCATACCAAGTGTGACCACTGGATCTTTAATTACCGAAGCATCAGAAGGGATCGGTGTGTTTTTTATCTTCGGTTGAATAATGAAAGGCACGATCACATCCGACTCCTCTAAACGAGGTCGTTTGTCAGCGCGGTTATCTTCTAAGCCGGCCTCAACCTCGGTAGAGTGCTTCCCTGCCCTTAGTTCAACCTCTCGATCGGCCTGAACAACCAACTCGGCCTCGGCACTTCGATTTTCTGCCGTCCCCTCAATGACAAACAAAGAGGGCTGAGATTCACTAACAGGAAGGGAGGGCTGAGTTTCGGTAGCAGGAGGCACTCCGGTTCGAATAGCCTCTGCCCTTCGTCGTGCTGCCATCCTTTCTGCGTTTGCCTTTTTGGCAAGTTATGTGAGGCTTAACCCAACCATATCTTCTGGGTACGCACCGGGAAGGTCCTCAAGACAGTGAAAAATATCGTCAAGTGGAAGGTCCTCTCGGCCCGAAGTAGACGGAGGGTCTTCTGAAATAAGGCCGACTCCTTCAAATGCTAACTTCAACGCCTCGTCGACTTTGGCCTCGGATTGGTTTGACTCGGCGGCCTCAGCTACTTCTGGTCGCTCCGAATCTGACCCCTCAAAGCCGACATGCCTCAAATTTTTAAAATCAGCCAAGATAAGGATGATAATACTCTCCTCAACCCTCAGAATTGGGATCTTTTTTGCCGCCGAAAAGGTCGTATAAGTCGGCTCATAGCGGAGCAGAACGTGGGCCGCCCTCCCCTGTTTCTGAAGACTCGGTCAGCCAAAATAGTTGAGCGTAACCTTAATTTACAAAAGGACAGCGTCGTCGGTTGAGATCAGCACTTTCGTCAAATCGTTTCCTACACAAGTAAAACCATGAGGTCTTGAAAATAAAGCCTTACAAATATAACGAAAAATAAATAAATAAAAGAAGCTACACAGCCACCTGGTTCGCCCCTCCGTCTGGGAATATGATCGAGGCGATCCTCGCCTTCGTTGAATTCCCAGTTTCCTTGGACGATGACCATAACATCATCAACTCGCTTCCCAGAGCTGGAAAGCATAGTCACTAGTTGATGGTCAGTGTCCTTGGCCCTAAGGAAATAACGCCCGTGTCGACCAGAAGACTTGGCCAAGGCGTAACAGTGCCGAATAGCGGGAATGCCAAGGTTAAGCCTAAGGCGACAGTTTAGTGCAATAACCCCCATCACGATTCTAAAGAAGTTAACATTAGGTTGGGAAGGGATTAAGCCCCAATGATGGAGCACAGCCCAAAGGAACGAGTGAAGGGGAAAACAAACCCCACCCTCTGCGAGTGATAGAAGAGGGAGGACGATCATGGTTTCATCAACTCTCTCCATGTCGAGGGTGCCGTCTGTGACAAATGACAGACGGACGTCATCAGGAATGGAAAAATGGTGTTGGAAGCCAGAAATTTGATCCAGTAAAAGGAGGTCTTTTAAATGTTTTGCCATTTCCCCCAGCCAATAGGAGTGTGCTAAGCCAAAAACAAAACAAGAAAAAAGATTCAAAGCAAAGAAGGAGAGAACTTACAAGAGGCGAAGAGGATAGAGAAGAAAAGGAAGTTGCAAAGGTAGTTCGGAAGGAAGTCCAGCGACGAGCGTCTAAAAGCGTGTATGTATTTGAAAAGACGTCAAAATTTTAAATCGTAATAAATAGAAGTGTACGAAGAGGCGGGAAGTTGAAATTATAACCGAGAAGCGTGTGTTCAGACATTAGCAATGGAATACGATCAGCCGCCGAATTTCGGCTCTAACTTTTCAAGTTCGAAGCCAAACTCTCCAGCCAACTGTCGTTAGCAGAGTGTTTAGGGGGCAATTTTGGGGGCCGAATATTAGGAGTCGTAGAAAATTTCGAATAATCAAACTCGAGAGAGTCAAAATGTGTGGCATTCGGCGTGGGCTCGCATTCTCGAATCCAAACCTACTCGGCCACATAGTCGGTTAAGCAAGGGCCGAGTGAGGAGCGGTTTACTACAAAATATGCCGAATAGCGAGTGGAAAATGAACCTAATCCCGAGGACCTAGAAGGAAAGGATATAAATAGAGGAACGTCAGCCAGAAAGAGGTATGTGAGAACTATTGAGCTTAACTTACAATACAAGTAATCTTGAGTGCAGAAACTAACTTGCTCGTTGGAGTGCTAATTCTGGCACCCCTGACCGGAGTGTTTATCTCTTTTCGGGTGACTAGAAGAGGATCACAGCGTCTCCCAAGATCAGAAGAGTATTTCCAAAATCACTTCTCCACAATTTGGATCAGAAGAGTATTTCCAAAACCACTTCTCCACATTATTTTATATTTAATTTTGTACAAGCCTAGGACTTTATCTATATTGAGGTTAAGACTCACTTTTGATGTACCCAAGCATTGACTTGGAAAGATGTAAGCCTTTAGGGCATAGGATTATCTGTTTAGCTTTCATTTCTTTTCTCCATCTTGTAACACTTGCTGTAGATTCTGGATATACTGTTTACGAATGTATATCGCATGTGTCACCTTTTGTATATCAAACTTTGATTAATGAAAGCTTATCTATTTATTTATGCTGCTATTCGTTGGTTAATATGAGATGGATATATTGTGTAAATTTTGGGGCGTTACAAATCAAGAAGCCCTAACTTCCCCTCTTCCTCCTCTCTCTCTCTCTCTCTCTCTCTCTCTCTCTCTCTCTCTCTCTAAGCTCTCAACATAAAACACACATGCTAACACCAACTCACTCCACATCTCTATTAACCCAAAAAGATGACTAAATCATCCAAACAAGGCCTTAACTTACCAAATTAAAATTAACACAAAACAACTCATCAAACTAATTAAATATAGTTAATCTAATCATATAGAACCCTTAATTACAAAATTCAACTTGAATTAGGCTCTTACCAATTAGATTACAATTATTCAGTCATAGTTAAATTACTAAATCAAAATCTTATAAACATAGAAATTTTGCAATTAAACATGAAATAATCATTTATATATAAATTTCATAGCTACAAATTAATCTCACACATGTCAATTTAGATTGTGAAGTCTCATACAAAATTTCCAAATCAATCTAAAAATTGGAGAATCAAACAAATTTGTCCTATCATAAATTAAATTCTCATACATGCAATTAAACATAAGACATGACTCATATTCGAATATCATGATTATAAATTGATCATATACATGACAAATTAAATATTTAAGGTCTCATATTAGCTCTTCCGAATCAAAATTAATCTCTTTATCACATAATTCACATAACACTTATACTAACACATGAAAAGCGATTATCACAAGGCTAATTAACGAATAAATAATCAATTAAGCAAAAGCAAGGTCGGGGTGTTACAGCCAGTGGGCCGTTAAAACTCCTTTACTGTTCTAGGAGACCGCATTTCTATTAAGGTCTTGATCTTCTCTAGATTGGCCTCAATTCCCCTGTGGCTGACCATGAGACCCAAGAATTTGCCGAACCCAATGCCAAAGGCACATTTCTTTGGATTTAGCTTCATTTTATATTTGTGCAAGGTCTAGAAGGTCTCATACAGGTCTGATAAGTGATCTGAGGCAAGCTTGCTTTTAATGAGCATATCATCAACGTAGACCTTCATATCCCTTCCTATCTAGTTTTTGAATATGGCATTAACCAGTTGTTGGGAAGTGGCCCTCACGTTCTTCAAACCGAATGGTATCACGCAGTAATGGTAAGTCCCCCTGTCAATAATGAAAGATATGTGCTCTTGATCAACTGTATGCATTAGGATCTGGTTATAGCCCGAAAAAAGCATCCATAAAGCTGAGCATTTGATGGCCTACCATTTCATCAACCAATAGATCTATCCTGCGTAATGGGTAGCTATCTTTGGCGTAAACTCGGTTGAGATCGGAATAGTCGACACAGAGTCTCCATTTGCCATTGCATTTACGAACCAAAACCACATTGGATAACCACTTGGTATAGTTTACTTTTTTGATGAACTTGGCCCTCAACAATTTGTTTACTTCTTCTGCGATGAGATTGTTGAGCTCCGGATGGAAAATGCACTGTTTTTGGCAGACTGGTCAAAATTGTGGCTCAATGTTGAGATGATGAGTAATAATAAAAGGATCAATGCTTGGCATGTCCTCATGAGTCCAAGCAAAAACATTCTTGTGCTCGGTGAGGAGAGTTGCAAGGTTAACCTTCGCCTGAGGGCTTAGCCAATCTTAGCGGTCTTCATTGGGTCGGCGGGGTTAATGGGTAATTCCACTAACTCTTCAACTAGTTTCCCCCAGATTAGTTTCTATTCATCTCTGGCATCAGGGCCGTCAATGATCATAGCCTCCTTCACCTTTTTAGCGAGGTAGCGTAGCATTCTCTAGCTACAGTTTGCTCTCCTCTCAAAATGTCAACCCCATGGTCAGTTGGAAATTTCATTGAAAATGGTATGTGGACATCACAACTTGGAAGGCATTAAAGGTTGTACGCCCAAGTATAATATTATAAGTAGAGGGACAGTCAATGACGAGGAAGGTAAGGATCTTCGTGGTCTGCCTTGGTTACTCTCCAATAATGATTGGAACATCAATGGATCCTATAGAGGTCACCCGATCCCCTGTGAAACCAACTAAGCGGGTTTGCAGGGGTGACCATTTTTCTTTCCCGATCTTGAGCTGCTTGAAAGCATTGAAAAAGATAATATTTGATGAGCTGCCATTGTTGACAAGTACATGCCTGACTTTGTAATTTGAAAGAAGAGAGGAAATGACCAGAGGGTCATCATGAAGGTATCAGACTCTTGTGCAGTCTGCATCCGTGAAGGTGATTGGTTCCGATCACTATTTGGGTTGCTTGTGGGGCCAATTGATCGTTGTCACTTCTTTGTCTGACCCTTGTCTGATCCTTCGGAGCTAGAAATTCTAGTTTAGATCCAACCCATTTTGCATTCTGAACTCGGGTTTCATAGTTCTGTATTGTGGTTCATGTCTTACTTCTCTTATACTTCCTTGAATTTGGTTGTTGGTTTGTATTGGTCGCGTTTGGAACGGATTGGTAGCCTGGTTTTCAAACTTTTGTGGCCCAGAATTTTACTCCTCCACTCGAGCGGCACTTCTTGTGCTCAAGTGGGCTTTGTGAATTCTCGGTACTTTTGCAGCTCTATAAAACTACTGGGAGAGTGCATTCCATGCTCGAGCAGCGTTTCCTACGCTCGAGTAGTCATGCGCTCGAGCGTCCATTCTTGCGCTCGAGCGATGAGCTTCTGTCTACAAAAATTTTAGATGTGTGTATTTTGCGCTCGGAACAACTTATTGTGTCTAATACTCAAGCGTCACTTCTTGCGCTCAAGTGGACTATGCGTATATCAATTCGTAAAAGTCATATTTAACATCACTTTTTCATATCTTTCTCTCTATAAAACATTTCAAAACCCTAAATCTAGATAATTTCTCTCTAAAACTTACTCTCTCTCTCTCTCTCTACATTTTCACCAAGATTTAGTGGTTTCTCTACCCATGTGTCCTTGTTAAAAAGGTAGAGCTCACATAGAGCTTCGTTTTTATCTGAGCAAAGTTGGGTTTCGGCTTCTTTGAGCTGGCTCCATTCTTCCTTTGGTCTCCTAGCTTTGAGGTATGGATTTTCTACACTCTTTTATGAGTTTTAACTTAGCTATTTGCTTTTATAAATCAATATTGTGATTTTGGAGTATTTTGAACAAACCTAGGGTTTTGGGTTAAAATCAAAAGAGGGGTTTTCAAATAGGTGTATGGAAAATGATTATGGGGGTGGAAATGAGGATGAGTTTTGACCAAAGTATGGATTTTATACTTGGGTTGGATTTTGAAAGAAAGGGAAATTGCGCCCTAAATGTTTTAAGTACTTATTTTGTATAAATAACTGGAATTGGTATGGGAAATGCGAAATTGGGTGGATGTTTATATAAATGATGGAGATAGACATGTATCGCTACTCATACTTTGAAATTTGGATGAGTTATCTGTTCTGGAGATTGTACACTTGTTTAGAAATACATGTTTTTATCCATAAAATGGCAAATGGAAGTGTTTGTATGATGGTTATATTGGTTAGAGACCCATTGAGTTGTATCTTCAGTTTGGATGTCTGAATAAATTGGAAATAACACACGGCTTGTTATGAAACGGATTGAGATTTAACTTCGATATAGTATGATTTTGCAAAAAAGTTATATATGATTTTATCATGGGCATTGTACATACATGTTACACTTATATCTTTGTTAAAATTCATATATTGTGTTAGATTATCTCTACTGGGCTTTGGCTCACCCTATTTGGGAAAAACATTTTCAAGTGCTGGTGATATACCTCTACCAAGGACTTAACTTGGGAGGACTGTAGAGCAGAAGGCTCAATTTTATTCTTTTGTATTCATTTTTATACAAGGCTAGGGCTTTGTTTGTATTGAGCTTAAAACTCACTTTTGTTGTACCCAAGCATTGACTTGGAAAGATGTAAGCCTTTAGGACATATGATTATATGTTTAGTATTCATTTATTATCTTTATATGTAACGCATGTTATAGATTTAGGTTGAACTGCTTATGAATATATATTGCATGTGTCACCTTTTGTATATCAAACTCTGATTAATGAAATGAGTATTTTGTATTTATTTCGGGGTATTACAACTTGGTATCAGAGCATACCGGGTTTGAATACTTTGGGTACGTGAGAAGTGGTTATTACCACAATGGGTTTGTCTCGCTTGATAGAGACATTAGTATGTATGGTATGCTATGTGATATTGATTGGGTCTACGGGTTTCTAGAAGCCCTATTAGAAGAGCACTTGATCACTGTTGTTTCTAATTAGAACTCTGGCAATGCCACTGGATGGTCATTGTCTAGGGAAGAAATTCGTATGTGTTTATGTGACTACGTGCTTACATGGAGTGAATTATCGTTGTCCACCGTATGTGGACGCAAGTGGGTTAGCTTCGGCACACTTGTAAATGTGCTAATCTTTTTTGTTACCTTCATTAGGATGCAAGGACGTGGACGTGGACGTGGTGGTGGTAGGCATGGTAGGCCTAGAAGGCATGAGGTGCCTTTACCAGATGAGATTCTGACACAAGAAGAAGGGGTTGGTCAGGTAATGTGGCTGAACTAGTTAATCAGCAGGCTATGGGCACCTTAGCCTGTGAAATGGCCGAAGCATTACAGAAGTCTATATACATTCTCAGGGCTAAGAATCAAGTCCAGGCCCAAGTAACTGAGGCAGGGCCATCATTCTTGAATAGAAAGTTCTTCTAGTCCAATCTAGATGAATTTTTGGGTGATCCCAATGAGCCACTAAAGGCGGATGAGTGGCTAGAATAGATAATGAAGATTTTTGAGATTCTTGGCATCAAAGACGACGGGCTAAGAGTGACCCTGGCATCCTTTCAATTGAAAAGATATGCGGGTCAGTGACGGAAATATGCGCGAGAGCGCATTGGAGTGACTTGGGAGGCATTTGTCGATGCCTTCCAGGATAAGTTTTTGCCTCCCACAGTTAGGGAAAAGTTAAGAGATCAGTTCTCTAAGCTTCTACAGTTGAACACTCCAGTGATCGAGTTTGAGGCCATATTTACTAGCTTGTCAAGGTTTGCACCAAAACTCGTGGTGACTGAGGAGTGCTGTTGTTTAGAGTTCGAGAAGAGGTTGAGGATCAGGCTCATGTTCAAAGTGGTCGGGTCAATGATTAAAGACTATGGACACGCCTTGTAGAGGTGTCGATGGCTCATCTTGAGACTGTAATGTAGATGGAGGAGGAGCGAATAAGGGGCTCTGGGAGGAGTTAGGATGTTTAGGGGAATAGTAAGAGACAGAGGGGTTCTGACCCTCAGCAATCCCAGGGAGCACAGTTGAGGTCCACTTTTATAGCGCAGAGCTCAAGTTCTGGGAGAGGTGGTCGGGGAGATATCACTTATTTCAAATATGGTCAGTTAGGCCACAAGTCTCCAGCTTGCCCGCAGAGAGGAGGAGGGCAGCGGTCTGTATCGTCATCGGCTCATTCTTAGAGCCAGAATCAGGGGAGAGAGCAGCCACTCACTTGTTATTAGTGTGGGCAAGCAAGGCACATGATGATGTTTTGCCCTCAGTTGGGTGGCACGCCTTGTGCATCTGGTTTGAGGCAGATATAGAGTCACCAGCCTACAAAGTCAGCACAGGCCTCGAGGGCCAACCAAGAATCCTCTTCGACTCAGTCAGTGCATCAGGCTTATGCTCCGAAGGGTAAGCAGGTTTAGAAATGACCTACAGAGCATGTGTACGCTGTTACCGTGCCAGACCTTGTACTAGCGCCTTCGGTAGTAAGAGGTACTTTCTTGTTCTACAATTCCATTGTTAATGTGTTGATTGATACGGGTGCATCCTACTCATTTATTTCGTCTACTTTTACATCAGCTTTGGGTTAGAGTTGGCTCATTTAGAATCTCCTATCTGTGTAAAGTCACCTATTGGTTGTGAGATTGTTTTGAAACAAGGGTGTCATCCTTTTGCACTTGTATTGATTGACATATCTAGCTTTAACAATATTTTGGGAATGGATTGGCTATCATCGTATCGGGCTGTCATAGATTGCTACCGTCAAAGGGTTACTGCATGTACCTTGAGCAGTGATTGCTTTTATTTCTTGAGAGACCAGGTGGATAAAGTCTTATCACCGGTGTATGATCCATGTGGGCTGAATGAGCTTAGTTTCTTGCTTGCCAACTTCTTGGGTAATGAGTGTGATAAAGTCTGAGTCGAATTACTGATGGTAGTTTGTGAATACTCTGACGTTTTTTACCTAAGGATCTTACTAGTTTGCCACCTCACCAAGAGATTGAGTTCTCTATTGACTTAGTGCCTGGTATAACACCGATTTCTATGGCACCATATAGATTTGCACCTGCCGAGTTGAGTGAGTTGAAGATTTAACTCCAAGAGCTATTAGATAATGGTTTTATGTGCCCTAGTACTTCACCTTGGGGAGCACCAGCTCTATTTGCAAAAAAGAAAGATGGTGCGTTATGACTTTGTATCGATTACTGGAAGTTAAACTGAGTAATTGTTAAGAACAAATACCCAATGCCTCGTATAGATGATTTCTTTAATTAGTTGACGGGGTCTTGTTGCTTTTCTAAGATAAACTTGAGATTGGGTTATCACTAGTTGAGGGTAAGGGAGGAAGATATCCACAAAATGGCATTATGTATGCGATAAGGCCATTATGAGTTCCTAATGATGCATTTTGGGCTAACTAATACACCAGGCGTGTTTGTGGATTTGATGAACTGGATATTCCGTGAGTTTCTAGACTGCTTTGTAGTCGTCTTTGTGGACGACATCTTGATTTACTCACGCTCTGAGGAGGAGCAAAAGGAACACCTGCAAGTGGTACTTGGATTGCTTAAAGCCCATAAATTGTATGCTAAGTTTGGGAAATGTGAATTCTGGTTGAAAGAAGTTAAGTTCTTAGGTCGTGTGGTATCTGGGAGAGGGGTGACTGTAGATTCATCCAAGATAGAGGCAGTGCAAGATTAGGGACAACTTAAGAATGCTTTTGAGATCCGTAGTTTCTTGGGGTTGGCCGGGTATTACCGACAATTTGTGAAAAAATTCTCAAAATTAGCATCACCGTTAACTAGACTAACGAGAAAGGGAATTAAGTTCATGTGGAGTGAGACTTATGAGAAGTCTTTCAAGAACTTAAGGTTAGACTTACCACTGCTCCAATATTGATTATTCCAGAGAGGGGTTTGGGCTATTCTGTGTATTGTGATGCTTCACGGGAAGGTTTGGGATGTGTGTTAATGCAAAAGGGGAAGGTAGTGGCCTATGGCACACTGTAGTTGAAAACACATGAGAGGAACTACCCTACTCATGACCTAGAGTTAGTGGCAGTGATCTTTGCCTTGAAGATTTGGAGGCATTATCTATATGGTGAGAAATTTGAGGTGTTTTCAGATCACAAGAGTCTGAAATATCTGCTTACATAGAAAGACTTGAATTTCAGGATGTAGACACCGCATTTTTGACAACCCTTAAGACTTGGGTGCCTCAAGTTGGTCACTCGATGATGAAAAGTTACGCTGTACAATCATTCAATTTCTTTAGCAAAAGGCTTCGATTTTTAGTTTTTAAATCCCAACCTTACACCCCATTTTTTACCAAAACTATTTTAGACCTTAAAACCTTCTTTTCAAAATATTTTTCCCAATGCTTCTACGATATTTTGAGGCTCGCATTTCGATTAAAATATTACATTTTTCAGTAAACTAAGTAAGGACAAAGTGGAAATAAATGGAAAGGCAGTGAACTCTTTGAAAAATATTTAAAACCATCTTATTTATATGTCTGGGGTTGAAGGAAATAGGAGGGGATGAAAGAAAACTAGTTAGGGAAAAGATTGGGCATCAAACCGTTAAGAAAGAAATGAAAAGCCTTCACTAAATTAAGCATATTTCTTTGTATACTTATAATTTAGATGTGACACTACCACCATTGAAAAGTAGACTTCTGGGGCTTCAATTTAGGATCAAGAATCACCTAAAATCGAGTCTGGATGAGGAAGATATACCTATTTGAAGTCGGGCTTGAAAACAGATTTTTGCTGCAAGTAGTTGGCCGGCCAATTAAGTGGCCGGCCGACCAGTTGATGACAAATCTGGCCATTTAGAGTGGACGGATGGCCATGTGTCCTGGCAGGAAGATATTTATAGCCAGCTGTCACCCCCCCTCCCATGTGCATGCCTTGCACTAGTTATCTCTATACAGATCTTTTCGACAAGAGAAAGAGTTTTTCTTTATATAGATGACCACCCCTCTTGATTTTAGGTTAGAAAATTTTGTTAAGAGCCAAAAACTTGTAAAACACTCTCCCTCTTTATCTTCCAATATACATACACTTAATAAACCAAAAATTTGAGGCTCCTTGCTAAGGTTCTTGAGCTAAAATCTCAGCCCTTGAGAATGGAGATCTTGTGGCTTGTGAGCAAAAGAGTAACTCCTCTTCAAGAGGTATAACTTTGGCCATCTTTACATTATCTCTTCCTTCCCTTTTCTTGTTATTTTTATATTGTTTTGGGATTGCTTTGGTGGGCTGAAACTTGTGGTTGAAAGCTGCCAAAGGTAGGGGGGTTAATCACCTTTTCTTGAACCTTGTTCCATAAGCTTTTACCCTTGTGTTTCCTACTTATTTCTCTACTTTTGGCCATTGATTTTCAGAGGCTAAAACATGTGGTTTTAAGGTCCAAAAAGTGGAGGGGTTAGCCACATCTCCTTAGGCATGCTTACTAGATTCAATTCTCTTACATTTTGCTTACCGTTTTTAGCTTTTCTAAATTGATTTTAGTATTGTTTTAGGCTGTTTTGGAGCTATTTTAATTGTTTAGTTAGCTTATGCTTTAAATATCATGCATATCTTGTTGTGAGTCCTCATAGGTTTGGTGGTTTAGGCCTTAGACACCAACCTATTTGAGTTGATAGTTTTTATTACATACTTTTCATACATGTGCTCATATTTTTGCATATCACCTGTGCACCCTCCCTCCTTTCTTGGTTTTAATTGTTTAAGAGTTGTTTCAAGCATTAAATTGTTGTTTAAGGCATGAGAAAGAGACCTACCATGCTTAATGGTTTAATCTCTTCGGAGATTCATTACCAAGGCATTACATCTCTCTCATGTTAAGGACAACCTCTTGTTTGACACTTCTCTTCATTTAGTGGACATAACAATTACTTTGGACAAAAAATGACTAAAGAATGGAAATGTAATAAAAGAGACTAATAAAATTGGAGTAAAAAAGGTTAACAAGATAATAAATCCAAGTTACGGTTCAATCATATGTTAATTGAACCCATTGCGTCTGGATCCATTGCGTACTTCCTAATGACGTTCAATGGTTCAAGAAACAATATCCACCACTTTCTTCGAAGTAATTCCATGATAAGAAAAGGGTGTTATTGGTCTTTTCTTTTTGGTTATTGACCTTTTGTCTTATCGATTCATAGATCATCACGCAATGAGTTTGCATCAATTGATGGTTAGTGAATTGATTCTACTCCTCCCTTGATTAGTTTCATGATAGGGAGAGGCAGAGAGGACAAACATCTCCTGAAAACACTCTGTTTTTTCACTATTTTCATTCTGTTGCAGTAGGGGAGCACCTAAAACTAGAAACATCCCCCAGAAACACTCTATTTTTGCTCTGTTTCCATTCTATTGCAGTAGGGGAGCACCTAAAACCAGTGGCCAGCCGGCCACTTCTCTGTATGACCAGCCACCTTTTGTTCCTCAGGTAGTGGCATTTTTCTTGCAAAACAGAGCAAAAGCTATGGCAAAAATAGAATTATTTTCTGACTGCGGGCAGAACAGAATCAGGCAGTAGAACAAAGGTGTTTTTGGGGATATGTTCTTGGATGCACATGCAGTTCCTCACTTCCTGTGCAATCCCTTTAAATTGGATTTTATACTAGTATGTTGTAATTAAGTAGTTAGCTTAATTCGGATTTGTAATACTTAGTTATTTAGCTTCTTTCGGCATTGTAATAATTAGCTAATTAGGACATTCATTCAAACCCTCTTGTGTGAGGGCTAATTTGTAAACACTTGTAATATCGTGCATGTCTTCCAACTCTCATTTCTTTCTCCCTTTTATTTACTCGCTTATGATGGTTGCATGTTGTATTCATATTTTGGTTTCATGTCATTGCCATGTTAAAGTATCCGTCCTTGCATGCATTTGGTTCGATACGTCATTCTAACCTTTACTTACTTGAATGCATGCATTACTGCATGCCATTGAATTGATTCATGTGCCATTCTAAGGAAATCGAACCTCATAGTTGCATCTTATATGTGTTGCATTAAGCACTTGCATAATAGAGCATGCATGTTTTCTAACTATTTTCTTCTATTTTGGCTTGCCTCTGTTGAATACTAGGTGAGCATTTTCGCTTTAGCATATTTCATGTAGGTTTGTGTTGCCATATCTAGCATGTTTACCATGAAGCTAGGTGCTTAATTGATATATCTTTTGAATGCGAGTGGATGAAGGCTTTTTCGCTTAAATTGGGATGATTAGGTAGCATGCATTCAAGCTCTTTTCAAAGCAAACATGAAATCAAAACATTCTAAAGTGGGTGAAATAGTCTATACTTCTGTGCTTCACATAGTAATGATAGCATAACAATCGAAACAAGAGCATATATTGTCTATAAAAATCACATCATGATTAGTAGAAGCTGATCTTTGATCGGGGTGAGTGGGGTGCTCAATTAATGACATTCCCCTCTCATACCTAAGTTCCCGAGCCGAGACACTTTGGTGATGATGGACAAGTGGCATTTGGCACTAGTCACAGGTTTCCTAAATTTTCCAAAAATATTTAGGTGGCGACTCTGTAATCTGACAATGCAGTTTATTTTTGGCATTTTGATTCAAAATCAATTTTCCAAAAATTTTCCAAATTCAGACTCTTTTGCATTTTCACTATTTCACATTGCATTTGTGAAATCAAATTCAGAACCACGGGAGTCCGAACTGTTGGGCTATTGTATCCGATGAAACTAAACTCCTCCGAGGAGCACGAAAGCAAGCTACGGTTTCTAGCGACTCTGCTGGGGACTTAGAGAACTTAATTTGGACTTTATGATGTGACATTTTATTTACATATATATGTTCATTGCATTGCATTTTCATTGTTACTCATAAGTCACTGTGTTTTCTATCTGCTATTCCTAAATGGCTTGCCTAAAAAGCTTGCCAAAAGGCTGGCCGATCATGGGCTCTGCCATGTTGGAAACACAACCCTTGGATCTGGATTACCATTGTACCATTTGATCCTCCTTTCACTTCTCAGTGTTAGATATGAGAGGTATATTAGGTAATCTTGTCGAGGTAGCCCTTTTGACCATTCGGCTTAGCTATATATAGTAAAGCCCTAGTGACTGTTCCAAACTAGGACAGGATGCTCACCCGTACGCAGGATTATATGAAACTGCTTGCTTGAAATAGTGAAACCCTAGATCATGTCAAAATCTAGAACAGGGTAACCCTACCCTCTCATAGGGGTGTCTTAGCTCTTTTTACCTACTATGTTCTTTACAGTGAAACCATACAAGGGTGCTTCTTATTAGTGGTACAGTTGATATCAGTTTGTGCTGAAGAATTCACTAGGGAGTACATTCGCTCAGCTGTGATCATATCTGTTCTAGTGAAATTGGGTTGAGGTGATGTCTGTTTTTTCTTTTGCATGGTAGTCCTGGAACCATAGCTTCAGAAAGTTCTGATATCCCCCGGGTACTCTGGACTCGTGTTGATAGACTTTGTCAGGTTGGAGATCTAGTGCGGGCGCAATTGGTGTTTGCTTCACTGTTGCCAGTGGCAAGGCAAAGAAGGGCCAAATAGAGTTCATTGGTTTCACTATTTCGGCATTTACCAGTTAGATCACCTTTGTTCAGAGCACAACCACCTACCCCTATCATGGCTTAGCCTCTGACAAATCTGGAGGAATTACTGATTCATTTTTAGTAGCAGCAACAGCCAGTTGCGACTCCTGCTTCGCACACACCTAACGTGGCTACTCCTATGCTTGGTACCACTGCCAACACTGCTGCAACCGAGGATCCACCCACTAAGGGTGTTCCATTTTGTCCAGTCCAGGCAGATCCAATTCTGGTCGAGATTTCTAGAGCTCTAGTTCACCAGACTCAGACATATTTTGAGTTTGAGTTTGAGTTTGACCCAACCCTGCTCAAAGTCAACAAACTTGAGAAATTGTTCAAGAAGGCACAAGGGATTAACTATATTCTAGATATTGAGGACGGATATACGAAGTCTGCTGTTACTCTACCAGAGCAGTTCAAAATGTTGCATATTGACCACTTCAATGGCTCTAAAGATCCAATGGTGCATCTACGTCTGTTTTCTAATATCCTGCGACCAATGGATTTGACCAAAATTCAGAAACTATCGCTATTCAGCAGGACCATGTCTGGGATAACTGTCATCTGGTATGCTAATTTGGAGGACTATGTGAAACGAAGCTAGGAGGAGTTAGCCAAATCCTTTGTTGCCCAATACTCTTACAACACACAGATCGAGGTCACAGCTCGTGATCTTGAAGTAACGCACAGGAACCAAAGGAGGGCTTTTTAGAATTTGTTACCATAAGAAAGGCAAAGGTGGCTATGATGGCAAACAAGCCTCCAGAGAAAGACCAAGTCCGTATCATTGTTAAAAATCTACATGAAAGGCTATTACAAAAAACGATAGTCCTCTCACTATTCAACTTTAAGGACCTCTATGAAATTGGGGTTCAAATCGAGAATGCCATTAGACAAGGGATCACTAAGGAAGGTAATGAGCCTATAAGGAAGAATGTTGTTCACAGTTCCAATGCTACTGCCAGTGGTAGCATAACTGTGAAATGCTCAGAAGTGAATGCTATCACTATTCCTATCAAAAATCCTTTTGCTAATAATAGACTAAAACCAATCACTTCAACTCGGCCCCGAGCCCGAAATTTCCATCCTCTTTACATGGATCTCTCTCCAGCCTTGAAAATGCTACTAGAAAAAAGGGCACCTAGAGCTCCTAGAACCCCAACCCCTCCCAAATCCTCTTCCACCAAGATATGACCCCGCTAAACACTATGCTTATCATCAACAACACCGTCATGATATAAACTGTTGCATCCACCTCCGTTATAAGATTCAGGATCTTATTGACGAAGAGATCATAGCTCCGCCAAAAAGACCTCAGGCCACCACTAACCCATTACCTTCCCACCTTAACCTAATCCATACACTACCATCCACCTACAACCCCAGCATATACATCACCTTGGCCCGTTTACCCAAGCCTGAGGTGTTCATTCCAGAAAGCATGGACTTGTGTATGATGGATGCACTTGAACCCCAATCATCTCATACCCCCATCAAATGCACTGCAGGTACTAATGGTCGAGCCTACTATTTCTGAGTTATTGAACATAATTGAAGATCTTTAGAGAACTATGGCAGACTTAGCCTTTGGGATTTTGGCTCCATTATTGACCACATCACATGCTAGAAATTTCATGTCAAAAAGCTTCCCAATCTTAGGGCAAACTACAATTGGAAAGGGCCAACCCGAAGCTATCAGCTTAAGTGATGACATGTCAACAATGAATGGGCCTTGCCTAGTCATCCAATCCCTTGGTAAAGATGAAGTAAGTGGCAAGAACAAGGCCAGGGCAAGTATTCATCCCTATGCACGTCTTCGGTGGGTTATTGAGACTTTGAAGGTCAAAGGGTTCAATAAACAATAAGTGCTTGCAGTTGTTGCAAAGACTACGGATAACACGTTTGTTGCTCAGGTTAGGGGCATTTTGAACCAAGGGGTAAGCCATGAAAAGGGATGCCTTGCTAGAAACACCCCTTTCGGCTCCAATCCTACACCCATCGGAGATCTCCAAACCCAGTCAACACTTACCAACCCCTCTATCAATACTTGCAAGACTGGTAGTCGTACCTTCAATCCCATTTACATGACCTTGTCCAAAGCTTTCCAAATCCTCATAGCACAAGGCCATCTCAAACCTCTTGACCCACGACCTCTCTCTGATTGTCTTCCAGCCAAGCATAATGCTGCCAAGTATTGCACCTTCCATCAATAACCTGGTCATGAGACTGACCGTTGTTGTTGCCTTCTCCATGAAGTTCAAGATCTAATTGACAACAAGGTCATCACCTCAGTAAGTCTTACAAAGTCTATCGGCACTAGATCGATGAACGTGAGAGATAATGTGACTTTGTGATCAGGGATGAACCACCTGCTAATGGCACGTATTTCACTCTGAACATGTTGGATGGCATGCACTGGGTTTGGAAATTTAAAAAATATTGTTTATTTTACTTTATGAATTGCATTTTGAGTCAGTCGTGTTGTGTCAGAGTTTGGTGATTTCAGGGGTGTTACCTCAAACATCACTGTCTTGTTTTTTTTTTTTTTTTGTGTTTGTCTCTTCCACTCTTTCTTTTGAGTCTGTTTCTATCGTTGAGCCAGTTGAACTAGAAGTTCTGAATGAAACAATAGTAATTTTCACCTACTTCTCTATGCCTTTAAATTGTTGCATTGACCAAAGCTTTTCAAAACTGTTTCCACAACTGTGGTGAAAACAAAGAGGGAGGAAATTCTCGGGACTTGAAAAATTTGATCGACTAAGAGGAAGAGAGGCGTGCTAAGCCTTTAATGAATGAGATCATGTCTGTTAATGTGGGTAATAAGAAGGATCTTGGATTGGTCCAGATTGGTTCTACATTATCTTCAGAAGAGCACGAGTGACTAGTCGCTCTATTAAAATATTTCAAAAATATTTTTGCATGGTCCCATGAAGACATGCTTGGAATCGATCTTGCAATTGTACAACATAAGATCACTCTCGGCCTTGAGACTTGACCCTTTTGTTTTAAACCTTAAACCTTGATTCAAAATGTTCAAACAATCAACCACAATATTAGGCTTGCATGGCCAAATTGGAAACAGCTCTTGAACTAGGGGCAATAAGGTCAGATGTGATGAAAGGAAGCTTGCATAGCTGGATGAGAAGAAACCCTTGAACTAGGGGCAAAAAAGGTCAGATGTGCTCGAAGATTCAAAGATGGGTCATTTCTCAAGCCAGTGGACATCAGCAAGAAAACCAAATCCCAGAGTTTGAGAGAAGAAAATTTGTTGCTGAAGGACAATCGAGTTCCTATTCACAACACTAGGGGAAAATTCAGACCAAATTGGATGGGCCCTTATATCATCAAGATTGTTTGGTTAGGAACAGTAGCCATTCTCTTGGACTCAAATCGCTTAGAGATCTGAAAACCGATCAACATAGACAAGTTAAAATTCTCCATCCTTGAGAGGCTCGCTGGGCTGAAAACCTGGAAGGGCGACCCAAGCAAAAGTTAGAGCAAGAAAAAAAAAAGAACAAAAATGAAAAACAGAAAAAAAAAATGAAAAAAAAAATGAAAAGAGAAAAATATATATATATGGAGCTCGCAAGGTCTAAAATTCGGAAGGGCGGTTTTGGAAAAAGTTGGAGTGCAAAAGGAGAGAGTTAATACCCGGGTGCACCTTAACCGAGAATTACGTAAGACCTGATTCCCATATTTGGGATACGTAGGCAACTTCATCCTGAAGTTCATCCCCAATCATTTTTAGCCTGCTTGTCTCATCCATGTTGATTGGATTATCCTTGTTCAAATCGGCTATCTTATCCATATCTAATTGGCTCATCTTCATTCAAATTCGGTTGTCCTATCCCGTTAAAAGATTCAAGTGCAAGACAAATCAAGTTCGGATTATAGGTTGTGCATCTCAAGAGTTAATTCCACGTTGGTCTGATAATGGCCATTTGCCAAAACAGTCTTTGAAGATTTTTTAGTGAAGTTGACTTTTTCTCCAAAATTATTCCATTTTTCTAAAACCGAACCATTTCTTGGACCCAAAAAAGGAAAATTTTCAGTTCTCACAGCCTAACTTACATGATTTCAAATCAGAAAGTAAAACAAGCATGCTAATCCAAACTCTCATGTTGGTTAAAATTTGTTTTAACAGAAAGTTAAAAACAAAAAATGGTCAAATTAATGAACTAAGGGCACAGTCGAGTTTGATTTTCTATATTTTCCCCATTGTCAATGCACTCGCCAGAAATGGCACAATTGAAGCTAACCGCAAGGGCCAAAAACTCTCTCCTCTTCCAAATCAGTGAAGTATCGAGCTAAGTGTGAAGCACGAACTAGAAATAGAGCTGGATATTTGACCCCTCATAGGGTCCAGAACTTCCAACTTATCTATCAACCACATCTGAAAGGGATAAAAAGAAGAGAGATTAAAGAATAGAGAGATGTGCGCTGAGAGAAAAAATAAGAAAAGGACTTTTTAGAGAAAATAGAGATTGAGTGCCAAAGTGATGTGAGAATCACAAATAAGAAAGGGTAAGAAACAGTACCTGGAGAAACAGTGGGCTCCCCACGAAATGAAAGGTCTCCCGCCAATGGAAAGCAAACATCCAAGTGTTGTCTTTGTTGCTGTTGTTCGTTTTAAGTTGTTTCGATTTCGGTTAGGTCATTTTTTACGATGTTTTCTCTTTGTTAAGTCGTTTTGTACTTCAATCAGTCATAGGCTCAATACCCAGTTAAAGAACTCATTTCCAATTTAACTCATTTTTGTACTCAAAGTGCCATGTCATTCCCTACATGATGCGCAAAATAAAATTCTTTCTTTCATAAACTGTAGGGTCAACCCCGATCAATAGAGAAAGTAAGAAAACAAGGACCTATTTGAAGCTACATAAGTTCCAGACTACAAGCAAAAGAGAAAAAGGGAAAATTGGAGCATCTTAGTTTGTTTGAACTTTTGAAAAATTTTGAGATTGCATTTTGGATGCACCTTCATAGTCCTCATCATTTCTCCAACGTATGAGTGTACCCCGAGCTCAAGCCTGCTTTGGCGATCAAAAGTGCTCTCCCTAAGAACCATTCCCCACCAACTTACAATGAGTTCCTAGGAGACCAACTGCACCTGTGGAAACTAGAGTTCAAATGGCGATGCCTAGAACACAAAGGTTTGGAATTTCTGAGACTAAAGTCTGGTTTGAATACCCAATGGTGTATCCCCAGCTTGAAATCTGTATGGTAGCCCCATAGGTTAAGGTAACATGTATACGCCTCAATTTTGGATGTTGAATCAACATAGTCTATCACTCTGTTGGAGAATAGGAAAACTTATAAGAATGAGTAAGGAGAAAAGTGGCATCTGTGGCTTCCACATGCAAATTTTACCTCTTGTCAGCATTTAAGGACCCTTGAACTATGAGTTGAAGGTAAGAGTTTGAAAAACACAAAAGGGAGCTCCCCATCAGAGTAGAGCACTCGCCTCATGAGGTACTTCTAAAAGCGCCGCTTTGTTTGTTTATTGCATTTCCCGAGCATCATCCACTGCATCGCTTGTCAAGCATAACACATCGTACATCTATCGCGAGATTGTACTACTCTGTGCATCTATCACACAAATCATACTCTGCACATCTATCGCACAAATCATACTCTCTGCATCTATCGCACAAATCCTACTCCGTGCATCTATCGCACAAATCATACTCTTTGCATCTATCGTATCATCACATTTCCTCAGGAACTCTTCTCAAGATTTTAGCATGGTTAGAGTATTCTTCCTTCCTCACACGATTTCAGTGTGTTTGGAATTTATCTCAGGGCCTGCAGAAATATGACCTTGAGCGGTTTTCTCAAGACCTCTTCTCACGATTTCAGCGTGGTGAGAGTGTTCTTCCTTCCTTACACGATTTTAGCATGTTTGGAATTTATCTCAGGGTGTGTAGGAACGTGACCCTGAGCGATTTTCTCAGGACCTCTTCCCACGATTTCAGTGTGGTTAGAGTGTTCTTTCTTCCTCACATGGTTTCAGCGTGGTTAGAGTGTTCTTTCTTCCTCACACGATTTCAGCGTGTGTGGAATTTATCTTAGGGCGTACAGAAACACGACCCTGAATGATTTTCTCAGGACCTCTACTCATGATTTCAGCGTGGTTAAAGTGTTCTTCCTTCCTCGCACGATTTCAGTGTGTTTGGAAATTATCTCAAGGTGTGCAGGAACGTAACCCTGAGCGGTTTCCTCAAGACCTCTTCTCACGATTTCAGCGTGGTTAGAGTGTTCTTCCTCATCTCACGATTCCAGCGTGGTTGGAACACGTTACCTTATCCATTATCCATTGCATCCATTTTATCCATTACATCCATTACATCATACCATTTTAGTGCCTACATCATTTCCATGTTAAGCTTAGTTTGGCATATGCTCATACTTTTCACATTAAAGCATAGCTCTACATGTGTACGCGTCTATTCTGCAAGAATTGTGGTCTGAGGGTTCTGGTACCTTTTCTATGCTAGACGTGATTTGTTTTGTGTCCATGCATTTTCTAGATAAAGCGTAGTTCGGTCTGCGGCCCTTATTCATTTTATCCACTTGCATCCATTGCATTATACTTTGTCTTGTTGCATTCAGCATTTAGGATCATTATCTTTCCCCAGCAGATCATTTCCCACTTATATCATACCACCCAAATTACTTGTACTCTTGCTGCGAAAGGCATAGTTTTGTATATGTACGCGTCTGATCCGCAAGAATTGCAGTCTGAGGGTTCTGGCACCTTTTTTGTGGTAGTTTGATTTGCATCTCCATTCCTTTATGGTATTCGTGTGTTTCGCACTACTTATGGTTTGATTATTTTGTTACATTGTAGATCATTTGTATCCTACCTCTGAACTACGCTGGTTTGATTCCTTGCAAGGGATACGTAGGCAACTTTCTAGTTCAACCAACTGCAATTGCATTTTGTTTTTTTGCCCAAGTCTTACGGCCTTGTCAAAATGGGTCGTCTTCGGGCTTTGACATTCACTCACATCATTTCATGACTTCCAGCTCTATCAAAGAGGGGTAACTATAGACACCCCATTTTCGAAGGCCCTTAAGAATTGAGCACCTTAGGTTGGTCACTCGATGATGAAAAGTTACGCTATGCAATCGTTCAATTTCTTCAGCAAAAGGCATCAGTTTTGAGTTTCTAAATCCCAACCTTACACCACATTTTTGACCAAAACTATTTTAGACCTTAAAACCTCTTTTCAAAATATTTTTCCCAGTGCTTTTACGATGTTTCGAAGCTCGCATTTCGATTAAAATATTGCACTTTTCAATTAACCGAGTAAGCACAAAGTGGAAATAAATGGAAGGGAAGTCAACTCTTTCAAAAATATTTAAAAACATCTTATTTATAGATTTGGGATTGAAGGAAATAGAAGGGGATGGAAGAAAACAAGTTAGGGAAAAGGTTGGGCATCAAACCGTTAAGAAAGAAATGAGAAACCTTCACTAAATTAATCATATCACTTTGTACATTTAGAATATAGATGTGAGGCCAACATGATTGGAAACTAGACTTCTGGGGCATCAATTTAGGCTCAAGAATCACCTAAAACTAAGTCCGAATGAGGGGGATATGCCCGTTTGAAGTCAGGTTTGAAAACAGATTTTTGTTGCAAGTAGCTAGCCGGCCAATTGATGACAAATCTGGCCATTTAAGTAGAAGGCCAGCCATGTGTCCTAGAAAGAAGATATTTACAGCCAGTTGTCCCCCTCTCCTCCATGTGCATGCCTTGCACCAGTTATCTCTATATTGATATTTCCGACTGGAGAAAGCGTTTTTCTATATATAGATGACCACCGCTCTTGATTTTAGGTTAGAAAAATTTGTTAAGAGCCAAAAACTTGTAAAACACTCTCCCTCTCTATCATACAATGTATATACACTATACATACACTTCCTAAACCAAAATTTTGAGTCTTCTTGTTGAGGTTCTTCAGCTAAAATCTCAGCCCTTGAGAGTAAAGATCTTGTGGTTTGTGAATAAAAGAGTAACTCCACTTCAAGGGGTATAACTTTGGCCATCTTTACACTATTACTTCCTTCCCTTTTCTTGCTGCTTTTATACTGTTTTGGGACTGATTTGGTGGGCTAAAACTTGTGGTTTAAAGCTGCCAAAGGTGGGGAGGTTAATCACCCTTTCTTAAACCTTGTTTCATAAGCTTTTACCCTTCTGTTTCCCATATATTTCTATACTTTTGACCACTAATTTTTAGAGTTTTCAGAGGCTAAAATATGTGGTTTTGAGGTCCAAAAACTGGAGGGGTTAGCCACTTCTTCTTAAGCTTACTTACTAGCTTCAATTCTCTTACATTTTGCTCACATTTTTTAGCTTTTGTAAATTGATTTTAGTATTATTTTGGGCTGTCTTGGAGCTGTTTTAATTGTTTAGTTAGCTTATGCTTTAAATATCATGCCTATCTTGTTGTAAGTCCTCAAATGTTTGGTGGTTTAGGCCTTAGACACCAACCTATTTGAGTTGATAGTTTTTATTACATGCTTTTCATACATGTGCTCATATTTTTGCATATCACCTCTGCACCCTTCCTCTATTCTTGGTTTCAATTGTTTAAGAGTTGTTTCAAGCATTGGATTGTTGTTCAAGGCATGAGAAAGAGACCTACACTTAATGGTTTAATCTCTTCAAAGATTCATTACTAAGGCATTACATCTCTCTCATGTTAAGGACAACCTCTTGTTTGACACTTCTCTTCATTTAATGGACATAACAATCACTGTGGACAAAAATGGCTAAAGAATGGAAATGTAATAAAAGAGACTAATAAAATTGGAGTAGAAGAGGTTAACAAGATAATAAATCAAGTTGGGGTTCAATCAAACGTTAATTGAACCCACTGCGTCTTGATCCATTACGTACTTCCTAATGACGTTCAATGGTTCAAGAAACAATGTCCACCACTTTCTTTGAGGTAACTCCATGATAAGAAAAGGGTGTTGTTGGTCTTTTCTTTTTGGTTATTGACCTTTTGTCCTATTGATTCATAGATCATCACGCAACGAGTTTGCGTCAATTGATGGTTGGTGAATTGATTCTACTCCTCCCTTGATCAATTTCATGATAAGGAGAGGCAGAGAGGAAAAACATCCCCTAGAAACACTCTGTTTTTTCTATGTTTCCATTCTGTTGCAACAGGGGAGCACCTAAAACCAGTGGCCAGCCGGCCACCTCTCTGTACGGCCGACCACCTTTTGTTCCTTAGGCAATGGCATTTTCCTTGCAAAACAGAGCAGAAGTTGTGGCAAAAACATAATTATTTTCTGACTGCGGCAGAACAGAATCAAGCAACAGAACAGAGGCATTTCCAGGAGGATGTTCTTGGTTGCACATGTAGTTTCTCACTTCCTGCGCAAGCCCTTTAAATTAGATTTCATACTAGTATGTTGTAATTAAGTAGTTAGCTTAATTCAGATTTGTAATACTTAGTTAATTTAGCTTCATTCAACGTTGTAATAATTAGCTAATTAGGACATTCATTCGGATCCTCTTGTGCGATGGCCAATTTGTAAACACTTGTAATATTGTGCATGTCTTCCAACCCCCATTTATTTCTCCCCTTTATTTACTCGCATATCATGGTTGCATTTTGCATTCATATTTTGGTTTCATGTCATTACCATGTTAAAGTATCCATCCTTGCATGCATTTTGTTCGATACGTCATTCTAACCTTTATTTATTTGAATACGCGCATCACTGCATGCTATCAAATTGATTCATGTGCCATGCTAAGGAAACCGAACCTCATAGTTGCATCTTTTATGTGTTGCATTAAGTATATGTTTAATAGAGCATGCATGTTTTCTAACTATTTTCTTCTATTTTGGCTTGCCTCTGTTGAGTACTAGGTGAGCATTTTCGCTTAGCATATTTCATGTATGTTTGTGTTGCCATATCAAGCATGTTTACCATAAGGCTAAGTGTTTAATTGATATATTTCTTGAATGCCGGTGGCTGAAGGCTTTTTCGCTTAAATTGGGATATTTTGATTAAATGTACATGCGAGCTTACCTTTTTAGGTAGCATACATTCAAGCTCTTTTCAAAACAAATATGAAGTCAAAGCATTCCAAAGTGGGTGAAATAGTCTATACTTGTGTGCCTCACATAGTAATGATACCACAATAATTGGAACAAGAGCATATACTGTCTATAAAAATCACATAATGATTAGTAGAGAACGATCTTTGATCAGGTGAGTGGGGTGCTCAATTCATGACCTTCCCCTCTTATACCTAAGTTTCCGAGCCGAGACACTTTGGTGATGATGGACAAGTGGCCTTTGGCACGAGTTATGGGTTTTCTAAATTTCCCAAAAACATTTAGGTGGTAACTCTGTAATCTGGCAATGTGGTCTATTTTTGGCATTTGGAGTTAAAATCGATTTTCCACACATTTGTCGGATTTGGACTCTTTTGCGTTTTTACTGTTTCACATTGCACTTGTGAAATCAAATTCAAAACCACGAGAGTCCGAACTGTAGGGCTATCGTATCCAATGAGACTAAACTCCTCCGAGGAGCAAAAAAGCAAGCTACAGAAGTAGAGGAGGTGGATAAAGTTTATAAAAGATTACTATTTTGAGTTACATTATCATCTGAGCAAGGCAAATGTTGTGGCCGATGCTTTGAGTAGAAAATCCATTAGTAGTGTGGCTTGTATTGCCATTCGGGAATGGGAGATGTTGGGTGCTATAGGTGAATTTGACTTGTATCTTCGCGAGTCCGTTGAGTCTGCAACCTTGTTTTCGGTAGTTGCACAACCTATACTTGTAAATCGAGTGATAGAAGCTTAGAAGGGTAACCTTGAGATAGAAACCCTTCGGAAGAAGATCTCTAGTGGGAAGGTGGAGAAAGGCTTGAACGTGTATTCTAACTTGAGTGTTAGTTACTGTAACCGTCTTTTTATGCTGGAGTCTTGCCGAAAGAAAGTACTCCGAAAGTTTCACCATTCACGCCTTGCAGTGCATTCAGGAGGCACAAAGATGTATCACAACCTTATTCGCCAATTTTGGTAGAGGGAAATGAAGAATGGTGTGGCTGTGTTTGTATCGAGGTGCCTTGTCAACAGGTGAAGGTCGAGCATCAAATGCCAGCGGGTTTGTTGCAACCCTTGCCTATAGCTGAGTGGAAATGGGAGCATGTTACGATGGATTTTGTTGTGGGTCTTCCTAAGACTCAACGGGGCAGTGATGCGATTTGGGTGGTAGTCGACCGGTTAACCAAGTCAGTACACTTTATACCTATGCACATGAGTGTCTCGGTAAATTATCTTACCGACCTATATATCAAGGACGTAATGAGATGGCATGGGGTCCTAGTAATGATTGTATTGGATAGAGATCCATGCTTCACGACTCGATTGTAGCAGAACCTGTAGAGTACCTTGGGCACTAGACTGACTTTTAGTACCACGTATCATCCTCAAACTGACGGACAGTCAGAGCACACCAATCAGATTTTAGATTATATGCTTCAAGGTTGTGTTATTGACTTTAAGGGGTCGTGGGAGAGGCACTTGCCCTTAGTGGAGTTTGTCTATAATAATAGCTTCCAGTTGAGTATTGGCATGGCACCATTTGAGGCCTTGTATGGTCGACCATGTAGATCTCCTGTGTGTTGGGCCGAGGTGGGTGATACACCTTTGTTGGGTCCATAGTTAGTCCAGGAGATGACAGAGAAAGTTGCACTTATCTGTAAGAGGTTGGTTACGGCCCAGAGTCGCCAGAAAAGTTATGCTGACTGTAGGAGAAGACCTCTGTCTTTTGAGGTAGGTGATCATATCTTTTTGAAGATATCACCCAGGCGGGGTTTGATGATGTTTGGGAAGAGCGGGAAGTTGTCCCCTAGATTTATTAGACCTTTTGAGATTCTTGAGCAGATCGAAGAGGTATCTTATCGCTTGGCTTTACTGCCACAACTTTGCGGGGTCCATGATGCGTTTCTTATCAGTATGCTTCAGAAGTATGAGTCGGACCCATCGCACGTGTTAGATTGGACCGACTTAGAGGTAGATGAGGATGCCTCATATGAGGAGAGACCGATGAGAGTCTTGGATACTCGAGACCAAGTCTTGCAAGGCAAGACAATTCCTTTAGGAAAAGTGTTATGGAGACATCATGGAGTTGAGGAAGCAACTTGGGAACGTGAGTTAGAAGTCCGTGAGAAGTACCCGGACTTGTTTGTCAATGTTTGAGCATATATTGAAATTTTGTTATGTTAATGAAAAAGGAAAACATTGCATATGGTTTGAGGATATAGAAACATTGTATATGTGGTATATACTTTGGAAACGTGGGTTTAATTTAAACGTTGTATATGTTTTGGAACATATGAATTGTACTTTCAATGTTAGAACTTGTGTATCGAGTTGATGAGAATGTATGATCTGAGAATGGATCATGGTAAAGGGATTGATATCATTATCATAATTGGTTTAAGCATAATTTTGAAACTTAATTAAAAATATATATATATATATCGGGGACGAAATTCCTTAAAGGGGGAGGTTATAGCGATTCTGGTTTAGATACAACCCATTTTGCATTCTGAACTCAGGTTTCATAGTTTTGTATTGTGGTTCATGTCTTACTTCTCTTATACTCCCTTGAATCTAGATATTGGTTTGTATTGGTTGCATTTGGAACAGGTTGGTAGCCTGATTTTCAAACTTTTGTTACCCAGAATTTTACTCCTCCGCTCGAGTGGCACTTCTTGCGCTCGAGCGGGCTTTGTGAATTCTCAGTATTTTTGCAGGTCTGCAAAACTACTAGGAGAGTGCATTCCACGCTCGAGCAATCGTGCGCTCGAGTGTCTATTCTTGCGCTCAAGCGATGGGCTTCTGTCTGTAAAACTTCTGGATGTGTGTATTCTGTGTTCGAGCGTCATTTCTTGCGCTCGAACAGAACAACTTATTGTGTCTAACGCTCGAGCGTCACTTCTTGCGCTTGAGCGGACTGTACGTGTATCAGTTCGTAAAAGTCATTTTCCATCACTTTTTCATATCTTTCTCACTCTAAAACATTTCAAAAACCTAGATCTAGAGCTCCCCTCCCTAAAACTCACTCTCTCTCTCCACATTTTCACCTAGATTTAGTGGTTTCTCTACCCGTGTGCCCTTGTTCAAAAGGTAGAGCTCATGTAGAGCTTTATTTTCATCCGAGAAAAGTTAGGTTTCGGCTTCTTTAAGGTGTCTCCATTCTTCCTTTGGTCTCCTAGTTTTGAGGTAAGGATTTTCTATACTCTTTTATGAGTTTTAACTTAGCTATTTGTTTTCATAAATCAATATTATGATTCTGGAGCATTTTGAACAAACGTAGGGTCTTGGGTTGAAATCAAAAGATGGGTTTTCAAATGAGTGTATGGAAAATGATTATGGGGGTGGAAATGAGAATGAGTTGTGACCAAAGTATTGATTTTATGCTTGGGTTGGATTTTGGAAGAAAGGGGGATTGTGCCCTAAATGGTTTAAGTATTTATTTTGTATAAATTACTAGAATTGGTATGGCAAATGTGAAATTGGGTGGATGTTTATATAAATGATGGAGTTAGACAAATAGCTACTCATACTTTGAAATTTGGATGAGTTATCTGTTTTGGAGATTATATACCTATTTAGAAATACTTATTTTGGGCTATCGGTGGAGGATAACTATGATTGTTGTAGAAATTGCATGAAAATTAGGTGAATCGAAACTAATTTTCTCATCTATTAACATTGTGTTGTCACATCTTTAATACATTGCAAATGTATGATGTTTTGGGAGAAGAAAGGGGATGTACTCCATTGAATTAAGTTGGCCAGAGTGTCCAGGGTGAAAGTCCCGAAAACCACGAGTATACATGGGTGTCAATTCCCGAGGACGAAATATCCGTAAAATGGCAAATGGAAGTGTTTGTATGATAGTTATATTGGTTAGAGACCCACTGAGTTGTATCCTCAGTTTGGTTGTCTGAATAAACTGGAAATGACATGCGGATTGTTATGAAATGGATTAAGATTTAAGTTTGATATAGTATGATTTTGCAAAAGAGTTATATATTATTTTATCACAGGCATTGTATGTACATGTTACACTTATATCTCTGTTGAAATTCATATATTGTATTAGATTATCTCTGTTGGGTTTTGGCTCATCGTATTTAGAAAAACATTTTCAGGTGCTGGTGATATACCTCCACCAAGGACTTAGCTTGGGAGGACTGTGAAGCAGAAGACTCAGTTTTATTCATTTTGTATTCATTTTTGTACAAGCCTAGGGCTTTGTTTTTATTGAGCTTAAGACTCACTTTTGTTATACCCAAGCATTGACTTGGAAAGATGTAAGCATTTAGGGCATATGATTATTTGTTTAGTGTTCATTTCTTATCTTTATATGTAACACATGATATAGATTCAGGTTGAACTACTTATGAATGTATATTGCATGTGTCACCTTTTGTATATCAAACTCTAATTAATGAAATGAGTATTTTGTATTTATTTCAGGGTGTTATACGGCCTGTTATGCCAACTGAGATAGTCCACCGCACCCGAGTCCTCCTACAATAACCCGGATTTCTCCCAGTGGGGGTGCGGGTCCTCCTTGAGCTCGGGATTATTGTTGGGCTATATCATCATTTCACCTAGGCTGGTCAACTTACCTTGGGAGAGCACATCTGTCATTCCGTCTCGGGGGATCGGCTCTGGCCCTTTGGTGCAGTCGGGTTGTGGTGAACAGGTTTAAACGTCTTTAACGGATCAATTCCTCAACCTGATCCTTAAGATTGATGCAATCCTCGGTGTTGTGGCTATGGTCACGGTGGAAACGATAGTATTTGGACTGGTCTCATCCGATGGAGGGAGATTTTAAAGGTTGGGGCCATTTCAGGTTATATTCATGTTGGATTTGGTTTAAGACTTGCTCCATGGGTGAGTTGAGAAGGGTATACCGCTTGAAATGATCGGATGGACCTAAAGGGGCAGATCGGTTGAAGGGTGGGGGTCAGTTGGAATATTGAGGGGATCAGTGACTGTATTGGGAGTGTCTAGGCTCGGGTTCTTTTCTCTTTTCTTTGAATTGTGAGGGCTTAGATGTAGAATCTTGGTAAGTTGCCAAGGAATCTTCAGTGTTCATGTACTTCTGGGCTTTCGCGAGAAAGATGGTAATGGTGGTCGGAAGGTTTTTGGAAAGGGAAAAAAGGAAATCAGACAGTCGCAAACCTGCCATAAAGGCTGTTAAAATGACCTTGTCATCGTTCTCCTCAACCTATAAAGCTTCTTAATTAAAGCGAGTGACAAAACTACGTAGTGAGTCCCCTTCTGTTTGTCGAATATTTAGTAGCTATGTCGCTAGGCATCGTTGATGCTGAGCGCCAATGAAATGACTCAAGAAGAATTCACTAAGTTGGTTAAAAGAAGTGACAGAGTTTGGCTAGAGCTGACTAAACTAGAGTCGTGCCGACCCCTTAAGCGTAATGGAGAAGGCACGACACATGATCTCATCAAGAAAAGCGTAGTGGATCATGAGCGTCCAGTATGTTTGCAAGTGGTCGATCAAGTCAGTTGTACCATTGAAGATGTCAATCAACGGCATTTTAAACTAGGGCAGTAGAGATTTATCTCTGAAAGAAGCGAAAAAGGAGGAGTTTGCGGTGGAGGAATATTTGTTCTACATGTTCTACATGACCCCCTGAAGCTGGAGTTTCATGGCTCGCAGTTCTTTGTCCCAAATGAGAGCATTGTCTTCTCTGGCGTAAAGTGAGGGTTGAACACTACTAGCTTCTTCTTTAGGGACGGCAGCCTGATGTAGTAAATGATGGTTATGGAAGGGTTGAGACTCCTCTTGATGAAGCTGCAAGCCCTAAGGAGGGAGATGCAAGCCCTCCAAGTTCGACGGTTGAGCTTGTGGGGCGAAGGGTGGGATAAACGGTCCTTGGGAGACATGTGGTTGGTATAGGTGGTGGTGGTTTTGGGTTTGTTCTCGATTTGGAGGAATGTCTTGCAATGGTGGAGGAGGAGAAGCAGGTAGATCATGCTGCAGCAAAACGTTAATCAGTGCTTGGTTTTGCTCAGCTAAGCGGTTGATGCTGTTAGTAAGTTCTGCGAAATATAGAGGTGGGTTGTTTGGGTTGGAGGACTTAGCTTGAGGGTTTCTAGCATTATGTTGCAAAGCCATGGATCTCGTCATAACTATTCAATTCGACGTAGAAGATAGGTGAGGGTGGAACTATTTCTGGCAACAATGAACACAACTATCAACCAGAGCAAGTTCCCAAAGACAGCACCAACTGATAATGCAGTTTTGTCGGCAAGAGATAGGTTGGACTGGTCCAAGTGCTCCATGAGGTGATTGACCTTTGTCCTCCTAGTTAGACCTGCAACAAGTCCAACAGGAAGGTTCTGAAATAGGGATGGTTCCTTCATGTGTACCCTCTGACAACCAAGTTAGATGAAGATATGACTAGAGTAAGAGCTCAGGGAAACTTAAGAGAGTAAGCAGAATGGAGACAGAGAGAGTATATCACTTGTTCCAAACATTCTTCGAAGGCTTCCTTATATTTCTTACCAAGCATTTCCTTGTCTATTCAAGCTGTCTCATTAGCCGAAAGTTTATAGTCTATTTGCCATCAGTCGTGGTGGTTTCACCATGCCCCAAAGCGAGAGGTCTTGCTACATTTAATGCCATGACAGCCTCATTTAATGCCTGATGTATAGTTTCAATAACTCTATAGGATTTTTGTTTGCCACGTGACTAACTTTCTACCCAACACATGTCCAAATGCCACTAGTCCTGAACCAATGTAGGTTCCCCACAGGGCCTGTTGTTGGGCTTCACCTGTTGGGCTTTGACCAAGTGTTTGTTTGGGCAATTCAAGATAACCATAGATTGGGCCGTCTTGGGCTATGCCCATCATAAATTATTTTTTATAGATAGATATGGTTCTCCTAATATTAATTTTAGAAACTTACTCCCAAGATGTTCCCATCATAATATTGGTAATATACATCAAATGACACCAATATTTGCATCGGTTGTATAAATGTCTATAAAACACCAAGATCAATGTGATTATTTTTATATGCTTTTATTATCTTTATTATGAATGAAATAATAGAACTTTGTTGTCGATTTTTAACACATATATATGGCCAACTCTAGGCATAATTTATGCGTCCGCCACTTTTTTTTGGGAAATAATTAGTGTGTTTGATTTTAGTTTTTTGAATTCAATTTTCTAGAAATTAAATTTTTTGTTTTTCATGTTTTTTTTTAGTAAATATTTTTTAAATTTTAAGCAATATTTTCTTTTTTAGATGCAACTTACTTAGATATATCTAAATAGTAAAATATTTGTGAAAAAATATTTTAAAAAATTAATAAATATACAAAAATATGAAAAATATACTAAATTTTTTTTTTTTTATTTTTGGTATTTAGTGAATTTGTTTTAAAAAAAATTCACAAATATTATACTTTTTAAGTGCCTTTGTGTTAGGTGTGTCTAAAAATTTAAAAAAAAAATTTGTTTAAAATATTAAAAAAATTCAGTAAAAACAAAAAAATATATAGAAAATAAAAAAGTAAAATTTTTTAAAAATTATTTTGTAAAAACCAAAATTAAACAAGTTGAATATTTTTTTACAACAAAGCTCTTTGAACAAATATTTCTCTCTCTCTCTCTCTCTCTCTCTCTCTCTCTCTAACTTGGATTCTTAAATTGTTTTTTTTTTTTTTTCAACTACTTCCAGCTGTATTTGCATGCATATAGGTATATAGACACATGCTTTTACACATCTATATATACATATGGAAACACAATATATATTTTGTTATATATGTGTGTTTAGGTTCAATTTTTTTTTTCTTTTTTAATACATGACTATAAACATGTGTATGTAATTTTCCAAAAACTAATTTTGACATTTTTTGTTTGGCACCATTTTTTTTATTTTTAAAATTTGAATCTATTAGAAAATAAGTTCATTAAAGTAAATGGGTTAATCGGGTTAATTTATCCAATTCGCATCTAATTTAATTCAACCCATTTAAACCCATTCAGTAAATAGGCGGATTTAGATTGAATTATTTTATTATCTAACACGTTTTAGCCCGCTCAAACTCACCCATTTGCCACTTCTACTCATAACTAACATCTTAATGAGTCATAACTAACATCATAATGCGTATAACCTCATAACTAACACTTTGTTTAGATGGAAGAGTTTGGTGAAAAAAGAAAAGAAATTATGAGAATATAAAACTCTTTCACTTGTTTGGATGGTTAAGTATGGTGAGAAGCAATGAGAGATGGTGAGAAAAGGACTCTCACCAAACATTTGTTTCATTTCTAACTAAAAATGGTGAGATTTAGTGAGAAAATAATTGGGTTTAATGAAATTTTTAAAAAATACCAAAATTACCTTTATGAAAATACATAGCAAATTAATATGGAAGGTTATTTTAGTAAAATGAAATAAAACACTTTTTTTTTTGTCTTTCTCTTACTTACTTTATCCGAACAAGATTGGTGATAAATCATATTCTCTTCTTTTTTATTTATCTAAACATAATAATGAGAAACCATAATAATTTCTTTTCTTTTCTTATTTAGGTAAGAAACCACAATTATTTATTTTCTTATCTCTCCTCACAATCCAAACAGATCATAACTAAACACTACAGAAAAAAAAAAAAAGAGGAATTAGCAGCGTTTGTAAAACGCCGCAATAGGCCACAAAAACGCCGCAAAAAGATGACGTTTATAAAATTCGTCACTGATGTGACCGCCGTCATATCTTTGTGACATTTTAAAAACGCCACTAAAAATTTTAGACGACGTGTTTTAAAGCACCACTAATTCTTAACATTTGTTAACAATGTCTGTTAGAAGGGTTAACTATAACGTAATCATGACGACATTTTGCGGCGTTTTTATGAAAAATGCCACCTTTTCTTTTTTTTTAAAAAAAAAATCATAATTAATGATTTTCTTAACTTTTGTTCAAAGCAAACATATTATTCATCACCATCACCATTTTCAAAATATATGCCATAATGTGAGTCAGTGTCCTTTTTCAATTTTCCATAACTAAAAAAAAAAAAAAAAAAAAAACCCTTAAAACACAATATGTTAACTCAATACAAAAAAATAAAAATAAAAGTAAAAATTACTAATATTTTTACATTTTAATTAAAAAAACAATATATGGACTGTGCTCTCCAAACTCTGAAAATAACTTCATCTTCAAGTCATCCAATCCTCTTCAGCAAAATGATGACATATACCTGAATCATCCTTCCATTCTTTGTCATTCTTAAGATCATAAAAGCTTTTTTCACTCTAATCAAAAGGAAAAAAGGACAATCTCAATCTGATTAGAAAGAAGTTAGAGGCAGAACAAAATAGACTGGATAGTTGGATTCTTACAGCAGCCATTGGCTATCGACCCAATAAATATTAGCCATTAAGCATGCTAAAAATGATGGTCATAAAAGTGTTATTGTGCAAAAATGATTTGTCATGCAACCCAGTAAGTAAATTTGGAAAATCTATCACTGACCCATCATACAACCTAGCAATTAATATATATACATTATCCATCATTAACCCATTTCCGTTAATGTCAAGCACCACAAAGCATCACTAAACATCTAACATAAATAAATTTATAACTACAAAAATACACAATCTCATTGCTAATTTTGAGATCATAGTTGGTGCGATGCTTCATTCAACCAGTAGTAAATCACATTCAAGAGATGAATAGTCATTTGTCATAATCCATTTGGGCAAAAAGTATCATTTAGAATATAGTTATAAAAATAAAAATTCAGTGCACCATAAGCTGTTATGATAGATATCATGACAAAAAAGTTAATGCACTTTTTAACTGCTAGTCTTAATATGCATAAGTAATCAGACAATATAGTTCTAAAATAAGGGTACAATGGGTGATAACCTAAGAGAAGGAATTCAATAATAGTTTAAACTGGCAAATGTACACTATTCTACAACAATGCAGCACTAGATCTCATTGATTGATTGTAGATAATATTTGGTGAACAAAAATGTTACATGGAAAACTAAGTAATGAGCATAGTAGAGAACTCACTGCATGCACTCTGCTGCATCATACATGCTCATGGTTTCTGTACTTCTATCATCAATTTTCAAGATAACATCCCTGTAACGCCCTCAAAATAATAACTTTAAACCCATTAAATAAGACATGCATTGATATTCAAAAACTTCACATTATTTCATTTATCAGAGTTTCATTACAAAAAGTATAACATGTTAACAACGAAAGCAAATGCCCTATGGGCTTACAGCTTTCCAAGTTAACACTTGGTTACAACAAAAGAGTACTAACTCAAACACGTTATGCCCTTGGCTTGAATTTACATGTAATACATCAAGTAAAACAACAAAAAATCCGCCTCTGGCCTCCCAAGCTACGTCCTTGGAGGTGGCATGCTACCTGTACCTGAAAATGATATTCCCATATAGGGTGAGCCACAGCCCAGTAGAAATACACTAAACCAACCATGAACAATGACTAAAAGATTAGCAACTGATAGATGGTCAACACTGACACTTCCATTTACATCTCCCTACGTTACCATGACAGCCAAGTCTATATTACAATTCACTTTTCATTTTTGTTCAACTTTGAGTTTGAAAACAAGGCTCAGTACTCTGGCCAGAACGTTTGACGAGATTATAGTTCATCACTAGAACACTTTCGAAATCCAAGGTGGATACACATTATGGTGTTGTATCAATAACACATAAACTACTCCCATATACTTCGCAAACAATGATGATATACATTTTAGTGCTATATCAAATCAAACAAACTTTTCAATAGATAAGCATATGAGCTATATCACTACTACAACAGATAAGCATATGAGCTGTATCAACACTTCAACCGATAAGCATATGAGCTATATCAACATTCCAACAACCGGTTTAGAGGTACATCCCCCATCTTCCCCTAAACCATTAACCGGTTTAGAGGTACATCCCCCATCTTCCCCTAAACCGTGGAGTACATCCCCTATCTCCTCCCATACACAAGTAATGCATATAAACACAGAATCACATATGCAATCAATCAATACATAAAATTAATGTATTCTATCAACCAACATGCTCTATGACACATCCAATTGATTGGTTTTAGTTTGCCTAATCATCAAGCATTGTCTACAACAATCAACACTACCCTCCACTGGTAGCCCAAAGCAATTATTTCTAAGCAGGAAATAAATGCACAATGGATATTCAATCGACATTTCAATTCGGTGAGTGATAAATAATTCAACTACACCCTTTAACCCCATGCACTCCCAATCTCAACAATTCCATTTCATTTCCTCATTTCCCACAATTAATTATCTCAATTAATTAAACAATGTAATTAGGTCATTTTCCATAATTACCATTACCACCCCTAGGTCCCATTTTCATCAATGATTCAACATTTATTCCATTTCTCTATACCAAACATGCATCTAGGTTTATTACAAATAAAACCCCAACTTTTGTAAAATAACACAAAAGGCCCAAACTTTCACAAAATTACCAAACCAACCCCAACCTCTCAAATTACCAAAATTTAAAGACAAAATCCATAGAGAGGAGTAGGATATCCCTACCTCAAATTCAGAGCTCCAAGGGAGAAGATGAGTAAAACTCAGAAGTGCTCCAAATCCCAAATTTCTTAGATCTCAACAAAGCCCTCGACGATCAACACACTTCTTACAAAGGCCCAAGGTGAGGAAAACACTCTAGGTAGATCAATCCTAAGAGAGAAGTTCGGTTTTAGAGTGAGGTGCTCTCCAATGGAGGTTTTGAAAAAGTAAGAGAGAGAAAGGAAATCAAAAAGTGATCAAAAAGGTAGTTTCACGAACTGATATAAAAGCAGGTCCGCTCGAGCGTACAACACCCCGCTCGAGCGTACAGACACAGGTTCACGCTCGAGCGTCCAAAGATCCGCTCGAGCGCCGGGTGCACTCTCCCAGAATTTTCTGCAGACGACCAAAATGCTGAGAGAAGGAAATTCACGCTCGAGCGTCCAAACTGCCGCTCGAGCGGAGAGGCAACAACAAAATCCCGCTCGAGCGTCAAATCGCCGCTCGAGCGGAGAGACCAAAACCTGGGCAAAATTTCTAAGTTTTAAAACACGACCCACTTATTCCCAACCTGCCCAACACAACCCAAAATTCTAATTAAAAGAGTAAGGGATAGAAATGAGGATAAGATAACAACGAATCTACGGAACCGAGTCCAGATTAAAGTTAAACAACAACAGGAAATATCGGGACCGCTATAACCTCCCCCCCTTAAAGAATTTCGTCCCCGAAATTAAGGGTACGCCAAAACACAAGGCCAACTGATAACAGAGCATTCAACAATCGAGCCCCAAGGAAAGAAATTACTTTCACAACAAACCTCGGACTTACTCTTAGCAAGGAAGATACTTACCAAGGAAACACATTCTAAACAACCACACCTTAGGTACGCAAGCCTCAACAAACCAAACCTCCCCCGAAACAATTTACCAACAACCGACTAGCATTCCAAGCTAAGTCACTACTCAACAACACGACCAAAGCAAATCTTTAGAGTAGATAATAAGAAAACATTTTCTTGTTCAAGAGGCATTTCCCAAAGATGTTTAAATTTTCAACGTTAACGTTCCGGAATAAATCTTGCATGTTCCGTACGAAAACTCAAAAGCTTTGCAAACATTTTTCACAAATACGGTGTTACCCAAAACGCAGAGTCATCCACAGTTTATTTGCCAAAAGATTAATCTGGAATTCTTTAAAATTCTTGAATTAAATCAACTTTTCAACAACGCATTTATATGGTCCAAACACTGGAAAAATTTTGTTTTTCATTTCTTTCCAAAACAGCACTATCCACAACCATCACTCATACAGTGATGCCACAACCGACACAGAACATAACATTTCTGTAATGATAGTTAATAGAAATAACAACAGTACTATCAACACATAAGGTATAAGAAATTCATGGTTTTTCAATTTTATCCCGCCTCCCTTTACTTAACCACTTTATAATCATAAACACGGCTCAGAAATACACAAATGATACACATTATAGTGCTGTATCAACATCAAACTAAACACCATACATTCATAATGTATAAAAAGCCAATCATTCACAATGATCAATCAATACATATATTAGATGTATTATTCCAACCGTCAGACTCAACGACAATACATATATTAGATGTATTATTCCAACCGTCAGACTCAACGACAATACATATATTAGATGTATTATTCCAACCGTCAGACTCAACGACAAAACATGTTCGATTAATTTCAGTTTTCCTTAATCAACATACGTAGTCTACAACGAACGAGACTAAACTCAAGGTGACCAATGCCACCCCATCACCCGATACCGACAAGCTGACTAGTCAGCTCAATAAACTCTACACTCAGTAATCCACACACTGATGTGCTACTCAGACCACTAACCCCAACCACGGAGTTCTCTACATGAACCACAAATTTTGGAATCTCACTGGATTTCCTAAAATTTAACCGCCTCAACATCGCGTCTAAGGGAATCACCATCCCCCGCCATGGTTATCTAGCAAGCCTGCTCACTTCCTTGACCGAAGACCGACATGGTCAACCTCAATCACAACATCCCGAATACGAAGGACTACTTTGACCCACGCTATACTCATTACTTTAGAACACGAATTGCTTTTCCTTCAAAGAATGTTGGCAGCATCCACTCATAACCCACACCCAACAATGGATAACCAATCACAATATGAACACTACCCCTATACAACCAAGGGGGGTCACCACGGACTCACTATCTAGCAAGGCCCAACACACGAACCAGCATACAGGTACCATTCCCACTAACTCGAGATACAAATCTCACGTTCCCTCGAACATTCTCATATAGTCCTGCCAACACCGCGCAACTCTCGAAACCATCCCATCTAACACATTCAACCGTACTAGGCAAAACCTCCTTATTTTGCAAGCCCTCTTACTCCTACACCGAATCCTCCAATAACTCATAGGGTCCACTCGTTACTCTATATCTTACTTGTCACTCATCTCGAGAGTACCATCAAGAGGCCCGGCCTCCGTGCTAAACCACTAGTCCACACTACCGCTAGGCAACCATCATGAACCAAACCCCGACACCGTCACAAGTCGCCGATAGGGCTTCCAAAGATTCACTCTTCTAACTTTCCAGAGGGGTAAAAGTCCTCGCCTCCCTCGTCATTAACCCACATCTTCATCCGCAAACACCATACCACTGTGACTCCACCCACGGGTCACACTCTAACCATGGGCTATATACCCAATTAACGCTTCTGATAATATCCTCTGACTTGACCAGTGCTAAGGTACGAACTTATCACATTCAATCCAAATAAAGAAATTTGAAAACTTAGGGAAACATCCATTATATTACAGCCCGAGGTATAGTACCAGCTACTCACAACACATCGCTCCCGATACAACAATCACAACCTTATATAGGGACTGACATCCCTTCACTTGAAACGGCCAATCAGTACACCTGCAATCTTGACAACGTTACTTACCACGAAGGTACGAGTCCAACCTTGACAAAATTATGTGCCATGCCCCCGTAGGACACCATATTAAATACGTGTTACATCTAGTATTAATCGTACACTTCACATCCTCTCAAGTTCATCCGACAGTAGATCAAAAGCTATACCACGCACAAAACTTTAAATGGGTAGTACTCATGTAATTCCACACACTCGGCAAGTAAAACAGTTCTCGCTCCAATATTACCTTGGCTAGGACACGTACCCCTCGGTGGTTCTTCCAAATTTTGAAAACATGGCTCTCTAGCCCTCATCCTTCCCAAATCAAGTCACAAGCATAAAAAAAAAAATTTTATATAGGAACTTTATACATTAATAAAATTTTAGAGCTACGACATGCTCCAATTCACCCACTCTAGGGAAATTAACAAACAAAGCATATATGTATATATATATATAGATAAACAAACAGTTTAGATGTTTCAACCTTCCCAAAACACATTGGTTACACAACGGAACCCAATGATCACAAAACAATAATCCACTGATTACAAAACGGATTAGTCAAAACAAAACCATCCCATCAGTATTACTACTACTACCGTCCCTTGTTGGACCGCCGAAGTTGGTCATCCCCGAACATAAGGCAACCTACGAGCTTACAAGTCACGGACAAGAACCACTGGTATGCCCCCTCTGCTCACACCTGGAACAACTACAAACTTCCCTAGCTGGGACTTGGGAACTTGACTCTACTGAGGCCCTCGCAATCTGGCTTGCTAGTCCCCCAAAACGATACTGTTCCTGTCCAGTCGAAAGAAACTGGGCCTGGTTAGGTTGCAAAACCCCTAAAGAAGCTCCCGGCTGAGTACAAGAACGTCGAATATGACCCGGCTGATTACACACCCAACAGGTAGGCGGTGCCTGAGCACGAGATTGGTTCAGAATCTGGGCTGATGAAGACCCCAACAACTGCCTCCCCACTGAGCATTTAATCGGTCCAAAACCCGACTGGTTGGATGATCCTGGTGGTATAACTACTGGTTGAACTGCTAACCCCACCCCTTTCTTCTGTGGGCAAACCGAAACCCTGTGGCCCAGCAGACCGCATCTGAAACAAATGATGCCCCTCTGCTTACTTTCCCCCGAACCCAAATCTGACACTGGAAGGGCAGTTCTAGCCCGTCCTCCCTGTTGCGAGTTTAAAACCCTCTGCCTCTTAAAAGGCCTACCAACACCCTGAGTCACAGGAGTCGCCGAGATGGCTTCCTCCCCACTCTGCCCCATTGCTAGCACTGCAGCCTCTACATGGGCGGCCGCCTCAACAAGCGCCCTATATCTTTTATGCCAAGACCCCGCTATCCTTACACGGATGTCGTCACGCAGCTTACTCTCAAACTCAAAACAACGTAAGTCCTCTGTCTCCACCAATTCTGGAGCAAACCTCGACAGATTAGCAAACCATCTTTCGAACCGCACCAAAGGTGTAGTACCTTGGCGTAATTCCACAAATTGTTTCCGCAGCTCTTCCCGAGCGGAAGGAGGGAAATCGCAACTTCCTCGCCTAGGCATCCTAGTAAAAGTAACGGAGACACGTTAGCACACTCATACATGTGCCGAAGCTAAACACTTACATCCTAACACATGGACAACTGTAATTCACTCCACATAAGCACATAAACATGTAAGCACTTACGAATTTCATTTCCAGATAATGATAGTCCCGAGGCGTTACTAGAGTTCCGATCAGAAACAGCATTGATCAAGTGCCTTTCCAACTGGACTCCCAGAAACCCAAGGATCCAATCAACATCCAAGAAACTACATTCCATACCCAAATAGTCACATAAACATGTTATCACAAAAGTACGTAACATTACGTCTAAGTCTCTAACAAGCGAGAGAAACCCATTGTGATACTAATCACTTCCCACGTACCCAAAGTATTCGAACCAGGTAAGCTCTGATACCAAGTTGTAACGCCCTCAAAATAATAACTTTAAACCCATTAAATAAGACATGCATTGATATTCAAAAACTTCACATTATTTCATTTATCAGAGTTTCATTACAAAAAGTATAACATGTTAACAACGAAAGCAAATGCCCTATGGGCTTACAGCTTTCCAAGTTAACACTTGGTTACAACAAAAGAGTACTAACTCAAACACGTTATGCCCTTGGCTTGAATTTACATGTAATACATCAAGTAAAACAACAAAAAATCCGCCTCTGGCCTCCCAAGCTACGTCCTTGGAGGTGGCATGCTACCTGTACCTGAAAATGATATTCCCATATAGGGTGAGCCACAGCCCAGTAGAAATACACTAAACCAACCATGAACAATGACTAAAAGATTAGCAACTGATAGATGGTCAACACTGACACTTCCATTTACATCTCCCTACGTTACCATGACAGCCAAGTCTATATTACAATTCACTTTTCATTTTTGTTCAACTTTGAGTTTGAAAACAAGGCTCAGTACTCTGGCCAGAACGTTTGACGAGATTATAGTTCATCACTAGAACACTTTCGAAATCCAAGGTGGATACACATTATGGTGTTGTATCAATAACACATAAACTACTCCCATATACTTCGCAAACAATGATGATATACATTTTAGTGCTATATCAAATCAAACAAACTTTTCAATAGATAAGCATATGAGCTATATCACTACTACAACAGATAAGCATATGAGCTGTATCAACACTTCAACCGATAAGCATATGAGCTATATCAACATTCCAACAACCGGTTTAGAGGTACATCCCCCATCTTCCCCTAAACCATTAACCGGTTTAGAGGTACATCCCCCATCTTCCCCTAAACCGTGGAGTACATCCCCTATCTCCTCCCATACACAAGTAATGCATATAAACACAGAATCACATATGCAATCAATCAATACATAAAATTAATGTATTCTATCAACCAACATGCTCTATGACACATCCAATTGATTGGTTTTAGTTTGCCTAATCATCAAGCATTGTCTACAACAATCAACACTACCCTCCACCGGTAGCCCAAAGCAATTATTTCTAAGCAGGAAATAAATGCACAATGGATATTCAATCGACATTTCAATTCGGTGAGTGATAAATAATTCAACTACACCCTTTAACCCCATGCACTCCCAATCTCAACAATTCCATTTCATTTCCTCATTTCCCACAATTAATTATCTCAATTAATTAAACAATGTAATTAGGTCATTTTCCATAATTACCATTACCACCCTTAGGTCCCATTTTCATCAATGATTCAACATTTATTCCATTTCTCTATACCAAACATGCATCTAGGTTTATTACAAATAAAATCCCAACTTTTGTAAAATAACACAAAAGGCCCAAACTTTCACAAAATTACCAAACCAACCCCAACCTCTCAAATTACCAAAATTTAAAGACAAAATCCATAGAGAGGAGTAGGATATCCCTACCTCAAATTCAGAGCTCCAAGGGAGAAGATGAGTAAAACTCAGAAGTGCTCCAAATCCCAAATTTCTTAGATCTCAACAAAGCCCTCGACGATCAACACACTTCTTACAAAGGCCCAAGGTGAGGAAAACACTCTAGGTAGATCAATCCTAAGAGAGAAGTTCAGTTTTAGAGTGAGGTGCTCTCCAATGGAGGTTTTGAAAAAGTAAGAGAGAGAAAGGAAATCAAAAAGTGATCAAAAAGGTGGTTTCACGAACTGATATAAAAGCAGGTCCGCTCGAGCGTACAACACCCCGCTCGAGCGTACAGACACAGGTTCACGCTTGAGCGTCCAAAGATCCGCTCGAGCGCCGGGTGCACTCTCCCAGAATTTTCTGCAGACGACCAAAATGCTGAGAGAAGGAAATTCACGCTCGAGCGTCCAAACTGCCGCTCGAGCGGAGAGGCAACAACAAAATCCCGCTCGAGCGTCAAATCGCCGCTCGAGCGGAGAGACCAAAACCTGGGCAAAATTTCTAAGTTTTAAAACACGACCCACTTATTCCCAACCTGCCCAACACAACCCAAAATTCTAATTAAAAGAGTAAGGGATAGAAATGAGGATAAGATAACAACGAATCTACGGAACCGAGTCCAGATTATAGTTAAACAACAACAGGAAATATCGGGACCGCTATAATCCCCAGACAAAATGCCAGCCTTATTTGCAGGACCGCCTGGAGCAGTTGAAATTACCACCAGTCCTGCACATAATCCATCATCTCATGTAGGGTAGCCAATTGACAGCCCTACACCTGTAAGAGCACCTTGTGTCGTTAATTGCCTTCAAAGGACATATTAACAGATTTTAGAGAGAATATCAAAAGCCACAAAATTCACTAACCCAAAATAGTTAAGAAAAGACTTCCTCAAGTGAAAGAACAAGATATATTAAATTAAGGGTAAATTACACTGACACCCCCTGAGGTTTATGTTTATTACAGTTCTTTCCCTCGCCTTTTGGAAATTACATCTTCCCCTTGAGGTTTAAAGTTTCATTACAAATTCCCCCCTCAGCAATTTAATTTTTTGAAATACCAATTTTGCCCTCATTGGATAAATTACATTGACACTCCTCACATTTTAAAAATTACAATCCCCTCCCTAAGGTTTAAAATAATATTACCAATTGCCCCCTCGGTTAATATTAATTGGAAAACAAATTCATTGAAAAAAAAAATTAATTGGAAAAACAATTAATTGAAAAAAAAAATTAATTGAAAAAAAATTTTGTTCGTAAAATTTTTAAATTTTTGTTTAAAAACCAACGTAAACTCATTTTTTGAATTTACATTTTTTTCTCAAATTTACAAATCAAAAAAATTATCAAATAAGTTTTTATGACAGTTTTTAAAATTTTTGTAAATATAAATTGAAAACTGAAAACAAAATGGTTACCAAACAGGTCTCAAATGATAAAAATGTTGTAAAATTAACAAATAACTAAATAACTTACCAACGTAATAAATGACTTATCAAAAGATTCTTAAGTTATGTATGGTTTGATTTTTAGAAATTTTTTAAAAAAATTAAAAATTAATTTGGTTAAGAAATAAAAAATAAAAAATAATTATCATTTAAGGGTAAAAAATAATTATCATTTTAACTTTTGGACAGGTTATATACATACGTATGGCTGTTTCAATTTAATTTGTAAAAAAATTATTTCTAACCACTCGAAAGATAAAAATTGTATAAAAATGATAATTATTTTTTTATTTTTTATTTTTAACCAAATTAATTTTTAATTTAAAAAAAAATCTAAAAATCAAACCATACATAGCCTAAAAAGCTTTTGATAAGCCATTTCTTACGTTGGTAACTTATTTAATTATTTGTTAATTTTACGACATTTTTACCATCTGAAGCCTGTTTGGTAACTATTTAGTTTTCAATTATCAATTTATATTTATAAAAATTTTAAAAACTATCATAAAAACTTGTTTGATAATTTTTTTGGTTTATAAATGGTTGTCACGGTTTGTAAATTTGAGGAAAAAACGTAAATTCAAAAAATAAGCTTCCATTGGTTTTTAAATAGAAATTTAAAAATTTTACTAACAAAATTTTTTTCAATTAATGTTTTTTTTTAAATAATTTTTTTTCCAATTAATATTTTTTTCAATGAATTTTTTTCCCAACTAATACTAACCGAGGGGGCAATTGGTAATACTACTTTAAACTTTAGGGAGGGGATTGTCTTTTCTAAAATGTGAGGGGTGTCAATGTAATTTACCTAGTGAGGGCAACATTGGTATTTAAAAAAATTAAATTGCTGAGGGAGAAATCTGTAATGAAACTTTAAACCGCAGGGAGAGATGTAATTTCCAAAAAATAGGGAGAACTATAATAAACATAAAACTCAGGGAGTGTCAGTGTAATTTACCCTTAAATTAAAGCGGTAAAAAGAAACTGCCTTGTACCCTGTTACAAGTACTAAGAACAGTAGCTTTCTCTATATGATTCAGAGCACAAAGCTCACTAATCACTTGAGGCCATTGTGCTTCGGGAATGGAAATCTTTTCACGTATCTCAACTAGTGCTGTGTGAACATTGAGTCCTATGTCCACGACACTGCTTCTATCCTTTGTATATCCTGAGAGAAAAACAGAGTATAAATATTTGAACAACTGTGCCTTTAATTAATATTCCTTGTGACTAGTTAAAAATGATGCTTGGTAACATAGCAGTTGCTTTGTAATAAAGTTGCATGTGATATGTTCTGTCTCTAGAAATGATGAGATGCACTTTATATCATAGTTGTCAATTTGAAGCGTTGTGTTTAGATATACTTTAACTTTCTCTTTGTAAAATGCATATATGTAAGAAGAATATTGTGCACACATCATATGTTAATATCTGATAAATATGTTTTAATATTCTTTCTTGATTAAAGGTAGTATAGCTATGCATCTGTATAATTGGTTAACTTGTTTGTTGTCTATTTCTTTCTTCCCATTTCATGTAATGTCTTCTAGATTAAAGTAAGCGACATCTAGATTTATCTTGAATTGGTGCTGAATTTTTTTATTATAGCATTGAAGAAAGGCTTCCTATAATTGTACACACAGGAAATTTCTCAGTGTTTTGTACCTCAAGTTGTTCATGTAGCCTTGTATGCACTTCAATTTTCATCCGTATTGCTTCGCTTATATGTAAGCTTCTGAATAAAAGGTTTCATAATTAAAGTATCAGTTCAAGTAATTTTTAGAAAATAAAAGAATGGATAATGGAACAGAATGAACATGAAATGGGTTTTGAGATCCTACTTATTTGTTTGGGTTCCAATGCTTGAATTACTCATACAAGTTCCATTTGCCTCAGACATCCTTTCTCCTACCACTACAACCATTCTTAAATTCTGTAAGCTATTCCATTCCCAGTAGTTGGTGTAGCTCAAAATAATTTATACTCCATGATTGTTGAACTTCTTACCAATTTTGTTTGTTCCAATATTAGAGTGCCCATGGAGATTCTTACTGAGCCTGTATTTCTGCCAAACCAAAATTGGAGGAGCTATTCTTAATCTGTGCTTATATACACATATATGAATATGACGATCCCCTAAAAAATAAAAATAAAAATAAAAATAAAAATTTGAGACTTCAGAGACTTTTTCAAGTAACTATGGTTGGCCTAAAATATTCACCTAAAGATGGCTCTTTAAGTGGTATAATGTCAATCCCGGAACCCCCATAAGTTTCAAAACTGTTTTTGGAGTAGCCTCTGTAACAAAGAATAGATATTTCAATTAGTTGAGCATTAGGCATTTTTCCTTTGGTTTCTTCTTAAACTTATTTTGTTGTATGCACTTACTGCCTGCTCCTCCAAGCTAATTTACTGCTTCTATGAACCGCTCATGGAGGTCTTGTGTCCATTTCAGTCTAGGCTTTGCATCGGTTGAAAGTACAAGTCCAGAATCTCTTACACCATTCCCTCCTTGCAGGAACAAATGCCTTTCTCCTCTTGAGGAGGGGTGGATGTTCTTTCCTTGATGATGGCAATGATACATCTGCCTTCAAAATGATGAATTTATGATTAGTTTCATGCAAAGAGCACAAACAGTTACTATGATCTTATTCAAAAACAATTGTGTTTTTGTAAGTTATACATGTCAAAGAACTATAAATGGAGTGATTCCTTTCTGATAGCACAAGGGAAAATGAAAATACAGGCTACTGCCAAACCAAGTTAATGAATACAGTAACAGCCAAAATGGAGCTCTCTCTGATTCACATCATACCAGAGATAAATAAAAACTTGAACTTGCATAGATTGAAATATTTCACACACAAACAAAATTCAACTATATAATATATTTCCATTTACATTTCAATTGAAAGTTGAAACAATTCAAGACAACGCTTCAATTTGAAATGTACTTTCACATCCTGATTTGTTTTCCAATGACACCATATATTCACCTAAATAATAATATTTCCATTCTCTGCGCACCATATCATGCACTACTTTTCGACATTTTAACTTGCAGTAGAAGAGCAAAAAGGCTGGCATCTATGAGGACTTAATGCTTACATTTACTACAGTGGGCTATTAGAGGAGATCTGCAATTGTAACAAAAATAATGTCCGCATCAGTGATCATCCACAAAAACAAAATATACACATATAAGTAAGCAGATGATTAGGAGTAAAAAATATATAAAAAATTAAATGAATCAATATAATCAATTGGAAATGGTTCAGATTGAGTTTCAATCTTCATCAACTGAAGAGACGTGCTTGCTAAAAAACATCAATCAAACACTACAAATGATTTTTATGTTCTCAACTTGAAGACCAAGGTCATATGACATAGGAAGTAGAAATGCAAAGAAAAAAAAATGAAAGGAAGTTTGACAGAGTTGAGAACAACTACATCAAGAACAGTACTGTTTATACACCAAACTTCCACCATAAAACCGCAGCAACATAAAAACTATGATGCTTGGACCATGAAGCAAACACAAACCCATTTATCCTGAACCCAATGCCTACAACCAACATTGCATTATAGTTATAAAAAAAAAATAAGGATTCTAGTGTTCTTCCTTCAAGACAAAAAGGAATAACATAGTCTAATTATCTATGTTCATTAGAAATACATAAAATTATGTTCTACCAATATACAAACATTGATTGAAAAATGTAACACCTCCAAAATAATACAATAAATATAACCCATAAGCACAAGGATAGCAAATATAATGTGCTTTCATTCATCAAAGTTCGTATACAAAAGATAACATATGCGATATACGTTTACAAACTGTTCATCCTAAATCTACAGTATGTGTTACAATGATAAGAGAATTGAAAATTAAACAGGTAATCATATGCCCTATAAGCTTACATCTTTCCAAGTCGTTACTCGGTTACAACAAAAGTAAGCCTAGCTCAATACAGTTAAAGTCATTGGCTATACAAAAGAATACAACAAAAGAAATAAGCTCTTGCTTCCAAATGTCTCTCCAAGTTATTGCCTTGGCAGAAACATATCATCAACACCTGAAAATGGTTTTTTCCCAAATAGGGTGAGCCAAAGCCCAATAGAAACAGTCTAACACAATATATGAATTTTAACAAAAATATAGGTATAATGTGCATATATAATGCCTATGCTAAAACATTCATATTCTACATGACCATAAGGTACCAAGCGTATATCTCAATCCATTTTCCTTCAATTCATTTCCAGTAAATCATTTCAACTCAATTCATGAGCAAATTTTATTATCTTCCAGACAACCCAACTAAGACTACAACTTAGTGGTTCTCAAATCAACACAACTATCATACAAATACTTCAATTTATCATTTTACGGAAATTTTGTCCGGGGGAATCGGTACCCATGTATACGCACGGTTTTGGGACTTTCACTCAGGACACGCAGACCAGCTTAGTTCAATGAAATACATCCCCTATCTCCTCCCAAATAATGGAGTACATCCCCTTTCTTCTCCCAAACAATCATACATATACAATGTATTTGAAATTTAGTCATATTCAATGACATTCAACAAGAGATTAGTTTCAATTCACCTAATCATCATACAATTTCTACAACAATCATAAGTATCCTCCACTAATAGCCCAATACAGACATTTCTAAAGAAATATTCAATCTTAATACAGATAATTTATTCAAATTTCCATGGGTGAGAGGTCATATATTTTTCCAACTCCACCGTTTATTTCAATGTTCATCCAATTTCATCTTTATCACACCAATTTCATTTACTTATACAAAATAAATATTTGAACTATTTTAGGGCAAACTCACATTTTCTCAAATATCAACCCAAAGGCCAAAATCAACAATTTTGACACAAGACAACCTCATATTCAAACCCTATAACCATTTATATCACATTTACCTAAAAATCCCTTTTTTGACTTGAACCCAAACCCTAGGTTCGCCCAAAACACTCCCAACTCCCACCATTGTTACACAACAACAAATAACTAAGCTAAAAATCATATGAAAGTGTAGAAAATCCCTACCTCAAGAAGGGAAAAGGAGCAAAGCAAGGTTGAAACTCCAAAAACAACGAAACCCACTTTTGTTCATATGAAAAGAGAGTCCATGACGTGCTCTACCTTTTTCTCAAAGGCCCTAGGGTGAAGAACCCAATAGATCTAGGTGAAATAATAGAGAAAAGATTAGTTTTAGAGAGAGAAACTCAAGATCTAGGGTTTTACAGAGTTTTAGAGAGAGAGAGGGATGAAAAAGTGAACAAAAAAGTCATTTCATGGATTGATATACACGCAATCTGCTCGAGCGTAAGAAGTGACACTCGAGCAGTAGACACATAGTTCCGCTCGAACGCAAGAAGTGACGTTCGAGCGCAGAATGCACAGTTTCAGAAGTTTTGCAAACGAAGAACATCGCTCAAGCGTAGGAAACGCTGCTCAAGCGTAGATTACACTCTTCTAGTATTTTGCAAGTCTACAAAAGTACTGAGAATTTGCAAAGCCCGCTTGAGCACAAGAAGTGCCGCTCAAGCGGATGACCAAAAATCTAGGCAACAAAAGGTTTGAAAACCAAGCGACCAACCTGCTCCAAACAAAACCAAAACAATCCCAAAGCCAAATTTAAGGGAGAATAAGAGGGAAAAGACATGAACAACCATACAAGGCTATGAAATCCGAGTCCAAAATACAAAATGGGTCGGGTCAAAACTAGAAACACTATAAAAAAAATTGAAAATAGTGAGATTGAAAAACAAAAATATCAAAGTGGATGAGATTCTATTGAAAAAATAGCAGACCAAAAATAGCAAATGAAAAGATTAAAAAGAGTACAATTCAATTGAAGAGAGGCTAGATCGAAGAGCAAGGAATATAGTGAGTCCTATGTACAAGACCAGATCTGATGAAACGAGAGAGAGAGAGAGAGAGAGAGAGAGAGAGGACCGAACTTAAGAGATGGTAGCGACGGGAGGACTAGACTAGAGAAGGAGCTTCAACAAGCTCGAAACCCTAGATGAATCCCATCGCTAACGTAGCAACTTGATTACCAGAAACCCAATATTCACTCAATCGGCTGGTTTCCTCTTGCTCTGACTCAATTAGTCTTGATCTCGATGATCTTGATCCTTCTTCACTCATCGGTCTCGTAAGCCCGCCGATTTGTGCAACTCAACCGGTCCATCTTCCTCTGCAAAATCATCAGAATCAAGAAAAACAAAAAACCATCAAGAATTTTCAACCAAATCGATTCAAGAATCGATGGATTTAGAATTAGATTTGAACGAGTAATCGGCATCAACCCTGGTGAATCTCTCAAGGAACATGAGGAGACAGAGAAAAGCCTGGATCTAGGACGGAGAGAGAAAACGATAGAGAGAGAAATAGAGAGAGAAAACAGAATGATGGAAAGAAAAACGTGGACAAAGGAAGATGGAGAACCGTTACAAAGTCGCACGCGTGTTTATAAAAGGACAATGCATGCCTTTTAATTTCACTTTACCTCTTCCAGAGTGTTTTTCAAAAAAAAACATTGTCTAAAAAACATGGTTATAAGCAACTTTTGTTGTAGTGAAAGACTACAAAGGTCATAACTAGAGGCATATGGTACACATTCCAAAGGGGTGTGTGCCATAAAATTTCGCATATTTAAAATTTAAAATTAACAGTTTATAACTATCTTGTAATTATAAATTGTAAAACCAATCATTTCATAATATATAACAAAAAAATGAAAATAAAAAAATTATTAATACAAAATTTTCATAACTATTGATCATAAAATAGAAATATTCATTCCATCCTAAAGGATTTGAATCCTTTCTTTTGTTAAACGTAACTGGAAAAGATCAAAAATCCAAAAATCCAATCAGGTCTAATATCATATTCGATCAGATGTGATTTATTCCGGTCCTTCTATAATTGGATCTGTTGGATTTTTAGAGTAAATGGATTGCTGGATTAGATATTTGTTAATGGATTTGGATTTTTCCAGTCAATTAGATTTGGGTAAAGTCCAATCCATTGATAGTTTAGAGTCGGGTAGCAACAAACATAGCTTTTTGATTAGTTTGTGATATATAATTTAATTCGTTGAAGGTTTTTGGTTGAGCATTTGTACATAAAAATTGAAGGGTAAATTACACTTTGTCCCTTTTATATTTGTTCATTTCTTTATTTTGGTTCTTAAAGTTTTTTTTTTTTTCTCACTGTAACTTTTCATGTTTCAAGTTTGTCTCAATTTACTCATAAAACTAACGTATGTTAAAAATTAAGACAGAAAATGACATATTAGGTGTCACGTGGAATAAAAATATTTTATTATAGATAATTTACCTTTTTGACACAAATTCAAATTCTAATATAATAATATATATTTTTATATTACATGACAGTTATCGTGGCATTTTCTATTTATTTTTTAACATAAATTAACTTTAAAATAAGAGTGATCATGGATCCGTCCAACCTGCCTAACCCAACCAAACCGACTCAACCAAATTGATTTTGGGTAGATGGGTATCTTTTGGCAGACGAATTCAGATAGAGTCTTTCAAAATTTGTGAATACGGTTCAAATGGCAAATCAACCATCCTACACTCGCATAAACTCAATCCACCCGTAGATGAAATTCAAAAAAAAAAAAAAAAAAAAACTACTAACAAGTAACAACTTAGAATAGAAATAATAAAATATATATTTTTGTGAAAATGGAAAACAATGCCTTAAAAATATGCATGCATGGTGCCATGGCCTATTATAGACAAATAATGCATATTTTTTTCATATTACTAGTTATTTGGAGATTGTAAAAGTTATGAATTATAATTTTTTTTTTAAATGTTCAAAATTTGTAAAGTATAAACTATCAAACCGATCGCATCCATCTGCCAACTAGCACGGCTTGCTCAATCCACATCCAGCAAACCGATGGATAGATGGAGATTGATTTTTTTTCAATCCGCCTAATTTTGAACGGATGATAGATAGAATGCCACCCGATTCATGATCACCCCTACTTTAGAAATAAATTTAGAAAAACTTGAAATTTGAAGAGTCAAAGTGAGGAAGTGACTAAACATAAAAGGAATAAAATGTAATTTATCCAAAATGGAACTAGTGAAGCTGTATTTATCTTAGTCTTATATTTTGTACTCAAAGCTCAGAATATACATGGTTCAAATATGATATTGTGCATGCTACATTTATAAATTTAAATATGTACTACACAGAAGATTGCATTACACATCCAAAATTTAATGTTAAACATTTTGTTCTGAAAGTCACTGAATTTAAATGGGAAAAAAAAATTAAAAAACTGAATATTACAACACAGCATAAGACAAATACTTGAGGTACACCTCGAAAACAGGAAGCAACCTAACCTACACAGACGATGAAAGAAAACAACTCTTTTCACAAACACTTCATTGTTATGTATTTTTTTTCAAGCTTATTACAATTTTACAAAAATGGAAGAACTAAAAGTCATTTTTTTACTTTATTAAATAACTCGACTTGCTCATGCATTGTGTGCCCGACAACTAATATTTATACATGAAGCCACATAATCACCCGATTCCTTTATTTAGCATTAGATATGATTCTTTAGTATTTCTCAGAGATTCACCTAGTCAATTTTTGCATGATAAGGTTCACTCCATGTCCTGGTCGTATAATATTCTCCATCACTGGGGAGTGGACATAATTTGCATCAAGGGAAAAGGAAAATTTGGAGAGAATGATAGCTAGGACGACCTTTATCTCCAGCATTGCAAATAATTGTCCAACACAGATATGGGGGCCATTACCAAAAGGAATATATGCTTGAGGGATTTTGCAAGCACTTCCTACGCCATTAGCAAACCTATCTGGGTTAAATTTGCTTGGGTCAGGATCCCAAAGTTCAGGGTCATGGTGAAGTGGCATCACAGCAACCCAAATGCCAACACCTTTTGGAATTTCAAGGTCTCCAAACTTCATATCTTCTAGGGTTTCTCTTGCTATAAAGGGTACTGGAGGATAGAGTCTTAATGCTTCTTGAATCACTGATGTCAACTACAATTCAAATTAAAGGAAAATACAATTAATTTTCACAAATCTTGCTAATGAACAGATTGTGCACGAGAAAAAAACTCATCCACGAATTTTTAATGCAAATATTTGTGGACTCATACTTACCACTTTCATTTTGCCAAGCATATTGGCATTTGGCAAGCTTTCACCACAAACTTCAGCAACCTCTGCACGGGCACGATCTTGCCATTCCGGATGTGTTGCAAGCAACATCAAGGTCCAGGCTGCAGTGTTTGCTGTGGTTTCATGCCCTGCTAGGTAAACATTCTTACAGTTGTCGACTATGAGTTGTTCTACTGCAGCTGGTCTAGGAGCACTCATCTTAGCTCCATTGACGATCGTTTGTAGCATGTCCACCTTAGATGAATGCTCGTTTACAATACTCATAATCCGTGAATGTATCTCTTTCTTCAATCTCCATTTCTCTAAATTGCTCTTCGTTGGAATGTACCTAAATAACAACCATTTTTAAAAATAATCTAAACAAAAACAAATGCAGAAATACTTAAAAATAATTTCTTCACAAATCCAAAATGACACACAATAAATAGAACTTCAAACACCTACCACAAGCCAGGAATGCCGCCGACAAGGATTGGAGTTTTCATGGCCCTTTCGAGACGCTTGAACCTTGATTGCAATTCATTAATCACTTTGGAATTACTATGCCCAAACAATGTTTCAGAGATGACAATAGAAGCAAAGCTCTGCAAATCCTCATCAACCTTTATATTTGCTGTCCCACTTTGTTTTTCTATTTCATTCTCCCATGTGTTGATTAGTTTATTTGCAGAGTCTAACATTATGTGCACCAAATTCTGCATCATATTTTTCCCATTTGATCAAATTCTCTATAGAGTAAATAGTTTGCAAATTCAAATTGTAACAGCTATGGTGAGTATTGTATATTTGTATTAGTACCTTAACTTTATCGGCATAGAACTCAGGAGCTACGGTTTTTCTTTGGTGAGCCCAGAACTCTCCATCTGAGGTAACTATGCCCTTACCAAGCAAGGTTTCTGAATTCTTTTGTAGGAAAAAAGGCTTTCCCAACTTGAGTGATGTAGAGAGGCTTATTTCCTTGGCCAAATGTGGATCAGTAATGTAAACCACTTGATATGTTCCCAAAGCAAAGTTGTATCTTTGACCTGTCAAAATGCACTCCAAATCAACATTTGTGATTGGAAATTACATGAACAAGTGTAGTAGTAAATGGGCTTTGCAAGTGGATAATACCTACCATACTGTTTAGTCCAATGGTCAAATAATGGGAAGGTGAATCGAGCCCAATCGTGTGTGGCTTCACCATCTTCAGTAAGAGCTTTGATGTCTTTGGGTTGGAATTTGATGAAATCAGGAATGTTACCAAGAAGAAATGAAAGTGAAGGACCTCTCAGACCTTGGGTACGAAGCTTTAATCGAAGCCTCTGAGGCCTCACCCAAAATCTATTGAAGAGATAGAGGATGAAACTAGTTAAGAAGAGCAACCCTACAGAAAAAGCAGAGTTGAAGAGCAATTCCATATCTTCAATTCTAATCTTTGTTTCTTTTTATTTTTTCGTTTTATTTTTCCTATAGAACTTTGCTCTTTGGTCTCTGTTTGTTTTTCTTTCATTGGTTTGGCATATAATATAGAAGAGAAGAGAATGCTGGTTGGGAAATCATAATAATAGTAGAGAGATGTTGACTAATATGTCATTTTTTGTATTCAATAGTTGCCAATTTCTACTGGCACCATCTTAACGGGATTTCATTAAAAAAAAATAAAAAAAAAATTTAAAAAATCACTATCCTATTTAAGTTACATTATCTTATTTAAGTCACATCACTTCAAATCCAATCCAAACTCAACTTATATTTTATAAAAAGTCAAAAAATGTACTTATTTAGATTATCCCGAACAACCCCAGTCAATTGGACTATGCGAAAATGTGCAGAATTGCACACTTCTTACTTGCGTTGTCAATAATTTGTAATTATTATTTTTAATTACAAATACCTCATGAGATTTATTTTAAATACAAATTAGTCCTTATAATTTGCAAAATTACAAATATTTCTTATCAGAATTTTTTATTTAACTAAACTAACTAAAAAAATAAAATTTCTAACCACTCTCCTATATAATAATAAAAGGGTAAATTATACTTTAACCCCCTGTAGTTTACCCAAAAAATACGAAACCCCCTATAATTTCATTTATAACACTTGAATCCGCGAAACTTCATACTAGAGTGCAATTTTAGACAGACGTAATAGAAGTTATAAAAAGTCTAAATTTCCCTTATTTCTTTTTCTAATTTTTTTTAATGCCATTACAAATTAGAATATTCTCTCTCATTTTGCTTTAATTTTTCTTTATTTTTTCTCTTCTTCTTCTTCTTCTTCTTCTTCTTCACTCATTTCTTTCTCATCCTATGGCAAACCACGCACCTCTCATGCCATCAACAAATACATATCTCTCTCTCCCTCTCTCTAAAATTTAGACCCAACAAATACTCATCTCTCTTTCTTTAGAATTTAGACGCAAATAAACACTCATCTCTCTCTCTAAAACTTAGACCCAAACAATCCATAGCGACAAACACCTACCAAGCTTATCACATCTCCTCCACTCAATCAACACCCACCACCTACTCCTCTCACGGCACCCATGGTGGTAGCCACTATTACAATTTGGGTATTGGCTTAATTAATTGGGTATGCCTATGTATATAATGTATGTGTGTCTATAGTGATAAAGAGAAGATGAATGATGATGGTAGTTGCTAGGTAGAGAGAGAATGTGAGAGACTACTATAAGAGCCCATGGTTTCAATGATGATGGTCTTGGGGTGTTGTAAGAAATAAGGGAGAAAGATATGGAGAAGATAAGGAAGGAGATGGTGGTAATATGTGCAGTATGGTAAAAGTGAAGGAAAGAATATGACGGTAGATAGAGGAGTAGAAGCAAGAGATGTTGAGCTTGGCTAGATTAACTTTAATTTCTGTGTTAACTTTATTTGAGTCAAGAGAACGATAGATATAGATTTTAGAAGAATAATGAAACAAAAATGAAAAGAAAAGATGGAGAAATGAGGGAGATAAGCTAAAGAAAGAGAGAGAGATAGAGAATCATTTTAGAGAGAGAACTGTCTCTGGTTTTCAAAAAAATGGGAAGAAGAAAAGTTAAGGAATTATCTAATGTGGCTGAAAATGAAAAATTTTGGTTTTATGGTCATGCAAATACATTCTTTGTTGAAACAAACGATTGCGTCAGAAATTACAATATGGTATGAAGTCCAAGGGTTTAAGTGTTACAAATAAAACTATATGGAAGCTCCGTGTTTTTTGGATAAACCAAAAGAGGTTAAATTACAACTTACCCATAATAAAATTACCTCAATTATTAGTTGAAATAAAATTTTCTGACATCATTAAAAATTATTAATTGAATTGATGATTTATTAATAAATAGCCATTTGTTATGAAATTAGAAACTTCATGGAGCGAGATGTAATTTCTAAAATCATAAGTGACAATTCGTATTTTAAACATGATAATTAAAAAAGTAATTACAAATCAAGTGAAATATTTGTCCCCACGCAAGTGAGAATTATGCAGAATAACACAAATTTTGTTTACATTCTCACTAATTTACGATTATTTTTGAAAACTTTCTATTTATTTGGTATTTTTCCTAATGCAGCAAATGACGTAGATCAATACACAAATTATATATACATACATATATATATATATATATATATGGATTTGTATGGTATTACTGAGTCATGTTATGGTACACATTATATGCACATTATGACATTTCATTTTTGTCATAGTTAAAAAATAAAAAATAAAAATTGAGTCATAATAAAACACCACATAAAGTATAATTAAAATAATGTCATAATCAACATTATAATAACTTATAACTAATATCACGATTAATCATGTGATTTAATTTTGATGATATCTAAAATATTATTAGATAAATTATGATTTTTTAATATACATATTTTACATTCATAGACACAAAATATTATCTGTTTAAAATATATTATGTTTGATATATTTATTATAAATATTATTTAAATCAAAATTACTGTGCAATTACAAAATTTACTATTTATGTTTCGGAAAATACAGTTGGTCACTATTCATCTTTTGATAAATTTGATATTGATTGATTGTATTCTTTTGGCAAATATGATATTGGTGAGTTTTTTTTTTTTTTTTTGACAAAATTTGATATACTCACATGGGATGATTAGTGTATCTAAAACTCTACAATAATTACAAAGATTTTAAAAGGGGTATATATTTTCATATCTAATATAAATGTTATTTAAAGAGATTTTACAATGCATACAAATATTTTAATAGAGAAATCATTGTGCATTCAAATATTTTAATAGAAAAGTTACTGTCATTCAAATATTTTAATAGAGAAGTCACTGTACATTCAAATATTTTATTAGAAAAGTTACTATGCACTTTTTGTTTTTCACGAGAAATGGCTGAAAAAATTGAATTATTATTTATCAAAAGCAACCGTTATCTATATTTTCAATCCCCCACCTCCCATATTTGAAAATAATTGGTGCTCATGCTCCACATGCATCTCCTCCAATGGATATGAGCCAACAGATATAATTTTATAATATATAAGAATTATTTTAGTTGGAGAAAAATAAGAAGTAAGAAAGTGAAAATAAGAGAAAAATCTATGATATTAAAATACTCTCAAATATGGTATTGTGCTTCATTGAGTTGTATTTTCTGTGAGAAAATTTATTGAGAGATTGAGTAAAATTGTAAAAAGATTTTTTTATCCCTTTTTCATATTATGCTTGTAAAAAAAATAGTAGAGTTTTTGTGAGGGATTTTTTTCGAATAAAATCACTTGGGTTAGGTGTAATTAGGCACCGGATTCAAAACTAGTTGGAATATTTTTGTGGGTGATTTTTTGGGATAAAATCACTTGGCTTTTTCTTTTCATGTAGTGTTGAAAGCCTTTTCATCTCAATAGATTTTACTAAGATAGTAAAGTTACTTATATTAGGGAACTTTTTTGTTGAGAGTTGAGTGAACTTACCTCTAAATTCTCTAGAGTGCTTTCCTTTTATCTTATTGTGGGTTGATGGGTTTTTCCTTATGTATTGCTTTGGTTTTTGTTGAGGGTTGAATGACAATAGACGTGGCTTCCCATTGGAACAAGCACGTGACTCCTTGTAACGTCCCAAAATAATTACAATAATCCAACTCCAAACACTAGTACAAAGTGGTATAAATAAAATAAGAAGCTTTCATTAATCAGAGTTAATATACAAAAGTGACACATGCAATATACATTCATAAATCGTTCATCCTGAATTTATAGCATGTGTTACAAGAAGTAATAAGAAATGAAAGCTAAACAGATATTCTTATGCCTTGAAGGCTTACATCTTTCCAAGGCTGTGCTTAGTTACAACAAAATGAGTCATAAGTTCCATACAAATAAAGCCCTAAGCTTGTAAAAAAAAAAGTAAATACAAAGTAAACAAAAGATTGAGCTTTCAGCTCTACAGTTCTCCCAAGTTAAGCCCTTGGCAAAGGCATATCACCAATACCTGAAAATAGTTTTTTCCAAGTAAGGTGAGCCAATGCCTGTAGGACAATCTTCACTGTATTTAAATAGATTAAATTCTGTTGTGTACAAAACAACAACAAGAATACAAAGAAATAAAGAAAATGAGAGAATTTGTTTGATTACAAAAATCAAACTCGAAATAAAAAATAAATAAATAAAATAGATTTTATTTTGTTACAAAAACAAAATTAAAATCTGATTAAATAAACAAAAAAAAAAGAATAAAAATTAAACAACTTACTTGGTTAATTTCTTTTGAATAACTATTTGATCAAGTCTAATGTTTAACACTGTGTCCTTAAAACAGATTCGTCCTCTCCACGGTGCTTTCAGAATCTAGACGTCTATCTCCCAGGATCAAATGATCTATCAACGAATAAAAGCAGCACTACAATTTATTCGTTCGTCGAACACACTAAGTGTTTATACTCTCTGTAACAAGAACTAAATGCAAAATGAAGAATAAATTTTTAGCAGAAGATGGAGTACGAAAATTGGAGTATATTTCCAAATGGGGGGGCTTAGTCTATTTATAGATGGATTAGTGGCTTTCCATTTTGAATTAAACAGGTACTGTACCTGTTCAATTTGAATTAAACAGATACAAACTGTTTAGGCACTGTTTGGTTTGAAATTCAAACAGATTTAGAGTTGTTGGGTTCAAAAAACGGAAGGGCCCAGTTTAGATGTACAAAAAAAAGCGAACCAGATTATTTCCGGTTAATTTGAATTATGGATTTTATTTTACCAAAAAATAAAAATAAATTCAAATTTTTTTGGCCCAAAAAGATTAGTATTGGGCCGAACAAGCCCAACCACACACCCCGCGCCCAAGCCCAGGTCCAGCCCAGCCCGCCCGACCGGACGGGGGGCAGCGGCGCGCGCGTGTGGTGATTTTTAGGTCCAATGGATCTAGCCCATTTTGCCCATAACCTCTCCCTCTAAAACACTTGGGTACCCCTTGGGGCACACCCCAAGTATCAAACCCATGCCTTATAAACCCTTTCAAAACTTCTCACCAAATCAATGTGGGACAAGCCATTTTACAACCTTAAGGAATTTCCACTAAAACTCCATTTCCATGGAGCACACTTTGGCTTCAATTTCCCATTCACTCGGTAATGGTTTTGAGCAACCAAATATACCATGTGAATCACAACGCAGCATAGAACGCGTTACCACTTTGACCTGAGTAAATCGACACTCGGGGCCCACCTAAAAAATAGACCGAACTTGAGAAAAAATTCTAGTTTTACCCAGAATTTTTCTACCATTTCCAACAATCCCCTACATGAATGGAATTTGATGACAACGGAAATGCAACAATATGCAGACTTTAACGAAAGAGTATAAGTCGAAAATATCTTGCATCAGGATAGACAGTTTTCGGCCTTGAACCTTCCCTAGTGATAACCTATCGGACTTACTGGCTAACCAATGGACGCGATGCCTTGAATTGTTCAGCCATTTATGTAAGCCAAGACAATAGATTTCACACAAAATATCTTCTAACACATCGTGGTTCTCACTGTTGTGTTCATTTTGGCCTTGAGCGCGCCTGGTTTTCATAAGTGTTTCTAGAGAATTTAGCATTTTCATTCTTATAGAACCAGCCCCAGTTCAACACTCATATAGGTGATTCTTATTGTGAGTATCTCCTTATACTCGTCTTGATTTTATACCTTAATCAAGATATAAGTAATCATTAAAGCAAACCTTATCCTTATACCCCTGCATACAACATATGTTGCAGATATCACTCTCACCATAGGAATGGGTAGGGAATTTTTAATCCCTTGGTGATTTCTGGTGAGCCATACATAACTTAGTTGTCCCTTTGAACTTAGTTCTTGGGATCTCCAGTCATATAAGTAGGGTTACCATTATGACGACTCTTATGTAATAGGCTTTAATCACATCCCCTTCGATGAACTATACACTAGCTCTTTAGTCAAACCTTTTGTTAACGAATCCGCAATATTCTCTTTAGATTTTATATAATCTATTGAGATTATTCCATTTGACAACAATTGCCTTACGGTATTATGTCGACGACGAATATGTCGTGACTTACCATTATACATATGATTCTGTGCCCTGCCTATTACAGATTGACTATCACAATGAATGCAAATAGCTGGCATAGGTTTTGGCCACATTGGAATGTCTTCTAAGAAGTGACGAAGCCATTCTGTTTCTTCTCCTGCTTTGTCCAAAGCAATGAACTCGAATTCCATTGTGGATCGTGCGATGCATGTTTGTTTTGTGGATTTCCAAGAAACAGCAGCGCCTCCTAGAGTAAAGACATATCCACTTGTGGATTTTGAATCTTTAGTATCCGATATCCAATTTGCATCACAATAACCTTCAAGTACTGCTGGATATCGAGTAAAGTTCAAACCATTATCACGGGTGAATCTTAGATATCTAAGAACCCGAATGATCGCTTTCCAATGGTCTTCTCCGGGGTTACTAGTGTACCTATTCAATTTACTGATAGCATAAGCTATATCAGGACGAGTACAATTCATTAGGTGCATCAGGCTTCCAATGATTTGGGAGTGTTTTAACTGAGACACTGCATCACCTTTATTTTTCGATAAGTAAAGATTGATGTCTACAGGTGTTCTAGCTAAATTCATATCATCCTTGATAAATTTACCAAGAATTTTCTCAATATAATGTGATTGAGATAATGCATATTCGTCAGATGTTTTAGTAATTTTCATTCCTAATATAACATCTGCGACCCCCATATCTTTCATATCAAATCTTTTGTTAAGCATTTGCTTAGTTGATTTGATCATGTTTTGACTGCTTCCAATGATAAGCATGTCATCCACATAAAGACAAACTATGACATATCCTTGGTCAGTGTTTTTAACATAGATGCATTTGTCACATTCGTTTATCTTAAACCCATTAGTAAGCATTGCATGATCAAATTTTTCATGCCATTGATTAGGTGCTTGTTTTAATCCATAAAGGGATTTTACAAGTCGACAAACTTTCTTTTCTTGTCCTGATACTACAAACCCTTCGAGTTGCTCCATATAGATCTCTTCATTTAGATCACCATTTAAGAAAGCTGTCTTAACATCCATTTGATGTATTTCTAAATTAAACAACGCTGCTATAGAAATAAGCATGCGAATGGATGTTATTCTTGTCACAGGGGAATATGTGTCAAAATAGTCCAGACCTTCCTTTTGTCTGTAACCTTTAACAACAAGTCTTGCTTTATACTTGTCAATTGAACCATCTGCTTTCATTTTTCTCTTGAATATCCCATTATATCCAAGAGGTTTAGAACTTGATGGAAGATCCACCAATTCCCAAGTATGATTTTGCATAATGGATTCAATTTGATTATTAACAGCCGCTTTCCACAAAGGTGCTTCAGGACCTATCATTGCTGCCTTAAAGCTTTGAGGTTCATTTTCTAACAAGTATGTCAGAAAATTTGGACCAAAGGATTTTGATGTTCTCGCTCTCTTACTTCGTCTTGGTTCATCATTAGTTAAATCCTGTTGGCCGAGACTATTACTAGTCTCTTGTGTTTGATTGTCATTAGTCTCTTGACTTTGTGTACAATCATAAGTTCTTTTCTGTGAACTTAATTCCTGTCCTTTCTTGTAAGGAAAGACATGTTCAAAAAACACAGCATTCCTTGACTTTATAATAGTGTTCACATTTATTTCAGGTATTTTTGATTTATAAGTCAGAAGCCGATATGCACTACTATTCTGAGCATAACCAATAAACACACAGTCTACTATTTTTGGTCCAATCTTAGTCTTTTTAGGAACAGGAACTTCAACTTTTGCCAAACACCCCCACACTTTTAAGTATTTGTAGGAAGACAGTCGACCTTTCCACAATTCATATGGAGTGCTGTTGGTTTTCTTGTGCGGTATTCTATTAAGAACATAATTAGCAGACAATATTGCTTCCCCCCATAAGTTCTGTAGTAAACCTGAACTTAGTAATATGGCATTCATCATTTCTTTGAGGGTTCTATTCTTCCTTTCAGCAATTCCATTTTGCTGTGGAGAATAAGGGGCTGTAGTTTGGTGAATAATGCCATGTTGTGCACAAAATTCATTTAATGGTGCATCATGTTCACCACCCCTATCACTTTTAACCATTTTAATGGTTTTACCAAGTTGATTTTCAACTTCTGTTTTGTAGAGTTTAAACATTTCTAAGGCTTCATCTTTACTTCTAAGTAAATAAACATAACAATATCTTGTGCAATCATCGATAAATGTTATGAAATACTTTTTGCCTCCTCTAGTTTGAATAAATTTTAAATCACATACATCAGTATGAATTAATTCTAGAGGTTCGGTTTTTCTTTCAACCGATTTAAATGGAGCCTTAGTCAGTTTCGCTTCTATACAAATTTCACATTTATGATTAGGGTTAATTTCAAACTTTGGTATATGATCTAAACCAATTAATCTACGCAAAGCATCAAAATTCACATGTCCTAATCTACCATGCCATAAATTTGACTCAAGAATATAAACAAAAGATGTGTTATTCTTATTCATAGCAATTTTTGGTACAACTGTCATTACATTCAACTTAAAGAGACCATCACTCATGTATCCCTTACCAAGATACATACCACTCTTTGTTAATACAAATTTATCAGACTCCAAGACAAGCCTAAAACCATTTTTACTTAACAAAGAACCAGAAACTAAATTCTTCCGGATGTCAGGTACATGCAGTACGTTGTTGAGAGTCAGTTCTTTCCCTGATGTCATCTTCAAGATAACTTTTCCTTGTCCAGCCACAGTAGAAGTAGAAGAATTTCCTATGAAAAGTTGTTCACCATTTGCAGCCTCATTGTAGGTAGTGAACATCTTCTTGTCCGCACAAATGTAACGAGTTGCTCCAGTGTCAACCCACCACTCTTTGGGATTTCCAACCAAGTTAGCCTCAGACACCACAGCAGAGAGGTTGATGTCATTCACTCAGTCAGAGATGTAATCCAATTCTGTTACATTGGCCTGATTGGTGGTCTTCTTACTTGTACTTCCATGATCCTTCTTAGGGCGGCGGCAGTCAGAAGCTCGATGTCCAATCTTGCCACAATTATAGCATTTTTCTTTGAACTTCTTGTTGCCATTGTTGTCGCCTTGTTTAGGACCATCTCCAGTAAACTTCCTCTTTTTGTTATGTGGTTTATGAACTTGTTCAACCACATTAGCCTTGGACTCAATGGGATTTTTCCCATTCCTCTTTTCAACCTTTCGGTTATCTTCCTCAATTCTTAATCTTACAATCAACTCATCCATGGTCATCTCTTTGCGTTTATGTTTTAAATAATTTTTGAAATCTTTCCAAGCCGGTGGTAACTTTTCCACTAAAGCAGCGACTTGGAATGACTCGCTAAAAGACATACCTTCTGAATGAATATCATGAAAAATTATTTGAAAGCTTTGAACTTGAGATATTACCGTTTGGGAGTCTACCATAACAAAATCCAGAAATTTACTGATGACAAATTTCTTCGTGCCGGCATCTTCTGTCTTGTATTTCTTCTCCAAAGAATCCCACAATTCTTTTGCTATTTTCAGAGGACTGTATACATTATACAGCATATTGTCAAGGCCATTTAGGATGTAGTTTATGTACAGGAAATCTGAATGTTTCCAAGCATCTACAGCGGCAACAACTTGTCGATCACTTTCACCCTCTTTAAGTGCTGGAGCCTCTTCATGGAGAAACCGGGCCAAATTAAGAGTCGTAAGATAGAACAGCATCTTCTGCTGCCATCTCTTAAACTCGGTACCGTTAAATTTTTCCAGTTTTTCTCTATGATTGATTGGTACATGAACATGGTTCTGGATAGGAACCGATGTAGGTGTAACAATAGGAGTACCACTGCCAGATGCAGTTTCAGTTGTAGTAGCCATAATCTCTGATTACAAAAATCAGAAAAAATTAAAACACAAATTAATTTTCTAGTTACTAAAACCAGAAAATAAATTATAACAACAAAATAATTTTATTTTCCTTGTTACTAAAACTAGAAAAATAAAATATCACAATAATTTTCTGTAATACCAAATAATATTCTGCAATTGTTAATGACACCAGTATATTACTACTAGTTGTCAAAGAAAAGAGATAGTATATTACTACTATCTGTCAAATAGCATAAATCACTATTTATTTTTCCAACCAGAATATTACTTTGAAAACACAGAAAATTAAATACAATGAAGATACCAAAAAAGGGGTCTGTCTTAAGATTGTAGGACAATTTTCACTGTATTTAAATAGATTAAATTCTGTTGTGTACAAAAGAACAACAAGAATATAAAGAAATAAAGAAAATGAGAGAATTTGTTTGATTACAAAAATCAAACTCGAAATAAAAATAAATAAACAAAAACAGATTTTATTTTGTTACAAAAACAAAATTAAAATCTGATTAAATAAAAAAAACAAAATAAAAATTAAACAACTTACTTGGTTAATTTCTTTTGAATAACTATCTGATCAAGTCCAGTGTTTAACACTGTGTCCTTAAAACAGATTCATCCTCTCCACGGTGCTTTCAGAATCTGGACGTCTATCTCCCAGGATCAAATGATCTATCAACGAATAAAAGCAGCATTACAATTTATTCGTTCGTCGAACACACTAAATGTTTATACTTTCTGTAACAAGAACTAAATGCAAAATGAAGAATAAATTTTTAGCAGAAGATGGAGTACGAAAATTGGAGTATATTTCCAAATGGGGGGACTTAGTCTATTTATAGATGGATTGGTGGCTTTCCATTTTGAATTAAACAGGTACTGTACCTGTTCAATTTGAATTAAACAGATACAAACTGTTTAGGCACTGTTTGGTTTGAAATTCAAACAGATTTAGAACTGTTGGGTTCAAAAAACGGAAGGGCCCTGTTTGGATGTACAAAAAAAACCGAACCAGATTATTTCCGATTAATTTGAATTATGGATTTTATTTTACCAAAAAATAAAAATAAATTCAAATGTTTTTTGCCCAAAAAGTTTTGTGCACCCCAGCCCAGCCCAGCCCGCCCGCCCAGACGGACGGCGGCAGCGCGCGCGTGTGTGGTGATTTTTGGGTCCAATGGGTCTAGCCCATTTTTCCCATAACCTCTCCCTCTAAAACACTTGGGTACCCCTTGGAGCACACCCCAAGTATCAAACCCATGCCTTATAAACCTTTTCAAAACTTCCCACCAAATCAATGTGGGATAAGCCATTTTACAACCTTAAGAAATTTCCACTAAAACTCCATTTTCATGGAGCACACTTTAGCTTCAATTTCCCATTCACTCGGTAATGGTTTTGACCAACCAAATATACCATGTGAATTACAACGCGGCATAGAACGCGTTACCACTTTGACCTGAGTAAATCGACGCTCGGGGCCCACCTAAAAAATAGACCAAACTTGAGAAAAAATTCTGGTTTTACCCAGAATTTTTCTACCATTTCCAACAATGCCCAGTAGAAACAATCTAACACAATGTATGAATCTTAACAAAGATATAAGTATGATGTGCATGTACAATGTCGGTGATAAAATCATTCATATTTTACAAAATCATAACATGCCAAGTTTTATCTCTCAAACCATTTTATCTCAATTTCATTCCATGTCAATTCATTTTACTTCAATTCATGAGTCATGTCCATAAAGTGGTAAAGTTGTAAGGGGGCGTTAAAGTAAAATTAAGTTGGCCTGTGTGTTCATAGTGCAAGACCTAAACTTGCGTGATAGGTGCCAAACCTTCCGGTTAGTACTGGTAAAAATGGCCTAGTGACTTGTATAGTTACTAGTATGAACACTAACCTTGGAAATTTACCCATTTTATTTATTATCATTTGGATTTTGGAACATGATGTTTTGAAAAAGGTTTTAGCAATGTATTTGCTATTGTTTAACGATGTATTTGCATTTGGGTTAGCAATGTATTTACTGATTGGTATTGAGATACCTGGATTGGTTTTTGGAAAGAGATTTTTATATCAAACAGATGTTTTGAACTCGGAAAACATTTTGAATAACGAAAGGTTTTGGCAATTGGAAAGAAAAAATTTTGTTGAGAAATCAGATGGATTTGAAAATGCAATTGGGCATATTGTATTTATGTATTGTATCATAATCATTTGTGTTGGTGGAGCATATTTAGTTTTTGGAATATTCTCTATTGGGCTTTATGCTTACCCTACGTGGCTGAAAATATTTTTTAGGTATATGGCGTTGTGTGTAGATATAGATGTCAGATGTTAAAGTTGTGTTTGGAGCCGAGTAGGGGGTTTCATTTCTTGTATTTAGTTGGTCGTGCGCCATTCTTGTAAGGGTTATACCTTTTGTATATAATGTAAGTTTTTGGACATTTCGATTTGTTATATATAATATCAGTTGTATGTGTTAGTTAAAGATCATTCATTCCATGTAGATGTGAACGTAAGGTATATGAAATCAGAATAGCACATATACTGTATGGAACTATTGTATCCATTGCATGAGAGATATTATTTATTTTTAATCTATTTGTCATCTTTAGCTTATGGCTTTGGGGTATTATCACGTAGGCCGAACTTCGTAAATCCAGGAAGTGACAACAAAGTCAATAAATCACGAATTCACACTCCTTTAAAGTTGTTTTCCTCATCTTGTGTAGATAAAATGAGCTAACTCGTGAGTCACTCTCTTAACTTCGTTTCAGAAGTTGACTATTTATTTTTATTAATTATTTTAACCCAAATAGCCCTACCCAAATAGCTCTTCCCAAACAGGGGTCATTATATCCATACTTCACACAATTTTTCTTTTTCTTTATTTACTATTCTCTTAATATTAATAAAATAACCAACAAATCGAGACTTTCTTGTCATTAGCCTCTACTTCTCATTGTCAATAGTCTCTTTAGAAAGTAATTCTTTAAATTTGTTATTAAAATATAAGATAAGAAAAGTTGAAGTATTTGAAAATAAAGTTTTGACTTTTTATAAAATATATATATATATATATATATATATATATATAAATAATGGAAAGAATAAAAAAAAATACCTTTTGACTTTATTATAAAAATATTATAATAATTTTTTGGCTAATTTTATCTGTTACAAAAATGAACTCTTAATGCTTGAGAAAAATTGCATGAGATGGCATATGTAGGCCCTGTTTGGAATTGATTATTTTAATTAATTTTTTTAATTTTCATAAATAAATATGTAAAAATTTATAGATGGTAACATGATAACTTACAATAACTTTTTAATTTTTTTTTACTAAAAACCAAAACCCCCAAATAGGGCCTTAGGCTCTGTTTGGTTGCTTTCAAAATATATTTTCAGAAAATTTTTCCAAAAAATTAAAAATTAATTTAGTAAAAAAAAAGAAAAAAAAATAAAAGATACATATTATTTTTATATAGTTTTATCTTTTGAGATGACAAAAATAATTTTAAAAAATTTAAAAATAACTTATTAGTATTTTTTTTTATGGGTCAAATTAATTTATATTTTTTCAAAAAAATATGAAAATACTTTGGAAAAATTAGTAAAACATCCATCTCCAACTTTATATAGTCGAAGAGGTCCAAGATTTTTTTTTTATTTATTAGCTAAGATCTCTCGATAAAATTTCTCTGTGATCATATCATAGAAATTTTTCTGTAAAAATTGAATTTTCTCTGTGTCGGGGCTGAAATTTCTCTATGTCAAGCAAAAATTTCTCTAAATTGGGCAAAATTTCTTCGAATCAAATTTTCTTTGTAAAAATGTTGAGAGACTTTAATTATTATGAAAATATTGTATGTCTTTTATCTTATAAAGGGTTCGTTTGGGAAGTAAGTTGGTTTTTTAGTTTTTTTATTTTTTTTGACTTTTTAGCATGGGGTTAAAAAGTCTTGTTTGGGAAGGGCTTTAGACTTTTTTGGCTTTTTCGTGAGAGAAAAAATGTAATGAGTTTAAGGGATTGTTTAGGATGTCCTAAATAAGTGCACTTTTGACTTTTTGGACTAAAAAATTGAGAAAAAAAATATGGTTGTTTGGGTTATTTTTTTGACATTTTATGAAAAAATGTGTATTAAAAAATAGTATAAATTAGTATGTAGGGAAAAATTAAGATCGAGAGTTGTGCAGCCGTACTTTTTGACTTTTGATGAATAGTGATAACTTTTTAACTTTTTGAGTAATTTTTTGACTTTTTGGCTTTTTGGACACATGACAAACTTGGCCTTAGTTTGATGTGATATTTTGTCTTATTGGACTAAAAAGCCTATTTTATTTTTTGTAAAAATTAGTCAAAATGTCTCAACTTTTGCTTCCCAAACGAAACCAAAATGTTATTTTAAAAAATTGGTTAAAAGTTGACTTTTTAATCTTCTTAATTTTTTTTAAAAAAAAACACGAAGAAAAATAAAAATATATATGATCTAAAATAAATTAAAAGCCAAAAATTAACTTTTAACTAAATTCTGAAATTAAGGCAAAATCTTGATATTAGGATCTTTAAAAAAAAATTCCCAAATAATTTTAGAAAAATACACCCAATATGGCCTCAATTTTTACAGTGTGTGCCCGGCTGGCGAAGAGGCGAACTATGGCTGGCGGAGAGGCGAACTATGGTACGGACTGATAAGTGACTACGGAGTAAAGAAAAAGAAGGGTTGTAGCATTGTGGTAAGGTCTTGGGGTTTAAACCCTAAGGTCACAAGTTCAATTCTTTTCTTGGGTCAATTTCTTGGGCGAACCACTGTTGGTTAGGAGGTTGGACCTCAAGTTGTCTAGTCAGCACTTGGTGTAGGTTCAATGCTCCCCTGCTGTGCGAGTCTTGACTTAAGTGGAGTTTGTCTTGGGAGGTCGGGGCAAGTTCTCAGGTTATAATCCCCTCGCTCGGAACGGCTAACAGGACACCTTCGTGATCTCTGTAAGGGGCGCTACCTTGGACCTGCGATTATAATCTCCTCGCTCGGAACGGCTAACAGGACACCTTGGTGATCTTTGTAAAGGACGCTGCCTTGGACCTACGGGAGGGTAGAGAGGATTTTCCTGTAACAAAAAAAAAAAAAAAACAACAATGATAGAGACCACTAATTTTGGAACTCTAAAGTCACTAATTTTGGAACTCTAAAGTCATTTATGACATGGCACTCAATAAAAAAAAAAAAATACAATATCAAAGTCAAAACATCAAATCATTTATGATGAAATCTACTGTCACATCATTAGTGATAACACTAATTAGTACTCGCACTCATTTTCTAAAGAAAAAAAAGTAGTGATGTAAAAGAGTAGTGCTCAGCTGTGTTGCAGTGGAAAGATATTGACATGACATCACAGCAACTACTGCTATCTATTAAAAGCAATAATGTGTTGGATGAGACTGCATGAGTTCGGATTCTCGGCCGCCCTTCTCGGCGGCCGTCCCAGCAGCCCCCCAAAACGACGTCGTTTTGGGGGTTTTTTTGATTTTTTTTTTCTTTCTTCTTCCTCGTTCGAATGAACCAGAGGGGAGGGGAAGAAGAGAGAGAGGGGGAGGGGAGGGGAGCCGCCGGTGGGCCGGACTGGAGGGGGCCATAATCACCGGGGGAAGAGGAGGCGGAGGCGGAGGCGGAGGCGGAGGCGGAGGCAAGGCGACGATCGGACGGCTGGACGACCTGCGACGGCGGAGGCGAGGTGAGGCGAGGCGACGATCGGACGACCTGCGATGGCGAGTCTTCGGCGAATCCGGACCCCCTCCCCTCCCCTTCCTCTCTCTCTTTTTTCCCTCCCCTCCCCTTTGCTCTGGTTCTGCGAAGAAGGAAGAAGAAAGAAAAAAAAAAAAAATCAAGAAACCCCCAAAACGACGTCGTTTTGGGGGGCTGTTGGGAACGGCCGCCGAGAAGGGCGGCCGAGGATCCGGATTCGAGACTGCATTGCCTCGTGATATCTCTTCTGATGTTTTTCTGCTACAGTCTGATTTTGACTGAAATGTACTAAAATAGAAAACAAATTTTTTTGATAATTTTTTTGATTTTTTAGTTAAAATTTAAAATAAAAAATATGTTTGATATGATTTTTTAATTTTTTATAAAAAGATATTTAAAAAATAAAAATAAAAAAAGAATTTTTGATTTTTTGTCATAAGTTGTTGATTTTTTTTTATCTTTTAGTGACTTTTTGATTTTTAAACTAAAAGTAATGTTGCCAAACGAGACTTAAGCCGTAGTTTGACTATAAATTTTTTAGTTGACTTTTTGAGTTGAGACTTTTTAAATTTGAAACTAAAAAGTTTGTTTGACTTAAATTTTTTGACTTTTTAAATTTTTTTTAAAAATAAAATAATTATAATTTAAGTGTAACATTTTACTTTATTAACTTATTTAATCTATTTAATCTTTTGTATTTTTTCTAGTTAAAAAGTTAGGCTTCCAATCACTCTTTTCACTTTTCAATTTCCAAAAACAGTTTTTCATTTTTTGGTTTTCGTATTTTGTCGTCTTTTCTTATTTTATTTTTTTAATATTTTAGATGTATTTAATTTAGTCTCTGTTTCGGAAGTAAGTTGACTTTTTAATTTTTTTGACTTTTTTGGCTATTTGAGTCTGTGCTCAAAAGCTTAGTTTGGGAATGATTTTTTGGTTTTTTAACTTTTTTGACTTTTTTTGTGAGAGAAGAGTGTAATGATTATGGGTTAGATGTGATATTTTGTCTGTTATGACTCAAATAGCCTATTCTATCTTTTGTGGCTAAAGAGGTAAAAGAGTTCAAATAAGCTCTTCCCAAACCACACCTTAGAAAAAATTATTAAAAAATCTTATTTGGCAGAGTTTTGATCGGAATGGTTCCACTTTTTTTTTAATGTACCATGAAATCTTATTTGTTGGGAGTGCAATCTAATAGGTCCTAGATAGAGAATGTGGTATGGATTTGGTGACGATTTTGTCCTTTTGTTGATGGAGGTGGCAAGTTTTGTGGGATTTTAATTTCCTTAAATCACGTTGGGGTGTTGGGGTGTTGTGCATGTTATGGGAATAATTAATATGCGCAAAATCTTTCAATCAGGTTGGGGGTGTTGTGCACGTTATGGGAGTAACTAATATGGGTAAAATCTTTCAATCACGTTGGGGCATTGTGCACGTTATGGGAATAACTAATATGGGCAAAATCTTTCAGTCACATTGGGGTGTTGGGGTGTTATGCATGTTATGGGAATAACTAATATGGACAAAATCTTTCCAGGTTGGATTCTCGCATTTATGGCATTTGGAAAGTGGGGTGCTGTGTGGAGTTGTTTCAAACGTTGAAAGGGGGGAGGTTTGCAATCAATGGTTTGTAGTGGCGTGAAGACAAGTGATTGGTCTCTCAGAGTTTTTGTAAGGTAATGCGTTTGTTTTCTATTCGTTGTCATTTCTGATTAGTTTTGACATTCGTTATTTTTGTAAGGTTTTTGTAAGCAAAAATATGGCGTTTTTACGTTTGTTCCATTGTTGGGTGTTCGCGTGTGTAGGTTATTAGGTACGTCACACTCTCTCTTTGGTGCTCTCTCTCTCTCTCTCTCTCTCTCTCTCTCTCTCGGGTGGTGAATGAGATGTGTCACATTTACAACCATTGCTTGCGTTGTCCTATTATATGGCAAAGGCTTGAACACTCCACTCCAGCTGACTTCTTTGAGTACGAGGCCCACAGTAACGTGATCAATGTGATGGGAGTGGAAATTTGTTACATTACACACTCTCTCTCTCTTTGATGGTGAATGAGATGTCACATTTACTAGGTGTTTGACCTGAATTAAAAAAATATATTATCTATATATATTTAGGTTATATTAATTAATGTCTATTAATATTTTTTTTAATTTTTTTACATATATTTTTTTTTTTTATAAAAAGTCAAAAAATACATTTATTTAAACATTTCAAACCACCCTTTACTTTCTTGAAAAGGGATAAGCTTCCATCCAATTCATGATCGGACTGGAGGGTATTGTTGGGCTCGTGAAAGTCAATCACATGTCCCGTTTTGATAATCTAAAACGTTCAATGTGTAGAACTCGTCGAGTACTACATGCTTCTAAAAAATTACGTTGATCGAATATCGATACTTACATGATCGAATTAGTTTTGTATAAAAAAATAGATAGTGAAAAAATACACAATTGATAGAAAATTAATTTGATCATATAGTTATTGATATCCGATCAATATAATTTTTAACAGACACATAATATTCGATGAGTTATACACATTAAACGATTCAAATTATTAAACTAAAACTCATAATAAATTTCTACAGATCTAATAATACTTCTTAATTTGATTATCGACAGAAGAAAAGTCACAGTCTTTAAAAAAATCAATTAATAGAAAGTGTAATCTCTCCAACTACCCCGGCTTGCCGTCCTATCATATGGCAAAGACTTCTAATGTGATTACCGAACGAATAAAAGTCAATGCCTTTAAAAATATCAATCAATAGAAAGTGTAATCTCTCCAACTACCCTGGCTTGCTGTCCTATCATACGGCAAAGACTTCTAATTTGATTACCGACCGAAGAAAAGTCACTGCCTTCAAAAAAAATCAATCAATAGAAAGTGTAGGGTATGTTTAGTTTGTGTTTGAGTGATGTATTTTAGAGATAAAAAGTACGAAAAATTATTTGGTTTGGTTTTTTTCAAAAGATGTTTTAGAAAATTATTTTGAGAGAGAATTTTAAAAAAAGTGATTGATTTGATGTGTATGAGAGAGAGATTTGTTTGAAAAATTTGTTTAGTTTACAAGTTTTGAGAAATTTTTTTAAAAAAATTTATTTACTTTAATTACTTTTAAAAATTTATTTATAAACAAAATTTCTTAAAATTTTTTCAAAAATACAAACCAAACGAACCCGTAATCTCTCGAACTACCCCGGCCATATGGCAAAGACATCTAATTTGATTACCGACAGAATAAAAGTCAATGCCTTTAAAAATATCAATCAATAGAAAGTGTAATCTTTCCAACTACCCCGGCTTGCTGTCCTATCATATGGCAAATACTTTGAGAAGGTCCCAGCATGACTTCTTTGAGCACGAGGCCCACAGCTATGTGATCAATGTGAGGTGAGTGAAAATCTGGATAAATTACAAACAAAAGTGTATTTAAATTACGAATATAGTTTAGAAATTACAATAATAAATTATTAAGATAAATAAGTCATTTTATTAATAAATTATTAAATTAATTAATAATTTTTAATAATGTTAAAATTTTATTTCAATTAATAATTTAAATAATTTTATTATTATATAAGAAAATAGTTAAAAAATTTATTTTTTTCAATTAATTCTGTTAAATAAAAAATTCTGACAGCGAGGTATTTGTAATTTTCAAATCACTAAGGACAATTCGTAATTTAAACAAATCTGAAGAAATATATTTGTAATTTACTCTCAAATCTCTCTCTCTCTCTCTCTCTTATTTTTAAAAAGAATCAATCAATAAAAAGTGTGGTGTTAGACAGACATTTAAAGTGTGTTTGTTTAGACTGATTGAATAAGGAAAATTTTAATTTATCAGATTGTTAATTGTAGAATATATTGTTCTGAACTATTTAATTGGATTAGATTTGTATCCTATGTTTATTTAGTCAAGGGATCAAATATCTGAATTGGATTATTCTATTAAATCTTATGTTTGTTTAGTCATGAAATTAGATATTTGAATTAAACTATTCTATTGAATCCGATGTACATCTTATTTTATTTAATTTTTTTATTAAAACTTTTAAAAAATTAAATAAATTGGACATCAATAAAAATTATATAAATTATTTTTAATTTTTTGTTGAGATTTTTTAATTTTATTTTAATTTAAACTTTTAAATAAATTAAACTTTTAATTTTATTTTTAATTAAATAAATTGAATAAATTAAACTTTAATTTTATTTTTATTTTAGTTGATATTTTAATTTTGTTTCAATAAGCTCAAATTAATCCCAATCCTGAGTTTGTCCTAAGTTTTTTGTCCCATACCCCCCCCCTTAGTATAGAGTTATCCCCTATATAGGGGATTATTAGTCTAGATGGACTCATAGTCCGATGTAATATTTTTGAACCGAACAATGGATTGTTCCATTAACCGGACTATGAGTCATATCCAATATCCCTATCCCTCCAAACAAACGTGTTGTTAGGAATGAACAAATTTATAGCCCCATCAAATGTTGATTATAGTGCCGGTGTCATTTTTATTAACAATGTATTTAATTAATAGTCAATATATTATATAAGTATTAATTTATATAAAAATATATTTTAAAATACAAAAAGCTAAAGTCATTTCATTTTATTTTTTTTTATTTTGAATTAAATTTCTATTAAGAATCACATTTTAGAAAATAATTTCATTATTTTTTCATGTTAAAACTTGACATTCTCTTCAACATTTTAATTTAATGGGGCTATTTTGATGAAATTCTAAGATATCAATTAATTTTTTTAAAATTTATTTCATAAGATTACTAATTATCAATTAAAATATTGAATAAACCCTGGTTACCTATAAAATTTCAGTGGATTCATTTGAGCCCACAACTTAGCATGTAATCCCGCCTATGTTTGAGGGTTTTTTTTTTTTTTTTTAGTTAACTTTTATGGTCTTGTTTGAGAAGTCAAGTTTGGAGTTTTTTTTGGCTATAACCACAAAAAATAAATTAGGTTTTTAACTTAATAAGACAAAACATCATATCAAACTCATAATCATTACATTTTTTCTCTCACAAAAAATTAAAAAAATTAAAAATTCTTTCCAAACGAGACTTTTTAGCCCCAGGTTAAAATAGTAAAAAAAGTTAAAAAACTAAAAAGCCAACTCACTTCCCAAACGAACCATACGTGGCTTTCATTATTTTTATGTTAAACAAACTCAAAAATTTATTTATTTATTATTATTATTATTTTACTTTTTAAGATTGCTACAAAAAATGACTCACACAGTGAACTCCACCACCTCTCTGTGCAGTGGTAATCGCTGGGATTGGGTTAGTAGTGAAGGACGGGAAGGCTGTAGTGGCAGTCGTTGTCGGTGGATGTGGGGAGCTGCGTAGTAGTGGTTGGTGTTGGTGTTGGTGTTGGTTGTTTGTGTGTCTAGGTGTTAGAGGGGAGGGCGTTCTGGCAGTCTGGCAGCCATGGGAGGATGAAGAAGAAGGCTCGGTCCTGAGATTTTCGAGACCTAAAGTCAATAATCAACTAATAAATTTTTGTGTCCCTTCACATTTTTTTTTGGCATTGAATGAAAAAAAAATGAAAAAAAAAATGAAGATAAATTACAAAAAATTTGTGTCAAAATCACAAAAAATACTTAGTATTACATTACAACAATTAATAAATGTCGCTTGATTCTCGTTCTTCTTGCATTTTTATAAGCAAATAAATCAATCATACTTGCATAATCTAGGTTTTTTGCAAAATCATTTTCAATAGATAACAATGCTAATTATTTTAAATGGGCCTTTCAAATTTTTAATGAGTCAATTTATTTTAAGTTAGTTTGGGTCTTCCTTAAATTTTTTTTTTTTTGGATTTAAATACCTAATATATTACAATAAACTATAATATGAGTATATTTTCAATGGATAACAATGTTAATTTTTTTGAATGGGCCTTTCAATTTTTTAATGGGTCAATTTATTTTAAGTTAGTTTGGGCTTTCTTTAATTTTTTGAAAAATTACCAGAAAGTCATGTTTGAAAAACGTGTAGTCTATTTAGTCCCATAACTTTTTGCTTATACCCAAAAGTCCTATAACGTTATTATTCTTCTTCTCTTTCTCTTTTGTTCTTTGTCTCTTTTACTCTTTGTATTTTTCGGTGATCATTGACGGGTAACCATTTCTTATTTCTTCTCTTTCTCTTTTCGATATATAGTCACCGACGACTACCATCAATTAGGATTCACCGGCAACTACCGACCGCCGACTACTTACTTCACTCTCACCGATAGTAAAGAAGATATGTTTTCGACGAAGAAAATGAGTAGATTTATATCAGATCTGATGTAGATCTACATCAGATCCGACTAGATCTAAACAAAAAATAATTGTCGGAGTACAATCCTCTCTCTATATTCGCATCTCTCCTTCGATCTCTTTTTTTTTTTTTTTACATTTTCTCTGTTATACACTTCTCTTTTTTCTGTTCTAATGAAATTTTTTTTAAAGTTTTGAACAAGTTGTTTTCGAGTTTTAGTTGCAGGCGGTGAAAACTGTAAAATTGTGCGGTTTCAAATTTTTTGGGTGCTGTGTAGATTTACATCAGATCTGAGTAGATCTACATCAGATCCGGTTAGATCTGAACAAAAAATAGTTGGCAGAGTACAATCCTCTCTCTATTTTCGCCCCTCTCCTTCAATCTCTTTTTTTTTTTGTTATACACTTCTCTTTTTCTATTCTAATGGAGAAAATTTTTAAGTTCTAAATAAGTTATTTTTGAGTTTTAGTTACAGGTGGTGAAAGCTGTAAAATTTCACAGTTTCAAATTTTTTTGGTGCTAAAATGAATCATGGTATAAAATTGTAAAATTTTACAGTTTCATAGCAATCTTTAGAACTGTAAAATTTTACAGTTTCATAACATATTTTTCAGTTTAATTAATAAGAATAAATACTTAATAAATTTTTGTTTTGAAACTGTAACATTTTACAGTTTTAAAACTTACTTTTCAGTTTGATCAATATTGGAGATTATTTGCTTAAACCTTACAAAAATTGAAAAATAACATATGTTTTTTCCATTGTTGCTGTTTTTTGTCATTCTATTTTTTTCTTTTAGTTTATCAATATTTAGCACATTTTGCTATATTTTTTCACTATGATTTCTCCATTTATTATTTTTTTTTTCCCGACAATATTCTAGATATTCCGGTGAGTCTCCAATGATGTTCTTAACATTCCGTGAACGTTCTGAACATTTCGGCGACTTCCTTTAATGTTCTTAACACTCCAGTGAACTTCCAGCGATACTCCGGCGACTTCCCGACGATACTCCGACGACTTTCCGATGATATTGAATATTCCGACAATCGTTTGACGAAAGTTTAACGGTAGTAGAATGTAACAGCATCTGTAAATTGAAAAAAAAAAAAATTTTTTTGGTAACAATTAAAAATATATAGGACTAATTGGTGTAAGTGTTTTGTTTGGGGATTAAATAGATCTTGAACTTTGAATACGGGACTTATTGGTAAGTTCCCCTTAATTTTTTTTTTAACTTAAAATATACCTAATATATTACACTAAATCATAATAGAAGATGACCCTCTTTTTTTAGGTTTATTTTGAGGAGCCCTAGGCCATGGCCTTGTTGGCCCAAGCCAAGGGCCAGCACTGTGAAGAAGAGAAGAAGGAAGAAGAGGATATGAAGGTAAATTTACAAGTCCAGTTAATAAAAGTTAGTGTGTATTTTAGTCTACAAATCATATGTGGATTATGTAATTATTTCCAAAAGATAGGGAGGTAATTTGCATAAGAGGATAAAGTGAAATTTTTCCAAAAATCACATAGTAAAATTAGAGAAAATTGTTGATAAATCCAATTTAAAGATTGCGTAAGGTGTGAGATCCACTGGATAATTGTTCTTGGTAAGAAGGACACGGTGTATGAAATAATATGATGAGAAATCTCTTTAGTTATTTTTAAGGACATTTTCTGTTTAGTTTTATCCATTGATATTGAATTTTTTTTTTTAACCTATCTGGTCAAATTATTCAAAAAAAAAAAAAATCTATCTATTAAAATTTTTACGTTGAAATTATCTGTTCAAAATTCTTATCTGTTGAAATTATCTGTTCAAAATATATCAATTTATTGAAATTCTATCTGTTTAACTTACCTTTATTTAAAAAAATCTATCTGTTCAAATTCCCTATCTCTCATCCTCATCCTCATCCTCATCCTCATCCCCATCTCTTTCTCTCTCTATCTGTTTGTTTCTTTATCTATTAATCACACATACACACATGGGTAACTATCCCTCTCTCTTCAACCACTACTTTCTTTGTCACCACCGCCGATCCAAACCCTAGTTTATAGGGTCGTTCTAATCCTCAAGCACCACCACTTCAAGTCTTGCTAGAACAAAATCCACTCTCTTCCCACTGGTTTCACCCTCTCTGAATTCTCCCACTCCGGCAGTGTCTCCAGGCAGCGCTTGAACACGTCATCGTTGTACACTCAAATGATTCCGATGAGCAAAACAACATTGAAAATAAAGAACAAGCCACAACACATTCTTTTTCCTCTTTTTCATCTCTCTATATCTATAAATAGATGTGTGTATAGATTTCAGATCTAGCAATTGTTCGACTTAGATAGATAGAGATTTTTCTAGGTTACTATTTGTTTAACCCAACTTGATGATCGCGCTCTTTCGATACCCAACTCTTTGAATCATCAACCTTATACTTAGACCCAAAAAACCCTCTTCTATCTTCTCTCTCACTTCTCTCAAAATCATTACTAGAAAGAAACTTTTCGACGCCCCAAATCATCAAACCTACACCAGATCTGGACTCCTTGATCAGTCTTAATCAGTCTGATCTTCTTCATAGGTTTTCATCTCTACGAGAAACTCATGGCGAAGGCCCCGCACAAGGTGTTGGCGATGTACATTACTACTTGACCGACGGTGAGGTCTGGTGGAGGACCTAGATTCGGTGGTGGTGTTTGATGGAGAACTAATTGACATTATTTCTGTGGTTGATTTGAACACTGACATCGCCATCCCTGATCAGAAGGGAAGAGACTAGGGTTTGAAATTGGCCATTGGACAAAAAAAGAGTTCATGGAGAATAGGTGAGCGAGAAAAGGGGAAAGAGACGAGAGTTGAAGGTTGTTGTTGTTGATATCACCCTATGTGAAAGGGGTGATTTCCTTCCAGTGTGAAAGTCGGCTGCAACATTCCTCCATTGCGGTTGCCAACCGACAAGCCGCCATGGTTGACAATCCACCATCGTTGAACAACAGCTGGCCATATGCAAGGCCAGCTAGCTCCCTTAATTCTTATGTATAAATAGAGGTAGAGAGAGCAGAGAGATTACAGTGTGTGGTGAGTTTGTGAGGAAGAGAGAAAACAGAGAGTTTGTAATCCATTTCTCAATATAGTGAATCCGCTGCCCGTGGACGTAGGCGACTTGTCGAACCACGTTAAATCTTTTGTGTTATTACTTGTATGTGTTTCTTGGTGTGCCCCCGATCCACAACAATTGGTATCAGAGCTCGGGTTGTGAAAAATCGAATTTTTTTCGAAAGTGCTCAGATTTCAAAGTGCTCGAAATCAACTTTTGAGCATACCAGGAGCAAGATCTCGACGAGAGGAGTCCAACCAGGCAAAGTAGAGCCCCAGAAGACTCGGCACGCCCCCTCACGCGCTATATGAAAAAAAGCGCGTGAGCCCCAGCCTCAGCACGCGCTCTCACGCGCCGTAAACAGCACCAGCGCGTTAGCCCAGTCTCTCTCACGCGCCACACGCGCGTCTTCAGGAAGAAGACGAGCCACGTGGCATCGCGTCAGCACCACGCAAGCACCGCGTCAGCGCCACGTCATCCCGTTGTTGACCGAGCCGCCGTTGACCCCACCAAGCCGCCGTTGACCATGCCGAGCCTTCGTTGACCAGCCATCGTTGACCGCGCCGTTCTGGAGTAATTATCCGGTGCATCTCAAACACACCAGATTCGGCAGATCTGAGGCGTTGAAACTGTTTTGACCAATTCTAAGTCATTTAGAGTCCGTTTTTGACGATCCAATAACGTTTTCCAACTATTTGGAGTATTCCAGACACATCCGTACGATCAAATTTTTGAATTGAAGGTCCGTTTTTGACGATCCAATAATATTTTCCAACTATTTGGAGTATTCCGGATGCATCCATACGGTCAGATTTTTGAATTGAAGTTTCTAAAAAAAAAAAAAATAGTTTAATGGCAGAATCTACAGAGACCAGATCGACCGAGTTCGTGAGTAATCCAGCGAGTACAAGTAACTCTAGGCATTGGACCCCGGTGTTCCATGCTAAGTTCGAGGTAGAGAAGTTTGATGGAAGCAACAACTTCGGCGTGTGGAGATGCGAAGTTAAAGATACGCTTGTCCAGATGAACCTGCACTTCACTCTGGGAGACAAACCAGATGACCTGGATGGGATAGAATGGGAGAAGCTGAATCTCTTGGCCTGCAGTTCCATCCGACTTTGTCTTGCAAAAGAGGAGAAGTACGCCTTTACAGAATATGATATTGCGAAGGACCTTTGGAAGGCGCTGGAAGATAAGTTCATGACAAAGAGCATTGAGAACTGGCTCTACTTGAAGAAGAGGTTGTTTCGTTTCGACTACAAGAAAGGTATTTCAATGAACGAACACCTAAATAACTTCAACAAAATTCTCACCGGTTTGAAAAATTTGGATGATCACATTGGTGATGAAGACAAAGCACTGTTATTGTTGAATTCCTTGCCTGATTCATATGATCATCTCACTACCACTTTACTGTACGGTAAAGAAAAGATCAAGTATGTTGATGTTGCAAACGCCTTGGTAAACAATGAGTTCAGAAGGAAAGATAAGTCTGCAAATAGGGACTCAGCATCCGAGGCATTGACAGTCAGAGGCAGAACAAATAACAGGAGATATGTAGGGCGAGGAAAGTCTCACTCAAAATCCAGAGGGAAATGATCAGACAGAAGACGTCTTGCAAAAGACGAGTGTGCTGCTTGTCACCAGAAGGGGCATTGGGTGAAAGATTGTCCCAATAAAGACAAGATAGAAGAAAAGGTGAACGTTGCACGAGATGGAGATAATGGTGAAGGAGTAGCCTTCACAGTTTCATCATACGACCAGTCTGATGAATGGATTATAGATTCCGGATGTTCCTTCCACATGTGTCCGAACAAGCAGTGGTTCTCGAGCTTACGAGAGTTCGAAAGAGGAGTTGTGCTGATGGGCAACGACCAACTTTGCCAGACAAAGGGGATTGGAACAATTCGATTGAAGATACATGATGGAACAATCAGAATTCTTGAAGATGTTCGGTATGTACCGGATCTGACAAAGAATCTCATCTCAGTGGGAGTTTTAGACTTCAAAGGTTACAGAGTAACCATGGAAGGTGGAGTCCTCAAAGTTGTTCGAGGAGCATTTGTTGCAATGAAGGGTACTCGACAGGGAAATTTATATTTCCTAGACGGCTCTACAGTCACAAGGAGAGTGGTTGTCTCCACCAGCTCAGAAGATGATGTATCAAACACTTCCAGACTTTGGCACATGCGCCTAGGGCATGTCGGAGAGAAGGCTTTACAAGGGTTGGTAAAGCAAGGCCTGTTGAAAGGCGCCAAAACAGGGAAGCTTGAGTTCTGCGAGCGTTGTGTACTGGGAAAGCAAACAAGAATCAAGTTTGGTACTGCTATTCATCGTACCAAAGGGATTCTAGACTACGTTCACACCGACGGATGGGGTCCTTCCAAGAATGCTTCGTTGGGAGGTAAACACTACTTTGTGTCGTTCATTGATGATTTTTCAAAAAGAGTTTGGATTTACACAATGAAGCACAAAGATGAAGTCTTAGACATCTTTCTTATGTGGAAGAAGATGATTGAGACCTAGACAGACAGAAATATCAAGAAGCTTGGATCTGACAATGGTGGAGAATACACATCAGATCCCTTCTTTGAGGTTTGCTAGAATACAGGGATAGTGAGACATTTCACAGTTCTTAGAACACCGCAGCAAAATAGAGTTGCAGAACGCATGAACCGCACTTTGGTGGAGAAAGTCCGGTGTATGCTGTCACATTCTGGATTGAGCAAGGCATTTTGGGGTCAGGCATTGAACTATGCTCGTCATCTTGTCAACAGACTACCTACTGCAGCACTAGATGGCAAGACTCCCATGAAGGTATGGTCAGGAGTGTCAGCTACTGATTATGATCAGCTACGTATCTTTGGATGTCTAGCTTATTTTCATGTTACAAAATCTAAGTTGGATCCAAGAGCCAAGAAAGCCATCTTCTTGGGCTTCAGTGATGGTGTTAAGGGATACAGACTTTGGTGCCCTGAATCAAAGAAAGTTCTCACTAGAAGAGATGTTACCTTTGATGAGTCTACAATGCTGACATAGCTACATCCTTAACATAATGAGGAAGTATTGAAGAAGTCAGTGCAGATGGAGTTTGAGACTCTAGCAAAGACTAGTCAGCCAATCAACCATCTTGAAGAAGTCTCAGAGGATAACTCTGAAGAGAGTTTAGATGAAAATGAAGATCTAGAGGCCCCACAACAGTTAGAACCCATTGCAATCAGGAAAGGAAAAAGGGTTACTAAGCAACCCAGTTAGATGACTGATATGGTAGCCTATGCACTTCCAATCATTGAAGACAATGTTCCTTGCACTTTCAAAGAAGCCGTGCAACATGCAGAAAGTGTCAATTGGAAGGATGCTATGGATGAAGAGATCGGGTCACTTCACAAGAACCAGACTTGGGAGTTGGTGCAACTTCCAAAAGGAAAGAAAGCAATTGGGTGTATGTGGGTTTACACCAAGAAGGAAGGCATTCCAGGCAGAGACAACATCAGATTCAAAGCTAGATTGGTAGCTAAAGGCTATGCTCAGAAGAAAGGAATAGACTACAATGAGGTATTCTCACTTGTTGTGAAGCATACGTCTATTCGTATCTTGTTAGCTTTGGTTGCACAGTTTGATGTCGAGCTCACCCAACTCGATGTCTGTAGACACCCCATTTTTGACCGTCCTCAAGACTTGGACGTCACCGTTGGAACACTCGGTGATTATCCATGTTTGTGTTTGTTTGGAGTTCCCGGAGGTCTCGGCTCGCGCGCCTTGCCTCAGGATCCCCGAACTCGACCGTTTAGTGTCTGGTTTCACACCAAACACCTTTGCTTTGCCTTGGAGGGGCAGGGAATGTCTTGTGAGGCATCCCCACTCATCACCGGCAGTGGCTAGAGGTCACCGGCTGGTTTTTGCTGCCATCGGCACTGTTTATTGCTGGCCGGCACTATTTGTTGCCGGTCAGCACTATTTTCTGCCGGTCGGCACTCTTTTTGGCCAAAATGACATTTTTGGCCGGCCGATTACTGTGCATCTGCTTTTGCAGATATTTTAAGACAGCTGTCTTGCTTTTGCTCCCCTTCATACACGTGTATGGAGGGATCTCCCTCTTATGAAGCTTGTCTTGTAAGCTTTACAAGACAAGAAGTTCCATATAGAGAAGATCTCTCTCTTGTTGCAAGGGAGACACTGAGGTTAGAGACTTAGGATATTTTGAGAGCTTAGACAGCCATTGTTAAGCTCTGGTTTTAGGGTTTGAGTTAGATACACATCCTATCTCTCTTTCCCTCTCTTTTGTGCTCTAGGTGTTTTGTGTCTTACTATTGCACACAAACACCTAGTGTTTCACCTTTGTCTAGCAACTGAGGTTCTAAGGGACTAATTTTGAAGTTTTGGTGTTGGATTCACGCCAAGGAAGGTCATTGGAGCACCATTTGTAAAGGGGTCATCAAGGGTAAGAATCTAGTCCCATTATTCCCCATTTTTGCATTGATTTTCTACCTATCTTAGAGCTATTTTCGTGCTTATTGTATAACACAAAAAAGTTCTGTTTTTAGGCCCTCTTTATTGTTTATTAAGAGTGTTTTTTGGTTTGGGGGTGCTTGACCCCTCTTAGGCCTTGAAAAGCCTCATTTTGTGCTAGTTTCGGGACTTTGGTGTTTGGGCCTCTTCACCACTGAAATATTGAGGAATTTCAGTGGTGGAGATGGTGCCTTGAAGTCTCTAGAAGGAGAGGGCCATCCCCTCTCCTTGTTGTCCTTGAAAAGGGCATGTTTTGGCCTCTAAAGGGAGCCTATGTTTGAGTGTGCATTGAGCATGTATAGACTATTTTTCATGCTTATATTTCCATGATATAACATGATTTTAAATAGGTTTTGGTACTCCATGCATGCTTAGCATAGTTGCCATGTAATGCCTTGTGATCCCTTAACATGTCTTAGGTTGTGTGCCTTTGTTTCTAGCATGTTTTAGGCTTACATTTGTGAAGATTTTGTGCTTATCTTGACATGCTTTAGGTCTGTCCATAAGTGTTTGGGTTGATTTTAGCATGCATCATATAGCCCTTTTGCATTTTGGCTTGTTGGCCTTAAGTGTGTGCATGTATAACATGACATTTTTGCATTGGTTTGGTGATTTGGGACCATCCACCATGTCATTTCAGACCTTATAGTATGCTTGTAAACTTGCATTTGATGTCCCTTTAATGCCTTGTAAGGTTGTCATCTCATGCTTTATGTTTGTGCCTTCATGCATGCCACCATGTTTAGGCCCTTAGGATGTCATGTCATTGTGATCTTAGCTTCGTTTTAACATGCTAAACCTTTGATTTTGATCCTTCCTTTCATGCCATGTTTGGTCTTGCTAAGTGTAGTTCAATGCTCCTTTGATTTGCTTTGAACACTTGAGCTATTTGTTGCATGCTTGGCTTGATTTGTTGCTTGGTTTGGCACCATCATAACATGTTTTTCAATGCTTATGTTGCAGGCTATTAGTCCACATTATGCTTCTTTCAAATGTGTTTGAGAGTTGTCCAATTTGTGCTTAAATGTTGGCTCTCAATTATGTGCATGTGTGTATGTATTTGGTCCCTCATATTATAGCATTTTGGCTACAGTTTTGGGCCTTATTAGAGCTGCCCAAATCTTGTATAAGTCCATCTTTGCATCCATTTGCATGGCCCCATGTTTGCTTGTATGCTTGCATAGGTTTGTTGCCATGTCATGTTGCATCCTTAGCTTGCATGCCTAGGTTGCATTGCATCTTGCATGCATGCCTTGTTCCTTGACTTGATGATAGGAATTGGGCCTTGATTTGTGTGATTGGTTTGCATTTCATTTGACATGAAAGTTGCATGCTTGATCCCTTGGGCCATCATGCATGGAAATGCGTGATTGGTGGTCCGAGAATTGAGGCACATGCCCCTTTGAGTCATTACCATGATAAGGGACATGGTTGGTGCATATATGCCTTGAATTGTTCTGCCATGCTTTGTCTTGCCCTCTGTTGCTGTCATTTGCAGATTCTGCAGGAACACTCCGACCGGCAATAATTTCTCTGCCGACAGCTTCATTTTGTGCCGGTGGCCATACCACACTGCCGGTGGCAATTCCACTCAGCCGGTGGTACTCCTCAATGTCCAGGGAAGCAGTCCTGAGGTTTTGACAGCCTCCAGAGGAGTGAAGGAAAGAAAACAGAGGCAGTCCATGCATGGCGGCGCATTTCCCGAGGCGATTTGCTGTTTTTTTTAGCTTAAGTTAATTTGTTAATTAATTAGGCAATTTGTAATATTAATTAGCTTGTGTAGTTAATTAATTTGTAATATTTATTCGGTCCCTCCGAGTGAGGGCAAATCTGTAATAAGTGTGTGTGAGTGGCGTGTATGTTTTCCAATCCCCACTTCTTTCTTCCCTTTTACTTACCTGCTTTAATGGTTAGTATTAGGGCACGTTTAATTTAGCATACCTTATGCTATGCATACGTGCATCCGCGCATTTGTATTACATGCATTAGGCTCGGTACATCACGCTAACTGCATTTGTATTTCAATTCCAAATTGAGTACGTGCATCAGTTGATTGCATTTCACATGCCATGTTTAGGTTAGCCGAGCTTGTTTAGATTACATTTTTGCATGTGATGCATTAGCCATTTTTTAACATGAACTAAGACATGCATGTTTGCTAACTAGTTCATTGTTTTGGCACGGAGTACGATGTAAGCATTTATGCTTTAGCATCTCGCATGCGTGTGAATGTTGCCATGACAGTATGCTTGCCATGCGGCTAAATGCTTATGTGTTATTACTGTTTAAATGCTTGTGGGTGGAGGTTGGATTGTTTGAGTTGGAAAAACTCGCTGAAATCCGTATTTTAGCCTACTTGCGAGTAGCAATTTCCAAAGCGTTTTTCAAAACAAAACGGATATGCAATGCTTGTTTCCAAATTAGGCAATCTAGTCTATACTTGTTTGCTGTGCGCATAACGTAGTAATTCTAGGCTAATAAATGGAATAAGAACACATAACGTTTTCAAAATCGGATATCATGGTTAGTAGAGGCCGGTCTTCGGACCGGGCAAAAGGGGGTGCTCATAGCTGACCTTCCCCGATCGTACCCAAGCTCCCGAGCCGAGACAACTCCGGTGATGACGGACACGTGGCCTTCGGCACCGAGTCAGGGTTTCCTAAATTTCCCCATTTTTAAAATATTTAGGTGGCGACTCCGTATCTGGCAAAGCAGTCCTTGTGTGGCACTACTTTTCAAAAAAAAAAATCTGTTTTCTCAAACGATTTGCCAGATTTAGACTCTTTGGTTTAGATTTAGAACCGTGACACAAATTGAGTCCGAACTGTAGCAGGGTCCCTCGCGGACGTGTTACAGTTTCTGGCGACTCCGCTGGGGATTTTAGAGAGCTTGACTCGAACTCATGATATCCTGTTTTGATTTCATTTATGTGTTCCTTTGCATTGCATGTGCATTAGTGCGCCTAAGAACACAGTGTTTGCCATCTGCCATTCCTGAACGGTTTGCCGGAGGCTTGTCTTGTCAAGGCATGACCATAAGGCTGACCGGTTATGGGCTCTGACAGCATGGAAACACAAACCCCGGTTTACCGAGGCACCTTTTTCGACCATTCGACCTAGTGCATATTCGGATCCATAGTGCCCATTCCAAACTAGGACAGGTTGCTTACCTGATGTTAGGTTGTTTGAAACCGCTGTGTGCGTAGTGAAACCCTAGCTCCTGACAAAATAAGACAGGGAAACCCTACCCCAACGTAGGGGTGTTTTTGTTCTCTTTACTTGCTATGTGCTTCTAGAATGTATTTCTGCAGGGACAGTACATGTCAATTTGCAAGTTTGAGTATCAGACCTGAGGACACCAATATCAGTATCAGTTATGAGAATCAGTTATCCGCGGGTATCCGGTTCAGTTTTTTGGGACAGTAATTTTTGGGAACAGTGATCAGCAGTAGGGTACAGTTGTTTGGCTACACCCGTGTTTGATCAGTTTGGGCTGAAATGCTGTCTGTTTTTTCTTTTCAGTTCAGAGAGTCGCAGAGTTGATACAGAATAGCCAGTGTCTCCCCTTGCCAAGGCAGGATTTATGGCGGCACAAAATTCAGAAGAAATTGTGGTTATGACGGCTGCATTGGAGCAGGGGACCGCTCCGCAGAGTGAGGCCAGCATCAATATGTCGCATCCACCCAAGTCGCCCGTTGTGCACCCGGTCTGGGTTCCCCAGTTATACTAGGCTCGTGAGCCCACCACCTTTGAATTGATGGGGATGATAGGCGATCTCCAAAGGTCTGTGGCGGATCTCGCCTATGGGATGTCAGCTTCGCCCCCAGCGGCACCGTATGTCGGGAATTTCATACCACAGGAGCCCCTGCTGCTGGGGCGGATTGTGATAGAGCTCAGTCAGCCAGAGGTGGCTTCCAGCTACAGCCACGACATGTCAGCAACAACTGGGTTTCGCTCTGAAGTAACAACCCAAACCCTTGACCAGGCTGAGGCCGGAGGAAGAGACAAAATGAAGGCAGATGCCGATCCCATTGAACAGCTGCTGTGGACAGTCCAGGCTTTGAAAGCCGGAGGGATGAACAAGCAACAGGTATCTGCGGTCGTGGCCAAAGCTGTGGATGATGCTTTCCCCACTCCAACCGAAGGCAGTTCAAGCCAGGCAGAAAATCGGGACGCGCCCCGTCATGCCCAGACAATTTCTGTCGTTCCCAACCCTGCACCGGGGAAGGGTCAAAACGCCAAGGCAGTGCCAGCCGACCCTTTCGCTAGCACATCTAGCAAGAGTCCTCAAACTTCAAAGTATTTGCCTCGAGGATGCAGAGCCTTTCACGCCCTCTACATGCCTTTGTCTAGGGCATTTCTAATATTGGCTAAAAAGGGGCATCTTAAACCCCTGGAGCCTCGGCCACTCCCGAAGAATCTCCCCGCCACGCACGATGCTACCTTGTACTGTGCGTACCACCAACAGTCCGGCCACAGCACCGATGGTTGTTTTCGCCTTCGTCATGAAGTGCAGGATCTGATCGATAATGAGGTCATTCTTCCACGTACCTCGGCAAATTCCGTTGCTACTGAGCTGTTGGACTTCGAGGATACTGCAAATTTGTGATCAGGGGTTGGACCACCTGCGGGCGGCGCTCGTTGTATTTCAGATGTGGCGTTTGGCACGCACTTTTTGAGCATTTGTAAATGCAGTTTTGTAGCTTCTGGCTTGGGGTTTTGGGTCAGTTCTCAGTTTTGTTTTGAGTCTGCCTCTTTGCTTTGAGTCAGTCTTTTTGTTTTTGGGTCTGTCTTGTGCTACCGAGTCAGTCCCGTTGTATAGGATGTCGAGTGATTCTGGGGTTGTTGCCTCGGACACCGTTTTGTATTTAACCTTTTTGCTATCTTTTTGAGTCTGTCTCTGCTGTGGAGCCAGTTACATCCAAGAAACCTGAATGAAACGGTTGCGGCTATCATGTTTCCGTGCTTATTATTTGTTTTGAGCTAGTTACGCCAGAGGACTTGAATGGATTGGCAGTACATCTCGCCTGCTCTCATGCGCGCCAAACTCATTGTATTAACCTAAGTTTTTCAGAAACCTTTTGAACACTGCGGTGATAAAAACGAAGAGGAAAGAATTCCTCGGGTTTTGCAAAATTTTGATCATTTTGAGAGAAAGAGAGGCGTGCTAAGCCTTTTTATAAATGAAACCATGCTTGTCGACGTGAGTACTAAGAAGGATCCTGGCCTGATCCAGATTGGTTCCACACTATCTTCGGCGCGAGCGATTTGTCGCTTTCTTAAAAACTTTCAAAAACAAATGTTTTACGCGGCCCTACGAAGACCTGTGTGGAATCGCTCTTGAGATTGCGCAGCCTAGGATCGCTCTCAGCCTCAAGATTTAACCCATCCATTTCAAACCTTGAATCCGTTCAGAAAGTTCAACGGACAAACGTCATGAAAGGTCTGTATGGCCAGTTTCGAAACAGCCCTCGAGCAAGAGGCACCAAAGCCGAATCGGAAGGAGTAGATCTCGCCGGAAGAAGCTCGTGGAGCAGCCATGATGGATTCTCCTATAAATCATTGCAATAGCCGTCTCCTAGACACAGAGAGGCTTCAACTTCAAAAACCATTTGGCATGGACTTGTTACACTCTTACCCTTGAGAGGCTCGCTGGGTCGAAAACCCGGAAGAGCGACCCAGGCAAAAGTTAGAGCAAGAGAAAAATACAAGAAAAAGAAAACAAAGAAGCAAAAAAATACAAAAGAAAAGAAAAGAAATGAAAAAAAAGAAAAGATGAAAAAGAAGAGAAAAAAAAAAAGAAAAAATAAAAATAAATGAAAAAGAAATAGAAAATGAAAAGAAGCTCGCAAGGTCGAAAACCCGCATCGGGCACCTTGGCAAAAGTGAGAGCCTAAAAAAGTGAATGTTAAAATACCCGAGTGTACCTTAACCGGAACTACGTAAGGCTTGATTCCCATGTTTGGGATACGTAGGCAACTTCATCATGAAGTCCAGCCCCCAACGCTTTCATAGCGTCTCAGTCCATGCAATGGTTTCAATTTCATCCCAAAGTCTAGTCGCCAACCCTTCCAAGGTGACTGTGTCCATATATTTGTTGTGACCGTCTTCGTCATCTCTGTGTCCAAGAGTTCGACCACCACCAATGAAGACTATTTGCGGACTGCTGCGGCATCATCCAAACAAGGGGCAACTTCCTGTTGCCATGAAGCCGTCGTGAGCTGCCGTTCAAACTAGGGGCAACTTTCCGTTGCCTCCCACCCCCCTTCAAACCAGGGGCAATTTTCCATTGCCTCCGATCCGAGGTTGCGCATCTCAAAGAGTAAGTTCCACGCCCGTTGAGCATTGACTGTTTGTAAAAAAATAATTTTTGAAAATTTTTACTAAGGTTGACTATTTTCTCGAAAACTATTTCATTTTCCAAAACTGGACCATTGTCTTGGACCCAAAAGGAAAATTTTCAGTGCTTACAGCCTGACTTGCGTGCTTTTCAAATCAAAAATCGAACGAGTACGTTAATCTGACTCTCATTTTGATCAAACTTGTTGTAGTAGAAAACCAAAACGAAAAGAATGGTTAAAATGATGAACTAGGGGCACAGTTGAGCCAGGCATTCTGTCTTTCCCCCGTCATCGACGTACTTGCCAGAAGAGCGCTCTACCCGCCAGAAGAAATAGCCGTGAGCTAACGGTGTTGAGCAAGAACCCGCAACTTCCTATTCATCCATTAAACACCCTGGAGAGGGATGAAAATGAGAGAATCAAGAATAGAGAGGTGTGAGTTGAGAGAAAAGCGAGAAAAAGGGTTTTGAGAGAAAAATCCGAGCTTGAGAGTCGAGTGATGTGAGAATCACAAATCAGAAAGGGTGGGGAACAATACCCAGATTGAAACTGGCTCCTCGTGGTCCGAGGTCCCCCATCTTCGTTAACGCGTCTGTATGTCGTGTCTTTTGTTTTGTTCATCTCAACCTTTGTTTTAGGTCTTTTTCGAGCATATCTCGTTATGTTTAGGTCGTGTACCTGTATTTGAGTCCTCCCCGCTGTGTTCAGTTGTAGGCTCGATACCCCGGTTTGAAAAACCCTCATTCGATTTCAAAAATCATTTACACTCAGAGTGCTGTGCCATTCTCTATATTGGAGCATGATTCAACCCCAACCGGTTCCGTCTTTAAGTTCCATCTTGTCAGATTGGGCTGTTTTGTTTAAAGTTTGCTGTGTGTAGAATGAACCGAATGCTGTGTTTTAGGCTGTATGCAGATCAATCCCCAACAGAGTAAGGGCTGTGTGTCCAGAATCAGACAGTGGGTTGCTTGGGTTTATTTTGCTGTTGGCTGTTTAGTTATCTGATTATTACAGTGCAAGTGTTCAATTTTCAGACAATCAATCAATTCCATTTACATTGAGGTGTAACATGATGGAATGCGATGCAGTACACGAGATATGTAAATGTAACACTTTTTGAGCAAAAGTTTGTTCATTTCATAATCTTTTAAGTACAAAGTTTTGAAGGAAACAAAATCTGCCTGCGGCAGTACAAGGTAATCTAACTACCAACAAAAAGGAAAAGTACAAGAAAGGAAAGAAAAAATAAACAAAAATCTGCATCTGTGTTGAGCACCCTAAGGGCCATCAGTCTGTCCTGGTCCTCTTCCTGGACGAGGGTCCAGGAGCATCATCAGCGTCATCGTCAGAGCCCGAGCTAGAACCGCCCCCGGTCTCCTCCTCCGATGACTCGGACTCCGCCTCTGCCTCCGCCTCTGACTCCTCGTCATCGTCATCGTCCGGGACTGGAGCTCGCGAGCTACTCCCGACATGAGTACGCCCTCCCCTGGTACGGGGAAATATCCTGCCCTCCTCATCTCTCCCCCGAGCAGGGACGGAAGGTCCCGCTGGAGCCCCTCCTGCCATGGGAACCTGGAAAGGAGGCTGAAAAAGTACATAAAGAGAAATGTATTAGTATACTGTGAACAGTTTATCGAATGCAGTGTATGAGTACAATAAGAATGCCGTGGGTAGTTTGTCAGTGCAGAATGCAGTGTATGAGTACAGTGTGTGGATGCCGTGAGCAGTTTAACAGTGCAGAATACAGTGTATGTAGTGTATCAGATGCTGTGAGATCAGTGTATCAGGTGTGGTGCCATGAATCAGATTATGCAAAGCAGTATATGAATGGTTTGAGGCCAGTGTCAGAAGAACATACCGGTATGCTGTAGAGGGCTAGGAGGTCAAATGTCTACTGAAACATCCCCATCATCGAGGCATTCATCGCCACTACAACAAAAGTAACCTATGGTGACGAAAACTAGTGAAGAAAATAAAATTCGTCACTAAATGAAAATAATTCGTGAGGAATTTATAAATTTTGTCACATATAATAAAAAAATAAAAATGGTAGGTGACAAAATTTATTTTCGTCAATAAATACTTCATTTTAAGTGAGAAAAAATTAAGTTTCGTCACCAAAAATTTTCCCGCTATTTTTTCCCGGTGGCGCCAAAATTTTGGGATTTTTGGTGAGAAAATTTTTTGTCACTAATTATAAAATTATTTGTGACGAATATATTTTCGTCACCAAAACGTTTTAATAATTTTGATATCTTTTGGTGAGGAAATAATATTGTCACCAATTTTGATGGGAAATTTTTGATATATTGAGCGGCAATTAAAAAAAAAAAGGATATTAATTTTTTTTACCCCATTTCTGTTTATCATCGCTCTCTCTCTCTCTCTCTCTCTCTCAAAATAGGGTATTAATTTGTCTTATCTCTTACTCCTCCACCACGCTGATCACCATCGTCGTCTCTATTAGCCTTGCCGATCGTCGCCGCCACTAGTAGCCTTGCCGGTAACCGCCACATCTTCTTCGCTCGGTGATTTGGTACTTGATTTCTCTTTGCTCTTTTTTCTGGTATCTCTTTCTCTTATTCTCTATATTGGTATGGTAACAAATTTCGTCACTAAATAAGAATAATCCATGAGGAATTATAGATTTTGTCACGTATAATAAGAATATAAAAATAATAGGTGACGAAATTTATTTCCGTCAATAAATACTTACTTTTAGGTGAGAAAAAAAAAAGAGTTTCGTCACCTAAATTTTTTCCACTAATTTTTTTTGATGGTGCCAAAATTTAGAAACTTTTGGTGAGATTTTTTTTTTTTCAACAATTAAAAAATTAATAATGAAGAATATATTCGCGTCACCAATAATTTTTTTTTTTTTTGAAAAATTTGATTTTAAATATTTTATCACCATTTGGTGAGAAATATATTTTCGTCATTAATAATTTTTAATATTTTTAGGCCTTTTAGTGAGAAAATTGTTTTGTCACTAATTTTGAAAGAAGAATTTTAACATATTAAGCAGTGATGAAAAAAAATAGTCTATTATTTTTCCCTCCTTTTTTTTTTTTGGATCAGTTTTCCTAAATTATTTTTCCCTTCTTTTTTTTTTTTGGATCAGTTTTTTTTGCCCTCCTTTTTTTTTTCTCCTTTTTTTTGTTTTTTTTTTGATCACTCTTCGTATCAATCTGTATCTCTATCTATCTCTCCCTCTCAAAACAAAACACAATCAGTTTTCCTATCAATCTCTATCTCTCCCCCTCTCCCTCTTCCTCTCCCTCTCAAACACAAGTGCTGTGTGTTCTTCTCCGGCGCCCTTTCAGTGTGTTCTTCTCCAGCGCCGCTGCCAACGTCCCTGTTCTCCTCCTTCAGTGTCGCCACAGACGTCGTATCTCCTTTACTACAGTGCGTTCTCTTCCATCAGGTATGGGTCCTCTTTCTCTGTCCCTTTCTCTGTCTCTCTCTCACTCAATTTCTCTATTTTTCTATCTCTGTTTTCCCTAATTTTCAAAATTAATGTTTTCCCTAATTTTTGAAATTAATTTTCAGAATTAATGTTGTATTTTATTCTTTCCAGCAAGGTTTCTCTTCAATAAATTTTGAATGTGTTCATAGTTCTGATTTGCAGAAACTGATTCAATTCCACTTTAATCTTTTTACTCTTTTTATATGAACAGTGTTCATAGTTCTGATTATAGTTCAGAGGTTGCGATTTCAGAGGTTGTGATTTCAGAGGTCAGGTATGGCAATCTCTATCACAACTGTTCTTCTCACCCTTTAGAATCAGAATCACAATAGTTCTGAATCTTTTTATTTTCATCATTTGAAATTTCAGAGATTGCGATCATAGTTCTGATTCATAGTTCTGATTCATAGTTCTAATTCATAGTTCTGATCATAGTTCACAGGTTGTGATTTCATAGTTCTGAGGTATTCTAATCTTCTTTTTCAGTCCAGGGCTTCACACCCATTAAAGTGTTTGTTTGAATGGGCCTGAGAGGTTGTTCTATTTTTTAAGCTGTCCATTTCATGGTTATCTTTTGGGTCATAGTTGCTGTCAATTTTCTTTTCTATTCAATGGGGATTGGTTGATGGAAAAAGAGTTCTAATTCAATTTTCTGGGTAAATTTAGTTCAGTATAAGGATTTACATTTTTATGGACTATATTAGTTAATGTGAATCTCTTATAGAATTCTTTGGAGTTAGTTGATTGAATTTAAGGTTTGGGATCCATTTTTAAAGCTGTCCATTTCATGGGTATCTTTTGGGTCATAGTTGCTGTGCATTTTCTTTTCTATTCAATGGGGATTGGTTGATCGAAAAAGAGTTCTAATTCAATTTTCTGGGTAAATTGAGTTCAGTATAGGGATTTACATTTTTATGGACTATATTAGTTAATGTGAATCTCTTACAGAATTCTTTGGAGTTAGTTGATTGAATTTAAGGTTTGGGATGAAATTCTTGCTTATCTATCATAGTTGCTGTGAATTTTCTTTTCTATTCAATGGGGATTGGTTGATGGAAAGAGAGTTCTAATTCAATTTTCTGGGTAAATTGAGTTCAGCAGAATTCTTTGGAGTTAGTTAATTGAATTTAAGGTTTGGGATGAAATTCTTGCTTATCTATCATAGTTGCTGTGAATTTTCTTTTCTATTCAATGGGGATTGGTTGATGGAAAAAGAGTTCTAATTCAATTTTCTGGGTAAATTGAGTTCAGCAGAATTCTTTGGAGTTAGTTGATTGAATTTAAGGTTTGGGATGAAATTCTTGCTTATCTATCATAGTTGCTGTGAATTTTCTTTTCTATTCAATGGGGATTGGTTGATGGAAAGAGAGTTCTAATTCAATTTTCTGGGTAAATTGAGTTCAGTATAGGGATTTACATTTTTATGGGCTATATTAGTTAATGTGAATCTCTTACAGAATTCTTTGGAGTTAGTTGATTGAATTTATGGTTTGGGATGAAATTCTTGCTTATCTATTTGTGTCTAGACATCGATCAATGAAACAGTGACAATAATTGGGACTACTGATATTATTAGTTTATGTGAATATGATTTTGGATTTGACCTAGGTCCCAATAATAGGTCGAGCAGATGCAGATGTCTCAATATTTTTTGTACAATGTTGATGCATATAAAAATTAAATAGAGTTTTTTTGTTTTTAATCTTTGGATGCGGAAGGTAGGAGCCGGTGGACATGAATTGGGGGATCACTGTGTGGTTTTCTCAAATGGTGATATTAGTGTTTGGTTTTCTTATTTTATTAATAACTAAATAACCCTAAATTTCTTGCTTATTATTGTTGTTGCAGTTTTGTTTAGCAATATGATATGGGTTCATTTCTATTAGTGAAAAAGTACATCGATCCACTATCTCTTTCTTGGAACAGAATTGTTGAGAGTATCTTTTTTTTATTTATATACCATTTAGCATATGAAGCACGAGTTTTAATATGCAATAGAAAGTTGAAGTGATGAATATAATCAACGCACCATTATGCATCAACAATTGAAATTATGGTGCATCTTCACTTTTCCAAGTCCTTGATGCTGAAAATTTTATTTGCTGCCAATCTACCGGATCACTATGTAGTTTTCTCAAATGGTGATATTAGTGTTTGGTTTTCTTATAATTCTTGCTTATCTATCATAGTTGTTGAGATTTTGTTTTCTTGAATAATAAAAGAATTATTTTTTTTTATTAACAAAAAAATTGGCTTGACCGAACAAAATGGAACTTTAGTTTTGAAGTTGATCCAGGGCATGATTGTTGCTCACATGTAGGAGGGGATACAAATTATGGTGTGGTTCTTTGCCATTAGTTAATCTTGATAGTTCATTTGGCTTTTGAAGTCATGCTATTGCAAATTTATATCATTCCTTGGTAGTGCTTAATAACTTCTTGGTTCTACATCTCCTCAAAAATTACTGCACTCCATGTAATATCCATTTTTATAAAACATGTTTAAAGCATCTTTATAATGAGCATCTATTTATAAAAATACTAGCGTATGCCCGTGCCTAAAGGCACGGTGTAAATAATGTTAGTTATAAGGGTTTATGAAAATTTCATGAATGGTTTGAATAAATGAGCATGTTTAATCTCATGGTTGAAATAGATCACACTGCATATTAGTATGCATTCAGCACATATAAATCTGAAAAGGACAACATGGTTTGGTTGGACTGAATTAAATTGCTAAAATAATTTATAGTCCAACTAATTCACTGCAACTTAAACAGGCAACACTCCTGGTACATTTGTATCAGTCAATAGGAAGAAAGTTACAACAACACAGCATACCATCCATACAACGACGCACTCAATTCTTTAAGAAGAAAAATATTTCAATATATTTTTTTAATATCTTTATCAAAAAATAACACAAACTTTATAAATTTCAACATGATACATATAAATTATAACTGTATTTTAATCTTAAAATTATTTAAACCGTGCCTTTAGGCACGGGCATACGCTAATCTATATATATAGCAGACATGTAAGAAAGGTTTAGATTAACTCTCATCCTCTTGGATATATGGCTTTTCATGCCATGTTTCACTTTCCTAGGTATAATATACAGTACTCTGGTTTGTTTGTAACTCTGCTTTCTCCTGACATGGGTTTTCATGATTCAAAGTGCAGTGTCAAAAAAAACTTATATGACAGTTTAGAATGCTCATCTTGGAATTCTATGAATATAGATGAACACTCAACTTTTGGTTTTCCTTTTTTTTTGGGGGGGGGGGGGGGTGAAGCACACATTCTATAGTATATATAGATATTTAGGAAAGTTAATAAATCTGAACTAGCTGAGGATTCAGGGACTGGTGGGGGGTAGGAAGCAAGAAGGGTTGAGGTGGGGGGTTGGGTCTAGCTTGCTTTCATGAAGTGGGTGTTTTCATGCTTTATTGTTTTGTAACTTAACTACTTGTATACTATCCCAAAAAAAAAACTTTACTACTCGTGTATTAGTCGTTATTTTTTATATTTCATTAATGTTCCAAAGTTTAAATGTCGTCTCATAGAAGAGCATTTGGGCGTCAAGGAAAAACTCTTTATGTTTATTTAGTTATTGCAGCGGCAATAGTTTTCATGGTTAAAATCTGGCTAGGCATTAGTTTCCCAAGGATGTGTATCATATTATGAGATTAAGGTCAGCCTTATTAAAGCATCAAAACAATTCTGATGGGTCATGCCTATATCATAACTTGCCATTACATTCTCAGTTTGGGTTTGGCATCCATTTAGACAAGGGTTTGGTTCCCGTCTCAGTGTGTAACTGAGGTAGAGAGGTGGGTTTGGATTAGGGGATTGCGGCTCTGGGATATTATGAGATTAAGGTCAGCCATATTAAAGCATCAAAACAATTCTGATGGTCATGCCTACTATCATAACTTCCCATTACATTCTCCGTTTGGGTTTGGCATCCATTTAGACAAGGGTTTGGTTCCCGTCTCAGTGTGTAACTGAGATAGAGAGGTGGGTTTGGATTAGGGGATTGTGGCTCTTTTTTTTGGGGGGGGGGGGGGTTGGATGGTGATAAGAATGTTACATAGATTGGGTTGAAAGTAATCTGATTTAGTATGAGAATTAATGTTTTTCTATGACAATCTTTAATCAATAACATGTTGACTTGATTTTATATCTCTCTAATGAGGGTAATGTATTTGGCTTATGCAATGTGTGTTTTCTTAACTGTTCGTGAATTTGCAGAAACTGAAATTTCTGTGTTGGATTGATTCCATTTATTTATGTTATTTGCTGTTATTCATGTGAAATTGGAGTACAGTATAACAATGAAAATTTAGCAGGATTTGAAATTCAGCACACTTTCGGATTGAAGAAATAGAGGCTAAATCATTGATGAAGTATAGACAGAAAGTTAACAAAACATTGTTACCTTAGGTCTTTGTTTGGTGACTTTTGACTTCAACTAGACATTCAATTATATACGTCTTAGCTGAGTCTTGATTTCTAAGTAGAAAACCTTAGTGTGTAAGTTTGTCGACTTGTGGTTGCTACTAAGATTTTAAGTCTTTGGAAGTTCCTTTCAGTATATCTCAGATGAATTATTAGTTTATCTAAGAACTCTTGCCATTTCTTGTGATCCCTGCTAATTACTTGTGAAAAATATGCAAATGCTATTTTAGAAATGGGAAAGCATTAATGTGGAAGGGGATTTAGATATTTTTATCTTTTGGAAAGGTACATTGATTCCCCTGTTTCCTGAACTTCATATATCTATATATATAGCAGACATGTAAGAAAGGTTTAGATCAACTCTCATCCTCTTGGATATATGGCTTTTCATGCCATGTTTCACTTTCCCAGGTATAATAAACAGTACTCTGGTCTTGTTTGTAACTCTGCTTCTCCTGACATGGGATTTCATGATTCAAAGTGCAGTGTCAAAAAAAACTTATATGACAGTTTAGAATGCTCATCTTGGAATTCTACAACCACAATGTTATTAGCTCAAGTTAGGTACTTCTCATGATATTATTTGAGGTGCGCGTAAACTAGTCTGGACATTGGTCATAAAAAAAAAATATATATATATATATATAATGGCTTTATTAGGTGATAATGCTAGGCTAGCACTCTAAATGATGTAATGTTTATTTGTCAATACTTTGGATTGTGTTAGAACATTTTCACAGGAAAATAAAGAAGAAAGAAAGAAAAAAAGGGGGGGGGGGAGGGGAGTATATCAACTACAATATATCAGTGATAATTGAACCTTTATTGATGTGTGCTTCAAGTTCCAACCATATAAGAACCCATAAAAGCATGTGAGCTGCACATGGATTTAGTTTGTTAATCTCTACTTCTGTTAGGCATGTTCATAGCCCATCTTCCATTAGGTAATCCGTGTCCATGGCACTGCTAGTTTAAGCTGCTTGTTTGCTGCTGCCCGTTTGCTGCTGCCCATTTGCCTTGATTTCCTGGATTTGCTAACTGTTGGATGTAGGAAAATAGGTCTTTAGTTGGTCCTTCTACTTATTTTTGGATGTCCTGTCTTTGGTGGGGCTGCTTGGCTACTGTTATGGTTGGTTTGGCCTGTTGCTATGAATAAATAACTAGCTGAAACAACCACTTTAAAAAGCTTGTTTAAAATAAAGACATAATAAGAAGGAAACTAACTGTCTTGGTAAGTTGTTATCAGTTTATCATATATCTATCTTTTCCCACCTTTTAAAAATAGCTCAAAACAGTAATATAGTAGTTAATATTTTTTTTAAATTGCAGTCAACTTTTCCTTTTCTGTTGTGACATGCCCAAGAACTCATTCTATGATATGACAAGAACAGTTCTGTTTCTTTTACAAAATCCAATCTTAATTATTGCTTCATGATATCTACATTTGTGGAATTTGTGTTCAGCTTCGATTCTGGAAAGGGAAATTTTTTTATTTTGTTCTTATTATAAATTCTGTTATTGATTTTTTTTTTTAAAAAGGAAAATGAAAAAAGAAGATTGGAGAGGAGGAGACAGGATAAGGCTGACATTATTTTATCTGAAAATATGGCTTTACAAAGAGCTAAATGGGGAAGTAAAGTACTCATGTAACCATCCTAATTAGTTGGGTTAAAGTATGGTTTGTTGAACCACTACATTAACGTAGTCCTGAATATGGATCTTGTGTGTATAGTCCATTAAAAATTCTGGTTTTATTATAATACACCAATACACTAGACTAATATTTGGAAAGTTTTTGAACTATTCTTCATTTTTTCATTACCATTATTGACAAACAGCTGCTTCTACTGTTTGATGATTGTTTTGACTATTTTATTGATGTTACAATGTGAAAAGTTTATATCAATAGATTAAATGGACAATCCTAGAATCCAGGAAAAGCACCAGCTATCTGTAGTGTATTATGCTGCACTGTCATCTGTTTCTTAGTCCCCAACACAATTCGGATTCAACGAGATGAAGTTTATGTAAACTTACTAGGGATTAGTTTCATGGTTCCTTATTCACCATTGTACTCAATTTACAATCACTTTTGGCATTCATGATTACTAAGGCTTAACTAAAGGCTACACACCATATCTACCCATCACAGCTCCCTTTTCCCAGATTTTTGAAGCATCAGATTCTTAACTATGACTATCTGGCAGCATGGTGTCTTATTCAATGTTATGTGACTATAACCAGTATATTAAGGATGCAAATGGGGGTTATCTATATTTCAATACACTAGCTTGGCCTGTCATTTTATTTTAATTTATTTTTAAATTCATACATCTTATGTTGGTGGCATATATTTGGTTAGTTATGTAATATCTTAATGGGAACAATGTATGGCATACTCATTTGACAGACTCTGGAAACATTTCATTAGATATTAATGTGTATTAATTGGGCGTTGTTTTATATAAAAATTTAGATCTATAGGTTTTTACTCAATATTATTAATTAATTATTTTTCCTCTCACAACTATCGATTTAATGAAAATTGGAATATTACACCCTTAAATTAGCATATATTGCTTTAACTTCTCTGGACTTCGTATGTAGTTGAGTAAAGAGAAAATCAAACAGAGTACTAACTACAGTAACAGGCTATATGTACTGAATTATAGTCTCGGGCCATTCATTGGAATTGTCGCATGTGGCTATCAATTTTATTGGCATGAACTCGTACATCGCCTTTTTGGTAAGTCTCGCTCGTTTTATCATTTTATTTTCCTCATGTTGGTTAGTATATATCAGTTAAAGTACAACAGTTTGACTACTTATTAACTAAGATTTAACAACTTTGAAGATGTATTTAATGAAAATAGATTCATTATCAAAATTCTTACTTAGCATGACTCTAGTTAAAATACACACTAACCAAAGTAGAGACAAAAATAAGTCAGATAATAGCCTGCTGTTAAGTGTGCTTGTATCTGTGGATGTTGGTATCTATATAGCCTAAGTCACAAGTATCTGAATGCTCTACTGTTTGTATCTGTATGCTCTGTATGATCTGCTGTTGGTATCTGTATGCTCTGCTGTTTGATCTGCTGTTGGTATCTGTATGCTCTGCTGTTTGGTATCATTCTGCTTTGCTGGTTGTATTTGTATGCTGTGTGAATGGATAGATCTGCTGGGCTGCTGGTCTGGGTAATTTTGCTTCAATTTTGCTTCAGTTTTTTGTGTTCAGTTTTGCTTCAGTTTTGCTTTAGTATCTGTATAGCCTAATTTTGCTTCCAAAAAAAAAAAAAACGAAGGATAGAGGAAATAAATATGACCCTGAATTCAAGTGCTTGCTCAGCAGATAATTTGGAAATTGAAGAATTATTGGTAACCAAACATGACCAAAATCTCCCAAAAATGAACTTAGATGGGCTGAACATTGGGTTGAGACTAGCAATGGCTACGGATATTTGTGGAAGGATCTACAGTTTAAGCTGTACACAATTTATCCTGACTCCAAACACCAAACTATCAGCAACCTGATAATCCAAAAGATGTGATATCCAACTTGTAGCAAACAAACCATGACAGAGATTTGTGAATTTTTCACTAAACTTTAGAGATGCAACTTGATACCTAGACTCAAAGAGATGCGACACATACTTGCCCGTATAGATTTCATACTTTAACTTTGAGGAAGATATGGTAATACAAATTCCCATCAAAATTTATTTCTTATTATAACCAGCCATGGCCATAGTTTAACCTTTCTCTCTACTTCCCATCATATAATCTCATTAAGTAGTAGGGCTCATGGTTACTGGATCAAGAACTTGGGCTTCAAATTCTTTAAAAATTGGGCAACTGGTGAGTACATACTAATTCCATCCAGAGAAATATTAAGTAACTAATAACTTCAGCATTACTGTTTTAGTATCAAAATACATAATACATACCTACAAATGCATATACACACACATAGACATAATTTTTTTAAATCCCATTTGTGCAGCAGCCACAATATTTGTTCCTTCCCATTCTCATTGACTGCATGCCCTGGTTTCTTACCATGAGATGTTGTAGTGTTATAACTGGTTTGGCTGCTGTCCGTGCGTCACTCCCAGTTTTTGATCCGAGCATAATTCTGGGGATACAGTGAATTGCCATGTTAAGGTGATCATTGCAAAGCCCATGGGTGGGAATGAGCATGGTATTCATCGTTTTAGTTAATCTCTGTTAATTTTTGTTCAGATAACTTCAAGCTTGTGATCTTGAGAACAGTTCTGTATATTTGTTAAGTTTCTGATATTTGGCTTTAAGTTTATAATAAAAATTTGCTATTTTAATAAACTTTATATATATATATTCTATGTTAATGGTTGCCTTGTTTATTTTTTTTGTAGATTGGCTTTGATGACGTTCGGAAGCATACTTGCAAATGAAGATCAGCTGTTGAATTTTTTTTCCTAAACTGATGCTTAGTTGTAGTTGCAAATTAAGATTGAGTGTTGATTTGTTTTGGTGGACTCCACGTTAGTTCATTTTGGGATTTGCTTTTACGGTTTTTTTGTGATACTTAATGAATTATTATTAAAGTTGTTTGATGGATATATTTTGATTTATAATATAAATTGTTTAGTGAATTTTTTTGTGGAGTGATGTATAATAACTAGTGGATTTCTTAGTACAATTAAAAGGCTATTGGGATATGAGCAGGGATATTTGTGAAATAATAATTTAAATTGAATATAAAATATGGAATAAGTTTAGTGACGAATTTGTTTCGTCATTTGTATTTGTTATTATGACAAAGTGATTATTCATCACTAATAAACTTTTTTTGTGACAAAATTTACTGCAGTTTATATATGAAATTTTTTATTTATTTTGTTGTTTGGTGACTAAAAATTTCGTCATGTATATATATATTTGTGACGAAATATATTTCGTCATCCATGTGTGACTTTTGAAGACGAAAAATTTCGTCACCTTTACATCTTATTGTGACGAAATTATTTCCTCATCAATGATCAACATGCGTGACAAATTTATTCGTCAACTAAAGTTATAAATATGGCACTGAATAACTATTTGGTGACGAAAATGAGAATTTTTGGCGACAAAATGTTTTTTTATTGGTGACAAGAAATTATGACTTTTGAAGACGAAAAATTTCGTCACCTTTACATCTTATTGTGACGAAATTATTTCCTCATCAATGATCAACATGCGTGACAAATTTATTCGTCAACTAAAGTTATAAATATGGTACTGAATAACTATTTGGTGACGAAAATGAGAATTTTTTGTGACAAAATGTTATTTTATTGGTGACAAAAAATTTCGTCGCTAAAGTAATTTCATTGGTGACGAAATTATTTTTTGTCACGTTGGTTTTTAGTGACAAACATTCAATGACGAAACCGGTGACGAAAATATTTCCTCACAAATATCTGTAGTGACGAAATTAGCTCTTTGAAGACAAAAAAATTTCGTCACTCAAGACCCAACTTGTTGTAGTGCGCGCCAACGACTGACGGGTGTACTCAGAAGAAGCCTGCAAAAGTATCAGATGCATCAATATTCTGTGGAATATCAAATAAGCTGAAATGAAATGACTGTACAGAAATGCAGTAATACATACCGGAGGTAAGTCGGGGACACCGACGAACTCGTGATCAGCTGGCGGAGGAGCGAAGGGGATCTGATAGGTCGCCCCACCCTGCCCCTGGAAAGTCAGTACAGCAGGCAGGGCAGGCCAACCAGCCCCCCGTCCTCCCTGAACTCCACCCCTGCCACGGACTCGGGCCCTCCTCGAAGATCCGGCCCCCGCTCCTACTCCTGCCCCAACCGCTGGCGCCGCAGGCCTGGCCCCCTCCGCTCGACGGCAACCGCTCAAGGGTCGCATCAGGTACGTCTGCACGTACTCCCGATAGTCGCCGGTGCCTCGGAAGCCGATCTCCTTCCAGCCAATGGTATAATCATCCAGCTGCTCGGCGGTGAGCCTCTCGGTCTCCCTCATCTTTGCAGGAGGGTGAACCGGGACTATCTGCTCAGGTAACCCTAGGGTCTGGCGTAGAAAAAGCTCCCCCAGGTACCAAGCCCGACAGACCGGGCCCTCCAGTAGGATCCGGAAACGCGAGGTCTCCTCAGCGCCAGTAAATCGGTCCTGCATCACTGCTGGCAATGGAGCCCACGGCCGCCAAGTGATCTGAAAGTGCCAGACAGTTTGTTATCTACTGCTATTGAAATATGCAGTGGAAAGGCGAAGCTTAAATAAACTGAAAGTAAAACATACCTCCGCCGGGGTAATAGTGTCGAAGTATCGACGGAAAAAGCCGAAAGTCTCTCGCGGCCGCCGGGTGCATCTCCCGTCAAAACGGCGTGAAAAGGGGACGACCAAAGGGGTCTCTGTAACGGGTACGGGGGCGAGCCTAGGAAAGTTGGCATAAACCCACAACTGCAAAACAGATGTCAGTATGACTATCAGATAAAGCAGAATATGAAATAAAGCAGAAATGGCAGAGCCGTGTGTTGTGCAGTGTATTGTGTACAATGTACAGTGTGAGCAGTGTACAGTCAGCGTGAAGCAGAATGTATGTGTGTGCCGTGTGTACAGTATACAGCGAGTATAGAGCAGACTACCGTGTGTGCAGTGTACAGAGTACAGAAAAGATAGAAAAGCAGAAATGAAAAGTGGAGAAGAAATGTACCTTCCAAGCCCGCCAGTAGCCTCTGAGCAGCTGGCCGCTGCCGCGCGAAGCCGAGCTCATGTACCCATAGAGGGTGGCCAGAGCGGCGCCACCCCAGTCATAGTGCAAAATGTCTCGGACGTCCACTAGTGCACTGAGAAGACAGAGAGGCACGGTGTTCGCCCGGTCGGCGAAGATGGTCGTCCCGAACAAGAACATCAGGAAGCCGCGGGCGTACCTCTCCACGTCCTCTGGGGTCATCTGAGCCTCCTCCTCCAACACCGGCTGGACCCTAAACTGTACCTCGAACCAGGAGTACCGCACGAAGCCTGGACGAGCAAGAGGTGGGGCCTCCCCCAGCAGATGGACCTGAGCGGCGGTCCACTCGTCCATATCTATGTCAAAGGGGATCGGATCACCCCCTACCCCGATGCCTGTGAGCATCGAGAAGTCATAAGGGGTCATCGTCATGTCCCCTGCTGCGGAAAAGTGGAAAGAATCGGTGGTGTCCTACCACCTCTCCGCCAGAGCGGCCAAGAGAGGTCTGCATGTGGACAGCCTAGAGAGCCCTCGGCAGAAGGCGCCGAAGCCTGCCCGGTCCACTATGCGTCGGACTGCATCAGGGAGCTCATCATACCACTCCCGAGCACCAGTATTCCCATACCCGCGGATGGTATGGGAACCCTCCTGTAAACAGAAAATAACAATTGCAAGACAACATTCAAAATGCAGTTTTGAAAAAGCAGATAAAGCATGTGTGCAAGTTTGACAGATTCAGACAAATACCGGGTGCCGGTGTGCTTACAGTAAACTACAGTGTGTGATGCGTCAACATGTTTGGGGAGTTCAGAACAGATATAGCATGCGTGCAAATTTAACAGATTCAGACAAATACCGGGTACCGGTGTATTTGCAGTGAAAAACAGTGTGCGCCGTGTGTTTGAGTGATTCAGGGTTAGTGCAGTGTGTGTGCATATGCCAATCTCAAACCGATGACAGTTGCATGTATGTTTACAGCTAACTACAGTCTATGGTATATCAGATTTCAGCAGTTAAAGAATACAACTAGCTATGGCAGTTTTATATCCTACATTGCGAAAAGTAAAGCAGAAGACGAAGAGTTACCTCGGAAGTGCTGAATGACAGATGGGAGGTAGGCTCACGCAGCAATAACTCGGGCGCCACGTGCCTCTCGAAGCTCCGGAACTGGCGCAGACTGTCGGGGGGTAGAACATGGACCGCCGGTCGGTAGGTCGCCGGGTCGAACGGGCGCTCACTCAATGGTAGGAGCTCGACCCCGGGATCCATCTTGTGGTCCAGGGGAGTCCCGCCACGTGGAATGTCGTCCGCCATATAGAGAATGATGGAAAATGGCTGGAAAAAGGAAAACCGGGCCGGAATGCGAAGAGTCAACTGGAAAGTCAACTCCCGAGAGGGTCGGAAATGGCCGGGAAGGCCGGAATGTGAAAAGGCACGAGAATGAAGAGGAAAATAAGGGGAACAAACCCCGAAAAGGTGGGAACGCCAAACGAGGCACCGAAACAAAAATGTGATCGGTTGAAAATGTCTGAAACGCGAAGAAAATCGCGAATCCGACGACGAAACGGGCGTAGAACGCGAAGAAACGGAGAAACGGGGAGAGATAAACGCTCTAGAGAGAGAGAGTGAGGGATTTCGACGGTGGGGAAGTGAGGAAATAGGGTTTGAAGCCCTATTTTAAAACACCCGAAGTGAAAAGTCGAAACTGCCCCGAATAAGCAACTGTTTGCCAGTCGGCAATATTTTGTGCCGGCCGGCAGTATTTTGTGCCGATGGAGTTAATTTGCAGCCGGTGGACAGCCGGTGGCCTCCCCTTCCGGCCGGTGGTGTTCCCACAGCCTTGTTTAGGCCATGTGAGAAGTTTTTGGTCTTCATAGCTCAAGAAAGTGCAAGAAAGAGCATCTCCGATGCTCAACTGGCCTCCGTTTTGACCTCGGACTGCGGCTTCCGTGCGTGGCACTCCAATTCATACAAGGTGTATCCTTTTCGTATCCTTTTGACTTTTACAAGATCCAAAAGTTGCGCCATGTATATCGCATATCAATCGCACTGTTTTGTGCATTTCAAATCGTCGCACTGTTTTGTGCATTTCAAACCGGCGCACTGTTTTGTGCATTTCAAACCGATGCAATGTTTTGTGCATTTCAAATCGTCGCACTGTTTTGTGCATTTCAAATCGTCGCACTGTTTTGTGCATTTCAAACCGGCGCACTGTTTTGTGCATTTCAAACCGACGCACTGTTTTGTGCATTTCAAATCGTCTCACTGTTTTGTGCATTTCAAATTGTCGCACTGTTTTGTGCATTTCAAACCGTCACGCTGTTTTGTGCATTGCATTCCGTTGCGCGGTTTTGTGCATCTCATTACATTACCTGCGTAGACCGCATGTTTGTAATCATTTCTTTACTTGCGTAGACTGCATGTTAATTACCTTACCTGCGTAGACCGCATGTTTGTAATCATTTCTTTACCTGCGTAGACCGCATGTTTATTGTTCAATTTCTTTACCTGCGCAGACCGCATGTTTTCCTTGCGTAGACCGCATGTTTATTGTTCAATTTCTTTACCTGCGTAGACCGCATGTATTGCTTGTGTAGACCGCATAATTGTTCAATTTCTTTCCTTGCGTAGACCGCATATTTATTGTTCAATTTCTTTACCTGCGTAGACCGCATGTATTGCTTGCGTAGACCGCATAATTGTCCAATTTCTTTCCTTGCGTAGACCGCATATTTATTGTTCAATTTCTTTACCTGCGTAGACCACATGTATTGCTTGCGTAGACCGCATAATTGTCCAATTTCTTTCCTTGCGTAGACCGCATTATTGTTCAATTTCTTTACCTGCGTAGACCGCATGTATTGCTTGCGTAGACCGCATAATTGTTCAATTTCTTTCCTTGCGTAGACCGCATGTTTATTGTTCAATTTCTTTACCTGCGTAGACCGCATGTATTGCTTGCGTAGACCACATAATTGTTCAATTTCTTTCCTTGCGTAGACCGTATATTTATTGTTCAATTTCTTTACCTGCGTAGACCGCATGTATTGCTTGCGTAGACCGCATAATTGTTCAATTTCTTTCCTTGCGTAGACCGCATATTTATTGTTCAATTTCTTTACCTGCGTAGACCGCATGTATTGCTTGCGTAGACCGCATAATTGTTCAATTTCACTACTTGCGTAGACCACATGTTTTGATTGCGTAGACTGCATTATTATTTTCATTACCTGCGTAGACCGCATGTTTTGATCGCGTAGACCGCATTATTTCTTTACCTGCGTAGACCGCATTATTTCTTTACCTGCGTAGACCGCATGTTTTGATTGCGTAGACCGCATTATTATTTTCATTACCTGCGTAGACCGCATGCTTTGATTGCGTAGACCGCATGATTGTTTAATATCATTACCTGCGTAGACCGCGTGCTTATGATCAATTTCGTTGCCTGCGTAGACCGCATGCTCAACTTACATGTTTGTATTTTCACAGCATTGTTATGCTCCCCACTTGCTTTGCGCTGTCACGCATTTCGAGTACACTACTATGCATGTTGCTAACGATATTGTACCTGTTAGGTTTGTTTTCTTTTCAGGCACGATATTGTATGTACGGTTCATTTAGGGCTGGAGCAACCAGACGAGCCGCGCAGGTATCCACGGTCTAGGAGACCTTAAATCCTTGAAGGGTGTAAGACCTTTAGTGTTCGCATTGTCGTACATCTCGAAAGCCGCGTGTTGTCGCGCATTTCATGTAACATGCATTTTATACATCATTTGCATTTCAAAAACAGAAAAAAACATGCACTGTCATACATCATCGTAAGTAGTTGCATTGTCATACATCATTGCATATTTGTAAATACTGCATTATAGTTTGCATACATTCACTACATCACCCTCTGCTATGGCTTGCGCCTTTCCAGGTTGAGCTTGGTCTAGTATGTGCCCTTACTTTTCACGTTAAAGCACAGTTCTGCATGTGTACGCGCCTATTCCACGCTGGTATGTTGGTTTGAGGGTTGCGGCACCTTTTCTGTGTTAGACATGGCTTGTATGTGTACATGCCTTTCCTAGGCAAAATTTGGTTTGGCCCGCGTGCCATATCCATTGCATTGTAGCTTGCATGCATTCATTGCATCACGCCTTCCATCTATGGCTTGCACCTTTCCATGTTGAGCTTGGTCTGGTATGTGTCCTTACTTTTCACGTTAAAGCACAGTTTTGCATGTGTGCGCGCCTATTCCACGCTGGTATGTTGGTTTGAGGGTTGCGGCACCTTTTCTGTGTTAGACATGGCTTGTATGTGTACATGCCTTTCCTAGGCAAAATTTGGTTTGGCCTGCGTGCCATATCTATTGCATTGTAGTTTGCATGCATTCATTGCATCTCTTCCATCTATGGCTTGCGCCTTTCCATGTTGAGCTTGGTCTGGTATGTGCCCATACTTCTCGTGTCGAAGCATAGTTCAGTAGACCGTTCTATGTTAGACGTGGTTTGTATGCGTACATGCCCTACCTAGGCAAGATTTGGTTTGGCCTGCGCGCCATATTCATTTCCATTACATTGTAGTGTAATTTTTGCGTCCGGCATTAGGATCATTGTCTTTTCTCCAGCGGATCGTTTCCCCACTTATGTCATTCCACCCAATACTCGTTCTTGTGTCTGTCTACAATGCTCACAGTTCAGTTGACCGTTCTGTGGTAGACAGACTTGTTACCTCCATTAATCTATTTGACATAGGTGTGGTTTCGAACCACTCGTGATTGGATCGTGATCCATTTGCTTTGCATATAGTTTGCATTGTTTCAATTGCATTGCATCTTCATTTGCATTGTTTATACATTGTTTTGTATATATTGCATATCATTTTGCATCCATTCTTGCATTGTCATGCATGTTGCTAACAATATTGTACCTGTTAAGTTTGTTTTCTTTTCAGGCACGATATTGTGTGTACGGTTCGTTTGAGGCTAGTGCAACCAGACGAGCCGCACAGGTATTGTATCCTCCAAGTGAGACGTTTTGAGAATTGCATAATTCTCTTACATCCTTTCTGCATTATAATGTAGTTCGGTGTATGCTAGCTTAAAACCGTCGCATGTGTGCTTCGTTACAGCATTCTTTGCATGATCATAAGTTATGTCCGGCTCTGTGCATTGTCTTGCATTTTGCCCTTGCCTTCGGGCGCATATCTTATTTGTTTTGCATGTTTGTCTAAGTCTTCGGCCTTGTCAAAAATGGGTCGTCTCTGGGCTTTGACATTCACTCCCGTCATTGTTATGACTTTCGAGTTCTGTCAAAGAGGGGCAACTGTAGACACCCCATTTTTGATCGTCCTCAAGACTTGGACGTCACCGTTGGAACACTCGGTGATTATCCATGTTTGTGTTTGTTTGGAGTTCCCGGAGGTCTCGGCTCGCGCGCCTTGCCTCAGGATCCCCGAACTCGACCGTTTAGTGTTTGGTTTCACACCAAACACCTTTGCTTTGCCTTGGAGGGGCAGGAAATGTCTTGTGAGGCATCCCCACTCATCACCGGCAGTGGCTAGAGGTCACCGGCTGGTTTTTGCTGCCATCGGCACTGTTTATTGCCGGCCGGCACTATTTGTTGCCGGTCAGCACTATTTTCTGCCGGTCGGCACTCTTTTTGGCCAAAATGACATTTTTGGCCGGCCGATTACTGTGCATCTGCTTTTGCAGATATTTTAAGATAGCTGTCTTGCTTTTGCTCCCCTCCATACACGTGTATGGAGGGATCTTCCTCTTATGAAGCTTGTCTTGTAAGCTTTACAAGACAAAAAGTTCCATATAGAGAAGATCTCTCTCTTGTTGCAAGGGAGACACTGAGGTTAGAGACTTAGGATATTTTGAGAGCTTAGACAGCCATTGTTAAGCTCTGGTTTTAGGGTTTGAGTTAGATACACATCCTATCTCTCTTTCCCTCTCTTTTGTGCTCTAGGTGTTTTGTGTCTTACTATTGCACACAAACACCTAGTGTTTCACCTTTGTCTAGCAACTGAGGTTCTAAGGGACTGATTTTGAAGTTTTGGTGTTGGATTCAAGCCAAGGAAGGTCATTGGAGCACCATTTGTAAAGGGGTCATCAAGGGTAAGAATCTAGTCCCATTATTCCCCATTTTTGCATTGATTTTCTACCTATCTTAGAGCTATTTTCGTGCTTATTGTATAACACAAAAAAGTTCTATTTATAGGCCCTCTTTATTGTTTATTAAGAGTGTTTTTTGGTTTGGGGGGGCTTGACCCCTCTTAGGCCATGAAAAGCCTCATTTTGTGCTATTTTGTGCTAGTTTCGGGACTTTGGTGTTTGGGCCTCTTCACCACTGAAATCTTGAGGGATTTCAGTGGTGGAGATGGTGCCTTGAAGTCTCTAGAAGGAGAGGGCCATCCCCTCTCCTTGTTGTCCTTGAAAAGGGCATGTTTTGGCCTCTAAAGGGAGCCTATGTTTGAGTGTGCATTGAGCATGTATAGACTGTTTTTCATGCTTATATTTCCATGATATAACATGATTTTAAATAGGTTTTGGTACTCCATGCATGCTTAGCATAGTTGCCATGTAATGCCTTGTGATCCCTTAACATGTCTTAGGTTGTGTGCCTTTGTTTCTAGCATGTTTTAGGCTTACATTTGTGAAGATTTTGTGCTTATCTTGGCATGCTTTAGGTCTGTCCATAAGTGTTTGGGTTGATTTTAGCATGCATCATATAGCCCCTTTACATTTTGGCTTGTTGGCCTTAAGTGTGTGCATGTATAACATGACATTTTTGCATTGGTTTGGTGATTTGGGACCATCCACCATGTCATTTCAGACCTTATAGTATGCTTGTAAACTTGCATTTGATGTCCCTTTAATGCCTTGTAAGGTTGTCATCTCATGCTTTATGTTTGTGCCTTCATGCATGCCACCATGTTTAGGCCTTTAGGATGTCATGTCATTGTGCTCTTAGCTTCGTTTTAACATGCTAAACCTTTGATTTTGATCCTTCCTTTCATGCCATGTTTGGTCTTGCTAAGTGTAGTTCAATGCTCCTTTGACTTGCTTTGAACACTTGAGCTATTTGTTGCATGCTTGGCTTGATTTGTTGCTTGGTTTGGCACCATCATAACATGTTTTTCAATGCTTATGTTGCATGCTATTAGTCCACATTATGCTTCTTTCAAATGTGTTTGAGAGTTGTCCAATTTGTGCTTAAATGTTGGCTCTCAATTATGTGCATGTGTGTATGTATTTGGTCCCTCATATTATAGCATTTTGGCTACTGTTTTGGGCCTTATTAGAGCTGCCCAAATCTTGTATAAGTCCATCTTTGCATCCATTTGCATGGCCCCATGTTTGCTTGTATGCTTGCATAGGTTTGTTGCTATGTCATGTTGCATCCTTAGCTTGCATGCCTAGGTTGCATTGCATCTTGCATGCATGCCTTGTTCCTTGACTTGATGATAGGAATTGGGACTTGATTTGTGTGATTGGTTTGCATTTCATTTGACATGAAAGTTGCATGCTTGATCCCTTGGGCCATCATGCATGGAAATGCGTGATTGGTGGTTCGAGAATTGAGGCACATGCCCCTTTGAGTCATTACCATGATAAGGGACATGGTTGGTGCATATATGCCTTGAATTGTGCTGCCATGCTTTGTCTTGCCCTCTGTTACTGTCATTTGCAGATTCTGCAGGAACACTCTGTCGACCGGCAGTGTAAAGTGCCGACCGGCAATAATTTCTCTGCCGACAGCTTCATTTTGTGCCGGTGGCCATACCACACTGCCGGTGGCAATTCCACTCAGCCGGTGGTACTCCTCAATGTCTAGGGAAGCAGTCCTGAGGTTTTGACAGCCTCCAGAGGAGTGAAGGAAAGAAAACAGAGGCAGTCCATGCATGGCGGCGCATTTCCCGAGGCGATTTGCTTTTTTTTTAGCTTAAGTTAATTTGTTAATTAATTAGGCAATTTGTAATATTAATTAGCTTGTGTAGTTAATTAATTTGTAATATTTATTTGGTCCCTCCAAGTGAGGGCAAATCTGTAATAAGTGTGTGTGAGTGGCGTGTATGTTTTCCAATCCCCACTTCTTTCTTCCCTTTTACTTACCTGCTTTAATGGTTAGTATTAGGGCACATTTAATTTAGCATACCTTATGCTATGCATACGTGCATCCGCGCATTTGTATTACATGCATTAGGCTCAGTACATCATGCTAACTGCATTTGTATTTCAATTCCAAATTGAGTACGTGCATCAATTGATTGCATTGCACATGCCATGTTTAGGTTAGCCGAGCCTGCTTAGATTACATTTTTGCATGTGATGCATTAGCCATTTCTTAACATGAACTAAGACATGCATGTTTGCTAACTAGTTCATTATTTTGGCACGGAGTACGATGTAAGTATTTATGCTTTAGCATCTCGCATGCGTGTGAATGTTGCCATGACAGTATGCTTGCCATGCGGCTAAATGCTTATGTGTTATTATTGTTTAAATGCCTGTGGGTGGAGGTTGGATTGTTTGAGTTGGAAAAATCTAGTCTATACTTGTTTGCTGTGTGCATAACGTAGTAATTCTAGGCTAATAAATGGAATAAGAACACATAACGTTTTCAAAATCGGATATCATGGTTAGTAGTGGCCGGTCTTCGGACCGGGCGAAAGGGGGTGCTCATAGCTGACCTTCCCCAATCGTACCCAAGCTCCCGAGCCGAGACAACTCCGGTGATGACGGACACGTGGCCTTCGGCACCGAGTCAGGGTTTCCTAAATTTCCCCATTTTAAAAATATTTAGGTGGCGACTCTGTATCTGGCAAAGCAGTCCATGTGTGGCACTACTTTTCAAAAAAAAAAAAAAATCTGTTTTCTCAAACGATTTGGCAGATTTGGACTCTTTGGTTCAGATTTAGAACCGTGACACAAATTGAGTCCGAACTGTAGCGGGGTCCCTCGCGGACGTGTTACAATGTCAAAACTGCTTTTTTACATGGAGATCTTGAAGAGGAGATATACATGTCCCGGCCAGATGGTTTCAAAGTTGTTGGAAAAGAGAATTGGGCCTGTAAGCTGAACAAATCATTGTACAGGTTGAAGCAATCCCCAAGACAGTGGTACAAGCGATTTGATCTGTTCATGATAGAGAAAGAATACACAAGAAGTCAATTTGATCATTGTGTATATTTCCATAAGCTTCCAGATGGTTCCTTCATCTATTTGCTCTTATATATGGATGATATGTTAATTGCATCTAAAAGCATGGTGGAGATTGACAAACTCAAGGCACAGTTGGCAAGAGAGTTTGAAATGAAGGATTTGGGAGAAGCAAAGAAAATTCTTGGCATGGAGATCAAGAGAGACAGGAAGAAGGGCACGGTTTGTCTGACACAAACCCAGTATCTAAAAAAGGTGTTAGACAGATTTGGCATAAATGGGAAAACCAAAGCTGTGAGTACACCATTGGCCCCTTCACTTCAAGCTCAGTGCTTCGATGTCTCCACGCACAGAAGAAGAACGGAAGCATATGACACAGGTTCCATATGCAAATGCAGTTGGTGCATTAATGTATGCTATGGTTTGTACAAGGCCTGACATCTCACATGCTGTGAGTATGGTAAGCAGGTATATGCATGATCCAGGAAAAAATCACTGGCAGGCAGTGAAATGGATCCTAAGGTACATACATGGCACGGCCAATCTAGGATTGAAGTTCGAGAGAGATAACTGACTCAGACAGAATCTGGTTGGATATGTGGACTCAGATTATGCTGGTGACTTGGACAAACGCCGATCAACAACAGGGTATGTATTTACGGTTGCTAAAGGGTCGGTGAGTTGGAGGTCAACGCTTCAGTCAGCAATGGCTTTGTCTACTATAGAGGCAGAGTACATGGCAGTGACGGAAGCCTTTAAGGAAGCTATTTGGCTACACGGGTTAATTGAGGACTTGGGTATTGTTCAGAAGCATGTTGAGGTGTTCTGTGACCGTCAGAGTGCCATTTGTTTGGCAAAGAACCAGGTTCATCATTCTCGCACCAAGCACATTGATGTTCGTTTACATTTCATCCGAGAAATTGTGAATGAAGGGGATATTCTGCTTCAAAAGATTGGTACTGTAGATAATCCGGCCGATATGCTCACAAAAGTGGTTTCTGGGATCAAGTTCCAACATTGTTTAGACTTGGTCAACATCTCTCGGAACTAAGCACCTTTGGGTGCAAGGTAGTGTTGATCGATCACTATGGATAGAGGACAAAGGCATGACAGTCAAGGGCATCTTAGCAGGGGGTGCAGGACTTCCAATCAGGGGGTGTCAGATATCTTGGTCACACAAGTTCAAGCATAGCAGATGAGATCTGTGGGAGATAGGAGCAGAGGCTCTCTCCAAATCAGAAAGTGGTGTGAGTTGAGTTGAGGATGTAGGATTCCCTCCTCATCTTTTATCTCTGGTGTATTATCTCTAGCTTCAGGAGATGCAAACTATGTTGAATTTTGGATGTGACTAAGATTAGCAGCAGTGTGTGCAATAGATCACCTCACATGGGTTGAGGGGGTGATTTGTTGATATCACCCCATGTGAAAGGGGTGATTTCCTTCCAGTGTGAAAGTCGGCTGCAACATTCCTCCATTGCGGTTGCCAACCGACAAGCCGCCATGGTTGACAATCCACCATCGTTGAAGAACAGCTGGCCATGTGCAAGGCCAGCCAGCTCCCTCCCTTCTCATGTATAAATAGAGGTAGAGAGAGCAGAGAGATTACAGTGTGTGGTGAGTTTGTGAGGAAGAGAGAAAACAGAGAGTTAGTAATCCATTTCTCAATATAGTGAATCCGCTGCCCGTGGACGTAGGCGACTTGCCGAACCATGTTAAATCTCTTGTGTTATTGCTTGTGTGTGTTTCCTGGTGTGCCCCCGATCCACAACAGTTGTAGGTGAAAAAGGTTTCAACATCTTGAAAGCTTTCAAAATTGAGAGAGAGAGAGAGAAAGAAAAATGAAGAGTGAGAGAGGCAGACAGGTAGAGAGAATAAGAGAGAAGTGGGTTTGTTGAATAGAGAGAGAGAAACGAATTCGTACAAATAATAAGGAATCCTATGCATAGGTAATACACGTGACTCCAGCTACCTCGATTGGAGAATAAGATAGTTTGGTCATTTTGCATGAGATTATCCTTATGGATACAGTATTTTGGGGTGTGAATCTTTGGGTAAAAAAATTAAATTTAAATTTATCGCCTGGGCGTTCAATATGCTCAATATGGTAAACATTGATTTTAAGTAATTTCTAATAGAAATAAATAAAAGGTACTTTCTAAATCAAAATTTCAATCTACTGTTAAATTATTGGCATCGAACTTACATTTGTTACTATCTTTAACATTATTAATAAATTTTCTATATAAAAATAAAAATATGATCATGTTAATGACGATTTTAAAAATGGTTAATAAAAAATACAAAATATCAAAATATTTAAAATCTTAATCAGTGTGTTTAGTTTGAGCTTTTTGGATTAAATTTTTTAAAAACTGAATTTTTTGATTTTCGTGTTTTTTTTGTTTTTAGTGAATATTTTGAACATTTTAAATATTTTTTTTTTTACTTTTTCAGATGCACTTTACTTAGATGTATCTAAAAAGTAAAAAATTTGTGCAAAGATATTTTAAAAAATTAATAAATACATAAAAATACAAAAACTGTATTGAATTCTCATATATATATATATATATATATATATATTTGTATTTTTGGTATTTAGTGAATTTTTAAAAGGTTTTTTTTCACAATTTTTTTACTTTTTAGATATATTTATGTTAGGTATGTCTAAAAATTTAAACAATTGCTTAAAATATTAAAAAAATTTAGTAAAAATAAAAAAACATAAAAAAACAAAAAAGTAGAATTTTCTGAAAAGTGTTTTTGAAAAACTCTAACCAAGAAATACAAATAGAATTTACGCAATTTTAAAAATATTTATATACATTCCAATACACTTTCTACATCATATTTTTACGAGAGATTGACAAATAAGTCTAACTTTTTGGACTTGTAATTTATATAGTCTTTTTTTTAAAAAAATTTATTTAGTCATTTTGAATGTGTAATGACTTATTTTCCTGTCATATTGGAGTGTTATATTTTGGGAGCTACATTAGAGTATTACATTTAGAAAAAATATACTAAGTAGTTTTTTAGTGTGCTACGTTTTTTGAGTGTTACATTGAAATGTTGTGTTATTACAGTGTTACATTTAGGACAAGTACACTAAAAAGTCTTTTAGTGCTGAAGTGTTACGTTGGAGTGTTACGTTTGAAAAAAGCAATTTAAACAGTTTTTTAGTGTGTTACGTTAGAGTATTGGAGTGTTGCGTTTGAGAAAAGTATACTAAGAAGTTTTTTTGGAGTGTTACATTGAAGTATTATGTTATTAGAGTGTTATGTTTGAAAAAAGTATACTAATGGGTTTTTTTAGTGTGTTACGTTTGAGTGTTACATTTGAGAAAAGTATATTAAGGAGTTTTTTTGAATGTTACCTTAGAGTGTTACGTTTGAGAAAAGTACACTCAAAAGCCTTTTAGTGTTAGAATGTTACGTTTGAGAAAAATACACTAAAGAATATTTTAGTGTGTTACGTTGAAGGATTTTTTCAGTATGTTATGTTGGAAGGGTATGATGTTTGGAAAAAAATACACAGTGTTACATTAGAGGGACGAAAACATGATCCAAAAATTATATCTAACTTTTCTAAGATGGTGTTCCCCAATAAGGAATGATAGACGTGTTCACTAAATCATATCAAAATTTAAAATAAAATCTCACAATAAAGTTATCAAAATAAATAAAACTTATCAATATATTAGAAAATTCATTGGACTAATTAGAGTCCTTGATTCCATATATAACTGTATGATAATAACAACCAACAAGCTTAAAGGTAACGACCAACGTGCCAAATGCTTTTGCTATGGTACTATTTGGAATATTATTTGATGGGATGGGCTTCTCCAGTGTATTTTATAGACTAGATCGTATTATTCAATCTGTAAGACCATCGCAGGTTTCATTTTAATGATTTGAACCGTTGAATGTGTAGAGTTTATCGAGTATTTAATCTTTATACAAAATTACATTGATCGGATATCGATGGTCCCTTGATAGGAATACATTTTTATCAATGATAAATATGATTTTAAAAATAAATTGTTAACAAAATGTGTTTCGATCAAGGAGCTATCGATATCTAATTAATGTAATTTTTTGTACAAATAAAATACTCGACGAGTTATATATATTAACCATTTGAATTATTGAAACGGAACCTATGATGGATCTCACAAGCTCAAGAGTATGCCCCAATCCACTTTATAGATGGGGGAAAACCATTCCTTATTTGATAATGTTGGATAAGTCCACATGAGGCAGCAATGAATCACTCTTTACTTTTCAGTGATGATGCAATTGCTTTTTAGTAATTGTGCAGTTGCAACTTTCCACTGATAGTGCAATTGCTACTTTAAGTAACAATTTTTTTGATATATTTATCTTCTTTGGTTTTATTTGGTATAACTGTTAAAATAGATTATGTACGGGAAAAAAATAAACCTTCTCGTATAATCCTGTTGATCAAGTCTGCGCTCCTCCAAACGTCGTCGCTTTATTCCCTAGAAACACAAACGTGAGCTAGCCGACGGGTGTGTGCCGGAAACCTCTCCGATGCCTAAGTCAGCAAAATAGACAAGTAGACAAAAGCTCTGTGTATTCAGGAATCAAAGTTGTGTTACCTCTCCATAGGTGATGTTTGTGAGCTTTTATAGGTTCCGTGTGGCACAATCCAAGTAGGACTCTTACTCCTCCATGTAGAGTCCTCCTAGGATTCATACTCCTTAAAGATAATGCTTATCCTTCAACACCCCCCTCACTGCTTAAACCAAGTGAGATGGTTTTTACCATGGCCGAACTCCAATATGACCGAAGTAATCATGACCACGCCGAGCCACAGAGTAGACCGAACTATCGTTAGTTCGGTTCTACCTTCAATGTTCTTACCTTAGTTCCTCCTGTGTCAACAGTGTTAAATCTAAACCGATCTAACTTCTAGCAAGGCTTTCAGACCGAACTAACCATACTGCGCCTTAACTGATATAAGATTTAGTATGGTGACCGGGCTAACCTCTTTGGGACCGGAGTAACTTTAACGGCTTTTTTACTCAGCCCTTCGCACTGAGGCCCACAACGGCCTATTTACGTAGCTCGACCCAATTTCCATATAAATTACCCTCTCAATTGCCCCTTAATTCCATCTGCATAGCATGATAGGGATTACTTATTTAACCAGCCGGGCTATGGTTTTTATGCCTTTTCAGCCGAGCTTAAAACCTTTTAGCTTTTCCAACCGAGCTCAAGCCCTTTAGCTTTTCCAGCCGAGCTAAAATCTTTTAGCCTATCCAGCCGAGCTCATTCCACACCGGGCTCTACTTGTCTGGTCAAAACGTCTCTTCAATCACAGTAACTGAATCGTTTCTCCTTCCCATGACACGTGGCACGCCCTTATTGGCCTATTGCAGCTGTCACGCCGCCTTCGTACTTCGCATAATTTGAACAGTTCCCGCCTTTGGCCCTTCTCTTTCCACAAAACAACCCTTTGTTTCTGAATCACTTACACCATTCACTCTTTCTACTCTCCTTTTGCCTCTATTGTTCTCCATCCTTTGCAACTGTGAAGCTCGTGCTCGCTGCTATTTTCTACTTCCATTTCCTTCTCTTCACCTGGTAAGTTTTTCAAACCTGTTTTGCTTTTGTGGTCTATGCATTTGCTTTCTTTCATTCTTGGCACACTGTTTCTGTTTTTTGCAAAACATATTTTCTTGCTCTACCTTGCGTTTTCTGGGAAAAACTTCATAAGAACCCCATGAACTTCATGAAGTAATCTATAGAACACTGTGTTTGATCCAAGATTACAATATAACCGAACTAAAAAGTAGTTTGTAGTTGATGCCACACTAATCTATCTATACGACCGAGCTAGCACTTCATACTCATACTAGCAATTTCAATAAGTCAAACCATCCTTTGATTTACCTTAGCCGGGATAAACGAACCGAACTAAGTCTGAACTTAGCATACTGGAAACCTTAACTTTTGACCGAGCTAGGTCTTTGGGGTTAAGCCAGCTATAGCAACCCCGGTCTTGTCCCATATGATTATTGTATCCGGACTTAGGTTTCGTAGCTCCTGCCATTGTATTTTGATTGTTACCGTCCTTTAATTTCCTATTCCTGAGTTGGGGGATGCAATGGGCAGGTTTGTAGTAGGTTGGTTGAGCTTGGGAGCAAAGGGTTGCTGCCCAGAATTTTGACTCTTCGCTCGAGCGAGCAGTTATTCGCTCGAGCGAGCTCTTTGTTTTGGTCCGTCGCTCGAGCCAGGGTTTCTTCGATCGAGCGAGGATTGCGTTTTGTAGTTAGACCTGAGAGCAGAGGTTTTTGGCTCGAGCGAGCTTTTCTTCGCTCGAGTGAGTTAGTTCGTTCTTCGCTCGAGCAATAGTTCCTTCGCTCGAGCGTGTGTCTGGTTACAGACCTGAGGGTTTGAGTTCTTCGCTCGATCGAGTTTTCTTTCGCTCGAGCGAGCTTTTGGGTTGTTGGCTAGAGCAAGGCTTCCTTGGCTCGAGCGTAGCTTCTCTGTGTCTGGTCGCTCGAGCGACCAAGTCTTCGCTCGAGCGAGCCTGTCCAGTTTATATACGCAGCAGCGGGTTTTGATCAGTCTTTTTCAGCTTCTTTTTGGTTCCAAACCCTAGGTCCGACTTCTCTCTCTCCCTACTCACCTTCTTTCTTAGGTTTGATCTATTTAGAGTATGTTTCTACCCTAGTTGCTTTATTAAAAAGATAGAGGGAGTCGAGGGCTTTCATTTAATCTGAACATTTGGCGATTTGGAGCACATTAGTATTTGGGCACTCATCTCTGTCTTCACCATTTGGGTTCTTGTCTTCGAGGTAGGGATTTCCTAGTCTAGTTTATAGGTTTTGTTCTAAGTTTTGGTATATTGATATGTTGGGGTTACTTTGATAAGTTTGGAAAAAACCCTAGTTGTATTAATTAATTAATTTGTGTAATTAATTTAAGGGAATTGGGGAATTCATTGATTAAATGGTGTAGTTGGATAATTTAAATCACTCACCTATTGAATTGTTGTTATATTTATTTCCAAGTTTAGAAATAACTGTTTTGGGCTATCGGTGGAGGATAGTCATGATTGTTGTAGACACTGCATGTGGATTAGGGATAACTGAAACTAATCATTGATTAAGTTATCACTTTTGACTGCTAAATTAATACAGACAATATGTGTATTGATTGTGTGTTGTATACGTTATGTGTTTACATACATTGTTTTGTGTGGGAGGAGATAGGGGATGTACTCCACGGTTTAGGGGAAGATAGGGGATGGACCTCTAAACCGGATTTTGTTTGGGAGGAGATAGGGGATGGACTCCATTAGCATCACTTTTATGTGTGCTTATCTATATTGAAGTGTTCTATTGATACAGCACTAAAATGTGTATCAAACTGGAAGTATGAAGTGTTTTGATTTGAGCCTGAGTCTCATTTGTTTGTTGACATTGGAAGAATGTGAATTTGATATATATAGTTCACTGTTGTAAGTTTGACCAGGTTCTGAGCCATATTGATAATGTTGGAAAGTAAAACGTATCTTAGACATTAATATCATGAAACGGTATAATGATGTAATTGATTATCTTGGTTAACCATCTATTGAATGCTATTGCTTTATTCAATGCTTATATTTGGTTTAGTATATTTCTACTGGGCTGTGGCTCACCCTTTATGGGAACATCATTTTCAGGTTCAGGTGATATGCTACCTCCAAGGACTTAGCTTGGAAGGACTTGGATTTTGAAGACTATCTGTAGTTATTTGTTTTCAATTGATAAACATTCAAGCCTAGGGCTTAATTTGTATTTGAGTTAGAAATCATACTTTTGTGTCCAAGTCTTGGCTTGGAAAGATGTAAGCCTATAGGGCATTTAATTTGATGTTATATGTAATGTTTTCGTTTAGTAATACTCTGATGAATGAATTAATAAATTGTTTCCTTTAAATGATGCATGTCAATGAAATGTATATAATGGGTTTATTTCGAGGGCGTTACAACTTGGTATCAGAGCGTACCAGGTTTGAATACTTTGGGTACGTGGGAAGTGATTAGTATCACAATGGGTTCGTCTCGTCTGATAGAGACTTAGTGTAATGTTATATGCTTATGTGATAACATGTTTATGTGATTATGTGGGTATGGAATGTAGTTTCTAGGATGTTGATTGGACCCTTGAGTTTCTAGTAGTCTTGTTGGAAAGGCACTTGATCACTGCTGCTTCCAACCGGAACTATAGTAACGCATTGGGACTATCATTATCCAGGAATGAAATTCGTAGGTGCTTATGTGATTATGTGCTTACGTAGAATGAATTATTGTTGTCCAATGCATTAGGACGCGAGTGTTTAGCTTCGGCACATTTATTAATGTGCTAATGTCTTTGTTTCCTTTATTAGGATATCAGGACGAGGACGAGGACGCGGTAGGCGTGGTAGGCCGGGTAGGCAGGAGGTGCCTGTGCCAGAGGAGATTCCGGCGGTTCAGGAGGGAATTGGCCAGGCCAATGTGGCCGAGCCAGTAGGCCAGCAGGCTATGGGCGCTCTAGCCCGAGAGGTAGCAGGGGCATTCAGGGAGTCAGTAGGCATTCTCAGAGCTGAGAATCAAGCTAGGGATGTTGCTGCAGATGCAGGACCTTCCTTTCTGAAGAGGGAGTTCTTCCGGTCTAATCCGGATGAATTTGTGGGTGATCCTAAAGAGCCGCTTAAGGCAGATGAATGGCTCGAACAGACAATGAAGACGTTTGAGATGCTTGGCATCGAAGACGAGGGGTTGAAAGTGACCTTGGCATCCTTTTAGTTGAAGGGGGATGCGGGGCAGTGGTGGAAGTTCACTAAGGGTCGTATAGGAGGTACATGGGAGGCTTTTGTGAATGCTTTGCAGGAGAAGTTCTTATCCCCAGCAGTCAGGGAGAAACTGAGAGACCAGTTCTGCCAGCTTAAGCAGTCGAGTTCTTCAGTGGCCGAGTTTGAGGCTGTATTTACTAGTTTGTCCAGGTTTGCACCTGAGTTGGTGGCGTCTGAGGAACACCGTTGTATTGAGTTTGAGAAGAAGTTGAGGCGTGGCCTCAAGCTGAGAGTTGGGGGAACTATGATTCGGGATTATGGGCGTATGGTTGATGCTACAGCCCACATGGAAATCATGATGCAGGAGGAGGAGGAAGGACAGAAGGGCTCCAAGAGGAGTCAGGATGGTCAGAGTGATGGTAGGAGACAGAAGGGTTTTAATCCCCAACAGTCTCAGGGTAGCTTTTCTAGATCGACTTTTCCTGTACCGAGTGCTAGTTCAGGGAAAGGCAGTCAGGGAGATATTACCTGTTTCAAGTGTGGCCAGCTGGGCCACAAGTCTCCAGTTTGTCCTCAGAGGGGAGGAATGCAGAGAGCAGCATCATCTTCGGCTCGATCTCAGAGCCACAGTCAGGGTAGAGGCCAGCCACTCTCGTGTTATCAGTGTGGTCAGCCAGGGCATATGAAGAGGTATTGCCCGCAGTTGGGTGGCACACCTGGTGCATCTGGTTTGAGGCAGATTCAGGGTCAGCAGCCAGCTCAGTCGGGTCAGGCCTCGAGGGCCAAACAGGGGGCTTCATCGTCCTAGTCGGTGCAGCAATTTTATGCTCCTAGGGGTGAGCAGGTTGATCAGAGGTCGTCTGGGCGCGTGTACGCTGTTACCGCGCCGGATCTTGTGCCAGCACCATCAGTTGTGAGAGGTACCTTCTTGTTTTGCAACTCGGTTGCTAATGTTTTGATTAATACGGGTGCATCTCATTCTTTTGTGTCTGCTGCATTTGCATCTGTTTTGGAGTTGGAGTTAGCACAGTTAGCATCTCCTATTTGTGTAGTGTCACCTCTTGGGGGTGAATTGATCTTGAAACAAGGTGTTAGGGGTTGTGATATAGAGGTTGATTATCATAGAATCCCATTTTCCTTTGTAGTTATGCCTATGAGAGGTTTCGATGTTATTTTGGGTATGGACTGGTTATCGTCATACTGGGCAGTTATTGATTGCTACCGCCAGAGGGTCACTTGTTGTACCGTGAGCGGAGAGTATTTTCATTTTCTGGGGGACCGGGTTGGTGATGTGTTGCCACCGGGGTATGTTCCGTGAGGACGGAGTGAGCTTAGTGGTCTACTTGCTAACCTTTCGATTAGTGAGGATGTTGAGACTCAGATTGTGTTGCCAAGGGTGGTTTGTGAGTACTCGGACATCTTTCCCGAGGATCTTGTTGGTTTGCCACCGCATCGGGAGATTGAATTCTCTATTGACCTAGTGCCCGGCACGGCGCCGATTTCTATGGCACCTTATCGTTTTGCCCCAGCCGAGTTAGTTGAGTTGAAGATTCAGCTCCAGGAGTTGCTAGATAAGGGTTTTATACGTCCTAGTGTTTCGCCGTGGGGAGCACCGGCCCTCTTTGTTAAAAAGAAAGGTGGTGCTTTGAGACTTTGTATAGATTACCGGATATTGAATCGGGCTACGGTTAAGAATAAGTACCCTATGCCTCGTATAGATGATCTATTCGATCAATTGAAGGGTTCCCGTTGTTTCTCGAAAATACACTTGAGATCGGGTTATCATCAGTTAAGAGTCCGGGAGGAGGATATTCCGAAGACGGCATTCCGTACGCGGTATGGCCACTATGAGTTTTTGGTGATGCCATTTGGGCTCACCAATGCACCGGCAGTTTTTATGGATTTGATGAACCGGATATTTCAGGAATTTTTAGATCGTTTTGTAGTCGTCTTTGTGGACGACATCCTTATCTATTCACCTTCTGAGGAGAAGCACAAGGAACACTTGAGAGTGGTGCTTGAGTTACTTAGAGCCCATAAGCTTTATGCTAAGTTTGGAAAGTGTGAGTTCTGGTTAGAAGAGGTCAAGTTCTTAGGCCATGTAGTTTCTGGGGAAGGAGTGTCTGTTGATACATCCAAGACTGAGGCAGTGCAAGATTGGGCACAGCCTAAGAGTGTGTTTGAGATCCGCAGTTTTCTGGGGTTAGCTGGATATTATCGTCGGTTTGTGAAAGATTTCTCCAGATTAGCTTCGCCTTTGACTAGGTTGACTCGGAAGGGAGTCAAATTTGTATAGAGTGAGACTTGTGAAAAGTCGTTCCAGGAGTTGAAAGTTAGACTGACCACCGCTCCAGTGTTGATTATTCCGGAGAGAGGGTTGGGTTATGCAGTCTATTGTGACGCCTCACGAGAGGGTCTGGGTTGTGTGTTGATGCAAGAAGGGAAAGTAGTTGGCTATGGCTCACGTCAGTTGAAAATTCACGAGCAGAATTACCCTACGCATGATCTAGAGTTAGCAGCTGTGATATTTGCCTTGAAGATTTGGAGGCATTATCTTTACGATGAGAGATTTGAGGTATTCTCGGATCATAAGAGTCTGAAATATTTGTTTACACAGAAAGACTTGAACTTGAGGCAGAGGAGGTGGATGGAGTTCATAGAGGATTATGACTTTGAGTTACATTATCATCCGGGAAAGGCCAATGTGGTGGCCGATGCCCTTAGCAGGAAACCTGTTGGTGACATAGCTAGTATAGCCATCCGAGAATGGGAGATGTTGGGTGCACTTGGGGAGTTTGATTTACTTTTGGGCGAATCTGTTGAGGCTGCGGCCTTGTTTTCTGTTGTTGCACAGCCTACACTTGTGACTCGAGTGTTAGAGGCTCAGAGGGGTGACCTTGAGGTAGAATCTCTTCGTGAGAACATTTCCGGTGGGAAGGTTGAGAAGGGTTTCACGGTGTATCCCGACCTGAGTGTGAGATACCGAGACCGTCTGTTTGTGCCAGAGTCTTGTCGAGAGGAGGTACTCCGAGATTTTCATCATTCACGCCTTGCGGTGCATTCGGGAGGCACTAAAATGTATCGGGATTTGGGTCGCCAGTTCTGGTGGCGGGGTATGAAGAGAGATGTGGCAGCTTTCGTATCTAAGTGTCTTACTTGTCAGCAAGTGAAGGCCGAACATCAGAGGCCAGCGGGTTTGTTGCAACCCTTGCCTATTGCCGAGTGGAAGTGGGAACACGTCACTATGGACTTCGTTATGGGTCTTCCGAGGACTCAGCGGGGTAGTGATGCGATTTGGGTAGTTGTGGACTGGTTGAATAAGTCGGCGCACTTTATACCTATGCGTGTTAGAGATTCAATCGATCATCTGGCCGATTTATATATTCGGGACATAGTGAGGTTGCACGGGGTCCCAGTGACGATCGTCTCAGATAGAGATCCTCGTTTTACTGCCAGGTTGTGGCAGAGTTTGCAGAGTGCCTTAGGCACTAAATTGACCTTTAGCACGGCTTATCACCCACAGACTGACGGGCAGTCCGAGCGTACTATTCAGATCCTTGAGGATATGCTTCGGGGCTGTGTTCTAGACTTTAGTGGGACGTGGGAGAGGCACTTGCCGTTGGTGGAGTTTGCCTACAACAACAGTTTCCAGTCTAGTATCGGTATGGCACCATTTGAGGCCTTGTATGGCCGACCGTGTAGATCTCCTGTTTGTTGGGCCGAGGTGGGTGATGCACCTCTGTTGGGTCCGGAGTTGGTGAGGGAAACGACGGAGAAAGTTGAGCTTATCCGTAAGAGGCTTGTTACAGCACAGAGTCGTCAGAAATCTTATGCGGACCGTAGGAGGAGACCTTTGGTATTTGAGGTGGGTGATCATGTCTTTCTGAAGATATCACCTAGGCGGGGTTTGATGAGGTTTGGGAAGAGCGGGAAGTTGTCCCCTCGATTCATTGGTCCTTTTGAGATCCTTGAAAGGATTGGCGAGGCTGCCTATCGTTTAGCTTTGCCACCGCAGTTGACCGGAGTACATGACGTGTTTCATGTGAGTATGCTTCGGAAGTATGAGTCGGATCCATCACATGTGTTGGATTGGACTGATTTAGTGGTTGACGAAGATGTCTCGTATGAGGAGAGACCGGTTCGGGTCTTGGATAGGCGGGATCAAGTTTTGCGAGGCAAAACCATCCCTTTGGTGAAAGTTTTGTGGAAACATCACGGAGTGGAGGAAGCCACTTGGGAACGTGAATTGGAAGTCCGCCAGAAATACCCGGACATGTTTATTGATTTGTAATATTGGTTGAGCTTAAAAGCTTTACATACGTCTTAAGTTGTAAAACGTTGAGTATGATTTAGTAAAAGGGGTGTATCTTGAAACTTGCTTCATTATAGAGGTTTAGTGTAGCATTGCATATGTTGATTACATTGCTGAATGTGTTGTATATATCATGAAATTGAATATGATATGGGGATTGCTAACATTGAAAGGAATAATGCTTAATAATGATACAGGTTGAGATATATGTTGTTTTATATATATATTGTGAGATGCCTCTTGATAAAGAGATGAAGTGACCAGTATTGGGCTAAGCTGTTTATTATTGTTATTTAATATCTTTGGGAATTGAGAAAAACTTGTTTTTTTATAAACTTATGCTTAATTTCGGGGACGAAATTCTTTGAAGGGGGAGAGGTTATAGCAACCCCGGTCTTGTCCCATATGATTATTGTATCCGGACTTAGGTTCCGTAGCTCCTCCCATTGTATTTTGATTGTTACCGTCCTTTAATTTCCTATTCCTGAGTTGGGGGATGCAATGGGCAGGTTTGTAGCAGGTTGGTTGAGCTTGGGAGCAAAGGGTTGCTGCCCAGAATTTTAACTCTTCGCTCGAGCGAGCAGTTATTCGCTCGAGCGAGCTCTTTGTTTTGGTCCGTCGCTCGAGCCAGGGTTTCTTCGATCGAGCGAGGATTGCGTTTTGTAGTTAGACTTGAGAGCAGAGGTTTTTGGCTCGAGCGAGCTTTTCTTCGCTCGAGCGAGTTAGTTCGTTCTTCGCTCGAGCAATAGTTCCTTCGCTCGAGCGTGTGTCTGGTTACAGACCTGAGGGTTTGAGTTCTTCGCTCGATCGAGTTTTCTTTCGCTCGAGCGAGCTTTTGGGTTGTTGGCTCGAGCAAGGCTTCCTTGGCTTGAGCGTAGCTTCTCTGTGTCTGGTCGCTCGAGCGACCAAGTCTTCGCTCGAGCGAGCCTGTCCAGTTTATATACGCAGCAGCGGGTTTTGATCAGTCTTTTTCAGCTTCTTTTTGGTTCCAAACCCTAGGTCCGACTTCTCTCTCTCCCTACTCACCTTCTTTCTTAGGTTTGTTCTATTTAGAATGTGTTTCTACCCTAGTTGCTTTATTAAAAAGATAGAGGGAGTCGAGGGCTTTCATTTAATCTGAACATTTGGCGATTTGGAGCACATTGGTATTTGGGCACTCATCTCTGTCTTCACCATTTGGGTTCTTGTCTTCGAGGTAGGGATTTCCTACTCCATTTTATAGGTTTTGTTCTAAGTTTTGGTATATTGATATGTTGTGGTTACTTTGATAATTTTGGAAAAAACCCTAGTTGTATTAATTAATTAATTTGTGTAATTAATTTAAGGGAATTGGGGAATTCATTGATTAAATGGTGTAGTTGGATAATTTAAATCACTCACCTATTGAATTGTTGTTATATTTATTTCCAAGTTTAGAAATAACTGTTTTGGGCTATCGGTGGAGGATAGTCATGATTGTTGTAGACACTGCATGTGGATTAGGGATAACTGAAACTAATCATTGATTAAGTTATCACTTTTGACTGCTAAATTAATACAGACATTATGTGTATTGATTGTGTGTTGAATATGTTATGTGTTTACATACATTGTTTTGTGTGGGAGGAGATAGGGGATGTACTCCACGGTTTAGGGGAAGATAGGGGATGGACCTCTAAACCGGATTTTGTTTGGGAGGAGATAGGGGATGGACTCCATTAGCATCACTTTTATGTGTGCTTATCTATATTGAAGTGTTCTATTGATACAACACTAAAATGTGTATCAAACTGGAAGTATGAAGTGTTTTGATTTGAGCCTGAGTCTCATTTGTTTGTTGACATTGGAAGAATGTGAATTTGGTATATATAGTTCACTGTTGTAAGTTTGGCCAGGTTCTGAGCCATATTGATAATGTTGGAAAGTAAAACGTATCTTAGACATTAATATCATGAAACGGTATAATGATGTAATTGATTTTCTTGGTTAACCATCTATTGAATGCAATTGCTTTATTCAATGCTTATATTTGGTTTAGTATATTTCTACTGGGCTGTGGCTCACCCTTTATGGGAACATCATTTTCAGGTTCAGGTGATATGCTACCTCCAAGGACTTAGCTTGGAAGGACTTGGATTTTGAAGACTATCTGTAGTTATTTGTTTTCAATTGATAAACCTTCAAGCCTAGGGCTTAATTTGTATTTGAGTTAGAACTCATACTTTTGTGTCCAAGTGTTGGCTTGGAAAGATGTAAGCCCATAGGGCATTTAATTTGATGTTATATGTAATGTTTTCGTTTAGTAATACTCTGATGAATGAATTAATAAATTGTTTCCTTTAAATGATGCATGTCAATGAAATGTATATAATGGGTTTATTTCGAGGGCGTTACACCAGCTTTCTACGTTTTTAGACCGAACTCAGAAAGCTGCCCCTAGAGGCTCAACTGGTCTAACAGAGCCTTCTCTTGAATCGCTTGCCAAGACTGAGCTACCGAACCCCCTGCTCAATCCAAGCTACTAAGCATCTTGTTGAAACCGAGACAGAACCTGTAGCATCCACATAGCCGAAGTAGGACTCCTATTCTTGCTTTTATTTTGTAGCACGGTCCGATGATCTGTGCTTAACCCCTTTGTTTTCCACTTTGTAGACTTAGGTTGCCCAGGCACTCTATTGCGCACTCAACCGAGCTACTGAGCACAATTTTGCGACCGAACTAATTTATCCATAACTTAAAAAATAAATGGGGAAGTATAGGTTTTTGGTAGAAACCCCTGGTAGCCTGGCCGAATTCCGAAGGGATTACAACATTCCTGACGACGTCCAACTTATCCTGGCCAAACAAGAAATCGTTCCATGGGGAAAAGAGGGCTATGTACCTTTCATCCTCCTATCAATAATAGAAACTGGACTAAGATTCCCCATTCCACCCTTGATTTGTGAATTCCTAAGACAAACCAGAATATTCCCAACTCAGCTTTCTACCAATTCTTACCGTATAATAATGGGAATAGCCGAACTGAACCGCCGAGCCGGTCTTAACCTCGGTCTAGCTGAAATATTCCACCAATACTCCATTGGCTCCAAAGATGACGGCTGGGTCTACTACCTTAGGATATGCCGTCACAGAGAAAAAATAATAAAAGATACGCCGGATAAAGACTTAAACGATGACGATTTTTTCTGGGTATCTGGAAATTTTAAAGACCACCAAGCCCAGATCCCCTTCCGAAGTATAAACTGGAATAAAGGCAAACCGGGTATAATTACTTCGATTTGTTGGCATGCTTTGTTTTATTTCGGTTACTTGCTCCTGAACCGAACTAACAGTTGTCTTCTTTATGCAGATTCAGCCCATCTTCAATCCTTGTACAGCTACCCCAACCTGAACACACTTCGCGCCGCACTACGTTTTCCAGAAAGAAGTGGGCCAAACTTCTTAATTTTGAGCCGACATACCGTTACAGTAGTCGTCGAAAAGCCAGAGTAACAGACTTTCTGCTTGAAGACGTCCCAGAACCGGACCCAACTTTGCCCAAAATTATCCTGGTCCCTCTCACAGTCGAACAAGAAATGGCCAAGAGATATAGAGTCAGGGCCCTCTTGACAGAAACCAACAGACCCGAAGTACCGCCACCAAGCCAAACGCAACAGGCCGGTGTGGCCCTTCCTTTTCAACAGCCTTCTTCATCACGCCCATCCACCGAGCAGCGTCTAGTGGATGACGACGAAACCACCCCTCCACCGAGCCGCGTCTAGTGGATGAGGACGAAACCACCCCTCCACCGAGCCACCCACCGATTCCACAACCGGAGCCTTCTGACCGGGCTGGCTCTTCCAAGTGGGCACCAAAGCTGAAATTTCAGAACAGAGATATCCAAGATACCGATTCGGTGGTTGCTGAGAAGGATCACTTGATGGCATACAACCTTGCCAAGAGTGTTTGCCTTCCAGCAGACATGGAGCACCACCAGAACCTGACCGAGCTAAGGGCCATCCGATCGGCCACCAAATCCATGATCCTGGTAAGATGCCCCTCTTGTCTCTCAAATTTTTGAAACTTTCAGTTCGGTTTGTCATTTCATTTCTTTCCATTCATTTTAGTCTCTTCAGAAGAGCCAAATTGCCCATCAAAAGGTATTAGAGCTCAGGAAAACGGCTAGGCAGGCCATGGCAGAGGTGGAAGAAAGAACAACTGAACTGAAGGAATCACAACAAAAAACGACCGAGCTAGTAGCTGAGGTAGCTCGTCTAACCGGACTAGTTACCTCGACTGATGCTGACAAACAAAAGGTGTTGACCATGATGAAAGACAAGTACCTTCGTGAGCTAGTCAAGCTCGAAGGGAAAAAGGACACCGAAATCGCTGAACTGAAGAAGAAAGTGGATGGTGCCAACGTCGAAGGTTTCAAGGAGGCAGAGGGCCTCTACATTCCATAATGTGAGGGAGCGAAGGACTTATTTTTCAAGTGCGGCTGGAGGAGTGCTGTGGAGCAGCTCGACTATGGGCCCGAAACCGAGGTCTACAATACTCCTCAGTATTTTATTCCGGCCTCACTAGCGGAGTATGCTGCTTCTGTCCAACAACAATTTTTGCAGGGTTCAGATGATGAAGATGAAGAAAATGAGCCAACTGTTACTCCAGTAGTCAACGAGCAAGGCAACGATCAATCAGCTCGGTTGGAGCCAACGGTTGAAGACCTAACTGTTGAGCCGCCGACTAACACCGTGCTGCCAGTTGCTACTGAGACTGATCTTCCATCTGCAACCGGTGTTCAAGTTGATATTGAAGCTGATCTTGAAGACCTTTTTAATTGATTCTGTACTTTCTTTTCTTGTTGCTTTTTGCTCTTGTAACCGGGCCGTGGCCCCTCCTTTGTACTTGTTTTGAACTTGATCAATGAAGTGCTTTTTTGTTCAACTTTTATTTCGGTTTGATTTGTATGCTTGCACTTGTAATGAGTTTTTCAATGAACTCTTTTGTTCCAACTGTTATCTCGGTTTGCTTTCCTGTTTGTGCTTGCTTTCTAACTGCAACTTGAACGAAACACAATATTTTTCGACCGAGATACGTTATTCTGGTCTTAGCTGAGCAATCTGACTGAGCTTACTAGCCAACCACTCTTTTAGCCGATGTCCTTACTTCGGCTAAAGAGTACTAAGAGTTGGTTTAATTCAGCCAACCACTCTTTAGCCGATGTCCTCACTTCGGCTAAAGAGTACCAAGAGTTGGTTTAATCCAGCCAACCACTCTTTAGCCGATGTCCTCACTTCGGCTAAAGAGTACCAAGAGTTGGTTTAATCCAGCCAACCACTCTTTAGCCGATGTCCTCACTTCGGCTAAAGAGTACCAAGAGTTGGTTTAATCCAGCCAACCACTCTTTAGCCGATGTCCTTACTTCGGCTAAAGAGTACTTAGAGTTGGTTTAATCCAGCCAACCACTTTTTAGCCGATGTCCTTACTTCGACTAAAGAGTACTTAGAGTTGGTTTGATCCAGCCAACCTCTAGATTGGTTTTTCCAGCCAACCTAAAGTAAAGTGTTTGGTTATTCCGACCAAACGTCCTGCAACCTGTATCCTTATCCTGGGCTTAGGAAGGGTGTTGGTTTTTCCAGCCAACCTAAAGTAAAGTGTTTGGTTATTCCGACCAAACGTCCTACAGCCTGGATCCTTATCCTAGGCTTAGGAAGGGTGTTGGTTTTTCCAGCCAACCTTTAGATTGGTTTTTCCAGCCAACCTAAAGTAAAGTGTTTGGTTATTCCGACCAAACATCCTGCAGCCTGGATCCTTATCCTAGGCTTAAGAGGGGTGTTGGTTTAATCCAGCCAACCTCTAAGTTGGTTTTTTCAGCCAGTTTAGAATAAAATGTTTGCAATGTTCCTAACTTCACTAAAACTAACTTTTACAGAAAACAACTATGTTGAAAAGAATCGACTTGTTTTATGGAGGAAAGAAAAAATTACACATGTTTGAAAGAGGGAAGCTAAAAATAAAATAACTTGAGATTGGCGGTGTTCCATGGCGTAGGGATTGCTTTGTCGTCCTTGTCTTCTAGGTGGAATGCCCCTTTGCCAACTAATCCGACCACTTTGTAGGGTCCTTCCCAATTAGGCCCTAACTTGCCATCTCCTGGTACCAAGGTGTTTCCCGTCACTTTGCGCAGTACCCAATCTCTGATCTTGAATTGCCTTGGATGCACTGTTTTGTTGTATTTCTTGGATAACTCTTGTTGGTATGAGGCAATGTGAACCAGTGCTCTTTCTCTTCTTTCTCCCGCAAGGTCGAGCTCCAATGCTATGGCTTCTCTATTCAAGTCTGGATCAAAATTTTCGCTTCTAATAATGGGAAGGCCAACTTCTAGTGGGATTACAGCTTCCATGCCGTAGGCTAAAGAGAATGGTGTTTCTCCTGTTGATCGTCGAGGTGTGGTGCGGTAAGCCCATAAAACATAAGGAAGTTCCTCCGCCCACTTGCCTTTTACCTTCTCTAACCTTTTCTTCAGTCCATCCAAGACAACCTTGTTTGATGCTTCTGCTTGGCCATTTGCTTGAGGATATGCTGGTGTAGAATTGTAGAATTCTATCTTGTATTCTTCACAAAAGCCTCTAAAGATTCTGCCATCAAACTGGGTGCCGTTGTCTGATATTAGGGCTTTTGGTATGTCGACTCGAGTAATGATATTCTGCCAGACGAACTTCTTCACATCTTTTTCCTTGATTGATGCCAATGCTTCTGCCTCCACCCACTTTGTGAAGTAGTCTGTTGCTGCGAGAAAGAACTTCCTGTTTTCGGGCGCTATTAGAAGTGGTCCTACTATGTCCAAGCCCCACATTGCAAAGGGCCATGGGCGGGTTAGTGGTAGGAGTTCTCTGGCCGGTTGATGTATTTGATATGTGAACTTCTGACATTTCTCACATTTCTTCACATGCTTCTCTGAATTGGCTTGCATGTATGGCCACCAGTATCTTTGCGAAATGGCTCTGTAAGCTAATGATCTTCCTCCTTGGTGGCTTCCGCACACCCCTTCATGTATTTCGAACAAGAACGCTTCTACTTTACTGGGGTGGACACACTTTAGGTAAGGTCCTGAGAATGATTTTTTGTATAATGCCATAGATGGGAAGAGCCAAAATCGCTGCGACTTTGCTCTAATTTTGTTGGCTTCTTTCTTGTCTTCGGGTAAGATGCCGTCTTTTAAGAACAGTATAATGGGATCCATCCATGAGGGGCCTAATTTGGCGCAACATACCTCTTCTACTTTGGGGTCTTCAATGCTTGGCCTTGGTAGGTAGTCAATTAGTAGTGGGCGAGGGATGGATGTATCTACCATTGACGCAAAGCCTGCTAGTTCATCTACTCTGTTGTTTTCCTCCCTGCCAATCTGTTCTATCCTTACTACTTCAAATTTCTTGATCTCTGTTCTGACCAATTCTTGGTACTTGGCCATCCTACCATCCTTTGCTTTATAGTCGCCAGAAATTTGGTTTACTACCAGCTGTGAGTCACTGTAGACCATTAATTCGGTGGCCTTCATGTAGAATGCTGATTTGAGTCCCGCAAGAAGTGCTTCATACTCCACTTTGTTGTTTGATGCTGGGAAGCCAAGGTTGATTGCTTGCTCCACAACCAGGCCGTCTGGTGAGATGAGGACTATGCCAAGTCCTGCACCATGCCGGTTGGATGCTCCATCCACAAAGAGCTTCCACATCTCACCAATGAACAACTTTCAGCAAGTGGAGGGGTCAGATGATGTTGTGGGGTCAAGAATGTTGCTGGTGTTTTCTTCAAGGTCCATGCTTGCTGTCTGCCCGTCGCTATCTGATTGTACCAAGTCTTTATTTGTTGGTGAGTTTTGGCTTGGTGTAGCATGGTTTGTTTTTTCCTTGCTGTCTTTACTCTGGTCTGCCATGGGGTTTGACTGAATATCCTGTACCAGGGGTTGCGCTATTTCGGCGTCAATTTCTATTCCTGGTTTGGTTCTATCAGTCAGGTCGACTGGGCAGATATGATGACTTCCTGGGGTGAATTCTGTGACAAAGTTTGCCAAAGCTTGGGCCTTTATCGCGGTCCTGGGTTGGAACTTGATGTCGAATTGTCCCAACTCAACTGCCCATTTCAAGATTCGCCCAGACAAGTTTGCCCTCTCAAACAGAGCTTTTAATGGGAAAGCTGTGAGGATAACTATGGTGTGGGCGTGAAAGTAGTGCGACAACTTCCTTGAGGCCATCATCAAGGCCAATGCCAGTTTTTCCAGTGGCAAATACCTTGTTTTGGCACCCAGCAATGTCTTGCTGACATAATAGATGGGCAGATGTTGAATTCCTTCCGCACGGACCAATACTGCGCTAATTGCGTGCTGAGAAACTGCCAGGTACAGGAAGAGTTCTTCTCCAGGTATTGGGGTGACCAGCAATGGTGGAGAAGACATGTATTCTTTCAAGCTTTCCAGAGCTTGGTCGCATTCTTCGTCCCATTCGAACTTGGCTTTTAGTGCATGGAAGAATGGTCGCAGTCTGTCCGATGACCGGCTTATGAACCGATTGAGCGCTGCTGCCATGCCGGTGAGATGCTGCACTTCTTTTACTGAGTTTGGTCTCTCCAAATCCTGGATTGCTTTGATCTGGGAGGGGTCTGTTTCTATACCCCGGTTGGTCACAAGAAAGCCCAGGAATTTGCCAGATCCTACTCCGAATGCACACTTGGATGCATTGAGGCGCAACTTGTGCTTCTTCAGGATCTCAAACATCTCGCCTAGGTCCTTGAGATGGTCATTCTCATCCTTGCTCTTGACCACCATGTCATCGATGTAAGCCTCCATTGTTCTGCCTAACAATGGTTCAAACATCTTGGTGACCATCCGTTGGAATGTTGCCCCTGCGTTCTTTAGGCCAAAGGGCATGACCTTATAACAGTATAGTCCTCTTGGAGTTGTAAAGGATGTGACCTCCTGGTCTGGTTCATGCATGGAGATTTGATGGTAGCCTCTGTATGCATCCAGAAAGCTAAGTCGGTTGTGCCCCGCTGTTAGGTCGACTAGTTGATCTATCTGTGGTAGAGGAAAGCTGTCTTTCGGACATGCCATGTTGACTGTTTTGTAGTCGACACAGACACGCCACTTGCCATTCTTTTTTGGCACCACGACTATGTTGGAGATCGATCTTGGGTAGTGCACCTCTCTGATTGCTCCTGCCTCCAACAGGTTTCCTACTTCTTCCGCCACTATCTCGACATGGTGGAGTGCCGATCTACGGGTGCGTTGAATGATTGGTCTGGTGGATAGGTGGACATTGAGTTGGTGACAGATGAAATTGGGATCAATACCTGGCATGCCGTATGGTGTCCAGGCAAACACTTCGATATTAGAGGTTAAAAATTCCAAGACCTCTAATCTCTCAGTGCTGGACAACGATGAACCGAGCAAAAAGAACTTATCCGAGTTCTTTTCATCTATTCTTACCTCTACCAAGTCTTCCACCGCTTTCTGATTAGCTGCTTTGCCTACATCTGCGAACAGTTCATTGCTCTCAGGTTCTTCCACTGAATGAACGTATCCTTTGGCAGCGCGGCTGCCATTCACTGTGATAAAGCATTGCTTGGACATAATCTGATCTCCATAGACCTCTTAAATTACACCGGTATCGTTAGGGAACCGCATTACTTGGTGGTAGGATGACGCCACTGATCGCATGGCATGCAGCCATGTTTTGCCCAAGATGATGTTATAAGTGGGGGGGACCTTTAATACCCATAACTCCACTTGTTTTGTTACGCTTCCTGCCTTGACTGGGAGGATTATTTTGTCAACGGGCCATTCTAGCATGGAGTTGAATCCAATCAGGGGAGATACGGCAGGTGCCAAGTCTTTATCTTGTAACTTCAACTGTTTAAAGGTGTCGTAGTACATTATTTCACATGAACTGCCTTGGTCTATCAAAATTCACTTGACGTCAAAATCCTTGACTCGAAGAGTGACAACCAAGGTATCATTGTGAGGGCAATATATCCTTGCCAAGTCCTTATCCGAAAAAGACATGACGTTCGTGGCCTCTGTCTTCCCCTTCTTGATGGCAGGTTGGGCACTTTGTACCTCTCTTAAATGCTCAGCCTTTTTGATTGATCCTCTGAGCTCGCATACATGCTCAGGTTCGAAAACTCCATGTATCACATTGATAACGCCTTAAGGTGGGGCGTCGATTGGCATTCCGTTGGGGTTGTTATGGTCCTGGGGGGCTGGTTGGGCCCCTCCTTCAATGTATTTATCCAAGTGACCTGCTGCCACCAACTCCTCCAGGTGCTGTCTCAATGGCGTGCAATTTTCAGTGCGGTGCCCCTTTTCTTTGTGGAAGGTGCACCGTGATCTTTCGTCATAGTCCTTCTGAGCTTCCCTAAGCTTAGCTGGCCATCTGACGGAAGGCTCATCCCGTATTTCACTTAGAATTCAGTAGATCGGTTTCTTGAAGACCGTGGTTATGGCAGTGCGGACTCTCAACCATCTTTTATCCTGGTCCTCTTCGTTGTCTCGTCTGCCTCGTCCGTTTTTGCTTGGACGGTCTACCGCGTTGACCTTTGCTGAGGCCTTCTTCTCTGGTACTGTGGTTGTGCCAGATTTTGTTTTGGCACGTGCGCCATCCTTTTCTACCCTGATGTGCTGATGCACTCTTTCCATCAAGGCTTCCATGGTGAGGGGTGGTGTCATGGTGATTGAGTCCTTTAGTCTGTTCCCGACTGGAAGGCCTCTCTTGTATTGTGCAATGGCGAGATTGGTGGGACAGTCCCCAATCTGGTTGAATGTCTCCTAGTAGCGACTATTGTAGGACCTTAATGTCTCTTTTTCACCCATGTCGATGGAGAGTAGTTGGTCAATCTCCACCGGGGTTTTGGTGTTTGTTCTAAACCTTGTGAGAAACGCCTCCGCCAATTGCGCCCAGGAGGCTATGCTGCCTTCTGGAAGTTTTTCAAACCAAGTCAAGCCTAGATCGCCAAGGTTTGACGGGAAGAGGATGCACATTAGAGCTTCGTTTTGCCGATATACCGCCATAACCTGGCGGAAGTGGCTTAGGTGAATGTAGGGGTCTGTCTTCCCTTCGTACGTAGTGAATTTGGGCTGAAGGAAGCCTGTAGGTAGGGGCGCGTTTTCAATTGCCAGAACGAACGGCGAGGTCTGCAGCCTTGCTAATGCTTTGTCCATCGGTTCGTAGGCAGGGCGTGGTAATGGCATTCCAACCTCGACGCTTCTATGCGATTGAGGAGCCAATCGTTGAAGGGAAGAAACTCTGCGAGGGTCGCGCGCCCTGGTGTCCTCCTTCCATCGTGCCTTTTCTTCCAGCACGATCCGCAAATCGGATGATCTTGGCAACTCTATCTGTTTGGATGATGTTTGGTGCGAGTGTGAGGGTCGGTAGGTACTTTCCTCTGTGTAAGACCTCAATGATCTCGTTCTCTCAGACCTGGAGTAACGAGTTCTGGAGGTTCTAGACTGAGTATCGCCTGTCCTGAGGCTTCTACTCTCTGCTTGTGATGGTGTGGAATGCCTTCCATGGTTTTCTGAGCAGTGCGGGGGCGTCTTGTTTTTGCGCCCCTCTCCTGTCGCCACTCATTTTCCCTTAATCTGGCGCTTCAAGGCCTCCATGTCTGCCGCCATCTTCCTTATTAATTCATCTTGCTCCTTCACGCGGTCCTCCAGAACTTGAGGATCAATCCTCCGCCTTTGCTTGTCAGGACTTTGTAAATGAGAGTGACGGGGGCTGTTAGTCCGTCTCCCCCTAGTATCCCTCCTGGGGTTATGTCGTTGGGGCTCCAAGTCCGCCATGGGAAGGATAGAAGGTAGTCCTTCACGCCTTGCACCCCCATCTGGTGTTTGCCCGTCGATGGCGGACTGTGGTAAATCTTCATTATGCGCCATTGCTTTTAAAGAGGAAAAGCTTGATCAAGAGGTTTTGTTCTAGTCTGGCCTTCCCATAGACGGCGCCAATAATTGTATGGGAAAGAAATAAACCTTCTCGTATAATCCTGTTGATCAAGTCTGTGCTCCTCCAAACGTCGTCGCTTTACTCCCTGAAAACACAAACGTGAGCTAGCCGGCGGGTGTGTGCCGGAAACCTCTCCGATGCCTAAGTCAGCTGTAGACACCCCATTTTTGACCGTCCTCAAGACTTGGACGTCACCGTTTGAACACTCGGTGATTATCCATGTTTGTGTTCGTTTGGAGTTCCCGGAGGTCTCGGCTCGCGCGCCCCGCCTCAAGATCCCCGAACTCGACCGTTTAGTGTCTGGTTTTGCACCAAACACTTGCATCTTGCCTTTGAGAGGCAGAGTGGGGCTTGTAGACCATCCCCACCCTTCACCGGCAGTGGCTAGATGCCACCGGCTAGTTTTTGCTGCCACCGGCAATTTAGTTTGCCGGTCGGCACTATTTGTTGCCGGTCAGCACTTTTTTGTGCCGGTCGGCACTTTGTTTGGCCAAGATGGCATTTTTTGCCGGCCGATTGCTGTTCATCTGCTTTTGCAGATATTTTTGGACAGCTGTATAACTTTTGCTCCCCTCCATACACGTGTATGGAGGGATCTCCCTCTTGCAAAGCTTGTTTGGTAAGCTTTACAAGAGGCTTATAGAGAGGACTCTCTCTAAGGCAAAAGGGAGAGGCTTAGACATTTTTGAGGGAGAGAAATACAGAGAAGAGCTCTGGTTTTCTAGGGTTAGGGTTAGACATACACAACCTATCTCTCTTTTCCTCTCATTTTGTTCACTAGGTGCTTTGTGCCTTACTATTGCACACAAACACCTAGTGTTTCACCTTCCTCTTGGAGCTGAGGTTCCAAAGAGTGTGTTTTGAGATTTTGGTGTTAGATTCAAGCTCAAGAAGGCCATTGGAGCACCATTGTTGAAGAGGACTACAAGGGTAAGAAACTAGTCCCTTTTTTCCCTTATTTTCGCTTTGATTTTATACCTATCTTAGAGCTGTTTTTGTGCTTGTTGTATAACATAAAAAAGTTCTGTTTTTAGGCCCTCTTTATTGTTTATTAAGAGTGTTTTGTTGTTTGAGGGGTGTTGACCACCCTTAGGCCTCAAAAGGCCTCATTTTGAGCCATTTTGTGCTAGCTCCGGGATTTTGGTGTTGAGGTCTCTTCACCACTGAAATCTTGAGGGATTTCAGTGGTGAAGATGATCCTTTGAAGTCCCAAGAAGGAGAGGGCCACCCCCTCTCCTTGTTGTCCTTGAAAAGGGCACATTTTGGCCTTCCTAAGGAAGCCTATGCTTGAGTGTGTGTTGAGCATGTTTGGTTTGTTTTTCATGCTTATATATCCATGATATAACATGATTTAAAGTTGGTTTTGGAACCTTATGCATGTTTAGCATAGTTGCCATGTAATGCCATGTTTGTGCCTTAACATGATCTAGGTTGTTAGCCTTAGTTGGAGCATGTTTTAGGCTTGCATTTGTGAAGATTATGTGCTTATTTTGCCATGCTTTAGCTCTGTCCATAGTCGTTTGGGCCGATCTTTGCATGCCTTATATGGCTCCTTTGCATTTAGGCTTGTTGGCTTTGAGTATGTGCATGTGTAGCATGCCATCTTTGCATGAATTTGATGAATTGGGATCATCTTGCATGCTATTTCAGTCCCATTTCCATGCTCGTTTGATTGCCTCGCATGCCTCTTTAATGCTTTGAAAGCATGTGTTGCAATGCTCTATGTTTTGGCCATGGTATATGCCTTTGTATTTGGGCCATTTAGACGCCATCTAAGGGGTCCTTTAGGTTTGTTTTAACATGCTAAACCTCTGATTTTGGTCTCTCTTTGCATGCCTTGTTTGGTCTTGCTTAGTGTAGTTCAATGCCTCATTGATTTGCTTTGAACGCTTAGGCCTTTCGGTGCATGTTTTGGCTTGATTTATAACTTGATTTGGCATCATTTTATAAACATAATTTTAGGGTTCATGTTGCATGCTAATTAGTCCATGATCCCTCCTTTCAAGTGTGCTTGAATGTTGTTTGATTCATGCTTAAGTGTTGGTCCTTATGTGCATGTGTGTGTGCATGCCATTTAGCCCTCACCTCTTAGCGCATTGGCTACTGTTTTAGGCCTATTTTAGAGTCGCCTAATTCATGTTTAAGTCCATCTTTGCATCCATTTGCATTGCCATATGCATGCTTGTATGCTTGCATAAGTGTTTTTCCATGCCATGTTGCATCCTTAGCTTGTATGCCTAGGTTGCATTGCATCTTGCATGCATGCCTTGTTCCTTGAATTGGTGATAGGAATTGGGCCTAATTTGTTTGATTGGTGTGCATTGCATTTGAAACCAAAGTTGCATACTTGGTTCTTTGGGCCATCATGCATGGAAATGCGTGATTGGTGGTCCGAGAACCGAGACACATGTCCCTTTGAGTCATCACAATGATAAGAGACATGGTTGATGCATACATACCTTGAAATATGCTGCCATGCCTTGTTTTGCCCTTTGTTGCTGTGAGTTGCAGGTTCTGCAGGAATACTCTGCCGACCGGCAGTTTAATGTGCCGACCGGCACAATTTTCTCTGCCGACAGACCCTATTTTGTGCCGATGGCCATACTACACTGCCGGCGGAAGTTTCATTCAGCCGGTGATGATCCCCTCTGTCCAAGGATACAGTCCTGAGGCTTTGACAGCCTCCAGAGGAGGAAATGAAGGAAAACAGAGGCAGCTTGTGCATGGTGGCGCGTTTCCCGAGACGCTTTCCTGCTTTAATTAATTTAATTTAATTTGTTAATTAAATTAGTTAATTTGTAATATTTAATTAGCTTGCGTAGTTAATTAATTTGTAATATTTATTCGGTCCCTCCGAGCGAGGGCAAATCTGTAATAAGTGTGTGTGGGTGTGTGAATGTCTTCCAATCCCCACTTCTTTCTTCCCTTTTACTTACCTGCTTTGATGGTTAGTATTAGGTCACGTCTAATTTAGCATACCTTATGCTATGCATGTGTGCATCCATGCATTTGTATTACATGCATTAGGCTCGGTACATCACGCTAATTGCATCAATACTTCAATTTCCAAACTGAATACGTGATAATTGTGCATTTTCACATGACATGTTTAGGATAGCCGAGCCTATTCTAGCAACATTTTGTATGTGATGCATTAGGCACTTCACATGGACTTGGATCATGCATGTTTGCTAACAAGTTCTTTGTTTTGGCACGGAGTACTATGTAAGTATTTCCGCTTTAGCATATCGCATGAGTGTGAATGTTGCCATAACAGCATGCTTAACATATGGCTAGATGCTTATGTGTTAAACTGTTTTGAATGCCCGTGGGTGAAGGTTGGGTTGTTTGAGTTGGGAAAACTCGTTGAAATCCGTATTTTAGCCTACTTGCGAGTAGCAAATTCCAAAGCATTTTCAAACCAAACGGATATGCAATGTTTATTTCCAAATTAGGCAATCTAGTCTATACTTGTTTGCTGCGCGCATAACATAGTAATTCTAGGCTAATAAATGGAATAAGAACACAGAAAGTTTTCAAAAACGGATATCACGGTTAGTAGAGGCCGGTCTTCGGACCGGGCGAAAGGGGGTGCTCATAGCTGACCTTCCCCGATCGTACCCAAGCTCCCGAGCCGAGACAACTCCGGTGATGACGGACATGTGGCCTTCGGCACCGAGTCAGGGTTTCCTAAATTCTCCCATTTTAAAATATTTAGGTGGCGACTCTGTATCTGGCAAAGCAGTCCATGTTTGGCACTACTTTCAAAAAAAATCTGTTTTTCTCAAAACGATTTGCCAGATTTGGACTCTTTGGTTCAGATTAAGAACCGTGACACAAATCGAGTCCGAACTGTAGCGCGAGGCCCCCACGCGGGCGCTGTTACAGTTTCTGGCGACTCCGCTGGGGAGTTTTAGAGAGCTTGACTTGAACTCGTGATATCCTGTTTTGATTTCATTTATGTGTTTCTTTGCATTGCATGTGCATTGGTGCGCCTAGGAACACGGTGTTTGCCATCTGCCATTCCTGAACGGTTTGCCGGAGGCTTGTCTTGTCAAGGCATGTCCATAAGGCTGACCGGCTATGGGCTCTGACAGTATGGGAACGCAAACCTCGGTTTTACCGGGGCACCCCTTTTCGACCATTCGACCTAGTGCATATTCGGATCCATAGTGACCATTCCAAGCTAGGACAGGTTGCTTACCCGATGCTAAGTTGTTTGAAACCGCTGTGTGCGTAGTGAAACCCTAGCTCCTGACAAAATAGGACAGGGAAACCATACCCCAACATAGGGGTGTTTTGTTCTCTTTCACTTGCTATGTGCTTTTAGAGTGTTGCTCTACAGGAACGCACATGTCAGTTTGCAAGTTTGAGTATCAAACCTGGGGACACCAGTATCAGTATCAGTTGTGAGAATCAGTTATCCGCGGGTATCGGTTCAGTTTTCGGGAACAGTAATTTCTGGGAACAGTGATCAGTAGAAGGGAACAGTTGTTTAGCTACACCCGTGTTTAATCAGTTTGGGCTGAAATGCTGTCTGTTTTTCCTTTCAGTTCAGAGAGTCGCAGAGTTGAAACAGAATAGCCAGTGTCCCCCTTTGCTGAGGCAAGATTTATGGCGGCACAAAGTTCAGAAGAAATTATGGTTATGGCAGCTGTATCGGAGCAGGGGACCGCTCCGCAGAGTGAGGCCAATATCAGTATGTCATACCCGCCCAGGTCGCCCGTTGTGCACCCGGTTTGGGCTCCCCAGTTATACCAGGCTCGTGAGCCCACCACCTTCGAATTGATGGGGATGATAGGCGATCTCCAAAGGTCTGTGGCAAACCTCGCCTATGGAATGTCGGCTTCACCGCCAGCGGCACCGTATGCCGGGAATTTTGTACCACAGGAGCCCCCGCTACTGGGGCGGATTGTGATAGAGCTCAGCCAGCCAGAGGTAACTTCCGGCTATAGCCACGACATGTCAGCACCAACCCAGACCCTCGATCAGGCTGAGGCCAGGGGAAAGGACAAGGCAAAGGTAGACGCCGACCCCATTGAACAACTGCTGTGGGCAGTCGAGGCTCTGAAGGCCAGAGGGATGAACAAGCAACAAACATCTGCAATAGTGACCAAAGCTATAGATGATGCTTTCCCCGCTCCAACCAAAGGCGGTTCAAGCCAGGCAGAAAACCGGGATGGGCCCCGTCATGCCCAGACAGTTCCTGTTGTTCCCAACCCTGCACCGGGAAAGGTTCAAAAAGCCAAGGCAGCGCCAGCCGATCCTTTCGCCAGCGCATCTGGCAAGAATCCTCAAACTGCAAAGTACCTGCCCCGAGGGCGCAGGGTCTTTCACGACCTCCACATGCCTTTGTCTAGGGCATTGTTAATATTGGCAAAGAATGGGCATCTTAAGCCTTTGGAGCCCCGGCCGCTCCCGAAGAATCTCCCCGCCACCCATGATGCTACCTTGTACTGCGCGTACCATCAGCAGTCCGGTCACAGTACCGATGGATGTTCCCGCCTTCGTCATGAAGTGCAGGATTTGATCGATAACAAGGTTATCCTACCACCCACCTCAGGCAAGCCCGTTACCACCCAGTTACTGGATTTCGAGGGCTCAGATACTGCGAGTATGTAAAGTGAACCGCCTGCGGGCAACATTTGGTACATTTTTGGATGAAGCGTCTGGCACGCATTTTTGAGCATTGGTGAAACCGAGTTCTGTAAATCTTGGCTTAGATGTCGAGTCAGTCTTTTGTTTTGAGTCTGTCTCTTTGTTTTGAGTCAGTCTTTTTTGCTAAAGGGTCTGTCTTGTTGTATCGAGTCAGTCCCCGTTATATATAATACTAGGTGATTCTGGGGTTGTTGCCTCGAACACCGTTTTGTTTTGTAATTATCTGTTTTTGTTTTGAGTCTGTCTCTACCGAGGGGCCAGTCGCACCAACAAAGCCGATTGAAACAGCTGTTGCTATCTCAACCTTCATGCTTGCTTTCAGCATAAGGACCAGAGAATTTGAATGGGCTGACAGTACATCTCGCCTGCTCTCCTGCGCGCCAAACTCATAGCATTAACCTAAGTTTTTCAAAAAAAAAAACTTTTGAACACTGCGGTGATGAAAACGAAGGGGAAGGAATTCCTCGGGTTTTGCAAAATTTTGATCATTTTGAGAGAAAGAGAGGCGTGCTAAGCCTTTTTATGAATGAAATCATGCTTGTCGGCGTGAGTACTGAGAAGGACCCGGGCCTGATCCAGATTGGTTCCACACTATCTTCGGCACGAGCGATTCGTCGCTTTCTTAAAAACTTTCAAAAGCAAATGTTTTACGCAGCCCTGCGAAGGCCTGTGTGGAATCACTCTTGAGATTGCGCAGCCTAGGATCGCTCTCAGTCTCAAGATTCAACCTATTTGTTTTCCGAATTTGAACCCGTTCAGAATGTTCAGAAAGTTCAACGGACAAACGCCATGAAAGGCCCGCGTGGCCGGTTTCGAAACAGCCCTCGAGCAGAAGGCACCAAGGCCGAATCAGAAGGAGTAGATCTCGCCGGAAGAAGCTCGTAGAGTAACCCTGATGGATTCTCCGCAAATCAGTTCAACAGCCGTTCTCCTGGACACAGAGAGGCTTCAATTCAATTTCAAAAAAGAAACCATTTGGCATGGACTTGCTATACTTTTACCCTTGAGAGGCTCGCTGGGCCGAAAACCCGGAAGGGCGACCCAGGCAAAAGTTAGAGCAAGAGAAAAATACAAAAAGAAAGATTGAAAAAGAAAAAAAGCAAGAAAAGAAAAAAAGAAAAGAAAAAGAAACGAACAAAAGAAAATGAAAAGAAGCTCGCAAGGTCGAAAACCCGCATTGGGCGCCTTGGCAAAAGTGAGAGCCAAACAAAGTGAAGGTTAAAATACCCGAGTGGACCTTAACCGGAACTACGTAAGGCTTGATTCCCATGTTTGGGATACGTAGGCAACTTCATCATGAAGTCCAGCCCCCAACGCTTTCATAAGCGTCCCAGTCCATGCAATGGTTTCGACTTCAAAGTCCAGTGGCCAACGCCCTCCAAAGGCGACTGTGTCCATATATGTGTTGTGACCATCTTCGTCATCGCAGTGTCCAAGAGCTCGACCACCGCCATTGAAGACTGTCTGCGGATTGCTGCGGCACCATCCCAAACAAGGGGCAACTTTCCGTTGCCACGAGCCGCCGTGAGCCGCCATTCAAACTAGGGGCAACTTTCCGTTGCTTCCCACCCCCCCTTCAAACCAGGGGCAATTTTCCATTGCCTCCGATCCGAGGTTGCGCATCTCGAAGAGTAAGCTCCATGCTCGTTGAGCATTGACTGTTTGAAAAATAGTTTTTGAAAATTTTTACTGAGGTTGACTATTTTCTCGAAAACTATCTCATTTTCCAAAACTGGACCATTGTCTTGGACCCAAAAGGAAAATTTTCAGTGCTTGCTGCCTGACTTGCATGCTTTTCAAATCAAAAGTCGAACAAGTACGTTAATCCGACTCTCGTTTTGATCAAAACCGTTTTAGTAGAAAGCAAAAACGAAAGAATGGTTAAAATGATGAACTAGGGGCACAGTTGAGTCAGGCGCTCTCTTTCCCCCGTCATCAACGTACTTGCCAGAAGAGCACTCTGCCTGCCGGAAGAATAGCTGTGAGCTAACGGCATCGGGCGTGAACCCACACCTTGCTATTTATCCATCAATCACCCCGGGGAGGGATGAAAAATGAGAGAATGAAGAATAGAGAGGTGTAAGTTGAGAGAAAAGTGAGGAAAAGGGTTTTGAGAGAAAATCCGAGCTTGAGAGCCGAGTGATGTGAGAATCACAAATCAGAAAAAGTGGGAAACAATACCCAGTTTGAACTGGCTCCTCGTGGTCCGAGGTCCCCCATCTTCGTTTACGCGTCTGTGTGTCGTGTCTCTTTCATTTGACGGTCTCGTCTTTTGTTTTGAGTCTCTCCCGAGCATGTCTCGTTGTGTTTAGGTCGTGTACCTTTATTTGAGTCCTTTCCGCTGTGTTCAGTGGTAGGCTCGATATCCCGGTTTGAAAAACCCTCATTTGATTTCAAAAATCATTTATGCTCAGAATGCTGTGCCATTCTCTACATTCGAGCGTGTTTCGACTCCAACCGATTCCGTCTTTGAGCTCCGTCTTGTCAGATTGGGCTGTTTGTTTGGAATTTGCTGTGTGCATGATGAACCGAATGCTGTACTAAGGGCTGTATACAGATTAATCCCCAACAGAGTAAGGGCCGTGTGTCTAGAATCAGGCAGTGGGTTGCTTGGGTTATTTTGCTGTTGGCTGTTTAAGTTATCTGATTATTACAGTGCAAGTGTTCAATTTTCAGACAACCAATCAATTCCATTTACATTGAGGTGTAACATGATGAGATGCGATGCAATGCATGAAATGTGTAAATGTAAACACTTTTTCAGATAAAAAGTCTGTTTCATTTCACTATCTTTTCAAATGTACAAGCTTTGAAAACAAAATCTGCCTGTGGCAGTACAAGGTAATCTATCTACCAACAAAAAGAAAAGTACAAAGAGGAAAAGATAGCAAAAATCTGCATCTGTGTCAAGCACTCCGAAGGGCCGTCAGTCTGTCCTGGTCCTCTTCCTGGACGAGGGTCCAGGAGCATCAACAGCGTCGTCATCAGAGCCCGAGCTAGAACCGTCTCCGGTCTCCTCCTCCGATGACCCTGCCTCCGCCTCTGACTCCTCGTCGTCGTCGTCGTCCGGAACTGGAGCTCGCGAGCTACTCCCGACGTGAGTCCGCCCTCCCCTAGTGCGGGGAAATATCCTGCCCTCCTCGTCTCTCCCCCGAGTAGGGACAGAAGGTCTAGCTGGAGCACCTCCTGCCATAGGAATCTGGAAAGGAGGTTGAAAAAGTACACAAAAGTGAAATGCATCAGTATACTGTAGACAGTTTATCAGTGCAGAATGCAACGTCGAGTACAGTGTATGAATGCCGTGAGCAGTTTAGCAATGCAGAATGCAGTGTGTGAGTACAGTGTATGAATGCCGTGAGTAGTTTATCAGTGCAGAATGCAATGTGTGAGTGCAGGGTATGAATGCCGTGAGCAGTTTATCAGTATAGAGTACAGTGCAGAATGCAGTGTATGCAGTGTATCAGATGCTGTGAGATCAGTGTATCAGGTGTTGTGCCGTGCATCAGATTATGCAAAGCAGTGTATGAATGGTTTCAGGCCAGTGTCAGAAGGACATACCGGTATGCTGTAGACAGCCAGGAGGTCAAATGTCCGCTGGAGCATCCCCATCATCGAGGCATTCATCGCCAACGACTGACGGGTGTACTCAGAAGAAGCCTGCAAAGGTATCAGATGCATTAGTATTCTGTGGAATATCAAGTAAACTGAAATGAAATAACTGTACGAAGTGCAGTGATACATACCGGCGGAAGGTCGGGGATGTCAGTGAACTCATGCCCAGCCGGTGGAGGGGCGAAGGGGATCTGATAGGTCGCCCCACCCTGTCCCTGGAAAGTCAGCACAGCGGGCAGGGCAGGCCACCTAGCTCCCCGTCCACCCCGCACTCCGCCCCTGCCACGGACCCGGGCCCTCCTCGAAGATCCGGCCCCTACTCCTGCTCCGGCCCCAGCCGCCGATGCTACAGGCCTGGCCCCCCCTGCTCGACGGCCACTCAAAGGTCGCATCAGGTACGTCCGCACGTACTCCTGATAGTCGCCGGTGCCTCGGAAGCCGGCCTCCTCCCAGCCGATGGAGTAATCATCCAACTGCTCAGTGGTCAGCCCCTCGGTCTCCCTCATCTCTGCAGGAGGGTGAGCCGGGACTATCTGCTCAGGTAACCCGCGGGTCTGGCGTAGAAAACGCTCCCCCAGGTACCAAGCCCGACAGACCGGGCCCTCTAGCAAGATCCGGAAACGCGAGGTCTCCTCAGCACCAGGGAACCGACCCCGCATCGCCGACGGCAAGGAAGCCCATGGCCGCCATGTGATCTGAAAGTAACAGACAGTTTATTATCTACTGTTATTGAAATATGCAGTTGGAAAGCGAAGCTTAAAATGAACTGAAAGTAAAGCATACCTCCGTGGGGGTGATGGTATCGAAATATCGGCGGAAGAAGCCGAACGTCTCCCGTGGTCGCCGGGTGCATCCCCCGTCAAAGCGACTCGAGAACGGGACAGCCGGAGGAGGCTCCGCGACTGGTACGGGTGCAAGCCTAGGAAAATAGGCGTAAACCCACAGCTGCAAAACAGATGTCGGTATGACCATCAGATAAAGCAGGATATACAGAATAAAGCAGAAATGGCAGAGCCGTATGTTGTGCAGTGTATTGTTTGCAGTGTACAGTGTGAGTAGTGTACAGTCAGTGTAAAACAGAATGTATGTGTGTGCCGTGTGTACAGTGTACAACAAGTGTAAAGCAGACCGCAGTGTGTGCAGTGTACAGAGTGCAGAGAATATCGGACAGAAATGAAAAGTGGAGAAGAAATGTACCTCCCAAGCCCGCCAGTAACCTCCAAGCAGCTGGCCGCTGCCGCGAGAAGCCGAGCTCATATATCTGTACAAGGTGGCCAGAGCAGCGCCGCCCCAATCGAAGTGCAGAATATCTCGGACGTCCACCAGTGCGCTGAGAAGGCAGAGAGGCACGGTGTTCGCCCGGTCGGCGAAGATAGTAGTCCCGAACAGGAACATGAGGAAGCCCCGAGCATACCTCTCCACGTCCTCCTCGGTCATCTGAGTCTCCTCCCCCAATGCAGGCAGGACCCTGAACTGTGCCTCGAACCAGGAATAGCGGACGAAGCCTGGGTGAGCTAGAGGAGGGGCCTCCCCCAGTAGATGAACCTGAGCGGCGGTCCACTCATCCATCGCTATGTCGAAGGGGATCGGATCACCCCCTACCCCGATGCCTGTGAGCATCGAGAAGTCATAAGGGGTCATCGTCATGTCCCCTGCAGCAGAAAAATGGAAAGAATCGGTGGTGTCCCACCACCTCTCCGCCAAAGCAGCAAGGAGAGGTCTGCATGTGGAGAGCCTAGAGAGCCCTCGGCAGAAGGTGCCGAAGCCCGCTCGGTCCACGATGCGCTGGACCGCATCAGGGAGCTCGTCATACCACTCCCGTGCACCAGTATTCCCATACCCGCGAATGGTATGGGAACCCTCCTGTAAACAGAAAACAACAATGGCAAGACAACATTCAAAATGCAGTTTTGAAAAGACAGATATGGCATGTATGCAAGTTTGTCAGATTCAGGCAAATACCGGGTGCCGGTGTGCTTACAGAAAATACGTGTGCTGTGTCAGCATGTTTGGGTGTTTCAGAACAGATATGGCATGTATGCAAGTTTGACAGATTCAGACAAATACTGGGTGCCAGTGTGTATGCAGTAGAATGCAGTGTGTGCCGTGTGTTTGAGTGATTCAGGGCTAGTGCAGTGTGTGTGCATGTGTCAGTCTCAAGCAGATATCAGTTGTATGTATGTTTACAGTCAACTACGGTCTACGGCATATCAGATTTCAGCAATTAAAGAATACAGCTAACTATGGCAGTTTTGTATCCTACATTGCAGAAAGTAAAGCAGAAGATGAAGAGTTACCTCGGGAGTGCCGAATGAAAGGTGGGAGGTAGGCTCGCGTAGCAGTAACTCAGGGGGCGCATGCCTCTCGAAGCTCCGGAACTGACGCAGGCCGTCTGCGGGCAGAACATGGATCGCCGGCCGGTAGGTCGCCGGGTCGAACGGGCGCTCGCTCAGTGGTAAGAGCTCGACCCCGGGATCCATCTCGTGGTCCGGGGGAGTCCCGCCACGTGGAATGTCGTCCGCCATATAGAGAGTGGTGTGAAAATGGCCGGAAAAGGAAAACCGAGCCGGAATACGAAGAGTCAACTGAAAAGTCAACTCCCGAGAGGGTCGGAAATGGCCGGGGAGGCCGGAATGTGAAGAGGCACGGAAATGAAGAGGAAAGTGAGGGGAACAAACCCCGAGAAGGCGAGAACGCCGAACGAGGCACCGAAACGAGAATGTGATCGGTGGAAAATGTCCGAAACGCGAAGAGGATCGCGAATCCGACGACGAAACGAGCGTAGAACGCGAAGAAATGGACAAAAAATAAGAGAGAAGCACTCTAGAGAGAGAGGGCAAGAATTTTCGGCGGTGGAAAAGTGAAGAATAGGGTTTTCAAGCCCTATTTTATAATGCCCGAAGTGAAAAGACAGAACTGCCCTGATTCAGCAACTGTTTGCCTGTCGGCAATGTTTTGTGCCGGCCGGCACTTTTTTGTGCCGATAGAATTGTTTTTGTGCCGATGGCCAGCCGGTGGCCTCCCCTTTCTGCCGGTGGGGTTCCTACAGCCTTGTTTAGGCCATTTGAGAAGATTGGGGTCTTCATAGCTCAAGCAAGTGCAAGAAAGTGCATCTCCGACGCTCAACCGGCCTCCGTTCTGACCGCGGGCCGTGTCTCCAGTGCGTGGCACTCGAATTCGTGCAAGGTGTATCCTTTTTGTATCCTTTTTGAATTCAAAAGTTGCCCCATGTGTGTTGCACAAGTTCATCACACTACTTCGGTGCATTACATCGCGCTGTCGCGCGCCACACATTTACATCGTTATGCACGTGTTATATGCGTTGCAACACGCACCCCTTTGCATTGTCGTGCACATTTCTCATGCATCATTGCATTTCCATTCCATGCATTGTCATGCATTCCGGAATACGTGCGTTGTTGCGCATTTAAGCCCGTTTACATTCCGTGTGGCGTGCGTGTCACACTGGTCATCGCACTGTTTTGTGCATTTCAAACCTCGCGCTGTTCTGCGCATCGCACTGTTTTGTGCATTTCAAACTATCGCACTGTTTTGTGCATTTCAAACCTCGCGCTGTTCTGCGCATTGCACTGTTTTGTGCATTTCAAAATTGTTCGCGCTGTTTTGCGCATCGCACTGTTTTGTGCACCTCAATTGCATCTAGCATGCATTCTATCGCGCTATCTTGCGCACCTCACATGTACTTGTTAGTACATTGCATTGTTTTGCATACGAACCGGCTTCGCGAAGCGTGTAAGTCCAATTTTCAAAATTTTGCATTCCGTGTGGCATACGTGTCACACATGCATACATTTAATACCCACGGTCTGGCGAGACCTTAAACACGCATGGTCTGGCGAGACCTTAAACACGTACGGTCTAGGAGACCTTAAATCCTTGGGAGGTGCGAAACCTCCGGTGCATTGATGTGCACGTTTTTTTTTTTATTTGGCATATAAGTCCATTTGCATCAACTTACATTCCATACGGCATGCGTGCCTCATTCTTGCATTGTCATGCATGTTGCTAACAATATTGTACCTGTTAAGTTTGTTTTCTTTTCAGGAACGATATTGTATTGTACGGTTCATTTGAGGCCGGAGTGACCAGACGAACCGGACAGGTATTTTACGGTCTGGCGAGACCTTAAACACGCACGGTCTGGCGAGACCTTAAACACGCACGGTCTAGGAGACCTTAAATCCTCTGAAGGTGCAATTCCTTTGGTGTTTGTCGTGCCCGAACGACTTTCGGTGGTCTGGTAAAGCCACCTGCCTGTGCTTGCGATGAGTTCCTAGAAGACCAACTGGGACGGTGGAAACTAGAGTTCGAACGGCTTATGCCTAGAACGCAAAGGTTCGGGAGTTCCGAGACTAAAGTCTGGTTTAAATACCCAGAGGTTTACCCTCGGCTTGAAATCTGTATGGAAGCCCCATAGGTTGAGGCGGCATGTCTACGCCTCAATTCTGGATACTGAACCAACCTAGTATATCACCCTGTTGGTAAGATAGGGAAAGTTGCAATCATAGTCATTGCATCATAGTGCATTGTCATGCATTTTCATTGTAGCTCGCATGCATCCATTGCATTTTCCCCAGAAGGTCGCATTGCACTGCATTGTCATGCATGTTGTAAATATCCATTCCATTGCATATTTGTAGATATTGCATTGTAGATTGCATGCATTCATTGCATCGCCTTCCGCCCATGGCTTGCGCCTTTCCAGGTTAAGCTTGGTCTGGTATGTGCCCTTACATTTCATGTTAAAACACAGTTCTGTATGTGTATCGCGCCGATTCCACGTTGATATGTTGGTTGAGGGTTGCGGCACCTTTTCTGTGTTACACATGGCTCGTACGTGTGCATGCCTTTCCTAGGCAAGATTTGGTTTGGCTTGTATGCCATATCCATTGTATCCATTCCATTGCATATTTGTAAATATTGCATTGTAGATTGCATGCATTCATTGCATCACCTTCCGCCTTTGGCTTGCGCCTTTCCATGTTGAGCTTGGTCTGGTATGTGCCCTTACTTTTCATGTTAGAACACAGTTCTGTATGTGTATCGCGCCGATTCCACGTTGATATGTTGGTTGAGGGTTGCGGCACCTTTTCTGTGTTACACATGGCTTGTATGTATGCATGCCTTTCCTAGGCAAGATTTGGTTTGGCCTGCGTGCCATATCCACCCATTACATTGTAGTGTAATTTTTGCATCCGGCATTAGGATCGTAGTCCTTTCTCCAGCGGGTTGTTTCCCCACTTGTGTCATTCCACCCAATACTTGTTCTTGCGTCTGTCTACAATACTCATAGTTCAGTTGACCGTTCTATGGTAGACAGACTTGTTACCTCCATCAATCTATTTGACATAGGTGTGGTTTCGAACCGCTCGTGATTGGATCACGATCCAAATGCTTTGCATGTAGCTTGCATTGTTTCAATTACATTGCATCTTCATTTGCATTGTTTATACATTGTTTTGTATATATTGCATTTCGTTTTGCATCTATTTTGCATTGTCATGCATGTTGCTAACGATATTGTACCTGCTAAGTTTGTTTTCTTTTCAGGCACGATATTGTATGTACGGTTCATTTGAAGCTGGTGCGACCAGACGAACCGGACAGGTATTGTATCTCCCGAGTGAGACATTTTGAGAATTCCATAATTCTCTTACATCCTTTCTGCATTGTAGTGTAGTTTGGTATGCTAGCTTAAAACTGTTGCATGTTTGCTTCGTTACAGCTTTCTTTGCATGATCATAAGTTATGCTCGGCTCCGTGCATTGTCTTGCATTTTGCCCCTGCCTCCGGGCGCATATCTTCTTTGTATTGCATGTTTGTCTAAGTCTTCGGCCTTGTCAAAAATGGGTCGTCTCTGGGCTTTGACATTCACTCCCGTCATTGATATGACTTTCGAGTTCTGTCAAAGAGGGGCAACTGTAGACACCCCATTTTTGACCGTCCTCAAGACTTGGACGTCACCGTTTGAACACTCGGTGATTATCCATGTTTGTGTTCGTTTGGAGTTCCCGGAGGTCTCGGCTCGCGCGCCCCGCCTCAGGATCCCCGAACTCGACCGTTTAGTGTCTGGTTTTGCACCAAACACTTGCATCTTGCCTTTGAGAGGCAGAGTGGGGCTTGTAGACCATCCCCACCCTTCACCGGCAGTGGCTAGATGCCACCGGCTAGTTTTTGCTGCCACCGGCAATTTAGTTTGCCGGTCGGCACTATTTGTTGCCGGTCAGCACTTTTTTGTGCCGGTCGGCACTTTGTTTGGCCAAGATGGCATTTTTTGCCGGCCGATTGCTGTTCATCTGCTTTTGCAGATATTTTTGGACAGCTGTATAACTTTTGCTCCCCTCCATACACGTGTATGGAGGGATCTCCCTCTTGCAAAGCTTGTTTGGTAAGCTTTACAAGAGGCTTATAGAGAGGACTCTCTCTAAGGCAAAAGGGAGAGGCTTAGACATTTTTGAGGGAGAGAAATACAGAGAAGAGCTCTGGTTTTCTAGGGTTAGGGTTAGACATACACAACCTATCTCTCTTTTACTCTCATTTTGTTCACTAGGTGCTTTGTGCCTTACTATTGCACACAAACACCTAGTGTTTCACCTTCCTCTTGGAGCTGAGGTTCCAAAGAGTGTGTTTTGAGATTTTGGTGTTAGATTCAAGCTCAAGAAGGCCATTGGAGCACCATTGTTGAAGAGGACTACAAGGGTAAGAAACTAGTCCCTTTTTTCCCTTATTTTCGCTTTGATTTTATACCTATCTTAGAGCTGTTTTTGTGCTTGTTGTATAACATAAAAAAGTTCTGTTTTTATGCCCTCTTTATTGTTTATTAAGAGTGTTTTGTTGTTTGAGGGGTGTTGACCACCCTTAGGCCTCAAAAGGCCTCATTTTGAGCCATTTTGTGCTAGCTCCGGGATTTTGGTGTTGAGGTCTCTTCACCACTGAAATCTTGAGGGATTTCAGTGGTGAAGATGATCCTTTGAAGTCCCAAGAAGGAGAGGGCCACCCCATCTCCTTGTTGTCCTTGAAAAGGGCACATTTTGGCCTTCCTAAGGAAGCCTATGCTTGAGTGTGTGTTGAGCATGTTTGGTTTGTTTTTCATGCTTATATATCCATGATATAACATGATTTAAAGTTGGTTTTGGAACCTTATGCATGTTTAGCATAGTTGCCATGTAATGCCATGTTTGTGCCTTAACATGATCTAGGTTGTTAGCCTTAGTTGGAGCATGTTTTAGGCTTGCATTTGTGAAGATTATGTGCTTATTTTGCCATGCTTTAGCTCTGTCCATAGTCGTTTGGGCCGATCTTTGCATGCCTTATATGGCTCCTTTGCATTTAGGCTTGTTGGCTTTGAGTATGTGCATGTGTAGCATGCCATCTTTGCATGAATTTGATGAATTGGGATCATCTTGCATGCTATTTCAGTCCCATTTCCATGCTCGTTTGATTGCCTCGCATGCCTCTTTAATGCTTTGAAAGCATGTGTTGCAATGCTCTATGTTTTGGCCATGGTATATGCCTTTGTATTTGGGCCATTTAGACGCCATCTAAGGGGTCCTTTAGGTTTGTTTTAACATGCTAAACCTCTGATTTTGGTCTCTCTTTGCATGCCTTGTTTGGTCTTGCTTAGTGTAGTTCAATGCCTCATTGATTTGCTTTGAACGCTTAGGCCTTTCGGTGCATGTTTTGGCTTGATTTATAACTTGATTTGGCATCATTTTATAAACATAATTTTAGGGTTCATGTTGCATGCTAATTAGTCCATGATCCCTCCTTTCAAGTGTGCTTGAATGTTGTTTGATTCATGCTTAAGTGTTGGTCCTTATGTGCATGTGTGTGTGCATGCCATTTAGCCCTCACCTCTTAGCGCATTGGCTACTGTTTTAGGCCTATTTTAGAGTCGCCTAATTCATGTTTAAGTCCATCTTTGCATCCATTTGCATTGCCATATGCATGCTTGTATGCTTGCATAAGTGTTTTTCCATGCCATGTTGCATCCTTAGCTTGTATGCCTAGGTTGCATTGCATCTTGCATGCATGCCTTGTTCCTTGAATTGGTGATAGGAATTGGGCCTAATTTGTTTGATTGGTGTGCATTGCATTTGAAACCAAAGTTGCATACTTGGTTCTTTGGGCCATCATGCATGGAAATGCGTGATTGGTGGTCCGAGAACCGAGACACATGTCCCTTTGAGTCATCACAATGATAAGAGACATGGTTGATGCATACATACCTTGAAATATGCTGCCATGCCTTGTTTTGCCCTTTGTTGCTGTGAGTTGCAGGTTCTGCAGGAATACTCTGCCGACCGGCAGTTTAATGTGCCGACCGGCACAATTTTCTCTGCCGACAGACCCTATTTTGTGCCGATGGCCATACTACACTGCCGGCGGAAGTTTCATTCAGCCGGTGATGATCCCCTCTGTCCAAGGATACAGTCCTGAGGCTTTGACAGCCTCCAGAGGAGGAAATGAAGGAAAACAGAGGCAGCTTGTGCATGGTGGCGCGTTTCCCGAGACGCTTTCCTGCTTTAATTAATTTAATTTAATTTGTTAATTAAATTAGTTAATTTGTAATATTTAATTAGCTTGCGTAGTTAATTAATTTGTAATATTTATTCGGTCCCTCCGAGCGAGGGCAAATCTGTAATAAGTGTGTGTGGGTGTGTGAATGTCTTCCAATCCCCACTTCTTTCTTCCCTTTTACTTACCTGCTTTGATGGTTAGTATTAGGTCACGTCTAATTTAGCATACCTTATGCTATGCATGTGTGCATCCATGCATTTGTATTACATGCATTAGGCTCGGTACATCACGCTAATTGCATCAATACTTCAATTTCCAAACTGAATACGTGATAATTGTGCATTTTCACATGACATGTTTAGGATAGCCGAGCCTATTCTAGCAACATTTTGTATGTGATGCATTAGGCACTTCACATGGACTTGGATCATGCATGTTTGCTAACAAGTTCTTTGTTTTGGCACGGAGTACTATGTAAGTATTTCCGCTTTAGCATATCGCATGAGTGTGAATGTTGCCATAACAGCATGCTTAACATATGGCTAGATGCTTATGTGTTAAACTGTTTTGAATGCCCGTGGGTGAAGGTTGGGTTGTTTGAGTTGGGAAAACTCGTTGAAATCCGTATTTTAGCCTACTTGCGAGTAGCAAATTCCAAAGCATTTTCAAACCAAACGGATATGCAATGTTTATTTCCAAATTAGGCAATCTAGTCTATACTTGTTTGCTGCGCGCATAACATAGTAATTCTAGGCTAATAAATGGAATAAGAACACAGAAAGTTTTCAAAAACGGATATCACGGTTAGTAGAGGCCGGTCTTCGGACCGGGCGAAAGGGGGTGCTCATAGCTGACCTTCCCCGATCGTACCCAAGCTCCCGAGCCGAGACAACTCCGGTGATGACGGACATGTGGCCTTCGGCACCGAGTCAGGGTTTCCTAAATTCTCCCATTTTAAAATATTTAGGTGGCGACTCTGTATCTGGCAAAGCAGTCCATGTTTGGCACTACTTTCAAAAAAAATCTGTTTTTCTCAAAACGATTTGCCAGATTTGGACTCTTTGGTTCAGATTAAGAACCGTGACACAAATCGAGTCCGAACTGTAGCGCGAGGCCCCCACGCGGGCGCTGTTACAGTTTCTGGCGACTCCGCTGGGGAGTTTTAGAGAGCTTGACTTGAACTCGTGATATCCTGTTTTGATTTCATTTATGTGTTTCTTTGCATTGCATGTGCATTGGTGCGCCTAGGAACACGGTGTTTGCCATCTGCCATTCCTGAACGGTTTGCCGGAGGCTTGTCTTGTCAAGGCATGTCCATAAGGCTGACCGGCTATGGGCTCTGACAGTATGGGAACGCAAACCTCGGTTTTACCGGGGCACCCCTTTTCGACCATTCGACCTAGTGCATATTCGGATCCATAGTGACCATTCCAAGCTAGGACAGGTTGCTTACCCGATGCTAAGTTGTTTGAAACCGCTGTGTGCGTAGTGAAACCCTAGCTCCTGAAAAAATAGGACAGGGAAACCCTACCCCAACATAGGGGTGTTTTGTTCTCTTTCACTTGCTATGTGCTTTTAGAGTGTTGCTCTACAGGAACGCACATGTCAGTTTGCAAGTTTGAGTATCAAACCTGGGGACACCAGTATCAGTATCAGTTGTGAGAATCAATTATCCGCGGGTATCGGTTCAGTTTTCGGGAACAGTAATTTCTGGGAACAGTGATCAGTAGAAGGGAACAGTTGTTTAGCTACACCCGTGTTTAATCAGTTTGGGCTGAAATGCTGTCTGTTTTTCCTTTCAGTTCAGAGAGTCGCAGAGTTGAAACAGAATAGCCAGTGTCCCCCTTTGCTGAGGCAAGATTTATGGCGGCACAAAGTTCAGAAGAAATTATGGTTATGGCAGCTGTATCGGAGCAGGGGACCGCTCCGCAGAGTGAGGCCAATATCAGTATGTCATACCCGCCCAGGTCGCCCGTTGTGCACCCGGTTTGGGCTCCCCAGTTATACCAGGCTCGTGAGCCCACCACCTTCGAATTGATGGGGATGATAGGCGATCTCCAAAGGTCTGTGGCAGACCTCGCCTATGGAATGTCGGCTTCACCGCCAGCGGCACCGTATGCCGGGAATTTTGTACCACAGGAGCCCCCGCTACTGGGGCGGATTGTGATAGAGCTCAGCCAGCCAGAGGTAACTTCCGGCTATAGCCACGACATGTCAGCACCAACCCAGACCCTCGATCAGGCTGAGGCCAGGGGAAAGGACAAGGCAAAGGTAGACGCCGACCCCATTGAACAACTCTGTGTATTCAGGAATCAAAGTTGTGTTACCTCTCCATAGGTGATGTTTGTGAGCTTTTATAGGTTCCGTGTGGCACAATCCAAGTAGGACTCTTACTCCTCCATGTAGAGTCCTCCTAGGATTCATACTCCTGAAAGATAATGCTTATCCTTCAACACCCTCCTCACTGCTTAAACCAAGTGAGATGGTTTTTACCATGGTCGAACTCCAATATGACCGAAGTAATCATGATCATGCCGAGCCACAGAGTAGACCGAACTATCGTTAGTTCGGTTCTACCTTCAATGTTCTTACCCCAGTTCCTCCTGTGTCAACAGTGTTAAATCTAAACCGATCTAACTTCTAGCAAGGCTTTCAGACCGAACTAACCATACTGCGCCTTAACCGATATAAGATTTAGTATGGTGACCGGGCTAACCTCTTTGGGACCGGAGTAACTTTAACGGCTTTTTTACTCAGCCCTTCGCACTAAGGCCCACAACGACCCATTTACGTAGCTCGGCCCAATTTCCATATAAATTACCCTCTCAGATTATACATTATAGCTTAACAGATTATAAGTTATGTCTTTAATTAGAAACTGTTAGTTTGTTTGGTGTAACTGTTGGATTATAGCCCAATTTCAATTAACTTTTATTTTTTGCTATTCACTATTTGTCTACATTTCTCATAAAAAATAATGATAATAATTTATAATCCATTTGGGTCTTTTTCTATTTTTTTTTTAAAAAAAATCTAAGAGTATAATTATAAATTAATATGTTCACAGTAGAAGTTGATAATCAGAAGTAAGGGGTGAGCAGTTTCTCAGAATCAACTTTTTTGATTCAAAATAAGTTGTTAGAATTAGCAGATATTTGAAATAAGTTTAACCAAACAGTCTAAAATAACTTTCCAAAGTTAAAAGTTATAAGCTAGTTCAAATAAGCCCAAACAAACACTCTCTTTGTCTCCCATGTTCTCGGGGTAGGTAATCGTGTTGCACATTGTTTTAATATTAGAAGGGGTAGGTTTGTAGGGGTGACTTCAAAGACAAAGGGCTTATTTGGTTCGTATCTCAAGATATAATTTTTAAGAAATTTTTCTAAAATTTTGTTTGGTTCAAATTTTTTGAATTTTACATCAAACAACACTTTTTCTCTCTCCTCTCCCCTTCTCAATTATTTTTTCTCTCACACACATTTACCCCACTATAACAAAATATATAGTAGGTTTTTATTCTTGGTAATCTCGGTTGACAAAACTCCTTTCAGTTGTACTTATTTTCGCACTTTTTATTTCAGTGAGGCTGTGAGTTTTTAGATGCGAATCCAACCCAAATTGTGCCTTGCAGAGAAGTTTGTGATGTTAATACTTTCAAGATTGCCACTTCGCTGATTATGACGGGGATCGAGCTGCCTGGTCAGCTCGCGGGGGTCCAGGGGACAGCGTCCCTTGGTAGGTCCAGGGCAGCGCCACGGCAGGGTCGAGGGGTAACGCCCCCGAAGTAAAATGCAAAATTGCATTTGAAGTTGCATGTCCTCCCTTGCTCGCTCAAGCGAAGGAGTTCTCGCTAGAGCGAAGGTTGCGTCTGTGTAAAAACCTGAAAGAGATGAATGTATGCTCGAGCGAAGGGTGTGTGGCTCGAGCGAAGCCACTTATGGAAAACACGCGTTTTTGGTTCCTCACTCGAGCGAGAGAGTCTTCGCTCGAGCGAGCTTCACAGTCTCAGATTTCTATAAATACGTGTTTCTGTCAGATTTTAGGATTACTACTTCAGATCTTCTTTTTGGATATTAAAGTTTATACCTGGGGATATTGTGTTAGCTTTCTTTGATGTTTAATTGAGTATTCAACTCATGAGTTAAGAAGAATACATCAAAGATTTGTTTGTTCATTCTTTACAAAAGAGAGAGCTGTTCTTCGGTGGATTCTGAAGAATTCGAGCCTGAAGCTTTGGTGGATTCTGGAGTGGCTCATCGTCAAGACAATTCTGAGGTGAAGACGGGGCTGGAAGAGGCACATAGATGTTAGATGTTGGTTCAATTCGGGCGTGGATTCGCTAGGTAATTGAAAGTATTCCTGTGTAATTCCTTTATATCTTTTTAGTGGATTATTTTGTGGCTTTTGCCCGTGTTTTTTTTTATTACAATTGGAGGTGTCCAATTGTGATTTTTCCACGTAAAATTGTTGTGTCGATTTGTCTTGATTGTTTGATTGGAATTGTTGTTTACTTCTTAAAATTGATACATAATCACAAATTAACATCTAGGGGATTTCTGGATTTTTCAATTGGTATCAGAGCGGGTCGCTTTATTTTTTTTAAAACTTTTAGAGTGAGATCTTATTTGATTTGTGATAATGGATTCAATTTGTGAGGGAAATTCTATGGTTCAACCACCCCTACTTGACGGATCCAATTATTCATTTTGGAAAGCTCAGATGAGATCATTTTTAAAATCTATTGATGAAAAAGTTTGGCAATCTGTCATGTATGGGTGGACTGAACCGACAATTACTGTTGATGGAGTAACCTTCCCCAAACCAATTGATAAGTGGGACATAATTGATTATCAAAATAGTAGCTGGAATAGTAAAGCTATCAATTCTCTCTTTTGCGCTGTCACACCTGAACAGTTTAGTCGTATTTCTAATTGTGAAATCGCAAAAGAGGCTTGGGATATCTTACAAACTATTCATGAGGGCACTCCTTCTGTGAAATGCTCAAAACTTCAAAGGCTTACATCTAGTTTCGAAAACCTTTCAATGAAAGATAGTGAGACATTTGATGAATTTTATACAAAGTTGAGTGACATTGTAAATTCTAGCTTCAATTTAGGTGAAAAAAATACCAGAATCTAAAGTTGTGGGAAAATTTTTGAGATTCTTGCCCGATCGGTTTCAACCAAAAGTTACGGCTATTGAGGAGGCTCAAGATGTTGACAACCTCAAGCTGGATCACTTGGTTGGAAATCTCCAAACTTATAAGGCACAAAGGAGTTTCAAAAAGAAACAAAAAGATGTTATTACTTTTAGTAGTGCTCATAGAGTTGGAGAGGATTCTGATGAGAATTGTGAGATAGATTCCAAGATTACGGTTGCTTTTGTTAAACCATTTAAAAAATCTTTTTTGAAAAAGAATCCTAATCTTTTGGAATCTACTCATACTCATAAAACTAAAGGCAAAGATAAACTCAAAATTAATTCTATAGCCAAGAAGGAGAAAGGAAAGATACAAGGAAACTCTGAAAGAGTCTAATGTTATGAATGCCAAGGATTTGGCCACTTTGCTTCAGAATGCTCCACTCGTTTGAAGAAGAATAAAGCCCTTGTAATCACTTGGGATGATGAATCAGAATCTGATGAAGATGAAAGTGACAACGAAGATCAAGGCGAAGAGGGACATAAACAATTCCTTGCTTTCATGGCGGCTTCTGAAACTGAAGGACGAACAGACTATCCGAAGAGGCCGGTTGATAATGCCACTGATGATGAATCCTCAAGGAGTGATGATGAAGAGCTTGAGCAAGATTATGAAAAATTGTATGAGGAATCTCTTAACTTATCCAAATTGAATGACAAACTCACTACGAAACTCAAAGCACGTAAAAGTGAGAATGTCAAATTAAAGAAAGAGATTTCCGAGGCTAGGAATGATGTCCTTAAGATTTCTATTGATCGACAAGCTCTTTGTGCAAAACTCTTGACTTGTGAGACAGAAAGGAATGAGCTACAGCAAATCTATGCAATATATGAAGAAAAGATTGAAACTCTCGAGATGTCTCAAGTTGCTTTGGAATAACTAATGATCAAGAAAGAGGAAGAACTCAAGTGTGCTATGGCTACCATTGGTCTTTGGAATAGAGGATGAAAGACATTGGACAATATCATTGGGTCTCAACAAATTTGTTCTGACAAGAGTGGCATTGGCTTTGGTGGTAAGAAAGAGCAAAAACAGAGTGCTTCCACATCTCATGATACAAGAACTCAAGGAAAAGGAGAACAAAAAATTCAACATGAGGATGGACTTCTCAAACTTCCTAGAGTTAGTAAGGCCAAAGAAAAGAAGGTACACTCTGTTTTTATTTGTCATCATTGTGGTATGCATGGTTATATTCGCCCTTATTGTTATGAGTTTCATGGGAGAGTGTCTCGTAGAGATGGAAGAAATTCCAACATCTCGTGGGATAGAAGACACTCCATTGATCGTAATGAGGTTAAGGGTCATAATATACCTTGCTATTTTGATGTGCTTGAGACCAAACATGGAGCAAGTTTGTATTTGCCTAGACCTAGAAATAGGAAGTTGGAAACCATGTCGAGACAGGTTCCCTTGGAAAGGGAAGGGAACCGCAATGTCAAGACACCACTCAAGAACCGCCGTTCTCACAACTTTGTTCATACAAAAGCAGTTTAGGTAAGAAAACTTGACTTGTGTTAATTTGTTTATTCATTTTAGTTTTTGGGTTTCTATTTTGTTTTTTTGTTTTGGGTCATTTAATGTGTGGTATCATTTAGAATGTCCTTGTTCATTTTATGTCTTGCTTTTGTTTAAAAAAAAATGAAAAAAAAAACAAATTTTTTTTCTTAGTATGGTTTTGCAAGCTTGAAATTTTTGAGTGGTCCATGGTGCATATTGGAATTGATAAGAATATCAATTACATGTTAATATGTGTGTGCTTTCTGTGGTCATTACTCATTTTGGAGTGTGCGTTTTTCAATTAGTATGTTTCATTCTGTACACACTCTTAGATTAGCAAATATCGGAGTCTTCCACCTTAGTGATTATTTTTTTTCTATGGACTTCTGGCATTGTATCTTTTGCTTTTCTAGAGGAATTGACCTGTACTAGCATATCATGGGTGATGTTGAGTCTCTTAAACCATCTTCCATCTTTTTGCATCTCCACGGCTTTCCCCTCTGTTCCTTGTAGTCCGGGCATGAGGAAAAGGCTACCTCAGAGTCACCAACTAGGCCATACTTATTATATCCATGCTTCTCTGGTTCGGTTTCTATACTCTTGAGCGTGTCAGCCGCCAATGAGTGTGCAAAAGAAAGAAAGGAAAAACAAAATGTGCAAAAGAAAGAAAAGAAGAAGATATGAAAAAAAAAAAGGAAAAAAATAAAGGATTCATTGATTGAGGGGGAGCCTCCGCCTTTACTCACCAAATACCCCTTGATTCCTAGTGGTTTGACTTTCTTTAGTTGTGCTTAGATTCTCTTGCCGGAGGTCCAGCTGTCAGATCACTACTAGGATTTGAGTCTTATGTTTGTCGAACTCCAAGAGTCACACACACACACTTTTATCATGGGATCTATGCTTTTCACATAAGGCATCACTTTCTTTCATGAGAAATCTTCCATAGACTGTGCACATTGTGTTTTCAAGTAATTGTGTTTCTTGGATAATCTTGTGTGTTCTAAGATACAAATCTGAGATTTCTTGCTTGCTCCACCATATTATTTTTTGTTGGTTTCTTCTTCTTCATTGTTTTCTGTACAGTGTTTGTGGTTGCTTTGAGTGAAAGGGAGATTGGCTTTAGTTGGTTTGCATGATGCTATGCACTGATTTTTTATTATTTCCTTTTTGCATGCTCCTGATATTTACATAATCTTATCATTGCCTATGTGGTTTCTGATCTTGCTTTAGTTGATTGAGCTTCCTTTGTCAATTCATGACAAAAAGGGAGAGTAATGTTGTCCGGTGCATGTGTCTTAGAATTTTATGTATTCATTCATGCCATATGTCGGGTGTATGTGTCTTAGTTTTCAAGTTTTCATGCTGCATGTTCTTAAAATTCCCAAGTCGCATCTATTCATGTTTTCCATCTCATGCTTCAAATGCTTCAAGATAATCTAGTCATCGGTTTATTGCTTTTTCATATACTCTTGTGGGACTAATAGTTGTTTTGGAGATTGTGGCACTAATAGCTGTTTTGCAGATCTTAACCTTGAGAAAGAAGTTTGTGTTTGTTGGCTGTAATGGGTTGGGGTGATTAGAATTTTTTTTTTGTTAGGTGTGTTTTGTCACGGCATTGCCAAAGGGGGAGATTGTTAGGTTTTTATTCTTGGCAATCCTGGTTGACAAAACTCCTTTCAGTTGTACTTATTTTCACACTTTTTATTTCAGTGAGGCTATGAGTTTTTAGATGCGAATCCAGCTCGAATTGTGCCTTGCAGAGAAGTTTGTGATGTTAATACTTTCAAGATTGCCACTTCGCTGATTATGACGGGGATCGAGCTGCCCGGTTAGCTCGCGGGGGTCTAGGGGGCAGTGCCCCTTGGCGGGTTCGGGGCAGTGCCGCAGCGGGGTTGAGGGGCAGCGCCCTCGAAGCAAAATGCAAAATTGCATTTGAAGATGCATGTCCGCCCTTGCTTGCTCGAGCGAAGGAGTTCTTGCTCGAGTGAAGGTTGCGTCTGTGTAAAAACCTGAAAGAGATGAATGTACGCTCGAGCAAAGGGTGCGTGGCTCGAGCAAAGCCACTTATGGAAAACACGCGTTTTTGGTTCCTCGCTCGAGCGAGAGAGTCTTCGCTCGAGCAAGCTTCGCAATCCCAGATTTCTATAAATACGTGTTTCTGTCAGATTTTTTAGATCACTGCTTCAGATCTTCTTTTTGGATATTAAGGTTTATACCTGGGGATATTTTACTAGTTTTTTTTGATGTTTAATTGAGTATTCAACTCATGGGTTAAGAAGAATACATCAAAGATTTGTTTGTTCATTCTATACAAAAGAGAGAGTTGTTCTTCGGTGGATTCTGAAGAATTCGAGCCTGAAGCTTTGGTGGATTCTGGAGTGGCTCATTGTCAAGACAATTTTGAGGTGAAGACGGGGCTGGAAGAGGCACATAGGGGTTGGTTCAATTCGAGCGTGGATTCGCTAGGTAATTAAGAGTATACCTGTGTAATTCTTTTATGTCTTTTTAGTGGATTGTTTTGTGCCTTTTGCCGTGGTTTTTTTTTTTTTTTATCACAATTGGAGGTGTCCAATTGTGGTTTTTTCACATAAAATCATTGTGTCGATTTGTCTTGATTGTTTGATTGGAATTGTTGTTTACTGCTTAAAATTGATACATAATCACAAATCAACATCTAGGGGATTTCTAGATTTTTTAATATCAAATCATCCCAAACTCCCAAATTATTTTCAAAATATACAACCAAACAAATCAAATTTTTTTTAAACTCTCTCCCTAAAATTTTTTTTTTTTTTTTTGAAAATTTATCTCAAAACACAAATCAAACACGGCCTAAATCTTAGGGAGTTGAGATTTCAGAAGTTACTCTTAAATTCTGTTGCTGCATGGATGGGCAATTTTAAGAACTAAACTCAGAACTCACTCTTAGGTCCTGACACTAGATATGATTCGTTCAGGTCTGAAAGATTCGTCTTACCAACCATATGTGCTATCACTCGAATGATTGACTCCGAAAAGAGTCAAACCTAAAATCTCAAAATTTATATCATAAAACCTTACTAATGGACCACACCACTTGAATGGAGCAAGTCTTTTCAATAAAATAAAATAAAATAAAAAATTAACAATCAATCAATTGTGTTATAAATGAGATAAAATAAATAAATTATATATATACGTATTATTAAAAGCAACTAAAATAAAATGGAATCAAATAATTATTTTATTAAAATATCTAGTTGTATACTTAATTAATTAAAAAAAATATCAAAATACATTATAAATAAAATAATTATTTATTATTTAAAAAAATAATCATTCTATATAAAATTTTAAAAAATAAATATTTCATTCCATTTCAACTCATCTTGAAATAAAATTAAGATATATGACTATCTATTTCGTGACATTGTGTTCTGTCACCACCATGGAAGACTTATATTTTGGGCACCTTGACTTCGAGTTGTTTGGAGTGTACTTATTTGGTATATTTTTTGTTCTTTTTTAATAAAAATTATATACATAAAAATAATAAATAAAAAAAATATATGATTCAAATATATACATTTACCAAATAAGTACACTTATTTAGTGCATTTTTAAATAATCCCTAAGTGGCTTTTTATTCAAAATTAATGTCTCATTTAGAAATTGATTATTTTATTTATTTATTTATTTATTTATTTTTTATATAAAAATATTTGCAAAACATAGAAGGAACAATGTGACAATTTGTAATTTCTTTTGGATTTTTTTGGCTACAAATCCAAGTCTTCAAACAAAACTTAGGGCTCTTTTGGGAAGTTTCAAAAAAGCCAACTTATTGACTTATTAACCTATTTAGGTCATATCACTTCTTTACTTTTTCCATGTCAATGGCCAGCAATTGATCAACCTCCACAGGTGTCTTGGTGTTTGTTTCGAATCAGGTAACAAACACCTCTGCAAGTTGCGCCCAAGAAGCTATACTGCTTTTAGGCAACTTCCCAAATCACATCAAGCCCCAATCTCCTAGGCTTGACGAAAATAAGATGCACATCAAGGTTTCATTGCTCCTGTGAACAGCAATTACTTGTCTAAAATGGCTAAGATGCATGTAATGACACTATAACAAAAAACATTTTTGCTGACTTTTTTGGCAACCAAATTGAAATTAGTTGCCAATTGTATATAATCAACGACGATATACTTATTGGTTGCCACAAAAATGAACTATTGGCGACCAGTTGAGGTTATTGGTCGCCAAATAGCTTGGCGCCAACTTAAATTTCTAAGTGGGAGTGCTGAAAATATTTCTGCAACCAAATTAATATATGGAGATGAAAATTTTGATCGTCGATTGTAACTTTTTGGCGACAAAAATAAAATAGTCACGGAAAGGTGAACGATATTTATGGCAACCTAATGATTTTCGTCGCCAATAAATTAGCTATCAAAACGATGTAGTTTTGAATCTGTCATTTTTTTATTCTTAAGAGTTGACTGACCCTTTTAGGTGAATAAACAAAGAATTGACCTAATATTGTTCATCTCATTCTCTCACTCCACAACCTCAAGCAGCACGACAGACCACACATAGAAGTATGTCTTCTATTCTTCTTCTTTGTCTCTCTTTTCCTCTCCCTCTCCTTTTCACTCTCTCACACCACCTCATCCTCCTCTTTTTCTTCTTTGTCTTCAATTTCATTCTCTTGTTCGGCATGGCAGAACACAGCACAGCATAGAGCTTGTCGCTTTTTCTTCTTCTTCTCTCTTCTTCCCGTTCTCTCGCACCGCCGACTGAGTGCTATCGACGGCATTCCCTCAAATGGTGCTTCCCTTTCATCTCCCTTTCTCACAGTGTCGATCGCGACCACCTCTCTGGTCGCCATCCTCTTCTCTTCTCTCTCTCTCTCTCTCTCTCTCTCTCTCTCTTATATTTTGAATTTATGTAATAATTTTTGGGACTGATTTTGAGACTGCGATCTATATAGAAGATAGATTTTTGGACTGCAATTGCATATAAATATTTTGAATATATAATAAATAAATAAAAGATAGATTTTGGGATTGCCATTCTTAGGACTGTAATTTTGTATCTATATAGATATAATGAATATATAATATTATTCCTCTTGCTTTGCTTTTTTGCATGTTGAGTTTCCATGATTCTGTATCAATAATGTTTTTTTTAGTTGTGGTTGTTGGGTCCCAACTAATGAAGACAATTACTTGTCTTATTTAATGATTTTGTTTTTTCATCTGCTATTTACTTGCTCGCCTCATGCATTTTCCTCTCTCACTTAGAATTGTTATATACCTTCCGTTTGGTGGCTTAGAAAATTGAGATTTGAATATTATGATTGTTTTTGTTTTGGTTCCTGAATCAAGAGCTTATAATATAAAAATGTGTATTCCTTATTGAAGCTTGTTCAAGTTATGTCTCCTGATTGAAGTAAAGAAATGAGGTTCGTGCTTCATTCAGAATTAACTCAAATGGGTTTTGATTCAGAGTTAACTGCTGCTCTGTGATGTTGCTGTTTTGGTGTTGTTTTGGTGCTATTTTTGCTGCTATTTTGCTATTGTTTTTGATGTTATTTTGCTGTTGTTTTTGCTGCTGTTTTGCACTCTGTTGTAGGCCTATTTTTGGCTTGATTCTTCACCTGTTTAAACACCATTTGCACTCCAAAAATATGGTTAAACACAACGAAAATTTAAGGATTATAATGATTATTTAAATATTAAGTTTTTAATTATAATCCATATTTCAAAATAAATCAAAACTTAATAAAAAACAATCATCAAAATCAATATGGCTAACAAACCTAAACTAGGGCATACAGGTCATCACCTTTAAGATAACATTTATTCTGTTTTTGTTACTATTGTGATTGTGACTTCTTTTGTGTTAGGATTAACTCTAGGTAATTGATACTTGCTTTGAGATGCTGTTGAAAAGGAAACGAAATTGATCTATTACCTGGGGATAGTAGAATGTGCTCTCAATTATAATTTTTTTTTTCCTTTTTTAAATCCTGCTGATCTAAAGTCTCTACCCCTCTTGTACATGATTCTAAACATGAGAAATTCAGCTCTTTGATTTCAAACTATTTGAGCAACACAAAAGTACTCATTTATATGTTTAAGCAATTTGAAATGTAGCATTGAACTATTAGAGTCTTTCCATGTGAACTCATTTGTTGGCTTTGGATTTCTAGGTGGTGAGGGTACTTGATTTATTTTGCTTGAAATGATTCAGAATCTTATTACCTTGTCTTCATAGTCATCATTACAACCTGCCAGTTTGAAGTGCAACCATGAACTTGAAAGAGTCAAATTTAGTGTATAAGTCTTGCTTCTAAGAGAATGTCAATCCTGCAATTATGTTCTTTGTGATGCAATGATGGCATCGTGGCAACATCCTCTCTCTCTCTCTCTCTCTCTCTCTCTCTCTCTCTCAATTTTTCTTACCTGAGTTTGCTTGGATTAATTTATGTCAAATTATTGGGTTGTGAATGATTTGATTTGTGGAGCTTTATTCATAATTCCATTTCACATCAGTTACGTGGTTGATAACTCCCATTTTTCTTAATAACTCGAGTTTATTTTGAGATATTTTGGAAACTAATATTCATAACTCCCATTCCAAGTTTCCAATCTATGTTGTGTATCTAGCTTTTGCGATAGTGAATTGTACATTTTTCAAAGTTGTGATTTATTTATTTATTTTTTGGCAAGAATATAATTGTTGTATATATTATAAGTACACGCAATTATTTAGATGTGTACATCACATTTTGGTTCAATAGATAGTAATATGATTGAATTGTTTATTTTGCACAATACCGTGGCAAGTAAGTATGACAATAAGGTAGAAAAAGAAAAGAAAAGAAGAAGGTAGCACATAAGTATCCTTATATGTTATTTGATATTCATTTCATGCCCATAACTCTCCATTAATTTCATGTATTGTGCGATTTTAATTTAAACTTTGATTTACAATTATAAATGTTATGGGTTATTGCCTAATGTAAAGAGATAAAAAAGCTGCAATCATTCGTTGGGGACAATTACTATATCAAGTAAGTTTTGACTGTTTGTTAGGGCATTTTTAATTTACTTATAGAATTTTGATACTTTTTTTTTTATTATTAAATTTGTGGCTATTAGTGGATTCACATTTTTTCCCTAATGTTTTGAGCTTTCATGATATGACAAACGCTTAGATGACCTAAGGAACCATTTGACATATAAATAAGATAAAGACCAAATGCGCTAATTAGGGGTGACTGCGGTGTTTGCTTTCAAAAATCTTAATTTCATGTCTAACTTAACAAATAAATAAGTCAAATAGCTAAAATAGATGAATATGCATTTACAAGAATAACTAAACTAATATGTAACAATTTCAACACCATAATTTATATAGTAATTCTAATTTATATATCCATTTCATTACTTATGCCACTCCATTTGCAAATGAACTTGGGTTACAGAGATGGCTACACCAATCATTGGTATAAAAAAGTGGGACAAGATTGATGAGATTCATAAAGGCCCAATCATTCAGGCAGTTCGGGTACATGTATTTGTTATTTGTAAAATAATTAGATTATCATCGTTACATGCATTTTGATATTAATAAAAGTATTTATTATATTTGTAGGATAAATTTGAGACTGTTGATTATAATGAGGATGAAGAGGTTCAAGAAGGAGTCAATAAAAAGAGTAAAACTCTTTACACAAGTTGGCGTAACAAGATGAAGACTCATTACTTGAAGTTAGTAGACGCTGGTGTTGACCCTTACAGTAAACCATACAAAGGGGTCGATTATGAGGCTTGGGTATACATGATCAATCATGTTTGGCTTGATGGTGATCATTAGGTAAAATTTTCTAATTTAAAGAATCATGCCGTAATTTTAATTTAATTTTACTAATCAATTACTTTTGTACATTTTTTTTTTTGAAAAAGCAAGGGATAATCGATCGAGGTTACCATATAATCATACAATGGGCTCCAAGTCATTTCAAACTGCAATGTATAAACACGTGATGCATTTATTATATTTAAAAGTGTGACTAAGTTAAAATTAATTATGTATGATTACTTTTAAATGGAATTAGGGTACCAAGAAGACCAACATTGTAGAGTTCTACAAAGATTCCCATTGGAGCAAGAGAAAGTTAGATTGGGTAGCCCCAATATGTGGGCAATTACATGCAAGTATGCCAATTAATAGAGTTACATATTTATGTAAATGGTTCTATTTGTTAAAGTTGTTTACAAATTGATAGGAAGCTTTGAAAAAGTGACATAAAGAGTTTTTAGAGCCTGGGGCAATACCTTTAACTTAGGAGCAGTTGTCCATTGAGGTTCTTGAAAAGAGATCAGGGCACCTAAAAGGCTTCGGAGTTGGTCCAAAACCATCCTCATCCAGATCTCCTATTAGTGCACAAATACATATTGAGGTGGTTTCGAGCCTACAAAAAGAACTAGAGTCATTGAAGAATTTGTCCAAGGTCTAGCAAGAACAAATTGCAGCCCAGAACCTTGTAGCAAAAGAGCAAGCTAAAATGATTGACATGCAAAACAAAAGATTTGAAGAGATTGAGAAGTTTATGAGGATGCACAAAGATCGGGCAAGCATGCAAGTTGATGAAGATGATTATCCATCAAAGGAATCTTATTGACAAGCACTTTTCTATGTATATTTTTAATAATTTAATTTTCAAATCACTATAAGCATTTCGCTTAATATATTTTTTGAAACAAACTACTTCTTGCTACTCTTGAGTTGGCTGAGTTGACATAGAACCTTAATTATTGCAAAACTTAAGGTTTAAAAGCTTTATTTGGGAAGCGATTGGACTTTCAATTAAGATATTAGTAAAGGTAATGCAATCCCCTATTGGTGACATTACTTTGATGATAACCGCAGCTGTTAATGCTACTGTGGTTATAGTTGCTGCTTGTGTGAGTCTTGATTGTCAATTGAAGTGTTGCACAACAAATTCCCCACCACTCCAATAGACCAGTCCATATTCTCTACCTAAATGATTTCCTGTTTCAGCCACTACCTAACCAACCTTGTAGCCTACTTACTTGACAAGCCTGAAAGTGTATTTTATCCTCATTTATTTGGTTGATATTAATCAGGTTTAAATCATAACATTAAGCATTCTTTTGGAGGTCTTTGCATTTAGATTTTGCACCATCTACAATTATGCATTTCATTTGATTTCATATTTCCTTTTGATTTTGTCTCAGAGAAGTTGAGAAAATTTATTATTATTTGTGCGTTCTTGTAAAAGATGCTTCTATAATATCCGACACAATTTTATTGATTCAATTCTGTTAGTAACTTGGTGAGGTTCTACATTCTTATGGACCTATCATGGGTAGACATATCAGTCTTCCACCTTTTGCAATATAGAAATATTTAGCCCTTTTTTTTCATATTTTTTTTATCAACTAAAAAAAGAACTTCATTGCGAAATCACAAAGTGAACACCATGGCTGTCCTGTCTCAAGTCTCACAAATCGGTACAAAACATAAAAAAAAATTGACAGCAACCTTCCATAATCCTTTCAAACCACTCATTCATTATTCTTCAGTTTTCGATCAAATTATAGCTTGTTTTTGTACATTTGGACATATATATATATATGAGGTTTGAAAGGCTAATCCTCATCATCCTAGCTAGTATTATGTAGGTTGTAGTGTTAAGAAGTTAAAAATAAAGCATATAGCCATCTTTAAAATCCTAAAAATCCTAAGTAAAAGCTAGTCATCCCATGTGAATAACTGTGATGTCTACCTTTTTTTTTTTTTTATTGTGATGATTATGGTTCCATAAATGAGTCAAACAAAAGTTACAATCTTTGTCAATTAAATTAATTCTTTTTCCAATTAGGGCGGCACAGGGGCTAACTTCCACCATACTTGGTCCTTTTCCAAATTAACTTCATCTCAGCTTTTGTAATTTAGAAATTATCATATAGGTGGTTATATGTTTGGTTAATGATATTTTGTAATTTTTTTTCTTACTGTTAGTCTTATTTTTTGGGATATATAATTAAGAGTGACTGTTGTGTTTGGCATATATAGTTTTGAGACTAAGCATTTTATTACTAACATTTTAATATTTTTTTTATATGTTTGACCTATTGGCAATGGATGGAACATATTTTGGGGGAGCATCGGAGGATTACATTTTGAATTTTTGGATATATTGTCATAGGATTTTGTCGCTTGGGAAGTTTTTTTTCGGAATCATTGTGTATATGTTTCAAGTTTCAGATTGTAAAGGATTTACTTATGTTGAATGTTTTGGATTTGATATTTTGCTTATGTTTAATATGCTATTATTTTTGAATTAAGTTTATAGTTTGGACGCTTTGCACAATGTATTAATTTGTTTTTTAGTTTAGTTTAGTTTAGTTATCTTTTTATTTATTTTATTTTTATTTTTTGATTGCATGTATGTGTAGAAATAATGCACAGGAAAAATAAGTTTGGGTTTGGATTATTTTTTATAGGTTTATGAATTGAACAGGGAAATTGTAAAAAAAATAAAAATAATGAATTTTTTATGACAGGTTTTCTTAATTTACTTTTGGTGACAATTTGTTCTGCTTGCTAAAAGTCTATGTAAAATAGGATATGAATATATAGCAACCAAAATCTTGATTGGTTACCAAAAGATTTGACATTCAACAACTATACACTTTTGGTCGCTGAAGGATGTTTTCGTGATGTTTTTGTAGGTCGCTAAAACCTAACATGGCATCTGTTTAATGCCATTTTTAGCGACTAAATGATACTTTATAGTGATGATTTTTTTGGTATTTGGTGACTAAACTATTTGGTCACTGATTCTTTTATAAATGCGACTGTAGTTTATTTGGCTTCGGTGACCCTTTTGTTTTGGTCGTTGATACTATTAGCGACGAAAAATACACTTTGGGTGACCAAAAAAATGTCGCTAAAAGTGCAATTTGTTGTAGTGAGATCTGACTTCCCATCGTAGATAGAAAACTTTGGTTGGTTAAAAATAGTGTAGAGTCCCAATCTCTAGTGAGAACAACGTACTCTATAGCCTTGCTAGCACCGTATCTGCTGGGTTGTAAGTAATGCGTGGCACTGGCATCCCTACCTCGACGCTTCCATGCATTTTGGGAGCCAGTCTCTACAAAGCTGACACCTTTTGAGGATCATTCTCCTGTGTGACTTTTTTTCTTCACGTCATTTCTGCAAGTCCTCTGATCTAGGCAACTCCATATAACGGAAAGACGTTTGATGTGTATGTGAGGGTCGACAGCTACTCCCCTCAGAGTATGATCTGTCTGACCTCGTTCTCTCAAACCTAGAACAATGCAGTTAGGATCTCATTGTTCTTAACTGAGAGTCATTTGTCTTGAGGCTTCTACTTTCAGAAGGTTCAGGCGTGGTGCGCTCATCTTGGCCTCTAGAGCTATGGGATCGAGTACCTTCACTGTGGGTTTCCACTCTAGTGACACATTTACCCTTCATGTGGTGCTTCAGAATCTCCATATCTGCTGACATCCACTTTATTATTTTATCTTACTCCTTCACTCGATCTTCCAAAAATTGAGCATCAGTTCTTCGTCTTTATGCTTCAAGGCTTCAGGAGCGGTAAAGGCTCAAACCACGTTTTTTTTTGTCCACTGGGGATCGAGATCAACCGTGGATGGGACATAGGGCAAATCTCTGCGCCCCCTATTAGCCTCTGGCGTCTTGCCATTGGTGGTAGAGAGTGGTGGATCTTTGTTATTTGCCTTAGAAGTTGTTCAATGAAGCTAAATCAAAAGGTTAGTTCAGTGAAAGGTTTCCACAGACGGCGCCAATTGTACAAGCACAAAATATTCGGTACTTGCATAAACATGTTGATGAAGCTTGCGCTCTTCTAAACATCGTCGTATGGCTAGAAATCACAAAAACGTGAGCTAGCCAACAGTTGCCGGAAACCCTTCCGATGCCTAAGTTAGCAAATAGGATCACCAAGGAGAAAAAGCTTTGTGAATTCGAATACTAAAATTGCAATACCTGATATTAGGATAACTCTAAACTTTTATAAGTTTTGCATGGAAGACTCCTAGTAGGACTCTAATTCTCATTCCTAGAATCCTGCTAGAAATCATTTTCTTAAAGGATAATGCCCATCCTTTAATACCTTTTCTGCTGGCGATAAAGCAAAATAACATAACTCTTTGCATGGTCTCCAACCGAACAACCATACTGCTTTTAACCATGATAGTTCTTGAGACAATCAGGCAATGCACAACACCACGCAAACCTAGTGTAGCGTGCCACCATACGAACTTTGCACAGCACTCGCAGCCAACTCTGATAAACCATTTGACCGGTCTTTTTAGATAGCTTAGTCAAATCACAAGTCTTGGACCAAGTTTGCCCGATCAATACAAGTAACTCATTTGACTAGTTTGACCTTTGCACGACCCAAGCTGTGCAGTCTTCCAATCTATAGCCCGACTGACAACAAGGGCATGATTTAGCCCAGCCCAAATATCACAGCACAAATTTCCCTCCTAATTCCTATTCAATAAAGGTTATTTTTACTAATAAAAAAAAAATGAACCATTGCCATCAAACTACACAAAGATGGTAGGTAGCAATTATTTTAATTTTCTTGAGCATTAATTAAACTATAATGCTTAGACAAGTAACTGGGTTTTGTCCAAATCAACATGTTGTGGCTTCACTTTTTGTGCTCCTTTCGGAAGACAAATAGCCCACAGTTCAGACTCTCGTAGTTCTGAATCTGATCTCACAAGTTCAATGTGAAATAGATAAATACAAAAAGAGTCTAAATCTGGTAATTCTTTTGAAAAATTGATGTTTGAATCAAATGCCAAAATTGGACTGCTTTGCTAGATTTTAGAGTCGCGACCTAAATATTTTTGGGAAATTTAGGAAACCTAAGACTCGTGCCAAAGGTCATTAGTCCGTCATCACCAAAGTGTCTCGGCTCGGGAACTTAGGTACGAGAGGGGAAGGTCATGAATTAAGCACCCCACTCGCCTGATCAAAGATCGGCCTCTACTAATCATGATGTGATTTTTATTTACATTATATGCTATTGTTTTGATTTATTAATTTTAACATTACTACGTGAAGCACACACAAAAATAGATTAATTTGCAAGAATTGGAACATTCGATTTCATGTTTTATTTGAAATTGTTTTTCGAATTTTCCACTTGAACAAAAAAAAGTAGGCTTAAAATGGATATTAATCAAACTATCCCAATTCAAGCAACTAGCCTTCATCCACAGGCATTCAAACAATTATATCATTTAAGCAATTAGCCTTATAGAAGTATGCTTGGACATGGTAACACAAACATTTGACGCAATATGCTAAAACACAAAATTTCTCACCTAGTACTCTGAGCCAAAACAAAGCAAAATAATTAGAAAATATGCATGTTCCTAATTAATGCAATATGACTAAATGCAACGCACACATTATGTATTTTATAGGCTCGACTATGAGCATGGTATATGATTTTATTTAAGACATGTGATAGAGCACATATTCAAGTAATGAATTTGAACATTGATATTGGGTTAGTATGATGAGTCGAGCCTTGGATGCATGCAAGACAATGAATGCAAAGCATAATAATGCTAATTTGAAAAATGATGTTCTATTCTAACCATCACAAGCAAGTAAGTAAAAAGGAGAAAGACGTGGGGTTGGAAGACATACAACTTATTACACATTTGCCCTCATGCAAGAGGGTGTGAATCAAGGTCCAGAAGTTCAAATTAAACTAATTATTACAAAACCAATTGAATAAATAAGCAAAGAATTAACTAGTTAGCTATGCTATTACAACAAGGATAACTATGATAAGTAGACTAACCATTTAAGCTAACTAGCCATTACAGTTACAAATAAACAATAATAATAATTACAACGCTAATAATTAATAAGACTAATTATAACAACAATAATTAATTAATTAATTAATTACAACAATGATCATGATGTAAGCAAGGATGCAAAAGGGTTGCATGCACAATGTCCAAGAATAACTCTGTCTGGCCAGGCTTGCTCTATTTCGCCTTTAGCCATTGTCCTCTGTTTTTTGCAAAATACACTGCTGACCAAACATTGATGACCAGCTGACCCTCAATGAAGCTTGGCCGGGCCTAAAGAAGGCCGACCGTGCCTCAATGTCATGCACAATTTTGTTTTGTGCTTTGAAGTGAAAATAGTGTAGACAGAGTGTTCTGAACTCTGTTTGTCCCTCTCACATTTCTTTGTCATGGGAAAGCCTCGAGAAAAGGTTGGAATCGTTTCCAAAACCATCAATGAGCAAGTTGATTGCTTGATGATTTCGGATACAATTTAGACAAAAAAAAAAAATCAATAAATGCAATGAACAACAACCACTCCTTTCTCCTATCATGGAGTGAACTCAAAGAGGGAGGTAGAGACGCTTTAAGGCTCATCAAAACATCATGAATTGATGTAAAACAACCCTTGACACAATAGATTCGGCATAACGTCCGGCCGAACCCTAAGCAATATGACTCATTTTCTTTATGTGGGTTGATTCATTTTAAGCCAAACTCGTTGGTCTTTGACATCCTTTAATCTATTAAGTCCAAGATGATTATTACGTCCACTAAATGAGAAATATGTCAAATCAGAGGTGATTCTTGACATGAAAAAGAGACTACATCGATGACAATGAACCTTCGTAGAGATTAAGCCATTAAGCATAAATCGATAGATCACGTTTTGAATAACCGTCATCCGATTGAATCAACTCTCCAATGAAAGAAATGAATGGCAAGTCGATTATTACAATGAGATTCTTAAACATGGAAATTAGACAAGAAAAGGCGTAGAATAATATACAACAAGCTATGGATGCAAACTTATGAGACAACACTCAAGCTAATCAAATAATGAACTATTTAAACAACCTAGAACAGCCCTAAAATAGCCCTCAAAAGATGAAAAACAGTGGCTCAAAGTGCATGAAAAGAGCCTAAAAAGCTAATCAACAAAGAGAGAAAACAAGGCTAGTAAACAAGAACAAGGAGGTGGTGGCTAACCCCTCCACTTTTGAAACCTTGAAGCATGATTTTTAGCCCTTTTTAACTCTGAAAATCAATTTAGAGAGCAAAGAAAAAGAGTGTAAAAATAAGGGTTTGAGCTATAGGTAAAGATGTAGGAAGAGTGTAAACTCTCTCTACCCTTTTGGTAGCTCTCCAAACCCAAACTCAAATACTTTGAAGAGAATCAAAACAACATGAAACTACAAAAACTAGCTTGTAAGTAAAAGAACAGGAAGTAAAAGAGAGGATGACAAGCTTATACCTCTCAAAGAAGTGAGCTTTTGCTTATGGATCAAACTAAGTCTCACCACACTCATAAGCTTGAATTATGGTGCCCAAGGCTCAACCAAGGTTCCTAGACTAAGGTGTGAAGGTGTATATGGTGTATGGATATAGGTTCAAGGTGATAGGTTTGCTCAAAGTGTTGCTTGCACAAGAAGAAAGAGAAGAGGGAGCTCTTAAGGTGTAGCGGCCTTTTTGAAATTCTTCAACCCTCCAAACAGAGATGTATGGTCATTTTTATAGAATTTGAGCAAGAGGGGTCATAAATATCTTCAAAAAATGGACAGTTGGTGGGCTCCCACTGTGGAGTCGCCTTTTTCTCTTTCGGAAAAGGGTCTGAAAAGAAGGCTTCATAGTTCGGACTCCCGCAGTTATGAATCTAGTCTCACAAGTGCAATGTGAAACTGATAAACACTAAACAGTCCAAATCCGGAAAATCTTTTTGAAAAATCGATTTTAAATCAAATAATGCCAAAATTGGACTGTTTTTCCAGATTACAGAGTCGCCACCTAAATATTTTGTTTTTGGGGAAATTTAGGAAACCCTGACTCGTGCCAAATGCCACGTGTCTATCATGACCAAAGTTGCTTCGGCTCGGGAACTTGGGTACGAGAAGGGATGGTCCGAAAATGAGCACCCTTGCTCGCCCGATCAAAGATCGGCCTATTCTAATCATGATATGTCATTTTATAAACCTTATGTGTTCTTATTCTAATTATTTAGCCTAACATTACTATGTGACGCACACAAACAAGTATAGACTAAATCGCAAGACTTGAAACAATTCAACTCATGTTTATTTTCGAAAATAGTTTCAATTTGCCACCCTCAAGTGGGCTTAAAATGCGGATTTGGCATCAAACAAGAGGGGCTTAAAACATGATTTGCCACTTCTCAAAGTGGGCTTAAAACATACGCTTGTTGAACCGTTCCAACTCAAACAACAAAGCCTTCATCCACAGTCATTCATACAGTTTAGCATTTAAGCACATAGCCTCACGGCAAGCATGTGAAACATGGCAATATGGAAATCACACTTATGCAAGGATGCTAAAGCGTAAAAGCTTACCGAGTACTCCAAGCTAAAATAGAAACTAGTTAGAAAGATGCATGATCCTAACTATGTTAAATGACTAATGCAACGCATGCGATAACGCAACTAAATAGGCTCGACTACTTAATCATGGTATTTGCAACACTTTGATAGCATGCTTTGAAACACGTATTCAAAGAAGCATTGAAATCGCAATGCAGTTTGAATGATGCGTCGAGCCTCGGTGCATGCAAGAAAAATGAATGGATGTAAACATGCAAGCATAAGGTATGCTAATCGAAACATGATCCCTAATCTAACCATCAAAAGCAATTAAATAAAAGGGAGAAAGCCGCAGGGTTGCAAGACATGCAGACACGCACACACACTTATTACAACATTACGCCTTCGTGAAGGAGGGTCCGAATGAATAAGCTAACTAGCTATGCTAATTAAGCTAACTAAATTACAACACAAAACTACTTAACTAACTTATTCTAAGCTAATTAAATATTCCAAACCAAATTAATTAGCTAAGCACTTAACAAACTAATTACAAAGCGAGTAAATTAGCTTCCACTAATTAACTAAATAAAGCAATTAGATGGCCTCGAGAAGCGAGGGATGCATGCATGCTCGATTCTTTGCCCAAAAATGCCACCGCCTTGCCATTTCAGCCTTTGTTTGCACATTGTTGATCACTGAAAATTGTGCCAACTCCCAGAACACTCCTGCTTCCCTTTTCTATCACACTGAGCAACTTTCTTCATTGGTGGCCGGTCGGCTACCATTGGTGGCCGGTCGGCTACCCCTTCCCTGAAACTTCCTTTTTTGCTACAACAGAGAGCAAACTGAGGCAAAGCAGTGTATTTTCAAGGTGTGTATGTACTGCTACCCTCCTTATCATCACACAAGCTCAAAGGAGTGTAGCTCTTGGCCCTCAAACCATCAACCAAGTATTTTTCAGGCATGATGGCTAAGGAACCAAGCTTGTATAAGCCTAATGAGTGCAAAACAAGACTCAACAAAACCACAACCCTATCATGTATGATCAAGGGTGATGGTGACCAAGAAAAGTGACACGTTTCATCACTTTGAGTATGAAACGTCCCATTTCCCTCGTGTTCGAATTAACGTCCGATTCGAACACATGCAATGCAACACGAAAGATGCTTTATCTTGCCTCTTTTACTTGTTCATTTTGTTTACTCATTTTAGCTTACCAATCCATTCTTTAATCGATTAAGTCCATTGGTGAGAGTCTTCTAAAGTGAAAGAAACGTCAACCAAGGGGTAGTTCAAGGCATGAGAGAAGCTTCATGCCATTGGTAATGAATCCTCAAAAGAGGATTAAACCATGAAGCATTTGCCTCAACCTCAAGCTTAAACAACCCTAAGGTTGAAACAACACTCAAAGAAAATGAAAAAGTGAAACAAATGAGCATGTGACGGAGCTATATATACTGAAATTACATGTAAAATGACATTACAACATCCAACCAACTCAAGCAAATCATGTTTAAAGGCCTAAAACATCAAACTAGTGTGGCCATTTGCACTACAAAAATGCAATACAAAGCTCAAAAGCAACAACCAACCCAAAATAGACGCAAAACAACCCAAAATATAACTTAAAACATTCTAAAATTAAGCTAACACAAGCTAGAATAATAGGCTAAAGCATGAAGCATGCAAGACTAGTAAACAAAACACAAGGAGGGGAGACTACTTCCTCCATTTTTCGACTTCAAAACATGTTTTTATCCATTGAAACAGTTCTGAAAAAAGTGTTTAAAGGCTTTGAAAAAGATAGCAAAAAGGTGGGAAACACAAGAGCAAAGGCCTCCAAAATAAGGTACAAAGAAAGGCTATCAACCCCTCAATCTTTAATGGCCTTTGGACCCAAGCTTCAGCCCCAAAACACAGAGTTTTTATAGCCTAAAATCAGTTGGAAAACATGCTGGAATGAAGACAAAAGTAGCTAAAAGAATAAGCTAAAACATGAGGTTACACTACAACCATGCAAAAGACTACTCACACAACACAAAAAACCCAAAACAGAGCTAAAGCAGCCCAAATCAGAAGCAAAAACATGCTGGAAATAAGTTAAGTTAAGCTACAAAAACATGTTAACATATAAGGCAACTAGGCATGCAAGCAAGAGAACAAGGAGGGGAGGCTAACCCCTCCAATTTTGGACTTCAAAAGTTAGTTTTTACCACTAAAAAACCTATGATATTTAGTGGTTTAAAGGCCTAAAAAGTTTGATTTGAAGGTGAGGAAAGATGGCACAAAAGCTTTAACCACAAAGGAGTGTAAAGGGTGAACCACCTCCTAGCTTGAAATGGCCTTAAACCAGCACTTTTAACCCATAAAAATAGAGGGTTTTTTTTTTTTTTTTTTTTTTTTTTTTTTTTTTTTTCCAGTTCAAAACTACCCCAAAAACAATACAAAAAAGATGCCAGAAACAAGTATGAAAAACAAGTTTAAAGTGTAAAGGTTATACCTCTTGAAGCCAAGCACACTTTAGGCACAAATGAGGCACCAAATCAAGCTAAAATCACCTTCTAAAGGTCAAAGAAGGTCCCAAGGAATCCCAGCACAAAGATAAGCAACTTTGGTTAAGGGTTCCTAGGCAAACTAGAAGTGTATCTCTACTTGTATGCACAAAAGGGCAAGAGAGAGAAAGAGAGAGAGAGAAATCTAGAGAGAGAGAATTGCACAGAGAGAGAGTATTGTAGAGAGAGAGGCTCCCAAATCTTTCTAACCTTGAAAACAATAGAGAATGGCCTTGATATATAGAAATACAAGAGCTTTGGTTGAAAATATCAACAAAACAGACAGTTGGAGCTTGTGGGAGACAACTGGAGGTAAATATCTGCAAAATCTGAGCTTTCCTTGCACCAGTGGCCGACCAGCCATCATTGGTGGCCAACAGCCACCATTGCTGGCCGACTAACCCCACTCGTGGCTGACAGCAAAAATCAGCTCTCTAGGTCCAACTTCAAATGGGCATATCTCCTTCATCCAGACTCATTTGGAAGTCATTCGTGAGCCTAAATTGAAGCCCCGAAAGTCTTCTTTCCAATGGTGGTAGTCTCACATAAAAATTCCAAGTGTGAAAAAAGATATGCCTCTTTTAGTGAAGGTTTCTCATTTCCAGCTCAATCGGATTGATGCCTAACTTCAACCAGCCATATCTCCCTCATCCGGACTCGACTTTAGGAGATTCTTGAGTGTAAAATAAAGCCCCGGAAGTCCAATTTCCGATGGTGGTGGCCTCAAAAATTAAGTCCAAGTGTACAAAAGAATAGACCTGATTTAGTGAAGGATGCCTGATTTTCTCTTAACGGTTCATGCCTAACTTCTTCCCCAACTAGGTTTCTTCCCACTCCTTCAATTTTCTTTAACTCCAAACCTCTAAATAAGGTGTTTTGAAATAATTTTCAAAGATTTTAGCTCTCTTTAATTTCTTTCCATTTTGTCCACGCTCGGTTTATTGAAAAGCGCAACATTTAACAAAATGCGAGCCTCGGAACATCGTAGAAACTTTTTTCAAAAATATTTTGAAAGTGACGGTTTTAAGGTCTAAAAAAGTTTTGGTCAAAATAGTTTTGCTCAAAAATGGGTGTAAGGTTGGGATTTGAAGCTCCTTTTGCCGAAGAAATCAAACTTTTGCACCGCACAACTTTCATCACCAAGTAAGCAATTAGTGGCGCCCAAGTCTTAAGGGCGGTAAAAATGGGGTGTCTATAGTTGCCCCTCTTTGACAGAGCTCAAAGTCATGAAATGACTTGAGTGAATGTCAAAGCCCAGAGACGACCCATTTTGATAAGGCCGTAAGACTTGGGCAAACAAACAAAATGCAAATGCAATTGATTGAACACAAAGGTTGCCTATGTATCTCTTTGCAAGGAATCAAACTAGTGTAGTTCAGGGGCAGAATGCAAAATGATATGCACAATGCAACAAAATAATGCAAAGGATATGCAGTTCAATACAATAATATAATCAAACCACAAGCAGTTTTTACCACACAAATATCATAAAGGGATGGAGATGCAAAATCAAACTACATTTACCATAGAAAAGGTGTCGGAGCATTCTAACCACAATTCTTGCGGAATAGGTGCATGCACATGTAGAACTATGTGTTTTGTAGAAAGAATACAAGTAATTAGGTGGGATGATATGAGTGAGGAATGATCTGCTGGGGAAAGATCATGATCCTAAATGTTGAATGCAACAAAACAAAGTACAATGTAATGAATGCAATGGATGTAGTGAATAAGGCGCAAGCCAAACCACATTTTACCTAGAAAAGGTATGGACACAAAATGGACCACGCCTAGCACAGGAAAGGTGCTGAAACCCTCATACCACAATTCTCTTAGTGGAATAGGCGCGTACACATGTAGAGCTATGCTTCAACGAAGGAAATGCATGTGCACATGCCAAATTATGCTTAATATGAAAAGGATGCAGGCGATAAAATGGTATGATGTAATGGATATAACAAATAGTGTAGTAGATGCAAAAGGTGACATACTCCAACCACGTTGGAATTATGGGAAGAGGAAGAATAAATTCTAAACACGCTGAAATCGTGTGAGGAAAGGAACACTCAAACCACGCTGAAATTGTGAGAAGAGATCCTGAAAAAACCACTCAAGGGTGCGTTCCACACGTCCTAAGATAAGTTCCAAACACACTGAAATCGTGCGAGGAAAGGAACACTCTAACCACGCTGAAATTGTGAGAAGAGGTCCGAAGACAACCAATCAAGAGCGCGTTCCATGCATCCTGAGATAAATTCCAAACACGCTGAAATCATGTGAGGAAAAGAACACTCCAACCACGCTGAAATCGTGAGAAGTGGTTCGAAAAAAACTAATCAGGAGTGCGTTCCACGTATCTTGAGATAAATTCCAAACACACTGAAATCGTGGGAAGAGGTTCAGAGAAAACCACTCTGGGGCGCGTTCCACGCATCCTGAGATAAATTCCAAACACGCTGAAATTGTGCGAGGAAAGGAAGACTCTAACCATGCTGAAATCGTGAGAAGAGGTCCAAAGAAAAGTCAATCAGGAGCGCGTTCCATGCATCCTGAGAAAGCCCCAGGGGATAATGATCCTAAACGCTGCTCAGTGTAAAAGGATAAATGATACAAGACAACACAAGATGCAAATAAATGCAATAAGTGCGATGATATGATACATGTTATAAGCAATGTGGTGCTTGATGTTTAGGGAAAGCAATAAACAAACGAAGCGGCGCTTTAGCAAGCACCTCATGGGGTGAGTGGCGATGAACTGCTCTACTCTAACAGGGATCTCCCTTTTGTGTTCTTCGAACTCTTACCTTCAACTCTCAGTTCAAAGGTCCTGAAATGCTGACAAGGAGCAACATCTGCATGTAGAAGCCACAGATTCTACTTTTCTTCCTGATCATATTCGCAACTTTCCTTATTCTCCAACGGGGTGACAGACTAGGTTGGTTCAGTATCCAGAATTGAGGCGCATGCATGCTATCTCAATTTATGGGGCTGCCATACAGATTTCAAGCCGGGGATATACCCCTGGGTATTTAAACCAGAATTTAGTCCTGAAAATTCTAAACCTTTGTGTTCTAGGCATCGCCATTCGAACTATAGTTTCCACCGTTGCAGTTGGTTTCCTAGGAACTCACTGCAAACACAGCCAAGACACCCCTGGCAGGGAATGGTATTCGGGGATAGCATTTCTGATCGCCATTCTGGCTTGAAGCAGGCTTGAGCTTGAGCTTGAGGTAGAGGTACACTCATACTTCGGAGCATTTGACAAGGCCTGAGGAGGTACATCCAGAATGTAATCTCGGAATTTTCTGAAGGTGAAACAAACTCAGATGCTCCGATTTTCCCTCTTTTCTTTTGCTTCGTATTCCGGAACCTATATAGCTTCAGATAGGTCCTTGTTTTATTGTTCTCACATGACTTGGGTTGAACCCTGTAGTTTATGAAAGAAAGAATCTTGTTTTGTACAAATGTGGAGAATGACACAACACTTTGAGCACAAAACGATTTAAAATTAAAATTGAGAAATGAGTTCTTAACCGGGTATTGAGCCTATGACTGACTTCATTACACCACGACTCAACAAAGAGAAAACGAAGGTAAAATAACCTAAACACATCTATTGACACTCGTAACGACTCAAAACAAGAATTGAGACAAACAAAAACAACAAACACAACACTTGAATGTGTTCAAAAGGTGAGAGACCTCTTGGTTCACGGGGAGCCCGCAGCTTCTCTAGCTAATGTTTCGCACCCTTTCTCATTTGTGATTCTCACATCACTTTGGCACTCAATGTTTTTTTCTCTGAAAAGCCCTTTTCTCACTTTTTCTCTCAGTGCACATCTCTCTATTCTTTAATCTCTCTTATTTTTTTTATCTCTCCCTTGGGTGGTTGGCGAATAAACAGGAAGTTGTTGGAACTTGCCGCTAGTATTCTACCAGATTCTCCTTCTTTCGCTCACAACTAGTGAGCTTCTCCTACAAAGGGGTTGTGGCGTAACTGGATGTGCAGTAGATCTGCAACTGACATCGGTTGACGATGCCCTTGGCTAGTTTGGATGTGATCAGACTTGTCCAGATGAGGGAGTGGAATATCTTGCTCCATTCCAGTTCATGCTTCGCACTTGGCTTGATACCTCACTATTTGGAGGATGAGAAAGCGCTTTCGGTCCTCTGCTGTTAACTTTGGTTGCGCCCTTTCTGGTGAGTGCATTGATAACAGGGAAAAGATAGAAAACCTGACTCAACTGTGCCCCTAGTTCATCAGTTTGACCATTTTTTATTTTTTGGCTTTCTACTAAAACAATTTTGGCCAATATGAGAGTTAGATTAACTTGCTTGTTCGACTTTCTGTTTTGAAATCATGCAAGTCAGGTTGTGTGCACTGAAAATTTTCCTTTCTTTGGGTCCAAGAAATGGTCCAGTTTTGAAAAAATGGAATAATTTTCAAGAGAATTAGTTAACCTCATTAAAAATCCTCAAAACTATTTTTGCAAATGGCCACTGCTCAACTAATGTGGAATTAACTCTTGAGATGCATAATGTCAAATCTGAACTTGAATTATCTTTCAGCTGAATCTTCTAACATAATAGGACAACCGATTTTGAATGAAGATGAGCCAATTTGACATGGATAGGATAGCCGAGTTGAACAAGGATAAGCCAATCGACATGGATGAAACCAGCAGGTTAAAAATGGTTGGGGTCGAACTTCAGGATGAAGTTGCCTGCGTATCCCAAAGATGGGAATCAAGCCGTACGTAGTTCTGGGGTTTAAGGTTCACTCGAGTGTTGACACTCTCCTTTTGTGCTCTAACTTTTGCTAAGGCCACCCTTTTGGGTTTTCAACATTGCGAGCTCTGTTTTTCTTTTTTCATTTTTGTTCTTTTTCTTTTCTCTGCTCTAACTTTTGCCTGGGTCGCCCTTCCGGGTTTTCGGCCCAGCGAGCCTCTCAAGGATAGAAAAGTTTAACTTGTCCATGTTAATTGGTTTTGAGATCTCGAAGCCATCTGAATCCAGGAGAATGGCTACTATTCGCTGATGACATAGGAGTCCATCCAATCGGGTCTGAATTTGCCCCTAGTGTTGTGGATAGGAACTCGATTGTCCTTTAGCAATAATTTCTCATATCTCAGATTCTGGGATTTGGCTTTCTTGCCGGTCTTGGTTTGCGGAATGACCCATCTTTTGAATCTTTGAGATAATCTGACATTTTTGCCCCTAGTTCAAGGGTTGCTTCTGATCCAGCCATACAAGCCTTCTTTGATGACATACGACCTTATTGCCTCTAGTTCAAGAGCTGCTTCAAATTTGGCCATACAAGTCTTATGATTGATCATTGAACATTCCGAATCAAGGTTCAAGGTTTGAAAGCAAAGGGGTCGAGTCTCGAGACCGGGAATGATCCTCTGCTACACAATCTCACGATCAATTCCAGGCATGTCTTGGTAGAACCACGCAAAATATTTTTGAAATATTTTAATAAAGCGACTAGTCGCTCAAGTCGAAGACAATGCAGAACCAATCTGGATCAAGACAGGATCCTTCTCAGTACTCACATTAACAAACATGATATTCATTAAGGGCTTAGCATGCCTCTCTTCCTCTCAATTGATCAAATTTTTACAAATCCCAAGGAATTCCTTCCTCTTTGTTTTCAACACAACGTTAGAAAAGGTTTTGAAAAACTTAGGTCAATGTAATGATTTCAAGGCACATAAAAGTAGGTGAAAATGTACTGCTGCTTCATTTAGATCTTCTGGTGCAACTGGTTCAATGGTAGAAACAGACGCAAAAGAAAGTGTGAAAGACAAACACAAAACAAGATAGTGATGTCTGAGGTAACACCCTTGAAATCACCTGACTCTAACACAACATGACTGACTTGATACAACAAGACTGACTTAATACAAAAAGACTGACTCAAAACAAAACAACAGAACTGGCTCAATACCCAAGTCAGAAAGTACAATGAACAACATTTTGCTCAAAACAGTGCGTACCATCCACCACATTTGGAGTAAAATGAGTGCCATCAGCAGGTGATTCCTCCCCGATCACATAGTCACATTATCCCCCAAGTTTATCGATCCAATACCGATAGACTTTGCAGGACCTAGTGCAACAATGACCTCTTTATCGATCAGATCTTGTATTTCGTTGCGAAGACGAAAACAAACGTCAGTGTCATGGCCGGTTTGTTGATGGAAGGCACAGTACTTGGTCAGATTATGCTTAGCTGGAAGGGGATCTAGGAGAGGCCGAGGCTCAAAGGGTCTGAGATGGCCTTGTCTTATAAGGATTTGGAGAGCTTTGGACAAGGTCATGTAAAGTGGGGCAAAGACCCTTTGGCCTCGGGGTTGGTGCTTCAAGGTTTGTGGAGTTGTGTTGGATGTACCGGCAAAGGGGTTAGAAGGTGCTGACTGGGTTTGATGATCTCTTCTGAGTGTAGGAATGAAGCTGAAAGGGGCATTTCTGGTACAATATCTCTTTTCCCGACTTGCCCCTTGATTCAGAATGCTCTCATCCTGAGTGGCAAAAGTGTCATCCATGGTCTTTGCAACAACTGCAAGCACTTGCTGTTTGTTCAGCCCTTCAGCCTTCAAAGCCTCAATAGTCCACTGAAGATGTTCATACGGGCCAATGCCTGCCTCTAACTTGTTCTTGCCATTTTCCTCCACTTTGCCAAGGGATTGGGTCGCTATATCAGAGTGGAGCCCAGTTGTTGCCGGCATGTCATTGCCCAGACCTGAGATAGCTTTAAGTTGGCCATTTTCAATCGCAACTCGCCCCAAGATTGGGGAACCTTTTGGCGTGAAATTTCTGGCATGTGATGTGGTCGATGATAGAGCCAAAACCCTAAAGGCTAAATCTGCCACTGTTCTCTGAAGATCTTTAATCATGCTCATCAGCTCAGAAGTAGTGGGTTCATGGGTTTGAGATGTTTGGGGTTCGAGTTCATCCATCATGCACAAGTTCATACTTTCTAGAATGAACACCTCAAGCTTGGGCAAATGGACTGGGGTGATGTATATGCTGGGGTTGTAGGTAGATGGGAGTGTATGGATTAGATTGAGATGTAGAGGTGACGGGTTAGTACTAGCTCGAGGTCATTTTGGTGGAGCTATGGTCTCTTCGTCAATAAGATCCTAAATCTTATGACGGAGGTGGATGCAACGGTTCGTATCATGACTGTGCTGTTGGTGATAGACACAGTATTTAGCTGGGTCATATCTTGGTGGAAGAGGATTTGAAAAGGGTTGAGGTTCTAGGAGCTCTAGGTACCCTTTTTCTCGCAACATTTTCAAAGCTTGAGAGAGACTCATGTAAAGGGGATGGAAATTTCGAGCTTGGGGTTGATTTGAAGTGGTTGGTTTTTGGCCATTGAAGGGACTGGTGATAGTGTCTACTTCTAAGCATTTCGCAGCTGTGCTACCATTAGTAGCAGCATTGGAATTGCGAACAACATTGTTCTTCAAAGGCTCATTATCTTCCACAAAGATCCCTTGTCTGATGGCATCCTTGATTTGAACCCCCGTTTCATGAAACTCTGGAAAGGTAAACAAAGGTAGAACGATCATCTTCTGTAGTAACTTGCCATGCAGATTCTGAACAATCATCCTAATCTGATCTTTGTCGGAAGGCCTTGTAGTCATCATCGAGGCCTTCGCTCACCATCTCGTCACAAAGTCTGAGAAACCCTCCTTTAGCTCTTGGCAAGTGGCTTTGAGATCACGAGTTGTGACCTCGATCTGTGTGTTGTAAGAGTATTAAGTAATGAAGGCCTCAGCGATCTTTTCCCAGTTCTGTTTCACAGAGTCCTCCAATTTAGCATACCAGATTACGACTATCCCAGACATGGCTCGGCCGAAGAGAGACAACTTTTAAGCCGAGGTCAAACCTATCGGCCTCAGGATATCAGAAAACAGGCAGAGGTGCACGATTGGGTCTCCAGAGTCATTGAAGCGGTGAATATGCAGCAACTTAAATTGCTCCGGTAAGGCAACTACAGATTCAGTATACCTGTCCTCTAAATCCAGGATATAATTCACTCCTTGTGCTCGTTTGAGTAACTTCTCCAGTTTATTGACTTTAAGTACAATCGGGTCAACCTCCAATTCAAAAGGAGCTTCGGTTTGATAGACATGAGCTTTAGAGGCCTGTTCTGGGATTGGCTTCGCCGGATTGCCCTGAGTCTCTTAGACATTAGCAGTATGGGCAGTGGCACCGGGTGTCGGGTTACCCATGGGAGGTGTATGAGATACAGAAGCCGGGGTCAACTGTGACTGTTGTTGTTGTAGTCGGGTTATCACTTCGGCCTGACAAGCCGTGACTTTAGCCTGACGGACTGCATCCTACTGTAGTGCCTCGATTGTCTATTGTAGGTGCTGTATCAGTTCTTCCACACTAGTTGGGGGATACTAAGCCATGGAATGGGTGATTGATCCCGTGCTGAGCTGAATGCAGACAACTGTTCCCAGACCAGACTAGACCCTGGTGAGCCGACGGGTGACTACTGTAGACACTGCACTAGTGAATCTGGCTTAACTCTCCTTTGTCTTGTACCCGGAGGGGGGTGAAGTAAATCGTGGTTACCTCTGAACAAATTCTGACTTGACAAAGTCTATCGACACAAGTCCAGAGTACCTGGGGGATATTGGAGCCTTCTGAAACTATGGTTCCAGGACTACCTAGCAAAAGAGAAAACAGATGGCATCTCAGTCTAATTTCACAGGAACGGATATGATCACAGTTAAATGACTGTGCTCTCTATTGAATTCTGCCCCAAAATAGATACCAATCTTGGCAACTGATATGCACACCCCTGTACAGTTTCATTGTAAAGCACATACCAGTTAAAAGAGAGCCAAAATACCCCTATGATGGGGTAGGGTTACCCTGTCCTAGTTTCGTTTGGAACTAGGATTTCACTAGGCACAACAAGTGGCTTCACACAATCCTGCATTCGGGTAAGCATCCTGTCCTAGTTTGGAACAGTCTCTATGGTTTCCAATATGCAACCAGTTTGATTAGTCCAAAAGGATACCTTAGCAAGACAACCTAATATACCTCTCGCACCTAAAACCGAAAAATGAAAGGAGGATCAAACGGTACAGTGGTAGTCCAGATCCAAGGGTTGTGTTCGGTCAGCCTTTTGGCAAGCTTTTTCAAGCAAGCCTCTGGCAAACCGCTTAGGAATAGCAGATGGCAAACACTGTGACTTAGGCGCACCGATGCAAATGCGAATGCAAAGAAGCACATAAGTGTAGATAAAACAACATATCATGAGTTCGAGTCAAGTTCTCCTTATCCCCAACCGAGTCACCAGAAACTGTGGACTCGCCTTTTTCTCGCGCCCCGCCTTTCGGAAAGGGTTTGAAAAGAAGGCCTCACAGTTCGGACTCTCGCAGTTTTGAATGTGGTCTCACAAGTGCAATGTGAAACTGATAAACACCAAAGAGTCCAAATTTGGAAAATCTTTTTGAAAAATCGATTTTAAATCAAATAATGCCAAAATTGGACTACTTTGCCAGATTACAGAGTCGCCACCTAAATATTTTGTTTTTGGGGAAATTTAGGAAACCCTGACTCATGCCAAAAGCCATGTGTCTGTCATCACCAAAGTTGCCTTGGCTCGGGAACTTAGATACGAGAGGAGAAGGTCTTGAAATGAGCACCCTGGCTCGCCCAATCAAAGATAGGTCTCTACTAATCATGATATGTCATTTTATAAACCTTATGTGTTCTTATTCCCATTATTTAGACTAACATTACTATGTGACGCACACAAGCAAGTATAGACTAAATCACAAGACTTGGAACAATTCAACTCATGTTTGTTTTCGAAAATGGTTTGAATTTGCGACCCTCAAGTGGGCTTAAAACGCAGATTTACCATCAAATAAGATGGGCTTAAAACATGATTTGCCACTTATCAAAGTGGGCTTAAAACATACGCTTGTTGAACCGTTCCAACTCAAACAACAAAGCCTTCATCCACAGGTATTCATACAGTTTAGCATTTAAGCACATAGCCTCATGGCAAGCATGTGAAACATGACAATATGGAAATCACACTTATGCAAGGATGCTAAAGCGTAAAAGCTTACCGAGTACTCCAAGCCAGAACATAAACTAGTTAGAAAGATGCATGATCCTAACTATGTTAAATGACTAATGCAACGCATGCGATAATGCAACTAAATAGGCTCAACTACTTAATCATGGTATTTGAAACACTTTGATAGAATGCTTTGAAACACGTATTCAAAGAAGTATTGAAATTGCAATGCAGTTTAAATGATGCGCCGAGCCTCGGTACGTGCAAGACAAATGAATGGATACAAATATGCAAGCATAAGATATGCTAATCGAAACATGATCCCTATTGTAACCGTCGAAGCGATTAAATAAAAGGGAGAAAGACACGGGGTTGGAAGACATGCACACACGTACGCACACTTATTACAACATTACGTCCTCACGAAGGAGGGTCTGAATGAATAAGCTAACTAGCTACACTAATTAAGCTAACTAAATTACAACACAAAACTACTTAACTAACATATTCTAAGCTAATTAAATATTACAAACCAAATTAGTTAGCTAAACACTTAACTAACTAATTACAAAGTGAGTAAATTAGCTACCACTAATTAGCTAAATAAAGCAGCTATATGGCCTCGAGGGGCAAGGGATGCATGCATGCTCGATTCTTCACCCGAAAATGCCACCGCCTTGTCATTTCAGCCTCTGTTTGCACATTGTTGATCACTGAAAATTGTGCTAGCTCCTAGAACACTGCTGCTCCCATTTTCCAACACATTGAGCAACTTTCTTCATTGATGGCTAGTCGGCTACCAATGGTGGCCATCGACTACTGCTGGTGGTCGGTCGGCTACCCCTTCCCTGGAACTTCCTTTTTTGCTGCAACAGAGAGCAAACCGAGGCAAAGCATTGTATTTTCAAGGTGTGTATGTACTGCTACCCTCATTATCACACAAGCTCAAAAGAGTGTTGCTTTTGGCCCTCAAACCATCAACCAAGCATTTTCCACGCATTATGGCTAGGGAACCAAGCTTGTACAAGCTTAATGAGTGCAAAACAAGACTCAGCAAAACCACAACCCTAACATGTATGATCAAGGGTGATGGTGACCAAGAAAAGTGTAACGCCCTCAGAAATAAACCCATTAAATATATATAACATCAACATGCAATGTTAAAAAGGAAACAGTTCATTATAATATTCATCAGAGTCTTACTAAACAAAAGCATTACATGTAACATCAAATTAAATGCCCTACAGGCTTACATCTTTCCAAGCCAACACTTGGACACAAAAGTATGAGTTCTAACTCAAATACAAATAAAGCCCTAGGCTTGTGTGTTTACATGTACTAATAAATGAAAGCAAATAACTGAAAATAATCTTCAAAATCCACGTCCTTCCAAGCTATGTCCTTGGAGGTAGCTTATCACCTGAACCTGAAAATGATGTTCCCATATAGGGTGAGCCACAACCCAGTAGAAATAGACTAAACCAAATATAAGCATTGAATAAAGCAATAGCATTCAATAGATGGTTAACCAAGATAATCAATTACATCATTATCCAATCTCATGACATTATTGTCAACGACACGTTTCACTTTCCAACATTATCAATATGGCTCAGAACCTGGCCAAACTTACAATAGTGAATTATATATATATCATATTCACATTCTTCCAATGTCAACAAACAAATGAGACTCAAGCTCAAATCAAAACACTTCATACTTCCAGATTGATACACATTTTAGTGCTGTATCAATAAAAACACTTCTATATAAATAAGCACACATAAAAGTGATGCTAATGGAGTCCATCCCCTATCTCCTCCCAAACAAAATCCGGTTTAGAGGTCCATCCCCTATCTTCCCCTAAACCGTGGAGTACATCCCCTATCTCCTCCCACACAAAACAATGTATGCAAATGCAATGCTCAATCAATACACGTATTTTCTGTATTAATGCAATAGTCAAAATTAATGACTTAACCAATGTGATTAGTTTCAGTTATTCCTAATCCACATGCAATGTCTACAACAATCACGACTATCCTCCACCGATAGCCCAAAATAGTTATTTCTAGACTGGAAATAAATATAACAACAATTCACTAGGCGAGTGGTTTAAATTATCCCACCACACCATTTAATCAATGAATTCCTCAATTTCATGAATTTAACCAAATTCCCTTAAACTAATTATACAAATTAATTTATTAATACAACTAGGGTTTTTCCCAAAATTACCAAAGTATCCCCAACATATCAAAATACCAAAACTTAGAACAAAACTTATAGAATGGAGTAGGAAATCCCTACCTCGAAGTGAAGAACTCAAACAGAGATGATGACCAAAGACCAACGTGCTCCAAATCCCAAGTTTCTCAGATTAAAACGAAGCCCTCAACCCACTCTATCTTTTTAATAAAGGACTAAGGTTAGATACTCAGCCTAGGTAGATCAATTCTTAGAGAGAAGACAAGTTTAGAGAGAGAGAGAGAGAGAGAGAGAGAGAGTTGGCTCTAGGGTTTCAAAAGAAAAGATGATGAAAAAAATCATGTTTAACCCGCTGCTGCCTACTGATATATAACAGGCCATTAGGACCTTACAGTTACACCAAAAATAATGACCATTAAACAAGAAAATAGTTACACCAAAATAATGACCATTAACTAAGAAAATGGTTATACCAAAATAATGACCATTAACCAAGTTCATGAATTCTATTTATCCTCCATTTATGACCAAGAGGTTACCAAAGTAATGAAACCCCATAAATAAATATAAGATACTAAGGATTGGTCGCTATAATGGACCACTAATAAGGATAGTAACTGAACCACTAATAAGGATATTAAATGAACCATTATGAAAATTTAATGGACACTAACCCTTGGTTTCCAAATACAACCAACCTGTTTTAAACCTACCCAACACGACGCAAGACTCATATACAAAGAGTAAAGGATGGAAACGGGAAAAAGACAACAACACATCTACGGAACCGAGTCTGAAATACAATTAAACAATGAAGGGAAAACTGGGATCGCTATAACCTCCCCCCCTTAAAGAATTTCGTCCCCGAAATTAGGTAAATAAATTTCAACAATATGATTTCTCAAGTCTCAACAATATTACAATTCAATATTCATCAACCTGACCTATTACCGGTTATTCTATCTCTATTCAAGAGGCAAATCACAACATATAACATAGTTCACCATTCCATAACATATTCAATGCCAATAATATATTTGCATTTCTATAACACATTTAACATATACAATGCTAAATTAAACTTCTATTTTCAAGGCATGACCAACCATTACCATACTTCCAATAACCAAAACATACTTAATGTTTTTCAACTTAAGACACATTCAGTGCGCTTAAAGTTTATCAGTACAACAAAATTCCCAATACGTGGTTAAATATTAACAAACAAGTCCAGATACTTCTCACGGACATCCAACTCACGTTCCCACGTGGCTTCCTCCACCCCGTTATGTTTCCACAACACCTTAACTAATAGAAAAGTCCTGCTTCGCAAGACTCGATTACAAAGATAACAGTATGACACAATCAACCACTACAGTGTTCTGAGACATCCACCACGTCTCGACTACTGACAATACTCAGACCAGTATCTAGTACTTAATACCTCAACATAGGAAACACGAAAACATTCGTACACCAGGCCTCCGGTCAACTTTCACAGAACGAGGACGTAAAACGAGACACGGGTAATGAACAACATACGAACCAAGCACTATCACACATCGTACTAGGCAAAACCTCCTCACTTACTGCAAGTTATCTTACGTCCATACTGAATCCCTCATTCAGGGATTTCACTCGCCACCTCGACTAAACTTATAATAACAAAATTTGCATACTCATTCCCTCGTACCGAATTAGCTAACAAGGGTTTACCACGCCGCGACACTTATCACTACCACATAACTGTTCGTACCGAACACAAGCAAATATAGTACCTTAATTCCTTAATGACCTATAGGGTCTACTCTTTATTCCGCATCCTACTTGTCACTCGTCTTGAGAGTACAATCAAGACACTAAGCCTCCGTGCCAAATCATTTGCCACCACTACCACTGAACCACTGCTTGGAACCAAACCCTGGCGCAATCGCATGTCGCCGACAAGGCTTTCAAAGACGCACCATCCTAACTCTCCAGAAGAGTAAGAGTCCTCACCCTCATCGCTATCAACTCAAACCTTCTTCTGCAAACACCATACCACTGTGACTCTACTCACGGGTCACATCTTAACCACGGGTTATACACCCAACCAACCCTACCGACAACATCTCCTAACCTAACCAGTATTAAGGTACACACCTAATGCATTTAAACATAGCAAAAGAATCCTGAAACTTAAGAGAATATCCATTATACTACTACCCAGGATATAATACCAGTTGCTCACAACACGCCACTCCCCGATGCCAACAACCACAATCTTAACAAGGGCTAACACTCCCTCAAATGAGACAACCATTCAGTACGTATGCAAATCCGGTAACGTCACCTACCATGAAGGTGTAAGTCTACTCCTAACGAAATTATGCGCTATGCCTCCGTAAAACATCATGCTAAATATACAAGACCTAGTAGTAATCGCACACTTCACATCCTCTCGAAGAGTTCTCACAACAGTTGGCCACAAACTCTACCACTCACACAAGATTAAATAGGTAACACCCTTGAAATTTCGCACACCCGGCAAGTATAACTGTTCTCGCCCCATAGTAGTCCTGACTAAGTTACGCATCCCTCAATAATTCTTTCTAATTTCAAAACATGGCTCACCAACCCTCATTCTCCCAAACCAAATCACACGCATACCGATGCATTGTTACAAATATTTTACGGTTTCACAACTTGTCACATTAATAAAACTTTAGAGCCACAACATGTTCCAGTCCGCCTAACCCAAGGAAATTAATAAACACAAACATATATATATAAACAAGCAGTTTTGATGTTTCAACATTCCTAAAACACATTGGTTACACAACAGAACCCATGATTTCAAAATGATAATTGACCGATTACAAAACGGATTAGTCAAAACAAAACCATACTATTGGTACTACCACTGTTATCGTCCCCCACTCACACAGCCTACTCTCAAACTCCGAACAACGCAGCTCCTCCGTCTCCACTAACTCTGGGGCAAACCTCAACAGGTTAGCAAACCATGCTTCAAACTGTACCAAAGGTGTAGTACCTTGGCGTAACTCCACAAACTGTTTCCACAACTCTTCCCGTGTGGAAGGAGGGAAATCACAACTTCCTCGTCTAGGCATCCTAGTAAAGGTAACAAAGATATTAGCACATTAATAAATGTGCCGAAGCTAAACACCCACGTCCTAATGCATTGGACAACAATAATTCATTCCACGTATGCACATAATCACATAAGCACCTACGAATTTCATTCCCGGATAATGATAGTCCCAATGCGTTACTATAGTTCCAGTTGGAAGCAGCAGTGATCAAGTGCCTTTCCAACAAGACTACTAGAAACTCAAGGGTCTAATCAACATCCTAGAAACTACATTCCATACCCACATAATCACATAAACATGTTATCACATAAGCATATAACATTACACTAAGTCTCTATCAGACGAGACGAACCCATTGTGATACTAATCACTTCCCACGTACCCAAAGTATTCAAACCCGATACGCTCTGATACCAAGTTGTAACGCCCTCAGAAATAAACCCATTAAATATATATAACATCAACATGCAATGTTAAAAAGGAAACAGTTCATTATAATATTCATCAGAGTCTTACTAAACAAAAGCATTACATGTAACATCAAATTAAATGCCCTACAGGCTTACATCTTTCCAAGCCAACACTTGGACACAAAAGTATGAGTTCTAACTCAAATACAAATAAAGCCCTAGGCTTGTGTGTTTACATGTACTAATAAATGAAAGCAAATAACTGAAAATAATCTTCAAAATCCACGTCCTTCCAAGCTATGTCCTTGGAGGTAGCTTATCACCTGAACCTGGAAATGATGTTCCCATATAGGGTGAGCCACAGCCCAGTAGAAATAGACTAAACCAAATATAAGCATTGAATAAAGCAATAGCATTCAATAGATGGTTAACCAAGATAATCAATTACATCATTATCCAATCTCATGACATTATTGTCAACGACACGTTTCACTTTCCAACATTATCAATATGGCTCAGAACCTGGCCAAACTTACAATAGTGAATTATATATATATCATATTCACATTCTTCCAATGTCAACAAACAAATGAGACTCAAGCTCAAATCAAAACACTTCATACTTCCAGATTGATACACATTTTAGTGCTGTATCAATAAAAACACTTCTATATAAATAAGCACACATAAAAGTGATGCTAATGGAGTCCATCCCCTATCTCCTCCCAAACAAAATCCGGTTTAGAGGTCCATCCCCTATCTTCCCCTAAACCGTGGAGTACATCCCCTATCTCCTCCCACACAAAACAATGTATGCAAATGCAATGCTCAATCAATACACGTATTTTCTGTATTAATGCAATAGTCAAAATTAATGACTTAACCAATGTGATTAGTTTCAGTTATTCCTAATCCACATGCAATGTCTACAACAATCACGACTATCCTCCACCGATAGCCCAAAATAGTTATTTCTAGACTGGAAATAAATATAACAACAATTCACTAGGCGAGTGGTTTAAATTATCCCACCACACCATTTAATCAATGAATTCCTCAATTTCATGAATTTAACCAAATTCCCTTAAACTAATTATACAAATTAATTTATTAATACAACTAGGGTTTTTCCCAAAATTACCAAAGTATCCCCAACATATCAAAATACCAAAACTTAGAACAAAACTTATAGAATGGAGTAGGAAATCCCTACCTCGAAGTGAAGAACTCAAACAGAGATGATGACCAAAGACCAACGTGCTCCAAATCCCAAGTTTCTCAGATTAAAACGAAGCCCTCAACCCACTCTATCTTTTTAATAAAGGACTAAGGTTAGATACTCAGCCTAGGTAGATCAATTCTTAGAGAGAAGACAAGTTTAGAGAGAGAGAGAGAGAGAGAGAGAGAGTTGGCTCTAGGGTTTCAAAAGAAAAGATGATGAAAAAAATCATGTTTAACCCGCTGCTGCCTACTGATATATAACAGGCCATTAGGACCTTACAGTTACACCAAAAATAATGACCATTAAACAAGAAAATAGTTACACCAAAATAATGACCATTAACTAAGAAAATGGTTATACCAAAATAATGACCATTAACCAAGTTCATGAATTCTATTTATCCTCCATTTATGACCAAGAGGTTACCAAAGTAATGAAACCCCATAAATAAATATAAGATACTAAGGATTGGTCGCTATAATGGACCACTAATAAGGATAGTAACTGAACCACTAATAAGGATATTAAATGAACCATTATGAAAATTTAATGGACACTAACCCTTGGTTTCCAAATACAACCAACCTGTTTTAAACCTACCCAACACGACGCAAGACTCATATACAAAGAGTAAAGGATGGAAACGGGAAAAAGACAACAACACATCTACGGAACCGAGTCTGAAATACAATTAAACAATGAAGGGAAAACTGGGATCGCTACAAAAAGTGGCACTTTTCATCACTTTGAGTATGAAATGTCCCATTTCCCTTGTGTATGAATTAACGTCCGATCCGAACACATGCAATGCAACATGAAAGATGCTTTATCTTGCCTCTTTTACTTGTTCGTTTTGTTTACTCATTTTAGCTTACCAATCCATTCCTTAATTGATTAAGTCCATTGGTGAGAGTCGTCTAAAGCGAAAAAAGTGTCAACCAAGGGGTAGTTCGAGGCATGAGGGAAGCTTCATGCCGTTGGTAGTGAACCTTCAAAAGAGGATTAAATCATTAAGCATGAGCCTCAACCTCAAGCTTAAACAACCCTAAGGTTGAAACAACCCTCAAAGTAAATGAAAAACTAAAACAAATGAGCATGTGACAGAGCTATATATGCTGAAATTACATGCAAAATGACACTACAACATGCAACCAACTCAAGCAAATCATGTTTAAAGGCCTAAAATACCAAACTAGTGAAGCCATTTGCACTACAACTATGCAATACAAAGCTCAAAAGCAACAACCAGCCCAAACCAGATACAAAACAGCCCAAAATATAGCTTAAAACATTCTGAAATTAAGCTAACAAAAGCTAGAATAATAGGCTAAAACATGAAGCATGCTAGACTAATAAACAAAACACAAGGAGGGGAAACTACCTCCTCTATTTTTGGACTTCAAAACATGTTTTTATCCACTGAAATAGCTTTGCAAAACAGTGTTTCAAAGCTTCGAAAAAGATAGCAAAAGGGTGGGAATCACAAGGGCAAGGGCCTGCAAAACAAGGTACAAAGAAAGGCTATCAACCCCTCAACCTTTAATGGCCTTTGGACCCAAGTTTCAGCCACAAAACACGGAGTTTTTATAAACTAAAATCAGTTGGAAAACATGCCGGAATGAAGACAAAAGTAGCTAAAAGAATAAGCTAAAACATGAGGCAACACTACAACCATGCAAAAGACTACTCATAAAGCACAAACAACCCAAAACAGAGCTAAAGCGGCGCAAATAGGAGGAAAAAACATGTCGAAAATAAGCTAAGTTAAGCTACAAAAACATGCTAACATAAAGGCAACTAGGCATGGAAGCAAGACAACAAGGAGGGGAGGCTAACCCCTCCAATTTTGGACTTCAAAAGTTAGTTTTTACCACTAAAAAACCTATGAGATTCAGTGGTTTAGAGGCCTAAAAAGTTTGATTTGAAAGTGAGGAAAGATGGCACAAAATCTTTAACAACAATGGAGTGAGAAGGGTGAACCACCCCCTAGCTTGAAATGGCCTTAAACCAACACTTTTAACCCACAAAAATAGAGGGTTTTTTTTTTTTTAGTTTAAAACTGCCCCAAAAACAGTACAAAAAGATGGAAAAAAACAAGTATGAAAAAAAGAGTAAATGTTATACCTCTTGAAGCCAAGCACACTTTAGGCACAAATGAGGCACCAAATCAAGCTAAAATCACCTTCTAAAGCTCAAAGAAGGTCCCAAGAAATTTCAGCCCAAAGATAAGCAGCTTTTGTTAAGGGTTCCTAGGCAAACTAGAAGTGTATCTCTACTTGTATGCACAAAAGGGCAAGAGAGACGGAGAAATCTAGAGAGAGAGGATTGTAGAGAGAGAGGCTCCCAAATCTTTCTAACCTTGAAAACAATAGAGAATGGCCTCTATATATAGAAACACAAGAGCTTTGGTCGAAAATATCAACAAAATAGACAGTTGGAGCTTGTGGGAGACACCTGGAGGTAAATATCTGCAAAATCTGAGCTTTCTTTGCACCAGTGGCGGACCGTCCATGACCGGTGGCCAACAGCCACCATTGGTGGCTGACAACAAAAATCTACTCTCCAGCTCCAAATTCAAATGGCCATATCTCCTTCATCTAAACTTCTTGTTAGGTCATTCTTGAACCTAAATTGAAGCCCCAGAAGTAATCTTTCCAATGGTGGTAGCCTCACATAAAAATTCCAAGTGTAAAAAAAAATATGCCTCTTTTAGTGAAGGTTGCTCATTTCTAGCTCAATCGGATTGATGCCTAACTTCAACCAGGCATATATCCCTCATTCGGACACGGATTTAGGAGATTCTTGAGTGTAAAATGAAGCCCCGGAAGTCCACTTTCCAATAGTGGTGGCCTAAAAACTTAAGTCCAAGTGTACAAAAGGATAGACTTGATTTAGTGAAGGCTGCCCGATTTTCTCTTAATGGTTCATGCCTAACTTCTTCCCCAACTAGGTTTCTTTCCTCTCCTCCAATTTTCTTCAATTCCAAACCTCTAAATAAGGTTTTTGAAAGTCTTTTCAAATATTTCACCTCTCTTTCATTTATTTCCATTTTGTCCTTACTCAATTTACCGAAAAGCGCAACATTTAACGAAATGTGAGCCTCGCAACGTCGTAAAAAATTTTTCAAAAATATTTTGAAAGAGCGGGTTTTAAGGTCTAAAAAAATTTTGGTCAAAATAGTTTTGCTCAAAAATGGGGTGTAAGGTTGGGATTTGAAGCTCCTTTTGCCGAAGAAATCGAGCCTTTGCACTGCACAACTTTCATGACCAAGTAAGCGATCAGTGGTGCCCAAGTCTTAAGGGCGGTCAAAAATGGGGTGTCTACACCCGCCCATAACAGTATTTCTCGCTACTAAGGCATGACTGGCTTTTAATAGCCATGGCCGGCCCTCAATGAGGCCCGACCGGGCCTCAATGTGTTCCCCTATTTTTCTGCTTCAGACTCAGCATAGGGTGGCACAATGTGTAAAAATGGATTTCTTGGGTATAATTAGTAGGAATATGGAAGGTTTCGGATTGTTTTAGAGCTTTAAACATGGCCCCTTCGTTAAGACCTCAGACCACGCACAACACCACTTTCATCATTGAGCGTACTCGACAAAGCGTTCGAGCCTTGTGGGCAGTAAAAAATGGGGTGTCTACATATGTCAAGTAGAACATCCAAATCGACAACTATGAAAATAAATTTCTTGAATGTCCTATTCTTCGGTGTACTTGCAGCCACCACCATTTTGATTTCCACAAAGTTGGTGAGGTTGGTGAGGAAGGAGGTAGTAACGATTAATTGATGGGAAGGGGTGTCTGGATGGGGTTGTGGGAGGATAAGTGAGAGTTTGGATTAGGATTTGAGAGTAGAAGATGATGATGAAGGTAAATGTCTACACAATAATATTTGATTTTGACTAAATATTTTTTTCCCCACTCTCTAAATAGTCATGTGTAACATAATCGCCGTTTATTTGGATGAAAAAGTATCTGTGGCGCTTTAATCCCAATACCATTTAGGGAGTATGTGGTTATTTTTAAAAAACTGTGGAGTAAAGTACTTCTGGGCCGTACCACATGGAGAAAAAATGAATGTTGTCCAAAATAAAAATAAAAATAAAAATAAGATAAAACTTTACCTAATGTCTATTATGATTGATGACAATTACTTTTGTTTGTAAGAATATAGATTTGGGTCTCTCAAGTTGACCATCTCAATTTAAGTGAAAGTTTAAACTTGGTGTCTATTTTGGACCCATTTTAGTGATCAAAATCATTCATTTTTAAAGACTCATTTAGTAGAATATTCATACAAAAAAATCAAGATGATCAGATATCGATAGTTATATGTTTAAATAAATTTTGTATTACAAAACTTAGATAGTTACTTTTGAAATTATATTTATCGTTCATTTTTTTAAAATAAATATGATTCAAATATATAACTATTGATGTTCAATTATATTTAGTGTGTTTGATTTCAATTTTCTGAATTCAATTTTTTAGAAATTGAGTTTTTTTTTTTTTTTTTTTTGTGTTTTTTTTAGTGAATATTTTTAAAATTTCAAGCAAATTTTTTTAAATTTTTTTGATGCATCTTACTCAGATGTATCTAAATAGTAAAATATTTGTGAAAAAATATTTTTAAAAATTAATAAATACACAAAAATACAAAAAAAATATTGAATTTTCGTATTTTTTTTTTTATTTTTTGATATTTAGTGAATTTTTTAAAGATTTTTTTTCACAAATGTTATACTTTTTAAGTGTATTTATGTTAGATGTGTCTAAAAATTAAAAAAAAATTACCTAAACTATTTTAAAAAATTAAGTGAAAACAAAAAGTATGGAAAACGACAAAGTAGAATTTCTAAAAAGTGAATTCTAAAAATTGAAATCAAACAGGGTGATTGATTTTTTACATCAATATTTTACTTAATGGGTCTTAAAAAGTGAACGGTTTGGATCACCGAAATCGGTTGTAAAAAAGGCCTACAAAGCCCAAATATTCTCTCAATTCGAGATAGCCAACTGGGGAGAAATCAAACCCTATCAAAATTGGTTGGTTGGAACTTCCAAATAAGTTACATATTTTTTTATTTTCAGATTTTTTAAAAAATTATGTTAATTATATTTATTTTTTTGATTCATTATGTATAAACAATTTTTTTAAAAAAAAATTAAAAAATTAAAAAGCCAAAACAAGCCAAAAAAAAGTCTTATATTTTTGTATTTTTTTAGACTTTTTTTCAATATTTTTTTAATTTTTCAATCATTTTGCTGAGTAGAATCTAATAGTCTAAAAAACATTATATAAAAATTACTAAAGACAAAAATAAGCCCACAAAAAAGTCACAAAAAAAAAATTAAATAAAAAATCCCAAACACCTATTCAATTAGAATTTTTCTATGAAAAGTGAAGTGTAAGATGTAAATTTAAAATTAGTGTTATAACTTATATACATATTAATTTTGTTCATACATTTTGATTTGGAAACTCCATGTACCTAAAAAATTTGTTAAGAAAATTATCATGAAGGCAAAAGTGTAGTTGAGATTTAATTGACGTAAATCTTAAGGGTTGACCTAGTAGGCAAAACTTGGGACATGAGGGTGTGCTCTCACTAGCAGCAATACGCTTCTTGTGGTCATGTCCATACGGGGCATTCGTCCTGACTTTAAATGGGCCGCCCGTAAGTAGGCAGTAAGATTGGTCTCCTGAGATTAGTTAAGGTATGCGTAAACTGATCAGGACACCTGATTATCAAAAATAAATAAATATATAAATAAAAACGAAAGATTTAATTGATATATTGTGAGACTAGAAGATATAAATAACATATTGCTATTTTTAAATAAAAATTTGAATAAAAATTTTGAATGTAATATTACTTTTTTTAATTTTAAATAAAATTTTGAGTATTTTTTGTGAGAAAAGAAAGCTCCGTAAGGATTTAGGGGCGTCTTTGCATCAAGTGTGGGTGTGGCCAACTTTTTGCTCCACATGTTTGGCAAGTGGCCTCTCTTCAGCCTCCTCTACAATATCATCAATAAACAAATGGAACCTTGAAGTTTAGTAATAGATTAGGAGAATAAGAAATTGAGTACAAACATGTCTTTACTCTCCTTTTACATAATTTTTATTTATGCTAGGAAGAGAACAACAGAGTCTTTCTCAGCCACATAAACTAAAGAGAGCATGGATATCTATATCATGAAGTGTAAGCAAATGTCAAATTACATAACAAAGTATTGTAAATGACAAGCAGCTAAAACTTAAAACAAAGCATAGAAGACAAGTAGTAGTAATAATCCATCAACCAAGTTGTTATCAACTTGGACAAGCACAAAACAATCACCTTCCATCATGCAATGGCAGCATTGGTTGTTCGATCACGCTATAAAACTCAATTGTTGTAGTGTTATTACTAGAATCTCTAATTTCATACCCATTTGAGTTCTCACCAAGCAAGTTCTCAGTCTCTTCAGAACTCACATCACTTCTCGTTTTAACCCATGCATGCTTATTCTCCATCTTTTTGCAATCAACTCCTCCAATTCTGTTGTTACTTCCTTCATAGTAGGCCTCTCATTGCCTTTCGCTTTCAAGCTTCTCTCTGCAATACCGGCCACTTATTTCAGCTACTCAAAATTGTCTTCCTCAATAACTATGTGTTTATCAATAACCTGGTACAAATGATCATTTTTCAGAGAGGACAAGAAATAAGTGGCCAAACATCTCTCCTCCTTTGGCCGCTCATATGACAACACCTTCTTTCCAGTAATCAACTTTACAAGGACTACTTCGAAGCTATAAACATCACTTTTCTCTGTCAATTGGCCCGAGTGCAAGGATTCAAGGTCCAAGTATCCAGGAGTTCCTTCCAACATCGTGGCTAATGAATTTTGATCTAATGGAACCAACCTTGATGCACCAAAGTCGGATACTTTTGTAGTGTAATTATGATCCAAGAGTATGTTCGTAGGCTTGACATCTCTATGGATGATAGGAATAGAGGCTTCTGAGTGCAAATATGACAATACTCCAGAAGTTTCTGTAGCTATCCGCAAATGAATTTGCCATGAAATAGCAGGTTCTTCGTGTATATGGTCGTGGAGAGTGCCATTGGTCATGAATTCATAGACAAGCGAAGGGATTTGAGTCTCTAAACAACAACCCAAGAGTTTGACAACATTCCTGTGATTGATTTGTGAAAGCACAACAATCTCGTTGATGAATTGCTCTATTTGACTTTGATCCACCCCTTTGAATTTGCACTCCTTGATTGCCACAACCCTACTATCTGCTAGAGTTCCCTTATAAACTATACCATTACCTCATTGACCAACAATTTTTCCCTTCTCGACAACCTCCTTGAGTTCTTTTTTAGTAAAGATTTTGAATACTTCTTGAGCTGATCTCCTTAGTTTGGAGAGTTGTTGTCGCAATATCGATCCACCATTTTGCAAAAAGTACTTTTCTTTGAGCCTGATGTACTTTCTCTTCCTCAAAATCCAGTACAACCAGGAGCTACACAACCAAACAAGTGCTACACCAGCTGCAGAACCTGCATTTCAATTAAGTTAATCAATCATTTGTAAATCCATATTGTCACTGTAACGCCCCGAAATACTTCGACATGAACTACCCACTTCTAAATAAGATATTAACCAAATCCCATTACATAAGATCAATTGTTTCACAAAATAATCTCACATGTGGTTATACGTTCATTGATAAACTATCGCATGAATCTATAGCATATAAAATCATCAAATCAAAACAAATAAGGCCCTCAAGGGCTTACAAGTTCCAAGGCAATAGCCCGGCTACACAAAATGGTCTCTCGGACCCATACACATTAGCCTTTGGCTTTGCAAAAATTTACACAAAAATATAAGAGCAAGCACTCTTCACAATCATGTCCACGCCATTAACTCGATGGGATCACCACATCTTTACCTGCACCAAATCCCATAGGGGTGAGCATAAAGCCCAGTAGAGAAATTCTCACAAAGTATATACAGTTATGCTCTTTCCTCAACAAAAATAAATAAGTAAATAAATGTAAATGCAATGCTATGCCAAGGTTAATAAATGAGGGAAAAAAAAATATTCATTTCAATGCACCACTACAAATTTACCGTGTTCTCAATATTATCTTGTAATCTCATCAATTTCAAACGTCCAATATTAATTCAATGGGGGCGGTAAATACGACACTAATAATCCCTAAGCTGGTGTCTGCAAGTAGACTCTACGAGTACTACCAAACTGTTATTTTTTCCGGTATTAACCGGAAGGCTCGACACATATCCGCACGGTTTTCTAGTCTTTCACCGAGGACACTCAGGCCAACTTATCAAGTACAACTACACCCCCTATCTAGACTTACCGCGTATTTACCCCATATCACGTTTTCATAGTTCAAATTGCAATGTAATCCTTATCAATGTAACGTTTTCCAATTCATGTCAAGTTATACAAATAATGATAATAATCAAATAAGGAAATGAAGCTATTACATAACATTTCATGATATTTCTCAATTTCAAACATCTCTTCAACAATGTCAATTTACCACATTTATCATCCACTCTTCTCAATATTATTTCACAACTACCCATGCCATCAATTTAAACAACAACAATAACTTCTCATCATGCCCAAATCTCAATAAACTAGCCTCTTCAAGGCTACATGTAATGTTTTCAATATCAAACTATAAGATTTCACAATTTAAATATCCTATAATGCCCAACCATTTGTCCCCTCACAACAACACAAGTTCATATATTCGGTAAAATTGTTAAAATACTATCTCAATTCTCATATAACAAGTAGATGGCCATTTTACTACGTATAGGACGGATTTACTTTCATTCATTCACTTGATACAAGAACAACAAGGAATTTTATAGATATGTTTCTTATTTTCCAAAACCCCCAAAATTTTACCTAGGGTTTTCATCAAAACAAACATTTTTCATTCCCTTGAAGAAAACCTACCAACCATCTATCTAGAGTGTGATAAATAGGCAAACCCACAAGGATTTATAAAAAGATTTGAGCTTTAAACCCATTTTGAAAACCCTCTACATTTTAGATCATAAAATCAAAATCAACACCAATGCTTCATGGAACTATTAAATCAACTACAACAATGCAAAACATGTATATATAACTCAAGGATTCCCATACTTGAAGCTTGATGAAGAAGATGATGAAACCGTAGCTTTTGATGGAAGATCCTTCAACCTCTACCATCCAAGTGAAACTCTAGCTTGATCTTGAAGATTGGAGGAGGATGATGATGATCTAAGTCCAAATGGATAGCAAGATTTAAGAGTTTTTAGTGCTTTGGTTAGGGTTTCTAGAGAGAAGGAAGAGAGAAAATGACCCAAAGAGTGAGAGAAGGAAGCCCTAAAGTGAGATACAACTCGGCTAAAAAGTTACAAAACGGCAGATTTTCAGGTCCAGACTGATTGCACGTGCGGCGCCCATCCCCGCAGGTGCAGAGCGCCTCTCCTGCACATGCGGCCCTCACCCCTGCATGTGCGGGGCTCTCCTCTCGCACCACCTTCCCCACCTGCATTTTAAGCAGTGTGCAGCTCCAGCTTCCCCTGAAATCTGCACGTGCGGCCCCTCTCTCGCACGCATGGCCCTAGGCCCCCGTACGTGCTGCAAGCCAGCCAGTCCAGAAAAGTTGTTGGTTCGACCCCCCAGGCACTCCAGAACCGACCTCACACTCTCCGGAACACGTGGAATTTAATACCAAGTAAAACAAAAGTAAGAATTTTTTTATTTAGAGGACTATTTCCAGATATTTCAGCCCCAACAAAAGTAAAAGAAGAACTGAGCCATGAGAGAAAGAAAGAAGGAGAAAAGAGGAGAAGGGACCCGGTTGCTATAACCTCCCCACCATAGGGAATTTCGTCCCCGAAATTTGAATATACTCATTAAACAAAAGTGCTCTAATGACTATAAATATTTTAATCGCATCAACAACTTGCAACATCCATGTTTCAACCAATGTTTACCATCCTTCTCATCATTATTTTATCAAGGCCACAATTGCTTACACTAGATATATGAAACAAAACGTTTGCAATAGAATTTCTTTCTTTCACAATCTCAAAGTTTAGTTTAACAATACATATAACAACATGTGATCAACAATTCAACACATGTTCCATTCAACACTAGGGAACATTACAAATTTAGAACAAAACAACTAAACATGCCCAAATAAATCCGAAGACTTGTAGTGGACTTCCGCTTCCCGTTCCCAAGTTGCTTCCTCAATCCCATGGTGTCTCCACAACACCTTCATTAATGGTATGGTCTTACCCCGCAACCCTTGCTCCCGGGTATCTAGGATTTGAACCGGTCGCTCCTCATAAGAGGCGTCTTCATCTACCTCCAAATCAACCCAATCTAGCACATGAGAAGGGTCAGGTTCGTACTTCCTAAGCATGGACACGTGAAACACATTATGAATCCCTGAAAGTTGTGGCGGAAAGGCTAATCGGTATGCTACTTCCCCGATTCTCTCCAATATCTCAAAAGGTCCAATGAACCTTGGAGACAACTTACCACTCTTGCCAAATCGCATTAAACCCCGTCTAGGTGAGATCTTATGGAAAACGTGATCACCCACTTCGAAAGATAATGGTTGTCTCCTCATGTCAGCATAACTTTTCTGTTGGCTTTGAGCCATAGCTAATCTCTTCCGAATGAGAGAAACTTTCTCGGTTGTCTCTCTAATGATCTCCGGACCCAACAACGGTGTATCCCCTACTTCGGGCCAACAAACTGGTGACCTATAAGGTCGGCCATACAAGGCCTTAAACGGTGCCATCTCGATACTAGCCTGATAACTATTGTTGTAGGCGAATTCAATCAAAGGCAAGTGCCTCTCCCAAGGCCCCTTGAAATCTAGGACACAAGCTCTAAGCATGTCTTCCAAGATCTGAATTGTGCGTTCCGACTGCCCGTCGGTTTGAGGGTGGTACGCAATGCTAAACGTCAACTTGGTTCCCAATGCCTCTTGAAGGCTCTGCCACAATCGGGCGGTGAAACAAGGATCCCTATCTGACACGATGGTTACCCAAACCCCGTGAAGCTGAACTATCTCCCTAACATACAACTCTGCCAAGTGCTCGACTGAGTCGCTTGTTCGCATCGGAATGAAGTGTGTGGACTTAGTCAACCTATCAACAATTACCCAAATGGCATCATTGCCCCGCTACATTCTAGGAAGCCTAACTACGAAACCCATGGTCACGTGTTCCCATTTCCACTCGGCTATAGGTAAGGGTTGTAACAATCCCGCTGGTCTCTGGTGCTCGGCCTTGACTTGATGACAACTAAGGCATTTCGACACGAAGGATGCAACATCCTGCTTCATACCCCTCTACCAAAAATTGATGGCTAAGGTCTCGATACATTTCGGTGCCTCTCGGATGTACCGCAAGGCATGAATGATGGAACTCCAGAAGCATTTCCTCCCTACAAGATTCCGACACAAACAAACGGTCTAGGTAGCGTACACTCTGGTCCGAGTGAATGTTCAAACCCTTCTCTTCCTTCCCATTGGAGATTCTCTCCCGAATTAACTCCACTTCGCGGTCTCCCTGTTATGCTTCTACGACTTTACTAATTATAACAGGTTGAGCACCCAAGGTAAATAATGTAGCACTTTCTTCAGGCTCACCCAATTGCAATCCAAACTTACCGACTTCACCCAACATACCCGACTCCTGAATGGCCACACTTGCCAAACTACTCACAGTTTTTTGGCTTAAGGTGTCAACCACTACATTGGCCTTCCCCGGATGATAATACAACTCAAAATCATAGTCTTCTAAAAATTTCATCCACCTTCGTTAGCGTAGATTCAAATCTTTTTGGGAAAACAAATACGTCAAGCTCTTATGGTCGGAGAAAACCTCAAACTTCTTACCATACAAATAATGCCTCCAAATCTTCAAGGAAAACACTACCGCGGCTAACTCTAAGTTGTGGGTAGAGTAATTCTTCTCATGGGTTTTCAATTGTCATGAGCCATAGGCGACAACGTTTCCCTCTTGCATCAAAACATAATCAAGCCCATCCCGAGACGCATCACAATAGATGGTATACCCCAAACCTCTCTCTAGAATGATCAACGCCGGTGCCATGGTCAATCTAGTTTTAAGCTCCTGGAAAGACTTCTCACAAGCCTCACACCACACAAACTTAACCCCCTTTCTAGTCAATCTAGTTAAAGGCCCAGCTAGTCTAGAGAAATCTCTTACAAATTGACGATAGTACCCTACCAATCCCAAGAAACTCCGAATCTCAAAGACATTCTTAGGTTGCTCTCAATCTTGTACATAATCTATCTTTGAAGAATCTACTATTACTCCCTCTCTTGACATAACATGGGCCAAAAACTTCACCTCGGTGAGCCCACACTTCTCAAATTTGGCATACAACTGGTGCTCCCTAAGTCAAGCACTATCGTCAAATGAGCCTCGTGTTCCTCCTCGGAGGTAGAGTAGATTAAGATGTCGTCCATGAAGACGACCACAAAACGGTCCAAATACTTCCTAAAAATTCGGTTCATTAAGTCCATGAAAGAAGCCGGTGCATTAGTCAACCCGAATGGCATTACAAGGAACTCATAGTGGCCATAACGCATACGAAAGGCCGTTTTTTGGATGTCCTCCTCCTGGACCCTCAACTGATGGTACCCCAACCTCAAATCTATCTTTGAAAAGCAACAAGACCCTCTAAATTGATCGAACAAGTCATCTATTCAGGGTAAAGGGTATTTGTTTTTAACGGTAACCCGGTTCAATTTACAGTAGTTGATACACAATCGCAAGGACCCATCATTCTTCTTTGCAAAGAGGGTCGGTGCTCCCCAAGGTGACGTACTAGGGTGAATGAAGCCCTTGTCTAAAAGCTCTTGGAGTTGAATCTTCAACTCATGCAACTCCGCGGGTGCAAATCTATATGGCGTCATAGAAATTGGTGCTGTTCCAAGCACTAAGTCGATGGTGAACTCAATCTCCCGATGGGGTGGCAAACTGGCAAGGTCCTCGGGAAACACATCCGGGTATTCACACATTACCATTGGCAGCTCAACTCGAATCCCGCCACTCTTATTATCTAAAAGAGTAGAAAGAAGACCACTAAGCTCATCCTTACTACGAGGATCACACATTGGTGACGAGACCCTATCAACCCGATCCCCTCGAAAATAGAAACAATCACCACCCGAAGTGCACACTGTGACCCTTCGCCGAAAACAATCAATCACAGCCCGATATGAAGACAACCAGTCCATGCCTAGGATAACATCAAAACTTGGCATGTCTAACAACACAAAGGCAAATGAGAGTCTACGCCCGGTAACCTCTATCTCACAACCACGACATTCCTGATCTAAGTCAACTGTACCCTCAACTGCAGACTTTTTACTCTGAGTAGAGACGCTAACTGTGCCACCTCTAACCCCAATGCAGATGTGAATGTAGTAGACATGAATGAATGAGACGCACCCGTATCTATCAACACACTAGCCAAGGAATTACACACAACAAAAATACCTCTCACAACTGAGGATCCTGGCAACTGCTCTGGCGTGGTGACTGCATACACACACCTCTGTGGCCTCTGATCAACTCCTTGCTCCTCCCTTGGAGTGTAGGCCTGCTGTACTGACTGAGCCGAAGTGGCTCCCTGATTTACCCGAGAAGCCTGAACTAAGTGAGCCTGCTGGTGGCTCTGTGTCTGTCTAGACCCTGAAGCACTAGACGCGCTTCCCAACTGAGGGCAAGCTCTCCTCATATGCCCCGACTGACTGTACTGAAAGCAAGTAAGCCCCTGCCCCTTACTCTAAGCCTAAGACTGGCTGTGGGATTGGTTAGGTGGTGGTGGAGGCAACATCTGCTATCCTCCTCCATTCTGTGGACATGCAAAGGCCTTGTGACCTGGTTGGCCACACATGAAGTAAGAAAACCCACTCGGTGCACCTCTTCCCAAGCCCACACTAGGCAAGGGAACGGTGGATCTAGACTGTTGCTACTGGGACTGGGATTGGGATGAAAAGATGCTCTTACTCTTTTTATTGGGCCTATAATCTCCATGTAATCCATGGCCCCTGGACCTCGAATTTCGAAGTCTCTCCTCTTTGGCTTCCACCGTAATCTCTATATGTGCGGCCGCCTCCACTAGGCGATCATAATTCCAGATCATATTCCCGGTAACCTTGAATAGGATCTTTGTCCTCAACCTCTGCTCGAACTCAATGCAACGGCGTTCCTCCGTTGCTACTAATCCCGGTGCAAACTGGGATAAACTGGAGAAGGCCGCTTCGAACTAGGCCACAGACATAGTATGTTGCTTAAGGTCCTTGAATTCCTGCCTCAACCTCTCCCTAGCCGTGGGAGGTAGATACTTGTCTTGGAAGGCCACCACAAACGCCTCCCAGGTTAGTGCTACTCGGCCTTTGCATACTTCCACCATTGGCCTGCGTCACCCTTAAGACAATAACTTGCTAGGGTCACCCTCAACTCACTATCTTCTATATGAAGCATTTTGAAAGTCTTAACGATTTGTTCTAACCATTCGTTTTCTTTCTTTAGATCGGGGCTGCCATGGAATTCATCCGGCTTGGCCCTTAAAAACTCCCTCGTGAGGAAGCTAGCTCTAGTCTCTGCAATATTCTCCCTTGCTTGGGTCTCTGCCCTCAAAATGTTCATAGACTTCCTCAATGCCCCAGTCATCTCTCGGGCTAGAACCCCTATTGCTACTTGGCCAGCTTGCCCTGGCACCTCCACTTGCCCCACTTGTTCGGCCATGTCAGCCTGGCCTAAACCCTCCTCTTGTACTGGAACCTCTTGGACCGGTACCTCAAATACCCCCCGGCAACTTCGACCTCACCTTCCACCCCTACCTTCTCGAGTTCGAACTCTTCTTGACATCCTAATTGAGAGACAAGATAAATAATTTAGCACGTAATTCCAAATGTGCTCGCCACTCGCTTCACACGTTAGGCTAAAGCAACTACATGCATCCTACTACACAAACAATTTAAACTCACTCCACATAAGCACTTTAGTCACATAAACACATACGAATTATCCTTTAGTGATAAGATTTGTCCCATGAGAAACCAAGAATTCTTAATAGAATGAGTATTGATCAAGTACCCTTCTAATAAGACCTCAAGAAAACGAATAGGCGCAAATAACATCCCCAAAGTCTAATCCCATACCCAAAGTCTAAGCATACTATCACGTAATCACAAAAACAAAACGTTTCCTAATCATGCGAAATGAACCCATTGTGGTAAGACAACTACTTCCCGCGAGCCTCAAGTATTCAAACCCGGTAGCTTTGATACCAAGTTGTAACGCCCCGAAATACTTCGACATGAACTACCCACTTCTAAATAAGATATTAACCAAATCCCATTACATAAGATCAATTGTTTCACAAAATAATCTCACATGTGGTTATACGTTCATTGATAAACTATCGCATGAATCTATAGCATATAAAATCATCAAATCAAAACAAATAAGGCCCTAAAGGGCTTACAAGTTCCAAGGCAATAGCCCGGCTACACAAAATGGTCTCTCGGACCCATACACATTAGCCCTTGGCTTTACAAAAATTTACACAAAAATATAAGAGCAAGCACTCTTCACAATCATGTCCACGCCATTAACTCGATGGGATCACCACATCTTTACCTGCACCAAATCCCATAGGGGTGAGCATAAAGCCCAGTAGAGAAATTCTCACAAAGTATATACAGTTATGCTCTTTCCTCAACAAAAATAAATAAGTAAATAAATGTAAATGCAATGCTATGCCAAGGTTAATAAATGAGGGAAAAAAAAAATTCATTTCAATGCACCACTACAAATTTACCGTGTTCTCAATATTATCTTGTAATCTCATCAATTTCAAACGTCCAATATTAATTCAATGGGGGCAGTAAATACGACACTAATAATCCCTAAGCTGGTGTCTGCAAGTAGACTCTACGAGTACTACCAAACTGTTATTTTTTCCGGTATTAACCGGAAGGCTCGACACATATCCGCACGGTTTTCTAGTCTTTCACCGAGGACACTCAGGCCAACTTATCAAGTACAACTACACCCCCTATCTGGACTTACCACGTATTTACCCCATATCACGTTTTCATAGTTCAAATTGCAATGTAATCCTTATCAATGTAACGTTTTCCAATTCATGTCAAGTTATACAAATAATGATAACAATCAAATAAGGAAATGAAGCTATTACATAACATTTCATGATATTTCTCAATTTCAAACATCTCTTCAACAATGTCAATTTACCACATTTATCATCCATTCTTCTCAATATTATTTCGCAACTACCCATGCCATCAATTTAAACAACAACAATAACTTCTCATCATGTCCAAATCTCAATCAACTAGCCTCTTCAAGGCAACATGTAATGTTTTCAACATCAAACTATAAGATTTCACAATTTACACATCCCATAATGCACAACCATTTGTCCCTTCACAACAACACAAGTTCATATATTCGGTAACATTGTTAAAATACTATCTCAATTCTCATATAACAAGTAGATGGCCATTTTACTACGTATAGGACGGATTTACTTTCATTCATTCACTTGATACAAGAATAACAAGGAATTTTATAGATATGTTTCTTATTTTCCAAAACCCCCAAAATTTTACCTAGGGTTTTCATCAAAACAAACATTTTTCATTCCCTTGAAGAAAACCTACCAACCATCTATCTAGAGTGTGATAAATAGGCAAGCCCACAAGGATTTATAAAAAGATTTGAGCTTTAAACCCATTTTGAAAACCCTCTACATTTTAGATCATAAAATCAAAATCAACACCAATGCTTCATGGAACTATTAAATCAACTACAACAATGCAAAACATGTATATATAACTCAAGGATTCCCATACCTGAAGCTTGATGAAGAAGATGATGAAACCCTAGCTTTTGATGGAAGATCCTTCAACCTCTACCACCCAAGTGAAACTCTAGCTTGATCTTGAAGATTGTAGGAGGATGATGATGATCTAAGTCCAAATGGATAGCAAGATTTAAGAGTTTTTAGTGCCTTGGTTATGGTTTCTAGAGAGAAGGAAGAGAGAAAATGACCTAAAGAGTGAGACAAGGAAGCCCCAAAGTGAGATACAACTCGGCTTAAAAGTTACAAAAATGCAAATTTTCGGGTCCAGACCGACCGCACGTGCGGAGCGCCTCTCCCGCACGTGCGGCCCTCACCCCTGCGTTTGTGGGGCTCTCTTTCCGTACCACCTTTCGCACCTGCCTTTTAGGCAGTGTGCAACTCCAGCTTCCCCTGAAATCCGCACGTACGGCCCCTCTCCCGCACGTGCGGCCCTATGCCCCCTCACGTGCGGCCCTAGGCCCCTGCACATGCGGCAAGCCAGCCAGTCTTGAAAAGTTATTGGCTTCACCCCCCAAGCACTCTAGAACCGACCTCACACTCTCCGGAACACGTGGAATTTAATACTGAGTAAAACAAAAGTAAGAATTTTTTTGTTTGGAGGACTATTTCCGGATATTTCAACCCCAACAAAAGTAAAAGAAGAATTGAGCCACGAGAGAAAGTAAGAAGGAGAAGAGAGGAGAAGGGACCCGATCGCTATAGTCACTAAATCTATATAACAAAAAATAGATAGCTATGCTTAAAATAATATATGTCATTTATCTGTTTAAGACAAATGTAATTGAAATATATAACTATTGGTATTCATTTATTTTATTTTTTGTATAAATATTTTACTCAATGTGATCTTAAAAAGTGATAGTTCGGAATATTGAGGGTGGCCCAAAATAGCCCACTAAGCCCAACTTAAGACAATCTAAACCCTGACAGTGAGTATTTCTGGATTTAGTATGAGTTTGTTAAATAACGTTTATGTATAGTTCTGTTTTGATAAACATGTGCATCTATGTATGTATTTTTACATTGTTTGTTACGAATTTTGTCCCAAATGTTACTTATTTTTTTAAGTAGAGTTGTGAAAAAATGTGATTTAGAAATGAAGATATATATTTTTGTGGTAATTTACGTATTTTTGTAGTTCAAAATTATTTCAAAAAAAAAAAATGCATAATATCACAACAAAAATGCATAACATTATTTACAAAATGTGTAATTTCATTTATGAGTCATAAATTATTGTAAACTTTGCCAGGGAATTACATAAAATTTTCCACAAAATTACATAACTTCATCTCGAAGGGATTTCCTAGTGTTTATGCTTTACAACAAAATATATCTGTAGTGAGGAAAATTTTCAAGAAAATCCAATATCGTTGTTAAAAATATATTATTTGAGAGGTTTTTATTTTTTATTGCCAATTTTCAAAAAGGAAAAAAAAAACATTGACAACGAAAACTCTAATTTCGTTGCGAATCTATTGACACGATTTTGCTTATTCCAGCCATGTGGAAACCATTCTAACTACAAAATATTATTTATTGCCACAAAATTTGTTGTCACAGAAGAACCTACAATAAGGAAATTTTTCCTTGTTAAAGTGCTTGAATTTTTTGGTGCGACCCACCAATTTGATGGTGCGAAGATAATGAAAATAATTGGCAAAAATTTGATAGCATGAAGATAATGGCCATTGGCAACAAGCTGTTATCCTCATCCATTAAAATTAGAGAAAATTATTGAAAAGTCCACTCTAACAATTATTTAAGGTATTAAATTTATTGGATATTTTTTATTGATAATAAATCTATTCTTTGTGAAATTGTTTATTGAAAAGTCATTTTTATTATTTTGAAGGACATTTTATTTTCAATTTTATCCCTTAATTTATCTGTTGACTTTTTTTTTACTATTTGTTCAAATTATTTTCCACTTGTTCTAATTTATATCTATTTGTTTAAATTGTTTTTTATCTATTCAATTTTTTTTCCTTTAGATGTTCAATTTTTTTCTATTTGTTGAAATTTATTGTTGAATTTTTACACTTATCTGTTCAAATTTATATCTATCTATTTAATTTTTATTTTTTATTTTTCTATATGCTAAAATACCAAACCAAGCAAAGTCCTATCTGTTCAAATCCACAAATCCACTATCTGTTAATATGAGCCTTTAATATATATATACACAAAACCACTATCTATTCAAATTGTTTTCTAACGAGTGATATGATCTATGTTTGTTATTTGAGCCTTTTAGAATCTACTCTCATCTATTTTTCCAATCTGTTCAATTTTTTTATCTGTTCAAATCTTTCTTCTATCTAACTATCTCTCTTTCTTTCTATATGTTGCAATTTATTTCTTCATCATCATCAACAACAACTAAAACAACTAAAAAAAAGTAGTAACAGATTTGGAGAGAGATCGGCAGATTTGTGTAATAGATATGATCATCAACAACAACAACCAACAATAAGAACTACAAAAGAAACAAATAAATAAATAAACAAATAGTAAGAACATATTAAACCTATACTACAGAAACTAAACACACAAAATCACCATCCCAAAACCCTAGCCATAATTAATATTGGCGATCACTTTGGATTTCAACACAGATCTGGATTTCAAATTCAACACATCTTCATTTCATGATTTCCTCTTGTAGATCTAACCCCCTCCCCCCCCTCCCAAAAAAAAAATCTTGAACAAAGAGAAAGAGATCTGGATTTCAACACAGAGAGAGAGAGAGAGAAATAGTAGATCCGGCGGCGCTATGGTGGTGTTTCTTCACTCCTCCGGTCAGAGATATAACTCTAGTAGAGATCTAATGAATCTGACTTAGTTACCACCGCTGTCACCGCTATCGTCATGCCTTTTCACTCGAAGAAGTAGTGATTTTCAATGCAAGACTGCCTACAATGGAGCTTAGATTAGGTGGCAGCGATGCCATTGATTGCAGTGGTGAAGTGTTACAACACATTAACTAGAGCCAAAATGACAAAAGATGATGAGATAGAGAGAAGAGATGAGAAAGAGAAAGTGATAGAGAAGTTGGGAAAAAAGTGACAACAGGATAGTGGCGTCGGGCAGAGGACAGTGGAAGCGAGAGAGAGAGAGAGAGGTTTTAGGTCTATTGTTAGGGAGAACGAAGAGTGTGGTGGATATATGGGTTAGAATGAACAAACGCATGTTTAAATACATGGGAGTAGTTTAGTCATTCTGCAGATGTATGTCGTTGTGCACATAATAATTTGGTGCTTGAATCTTTGGATAAAAGAAATTTGACTTTGGACTATTTGACTGAATGTCCTTAAAATTACATTTTTTTATTAATCTTTATTAGGATATTTGTGGCTAAAATTTCCTTACTAAATATATTTATATTTTATACAAAATCACCAATCCTTTACTTTTTTTTCATTAAATTTAAATTGATGAAAAAGTATTCAAACATCATCTTCAATCTCTTCATCAAATATTCATCAAATCAAGGGAGAATCGTTCTTTTCATCAAATTGAGAACCTATCAAATAGTTCACCAAATTTGAATTTAATGAAAATTTATTAAGATAAAGCATTGAAGTTTTTTTTTTAATATCGAAATTGATAAAAGTGAAATTTGGGATGACAAAGTAATTTTTAAATTGAAAATTGTTGAAAAATCCAATCCAACCATTGTCTAAAGAATTAGATCCAGTGGATAGTTTTGTTGTGAGAGATCTACCAATTGTGAAATAGTTTGGTAAGAAATCTTTTATTATTTTGAAAGACATTTATTTTCAATTTTTTTTTTTAAATAGCCAAAAAGAAATTTTATTGATAATGATCAAGCAATAATGCATTGACAATCATCAATAAAAAAGGGGGAGGGGGGGGGGGAGCAAAGAGCATCATAACAAGACAATCCGATCCCAACTGGGTTGGCATCGAGAAGCATGTCCATTTTGTTTCCAATTTTACCTCTTATCTATTTTGTTTACCTTTTTTTTTTAACCATCAAATATTTTTTTTATTTGTTTAATTTTTTTACAATTTGTTCAACTTTTTTCCCTTATATGTTCAAATATCTATTCAAATTTTATTATTTGTTCAATTTTTTTTTTTGCTTATCTGTTTGAATCTATTTGTCCAAATTTTATTATATGTTCGATTGTTTTACTTATCTGTTTAAATCTATTTGTTCAAATTTTATTATCTGTTCGACTTTTTCTCCTAAATTCTATTTGTTGATTTTTTATCTATTCAAATCGTTGTTATTGAAATAAATTATTTTTTCCTATTTTTTTGAAATTCACAAACTTTATTTTTCTATCTGTTGGAATTATCCACCACTAACACTTGAGTATAACATAATATACATAGAGATATCTACCAATGCTTTTTTTTATTTGTTGCAATCAACAACAACAAAGGAAGGAGAGAGAATTCATTCAGTTCTTAGGCCATAATTTTCAAAAGTAAAAAATTCATTTTATTTTGTCTCTCACAAAAGTCAAAAAAAAGTCAAAAAGTCTATCCCAAACGAGGGTTTTTAGCCCCAAACTAAAATAACCAAAAAGCCAACCTACATCCCACACGGTTTGGTTTGGTTTGGGTTTGAAAATAATATATATATATATATATATCTGGCTAGTTTAGTCACTTTGTGGAGCATGTTTTTATAGATAAAATATTTTAAAGTGTGGATTTTTGGACCCCAAAAAAATCTAAAATTGGATTTATGGAGTGAGTGTGCATTTTTTAAAAATATTTTAATGAAAATTTAATTTTTTTGTTTATATTTAAAAAAACTAGGACAAAATTCATTTTACATACCTGTGCTATGGTTTTGATAGCACTTTACTTTCCTATTTTTTAAAAATATCCATATGCCCTCATATGGTTTTGGACTAAAACATAATCGTTAACACCGTTAACTATAGATATGAAATTGCTATAATACTCCCAAACCTTATATTCTTTGTTATTTCCTTTCTCCTTTATCTCTTATACACATAATTTATAATGTCTAGTATTAATTCGATTAAATCACGATTAATTATAAATTCTTAATTATTTAATATAATAATTAATTTTTTATTCTAATTTTATTTTAATTATATTTTAGATCATAATTAATCCTAAATTCTTAATTATTTATTAAAATTTGTAACATGTTAATCTAATTTTAATTTAATTACATTTTAGATTAATTCTTAAGTATTGTTTATTTTAATTTTATTTAATTATATTTTAAATCAAATCTTAATTATATTTTATATTTTATATCAATTTTTAATTATTTTTTAATATAATTTAATTTATTTTATTTTAATTAAAATATTAATATAATTTTAACTTTAGAGAAAATTGGGGGAAAATTGTCCTTTTGTTGTATTAATTTCATTCTATTTTTTTAGAAAGCAAAACTCGCTCTTAAAAATGGTATGTGTAATACACATTCCGTTAGTTTGGATGGAAAAACTATCAGTAACATTTTAATCCAAAATCACATGAAGTTTTCTGGTTATATTTTAATACTTTAATCCCAAGCTATAAGAGGGTAAAATGAATTTAACCTATAATAAAAAAAAATCATTTAGTATCTATTTTTATTTTCAAAAAATTCTAAAACTTTTACAAAATTAATAAATATTTCCAGCCGCAAAAAATTAGTTTTACTTATTTAAAAAAAATAAAACAAAAATCCATTCATTCATGCTTCTCTCACCCCTTTTAACTACCACCCACCACTCTTCACCACCATATCCGATCACCTCTATCTCTGGCCACCGTTGTCGGTGACATTCTCCAATAATTATCTTTAGCCAACACCTTCAGTAGTATCTCCAATCACCGTCAAGTACCTTTTACTAGTGACCTAAATTTATTTGGAACAATGTAGCTCCTTCGAAAGCCAAATTTCTATTTTCGTTGGTGTGGAGAGGTAGACTTAAGACTGCTGATTTCCTTCAAAGGATTGGTGTGCTAAGTGGTACTTATATTCCCCTGTGTTTGTTTTGTAATTCTGAGCCTGAATATCTTAATCATATTTTGTTGCTCTGTCCCTTTGCTTGGAATATATGGCCTACTATAATTGATTGGTGGGGAACTCAATGGGTTTCCCCTAGCTTTGTAAATGAGTTGTTTCATTGCTAGTTTGGTTTCAAGTTTAGAAAGAAGGAGCTCAGGATCTGGAATGTTATTCCTATTGTAGTGGTGTGGTCATTATCGAGGCTCAGAAATGATCGTTTATTTAGGGGAGCTCAACCAAATTTGGAGGTTTTATCTGAACTAATTAATGTTAGAGTGGCTTATTGGGTAAAGAACAATCACATTGGCAGCATGTATTCAATTCATGATTTCATCTCCAATTTGGGTCTGATCCATAGCTGCTTCTTAGGTGGTGCTGCTGGTTAGTGTTGTTAGTTTTTGTTGTTACTATTGCTAGGTTTGGTTTTGGTAACTCATTATTTGTTGTTACTGCGTGTTAAAGGAAAAATTGAAAGTTTGATGCTGTTCTAAGGCCTGCTGCTATATGCTACTCTGTGGCTTGCGGCTGTATGAAGCTTATGAGGTTGCCCTGGCGAAAAGTGATCTTTACTGTTGTTGGAAGCTTATTGGTTTGGGGCAGCTGTAGAGGTGTTGTTGTTTGTTTGGTTTGCTGGGTTGGTGTTTTGTTCTTATGCTTTTGTTTGTTTTTGATTGGTTTCTCACCAATCTTGGGTTTAGTGCTAGCATATGATTGTGCTTTCTTTCCGGTGCTAACCTAGTTAGGATTGTGAAGGTTAGCTATTTGTTTTGTGTACTTCCCTAATTTATTGATGTAATTTGCATGTACTTTGCTATTATCATCAATAAATTGTTTTTTGCTGATAAAAAAAAAAAAAAAAACACCTTCTACTAGTGACAGCTATCTTGGCCACCATCTTCTTGCTAGAATCCATCTCTAGCCCGCATTTTCATTGGTTGACCACGGTTGACCATCTTCCATAGGCAACTACTTTCGTCTACTATCTTTGACTATCAAAAACCATTTTCGGCCATCATCTTCCGCCAATAATCCCTCTCCCTTGTGTTTCAATATTTTTTTTATATTTTAAATATGCATTTTGTTTTTGGACAAATTACGATCATAGTCCATGTACTTTATCTCTTATGTCATTTTAGTCTCTATACTTTTAATTGGCTCTATTTTGACCTTGAATTTGTGACTTTATTTTAATTTGGTCCAATTGATTATAACTGTTAGTATTTTTTTTTAATAAAAAATATGCACATAAATGCCACATGCCATATTTTTAAGGGAAAAATTATAATCTTACTCAATTCAGTTAGTTAATCTCAACCAATTTAGTGATAACTTTCCTTGAAAAACACTAACGATATTATTAATTGGACCAAATTAAAACAAAATTTAAAAGAAAGGGTCCAAATTGACCCAATTGAAAGTGTAGGGATCAGAATGATACAAAGGATAAAATATAGAGACTACCCGTATAATTTATTATTTTTTTCATTATAGCGATTCCAGTTTTGACCCGGTCTTTATTGTACTCCAGAATCTGGTGTCATGGTTTAGTGTTGTGGTTCATCTCCTATTCCCTTTGTTTTCCCTTAATTTTGGCTTTGTGATCGTTGTGGTTGTGTTTGGAACAGGTTGGTTACTTGGTTTTGAAACCTTTTATTGCCCAGATTTTGGTCCTCCGCTCGAACGACATTTCTTGCCCTCAAGCGGGATTTGCAAACTTTTAGTACTTTTGTAGGTCTAAAAAACTACGAGGAGAGTATTCTACACTTAAGCGGGTGGGCGCTCGAGCAGCCTTTCTTGCACTCGAGCATTGGCCCGTCATTTGCAAGACTACTGGTTGTATGTTTTCTACGCTCGAGCATCACTTCTTGCGCTCAAGTGGTGAGCGTCTCTTTCATTGCGTCTTGGTGCTTGAGCGGCATTTCTTGCGCTTGAGCGGAACAACTTATTGTGTTTGATGCTCGAGCGTCAACTCTTGTGCTCGAGCGGACTGTACGTATATCAGATCGCGAAAATGACTTTTTACATCATTTTTTCATATCTAATTCCACCCAAACCCTAAAGTTTAGAATCTCTCTCTCTCTAAACTTACCTTCTCTCTAGATTTTCATCTAGTTCTAGTGATTTCTCAACCCATTCACCTTTGTTAAAAATAGGGAGCACCTCAAGATCTCCATTTTTATTCAAATAGACTTTGGTTTTGAAGTCTTTGAAGTTTTATCCTTGCTTGGCTCATCTTCTCTCTTTGAGGTGTGGATTTTCTAAACTTTTATGTGGGTTTTAACTTAGTTATGGGTTGTTGTGTAAAATAGTGGGATTTGGGGTGTTGTGGACAAACCTAGGGTTTGGGTATTAAATCAAAAGAGGGGTTTCTAAGTGAATGAGCCATAGATGATTATGGGGTTAAAAATGAGACTATATTGTGTCAACATAGTTGATTTTGGCATTTGGTTTGAGATTTGGGAGAAATGGGAGTTTGCCCTAAAATGATTCAAATATTTATTTTGTATAAATAAATGAAATTAATATTGTAAAATATGAAACTGGATGGGCATTGAGACAAATGGTGGTGTTGGAAATGTATTACCTCACACTTGTGAAATTTTGAATAATTTATCTTTCTTGAGATTGAATATCTGTTTAGAAACATCTGTGTTGGGTTATCAGTGGAGGATAACTATGATTGTTGTAGAAATTTCATGAGGATTAGGTGAATTGAAACTATTCTCTTGTTGGTTGTCATTGAATATGACTATGTTTTAAATACATTGTATATGTATATTGTTTAGGAAGAGAAAGGGGATGTACTCCATGTTTGGGAGGAGATAGGGGATGGACTCCATTAAATTAAGTTGGCCGGAGTGTTCAAGGTGAAAGTCCTAAAAATCGCGTGTATACATGGGTGCCAATCCAGCAGACGAAATTTTTTAAAATGGCAAGATTGAAGTGTTTGTGTGTTAATTGTGTTAATTCGAGAACCACTGAGTTATAGTCTTAGATGTGTGATTTGAAAGATACTGATATTGACTCATGAATTGAGATGAAAAGAAATAACTTGAATTGACTAGAAGGATAATGGGTTGAGATATGAATTTTGGTACTCTATGACTATGTGGACTATAAATGTTTTATCATCGGTATTGTAAATGCACATTGTACTTGTATCTTCATTAAAATTCATATACTATGTTAGATTGTTCTTGTTGGGCTTTGTCTCACCTTATTGGAAAAAACTATTTTCAAGTATTGGTGAGATGCCTCCGCCAAGCCAGTAGTTCAAAGGGGCTTGGAGCAAAAGCTTCACTTTTGTTGTATTTTGTTTTTGTATTGCCAAGGGCTCTAATTATATTGAGTTAGACTCTCTTTTGTTGTAACCAAGTAGTGACTTGGAAAGATGTAAGCCATTAAGGCATTTAATTACATGTTAATCTTTCATCTTTTGATTTTCAGAGATACTTGTTGTAGATTCAGGATAGGTCATTTATGAATGTATATTGCATGTGTCATCCTTTTGTAATTGAACTTTGATGAATGGAAGATTATTGTCTTATTAATAGCTTTTGTGGATGGATTATTATAATTATTTTGGGGGCATGACAATCATTTTTATCAAAAATAATAATAAACATGTTTAATATTTGCTTTTAAAAAAAAAATAAACGGTAAAATTACTAAATGACAACTATATGAGTTAGGTGTTCAATATATTTATATATATACATATATAAATGACATCACCACTTAAATGAAGTCAACATCCAACTTAGAATGAAGAATAAATAGTACTTTCGCATGGACATATATACCTACCAACTACAATTTGAATTGTTAGAAATTGATTGATAAAACGTGTTCCATCTTTTTTGCCATCACTGTGGTATCCCTTGGGGTAAGAGCACGTATAACTCCCAGGTGGCTTGTTTAAACATTTGCTTCCATCTACACATTGGTTGAGCTTTGGATCTGCACACTCATCTATGTTTGCAAAATAATCAAAACACAGAACAGAGAGGAAAGCCCGCTCCCCTATCAGGAAAAAGCATCACAAGAAATACATATAATGAAAAGTAATTGAATCCAAACATGATAAATGAAGAAGCTATAGGTATAGGTAATGGACAGTATACGAACCTCGGCAACCATCTAAGAGGTAGAGGTTCCCTTTGTAACTGGACAAGCGCTTGTAGAAATACCCACCAACATCTTCAAAGTCATAACAGGCAATGTTGTTTCCACATGCAAAACTTGTAGTATTTGTTTTAGCTCCCTTGCATGTCTCATCCCCTATTCTTCAATCAAGCACCATCGACAACTCTTCTGGTTTAAAATCTTGAAGGTAGATTGTGGGGAAATTAAACGCACCATCTTCAACAACAAAGGCATAGCCGCAGGGGTTGAAGTCCAATACATTTTTATGCTTGTAGAAGCTATCAGCAAAAATGTCGATCTGGCGGACACCTTTTGGGATGGAGGTCTGGCAGCAACCAATTTCAGAACAAGTTCCATTAGGAACGTAGTCAATGATGGTACATTATGACACACAACTTGTTGAAGAAATGAAATCATCGTGTTTATAAATTAGGAGATCCGTATATGTGTCACAACCAATAGCAGTGAACTTGTTCTTGGTACTAGATGATAATGCAATATGGTCAATTGAGGATGGGTCGGACTGATCCACACATCAAACAAGTCTGCTGGCCTCTGTTTCCTTAATCTATGCCTACAAAAGGTCCAACGGAGAGGTACCAATGATGGAGTGGGTTCTCCCTGTGGACACTCCGATGATCAAGTTAGATTGGAAGTGATAGATTAAGTAAAGATAGATAGTGGTCAATTAGAGATAGTAGAAGAAGAGGGGGAAGAGTACTAGATATCTTACCAAACCTACATCGTTTCCTTGTCTATTCCAAGTTGTCTTATGGGCTGAAAGTCAATAGCCTAGTTGCCATCCTTCATAGTGATTCCGCATACTTCGACGTGAAGGGTCTTGTCGCATTTAATGCTATGATGGCCTCATTTAATGGCTGATGTGTAGACTCAATAACTCTGCAAGATCTTTGTCTACTTATGTGGCTAACTCCCTTTCTCACAGGTGTCTAAACGCAATTGGACCTGGCCTCGGAATAGCTTTCCAAAGCTACTGGGCTTTAACCATGCATACTGCCAGGAAGGCTTGGAACAAAGAGGGGATTGGGCCTACCTGGCCCATGGGTTGGGCCCTCGTGGGCTACGCCCATCACTAGATATGGAGAACTTGGCCATGATGAGCGATTCATAGAAGTTGCTTTTTAATGATGTACTAGACCAGTCATAACAATCTCTTGATATGAAGTTCATGATGCGTAGCTCACTCTCCTCAAGCGATATATTTGAAACAGGCATATTAGTATCCTACACATACAGTTCGGAATCACTACAATTAATGAAGAAATTATCATTGTGATAACAATTCTCTTTCACTCCAAATGGGTATAAGATGTTCAAATTCCCACAACGGTCGACGCAGCCATTATTCTTCAAATATTCTTCTGTTGGTGCTGCAATTGTTGCTATTGTTGATGATGACAATTCCACCACCACTAGCACTACTACTTTTACATTTAGTAGTGGCATGATGATGAGCTGTAGTTGCAACTGCATTTGGGTTCCTTGTGGTGAGGATGTAGTGATGGCTTGCTTGTTTTCAGATTCTAGGCAAGTGCTTACTGCTTATTTGCTTTTCTTATTCTCCATATAGTCATATATATATATATATATAAGCTTGTTAATTACAAGAAAAAATGTTATTCTTTGCGTTGTATTTCATTGTCAGAATGATGTAATAGACTCTTCATTCTGATTTCACACAGTGCCGTAGCTTAGCAACATGTATAAATTTTCAATGGAAAATTATTTGAGTAATAATATACCAACATAATTTTTAAACAAAAGTATAATTGTATGTGGCCGTTTGTAGACACCCCATTTTTGACCATCCTTAAGACTTGGACGTCATCGTTTGAACACTCGGTGATCATCCTTATTCGTGTTCGTCTTGAGTTCCCGGAGGTCTCGGCTACGCGCCCTGCCTCAAGATCTCTCGACTCGACTGTGTTGTGTCTGGTTTTGCACCAGACACTTGTTGTTTTGCTTCTAAGGGTGGGAAGTAGCTTGACCCTTTTTAGCTTCTCCAAGAAGCTTGATCATTTTTTTAGCTTCTTGAGGAAGCTTGAACCTTTTTAGCTTCTCCAAGAAGCTTGACCCCTTTTTTAGCTTCTCCAAGAAGCTTGATCCTTTTTTTAGCTTCTTGAAGAAGCTTGAACCTCTTGACCCCTTTGCCTAGCTTCTCCAAGAAGCTTGGCCCTTTTGCTCCAAGCTTCTAAGAGAAGCTTTGCCCCATTGGTTTCTCTATAAAAAGAGGGCCTCTCCTCCCCTTTAGAGGGTTGGAAAAATCTGATATATAAGATATATATATCACTCTCTCTCTATATCTCCCTCTCTCTCTATATTTGGGTGGGTTAGAGGGTCCAAAAGGGTCTTGTTCTTGGCCTATTGCACACCACAAAGTTGCCCCTCTTTGACAGAACTCGAAAGTCATAAAAATGACGGGAGTGAATGTCAAAGCCCAGAGATGACCCATTTTTGACAAGGCCGAAGATGTAGACAAACCATACAAGCTACAAATAAAGGTATGCGCCCGAGGGCAGGGGCAAAATGCAAGACAATGCACAAAGCCGAGCATAACTTATGATCATGCAAGAAACATAGGGACGTATCCCGGTGTTTCAGAAAGGTATAAGCATTGAAATGTATTCCAAATGCTCTTAACCAAAGAGGGAGAAACATAGGGACATATCCCGGTGTTTCGAAACGAATGAGAAACATAGGGACGTATCCCAGTGTTTCAGAGTGGTTCAAGCATTGGAATGTATTCCAAATGCTCTTAACCAAAGAGGGAGAAACATAGGGACGTATCCCAGTGTTTCGGAAAGGAATGAGAAACATAGGGACGTATCCTGGTGTTTCAGAAAAGAAGAAGAAACATAGGGACGTAGCCCAGTGTTTCGGAATGAAGGAGAAACATAGGGACGTATCCCGGTGTTTCAGAAACGGAGAAGAAACATAGGGACGTATCCCAGTGTTTCCGAATAGGAAGAAGAAACATAGGGACGTATCCCGGTGTTTCAGAGTGGTTCAAGCATTGGAACGTATTCCAAATGCTCTTAACCAAAGAGGGAGAAACATAGGGACATATCCCGGTGTTTTGAAAAGGCATAAGCATTGGAACGTATTCCAAATGCTCGTAACCAAAGAAGGAGAAACATTAGGACATATCCCGCTGTTTCGGATTGAGTGAGAAACATAGGGACGTATCCCGGTGTTTCGGAATGGTGTGAGCATTGGAACGTAGTCCGAACGCTTTTAACAGAAGAGGGAGAAACATAGGGACGTATCCCGGTGTTTCAGAAAGGTATAAGCATTGGAACGTATTCCAAATGCTCTTAACCCAAGAGGGAGGAACATAGGGACGTATCCCAAGGATTAGAAAAGGTATAAGCATTGGACTATATTCCAAATGCTCTAAACCAAAGGAGGTCTAACCCGTCGCACGCGCGAGGAGAAAGAACAACAATGCAAGTGAAAAGGTGCATAACAATGCAACCGGAAAGTGCATCGCAATGCAAGCGAAATGGGTGCATGACAATGCAAGTAAAGAGGTGCACGACAATGCAAGATAGGTGTGCATAAAAATGCAAGTAACGAGCATAACAATGCTAGATAGATGTGCATAACAATGCAACGAATGGTGTGCGTAACAATGCGATTGAAACGTGCATAATGATACAAGTAGAACGTGCGTGATAGCGCATGTTAGAGATGTGCAAAACAATGCAATACAGGTACACAAGACAGTGCGAGTGAGGTGCACAAAAGAAGTGCAATAAGATGCATTTTCTATGCAAGTATGGGGGTATTTTCTATGCAATCATGGAAAGCCTATTCTATGCATGATTGAAAGCAAAGCATATTCTATGCATGAATCATAATGATGTGCGGCACGTACCTAACAGAAGTGTATATGAAAGTGCACATTCTATGCAATAGAGGAGCATTTAAACATGTACTCTGGTGCCTCTGATTTACCTCTTAGAGGACTTTGCAACACACTCTGCCCGAAAAGGGGACACCCTGTTTACATTGGCGAGAGATAACATCTACTGCTGCTTGAATTGCCATTCTGACTGGAAGCAGGCTTAAGCTTGGAGTAGAGGCACACTCATTCTTCGGAGCACTGACAAGGCCTGAAGAGGTACATCCGGAGTACAATCACGGCATGTGCTGAAGTCGAAACACACTAAGATGCTCTGATTTTCCTTCTTTTCTTTTGCTTTGCAGTCTGGAACCCATATAGCTTTAGATAGGTCTTGGTTCTACTGTTCTCACATGACCTGGGTTGAACCCTATAGTTTTATGAAAGAACAAATACTGTTTTGCACAAATGTGAAGAATGTCACAGCACTCTAAGCACAAAAAGATTTTATTTTTGAAATTAAGAAATGAGTTCTTAACTGGGTATTGAGCCTACGACTGAACATAGCGAGAAAGACTTAACAACAAAAAACAAAAAGTAATCGAGACACGCTCGGAACGACTCAAAGCAAGAATCGAGACAAACAAAACAAAAGGCACGACACAGAGACGTGTACAAAGACGAGAGACCTCTCAGTGCACGAGGAGCTAGTTTCTCCGGGTATTATTTCCCACCCTTTCCTCATTTGTGATTCTCACATCACTCGGCCCTTAGGCTCTTTTTTTTTTCTTTCAAAACCCTTTTCTCGCTTTTTCTCTCAGCGCACGTCTCTCTATTCTTCAATCTCTCATTTTGTAACCCTCCCCTGGGTGGTTGATGGATAAACAGAAAGTTGTGGGCTCTTGCCCCTAGCATTCTGCCAGATTCTTCTTCTTGCTCACAACAGTGAGTTTTTTTCACAGAGGGGCTGTGCTACAATTGGGTGTGTAGCAAATCTGCAGCTAATATCGGTTGACGATGCTTTGCTGGGGAGTTTGGGCGTGATCAGATCTGTCCAGATAAGGGGGTGGAATGTCTTGTCCCATTCCAGTTCATGCTTCGCACTTAGCTTGATACCTCGTTGCTTGGAGGATGAGAGAGCTTTCAGCCCTTTGTTGTTAACTTCAGTTGTGCCCTCTTCTAGCAGGTAGAGTGCCCTTCTTGGCGAGTATGTTGAAAATGAGGGAAAGACAAGAAGCCTGACTCAACTGTGCCCCTAGTTCATCATTTTGACCATTTTTGTTTTTGGCTTTCTACTAAAACAATTTTGACCAAAATGAGAGTTAGATTAACATGCTTGTTTGATTTTTGATTTGAAATCATGCAAGTCAGGTTATGAGCACTGAAAATTTTCCTTTTTGGGTCCAAGAAAATGGTCCAGTTTTAGAAAAATGGAATAATTTTCGAAAGAATTAGTCAACCTCAGTAAAAATTCTCAAAAACTATTTTTGCAAACGGCCAATGCTCAACGAGCACAGAACCTACTCTTGAGATGCACGACCTTGGATCCAAAACAATGGAAAGCTGCCCCTTGCTCGAAGAGAGCTGCATGGCAACGAAAAGTTGCCCCTTGTTTAAATGGCACCGCAGCGTATTGGCAATGGAAAGTTGCCCCTTGTTTGGATAGTACCACAGCGCGTTGTAATCAGTCTTCACAGTGAAGGTCACAACCAAACTCTCGGATACAGAGAAGATAAAGACGATCAAAACCGTTACATGGACACAATCAATTTTAGAGGTGTTTGTGGCTGGACTTCAGAATGAAGTTGCCTACGTATCCCTAACATGGGAATCAAGCCTTACGTAGTTCCGGGTTAAGGTACACTCGAGTATTAACCTCTCCTTTTACGCTCTAACTTTGCCCTTTCTGGGTTTACAACCTTGCGAGCTTTGTTCTTCTTTTCTTTTCAATTCTTTTCATTTCTTTTCTTCTTTTTTCTTTTCATAATTTTTTTCAATTCTTTTTTTCCACTTTTCATTCTTTGCATTTTTTCTTTCATTCTTTTTCTTCTTTTTCTTGCCCTAACTTTTGCCTGGGTCGCCCTTTCGGGTTTTCGGCCCAGCGAGCCTCTCAAGGGTAAAAGTGTAGCTTTGTCTATGTCAAATGGTTTTGAGATCCTGAAGTTATCCGAATCCAGGAGAATGGCTGATGTTCGCTGACGATACAGGAGTCTATCCAATGGGGGGCTGAATTTGCCCCTAGTGTTGTGGATCAGAACTCAGTTTTTGTTCAGCAATAGTTTCTTCTTTCCTCCCTCTGGGATTTGGCATTCTTGCCGACCTTCTTTGATTTGTGGAATGATCCATCTTCGGCTCTTCGAGTACATTTGAAATTCTTTGCCCCTAGTTCCAGGGGTGCTTCTGATCTAGCTTTGCAAGCTTCTTTTGAAGACTTCTGGTCTTCTTGATCTGACTTTCTTGCCCCTTGTTCGAGGGCTGCTTCAAATCCAGCCGAACAGGCCTTGCATTGCGGTTGATCATTGAACATTCTGAATTTAAGTCCAAGGTTTGACAATGAGGGGTCGAGTCTTGAGGCTGAGAGCGATCCTAGGCTGCACAATCTCAAGAGCAATTCCACACAGGTCTTCGCAGGACTACGTAAAACATTTATTGAAATCTTTTAAGAAAGCGACAAATCGCTCATGTTGAAGACAGTGTAGAATCAATCTGGATCAAGCCAGGATCCTTCCCAGTTGTAACAAGCCCGCGGGGGACCGCGCTACAGTTCGGACTCGATTTGTGTCACGGTTCTAAGTCTGAACCAAAGAGTCCAAATCCGGCAAATCGTTTTGAGGAAAACAGATTTTTGAAAAAGTAGTGCCACACATGGACTGCTTTGCCAGATAGAGAGTCGCCACCTAAATATTTTAAAATGGGAGAATTTAGGAAACCCTGACTCGGTGCCGAAGGCCACATGTCCGTCATCACCGGAGTTGTCTCGGCTCGGGAGCTTGGGTACGATCGGGGAAGGTCAGCTATGAGCACCCCCTTTCGCCCGGTCCGAAGATCGACCTCTACTAACCGTGATATCTGATTTTGAAAACTTTATGTGTTCTTATTCCATTTATTAGCCTAGAATTACTATGTTATGCTCGCGGCAAACAAGTATAGACTAGATTGCCTAATTTGGAAATAAACATTGCATATCCATTCGGTTTGAAAATGCTTTGGAATTTGCTACTCGCAAGTAGGCTAAAATACGGATTTCAACGAGTTTTTCCAACTCAAACAATTCAACCTTCACCCACAGGCATTCAAAACATTTTAACACATAAGCATCTAGCCACATGTTAAGCATGCTGTCATGGCAACGTTCACACTCATGCGATATGCTAAAACATAAATACTTACATTGTACTCCGTGCCAAAACAGAGAACTTGTTAGCAAACATGCATGACCCAAGTCCATGTTAAGTGCCTAATGCATCGCATACAAAGTGTTGTTAGAATAGGCTCGGCTATCGTAAACATGTCATGTGAAAATGCACAGTTATCACGTATTCAGTTTGGGAATTGAAGTATTGATGCAATTAGCGTGATGTACCGAGCCTAAAGCATGCAGTACAAACGTATGGATGCACACATGCATAGCATGAGGTATGCTAAATTAAACGTGCCCTAATACTAACCATTAAAGCGGGTAAGTAAAAGAGAAGAAAGAAGTGAGGTTGGAAGACATACACACCACCCACGCACACTTATTACAGATTTGCCCTCGCTCGGAGGAACCGAATAAATATTACAAATTAATTAACTACACAAGCTAATTAATATTACAAATTAACTAATTTAATTAACGAATTAACTAAACTAATTAAAACAGGAAAACGCCTCGGGAAACGAGCCCCCATGCGCAAGCTGCCTCTGTTTTCCTTCTTTCACTCTTCTGGAGGCTGTCAAAATCTCAAGGTTGCATCCCTGGGCACTGGGGAGTACCACCGGCTGAGTGGAATCACCACCGGCACTGATGTGTACCCATCGACACAAAATTGAATCTGTCGGCAGAGAAAATATTGCCGGCCGGCACCTTACACTGCCGGTCGGCAAAGAAAGTCTGCAGAACCTGCAACTCACAGCAACAGAGGGCAAAACAAGGCATGGCAGCACAATTCAAGGCATGTATGCACCAACCATGTCTCTTATCATTGTGATGACTCAAGGGGACATGTGCCTTGGTTCTCGGACCACCAATCACGCATTTCCATGCATGATGGCCCAAAGAACCAAGTATGCAACCTTGATTTCAAATGTATGGAAACCAATCAACCAAAACTCCCAATCCCTATCACCTAAGTCAAGGGACAAGGAATGCATGCAAGATGCAATGCAACCTAGGCATACAAGCTAAGGATGCAACATGGCATGGCAAGGTACTTATGCAAGCATACAAGCATACATATGGCAATGCAAATAGATGGAAAGGTGGTCTTATACATGAATTAGGCAGCTCTAATGAGGCCCAAAATAGTAGCCAAAGTGCTAAAAAAGTGAGGGCTAAATGGCATACACACACACACATGCACATAAGGACCAACACTTAAGCACAAATCAAGCAACATTCAAGCACACTTGAAAGGGACAAACAAGAGTGATTAGCATGCAACATAAGCATTGAAATCATGTCATAAAATGATGCCAAATCATATCAAGCAAGACAAGCAAATGCATGTAAGCATGGTCTAAGCACTTGAGGCAAGTCACGAAGCTTTGAAGCATGTTTATCACAACAAACATGGCATGCATTAAACAACCTAAAATAGGTTTTTAGCTCATAACATAAGGCCCAAAAGACCACTTAGATGGCATCTAGATGGCTCAAAGACAAAGGCATGCAAAGGCACCAAAACATGGGGCAATGCTACACAAGCTTCCAAGGCATTAAAGAGGCATGCAAGGCAATCAAACAAGCATGGAAATGGGACTGAAATGGCATATAGAATGATCCCAAATCACCAAAACAATGCAAAGATGCCATGCTACACATGCACATACTCAAGGCCAACAAGCCCAAATACAAAGGAGCTATATAATGCATGCTAGAATCGACCCAAACACTTATGGAAAGACCTAGAACATGGCAAAATAAGCACATAATCTTCACAAGACTAAGCCTAAAACATGCTCCAACAAAGGCTAACAACCTAAGGCATATTAAGGCATAAACAAGGCATTACATGGCAACTATGCTAAGCATGCATGGAGTTCCAAAACCAACTTGAAATCATGTTATATTATGGATATATAAGCATGAAAAACAAACCAAACATGCTCAACACACACTCAAGCATAGGCTTCCTTAAGAGGTCAAAATATGCCCTTTTCAAGGACAACAAGGGGAGGGGGTGGCCCTCTCCTTCTTGGGACTTCAAAGCATCATCTTCACCACTGAAATCCCTCAAGATTTCAGTGGTGAAGAGACCTCAACACCAAAATCCCGGAGCTAGCACAAAATGGCTCAAAAAGAGGCCTTTTGAGGCCTAAGGGTGGTCAACAACCCTCAAACAACAAAACACTCTTAATAAACAATAAAGAGGGCCTAAAAACAGAACTTTTTTATGTTATACAATAAGCACAAAAACAGCTCTAAGATAGGTATAAAATCAATGCAAGAATGGGGAAAAAAAGGACTAGAATCTCACCCTTGAAGACCCCTTTACAAATGGTGCTCCAATGGCCTCCTTTAGCTTGAATCCAACACCAAAATCTCAAAACAAACTCTTTGGAACCTCAGCTCCAAGAGGAAGGTGAAACACTAGGTGTTTGTGTGCAATAGTGAGACACAAAATACCTAGTGAACAAAATGAGAGGGAAAGAGAGATAGAATGTGTATCTCCCCCAAACCCTAGAACAAGAGCTCAACAATGGCTGTTTTCCTCTCAAAATATCCTAAGTCTAACCTTGTCTCTCCTCTTTTGCCTTAGAGAGAGCCTCTCTCTATATTGTCTTATAAAGCTTACAAGACAAGCTTTGCAAGAGGGAGATCCCTCCATACACGTGTATGGAGGGGAGCAAAAGCAAGACAGCTGTCTAAAAATATCTGCAAAAGCAGATGAACAGCAATCGGCCGGCCAAAAATGCCATCTTGGCCAAAAAGAGTGCCGATCGGCACAAAAAAGTGCTGACCGGCAACAAATAGTGCCGGCCGGCAAACTATATTGCCGGTGGCAGCAAACACCAGCCGGTGGCATCTAGCCACTGCCGGTGATGGGTGGGGATGGTCTACAAACCCTACCCTGCCTCTCAAAGGCAAGATGCAAGTGTTTGGTGCAAAACCAGACACTAAACGGTCGAGTTCGGGGATCCTGAGGCAACGCGCGCGAGCCGAGGCCTCCGGGAACTCCAAACGAACACAAACATGGATAATCACCGAGTGTCCAAACGGTGACGTCCAAGTCTTGAGGACGGTCAAAAATGGGGTGTCTACACTAGTACTCACACTAACAAGCATGATCTCATTCATTAAGGGCTTAGCATGCCTCTCTTTCTCTCAGTTGATCAAATTTTGCAAAACCCGAAGAATTCCTTCCTCTTCGTTTTTATCACAATGTTTCGAAAAAAGTTTTGAAAAACTTAGGTCGGTGCAATGAATTCAAGGCACAGAAAAGACACAGCTTCTAGTGCAATACTGCCATCTCATTTAGAATTTCTGGCACAACTGGCACACGGCAGAAGCAAACACAAGAGTGTGAAAATCACTGCTGTTCCATTCGGATCTGTTGGCATAACTGGCTCCAAGGCAGAAACAGACTCAAAAGAAAGCAAAAAAGACAAACACAAAACAAGCAAGTGATGTCCGAGGTAACACCCCCGAAATCACCTAACTCCAACAAAATAGGACTGACTCGGTATAACAAGACAGACCCAACTGACTCAGTATGAAAAGACTGACTCAATACAAAACGACAAGACTGACCCAATACCCAAGTCAGAAAGCACAAAAACTAGCATTCGTAAAATGCTCAAAACAGTGCATGCCATACGCCACATCCGGAGTAAACTGAGCGCTGCCCGCAGGTGGTTCATCCCTTGATCACATCACATTATCCCCTACAAGTTCACTGATCAAGTGCCGATAGACTTTGCAGGACCTGGTGCGGGGATGACCCTGTTGTCAATCAAATTTTGTATCTCGTGGCAGAGACGGACGCAACTGTCGGAGTCATGACCGGTTTGTTGATGAAAAGCATAGTACTTAGTCGGGTCATGCTTTGGAGGGAGAGGCCGTTGTTCTAACGGTTTCAAATGTCCTTTCCTGAGTAGGACCCCTAGAGCTTTAGACGACGGCATATAGAGTGGGGTGAAAACCCTCTTGCCTCGGGGTAGATAGTCTGAAGTTCAGGGGTTTAAAGTGGATGTACCAACAAAGGGGGTGGCTACTCTTGGTGTGGTGGTAGTGACCATGCCCACTTCAGAAGATCTTGCAGTTGCATCACCGCTGGTGGTCGCACTTGAATTACGGGAAAACGCCCTCCTAGGCTGCTCCTTTTCCTGGTCAATGAGGCCCTGCTTTATAGCGTCCTCGATCTATACTCCCATCTCATGCAAATCTGAAAAGGTAGGGAAGGGGAGCACAATCATTTTCTGCATCAGTTTGGGCTGGAGGTTGCGCACAACCATCTGTATTTGATCCTTATCCGTTGGCCTAATGGTCATCATTGAGGCCTTGGCCCTCCAGCGGGCCACGAATTTTGAGAAGCTCTCCTTTGGCTCTTGGCGGGTGACTTCAAGATCACGAGTTGTGACCTCAATCTGTGCGTTGTAGGAGTATTGATCACTGAAGGCCTCAGCCATCTCTTCCCAATTTTGTTTCACAGAGTTCTCCAATTTTGCATACCAGAATGCGGCTATCCCAGACAGGGTCCGGCCAAATAATGATAGCTTCTGTAATCTGGTGAGGCCCATCGGCCTTAGTATGTCCGAAAACTGCCGCAAATGTACCGTGGGATCCCCAAATCCATCAAAGCGGTCGATGTGCGGCATCTTAAATCTGTCTGGCAGCGTCACAGCCAAGTCTGTATACCCATCTTCAATGTCAGGAATGGAGTGGGCCCCCTGAGACTTCTTGAATAATTTCTCAAGCTTGCTCACTTTCAATGCTGTGGGATCTGTCTCGATATCAAAGGGGGGGGTCTGGTAGGTTGGTGGGTGTTTTAGATAGCTGGGGTAGAATTGGGGGCAGAGCTGGCCCTGTCGGAATGTCCATATCTTCCTGGACATTAGCTGTCTCCCTGAGTGTTGGAACTCTTGGTGGGGGAGGAGCCTGGTGTGAAGTAGATACTCCAGTTTGCTGCTCTAACCTAGCAATTGTCTCTGCCTGTTGGGCTATGACCACAGCCTGTTGCTTGGCGAATTCTGCTTGACGGACAGTGTCTTGCTGCATGGCTTTCATACTATCTTGGAGTTGGCGCACCATCTCTTCTATTCCCGCCATACTGCCTTGATCTAACTGATCTATCGGTATATCTGTCTCTGTGGTAAAAGCAGATATCTCAACCCAACCGCACACAGGTGAGATGGATAATGACTACTGATCCGAAGACTGCTGAATTGATGATTTGTGCCTGACTGGCCTTTTTACCCTGCCACTGGCAAAGGAACACTGATTGCCCTTGAACTGAATCTCTGACCGGACAAAGTCTATCAGCACAAGTCCGATGAACCTCGGGGGATATCGAAGCCTTCTGAAGCTATGGTTCCAGGACTACCTAGCAAAAGGGAAAACAGAGAGCATCTCAGCCAGATTTCATCCTGAACAGATATGAGCATCGTTGAATGAGTGTGCTCTCTACTGAATTCTGCCAATGAACTGATACCCTCTGGTAAAACTGATTCCCAGATACTGATGCCCGTAGGCCTGATACCTAGACTTGCAAACTGTTACATGCATTCCTGTAGTGACACACCCTAAAAGCACATAGCAAGCAAGTGAGAGCCAAAACATCCCTATGTTGGGGCAGGGTTTCCCTGTGCTATTTTGTCAGGAGCTAGGGTTTCACTACGCACACAGCGGTTTCAAACAACCTACGATCGGGTAAGCAACCTGTCCTAGTTTGGAATGGTCACTATGGATTCCGAATGTGCACTAGGTCGAATGGTCGAAAAGGGTGCCCCGGTAGAACCGGGGTTTGTGTTCCCATACTGTCAGAGCCCACAACCGGTCAGCCTTATGACATGCTTTGACAAAGTCAAGCCTCCGGCAAACCGTTCAGGAATGGCAGATGGCAAACACGGTGTCCTAGGTGCACCAATGCACATGCAATGCAAAGAGACACATAAATGAAATCAAAACAGGATATCACGAGTTCGAGTCAAGCTCTCTAAATCCCCAGCAGAGTTGCCAGAAACTGTAGACGTGCCCGCGTGAGGCCTGCGTGCTACAGTTTGGACTCTCAAATTGTCGCGGTTCTTAATTTGAACCAAAGAGTCCAAATCCGACAAATCATTTTGGAAAACAGATTTTTAGAAAGAAGTGCCAAACATGGACTGCTTTGCCAGATACAGAGTCGCCACCTAAATATTTTATTTTGGAAAATTTAGGAAACCCTGACTCGGTGCCAAAGGCCACGTGTCCATCATCACCAAAGTTGCCTCGGCTCGGGAACTTGGGTACGATTGGGGAAGGTCAGCTATGAGCACTCCCTCTCGCCCGATCAAAGATCGGCCTCTACTAACCGTGATATCTTGTTTTGAAAGCATTATGTGTTCTTATTCCGGTTATTAGCCTAGAATTACTATGTTATGCGCACAACAAACAAGTATAGACCAAATCGCCAAAATTTGAACAAAACATTGCATGTTTGTTTCGAAAATGGTTTGCTACTTGCAAGTAGGCTAAAATGCAAGTTTTGCCACCCTCAAGCGGGCTTTAGGAAAGATGGTTTTGCCACTATCTAGTGGGCTTAAAACTCATAGTTTTAATGCATTATTCCAATTTAGGTAATTCAACCTCCACCCACAGGCATTCAAACAGTTATATCACATAAGCAAGTAGCCTCATGGTAAGCATGCTGTCATGGTAACACTCACACGCATGCAAGGATGCTAAAACATAAATGCTTACCGAGTACTCCAAGCCAAAACAGAAACTAGTTAGTAATGATATGCATGATCCTAGTTCATGTTAAGATGGCTAATGCAACACATGCAAGATGCAGCTACAATAGGCTCGGCTAATCTATGGATGGCATATGATGATGCTACAACTAACACGTATTCAACTTGGAATTGAAATACAATGCAGTTAGCATGATGCGCCGAGCCCGGTGCATGCAAGACAAATGTATGGATGCACGCATACATAGCATAAGGTATGCTAATTTAAATATGACCTAATACTAACCATCAAAAGCAGGTAAGTAAAAGGGAGAAAGAAGTGGGGGTTGGAAGACATGCACACACGCACCCACACTTATTACAAATTCGTCCTCGCTCGGAGGGACCAAAAGAATAATACAAACCAAATAAGTAATTAACTACTCTAGCTAATTAAATATTACAAACCCTTAATTAATTAAACAAATTAACTAAGCTACTAAAGCAGTAAAATAGCCTCAGGAAGAGGGATGAATGCATGCTTGGATTGGCTTCGCTCGGAAATCCATTGCCATGACACATGTTGCCTCTGTTTTCACTGTTTGGCACCTTTGAAGACTACACAAGTCCCAAGGTATGCTCTCTGCACACTGTGGAGTGCCACCGGCCAAGGTAAATGATCACCGGCTAAAGGGATGTCGTCATCGGCCACTAGTTGAGCTCTCGGTCAAATATACTTGGTCGGTCAGCAGTATATATGGCCGGCAGGCCAAAACTTGCTGCAGAAACCTGTTTTGACAACAACAGAGGGTAAAACAAGGCATGGCAATGCATTTCAAGCAAATGTGTGCACCACCACACCTCTTATCATGTTTATGACTCAAAGGGGCATGGTACTTGATTCTCGGACCACCAATCGCGCATTTCAATGCGTGATGTCCCAAAGAGTCAAAGTGTGCAATTTCAATATGGAATGAAATGCACAAAACAAACAATGGGCCCCAACCTCCATCATAATCAATTCAAGAGACAAGAGATGCATGCTTAATGTTATGCAACCTAGGCATGGAAGCTAAGCATGCAATATGAGCATGTGAACAAGCAATGTAAACATGCAAGCATGCAAGTTATGCAAACTAACAAGCATGCAAGATGGATGAGCATGCAACGACATGTGGGAATGGTCTTAAACCAAAATGGGCAGCTCTCAAATAGGCCCAAATCAGTGGCCAAATGCCATAGAAATGAGGGCCAAAACACATACAAGCATGCATGCACACAAGGTCCAACACTTAGGCACCAAAGAGCAACTTTTAAGCACACTTAAGAGAGGATGAACATGGATACATGGCATGCATAGAAAGTTCTGAAATCATATTATAGAAGGTGCAAAACCAAGTAAACAAGACAAGTTAAGCATGCAACAATGGTCTAAAACTCAAGGCAAGCCAAGGGGGCTTACATGGTAGCTATACAAAGCAAGCCATGGATGGCCTAAGCAACCAAAAACAGACCTTAAGCATGCTAAAACAAGCATAAAAGCTTCACAAAGCTAGGCCAAAACAAGTAAGCATAGTGGTCTAAATGCTAGGCACATGTTAAGGCAATTCATGGCATTACAAGACAAGTATGCAAGGCAAGCATGGTGTGTCTAAACCAAGTAAAAACAGTGCTATATCATAGCAAAATAAGCACAAATAACACTTAAGACATGGCCAACATGAACTTAAAAATGGTGCTCACACATGAGGCTAAAATGGCACTTTTTGAAGACAACAAGGAGAGGGGATGGCCCTCTCCTTCTTAGGACCTTAAACCACCATCCTCACCACTGAAAATCCTCAAGATTTCAGTGGTGAGGAGGCCCAAACAAGGTGGTCCCGAAGCTCACCAAAAATAGCACAAAATGGGGCCAAACAAGGCCTAAGAGGGGGTAAACGACCCCAAACACAAAAGTGACCTTAATGAAGTATTTTAAACACAAAAAAAGAACTTTTTTATGTTATACACAAAGCCCAAATCAGCATGAAAGACAGGCCAAAAGGGTGTGCAAAAACGGGGAATAAAGAGGGAAAAGGGGTTACCTTTGAAGACCAGCAAGAACCAGCAGCCTTTAGACCCAAAAATGCAACCCTAAACCTCTGAAAACAAGCTCCAAGAACCTCCAAGTGATGATGGAAGTGTGTGGCTATGAAGTGGTGTGCAATAGGCCAAGAACAAGACCCTTTTGGACCCTCTAACCCACCCAAATGTAGAGAGAGAGTGATATATATATCTTATATATCAGATTTTTCCAACCCTCTAAAGGGGAGGAGAGGCCCTCTTTTTATAGAGAAACCAATGGGGCAGAGCTTCTCTTAGAAGCTTTGAGCAAAAAGGCCAAGCTTCTCCAAGAAGCTTGGCTTCTCTTAGAAGCTTGGAGCAAAAGGGCCAAGCTTCTTGGAGAAGCTAGGCAAAGGGGTCAAGAGGTTCAAGCTTCTTCAAGAAGCTAAAAAAAGGATCAAGCTTCTTGGAGAAGTTAAAAAAGGGTCAAGCTTCTTGGAGAAGCTAAAAAGGTTCAAGCTTCTTGGAGAAGCTAAAAAAAGGACCAAGCTTCTTGGAGAAGCTAAAAAGGGTCAAGCTTCTTGGAGAAGCTAAAAAAAGGGTCAAGCTACTTGGAGAAGCTAAAAAAAAGGGTCAAGCTTCTTGGAGAAGCTAAAAAGGGTCAAGCTTCTTGGAGAAGCTAAAAAAAGGGTTCGAAAGGGTCAAGCTCCCTCAAGAAAAGGTCTCGGCCAGGAAAATTGGCCGATTGATCAAAAACAGTGGCCGGCCGACCAAACACAATGCCGACCGACCATCAATAGTGCCGACCGACCATCACCAATGGCCGGTGGCAAGGAAACAAGGCCGGTGGCCTCAAGCCATGGCCGGTGAGGTGTGGGTATGGCCTACAAGCTACTTCCCACCCTCAAAAGCCAAACAACAAGTGTCTGGTGCAAAACCAGACACAAAACAGTCGAGTCGAGAGATCCTGAGGCAGGGCGCGTAGCCGAGACCTCAGGGAACTCAGGACGAACACGAACAAGGATGATCACCGAGTGTTCAAACGATGACATCTAAGTCTTAAGAATGGTCAAAAATGGGGTGTCTACACCGTTTCAATTTAAAACACTTATTATTGTGATTTAAAATTATGAAAGTACCACATCATTTTGTTTTGGTTTTATTTATTTTTATAAATCATTTCAATAATGTTACAGATACTAGCCAATAGGAAAAGAAGTGGCTTCTCTCTCAATTTTACTGATTAGACTATCCAATGTCCAATTTCCATTTTGTGGGTTATATAGCAATTTAAATAATTAATACTATAGGTTCTAACACTACAACAAAAAAAAAGGGTTTTAACGGCTCCAAATGCACGCCGTGAATGCGATTTTATGATGCGCAAGGTAACGTCATGTTATGACTAGTTATGAAAAGTCATTCACTTTCGAGGGTATGTCGTAGTACGCCGTAAAATCCCTTTAATAGCGGATTTTGTGAGTCGTGTTTGATTTTTCTACCACTATTTTTGCACACTGTTAAAAACCCTTTAATAGTGGAACTTGTGTGTCATGTTTGATTTTTCTATAACTGTTTTTGCAAGCCATTAATTCTTGAGACAAATCACGACTCTCCTTGCTCATCGTAAAAGATGTAATACAACGACTTATTATGCCTGCCGTAGAATATGCAATTTTTTTTTTTTTTCAACAGGGTTCTATTTGACCAATTCTTTACAATCTAACAAACATTACAAACAAGAATCACAAAGCATCAATCAACCACCAAAATATCGTTTGAATAATCAAAAAGAAACTATATCCATAAATTATAAACATTCAACAATTGTCTATACATTCCAAACATTCAAAAACTATGTCTATAAGTTCTAAACTATCCAAAAAGTTTAAACCATCCAAAACTATGAATATCTAAGTTTCTAAACATATCCAAAACTATTAAGAGATTATCTAAAACTACTGGCAACAATTCCTATAGTAGTTGCAACTGCAGCAAATCCACTTGCTCCTATTACAGGGACGAGGGTGCCTAATGTATGTACTAAGGCACCTAAACCCGCAACAATAGCTGGAGCAACTAACCCTATTGCCAATAAAATATGAATTCATTGGAAAAAAACACTCATGTCATCTGATGCTAAATGCATTATATTTGATAACATTTTAAGAAGCATGCTATTAAAAAATGTCATTAAAAATGTCTTTTTTCTTTTTGTTTTTTTTGTTGTAGTGGGGATATGTAACGTTTTTTGATGTCTGGTCTAAGATAATTCAACCATATAAGCTTACAACTCTTACCACATTGCTTCAAACCTGCATTTATCAAAACAAAAAACAAAAAAAAAGCAACTTTTTTCGAGCAATTTTTTTTTTGACAAAATAGAGTGTCAACTTGCCTATCTACTACAAAGAGAGAAACCAACAGTGGAGCCAAATCTTGAAATAATTAGAATTAAAAAGGTTTTTTTTTGGAAACAAAACCTGAAAAGGGAAACTGAAAGGATTTAAACAACATTGCAGGAAAAACAATTATAAAAAAAAATAAAAAGAAAAATGTGAGGAGATAGATAAGCATTTCGATATATTGAAACACTATAATTCACCAAAGCGGCTATGTTAACTCCCATACCTGCTGCATGATACCAGAACCTGGAGGAATAACAAGCATGTTGTGAAAAGCGTTTGACCCCCATTCTAGAAAAGCAAATCTCTCCTTGTTGGTTTAGAATTCAAGCTCCATATTTGCTTGAACTGCATTTTCTGATCTAGTGACATCAACTTGAACTAAATGATCAATGACAAGATATAACAATGTAAGTTTCTTCCCCTTCATTTTTGGCCCCTATTTTTTTTTTTTTCTGCATAAAAATGGAATGCATATTTATATCCAACCCATAGCTAAAACAAAAAACACATACAAATCAACAAGATCTTTATAACATAAGATAACAGGTTCTTGCATAGTTGAAACAAAATCCCCTTTCTTATTTAAAAACCACATCCATGAAGGCATATATAAAAATCCAAAACCAGATAATTTTTTCACCAATTCTAATACCATTCCCATTCATTAAAAATTTCTGAATCCTACATTAATCCCTATTACAAAGTGAACAAAGACATTATCCTTAAATCCCAATATCTTGTTACTTTATATTCTGGATTGATATTAAATAATGTAATGAACACAACTCCCAAATTCTAGATTGATATTAAATAATGTAATGAACACAACTCCCAAAAATGGGGATAATTAAGGAACCTATAAAATTTGATTGAATCAATACAAAATCAGTAAAAGTAGGACACAAACATACATTACATATTAATCATGAGATAAATCCCATCACATGTGGAACAGATTAAGATAAATCATCAACCGAACATTGAATTTGAACATGTATCATAAAAGAGCAACGAAAAATCTTTTCTTTCCAAAGAAAGAATGGTATCGTAATTCAATTCATTTGAAGCATCCTGATTTATATAAAATCAATATTAATATATGTCATATAGACAAATATGAAGCCTACTAGAATTACCAAATCAGGAAAAAAACAATTAAGTTTAATGATTCAATACAATACGAAATCACAAATAATTTGAAATCACAAACTTAATAAAAAGCAATTAAGCTTAACTACTCAATTTAAAACAATGACAAGCATCATAAGACATAATGCATATATATGAAACTAAATTTTCTTCATCAATTCCCAAACATGGACTTAAGAGGATTAAACTATTTCATTTTGTTTATTTTTCACAACTTTTTTTTCCCCTGGATTTTGTACTACTATTTTTCACAACTATTTCATGGAGCAAAATGGTAATACTAATCAGCATAGTGGAAAATTGACTTTTAAAGCAATGGAAGCATCGAAAATTCCGTGGTACATGTTGACACTAGTGACGATGAATAAAAACAGGACCCCAGAATGTAAATAAATAAATAAATAATCCAAATTCAATTTCTAGTAAGATATACTAATCAAGATTTACCAAGATTTGTGAAAAGGCACTGACAACTCTATAAATTTGGAGTTCTAAAATTATTGAAGGTAAAGTGTTCCTAGCACGAGCACACAACTTTATGAACCTGAATATGTAAATTTCACCAAATTGGAATGTATATATATATACATAGGTGTACTAGAAATTAATCAATAACAAGTTTATCTATTCCCAAGTCCAGGTAAAAGATAAGAGTCTTTTTTTTTTTTTTTGGATGTGGGGGGATAAAAGATAAGAACTTTATTGACTTTTCTATTGATAGTTTCCCTTATAAGAATTTTATTATTTATCATTCTCAGTGATAATTATAGACAGCTCTGCTCATTTCTGTGCACTACTATTGATTTTATTTTACATTCATGTTTCTTTGGGTATGAGACAACGAATTAAGTATATGATTTTTCTTTATATTCTTTTTTTTCTTTCTCCTCTTGGAAATAGATTTCAAAATGATGGTCCAAATCTACATGGTTTAATTCAATTTGTAGTATCATTTTTTTTCATTTTCCTTTTCTTTTTCGTCCTTAAAACAGGGGATTGATGTACCTTTTAAAAAAATTGCATAGCTAATTTTTTTTCAAATAATGAAATCTTGAAATGAAATATACTCAACTCAATCATAGCCTTAAAAGTCTTCATCCAATTAATTTTATCGATAAACACCCAAAATTTTAACTTCAAAAAATTCAAAGATATAAACTCTAGCACATAATGAATCAAAAACAAACTTCGAGAAATTAAGATCAGAAACTTCATATATAAATATAAATATGAACTAGCATTAAGCAAACAAATAGAAAAAAGCAACATGAATCAATCGACGGTGAATGACGAAGGGAGGATGGTGACCAAAGATGGAGGAATGGAACCGGTGCTCAAGAGAAGACTGCCAGGACACCATCGGAATCTTCAAAGGGGACCAGGGTTGTTTACGGTATTTGTGGATAATTTATTGGAATCCATGGTGCCAAAAAGCTTATTCATGTTATTTAGCAGCTATGGAGTGGTGAAGGATGTCTTTATCCCGAGGAAAAGAAGGAAAGCTACTGGATCAAGATTTGGGTTCATTAGATACGATTGCCAAGATGCAACAAAGGTAGTAGTCCAAAAAGTAGAAGGATTATGGTGTGATGATAAGGTGTTGAAGGTGAGGATAGCTGAGTTTGGCAATGAAGCTCAGTATCAGCAGAAATAGGTGCTTAACAAAAGAAAAGCTATTAAGAATGATCAGATGAAGCACGAACAGCCTGTAGTCGGGGGTATTGGTCAGAGATCTTATGTTGATGCAGTACAAGGCTTAAGAAAGGACAACAATATGATTACTATAAACGTACAAGAAGTTGGCAATGGATGGTTGTATGAAAGTTTAGTGGTAAAGCTTAAGTCATTCTTTTCTTTTAATGATTTTAAATAGGAGTTTAGCAAAAGAAGGATAAAGGAGGTAACTATCAGAGATGGTGGGAGCAGAGTAGCTTTGTTATCATTCAAATCTGGGGAGCATATGAAGGAATGGAAGGAAAGACTAGAGGAATGCATTTATGAGTGGTGCGTACCAGTGGAAGAGTGGAAGAAAGGAAAAGTCATTGAGTATGAAAGGTGTGTTTTGTTATTATGTTATGGCGTCCCTGTTAATTTGTGGAATAATGGAACTTTCAAGTGGATTGGTAAGATTTGGGGAGAAGTTGTCCAACATGATGAAGAGACCGGTAATTTGATGTCATTTAAATGCAGAAAAGTAAGAATAATAACTAGCAGAAGAGAGTTTATTAACCAAATGATCATGTTAGAGTGCAATGGGAAGCATTATCCAGTTAGGGTGCTTGAAGAGTTTTTACCACAAGGATGGACAAGCACAGGATTTCGCACTTATCAGAATAATGAGAGATTAATCTCCATTTCCGATAATGGGGAGGACATGAACTCAGGCATCAAAGCTAGTCAGACGGAAGTAGGGAAGAAAGTTGAAAAAAGTACTGACGTGTCACTTACTGATGATGCGGCTAGAATTGTCAAAGACACACTAGAGGGTAGGCAACATGAGTTGGAAGAACGGGATAATAGGGTGTCAGAATCCACAATGAAGAAGGCAAATGATGGCTTGGGGAACTCAATTCTACTAGCAAAAAGGTGGTTGACAATATCCACTATATTGATGATAGTATTTACACGACTGGCTTTATGAAGAGTATGAGTGGGCCGGCGATTGTTAGGCCCAATATTAATTTAGAAGTTGTGTTACATAAAACTCAAGCTAAAGCAAGTCATGTTAGGCTTGGTGTGCTATTACTATCAAATTTGAGTGATTGTGCAACCCAATCACACCTCAAAGATGGTAGTGTCCAAGTAGTATAGAAAGAAGGGAAGGGTAAACATGAAATGAATAGAAAAAGAGCTAATTCTAAAATAAGGGGATTGTATGAACAAAAGAGAAGTGGAGTGGCAAAAAACAATGTAATGCCAAATCAAAAAGGAAGAATACTTCCAAAAAGCTTCAATAGGGGTGCCATTTTCGGAGCAACAACTGCAGCAATATCAAATTCACTATCGATTAATAGTGAACTGAGTAAAAGAAGTGGAAGACTGCTTAAGGAATCTAGAGCAACAGTTCAGTTAGGGAAATCACTTGGTATAAGTTTTGAAGGGATGAAAGATGAGGTCATTGGGAAGATTGTTCAGTTGGAAGATAAGGACTTGGAGAGGATTGCAGATGGTGAAAGGGCAGCTGAAACCTGATGACTAATGGAGGGGTTCAGGGGTTTAGATATATCCTGGTTTCTTAATGAAGATAATGTCATGGAATTTCGTGGTCTGAGAAGGCCTGAGAAAAGGGGTAAAATAAAGAATCTGCTAAAAGAGAGAGGAGTGGATATGGTGTTTCTTCAAGAAACAAAGAGGAGCAATGTGGAGGAGGTGTTTATTAAATCGATTTTGCCATTTGATAAAATGTAGTATATGGGAGTTGATGCTGAAGGCAGTGTAGGAGGTTTACTGTGTATTTGGAACTCTGATAGATTCAAGTTGTTAGATTGCTATAGCTCTAGACATTTTATCCTACTGTTAGGTATTGCTGGTTTATTCTTTGAATGCACTATGGTCAATGTGTATTCTCCTAACGATGGAATTGACAGAAGGCAGCTTTGAGAATCTTTAGGTAGATTGAAAACTTTCTACCCTAATCCATGGTGTGTAGGTGGAGATTTTAACGAAATTAGATTTATTAGTGAAAGGAAGGGTTGCTCAAGAAGGGAGAGAGGTATGAATAACTTGAATGATTTAATAGATCATTTAAATTTAGTTGACTTGCCTATGATGGGTAGAAGTTTTACATGGTGCAATGCACATGATGGGAAGAGATGGAGCAGGATAGATTTCTGTTGGAGAGTAGGTGGCTAGAGGAGTTTTCTTTCAAGCAATGGGGACTTTCTAGAACACTCTTTGATCATTGTCCAGTCTTATTAATGGAAGATGAGAGGAATTGGAGACCAAAACCATTCAAGTTTCTTACTGCTCGGTTATTTCATCCTAAATTCAAATCATAAGTGAAAAAATCATGGGAGGAAGTATTTGAACCAAGATGGGCTAGGTTCAGATTGATGAGGAAGTTAGCAAAACTTAGAACTAATCTCAGAAGATGGAACTCAGAGGTGTTTGGAAATGTGGAAACTCAATTAAAGCAAGCAGCAGAGGAATTACATGAACTGGACTTGGTGGCTAAATCGAGATCTTTATAAAAAACAGAAGTAGTTAGAAGGAGAGAAGCCAGAGGACATGTATGGAAACTGAGTAGGAGGAAAGAGTGCATATGGCATCAAAAATCTAGAATGGTGTGGACTAAGTATAGGGATAAGAATACAAGGTTCTTTCACTTGATGGCAAGCTATAGACAAAGAAGGAATTTATTAGATTCACTAGTGGAGGATGGGGTGAGGATGGTAGAGCCAATTAAAGTGAAGCAATAAATTCATAGGCATTTTGAGAAATTATTTGCTGACGATTAGTGTTCAAGGACAAAACTTTCTTGGCCCATTTGCATTCATAAATAATGATTTACAGGTTGAATGTTTGGAAGCAGAGTTCACAGAGCAAGAGAGATGCGGTGCTATCCAAGACTGCGATGGAAATAAGGCACTTGGACCAGATGGATTCAACATGGCTTGCATTTCGAAGTGCTGGAAGATCATGAAGAGAGAAATATTACAATTCATGCATGAGTTCCATTCACATGGGAAGTTGGTTTCCGGCCAAAATAGTTCTTTCATTACCCTAATACCAAAGAAGGAGAATCCCTGTGAGTTAAGTGATTATAGGTCAATTCAGTGTATAAAATTCTAGCTAAAGTGTTGTCTAGAAGATTGAAGAGGGTACTACCAACAATCATTAGTGAAGTCCAAACAACTTTTCTAGGGGGAAGATTCATTCTTGATGGAGTGATGATTGCTAATGAAGTGATGCATTGGTGGAAAGAAGCAAAGAAGAAAGGTATTATTCTCAAGTTGGATTTTGAAAAGACATACGACTCAGTAAATTGGGAGTTCCTTTTCTCAGTGATGAAGAATTTTGGTTTTGGGGATAAATGGGTGAGTTGGATTAAAACATGAATTTCTTCAACTAAAGTTTATGTACTGGTTAATGGTTCTCCAATAACAGAATTCATTCCTCAAAAAGGGCTTAGGCAAGGTGATCTGTTATCACCATTTTTGTTTAATATAGTTGCTGAGGGTTTAAATCTACTGATTGAAAGTCCGAACGAGTTGGGGCTTACAAAAGGTACATGTGTGGGGCATAATGAGTTAAGCTTTTCCCATCTACAATTTACAGATGCTACTATTATATTTTGTGAGGCAGAGAAGAGGGAAATAATGAATATCAAGAGAATTTTAAGATGCTTTGAGGTAATGTCCGGATTGAAAACAAATTTCCATAAAAGTGTGATGAGTGGAGTTGGTGTGAGTGATGAGGAGGTTAACCATTTTGCCTCAATTCTTAATTGTCACAGTCAAAAGTTTCCTATTAATTATCTGGGATTACCTCTTGGGGCAAATCCAAATAGGAAAAATGCATGGCAACTAGTTATTGAGAAAGTGAGATTGAAGCTGGCTGCATAGAAGAGGAAATTCCTTTCATTTGCTAGTAGATTAACATTAATCAGGTTAGTTCTATTAAGCTTGCCATCCTATTTTTTTGTCATTGTTTAGAATACCTATGGGTGCGGCTAAGCAGATTGAGAAGATTCAGGCAGCATTTCTTTGGGGTAGCTCTGATATTAAAAAGAAAGTCCATATGGTGAAATGGGAGAAGGTAGCAGTAAACATAAATCAAGGGGTTTGGGGGAAAAAATTGAGAGAAGTTAATGATTGTCTATTACTCAAATGGTGGTGGAGGTTTGGGTTTGAGAACAAAGCTCTATGGAAACAAATAGTGAGTTGCAAGTACGGTGTGGTTGGTGGAAGCTGGGTACCCAGTTTACTGGATTCTAAATCAGTATCCAGAATATGGGTTAATGTCCTTCAACTTGTTGTACATAAAAGAGATCTGGTACAGTATTATTTATCAAATTTTAAATTAGTTACATGTAATGGGGAAAGAATCCAGTTTTGGCAAGATAAATGGATCAACAATGTGTGTTTAAAGGAGGAAATCCCCAGGTTATATAGTTTATCTGAGGGCAAAGGATGCACCATTAAGCAGATGTATCAAAGGAGGAGCTCTGTACATGAGTGGAATCTATCTTTTAGAAGAGTTCTATTAGCTTGGGAGGAGGAGGTTACAAGGCTGCATGAAGTACTAAGGGGAGCACCTTCACTTACTATAAAGTTTGAGAATTCATGCATATGGTTGGCCAATCCCTTAGGTGGCTTCACAATAGCAACAACAAGGAATTGGTGGAAGTCTTTGAAAGGTCCCATTGTTAGAGTAGCTGATGAGCTGTGGAATAATATTACTTCACCCAAGGTGGAATTTTGTGGGTGGTTAGCTTGGAGAGGTAGACTTCAAACTACAACTTTTTTGAAGAGGATTGGTGTGTCGAATATGGAAGCAAATTCATTGTGTTTATTTTGCAAAGCAGAGGAGGAGACAGTAAGTCATGTCTTATTGTTCTGTCCTCTGGTTTGGAAAGTGTGGACTGATATGTTAAAGTGGTGAGATATGGTTTGGGTTTTGCTAGGATCAGTTGAGAGTCTATTGCTATGATAACCCTGTTCTGTATTATGCTAATTGATCTTAATTATGATTGCGATTATGTGTTCAATATGATTTTGAGTGCCATTATATGATTATATGTGATTTTGAATTTCTATCTGTTCACCGTAGGAAAATCTGTTAAACTTACTGTTGTAAACTAAAATTGAAGGCCTTATTAGCCACAGAAATCGAAATTGATTACACCATTGTGATTAGCGTAATTTTTAGAGCCTACAGTAAAATTTAATTAGAAATTGATTCAGATCAAATAATTAGATTCAAAATGATTAAATTGGAATTAATTAATTAGCCTTAATCAAACTTGATTAGGCCGATATTTATAAGTGGCCTATTTACATTTTTTAGCATTGTTTTGGGTTCATTTCTCTCCTTTGGCTGAGATTACACTCTAGAGAGAATGAGAGTGCTGAATTTAGAGAGAGAGAGAGAGAGAGAGAGAACTCAAGATAGAGAATTGATCAAGGAGCTTGGTGATCTGGAAGATTAACTCAAGATTTAACTACATTTGTGAAGATTGGAGCTCCTAGGTGAGTAAATTCATGAGTTTGAGTTTGTAATTTTGTGAATTCAAAATTAAATGGTAATCAAGAACATGAATTGAGTTGATTATGGTGAAATTGAAGTTGGTATGTACATGCATGAAGAGAATTGCCATGAATTTGCATAATCCAACTTGTAGCATGTCAATTATGAGAAATTGAGAATTGAATCATACATGCAAGCATGGTTTTGTTAAGCTTCATGAGAATAAACATCCATTGTGTCATTTGAAATGGTGTTGGGGTCTATATTACACATGCATAAATGATCCATAGAGATATGGAGTTTGTATAAAGTTAGAATGCATGAGCTTTGACCATGTCAAGAAGAATGTTGAATAATTTGGGATTTAAATCATGATTTTGAGCAATTGGCCTCATATTGTTTGTGTCCTCATGATATATGATGTGCTCCCACATTTTTGAACTAAGCACATGAGTTTTGGGCCTTTGAATGTCAAGGTTGAGCTTTAAGAACAATTCTGGAAATTCTAGAATTTGGCATGTCCGCTCGAACAGAAAGAACGCCGCTCAAGCATGAAATGTTAGCTCCTAGAACTTTTGTAGACATTGATATCAGCTCGAGTGGGGAGAGTCACGCTCGAGCGTCATTCAAATGTTTCAAATCTTAGCTCGAGCGTCCAAAGTCACGCTCGAGTGCAAAAATGAGGCAACCAGTACTTTTGCAGACCAGAGCAATTCGCTCGAGCGGCGGAAACCACGCTCGAGGGGGTAGCCCTATTTCAGAAATTTTGAGAAGTTATTTTGTGCTTTACTTTCCGTTCCCTTCTATTTCTAAGCACTCTTAGGCATACATTGAGCATTGCAAATGAATCAAGAAGATAAGAAAGACGCCTAAGAGGAATGTATAAGTTAGGAATGGATTGAATAGCTTGTGACCCAATATGTGTTATGTGTTGTATAGGGTCAAGTACAACGGCGAATCCACCGGCAGAACACTGTGAATAATATCTTAGTAAAGTTATTCTGAAGTATGCTATTTGTCCAATTGCTTACTCCCATTTGAGTTTCATAAATTTGTTAAATTGAATTATGGACAAATATTCGTTATACTGCATGATTGGGCCAAAGGGTGTTTGGCATGAATGATTGGGCCAAAGGCTGTTTGATATGAATGATTGGGTCAAAGGCCGTCGGGCATGAATGATTGGGCCAAAGGCCGTTGGATATGACTGAATTGGGCCCAAGGCCGTTTGACACATCAGGATCTGTTGTCGCTTGATGCACTAGATAGAAACATGAATTGGGCCCAAGGCCCTCTGATGTATTTGTTTCAAATTCCGTTCATGTATCTTCTTTATTTGATATTATTCACTGGGTTTTCACTCACTCTCATTCATGTATCAGTAGGTGAGCCAAGAGATGTCCAAACCCAGCCTCAGTAAAGTATGTGAGAAACAGTCGAAGTTTTGGAGAGTCAACCCGAATGTCTCACGCACGAGACTTGTTTTTGCCATTTTGTTCTTTTGTGATAATTTTGCTATGATTGGCGAAAACGTTGGACCACCTTTGTATATAAGCTTTGGGTTTGGCTGACTAAGGCTTGAATGATCTTGTTGTGTAAAACTTATATGTTATTTCCCTTTTAGTGTGGGTTATTAATGAATATATCTTTGGGATGTTTTGATGTGCCATGTAAGCACGGCTCTATGGACAATTTGTAAGTTTGCTTCCGTTTTGGCACCTCAACTCTAATGAAATTTGTTTTATTTGGTTTGAGGCCGTAGGTAATCCCTTGATTACTGGTTAGTTATGACCTTAATCCATAGGAGTGGGTTCGGGTCATGGTAGAGTGGTATCAGAGCACGAGTTAATAACTCATACACTTGTCCAAATGAGCAATTAGCATCTAGAAAAGATCTAGGATGCATTCATGTGATAAGTATGAATCTGAAAAGCATTAAGAACATGCCGAAATGTTTCAAAATGAATGATTATATGCTATTTGTTTGTGACTTACTTGCATTGCGAATTATTTGAATATGTGTGCTCTTTAGTATGTGCATACTCGTGAACCTTTTGTATAAGAAACATTGCAAGTCTAATCAGATGGTGAGAACAAGAGGTGATGAGATAGAGGAGTCTTCTACTGCCAGAGTGGATATGATGGAAAGACTGATTCAGGAAATGGCAGAAACATTAAGGCAATAACAACAGTGGCAACAACCACATCCTCCGCCTCCTCCTCTAGTGCCACCAATGCAAGACATTCAGAATGATGACCGAATAATCGCTCTCACCAAAAGTTTAAGAAAATGAAACCGCCATAGTTTCATGGGGGATTAGATCTGTTAAAGGCAGAAGCATGGGTTCTTGGAATAGAAAAGTTGTTTGAAGTGCTTCCTTGCCTAGAAACGCAAAAAGTATTGCTAGCCACTTTTACTCTTGAAGATGAGGTAAGAAAGTGGTGGATGCTAATGCGTGAAAGCAATAAGGATATTAGTTGGGCACGGTTCTTGGAGATTTTCTACGACAAATATTTTCCATAATGTGTCTGTGACAGGAAAGTATCGGAATTCATGGAACTTAAACAAAACAGCATGACAGTAGTTGAGTATGAGGCCAAGTTCACTGAATTGGCCAGATTTGCACCACATGTGGTCGACACCGACTAAAAGAAAGTGAGACATTTTGAAGGAGGACTTCGAGATGATATCTTAGAAAAGGTAAATGTTCTCAAGCTGGAAACCTACATTGAGGTGCTAGATCGGGCCATAATATCAGAAGCTAACATAGCCAGACAGGCCAAATCAACAACTGACTAAAAGGGTAGTAAAAGGCAAGGCTTCTTTTCGAAGAAGAAATTTTCAAAGAAGAAAAATATGGGCTCCTCACGTATTTCTAATTCTTCCCAAGATACATCTCCAATGTGCAATATTTGTAGTAAAAGGCATCGCGGAGCTTGTTACCGCTTGTTAAGGGCTTGTTTTAAGTGTGGAAAAATGGGGCATATGGCCAGAGATTGTAATCAAAATAATGGAAAGTTAGCTGCTAGCTCCATTGAATCGATCCCAAAACCGGGAAATACTATGAGATCTACTACTACCAGAGATACCGTGAGCCAAGGGAGAGTTTTTGAGCTTGTTCCTGGAGATACGCGGAATGCTGAAGCCGTTGTCTCAGGTACTACCTCTATATGCAATCAGGGTGCTTTTGTGGTAATCGACTCCGGGTCAACACACTCTTTCGTAACTTGTGCATTTGCATCTAAATTGAGTAGACCTCTAAAATCATTGCCATATTTGCTATGTGTATCTGCTCCATCTGGGGAATCTGTGTTGTGTACATCTGTTTATCGATTTTGTGACATGCGTATTGGGAATGCTATTCTGTATGTAGATTTGTTGCCCTTGGACTTTAGACATTTTGATATAATTTTGGGCATGGATTGGTTAACTAAATATTGTGTCACGGTTGATTTTCTAACAAAACGGGTTGTATTTAAACCACCAAAATAGGAAGAAATTGTGTTTGTGGGTAGTGGGGTAGTGGCTCCACCTTACTTGATATCTTCAATAAAAGCATGTAAATTGATCAGGAAAGAGTGCTAGGGTTATTTGTGTTGTGTGCTATCTGAACAAAGTGTGAATGTAGATTTGAGTTGTATCCCTATTGTTAGCGAGCTTCCAAATGTACTCCAAAATGAATTGTTAGGAGAATTAGTTGACAGGAAAATAGAGTTCACCATTGAAGTTGTGCCAGGCACACAGCCTATTTCTAAAACTCCTTACAGAATGGCTACAACTGAAATGAAAGAAGTGAAAGAACAATTGCAAGACTTGCTTGACAAAGGGTTCATCCAACCTAGTACTTCATGGGGTGCACCAGTGTTTTCCAAAATTGATTTGAGATTTGGGTATCACCAGTTGAAGAAGATGCTGAGAAAACCGCATTCAGAACGAGGTATGGTCATTATAAATTTCTTATTATGCCATTTGGGGTGACTAATGCTCCTGCAGCATTTATGGACCTAATGAACCGAATTTTTAAGACCTACCTTGATGATTTTGTTGTATTTTTTATTGATGATATTTTGATATACTCAAGGAGTAGACTTGAACATGAACAACATTTGAGGACTATTTTGCAAACACTTAGAGAAAAGAAATTATTTTCCAAACTAAAGAAATGTGAATTTTGGCTGGATAAAGTTTTCTTTTTAGGGCATGTTATCAACAAGGAGGGGATTTTAGTGGACCCACAGAAGATAGAGGCAATTGTGAATTGGCCTACACCAACAAATGTAACAGAGGTCTGCAGTTTCATTGGCTTAGCTGGGTACTACAGAAGGTTTGTGAAAGACTTTTTGAAAATAGCTGTGCCTCTTACCCAACTGACATGCAAAGGACAACCATTTGAATAGAACAACAAAAAAGAATCTACCTTTCATGAACTAAAAACGAGACTGACCACTGCGCCAGTTTTGACATTACCATCAGGTACGGAAAACTTTGTGATTTTCAGTGATGCATCTTATAAAGGCTTGGGTTGTGTATTAATGCAGAATGGAGGGGTGATTGCTTACGCCTTTCGGCAGTTGAGGCCACACGAGAAAAACTACCCAACACATGACTTAGAATTGGCCGCAGTTGTATTTGCTTTAAAAATCTGGCGACATTATTTGTATGGGGAAAAATGCGAAGTCTACACGGATCACAAGAGTTTGAAATACTTCTTTACGCAAAAAGAGCTGAATATGCGACAGAGAAGATGGCTCGAATTGATAAAAGATTAAGATCTTTGGATTCAGTATCACCCCAGGAAAGCCAATACAGTTGTTGATGCCTTGAGCAGAAAGTCGACGGGGAATTTAGCTTTCTTGCTTACTGAACGGAAAGAAATCTTACTAGATTTCGAGAGAACTGAGAATGAAGTTATATTACACGAATAGACTGGGTTGGTCGCTGCCATTTCAGCTGAACCAACAATAATTACTGAAATTAAACAGAGGCAAAAAGATGATGAATTCCTTAAGAAAGTGATCGATGAATTTGAGACAAGTCCGAAAGCAGAGTTCAGCATTGAAAATGAAGTGTTGAGATTTCGAAACCTAATGTGTGTCCCAGATTTTCCGAAACTAAAGAAGTGAATTCTAGATGAAGCCCATAAATCAGTGTTTGTTATGCATCCGGGTAATGAAAAAATGTATCGGGATTTGAAACAAAGCTATTGGTGGCCCAAAATGAAGAAAGAGATTGCATAGTATGTGTCCAAGTGCCTTTAATGTCAGCAAGTTAAACCTGAACATTAGAAACTAGGCGGCCTACTTCAGCCTCTCCCTATTCCTGAATGGAAATGGGAGCATGTGACTATGGACTTTGTTGTTGGTCTACCTCGAACTTCTCGAGGTATGGACTCTATTTGGCTTGTAGTTGATAGACTGACTAAATCTGCATATTTTCTGCCTGTTAGAACTATGTTTGATGCTTATAGACTAGCTACTATATATATTGACAAGATTGTTCGTTTACACAGAGTTCCGGTATCTATTGTCTCAGATAGAGATCCGAAATTTGTATCTAGATTGTGGAAAAGTTTGCAAAGAGCTATGGGGACAGAATTGAGGTTTAGTATTGCATTCTACCCACAGACAGATGGGCAATACAGGCCTTGGAAAATATGCTAAGAATGTGTGCCTTGGATTTTCAAGGGAGTTGGGAAGATTATTTGCCACTAGCAGAGTTTGCATACAATAACAGTTTCCACTCCAGCATTGGTATGGCACCATACGAGGCTTTGTATGGTAAAAGGTGTAGATCACCAATTTGTTGAACAGAAGTCGGGGATAGGGCTTTACTTGGGTCTGAAATTGTGAAGGATACTTCTGAAAGGATCAAAACTATTCAACAAAAGCTCGAGACAGCTCAGAGCTGGCAAAAGAATTTTACGGATGTACGAAGAAGACCTCTTGAGTATGAGGTTGGTGACCATGTGTTTATTCGCATGACTCCGATGAAGGGCTAAGTAAGATTCGGTAAGAAAGGAAAATTGTCGCCCCGATATATTGGGCCATTTCAAATTCTGGAAAAACTTGGTCCAGTTGCCTATCAAGTCGCTTTGCCATCGGGATTCGAACAAATGCACAATGTATTCCATGTATCAATGTTGAGGGGCTACCTTCGAGATTCGTTTCATGTGATTGATTATCACCGGATAACTCTTGATGAAAATATGGAATATGTAGAATGGGTGGAACGAATCATTGACCGTTAGGTGAAACAATTGAGAAGCAAGTCCATCTTGATGGTGAAGGTGGAATGGAGAGAACACTATGGGATGGACGCCACATGGGAAAAAGAGGATGAAATGCGACTACGCTATCCACATTTGTTCCCCGACGAAGGGAAAATAAGTTTGGAGGACCAAACTTCCAAAAGGAGGGAAGATTGTGATAACCCTGTTTCGTATTATGCTAATTGATCTTAATTATGATTGTGATTAGGTGTTCAATATGATTTTGAGTGCCATTATATGATTATATGTGGTTTTGAATTTCTATCTGTTCACCGTAGGAAAATCTGTTAAACTTACTGTTGTAAACAGAAAGTTGAGCGCTTTATCAGCCACAGAAAACCAAAATTGATTACACCATTATGATTAGCTTAATTTTTAGAGCCTATGGTGAAATTTAATTAGAAATTGATTCGGATCAAAATAATTAGATTCAGAATGATTAAAGTGAGATTAATTACTTAGCCTTAATCAAACTTGATTAGGCCGATATTTATAAGTGGCCTATTTACATTTTTTAGCATTGTTTTGAGCTCATTTCTCTCCTTTGGCTGAGATTACACTCTAGAGAGAGCGAGAGTGCCGAATTTAGAGAGAGAGAGAGAGAACTCAAGATAGAGAATTGATCAAGGAGCTTGGTGATTTGGAAGATTAACTCAAGATTTAACTACATTTGTGAAGATTGGAGCTCCTAGGTGAGTAAATTCATGAGTTCGAGTTTGTAATTTTGTGAATTCAAAATTAAATGGTAATCAAGAACATGAATTGAGTTGATTATGGTGAAATTGAAGTTGGTATGTACATGCATGAAGAGAATTGCCATGAATTTGCATAATCCAACATGTAGCATGTCAATTATGAGAAATTGAGAGTTGAATCATACATGCAAGCATGGTTTTGTTGAGCGTCATGAGAATAAACATCCATTGTGTCATTTGAAATGGTATTGGGGTCTATATTACACATGCATAAATGATCCATAGAGATATGGAGTTTGTATAAAGTTAGAATGCATGAGCTTTGACCATGTCAAGAAGAATGTTGAATAATTTGAGAATTAAATCATGATTTTGAGCAATTGGCCTCATATTGCTTATGTCCTCATGATATATGATGTGCTTCCACGTTTTTGAACTAAGGACGTGAGTTTTGGGCCTTTGAATGTCAAGTTTGAGCTTTAAGAACAATTCTGGAAATTCTAGAATTTGGCATGTCCGTTTGAACGGAAAGAACGCCGCTCGAGAGTGAAATGTTAGCTCCTAGAACTTTTGCAGACATTGATGTCAGCTCGAGCGGGGGGAGTCACCCTCGAGCGTCAGTCACATGTTTCGACTCTCAGCTTAAGCGTCCAAAGTCACGCTTGAGCGCAAAATGAGGCAACCAGTACTTTTGCAGACTAGAGGGGTCTGCTCGAGCGGCGGAAACCATGCTCAAGCGAGTAGTCCTATTTCAGAAATTTTGAGAAGTTGTTTTGTGCTTTATTTTTCGTTTCCTTTCATTTTTAAGCATACATTGAGCATTGTAAATGAATCAAGAAGATGAGAAAGAGGCCTAAGAGGAATGTATAAGTTAGGAACAGATTGAATAGCTTGTGACCCAATATGTGTTATGTGTTGTGTAGGGTCAAGCACAAGGGTGAATCCACCAGCAGAACACTGTGAGTAATGTCTTAGTAAAGATATTCTGAAGTATTCTATTTGTCCAATTGCTTACTCCTATTTGAGTTTCATAAATCTGTTAAATTGAATTATGGACAAATATTCGTTATGCCGCATGATTGGGCGAAAGGGCGTTTGACATGAATGATTGGGCCAAAGACCGTTTGATATGAATGATTCCGTCGGGCATGAATGATTGGGCCAAAGGCCGTCAGATATGACTGAATTAGGCTCGAGGCCATTTGACACGTCTGGATCTGTAGTCGCTTGATGCACTAGATACAAACATGAATTGGGCCCAAGGCCGTCTGATGTATTTGCTTCAAATTCCATTCATGTATCTTCTTTATTTGATATTATTCACTAGGCTTTTGCTCACTCTCATTCATGTGTCTGTAGATGAGCCAAGAGATGTCCAAGCCCAGCCTCTGTAAAATATGTGAGAAACAGTTGAAGTTTTGGAGAGTCATCCCGAACGTCTCACGCATGAGACTTGTTTTTGCCATTTTGTTCTTTTGTGATAATTTTGCTATGATTGGCGAAAACATTGGACCACCTTTGTATATAAGCTTTGGGTTTGGCTGACTAAGGTTTGAATGATCCTGTTGTATAAAACTTATATGTTATTTCCCTTTTGGTGTGGGTTATTAATGAATATATCTTTGGGATGTTTTGATGTGCCATGTAAGCACAGCTCTATGGACAATTTGTCAGTTTGCTTCCGTTTTGGCCCCTCAAGTCTGATGAAATATGTTTTATTTGGTTTGAGGCCGTAGGTAATCCCTTGATTACTGGCCGGTTATGACCTTAATCCATAGGGGCGGGTTCGGATCATGACAATTGCATTGGTAGGCAGGCTTGAAGTTCAAGAAGGTTGTTCTAAAAATGTGGAAAGCAATACCCTTAGCGACTCTGTGGTCAGTTTGGAAAGCTAGAAATGAGTGCCTTTTTAAAGGGAAGATTGTTGGTGAGAATGAATTATTTGAATTGGTGAAAGTGAGAGTAGCACTATGGAGTAAACAAAGTATCAGAGGATTGTCGTATTCAGTGCAGGATATAGTTAGCAACCTTGATCGAATCAAAGCTTAAGTAGTGGAGTTATTGGTCTTACTTCCTTACGTGTTGTGGGTGCTAGTATTTTTGATCAGTATGAGTGGTTGGAGTTATTTCTATGTTTTCTTGTTTGGTTTGGTTGGTTTCTCATCAACCTGGGGTTTGATAGCATATGACTGCGCTAGACTTGCAGTGCCAACCTAGTTGGGATCGTTTGGTTTAGCTATGATACTTGCTGTCATCCCCTTGCTTTATTGATGTTTGTATGATTTGTATCTTCATTTCATCAATAAAGGTTTTCTTTACTTATCAATATATATATAAATATGAGAAAATCAATAAGTTTAACAGTTTAGAGAGTACAAACCTAGGGATTTCGATACCGGGTGAGAGAGAACTTAGAAGAGAATGTACTGACCTAGGATTTTCGATACCAGGTGAGAGAGAACTCGAAAGAGAAGTGAATCTGACTTGGTTTGACAAAAGAGAAACCCCTTGTTGCAAAACGGCATCACCAGAAATGGAAAATCTGCGACTAGTCCGCCATAAACATCGTCATTGGTTGTTGCTTAGCGGAATCGAGATTCGTCTTCAATCGATGATGAAATCTTTCATTGATTAAAGCTTGTAAATGGAAGTGATGTAGAAAATGATGGAGAGAAAGGGAGAGGGAAGATCGGATCAATTTTGTAAATCATAGATCTAGAGATATTTATATATATATGTATAGGTAGAGACAGAGATGCACCAAATTTGTAGAATATTTGAAGAAGATGATAGATCTACTATGGATTGAAGCCTATAGATCTCATAAAATCATAGATCTAGATATATATATATATATATATATAGGCTAGGGCGGAGAGAGAGAGAGAGAGAGAGAGAGAGAGACGCACCAAATTTGCAGAACATTTGAAGAAGATTATAGATCTACCATGGATTCAAGCTTATACATCTCACATCTGCCTTGGATAGTTGCCGAAGAGGAAGAGTGTTCCATCGCTGCAGAAAGGAGAGGAGAGGAGGGTGAGATCGAGAATCTTGAGAGCAAACCTGATAAAAAAAGATAGTGAACTTGGAAAATTAGGCCTGTAGAGAGAGTTTTTATAGCCCCGATTTTTTTATTGTGGAAAATATTTGGTCTCTAAAAGGGTAAATTGTGTATTTACAACGAAATTAATTTGTCTCAAAAAATTAGGTGAATATTATACAAAGCATACACGTGAAAAAGTAAGAAAGTTTAAATTTGTTTCTAAAGAATTGTTTTAGAGACCAAATTTACTTGGTCCCTAAATATTAGTCTCTAAAACATTAATTTCTTGTGGTGTCATGGCAGTAATTGCGTGCCGTGGAAAGTGCAATATTTTCAACGGTTGGCTTTTTGTGCGTCATGGAAAGTGCAATTTTTAACGGCTAGTTTTTTGTGCGCCTTGAAATGTTCAATATTTTTTAACAGCTAGTGTACGCGTGTCGTGTACAGCGGATGTATTCACAGCATGCCATATGCACGTCATAGAAAATTTTATTATTTACAGCTAACATTGCAAGTCATAAAAAAATTATCCTTATTTGTATTTATAACCTATGCAATAGACGCGTCGTGGTTGGGAAATTATTTACGACATGCAAAAAAAAGCAAGTCGTAAAAGTGAGAAACCATGACTTACATTTACTGTATGTCGCTGATGTGAAGTCGTAAAAACTCAATTTTATTATAGTGGTAGCTGATGAAGCTTGTGATTAAATGATTCAATTTAACTGTCATATTAAATTGCATAAAGTAATGTTTCAATATCACTTATTTTTTAAAAGTACTAGTAACATAGAAAAACAATAGTTGGGTGACTACCTGAGTTGCCTTAGGTAAGTTTTCAGCAATATTCCAGTCTAAAACAATATCCACTTGAGACTCATCATTCACAATTCCGCTTTTTGGTTCAGAAATACCTTCTAATGTTTCACTATTGATTCTAGCTTGGATTCTACCATAATTGTACTATCACAGAAAATTGAAATAAAAATTTATTAGAACATGGAATCAAAACAGAATATATTTTACTATTGGACCATAATTTGGAACCAATTGATACACTCCATGACTTTAATGCACTATATATTCTTTGTATAATATTGGACATCAAATTTGAAAATTTTGCTAGAAAACTAGAAGGAATCTAAGGTTGAGTTATTAGAATGCTTAACAAATGTAGTTTAAACATATAGTTTGAGAAACCAATTTTAAACCTCAAAACTGCGTAAGAAATATGATTTTTTAGCCTTTGAGTTCAAATTTCTCTAGCCTTCACTTATTCTAAGCCATCAAATAGACTTTAGAATTTCTCTTAACAGAGATCTGGATGGTAGTACAAGGGCAACCAAAAGTTTGATGTACTTGTCATGGTGTTCATTGCTCATACATTAAAATTTATTCCATGACCTTGAGGTTAAATTCAAATTGGAAAGAGGAATTTTGACTAACATAGATGCATAATAAATGAAGTAGAAAAGTACAAATAAAACAATGTAGATAATAGAAGAGAAACCACAATGTGCTAATCTAATCCATAAAAAGCAACAAATGCTAGAACTGCAATTGTTCAAGCTTAATCCACTCAAATAGATCTCTATAACAATAAAACAAGGATTAGAAAGGACAAGACAAAAGATGAAACCTATTGATGACATTTTTTTTTGGAATTTAGAAATAAAGACCAACATAGTTTGCAAATTGCAGAGTTTTAAGTAACTTTTGAAAAGTTGGCAAATATGATTGTGGCACCCAACTTACGAAACTTCGCCAACAATAGTGCAAACACTTTTTGCATAACCTGTTAGAGTATATAACAATAAATGTAACTTGATTATAAATTATTTTTTACTGAAAATGTAAAACTATTTCATATTTCAATCCAATTCTCATACTCCCTAAAAAGATTTAATAATCATAGAAAAACCATCTAATTATTGTCATATCTCGTATTGTTGTATCTGTTTTAAGAAATTGCACAGATTACAAATAATTGCATCATTATAACAATAAAAAGTATAGAGCTGAACAAAAACAAAAAATTGTTCATGATTCTTCATGCTACTTATATTATGTTCATGTAAATTGTATTTTGCAGATCAGTTCTTACTTTGTAGATAAACTTCTAAGGATTGTTCGTGATATCATTCTTCATATGAAGGGAACAAGCAAGTCTAATATTGACCAACATGATGGAAATCCATTAGTCAATAATACCAATATGGGAGATCCTACACTAGAGTTCATTAAGCATGTCTGTGTTGTTCAAACAATCTCATATCAACAAGGGAGATTAGCTTGCCTAACTCACGAGGAATAGAGTAGATTATAGAATCGAGAGAGAGAGAGAGAGAGAGAGAGAGAGAGAGAGAGAGAGAGAGAGAGAGAGAAAATAGGGTATAGATATGAACCTTTCTGCCTTCTTTCAATGCCTTGATCTCCAATTCTTGATCCTTATCTACATAAACGACAATTCCCGATCCTTATTTGCACAAATGAAAATCAACCAAATCAAACAAATCGGGAAGGAAAAACTTCACAGAGAGAGAGATCAAACTTCGAACTCACCTTAGTAAATGATATTGAGAACTTCAGATGATGGAGCTTTGAAATCAAAATCAAAATGGAGATCCTTCGATTCGTGAGAGTTGAGAGAGAGAGAACAAGCGAGAGACTAAGTGAGAGATTAGGGCTATTATTTTCCTCGGTGATTCACCAGCCCATTTTGTGTAAGAGAGAGCATGTGTTTAGACATTTGAAGGCATTTTTAAATGCCTTGTATTATCAAAACGGTGCCATTTTAATTTTTGAAAAAAACTACGGTTAAAAAATGTCGTTAGATATTATAAAAAATGGCATTTAAAAAAACACCGTTAAATGAACATCGTCAAAACCCACATTAGTGGCTGCCGAGGTATTTAGTTTGACATCTATACCAATGAGGCCCATTTTGTTTAGACACAACAAAGAAAATTGAATTTAGATGCCCTGTATAGTGTAGTGTATTCTCCCAAAACATCATCATTTTGGGATTATATTACATTTACTGGGTCTTTTGGGCACTACTTAAAAAAGTATAAAAAATTTATAACATAAGCACAATAAATGTAACATAACTTCAAAAACGAAATTATTTTGGAGCACTTAGATGTATTATAAAAGCACAATAAATGTGACATAACCTCAAAAATGAAATTTGTTCAGATTGTCCAACATTTATTTTGTGGTGATCTTCTTTTTTGTCATGATATTTGCTAGATATCAGTGAATGTGACAACCCTAACCTCAACGATTGCACAAACATTCATATCAATACCGCTGGAATTTATACTAGTGTTTGCCCAAAGGGCCATAGTGGGAATGGAAGAAAATGAGAAGGCTACATTTTGTATCAACATCACACATTGCAGAATATGCTCCCTGTAGGTAAGACATTCTAATAGATGCATTTTGATTTCTAGAAGTTTAAATTTTTCAAAAAAATGAAAAACAAACAAACAAACAAAATCACTACCACACAACAGGTTAACAGCATTATAAATCACTAACATTGTCAATTGAGAATGATAGTTTTTTTAATATTAATTTTTATTATTATTCTATTAACATAAATGCAGGAAGCATTGGTTTCCTCAGTATTATATTTGTCATCATCTCCAACATATATTGGGTAATTTAGAAAAGAAAGATCCAAAAGCTCAAAGAAAAATTCTTTAAACAAAATGGTGGCATAATGTTACAACAATTACTTTCAAATTCCAAAATTGAAGAAAATTCTGCCCAAAAAGCACAAATTTACACAGAAGAAGAGCTCAACAAGGCAACAAACAATTTCAGTGAAAGCAATGTCGTTAGCCAAGGAGGTTACAGAATAGTTTACATAGGAACTCTAGCAAATCCCATGGTTTTTGCAATCAAGAGGTCCAAAGTAGTAGATCGTGGCCAAATCAAACAATTTATCAATGAAGTGATCGTTTTCTCCCAAATCAAACACCCAAATGTCATAAAACTTTTAGGTTGTTGTTTAGAGACGCCAGTTCCATTACTAGTCTATGAATTTATCACAAATGACAACCTTTTCCACCACTTGCATGATGAAGGATTTGTGTCGTCAATGGCATGGAAAATGAGGCTAAGAATAGCGACTTAAACCGATACAGCTCTTGCACATATGCACTCTGCTCCGATGCATATAATTCATAGAGATGTCAAGTCTGCTAATATACTCTTAGACGATGAGTACACTGCGAAAGTGTCTGATTTCGGAGTTCCAAGATTGGTTCCTTTGGATCAAACTCAATTGTCCACATTAGTGCAAGGGACACTTGGGTACATAGACCTTGAGTACTTCCATTCAGGTCTCTTAATGAATAAAAGTTATGTTTACAGCTTTGGGGTTGTACTTGTGGAGCTTCTAACTGGTGAAAAATCTGTTTCAATGGATAGGCCTGAAAAGCACAGAAGCCTAGCTACGTATTTCATTCCTTTGTTGGAAGAAGATTGGTTGAATAAAGTTCTTGAAAATCGAGTGGCAAAAGAGGAAGATTCTGAGTAGATCAAAGGAGTGGTTGAGCTTGCCAAGAAATGCTTGACTTAAAGGGGATAAAAGGCCTTCAATGAAGGAGGTAAAAGATGAGCTTGAGTCATTGGGGAATACTATGAAGAAAATGGTCAAAGTTGGATCAGATTTGGAAGAATATTAGCTCTTGATGAGTGAACCATTCAATTTGTATGAAAGTGATACATTAATTGGCTTTGATAGCCTAAGAAGAGAAGTGGTATTGCAAATAGATGATGGGCAATGATTGGTCGTCCCAATTTTCCATGCACGTAGCAAAACTATTGTTGTATAATATTTAGGTCATTTACCTAGAAAACATGTGAAAATCACAGAGGCATAGAGTAGAGAAATAAGATCTGTGATTCTATGAATTTGTTTTTTTCAGCCAGTTATAAGATTAGAAGTGCTGTAAAATTATGCTTTTAACAACTCTGAATTTTTAGGCCACAAACGATATATGACTGGCTTTGTGTATTCTTGAGACGTAATGCCAATTGACTCACGGCTTGTTAAAAGCTCGTTGAAATTGATTCATTATATAAACAAACTAATCTTGAACACATTTTGAAACTTGTTAAGTTATTAAGTAGAGCTTGAACAACCTAGTATTCGGTTTGACTCGGCTCATTTACAACCCTTTTAATAATGGTAACACAAACATGAATTCAAGTCTTGTACTCCGTACTTCCAAGGATCATTCATTTTTACATGCTTCAACATTATTCAAAGAGTGAACTGAAGTTAAAATCATTAACTGACTTACATGCTTTTTAAGTAGTTAGATGAGATAAAAGAGATCTAATTGAAATTTTGAACAAAACATTTATGTTAAAAAAAAGAAAGAAAAGGAAAGGGGGTATAAATCTATATAAAAAAAAATTCAAAATGTAATTTGGTAGTACAATTTGACAAATGAGTAACTGTTTTAAATTTTTGAATTTCTCGAGGACTTGTTTATATATTCTTGCATTTCATCGTCATCGAACTCTGATTAGACAAATAAAGCTTCCAGTTTCTAATTGAATTCATCATTTACTTTGAGGTTGAGAAAACCACCAAATCTGACAGTAATCTCTACAACCTTCAGCCATGTTTGTTTGAATTTATATGTGTTAGTAATGGGCGCCCATGTGGCATGACCATTTAAATTTAAATTTGATCCTTATCCAAATAGATTTTGAATTCGAATTCAAACCTATTTAGGATACCACTCAAGATACAGATGTTATCAGTTTTAACTGATATGGATAGATATTATAATATATAATATATCTGATATATGGTTATGGGTAATCCAAGTGAGAAACAACGTATAGTCTGTTTCTACCCATATACTGACTCTCTCCCAAAAACACAACGATCAAGTCTTTGACACTGTGGTTTTGTGTGGGTGATATTCAATCTGTGATATCACTCCACTGCTGGGTTGGTTCATCAAGAAGTTTTCTGGAAGCACGTGATTTATCCAAGAAGGTTCTATCATCAAGAAGAAGGTATGATTTGATTATTTTATCCGCTGCATATTCTGTGTTTTTCGTTAACATTGGTATCAGAGCATGTTTATGGATATTTTCGTGTTTCCTTTAATCATGTGTATACTTTTATATGTATATGTATATATTATACACATGAATATTTGTAGAGGAAGAAAAAATTTTTTATCAGATTGGGAGCATAAAAATATTTTTTTTATGTTCATTAATGTCTTTTTTCATATCATAAATAGTTTTATTTTGAAAAAAGGAGCCCGACAGTACAAAAATCGGACCAGAAAACACCCTGGAAGGCGGCGCGTGGTCTGCACGCGCCACCTGACGCCGTGGGCCGTTTCCACGCGCCCCCACGCGCCAGCTGCTCAACCGACGCGCTTGCACGCGCTCTCACGCGCGCGTCAGCGGCGCAGCCACGCGCGCGCCCTCCGCGCCACGCACGCGCGCCGTGCTCTGAGCCGCGGACTGAGCCGCGCGCTGAGCTGCGAGCCGAGCCGCGCGCTGAGCCGTGAGCCGAGCCGCGAGCCGAGCCGCGCGCTGAGCCAAGAGCCGAGCCGCGATCTGGGCCGCGTGCTGAGCCGCACCGTTTTCCTCGGATGGCTTGGCTGCTGGCGATTAGGCACTGTTTGTTTTGTTTTTAATTCTGAATTGCGTTAAATGGTCATAATTAATTCATTACATATTTGTTTTATGCGTGGCTTATACTGTTAGACTCAGAATTATTTTTTCTACATTCTGTAAAATTTTGAAAATTTTCAGAAAATATAAATTATTTTTCCTGTGTTAATAATTCATTTTTTATGCTTTAAAATGATTCTGGTATTGCATAAATAATTTTCTGGGGCTGAAATATTTATTGTAGACTTCTGAAAGGTTTTATTATTTACTGGTAATATTGTCTCATTTTATCAGTTTTTGGATTTTTTATTTCTAATTTTATGTGTATTTATTAGTCATTTAAAATTCCAGAATATTTCAGAAAAATTTCAGAATATTTCAGAACAATGTACATTTTAATTATGGCATAATCTGAATATTGTTTCTGTTTACTAGTTTCTGAATTTTTTATTTCTAATTTTATGTGTGTTTAATTAGTTATTTAAAATTCCAGAAAATTTCAGAAAATTCCAGAAAATTTAAAAAATGATGTACACTTTAATTATGGCATAATCTGCATATTAAATACAATTTTTTTTTGGTTTTTTAATATGTTGCAATTAAAGAAGCATGATTAATTATTTGTTTGAATTCCATCATTAAATAAATATGGCATGAGTTGTTTGTAAATTTATATTGAGATGCTATTGTATGGAATTTATCATGCTTTGTATATGCCATAAATAGTGGGAGATTGTTTGATTGTTTTTTGCGCATGGAATGAAATTAAATTTTGATAATTATCACTAGAGGCGCAAGAGATGATTACGAGCATAGCAAATTTTCGATCTTGAGACATGTGTAAAATTATCATTATTTAATTTAGATTCTTTTTTGCTGCAAAATATTTTGTTTTGTGTTGCTATCATTAATATCCCCTGCGCATTTATTTACTCTGTATGTAGAAATGGCTGCTAAGACAGTGGTGGCAGACTTAACTAAGGGAGAGAAATTGGATGGCGACAATTATGACATATGGCGCCGTAAGATCCAATACCTCCTCAATGAGCAAGAAGTGTTGACCACACTTGAACAAGTGATGGTTGAGCCAGAGCAGGGCAATACAGCTCAACATCGTCGTGATCTTGAAGCCTTTCAGACTTGGCGTAACAAAGATCGGTGTGCGCGCTTTACTATGTTGAGCAGCATGCACAACGACTTGATTAGTGAGTTTGAGCATTGCCCGACTGCATTTGAGATGTGGGAAGCTCTCAAGCAAAAGTTTGGTATTACCTCTTTGGCAAAGCTACGTGGGCTGACTATGAAGTTTGACTCATATCAGAAAAGGGCGCATCACTCGATGAAGCAGCATTTGAGAGTCATGTCAGCCATGATACGTGAGCTTGCGGCTGCTGGGCATAATTTGACTCAAGAGCAGCAAGTACAGGCTGTGATACGCTCTCTGCCAAATTCTTGGGAGCAGATGAAGCAGAACATGATGCATAATGAGAGTGTGTAAACATTCGAAGACATATCGCGTCATTTGGAGCTTGAGGCTGAGCACCTTGAGGCGGCTAAGTCTGATGGTTCTGCTATGGTGGTTGAGTCAAGCTCACGTAGGACTTCTCAGTTCAAACGTGGAAAAGAAAAAGGTGCCCCTAAGAAGCAAGCAGCGGCTGCGCTTAAGCCCAATGGCGCTAGAAATTTCAAGCGTAGGGGCAAGAGAGGTGGTAAGAAGGCAAAGGCTAAATTGACATGCTTTAACTGTAACAAAGAAGGACACTTCGCTCGGGATTGCCCTGAGCAGAAGAAGGTACTCCCTTACTTAATTTGTCGCATTCAATGCTTTGTGTCTAGTCAAGCATTAATTGCTCATTCTCCTCATTTTTGGGTTGTAGACTCCGGAGCAACAGACCACATCGCGAGGGACAGAGTAGGGTTCGTTGAGTATCGTCGAGTACCTGCTGGGAGCAGAAAAGTTTACATGGGGAACGAGTCTAGTGTGGAGGTGCTTGGTATTGGAACATTCAAGCTGGAAATGCGACGAGGGCGCACCTTGTATCTTCATGATGTTCTTTATGCTCCGGATATTCGGCGAAACTTAGTTTCAGTTATTAGCATGATGAGCCTTGGTTTTAGCTTTTGTTTTGAGAATAATGGTGTTAGCATTTATTTGGGAACAATTTTTTATGGTTTTGGTTATTTTTCAGATGGTTTTTTAGTTTTGGATGTGGATGATTCTAGTATTAATAAAAATGCCAATGGCACTATTTCTAATATTGCATTTTTTTGTGATAATGATTCTATGAGATGGCATGCTAGATTAGGGCACATAGGGCAAGACAGGATGACTAGATTGGCTAGAGAAGGTCTTTTAGGCCCACTCACTAGAGTCACTTTGCCTACTTGTGAGCACTGTCTTGCTGGAAAGGCAACAAGAAAACCATTTGGAAAAGCCATAAGGGCATCTATCCCATTGCAACTTATTCATTCTGATATATGTGGACCAATGAATGTGAGGGCAAGGCATGGAGCCCCTTATTTCATCACATTTATAGATGATTGCACACGTTTTGGTCATGTCTATCTGATTTCTCACAAGTCAGAAGCATTGGATTGCTTTAGACGGTATGTTAATGAGGTTGAGAATCAATTAGACAAGAGCATTAAAGCTCTAAGGACTGACCGAGGACGTGAGTATCTATCTGAGCAATTTAAAGTGCTCTGTGAGGAAAAAGGAGTTATCAGTCAATTGACAATTCCTAGGACTCTGCAACAAAATGGTGTAGCGGAGAGAAGGAATCGTACATTGCTTGACATGGTTAGATCAATGATGGCGCAAGCTAATCTTCCAATTTCTTATTGGGGAGATGCTTTGTTGACTGCTGCCTACGTCCTTAACCGTGTGCCCTCCAAATCAGTTCCTTCCACCCCATATGAGATGTGGACTGGCAAAAAGCCTGATTTAGGCAATTTGCGGCCTTGGGGTTCGGCAGCTTATATACACAACGCTTCTCATAAGTTTGGGAAGTTGGGCCCTAGAGGAAAGAAGTGTATCTTCATTCGCTATAGTGAGCATTCTAAGGGCTATGTGTTTGTTGGGGAGCATCCGGATGGAAGTGTGACTGAAATTGAGTCGCGAGATGTGGATTTCCTAGAGGAGGATTTCCGTAGCAGAGGTGAGGTAACTAAAGAAGTAGAATTCTATGAGATGGAGGATCTACTTGAAGGCGCAGCTAGTTGCTTAGTAGAGAATGAGGAAATAATTCCTCAAGCTCCTAGGGACAGTGGGAGCGATCTACCTACCCATGGATTAGATCCAATGGATGAGGATTCTCAGGATTCTCAACTACGTAGAAGCAAACGTGGAGCTATACCCCGTCGTCGTTTTGAGATTGAAGGGGAAGCATTCATGATTGCTCCGAGTGATGAGATGGAGCCTAAGAATCTCAAAGAGGCTCTCTCATCCCCTGCTAGTAAAGAATGGAGTACTGCAATGGAAGAAGAAATAGAGTCTATGAAGAAAAATCATGTCTGGGACTTGGTTGATTTGCCGCTAGGGCGCAAGACTATTGGGAACAAATGGGTTCTCAAAATCAAGCGCAAGGCGGATGGTTCCATAGAAAGGTATAAGGCTCGCCTAGTGGCGAAAGGTTACACCCAACGAGAGGGTGTGGACTATGAGGAAACTTTTTCACCAGTTGTAAGGTTTGCCTCTATTCGCCTAATCCTGGCCATAGTAGCTCAGTTGGACTTAGAGCTATATCAGATGGACGTTAAAACTGCATTTCTCAATGGAGAATTGGATGAAGAGATCTATATGGATCAACCAGAAGGCTTTGTGGCAGTAGGTCAGGAGCGCAAAGTTTGCAAGCTTCAACGATCTATTTATGGCTTAAAGCAATCATCCAGACAGTGGAATCTGAGATTTCATCGAGCCATTGTTTCAAATGGGTTTACGATGATTGATGAAGATCACTGTGTGTATGTTAAGCGGTCCAAGGACATTTTTCTGATATTGTCATTATATGTAGATGACATATTATTGGCTGGAAATGACAAGGAGATGATTGTCGCCACTAAAATGTGGTTGTTCTCTACATTTGAAATGAAGGACATGGGTGAGGCGAGCTATGTGCTCGGTGTTAAGATCCTCAGGGATCGCTCTAGGAGACTTCTTGGTTTGTCTCAAGAGACTTACATTAAGACTATTCTAGAGCGGTTCCAGATGCAGAGCTGCAAACCCATTGACACTCCTGTTGCAAAAGGCGAGAGCCTAAGCCTTGATATGGGTCCTAAGACTCAAGAAAGAAAATGAAAAGATGGCCCGTGTTCCCTATGCAAATGCTGTTGGAAGCTTGATGTATGCTATGATGTGTACACGTCCTGACATTTGTTATGCAGTCGGATTGGTGAGTCGTTACCAATCCAACCCAGGACTAGCTCATTGGAAAACAGTTAAGAGGATATTACGATATCTTAGAGGAACTGCAGATTACACACTTTGCTACCAGAGTTCAGATCTACATCTAGTTGGCTATTGTGATGCTGACTGGGGAGGAGACCTAGATGAGCGTAAGTCTACTTCAGGATATGCTTTCATGCTTAGCGATGGTGCTATTTCTTGGAGCAGTAAGAAGCAATCCTGCATCGCCTTATCGACCATGGAGGCTGAGTTTGTGGCTTGTTCATCTGCCGTTCAGGAAGCCGTGTGGTTAAGGAGATTCCTTCAGCATTTGGATGTTGTCACACACACTTCAGACCCTGTGACTATCCATTGTGACAACATGGCTGCACTCGCTTACGCTAAGGATCGTAAATACCATGGCAGAACCAAACACATTGATGTGAGGTTCAACTTTATCAGAGATATTTTGGCGCAGAAAGAAGTGATCCTGGAGCACATCCCTACGAGTCGCATGGTTGCGGACCCTTTGACTAAGCCCATTGCTAGAGATGTTTATCTTACTCATGTTAGGGCTTTAGGACTACGTAGGTGGTGATATTTTTTTTTTTTTTTTTTTTATGTGTATTCAGTTGAACTCATTTTTTGGGGATATTTATGCCATTAGTATTCATACTTGTTTCTATCACACATTTATGTTTACTACTTTTAGTAATGGTTTGTGAATTAGCATACACAAAACAATTAAATTGATGTTAGCAGGCAAGATTGGCTCACTCACACGAGCAATCGCCCTTAGCGCTGGGTAGCGAGTAAGGATGAGACTAGAAGCTAAAATTATCCACTAGCTATGTCGCCTTGGTTGGAGCCAAGATGAGGTCTTGTTAGAGACCGACCATGGATATGAGAGTACCCATTTTTCTATGATATGTCTGTTATGGATAGCCAGATGCGAGATCTCATTTGATGCCTGAGAGGCGAGCAAATAGAGAATTCGAGTTAGACGCTAGGAAGCGACTCGTGCGCTTAAGAGCGACTAGACTAAGATCTGTATGGTGTGTGAGTTTAACATCACTCTTTGGAAGAGTAACTCCACTATACCATGCATTCATACTGCATGTGCTTATCGACCCATTAGCGAGGTGAAAGAATGGATCCCTGCTTCTTCACCGTGTGAGTCCTAAAAGTCATTTTTTCCCTAAATGACTTCACTTTGTGCCTTTTGTGACCTTTGACTATGTCATAAGATGAGGAGTTGATGTTCAGCTACTTTGGTATGTTGCCTGCGGTCATGTATGATTCGGCTTTAAGGGACATTACTGGGAAAGCGGTCAATTTCAAATTGAATGATATGAGGGTGAAGGGAAGATCATCTAGTTCTACATCTTTGCTACTGTCGACAACTCACATCGCTCTTTATAGGATGCTGATTGGGTGTGAATATAATGCGGGACCTAGGAGAGTCAAACATGCTCTTTGAGGGATTAGAGATGTTTTTTGGACTGATGTAGCTAGATGGGTCTGGGTACATGAGACACTATTTCTGTTCTTTTTGGGTTGATGTCTCTATGCTGACTCATATTGAGTTTCTAGTATAGAGCTCCCACTTGCAGGTGTTCTCAGCGGTCGCACGGTGCATTGGCTAGTATGAGATTGTTCTTTTTGGGGAGATTGAGATAGAGATGTGGCAGTGTCATGCCGACTCATGTGCGAGTGGGAGATGTTAGTAATGGGCGCCCATGTGGCATGACCATTTAAATTTAAATTTGATCCTTATCCAAATAGGTTTTGAATTCGAATTCAAACCTATTTAGGATAACCACTCAAGATACAAATGTTATCAGTTTTAACTGATATGGATAGATATTATAATATATAATATATCTGATATATGGTTATGGGTAATCCAAGTGAGAAACAACGTATAGTCTGTTTCTACCCATATACTGACTTTCTCCCAAAAACACAACGATCAAGTCTTTGACACTGTGGTTTTGTGTGGGTGATATTCAATCTGTGATATCACTCCACTGCTGGGTTGGTTCATCAAGAAGTTTTCTGGAAGCACGTGATTTATCCAAGAAGGTTCTATCATCAAGAAGAAGGTATGATTTGATTATTTTATCCGCTGCATATTCTGTGTTTTTCGTTAACAATATGAATTTAGAGTGGGTTAATAATTGAAGCAGTTACATCTGATATTTAGTTAAGAAAATTGAGGTTTGGATTAATAGTCCATTCAAGCATAGTATCCTTATTGGAGGGACTATTGAATCTCAAGAGGGGAAAGGTAGGATACAGAATGAAAGATTAAGGAAAGGTTCCAACTAATTAATCAAATTATAAAATTGATTGAAGCGACATGGTTCTTATTCAAGTAGTTTTGGGTTCCAGTTATTATAGAAACAACATGGTTCTCCTTCAGCTCTACTCCGTACTTTTGTTCACTACGACTCTATTGAGATTATTATTAAACTATGGTTCAAACTTGTTTTGAGGGAGCGTCTCGTATCCTACTGAGCTCATCTAGCCCCCTCTTATGGGAATTCCATTTCCACCAAAAAAATCATTTTGACAAAATCTAAAAATCCTCGAGATATTGATTTGTGATTGTGTATCAATTTTAAACAGTAAACAACCATCCCAATCAAACAATCAAAGACGAATCGACACAAAGATTTAACATGGAAAAACTACAATTGGAGCGCCTCCAATTGTGATAAAAAAATCACAGACCAAAGCCACAAAACAATACACTAAGAAGGCAAAAAGAATTACACAAGTGTACTCTCAATTACCTAGCGAATCTATGCCCGAATTGAACTCACCCCAATCTGCCTCATCCACCACTGTTTTCACCTAAGAATTGTCTTATCCAACATTGAATCCACAACGTTGATGTCGAACCCACGACGATGAACCACTCCGAAATCAACCAAAGCTTCAGGCCTAAATTCCTTGAAATCCACCGAAGAACAACTCTCTCTTTTGTGAATAAAAAGAAATAAACAAACCCCTTGATGATGTTGATATAAAGTTCATGGATCCATTGATCATTCTTAAATCATCAAGAAAAGCCTCATAAATCACCATCTAATATAAAACACTTTGATTTTTCTTCCTCTTTGAAAATCTGGACAACTTAAACCTTAAAAACAGCGAACAACGCACTTTATAGAAAACAAGATCGTGTAGACTGCTCGAGCGCACATTTCACCGTTCAAGCAGTGTGACTAAAGGTGGTATGAAACATATAGGCTGACCGCTTGAGCGCAACTTTGACCGCTCAAGCACACATTTTACCGCTTCAGCGGTGCGACTAAAGGCCATGCGAAACATATTGGACAACCGCTCGAGCGCAACTTTGACTGCTCAAGTGGTAAAACTTTCTTCCTAGAAGTTCAGACACTCTACAAAAGTACTAGATGATCCTTTTCTTTGCTCAAGCTCACAAATGACCGCTCGAGCAGTCAAACAACTTCGACTGCAATTTTGTACTTGGTCAGCAAAGTGGAAAACATGACAGGATTAAGATCACAAACTCCTCTGCATAGGCACAATTTGGTTAGATTCACATCTAAACACTCACATCCTCGCTGAAACATAAAAGCGAATAAAATTACAACTGAACGGAGTTTTGTCAAACAGGATTGTCAATTACAAAAACCTAACACATTCAATATGCCCAATTTCTCAGTATTATTTATTAAATTGTTTAGGATTATAATTTATTCTCAATACAGATTATGTTTTTTCACAATTTACCCTTCAATATAAAATCACAATTTGTGGTACACCCAAATAATAAACAAATCAATTCAAAAAAGACTCCCTCCATCACTTCCTCTCTTCTGAGTGACTGTACTCCCTCTCTCTCTTCCTCTTTTCTCACCCACGGTACTCCATTACTCTCGTCATTGGCAAATACTGAAGAAGAAGAAGAAGAAAAAGGACAATGTTTCATCTCCATAAGTAGGTAAATTCCTCATGTTTTTTCATTAATTTCAGTTTTGTTGTTTGGCATAGTGGTTATAGGTTTTTCAGAACCATAATAGCTAATTTCAATTTCTTATCTTCGCTAAAGCCATTCAGCCCTGGTATGTTGAATCTGTTGTCTTTGTTCAGGCTTTCAGAGCTAAACAACATTGTTTTGTTCGATAGTACACTGCTGAATAAAACAATTTGGTTCAGCTTTGAAAGGACGAACAGTGTTAACGTAAAGCAAGTAGAATCTGTATTTTTACATAAAAAGAACCACACAGAAATCAAGAATTATACTTTGATATTTATGTGAATACTTACCTCCTCTTTGATGGATTACTTCAAAAAAATACTTTTGATTATTATTCTCATATATTGTTTAATTTTGTTCAAACTTTTTTCTATTTGCAAGTAACAACATAATAAGAAACAATGATGTTGATGAGAATGATGAGTTTTGGTGGGATCAATTGGAGTTTTGGAGTGAGGAAGAAGATGAAAAGAAAATAATTGAAACTTGGAGAAAAAGATAAAGAGACTTGAATATGAAGAAAATAAGATTAGGGTGTACCATGAGAAAAAAAAATATTTTTATTTAAGGATTTAATGTGTATTATCCTTATTAGTAAATTTATATTAAGGTATAGTAGAAACTAAAATTTTCAAATTTTAGTTGAGTGAGTTATTATTTGAGTGTAAATAGAATCTTCCCCCTCTCATATGATCACCAAGGGTGTAAAAATGGCTTGGCCTGGTCCACCCTCAGGCGTCGCGGACTCTCACAAAAAATCAGGCAGGGTCAGGCCCGCTTACTCGTGCAAAAAATCTTGGCCCAGCTCAAGCCCATTGAAATTTGGGCCTTAGGCTGGGCCGGGCCTTTTTTTGTATGTATGTGTGTGTGAGTATGTGTGTATGTGTGTGGTTTTTTTTTTTTTAAAGGCCATAAAGTATAATGAACATCTCAGGGGAAAAAAAAAGATAAGATTTAAAGAATAATTTTTATTTGAAAATGAAATGAAATATTATAAATTTGTATCATCAAATAAAATAGATATAGACTATTGATGGTACATCACTATAGGTCAAGTACATCCCAACTAGGTTGGCACCTACTAACCTACCAATCATTTACATTATACTCCACTTCAATAATCTAATAAAAATATTACAAAATTAAATTGTGAAAAAAAAAAATTTGTTGATCAATCATCAAAGGAGTTGGACAATTCATCCACAAATCTCTTTTTCACTACAATCTTGTCTTCTTTTGCTTGCATGCAAATGATCTCTCAGTATCATAAGTGCCTCAACCATTTTAGGTGAGAGTCTGCTACGGTAAACACTCAACACTTGTCCACCTGCACTAAAAGTTGTTTCAAAATCCACTGTAGAAATAGGAACGGTTAGTGAATTACGGGCCATTTGTATAGTGACTCTGGTTTAAGTTTAACTTCTTTATTATTTTGGAACTGGGATTCCTTGTCGTATTTGGTTGTTCATGCCCTTATTTATCTTGTACTTCATCGAGTTTGGCTATTACAGTATTATTGTTGTGTTTGGAATAGGTTGGTAGCTTGTTTTTCTGAGGAAATTCTGTCCAGATTTTGGCTTCTTTGCTTGAGCGGTCTTTTTGTCGCTCGAGCGGTCCTAGTGAACTCTCAGTACTTTTGTAGGTCTGCAAAAGTACTAGAGGGTGGTCTTCGTAGCTCGAGCGGTCCATTTTATGCTCCAGCGGTCTGGGCTTAAGCGGTCATTCTTGTGCTCGAGCAGTCTTTGGGAACTCCCAATACTTTTGCAGGCCCACAAAAGTATTGGAAGGTGGTGTTCTTCGCTTAAGCGGTACATTGTTCGCTCGAACAGCCTCATTTATTATGTCTCGTTCCTCGAGCGACCATTCTTGCGCTCGAGTGGCCTGCGCGTTTATCAGTCCGTAAAGTCACCTTTTTGGATCACATTTTCACATCACTCTCTCTCTCTAAACACTTAAAATTCTGATATCTCTTTCCTCTCTCTCTCTAGTTCTTGAATATTTGGCCCAAAAACACTTCGATCCACCAAGTTCTCCACCCTAGTTCCTTTGTTAAAAACATAGAGCTCACTTAAAGCTTCGTTTTGATCAAAACAAAGTTCATTTTTGGCTTCGTCAAGTTTCAACTCTTGTTCTTCGTGTTTCTTGTCTTTGAGGTAGGGATTACTTTGACCATTTTTATGATTTTTAACTTAGTTATTTGCTTTTCTACACAAGAGAGTGATTTGGGAATTTTTGGATAAAAAGCAGGGTTTGGTTATGAAATCAAAAGAGGGGTTTTCAAATTAGGCTCTTCCATATGATTGTGGTGTTGTAAAAATGGTTGGGTTGTGATAGGTGGTGGATTTTATCCACGAAAATTGATTTTTAACGAAAGGGGGTTTTTTCCCTAAATTGTGAGAATTTGATTTTTGTCAAGAGGAAATGGAATTGATGTTGGTTTTATGGAATTGGAACAATGATGATGATGGGGATGGAGTTGGATATGAATTATCACTCCTAATTGGAAATGTTGAAAAGAATATCTATGTTGAAAATTATCTATTTGTTTAGAGATATCTATTTTGGGCTATCGGTGAAGGATAACTATGATTGTTGTAGAAATTACATGAGAATTAAGTGAATTGGAACTATTTTCTCATCTATTTGCATTAATATATTTAACACTTTGAAAATTGTTGTTGTTTTGAGAAAAAAAGGGTGAATACATTGATAAATCTGGGTAAGAGTGTAGTTGTGGTATTATGTTAGCCTGCGTGTCCTTGGTGAAAGTTTAGAAATCCGTGCAGTTAGGTGTCGAGCCTTATGGTTAATACCGGTAAAAATGACAAATTGGTAGTGCTTGTAGCCTACTTGCAGACACGTCCTAAGGATTCCCAGTGTTGTATCCACTGGCCTATTTTCTACTGAAATAGAAATTGATTTCATGAATTGTGATATAACCCTAACATAGCACAGTTTGAAAAGAGATATAAATTGTTTTGGCACGAGCATTGTATATGCATCCATCTTATAACTCTATTAAGATTCATACACTGTGTTAGAGTATTTTTACTAGGCTTTAGCTCACCTTATGTGGAAAAACCATTTTCAAGTACTGATGATATGCCTCTGCCAAGGCAATAGCTTGGGAGGACTGGGAGCCAAGAGCTTATGTTCTTGTTATTGTTGTATTTATTTTGTACAAGCCTAGGTGTAGACACTCCATTTTTGACCGTCCTCAAGACTTGGACGTCATCGTTTGAACACTCGATGATCATCCATGCTCGTGTTCGTTTTGAGTTCCTAGAGGTCTCAGCTGCATGCCTCTCCTTAGGATCTCTCAACTTGTCTGTTTTGTGCTTGGTTGTAGACCAAGGACTTGTGGTTTTGCTTCTGAGGGAAGGGGGTGGCTTGTTGGCCATCCCTAAAATCCATCGGCCAGGGCATGGTGTCATCGGCCTTGTTTTCTTGCCATCGGCCATAAGTGTTGGCTGATCGGCACTCTTTTTGGTCGATCGACCATGTTTTTAAGCCCAGACCTTTCCATCTGCTTTTTGCAGATATTTTCTGCCAGTTGTGACAGCTGGTGGGCACAATTCTCATCTTCCATACACATGTATGGAGGGATTGCATTCAAGACTCAAGCTTGTTCAACAAGCTTGAGAATTGAAATTCTATAAGAAGGGAGGCTCTCCTCCCTTTCCAGAGGTTCTGAGATTTGCATACACAAGTTTTGTATCTCTCTCTCTATATATATTTTACCTCTCTCTCTTGTTTTACCTTTGTTTGTGCCCAAAAGTGTGTTTTCTTCATACTATTGCACACAAACACATACTAGAACACCATCCTTTTGTTGCTGAGGTACTAGGTAGTTGGTTTTGGTGTTCTTGGACTGGTTTTGGTCAGACAAGAGTGCTAGAGTTGTGTTCTTGAAGGTGCTCTTCAAGGGTGAGTTTTTAGCTTTTGATACCTTATTCTTGCTTAAGCTTTTGGCCATACTTTCATGCTGTTTTAAGCTTAACTTTCTACTACAAAAAGTTTTGATTTCTCATGCTTGTGATGGTTGTTTAAGGTCACTTTTGTGTTGGGGGTTGTCTACCCCCTCTTAGGCCTTGTTTTGGGCCATCCCTTTTGGCTCTTGTTCTTGGCTTTGCATGACCTTTCTACCACTGAAATCCAAAGGATTTTCAGTGGTGGAAAGGTGGTTTTGGAGTCTTGAATAGGAGAGGGACACCACTCTCTCCTTGTGTCTCATATGCTTGCTTTGATGGCTCATAATGGTAGCATGTTTGCTTAGCTTGTTTTGGCTCCATTTCAGTAAGTATTTGGTGTTATTTTGCCATGCTATACCTCTGTTTTAAGTTGGTTTGACAGCATCTTGCATGCTTCACATACTTGTAGAACAATCTTGCATGCTAGCATAACATGCATCTTGCATTTGGATCATCATTCTTGCATGTTTTGGCTCAACTCAAAGGAGCTTTTAGCCTTGTTTTACCATGCTCTAGCTCTAATTTGCATTGTCTTGGTCATGCATGCCTTGTTTTGTATAGCCATGGTTCAATCTAGCTTGTTAGCTTTGTGCATCAAGTCATTAGCATGCATTGCGTAGACTATTTTCATGATTTGGCATCATTTCATATGAGATTTCAGTCCATATAGAGTGGTCATACACTTGCACTTGTCACTCCTTTAATGCTTTGAAGGGTTTGTGTTTCATGCCTTAAGAGTGGGTCTTTGTGCATGTCATCATACTCAAGCATTTGGGATGTCATCTCAGTGGGTTTTTAGGCTTATTTTAACATGCCATAACTCTGATTTTTATTGGTTAAGTCATGCCATGCTTGGTTGTAATAGGTGTAGTGTAACACCCCTTGTTAGCCTTGCATTCCTAATGCCTTTTGGACTCTTGTTCTAGCTTGTTTTGGCTTTGGTCCATGCATGTTTTAGACTCACTTTGGTATGTTTTAGGACTGTTTTGGTTTGCTTAGGCCATTTGCTTCATGCTTTGCATAGCCTTGGTGTAAGTCCTTTTGCTATCCTCAAGCTTTGAGCTTTCTTGCAAGCTATACTTGTTTTGCTTGGTTGATTTGGCATCATTCCATGCTTAATTTCAGGGCCTATAGTATTGTCACATGTCCACACTTTTCACTCTTTAAGTGCTCTTAAGGGTTGGTGTCTTCATGCCTTGTTTGTGAACCAAAGTGTATACATATTTGTATGTTGCTTTCATGCTTCATTTTCATCATTTGGCCACTAATTTAGGCATGGCTGAGGTCTGCCCATTTTGGTTTAAGTCCATCTTTGCATGTTGTTGCATGCTTGTTTCATTTTGCATGTTGTTGCATGCCATGCATGTTTGTATGTTTAGGTTTTATTTTGCATGCTTGCTAGTTTGCATTTTGTCACATGCATGTTTTGGTTGCATTGCATTTGGCATGCTTGTTACCTTAGCCTTGTGTGCATGTTTGAGTCATATTGCATTTGGCATGCTTATGTTGCATTGTATAGTTTCTCCATGTTGCATATATTGCATTGTGTTTGGTTTGGGATGCAAAACCAAACATGAGGAACGAGGGATGTTTCGTACTTGAAGTGATGAAACGTGCCTCAATCCTCGGTCGCTGACACTCTTGATCCAACATGATAGAGTGTTGAGGCATTCATGTATTTTTGTACATTCATTCCATATTGATTTGTGCAATTCGGACTCTTTGGCCATCATGCATCGAAATGCGTGATTGATGGCTCGAGAGTCGAACACTATACTCCTTTGAGTTCCAAGCATGATAAGGGGTGTGGTTGCACAACATTTTCTTGCAAATGTATTGCCATGCCCTTATTTGTCCTTTGCTATAGCAAAAGGAGCAATCTGCAGGAAAAGATGGCCGATCGGCTATCTGGGGTGCCAATCGGCTAACATTTTTTGGCCGATGGACTAAAAAGTGGTCGATAACCATTTTCCCTTGGCCGATGGCCATATCATTTGGCCGGTGGCCTCTTAGAATGTCCATGAAGTGGTTCAGAAGCATCACAGAGATTTGTACAGTTTTTAGAGGTGCAAAACAGTGCAAACAGAGGTAACGTAAGGCATGGCAACGGATTTCCGAGCGAAGTTGATCGAGCATGCATATGTTCCTCTTCTCGAGGCCACTTTAACTGTTTTGTAGCTTAATTAATTTGTTCAATTAGTTAAGAGTTTTGTAATAATTAATTAGCTAGGGTAGTTAATTAATTAGTTGGTTTGTATTATTTATTCGGATCCTCTGTCGAGAGGGCAAATTTTGTAATAAGTGTGCGTGAGTGTGTGAATGTCTTCCTACCTCACGTCTTTCTCCCTTTTACTTCACCGCTTACGATGGTTAGTTTTAGGGCATATTTCAATTAGCATACTTATGCTTTGCATGTTTGCATTCATTCATTCGTATTGCATGCACGGGGTCGGCGCATCATACTAACTGTATTGTATTTCAATTCTGATTTGAATACATGTACCAAGTGTTGCATTTCACATGACATTTTAGAATAGCCGAGCCTATTTCTAGTTGCATTTTGCATGTGTTGCATTAGCCATCTTAACATAAGCTAGGATCATGCATTGATTACTAACTAGCTATTGTTTTAGCTCGGAGTACTAGCTAAGTGTTTATGCTTTAGCATCTTGCATGAGTGTAAGTGTTTCCATGATAGCATGCTTGCCATGAGGCTAATTGCTTAAGTGTTTAACTACATGAATGCCTATGGGTGAAGGTTAGATTACTTGAATTGGAACAATTCATCGAAATGCGAGTTTTAAGCCCACTCGAGGGTGGCAAATCCATTTCTTAGCCTACTTGCGAGTAGCACCTTCAAACCATTTTCAAACAAACATGAGATGTTTTGTTCCAACTTAGGCGATCTAGTCTATACTTGTGTGTTGTGCGCATCACATAGTAATTCTAGGCTAATAACCGGAATAAGAATGCATGTGTTTTCAAAAACAAAATATCATGTTAGTAAAGGTCGATCTTTGATTAGGCGAGCGGGGGTGCTCATTGCATGACCTTCCCCTCACGTACCCAAGTTCCTGAGCAAAGGCAACTTTGGTGATGACGGACACGTGGCCTTAGGCACGGGTCAGGGTTTCCTAAATTTCCCGAAACAAAAACATTTAGGTGGCGACTCTGTATCTGGCAAAGCAGTCTATGTTTGGCACTTCTTTATAAAAATCAATTTTCCAAAACGATTTGCCGGATTTAGACTCTTTGGTGATTTATCGGTCTTGCATTGCACTTTGCGAGATTAGATTCAGAACCGTGACATTGAGTCTGAACAGTAGTAGTTAATGAACAAAACAGATTTCGCTCCTTCGCGCGCGGAACCCGAGACGTTCGGTCGTGTCTACACTAGGGCTTTATTTGTATTGAGTTTAAACTCACTTTTGTTGTAACCAAGCACCATCTTAGAAAGTTGTAGCCAATAGGGCATTACCATAGCTATTTGCTCTTATTTCATATCTTGTACCGATGACACATGCTATAGATTCAGGGTTAGAACTTGTGAATATATTTCTGCAAGTGTTACACTTTTGTAAAGAGATGAAACCGTATGAATGGAAGAACATTATATTCAGTCATCTGTTAAAAATTAATATCGGTTATGGGATGGTATTATTGTAATATTTTTGAGGCGTTACAACTTGGTATCAGAGCTACCAGGTTTGAATAGCTTGGGATCGTGGGGAGTGGTTATTACCACAATGGGTTCCCTTGCTAGATGATATTAGGAATAGACGCGGTATGCTATGTGATAACATGCTTATGTGACTAAGTGGGTGTGTGATTTAATTTCTAAGATATCGATTGGGTCTATGAGTTTCTAGAAGTCCTATTAGAAGAGCACTTGATCATTGCTATTTCTAATTGGAACTCTAGCAACGTCGTAGGACGGTCATTATCTAGAAAGGAAATTCATATATGTTTATGTGATTATGTGCTTATGTGGAGTGAATTAATTGTTGTCCACCGCATTAGGACGTGAGTGAGTTAGCTTCGGCACATTTGTAAATGTGCTAAACTATTATGTTACCTTTATTAGGATTTTAGGACATGGGCGAGGTGATGGTAGGCGTGGCTAGCCTAGATAACAGAAGGTGCAGTTACAGGATGATATTCCGCGTAGGAGGAAGGGGTTGGTCAAGCCAATGTGGCTGAACTAGTTGGTCAACTGGCCATGGGTGCTTTAGCTCGTGAGATGGCCAAAGCTTTGCGGGAATCTATGGACATTCTCAGAACTAAGAATCAAGTCCAAGCCCAAGTTATTGAGACAGGGCTTTCGTTTTTGAAGAGGGAGTTCTTCCGGTCTAATCCGGATGAGTTTTTGGGGGATCTAAAGAAGTCACTAAATGTGGATGAGTGGTTGGAGCAAATGGTGAAGACGTTCGAGATGCTTGGCACCGAAGACAATAGACTAAGAGTGACCTTGGCATCCTTCCAATTGAAGATAGATACGGGTCAGTGGTGAAAGTTTGTGCGGGGCACATTGGGGGAACTTGGGAGGCTTTTCTAAGCGCCTTCCAAGACAAGTTTTGACCCCCCACTGTTAGGGAGAAGTTGAGGGAGGAGTTCTTAAAGCTCAAGCAGCTGTAGACACCCCATTTTTGACCGTCCTCAAGACTTGGACGTCACCGTTTGAACATTCGGTGATCATCCTTGTTTGTGTTCGTCTTGAGTTCCCGGAGGCCTCGGCTGCGCGCCTTGCCTCAGAATCTCTCGGCTCGACTGCTTTGTGTTTGGTTTCACACCAAGAGCTTGTGGATGTGTTCCTGAGGGATGGGGATGACCTGTCGACCAAGTCTCCTGCCCACCGGCCACCTTGATTTTCAATCGGCCAAATGTGATGGCCGCCCGGCCAATTTGACTGCCGGTCGACCACTGTTATAGCCGACCGGCCAAGTGTGGTTTTCAACAGATATTTCTGTATACAGCTGGCAGCTGTCATTCTAGGCCATACCACAGCCCATGCCTGGACATGGGAGTTCTGAGGAGCTGCAGATTGATATATCTATATCAATCAAGCTCTCTCAAAACATAACACAAGAGAAGAGGAGGAGGAAGAGAGATACAAAAAAAAAAAAAAAAAAAAGAGAGATACAACTTGAAGAAAAAATTTTGCTCTCTCTCTCTCTAAAATTCTCAGCTCTCTCCCTCTAAAATTCTCAGCACTCTCCCTATCTCTCCCTTCCAAACCTTTCAAACCCTAAGGTTCTTGCTCCCTTTACACACCAACCCATAGCTCCACACATCCACACTCCATTCCAGCCTTTTGAAGCTAATTTCCAGAGGCTAGGAGCTTCTCTTCTTGGTCTAAAGGCTGCCGGTTCATTGCTCTTCAAGGGTAAGCACACTTTTCCCCTAAACTAGCCTTTTCTCGCTTCATTTATAAGCCTTGCTTGCAAGCATTTTTGGGCTCCGACCCGAACTGTAAATAGTCATATTTTGTGCTCATCACCATGTTTGATTAAGGGTCATTCTATATTTGAGGTCTCCTCCTCACCCTTTGTTTTTAAACTCTCTTTTAGGCTTTTTTTTTTTTTTTTTTTGCATGATATTTTAGGCTTATTTGTGAGCTGTTTTGGACTTGGTCATAAACTATAAAGTGCCTTGTTTTGAGCCCCTCTTCAACTTTGTTGAAGGGATCTTCACTGTTTGAGGCCTGCAGCTATCCTTTGTCTCTATTCTCTCTTTTAGGGTCATTTTTGCATGATAGATTAGCCCTACTTGTGTTTGTTTTTGAGAGTTGTCATAAACTGAAAAATGTCTTGTTTTAATCTCATCTTCAAGTTTGTTTAAGGTTCAATTTTTTTTTGAGGTTATATGCTTCCTTGTATGCTTGATTGTCTCCTATTTTGAGCCTTACACCTAAGCCCTTGTTGCATGCTTTGTTTGGCCTTCTAGCCACTGAAATCCAGCAGATTTTCAGTGGCTAGAACACTATTTTGAGAGCCATGATTAGAGGGGGGTGACCCCCTCTCTCCTTCTCTTGTTTGGTGGTCATTTTTGGCCTTCCAAAGAGACCCTATCTTGCATGCTTCGAAGTCACTTTCCAGGGTCAATTTGCTGAGTTTTAGGACTACCATATTTGATTTTCATAGTTGTTTATGCCATGCTAAATGTCTACCTTGCATGTGCTTAACAACTCCATGGCCCTCCAAAGTAACTCATTATTTTTGCATACCATGGTTGCATATCAGCAGTTATTTGGTCCTATTTTCACATGATTTTTTCACTGATTTTTTCTGGTTTGGTGAGATTACATTTGCATCATATACTTGCCATGTAAACCATGATTGCTAGTCAAAATTGCATGCTATTTTGTCCACCATGCTAGCATCTTTTGGCCATGCTTTGAACTGGAAGTGTCCATGTTTTGGGATTGCCTTGGCTTTGTCTTCATGCTTCATGATTAAATAATGCATGCTTTGTATAGCTATAAGTCATTCCATGTGCCTAGTTTCGAGTTTCGGGTTTCATCTCATGCATCGGGTGCCATTTTTCCATGTTTTGGGGCTGTTTAGCATCATATTTCAGTGCTGAAATTTGTGAGTTTGCATGCCATCTTGCATCCCTTGCCATGTCTTGTTAGAGTTACATGTTATGCCTTAGGTTCGGTCCTCAGTTTGCGTGCATGCGTGCACGCATTTCGAGAGTCTCATTTTCACCTAATGGCTACTGATGTGAGTGTGGTTGAGGTCCATTCATGTTAGTGTAAGTCCATCCTGCATTGTGTATGCCATGTTTCAATGCGTTCTACATGTTATGTTGTTAGCATTGTGTCTGCCATGTAGTTGCATTGCATGTTTGTATGTTTGCTTGCATGCTTAGGTCGCATGTGCATCGTTGTGCATTGCCTCGCCTCTTGATCAACCATGATTGAGGTTGGGTCCCTTGTATGTTTTGTGTGTATTGCATTTAACATTGAAATGCATACTTGACTCTTCGGCCATCATGCATCGAAATGCGCAATTGGTAGCCCGAGGGCCAAAGGCCATGCTCCCTTGAGCCCATTGCATGATAGGGGGTGTGGCCATGCATACATTTGCGTGAAAATTCCATGCCATACACTGCTTGCCCTCTGCTGCTGTCAATTGCAGGTTCTGCAGGAAGCTTTGGCCGGTCGGCTGAATACAGTGCCGACCGACCAGTAATCTGCGACAGGTTAAAAGGCGGCCGGTGATCATCCTATTAGGCCGGTGGTGTTTCTACTTCGTCGGTGGTATTCCCCAACATCCAGAGAGCATGTCCTTGGACTTTGGCAGTCCTCAGAGGGGCAAGGCAGTGTAAACAGAGGTAACAGTGGCATGGTACGGATTTTCGGGCAAGACAAGTCAAGCATGCATCATCCACGCATTCCGAGGCGGGGGCTGTGGCCACTTTAATTTCGCGTTTAATTTATTAATTAATTAGAAATTCTGTAAAAATTAATTAGCTAGGATAGTTGATTTATTATTCGGACTGTGTTATTCTTTTGGACCCTCCGAGCGAGGGCAATTGTGTAATAAGTGTGCGTGAGTGTGTGTATGTCTTCCAACCCCACGTCTTTCTTCCTTTTTATTTACCCGCTTATGATGGTAGACTAGGGCATATTTAAATTAGCATACCTTATGCTATGCATGCGTGCATTCATACATTTGTCTTGCATGCACCAGGCTCAGCACATCATGCTAACTGCATTGTGTTTCAATTCCAAATTGAATACGTGTTAGTTGTAGCATTTCACATGCCACGTTTAGAATAGCCGAGCCCATTTCTAGTTGCATTTCGCATGTGTTGCATTAGCCATCTTAAACTAGGATCATGCATATGATTACTAACTAGTTTCTATTTTAGCTTCGAGTACTCGGTAAGCATTTATACTTTAGCATACCGCATGCGTGTGAGTGTTGCCATAACAGCATGATTACCATGAGGCTAGCTGCTTATGTGATATAACTGCTTGAATGCCTATGGGTGGAGGTTGAATTACCAAAATTGGAATAATGCATTAAAACTGTGAGTTTTAAGCCCACTAGATAGTGGCAAAACCATCTTTTCTAAAGCCCACTTGAGGATGGAAAAATCTGCATTTTAGCCTACTTGCGAGTAGCAAACCATTTTCAAAACAAGCATGAAATGTTTTGTTCCAATTTAGGCGATTTGGTCTATACTTGTTTGCTGTGCGCATAACATAGTAATTCTACGCTAATAACCGGAATAAGAACACATAACGTTTTCAAAAACGGATATCACGGTTAGTAGAGGCCGTTCTTTGGATCGGGCGAGAGGGGTTGCTCATAGCTGACCTTCCCCAATCGTACCCAAGCTCCCGAGCCGAGGCAACTTTGGTGATGACGGACACGTGGCCTTTGGCACCGAGTCAGGGTTTCCTAAATTTCCCATAAAAAATATTTAGGTGGCGACTCTGTATTTCGCAAAGCAGCCCATGTTTCGCACTTCTTTTCTAAAAATCTGTTTTCTCAAAACAATTTGCCAGATTTGGACTCTATGGTTCAGATTAAGAATCGTGACAATTTGAGAGTCCTGAACTGTAGTAGACCCGGAAAATGAACAGAACGGGGGGACTCATCCTCCCGGGGCGTTTGGGGACGTCTACAGTTTCTGGCGACTCCGCTGGGGATTTAGAGAGCTTGACTCGAACTCGTGATATCCTGTTTTGATTTCATTTATGTGTCTCTTTGCATTGCATGTGCATTGGTGCGCCTTGGACACCGTGTTTGCCATCTGCCATTCCTGAACGGTTTGCCGGAGGCTTGACTTTGTCAAAGCATGCCATAAGGCTGACTGGTTGTGGGTTCTGACAGTGTCGGAACATAAACCCCGGTTTTACCGGGGCACCATTTTCGACCATTCGACCTAGTGCATATCGAAATCCATAGTGACTATTCCAAACTAGGACATGTTGCTTACCCGATGTTAGGTTGTTTGAAAACTGTTGCGTGCATAGTGAAACCCTAACTACTGACAAAAATAGGACAGGGAAACCCTACCCCTCCATAGGGGTGTTTTGGCTCTCTTTACTTGCTATGTGCTTTTAGAGTGCATCTCTACAGGGAACGTACATATCAGTTCGCAAGTCTGAGTGTCAGGCCTGCGGGCATCAGTGTTGTTGGGAATCAGTCATCTACGGGTATCAGATTCAGACTTTGGGGCAACGATTTGGAAACAGTGATCAATGATTAAGGAACAATACATTCAGCTTTTTGGCAATTTGTTGTGATACCCAGCTGTGTGTTGTGTTTATTTTACGTTGTTACGCTGTCCAATTGCCTGTTTATTTATATGCTTTATTTATCTTTTTACTAGGTAGTCGAGTACAATTGCTTCTGACCCAGTAGATATTCCCCAAGCACTCTGGATTAGAGGTCGTCGGCTCCATCGATCTGAGGATCAGGTAGACGGACAACCAGTGTACCACTCTCTACCCCTGGTTACTAGACAGAGGACAACTAGGCAGAGGGTATCAGTTCAACAGCCAGTACAGAGGGCTTTATCTACCCCACCTCTGTACAGTAGGGATCAGGATTCTACTTCTCCTATAGAAAGGGAACATATACCGGTAATTCAGTTAGAGCAGAACAGTATGGCCAATTTGGAGGAGATGGTGCACCAGCTCCAAGAGAGTATGAAAATGATGCAGCAGGATGCTGTCCGACAGGCAGAGTTCGCCAAGCAGCAGGCCACGGTTATGAATGAACAAACAGAGTTAATCGTGAGGTTACAACAGCAAACCGGAGCATCTGCTTCGCAGCAAGTTCCTCTCCCGCCAGGAATTCCAACCCCCAGGGAAACAGCTAATGTTCAAAATGATACAGACATTCCCACAGGACCACCTCTACCCTCGATCCTACCCCAAATCCAACCCCAGTTATCCAAAACACCCACCAACCTACCGGACTCTCCCTTTCAGTTTGAGACAGACCCCACAGCATTAAAGTTGAGCAAGCTCGAAAAGTTGTTCATGAGATCCCAGGGAGTCAAGACCATCCCTGACATCGAAGATGGATATACCGACGCAGCTGTGATGCTGGCTGACAGATTCAAAATGTTGCACATTGATCGATTTGATGGGTCCGGGGACCCTATGGTGCACCTGAGATTGTTTTCAGACATCTTAAGGCTAATGGGCCTCAGCAGACTTTAGAAGCTGTCTCTGTTCGGCCGAACCCTGTCGGGTGTGGCGGCCATATGGTATGCCAAATTAGAAGATGATGTCAAGAGAAACTGGGACGAGATGGCCGAGGCCTTCATTACGCAATGCTCATACAATACACAAATCGAGATTACAACCCGTGATCTCGAGATAACAAGGCAAGAGCCTAAAGAGAGCTTCTCAGAATTCGTGACTAGATGCAGGGCCAAGGCTTTGATGATGACCCTAAGGCCTATAGACAAAGACTAGATTCTGATGATTGTGCGTAATCTTCAGCCAAAGTTGATGCAAAAGATGATTGTACTCCCCTTCCATACCTTTTTTGATCTACATGAAATGGGGGTGCAGATTGAGGATGCCTTCAAGTAAGGCTTAATTGATAATGACCGGGAACAACCCCGAAGAACTTTCAACCGCAACAGTAATGCAGGCCCGAGCGGAACTACAACTACAAGAGCTTCCAAAGTGAGCATGGTCACTACCAACCCCCCTCCAAGAACCATGGCAGCTGCGCCATTCTCCGGGGCGTCCGGAAGCCATACCCAAACAGCCAAATACCCACCCAAAAACACAAGAACCTTCGCTCCACTGTATATGCCCTTATCCAAAGCTCTGGAGGTTTTAATCAGAAAAGGGTATTTGAAGCCCCTAGAACCGCGACCCCTACCAAAAAGACTTCCCCCTACCCACAACCCAGCCAAATATTGCGCATTTCACCAACAGCACGGTCATGACACCGATCTGTGCTTTCGATTACATCATGAGATTCGAGATCTCATTGATAACGGGGTGATTCTACCTCCCGAGAAACCCAATGTTACAACAAACCCTATCCCCAGACATAACCAAGCTCCACCGCCTAAAAGGATCAACTTCATCCAAACTGGGGTCGTGCCTTACGATCCTAGCATCTATATCACTTCTTCCCACCTGCCTAAGCCGGAGGTTTTCCTTCCGACTACACCAACTTGTGCATGATGGACATCTCCATGACCCGACCTAAACCAATGGTGGTGACTATCGAGAACAAGAGAGAGGAGATCCCAAACGAGAAGAAGGTTGTTGAGTCAGAGTCTGCAGAATCTGGGAGTCGTGTTGAGAAGGCATATAGTCCAGGTGACTACATTTCATCAATAGGCCAGGATGGGCCAGATGTGGAATTGCCAACAGGGGGAGAACTGTGTGTGATCCAAGGGGATAGTCTGGGACAGGGAACAGATGATTTAATGGCTGTGTAAGAGGACCTTGCCAATCTCCAGTTTTATAGTGACCAAGATCCAGGGGGCGCAGCAGTCAACTAGTTCGATTGTGAGGAATCAGTAGAGGCTACTGGGTGGTTGGATGATCAACTGGATGTGGTAGAAGAGTTCCAACCAGGACAGGGTCCGACAGGGGCATGAATGTCGCTGACAGTCGAGGGAGTCGAAAATCAGAATGCTTCGCCGGGGAGCGCCGGTGTTAAGAATTTTGCTCAGTATTGGAGTATTCTGAATACAGGAATTATTGAGCAGCCAGCTGTGTTGATACGGTCGGAACAGGAAAGATTTGAAGATCCTGCGAGAATCAGAAAGGCAAAGGCCCATGTGAGGACTGAAACTGCTATGTGCCCAGGAACAGAGAATGCTGCGAGCATGGGAATGGAAGGTACCGTGAGTACGAGAACAGTCATACCAGAGTCGGACAGGTGTCTGTCGGCTGCTGATGGAATGTGGTGGGAGGACGATGATCTATGTCTTGCCCACACAGACGAAGATTGGGGGAACAACCAACCTGATGACACCTGGTACCTTGGAGAAGTCGATTGCATGACTAGGAGTGGACGGTATTTCAAGCCCCCGCACCTAGATCAGCCAGAGGCATTTGGGAAAGAAAAGGAAGCTGAGAAGCAAAAAGAGAAACAACTTGAAGAAGAGGTTGTACTAAAGCAGTTAAAAAAGATACAAGCAGACATCTCCATCTGGGGACTGCTTATGGCATCACGAGTGCACAGACAGGCTGTCCTATCAGCCATGGACAAGGCAAAGCTTTCGATAGAAACTATGCCAGAACAGCTAGTAGGCTTAGTTTTTCCGGGAGGAGCTACCCCGATGTTGACCTTTTCTGATAAAGAACTGCCACCTGAGAGTGCGAACCACAACAAGCCACTCTACATCTCCGTAGAGTGCAGAAACAAATGGATACTCGCGGTGCTTGTCGACACAGGGTCTGCCATCAATGTATGTCCAGCAAGGACTGCCTATGCAATTGGCTTGAAGACCGCAGACTTTGTGCCAACAGCCCAGGTGATTCGGGCATACGATAACACAAGTAGAGAGGTCATGGAGACGGTGAAAATTCAGACTAAAGTTGGGCCAGGACAGCATGAGATAGATTTCCATGTCTTAGAAGTACCGGCAACTTTCAACCTTCTTTTGGGGAGGCCGTGGCTGCATCGGGTGAAGGCTGTCTCCTCCATTCTACATCTGATGGTGAAATACCCCTATGAAAAGGGAGTAGCCATTGTTTTTGGAAATTCATCGATCCACCCACCTCCAGAGGTATCTACACCAGTCTTAGAAATTGAGCACGGCATGAAGGACGTGTTTATATCAGGTTTCACCCTTGCTGAGGCTCGGGTTGTACAAAACATCATGGCTGCTAACGAGGGGATATATGTCAGTGCTCAAGCGGTATACTTCATGAACAAACTCCAACACATCCCCGAGATGGGGTTAGGAAGGAGCGGCCGGAAAGGCGTCGCAGCATTGGCCGAAGTGCCACATAACCCTCATACCTTTGGCCTGGGTTATCTGCCCACCAAGGAGGATTGGGTAAGGAAAGGAAAGGAAATGGCTGGAAGAGCCAGAGCGAAACAGATGGGAAAGCCTTTTGAGTTGATGCACCGGCCCATCCAGGGTACCCTAAACGGGCGCTTCGTCCGGGGGGGGGGGGAAGATTTTCTATTCTGTGGTTTTTCAGAGCCGTGGCTGAACGCTGAGAGGAAGCGCGTACCAGGGTTCGAGATTTTCTTTGACCTACAATTATCTGGGGACGATGTTGCCGAAGAGCAGATAGACCCGACAGTCGAGGCTGAGCATAGTGGGGAAATGGAGTCTGAGGACACCGAACTTGAAATGGGGGTAGCACTGGCATGTCTACTTTCAGATCCTCCGATCGAACAGAAGTGCTTGGGGGACAACTTCTCGGTGTCCATGATCGAGAATGAAATGGCTGCAGGCCTACCATCAACTATTTTGGATGCATCCATCGCACCCTCTCTCGTTTGGCAATACGAAGAGGGATTTTTATCAAGCAGCACCGGGTCTGGTAGTGAGCCGGAATCTGATTCCACCGAGTCTTGTGAGTCGGAATCAAGTTCCAGCTCGACTGAGTCTGAGTCTAGTATTCCTGGGGGTGATAACCCGGATGCCACAGTCCTGTCCAGGTCGTCTTTTTCTTTCGCTTTTGAGTCTGTTGTAATAGAAGAATCGGACGGTTTTGAAGTACTTAATGAGAATAATGTGGATGTGGTTTCCGAGTACTTTTCTGTGCCTTTGATATATTGCTTAAATCAGGACTTTCAAAATTTTGACGAAAACGACGAGAAAGAAATTTCTTCGGTTTTGCAACGATTAATTGATCAAGAGCCGGAAAGATTTGTTAAGCCTTTAGTTGATGAAATCACTACTGTGAATATTTGTACTGAGAAGGACCCGCGGCTGGTCTAGATCGGGTCCACGTTGTCTTCGAAGGAACGCGAGCGCTTAGTCTCTTTATTAAAAGATTTCAAAGATGTTTTCACGTAGTCCTACGAAGACATGCCTGGAATCGATCCTGAGATTGTACAGCACCGGATCCCTCTTGACCCCAAGGCTCGACCTGCCAAACAGAAACTCAGAAGGATTCGTCTGGACTGGGCCATCAAGATTAAGGACGAGGTCACCAAACAAATCGATGCAGGCTTCCTACTGGTATCCGAATACCCGACTCGGTTGGCCAACATTATTCTAGTGCCGAAGAAAGATGGCAGGATCCGAGTATGTGTGGACTTCAAGGATTTGAACAGAGCTAGTCCAAAGGACGACTTCCCCTTGCCACATATTGATGAGTTGGTGGATTTCACAGCGGGGCATGCTATGCTTTCGTTTATGGATGGCTTCTCAGGCTACTATCAGATAGTGATGGCACCAGAAGACCGGGAAAAGACTGCCTTCACCACCCCGTATGGGACATACTGCTACAGAGTGATTCCGTTTGGGTTAAAGAATGCTGGAGCTACATATCAACAGGCCGCGACCACAATATTGCATGACATGATCCACAAAGAGGTTGAGGTGTACGTGGACGACATGATTGTCAAGTCCAAAGAAAGGGAGGGCCACTACACTGCCTTGCAAAAGTTCTTTCAAAGGATCAGAGAATTCCGGTTGCAGCTGAATCCTCAGAAGTGTACGTTCGGTGTCACAACAGGGAAAATGCTGTGGTTTCTTATTACACAGAGAGGTATCGAAGTCGACCCTTCCAAAATCAAGGCCATCCTAGAAATGCCACCACCAAGGACTGAAAAGGAGGTGCGAGGCTTTCTGGGTAAAGTGCAATTCGTAAGACGGTTTATCTCAAAATTAACCTTGACTTGTGAACCACTTTTTGGTCTTCTGAAGAAAGGAAAGAAATTCCAATGGGACGGCCAATGCCAAGCTGCTTTTGAACAGATCAAGAAATACTTACAGAACCCGCCTGTGTTGTCACCACCAGAGCCGGGGAGACCGTTGATATTGTATCTTTCGATAACCGAGACCACAATGGGCTGTATGCTCGCGCAATAATCAGAGGACAAAGTGGAAAGAGCCATGTACTATCTGAGCAAGAAGATGCTAGAGTATGAGACTCGCTACACACCGTTGGAGAAGGCTTGCTTAGCTTTGGTGTGGGCTACTTGGAAGCTGCGGCACTACCTGTTAGCTCACTTCGTAATGTTGGTTTCACGACTCGATCCCATCAAATATCTTTTCGAGAAACCGGCACTTACGGGTAGGCTAGCTCATTGGTTGTTGTTGCTTTCCGAATTCGATCTAAAATATGTGACGCACAAGCCAGTCAAGGAAAGAGCGGTAGCAGAGTTCTTAGCCGATCATCCAGTAGAAGGGGGTGAAGCAGTTGAGTACATATTCCTAGACGAGGCCATTTGGCATGTCGAAGATGAAACTTGGACGATGTATTTTGACGGAGCGTCAAACCAATACGGGTATGGGATAGGAGTGTTGTTGACAACGCCCGATAACTCCCGTATTCCTCTAGCCCTTAAACTCTGGTTCAAAGTCTCGAACAACGAAGCAGAATATAAGGCATGTATTCCCGGTCTAGAAGCAGCCCTGGAACTAGGGGCAAGATGGTTGGACGTCATCGGGGACTTGAACCTTGTTGTGTCTCAGGCAAAAGGAGACTGGAAAGTCAAAGAAGAAAAAATGATGATGTATCACCGGACTTTGGACATGTTAATTCCTCGGTTTGAGAAGCTAAATTTTGCGCATCTACTAAGAGATAACAACAGGTTCACAGATTCTTTAGCAACTCTATCTTCCATGATAGACATCCCGTCTGGAGTCCGGATGCGCCCCGTCATCATTGACCAGAAATTTACGACAACATACGAGTCAATCGCCACTATAGACGAGGTTCAAGATGAGAATCCCTGGTATTACGACATTTGGAACTTCTTGGAGAAGGAAGCATACCCGCCAGGGGTAAATGCCAAGGATAAAAGGGCAATCAGAAGAATGGCTGTTCAGTTCATCATCTGCAGAGGTAAATTGTATAAGAGAGGTCATCTGGGAATGCATAAGCTATGCGTTGAAGCTGAAGAATCAAAACGCCTGATGGAGGCCATCCATGGAGGAGAATGTGGAGCACATATGAACGGGGTAATGCTGGCACGAAAAATCTTCAGACAGGGTTACTACTGGTCCACCATGGAGGAGGATTGTATCAGCTTTGTTCGGCGATGCCACAAATGCCAGATCCATGCAAATCGCATGAACATTCCGCCGTCGAAGCTGTGCAACATGACTTTGCCATGGCCATTTTCAGTTTGGGGAATCGATGTGATCGGGGCTGTTACTTCGAAGGGATCGAATGGGCATGAGTTCATCCTGGTCGCGATAGATTACTTTATGAAGTGGGTCGAGGCCTAATCTTATGCGGTGTTGAAGGCTTCACATGTTGCGAAATTCATCAGAAACAACATCATCTGCCACTATGGGGTCCCAAACGAGATTATTTCAGACAATGGTTCCCATTTCAACAAGGAGGTGATTGATTTGTTAAAGAAATACAATGTGGCTTTTCATAAGTCGTCCACATACCGGTCGCAGACCAACGGAGCTGTTGAGGCCGCCAACAAGAACATCAAGCACATACTGCAGAAGATGGTGGAAACCTACCGGGACTGGCCAAATAAGTTGTCGTTTGCTCTGTGGGGCTACCGGACTTCAATTAGAACTTCTACTGGGGCGACTCCATATTCATTGGTTTATGGGATGAAGGCCGTTCTACCTATCGAAATTGAGGTTCCGTCATTGCGAGTATTGGTTGAGTGTCAAATAGCCGAAGCAGATTGGCAGCAGAGCAGGTTCGAGGAACTCATGCTCTTTGATGAGAGAAGACTGAAAGCACTGTACCATGTTCAAGGTTATCAGCGCAGAATTGCCCGGGCTTTCAACAAGAAAGTTAAGTCCAGGAATTTGAAAGAAGGAGATTTGGTACTTAAGGATAACCGAGCTCCCATCCACAACCCAAGGGGCAAGTTCAGACCTAATTAGACTTGTCCCTACATCATCAAGTCAATCTGGTCAGGTGGAGCAATCGTTTTGATGGACCTAGATGGCCTAGAGTTCTCCCAACCGATCAACATGGACAAGTTGAAGAAATATTATCCCTGAGAGGCTCGCTAGGCCGAAAACCCGAAAGGGCGACCTAGGCAAAAGTTAGAGCATTAAAAAATTAGAAAATATAATAACTGAGCTCGCAAGGTTGAAAACCCGCAAAGGGCGGCCTTGGCAAAAATTAGAGCGTAAAAGGAGAGTGAAAATACTCGAGTGAACCTAAGCCTGAACTACGTAAGGCTTGATTCCCATCTTTGGGATACGTCGGCAACTTCATCCTGAAGTTCAGCCATAAACACTTCCTCGATCAACTTTGTCCATTTGATCATCTCGGCCGTCTTTGCCTATTCAGCATTCAAGGGTTCGGTTATGATCTCCGGTGCAGTGCTCTTCAGACTAAGGGCAACTTTCTGTTGTTGCGCAGTGCTGTGGTACTATTCAGACTAGGGGCAACTTTCCAGTTGCAGGGATCCGGGATTGTGCGTCTCAGTGATAGATCTCAGGCGTGTCCAGTTCTGATCCATATCGAAAATAGTTTTGAAAAGTTTTGATAAAAGTTGACTCTGTTCAAATTAATCTTTTTTCAACTAAAACCATCTCTAGACCAAAACGGGAAATTTTCAGTACCACAACCTTCAAAGTTCATTGATTTCAGTACAGAGTCCTCCTGCTCTTGCATACAAATTGAAGTTGCTTTTTTATTACATTCATAAGGAAAACGTGAAAGTACTAAATAAAGCAATAAATCCGAGCCATAGTCAAGTCAGGTGTTCCTGCGCCCTCTCCCAGAGCTGGTTGAAGCCTCTGATGCTAAAGTGGGCCCGATCTGTGCCTCCTCATTAAGCCAATCTATGCACTCATCAGACAAAGTACAACTGAAAGTAGGAGCGGGGGCCAGGAGTTCTCTTGTCCTCCACGCTGTGGCCTGCCGAACAAGCTGCGCACCTCGAAACGGAGAGGCAGCTGGATATTCTATCCCCTCTGCGGGGCAAATCTGGTCATGGCCGAACTGGCATCGGAACCGGAATGGGAAATAGAACACACAGTGAGTAAAGCCAATCAACTGAATCCTAATCTGCCAGGACATGCTGTTGCCCATTGCCGGTAGATTGAGCCAAGGGCACTGCCAAGCAATGACGTCAGCAGATAAATTGCACATCCAGGCGAACCACCAACCCTCATCAAGGGCGTCAACCAGACGTTGCCTGAAGAAGTAGCCGCGAGCTGAATATGCTGGGCAAGAGTCCATAACCTGCAACTTGTCCATCAACCACACCTGGGACGGGATGGAAAAAATGAGAGAATAAAGAATAGAGAGAAGCACGATGAGAGAAAAGTTAGAAAAGGGATTTTGTGAGAAAAACCGAGCTTGAGGGTCGAGTGATGTGAGCAATACATATGTAAGATTGGGTGGGAAACATTACCTATAGCAGTAGTGGACTCCCCACAAATCCGGTCATCTCTCGATGAAAAAAGGCGTCTAAGCCCATCAACGTCTCTGCCAAAGTCATGGCAATGCAGCTCTTGCCCTCCTTCAAGCCTAGGGCAACCTCGATCAATTGGACGCTAGATCCCCCGGAGCTAGAGGAAAACAGAAAATGAGATAGCATGCACAAACAGAGGGCATGCCGCTGGAAGCCTTGCCAATGATGGTCGCCGCGGTCACCGGTATCCGAAAATCGATGAATCAAACTCGGAATATCTAGCATTCCGTCACAAATCAGATATCGAGCGTCATACGTAGTGAGTCCACACATTCGCCCTAAGTCCTGAACATGACCAAAGTTAAGCTGGGGTAAGATCTCCTCGTCACGCTCAGATTCCATTAAAGCTTGAAAATCTTCGAAGGTAGGGCATACCTCTTGCCCGCTAAAGCTAAAGACATGAGTCACCGGGTTCCAAAACCTCACTGCGGCATGAAGAAACGGAAAGTGCAGCGGAGTGCGACTCAGAGTGAATAGTGCATCTATGCCGAAACCCCAGAAATTTAGCTTTTCCGAGCCATCCAAGTTGTTAATCCAGGACGAGAGATTCTGGGCAAGAAATCCCTCTATTTCTAGCAAATCAGTGTTGAATTGAGTAGAACTACGAAGCTGGGGCCTTTTGTAGGGGATAAGATTGAGTGAAGGATAGGTGCCAACATTCTGGTGATTCTTTCATTCATGGTCGGCCGGCCAAATATAGTGCCGACCGACCACCACTTTTGGCCGATAGATCAAAGATTTTGGCCGATGGCTGTTTCTTGAGGCCGGTGGCTTTCTCCCGTGGCCAGTGGTCTTCCTCTTTACTCCCTCAGCTGTTTATATGTTGAAACATGCTGAGAATTTGGAGAATGCCACCACTTCCAAGACCCTCTGATGATGGATTTTGCGGCGTCACGCCCATTTGCCTATCGAGTTGTTGTAAATTTGCTTATGAGTTGTATTTCACTCTTTTCAAGTCTTCGTTGCTTGTCGAGTTGTACTCGCACTTGGCTAGCTTATTGAGTTTTCTTGCTTTTCTTATCGAGTTGTAAGTCAGTTCACTACCTGATTATTACGATGCGAATGCTCAATTTTCAAACCAAGTTCAATTTCATTCACATTGTTATGTGATACCATGCGATGCGATGCATATGAAGCACAAATGTAACATCATTTTGAACAAAATGGTTGTTTCATTTCCCTCATGTGTTTTGTAAAATACACATTTTTGAAAAGGTAAAACCTACCTAAGGCAGTGCAATGTGTTTAAACTACTAGTAAAAAGGAAAGTGAAGCAAAAAAGAAGAGCGGGGCAGCAAAGTATCGGAATTGATACTGGTAACCTCCCCTTGTGGTCAATGCACCTCCCGCGCCCTTGTCCGGGTCAACTATGTGGTTTGGCGCCTTCATTACTCGAGACAATGCAAGGAAGTGCACTTTCGGAACATTAGTAGGCCTTCGAGTTGACCTCAAGCCATGTCTTCTATGAGCAATGCTCGGTACGCGCAAGGAACGTCCCTTCCCGTATCCTTTTTGTATCTTGTGAATTCCACAAATCGCTTCAATTATACCATGTTACAGTGCTTGGCATTTCAACATCATGAATAATTGGTCCTTACCATATTTCAAGTTCCTCTTTATACACATTGCTTGCGTAGACCGCATGCTTTACTTACATGTGTTCAATTTCAAGTTTCCATACACATTGCTTGCGTAGACCACATGCTTTACTTACATGTGTTCAAGTTCCTTTTTTTATACACATTGCTTGCGTAGACCGCATGCTTTACTTACATGTGTTCAAGTTCCTCTTTATACACATTGCTTGCGTAGACCGCATGCTTTACTTACACGTGTTCAAGTTCTTTTCTCTACACATTGCTTGCATAGACCGCATGCTTTACTTACATGTGTTCAAGTTCCTCTTTATACACATTGCTTGCGTAGACTGCATGCTTTACTTACATGTGTTCAAGTTCCTTTCTCTGCACATTGCTTACGTAGACCGCATGCTTTACTTACATGTGTTCAAGTTCCTTTTTTATACACATTGCTTGTGTAGACCGCATGCTTTACTTACATGTGTTCAAGTTCATTTTTATACACATTGCTTGCGTAGACCGCATGCTTTACCTACATGTGTTCAAATTTCTTCATGCACATTGTGCACGTTGTCACGTGTTCTTTACTTACATGTGTTTGTGTCTTCACAGCATTGTTATGCGTCCCACTCAACTTGCGTTGTCACGCCCTTTCGATTGCATGTTATGCATACTGCTACGATATCTGTACCTGTTACGTTTTCTTTCTCTTTCAGGCACGATATTGTATGTACGGTTCATTTGAAGCTGGTGCAACTAGACGAACCACGCAGGTATTGTATTCTCCGAGTGAGACGTATCGAGAATTACTTAATTCTCTTACATCCTTTATGCATTGTAGTGTAGCTTGGTGTATGCTAGCTTAAAACTGTCGCATGTTATGCTTTATTACAGCTTTCTTCGCATGATCATAAGTTATGCTCGGCTCCTTGCATTGTCAGTTGCATTTTGCCCCTGCCTTCAGGCGCATATCTTTGTTTGTAGCTTGTATGCTTGTCTAAGTCTTCGGCCTTGTCAAAAATGGGTTGTCCGTAGGCTTTGATATTCACTTCCGTCATTCTTATGACTTTCGAGTTCTGTCAAAGAGGGGCAACTGTAGACACCCCATTTTTGACCGTCCTCAAGACTTGGACGTCACCGTTTGAACATTCGGTGATCATCCTTGTTTGTGTGTGTCTTGAGTTCCCGGAGGCCTCGGCTACGCGCCTTGCCTCAGAATCTCTCAGCTCGACTGCTTTGTGTCTGGTTTTGCACCAAGAGCTTGTGGATGTGTTCCTGAGGGATGGGGATGGCCTGCCGACCAAGTCTCCTGCCCACCGGCCACCTTGATTTTCAATCGGCTAAATGTGATGGCCGGCCGGCCAATTTGACTGTCGGTCGACCACTTTTATAGCCGGCCGGCCAAGTGTGGTTTTCAATAGATATTTTCGTAGACAGCTGGCAGCTGTCATTCTAGGCCATACCCCAGCCCATGCCTGGATGTGGGAGTTCTGAGGAGCTGCAGATTGATATATCTATATCAATCAAGCTCTCTCAAAACATAACACAAGAGAAGAGGAGGAGGAAGAGAGATACACAAAAAAAAAGAGAGATACAACTTGAAGAAAAAATTTTGCTCTCTCTCTCTAAAATTCTCAGCTCTCTCCCTCTAAAATTCTCAGCTCTCTCCCTATCTCTCCCTTTCAAACCCTTCAAACCCTAAGGTTCTTGCCCCCTTTACACACCAACCCATAGCTCCACACATCCACACTCCATTCCAGCCTTTTGAAGCTGATTTCGAGAGGCTAGGAGCTCCTCTTCTTGGTCCAAAGGCTGCCGGTTCATTGCTCTTCAAGGGTAAGCACACTTTTCCCCTAAACTAGCCTTTTCTTGCTTTATTTATAAGCCTTGCTTGCAAGCATTTTTGGGCCCTGACCCAAACTGTAAATAGTCATATTTTGTGCTCATCTCCATGTTTGATTAGGGGTCTTTCTCTGTTTGAGGTCTCCTCCTCACCCTTTGTGTTTAAACTCTCTTTTAGGCCTTTTTTTTTGCATGATATTTTAGGCTTATTTGTGAGCTGTTTCGGACTTGGTCATAAACTATAAAGTGCCTTGTTTTGAGCCCCTCTTCAACTTTGTTGAAGGGCTCTTCACTGTTTGAGGCCAGCTTCTGTCCCTTGTCTCTATTCTCTTTTTTAGGGCCATTTTTGCATGATAGATTAGCCCTGCTTGTGTTTGTTTTTGAGAGTTGTCATAAACTGAAAAATGCCTTGTTTTAATCTCATCTTCAAGTTTGTTTAAGTTTTAACTTTTGTTTGAGGTCATATGCTTCCTTGTATGCTTGATTGTGTCCTATTTTGAGCCTTACACCTAAGCCCTTGTTGCATGCTTTGTTTGGCCTTCTACCCATTGAAATCCAGCAGATTTTCAGTGGCTAGAACACTGTTTTGAGAGCCAAGATTAGAGGGGGGTGAACCCCTCTCTCCTTCTCTTGTTTGGTGGTCATTTTTGGCCTTCCAAAGAGACCCTATCTTGCATGCTTCGAAGTCACTTTCCAGGGTCAATTTGGTAATTTTTAGGACTACCATATTTGATTTTCATAGTTTTTTATGCCATGCTAAATGTCTACCTTGCATGTGCTTAATAACTCCTTGCATGGCCCTCCAAAGTAACTCTTTATTTTTGCATACCATGGTTGCATATCAGTGATTATTTGGGCCTATTTTCACATGTTTTGTTCACTGATTTTTGCTAGTTTGGTGAGATTACATTTTCTTCATATACTTGCCATGTAAACCATGATTGCTAGTCAAGATTGCATGCTATTTTGTCCACCATGCTAGCATCTTTTGGCCATGCTTTGAACTGAAAGTGTCCATGTTTTGGGACTGCCTTGGCTTTGTCTTCATTCTTTATGATCAAATAATGCATCCTTTGTATAGCTATAAGTCATTCCATGTGCCTAGTTTCGAGTTTTGGGTTTCATCTCATGCATCGGGTGCCATTTTTCCATGTTTTGGGGATGTTTAGCATCATATTTCAGTGCTGAAATTTGTGAGTTTGCATGCCATCTTGCATCCCTTGCCATGTCTTGTTAGAGTTACATGTTATGCCTTAGGTTCAATCCTCGGTTTGCGTGCATGTGTGCATGCATTTCGAGAGTCTCATTTTCACCTAATGGCTACTGATGTGAGTGTGGTTGAGATCTATTCATGTTAGTGTAAGTCCATCCTGCATTGTGTATGCCACGTTTCAATGCGTTGTGCATGTTATGTTGTTAGCATTGTGTGTTCCATGTAGTTGCATTGCATGTTTGTATGTTTGCTTGCATGCTTAGGTCGCATGTGCATCGTTGTGCATTGCCTCGCCTCTTGATCAACCATGATTGAGGTTGGGTCCCTTGTATGTTTTGTGTGTATTTCATTTGACATTGAAATGCATACTTGACTCTTCGGCCATCATGCATCGAAATGCGCAATTGGTAGCCCGAGGGTCAAAGGCCATGCTCCCTTGAGCCCATTGCATGATAGGGGGTGTGACCATACATACATTTGCGTGAAAATTCCATGCCATACACTGCTTGCCCTCTGCTGCTATCAATTGCAGGTTCTGCAGGAAGCTTTGGCCGGTCGGCTAAATACAGTGCCGACCGGCCAGTACTTTGCGACAGGTTAAAAGGCGGCCGGTGATCATCCTATTAGGCCGGTGGTGTTTCTACTTGGTCGGTGGTATTCCCCAACATCCAGAGAGCATGTCCTTGGACATTGGCAGTCCTCAGAGGGGCAAGGCAGTGTAAACAGAGGTAACAGTGGCATGGTATGGATTTTCGGGCAAGACAAGTCAAGCATGCATCATCCACGCATTCCGAGGCGGGGTTGTGGCCACTTTAATTTCACGTTTAATTTATTAATTAATTAGAAATTCTGTAATAATTAATTAGCTAGGATAGTTGATTTATTATTCGGACTGTATTATTCTTTTGGACCCTCCGAGCGAGGGCAATTGTGTAATAAGTGTGCGTGAGTGTGTGTGTGTCTTCCAACCCCACGTCTTTCTTCCCTTTTATTTAGCCGCTTATGATGGTAGACTAGGGCATATTTAAATTAGCATACCTTATGCTATGCATGCGTGCATTCATACATTTGTCTTGCATGCACCAGGCTCGGCACATCATGCTAACTGCATTGTGTTTTAATTCCAAATTGAATACGTGTTAGTTGTATCATTTCACATGCCATGTTTAGAATAGCCGAGCCCATTTCTAGTTGCATTTCGCATGTGTTGCATTAGCCATCTTAAACTAGGATCATGCATATGATTACTAACTAGTTTTTGTTTTGGCTTGGAGTACTCGGTAAGCATTTATGCTTTAGCATACCGCATGCGTGTGAGTGTTGCCATAACAACATGATTACCATGAGGCTAGCTGCTTATGTGATATAACTGCTTGAATGCCGGTGGGTGGAGGTCGAATTACCTAAATTGGAATAATGCATTAAAACTGTGAGTTTTAAGCCCACTAGTTAGTGGCAAAACCATCTTTTCTAAAGCCCACTTGAGGATGGCAAAATCTGCATTTCAGCCTACTTGCAAGTAGCAAACCATTTTCAAAACAAGCATGAAATGTTTTGTTCCAATTTAGGCGATTTGGTCTATACTTGTTTGTTGTGCGCATAACATAGTAATTCTAGGCTAATAATCGGAATAAGAACACATAACTTTTTCAAAAACGGATATCACGGTTAGTAGAGGCCGATCTTCGGATCGGGCGAGAGGAAGTACTCATAGCTGACCTTCCCCAATCGTACCCAAGCTCCCGAGCCGAGGCAACTTTGGTGATGACGGACACGTGGCCTTTGGCACCGAGTCAGGGTTTCGTAAATTCCCCATAAAAAATATTTAGGTGGCGACTCTGTATCTGGCAAAGCAGCCCATGTTTCGCACTTCTTTTCTAAAAATCTGTTTTCTCAAAACGATTTGCCAGATTTGGACTCTTTGGTTCAGATTAAGAACCGTGACAATTTGAGAGTCCTGAACTGTAGTAGACCTGCAAAACGAACAGAACGGGGGGACTCATCCTCCTGCGGCGTTCGGGGACGTCTACTATAGCTTAACACAGTGGTGGCAGAGTTTGAGGCTGCCTTCACTAGTCTGTCGACGTTTGCACCTGAGCATGTAGCGACAGAAGAATGCTATTGGTTAGAGTTTGAGAAGTGGTTGAGAACCAGACTCTTATTCAAGGTGGCTGCATCCATGATTAGGGATTACAGTCGTCTTGTGGAGGCGACGGCTCACTTAGAGACCGTGATTCATACCGAGGAGGAGAAAATGAGGGGCTCTAGGCAGAGGAGTCAAGAGGTTTAAGAGAGACGCAGGACAATAAGTGGCAAATGGTTTCTAACCCATAACAGTCCCAGGAAACATAGTCTAGGTCCACTCTTCCAGTATTGAGTTTTGGTTTTGGGAGAGGTGATCAGGGAGGGATCACTTGCTTCAAGTGTGGTCAGGTGGGCCGCAAGTCTGTAGTATGCCTACAGAAGGGAGGAGGCCAACAGTTTGCACTGTCTGTAACTCGTTCTCAGAGCCACAATCAAGGGAGAGGCCAATCGCCTACTTGTTACTAGTGTGGGCAATCGAGGCACTTGAAGAGGTTTTGCCCTCAGGCAAGTTGTATATTTGGTGCATCCGGTGTGTGGCAGACACAGAGCCATCAACCTACGCCGTTAGCTCAGGCCTCAAGGGCCAACTAGGCAGCCTTTTCGGCTCATTTAGTTTATCAGACTCATGCTCTAAGGGGTGAGCAGGTGGAGCAGAGTCCTATGGGGCGTATGTATGCTGTTACCACGCCAGATTTGTTGCCAGCACCTTCGGTAGTGAGAGGTAACTTATTGTTGTGTAATTCTATTGCCAATGTGTTGATTGATACTGGTGCATCATATTCTTTCATTTCGTCTGCATTCACATCAGTATTAGGGTTAGAAGTGGCTCAATTAGTATCTCCACTCAGTGTAGAGTCACTTGTTGGTGATGAGGTTGTGTTGGACCCAGGGTGTCGGGGGGTTATGGGATAAAGGTTGTCGGTCGCCGACTTCCTTTTTCTTTTGTGTTGATTGATATGACGACTTTTGATGTCATTCTAGGCATGGACTAGTTGTCATCCTATCAGGCCATTATAGACTGTTATCATAAGAGAGTTACGGTGTGCACCTCAAGTGGTGACAATTTTTATTTCCTGGGGCACTGAGTGGATAGGGCCTTGTTACCAGTGTGTGATCCGCATGGTCAGGGTGAGCTTAGTTTCCTTTTTGCTACATTCTTAGGAGTTGAGACTGATGTGGTCTGAGTAGAGTTGCCAATGTCTTCCCCGAGGATCTCACTAGTTTACCACCTCACCGTGAGATTGAGTTCTCTATTCATTTAGTGCTTGACACAGCACCGACTTCTATGGCACTGTATAGATTTACACCCACCGAGTTGAGTGAGTTGAATATTGAACTCCAGGAATTGTTAGATAAGGGCTTTATCCGCCCTAGTACTTCACCTTAGGATCACCAACTCTCTTTGCGAAGAAGAATAATGGCACATTGTAACTTTGTATTAATTACCAAAAATTGAACCAGGTAACTGTTAAGAACAGGTACCCATTATCTTGTATAGATGACTTGTTTGTCTAGTTGAAGGCGTCTTGTTGCTTCTCTAAGATAGACCTGAGATCGGGTTGTCACCAGTTGAGAGTGAAGGAAGAGGAAATGTAGAAAATGACATTCGATATGTGGTATGGCCATTATGAGTTCTTAGTGATGACTTTTGGGTTAACCAACTCACCGGCCTTATTTTATGGATTTGATGAACAGGATCTTTCGTGATTTCCTAGATCATTTTGTAGTCATCTTTGTGGATGACATTTTGATTTACTCGCCCTCTGAAGAGGAACACGAGGAACACTTGCGGGTTGTACTTGAGTTGCTTAGAGCCCACAAGTTGTATGCTAAGTTTGAGAAGTGTGAATTCTGGTTTAAAGAGGTGAAATTCTTAGGCCATGTGGTATCCGGGGAAGGGGTGACTATAGATTCCTCTAAGATTGAGGCAGTGCAAGATTGGGAACAACCTAAGAACACCTTTGAGATCTGGAGTTTTTTGGGGTTAGCTGGGTATTACCATTATTTTGTGAAGGAATTCTCTAAATTAGCTTCACTGTTGACTATACTAACGAGGAAAGGAGTTAAGTTTGTGTGAAATGAGGCTTGTGAGAAGTCATTTCAAGAGCTTAAGGTTAGACTTACCACTACTCCAGTGTTGATTATTCTAGAGAGGGATTTGGGTTATTTTGTGTATTGTGATATGTCTCGGGAAGGTTTGGGTTGTGTCTTGATGCAAAAGGGGAAGGTAGTAGCTTATGGCTCATAATAGTTGAAAACACACGAGAAAAACTATCATACTCATGGCCTAGAGCTAGCAGTTGTGATCTTAACCTTGAAGATTTGGAGACATTATCTACATGGTGAGAGATTTAAGGTATTCTCTGATGATAAGAGTCTGAAGTATCTATGTAGACACCCCATTTTTGACCGTCCTCAAGACTTGGACGTCACCGTTTGAACACTCGGTGATCATCCATGTTTGTGTTTGTTTTGAGTTCCTGAAGGTCTCGGCTACATGCCTTACCTTAGGATCTCTCAACTCGACTGTTTCGTGCTTGGTTGGACCAAACACTTGTTGTTTTTTTTTCTTTGGAGTGTAGGGAATGGCTTGTTGGTCATCCCCACACCTCACCAGCCATGGCTTAGGGCCACCGGCCTTGTTTTCTTTCCACTAGCCATTGATGATGGCCGGTCAACTCTTTGTGTGACCGGCCGACCATATATTTGGCCGATTGCCTCTTTTTCTGGCCGATACCTCGTTTTTGCCTTTTTCAGGCATTGTGCATGCCAACTGTGCCAGCTGGAGTGCACGGACCTGTCCTCCATAGTGTATGGAGGAGTTGCACCCTTTGCACCCTTTTTTCCTCAAGCTTCTTGGAGAAGCTTGCACCCTTTGCTCAAGCTTCTTGAGGAAGCTTGACCCTTTGCCTTAGCTTCCTCAAGAAGCTCAGACCCTTTGCCTTAGCTTCTCTTAGAAGCTTGACCTCCTTAACCCTTTTGCCTTAGCTTCTTTAAGAAGCTTAGGCCTTTGTCTTCCTCTATAAAAGGAGACCTCTCTTCTCCTTTGAAGAGGTTCAACAAAATTAGAGTTATATAGCATATATACACCACTCTCTCTCTCTATATCTCCCTCTCTCTCTCTTCATTTGTGTGTGTTAGAGGGCCTAAAAGGGTGTTTTGTTCTTAGTTCTGCACTAAGACACCTAGTATTACACCATACTTCGGTTTTAGAGGTGTTGAGAGTTTGTTCTTGGAATTTTGAGTTGGTTTTGATCAGAAAAAGGGGGCTGGACTTGCTGTTCTTAGAGGGCCTAAAAGGGTGTTTTGTTCTTCATTTGTGTGTGTTAGAGGGCCTAAAAGGGTGTTTTGTTCTTAGTTTTGCACTAAGACACCTAGTACTACACCATACTTCGGTTTTAGAGGTGTTGAGAGTTTGTTCTTGGAGTTTTGAGTTGGTTTTGATCAGAAAAAGGGGGCTGGACTTGCTGTTCTTGAAGTGTTCTTTAAGGGTAAACACTATTGCTTTATATTTCCCAATCTTGCACTAGCTTTTAACCTACTTTGCATGCTGATTTGAGCTTTGTGTATAACTGATAAAAACTATGATTTTTCATGCTTAAGATGTTTCATTAAGGTCTCATTTGTGTTTGGGGTCGACCTCCCCTTCTTATGCCTTGTTTGGCCCCTTTTGTGCTTCCTTTGGTTGAGCTTTGAATACTTTTGTGCATTGGCCTTCTCAGCATTGAAATCCAGAGGATTTTTAGTGGTGAAGAAGAGGTTTTGAAGTCTTGCATAGGGGAGGGACACCCTTCTCCCTTTGTGTCTCATTTGTTCATATTTTTGGCTCATAAGGGTAGCATTCATGCTTAGTTTTGTTTGGTCTTGTTTCAGAGGTTATTTGGAGTTTATTTAGCATGTTTTACCTCTGTTCTATGTTGGTTTATTGACTCCCTGCATGCATAATATACTTGCCTTGTGTTCCTCCATTTTTCCAAGAAATGCATCTTGCTTTTAGACCTCCATGCTTGCATGTTCTAGCTTGACTTCATGAAGCTTTTGGTCATATTTCATCATGCTTAAGGTCTGTTGGGTGCTGATTTGATCATGTTTGCCATGTTTGTATAGCCGCTTTGCATTTTGGCTTGTGAGCCTTGAGTGTGTGAGTCATTAGCTTGCATTACCTAGGCTATTTCAGTGATTTGGAATCACTTATTATGCCATTTCAGTCCATGTTTTCTGCTTACATGCTTGCATTTGCTACCCTTTCAATGCCTTAAAGAGATGTGATCTTATGCTCCATGTTAGGGCCTTGGTGTATGCCTATGTGTTTGAGGCTTTGGGCTGCCATATTAGTGGGTTTTGGCGTGCATTTTGATGTATTGAAACTCTGTTTTTGGTTGTCTAGTCCATGCCATGAACGGTTGAGGTGCTTGTAGTAGAGTGCCCTCCTTGTGGCTTTGAATGCCCTTTGTTTTGGGCCCATTTCTTGGCATATTTTGGCCATGTTCCATCCATGTTCTAGTCTTATTTTGGTCTGCCCTAAGACTGTTTTCAGTCATCTTGGCCTTGCGAGGCTTGGTTGATGTGGCCTTAGTTTAAGCATCGTGACTAGCTTTGAACCGTAAGCCCATTAGCATGCTTTGTTCATCTTAGGTGCATGATTGGGTATCATTATTGACATGATTTCAGAGCTTATTGTATTGTCACATCCTCATGTTTACCCCATCTTGCTCATGCTTGAATGTTGTGCATGGTGGTCTAGCTTATGGACCAATGTTGTGTGTGTATTTGCCTCCCCTTTTGGCCCCTTAGTTTGGGTGTTTTGGCCACTGTTTTGGGGCAAGGCTGAGGCCTCCCATTTCAGTTTAAGTCCATCCTTGTACATAGTTGCATGTCTGACATATTGCCTCTAGTTACATGCTTGCATTATATCATGTTCGCATTACATGTTAGGTTGCATTGCATTGCGTCTTGTACGCATAACACATTGTACATTTGCATGCCTAGTTTGCATTGCATTTGGCATGCCTTGCTAGCTTAGCCTTATGTTGCATATTTGACCCATGTTGCATACTTAAGCCACATTGCATACATGCATTACATTTTGCTTGGTTTGGGGTGTCAAACCAAGCATGAGGGGTGAGGTGTGTTCGTACTCAAAGTGACGAAACACGTCTCAACCCTTGGTCGCCGATGCCCTTGATCTCAACATGATAGGGCGTAAGGCACTCATTTGTCTTGTGGCATGCATTTATATTGATTTGCAAGCTTGGTGCCTTTGGCCATCATGCAATGAAATGCATGATTGGTAGCCCAAGGACCAAGGGCCACACTCCCTTGAGTCTGTAACATGATAGGGAGAGTGGCCATGCACACATTGCTTTGAAAATTCCATACCATGCACTGTTTGTCCTCTGCTGCTGTCAAAATAGGGCTCTGCAGGAAGAAATAGCCGACCTGCCACTTTTGATGCCGACTGACCATCAATGTCCAACCGGTGGTTCAATATTTGGTCGATAAGCCTATTCCCATGGCCGGTGGATTTGAATTGTGGCCGGTGATATTCCACAACACTCAGGGAGTGATTCAGAAGGGTTCTGGAAACTTTCATAAATTTCAGAGGAGCAAGGCAGTGTAAATAGAGGCAACAATGGCATGGTACCGGGTTTCTGGGCGAGACGAATCAAGCACGCATCATCCCATCATTCCGAGGCGGGGCTATGACCACCTTCCTTCTGCATTTAATTCGTTAATCAATTAGAAGTTCTGTAATAATTAATTAAGTAGTTAATCTTTTAGTTGGTTGTGGAATATTTATTCGAACCCTCCGAGCGAGGGCAATTGTGTAATAAGTGTGAGTGTGTGTGTATGTGTCTTCCAACCGCCATTTCCTTCTCCCTTTTACTTACCTGCTTTTGATGGTTAGTACTAGGGCATATTTAATTTAGCATACCTTACTCTATGCATGCGTGCATTCATTAATCAGTATTGCATGCACTGGGCTCGGCGCATCATACTAACTGCATTGTATTTCAATTCCAAGTTGAATACGTGTTAGTTGTAGCATATCATATGCCACCTTAGAATAGCCGAGCCCATTGTAGTTGCATCTTACATGTGTTACGTTAGTCATTTTAACATGAACTAGGATTATGCATATGATCATTAACTAGTTTCTGTTTTAGCTTGGAGTACTCGGTAAGCATTTATGTTTTAACATCCTTGCATGAGTGTGAATGTTAACATGACAGCATGCTTACCATGTGGCTATATGCTTATGTGATGTAAATTGCCTGAATGCCTGTGGGTGAAGGTTGGATTGTTTGAGTTGGAACGACTCATTGAAATCCGTGTTTTAGCCTACTCGCAAGTAGCAAATTTCAAACGATTTTCCAAACAAATGGATATGCAATGCTTTGTTCCAAATTAGGCGATCTAGTCTATACTTTTGTGTTGTGCGCATCACATAGTAATTCTAGGCTAATAACCGGAATAAGAACACATAATGTTTTCAAAACTAGATATCATGGTTAGTAGAGGCTGATCTTCGATCGGGCGAGCGGGGGTGCTCATAGCTGACCTTACCCAATTGTACCCAAGTTCCTGAGCCGAGGCAACTTTGGTGAAGACGGACACGTGGCCTTAAGCAAACGAGTCAGGGTTTCCTAAATTCTCCCATAAAAAATATTTAGGTGGCGACTCTGTATCTGGCAAAGCAATCCATGTTTGGCACTTCTTTACAAAAATCTATTTTCAAAAACGATTTTCCGGATTTGGACTCTTTGGTTCAGATTTAGAACTGTGACAATTTGAGTCCTGAACTGTAGTGAACCCAAATGAACAGAACGGGAAATTTTCCCTAGGGACATTCGGGACGTCCACAATCTATTTTCACAGAAGGATTTGAGTTTGAGGTAGAGGAGGTGGACGGCATTTATGGAGGATTATGACTTTGAATTATACTATCATCCGAGGAAGGCCAATGTAGTGGCTGATGCTTTAAGTAGAAAATCTATTAGTAGTATAGCTATTGCCATCCGAGAATGGGAGATGTTGGGCGCCATTGGCGAGTTTGACTTGCATCTTGGCGAGTCCGTTGAGTCGGCAGCTTTGTTCACTGCAATTGCAGAACCTACACTTGTGAGTCGCGCTTTGGAAGCACAATGGGGTGATCATGAGGTGGAATCCATCGGGGAGAAGATATCTAGAGGAAAGGTAGAGAAGGGCTTGAACATGTATTTTGACTCGAGTGTTAGATACCTTGACTGTCTTTTCGTGCCGAAGTCTTGTAGAGAGGAGGTACTCTGATAGTTCCACCATTTACACTTTGCGGTACACCCGGGAGGCACAAAGATATATCACTACCTTAGTCGCTAGTTTTGGTAGAGGGAAATAAAGAGAGATGTAGCCTTATTTGTTTCGAGGTGCCTTATTTGTCAACAAGTGAAGGCCAAGCATTAGAGGTAGAGGCTAGCAAGTTTGTAACCCTTCCCTGTAGTCAAGTGGAAGTGGGAGCATGTCACGATAAATTTTGTTGTGGGTCATCCGAGGACTCAACGGGGTAACGATGCCATATGGGTCATAGTTGGTCGGTTAACCAAGTCGGCACACTTTATACCTATGTGCACGAGTGACTCGGTAGATTACCTTGTTGACCTTTATGTTAGGGACATAGTGTGATTTCACGGGGTCCTTATTACTATTGTTTCAGATAGAGATCTGTGTTTCATGGCTTGATTGTGGCAAAGTCTACAAAATTCCTTGGGCACTAGATTGACATTTAGTACCACTTATCATCCTCAGATTAACGGGCAGTCAAAGTGTACCATTCAGATCCTAGAGGATATACTTCGAGGCTGTGTTCTTGATTTTAAGGGGTCGTGGGAGAGGCACTTGCCTTTAGTAGAGTTTGCCAACAACAATAGCTTTCAGACAAGTATTGGCATGGCACCATTTGAGGCCTTGTATGGCCGACTGTGTAGATCTCCTAAGTGTTGGGCCGAGGTGGGTGACGCACCTATGTTAGGTCATGAGTTAGTCTGGGAAATGACGAAGAAGGTTGCACTTATGTGTAACAGGTTGGTTTCAGCTCAGAGTTGTCAGAAGAGTTATGCCGACTGTAGGAGGACACCGTTATCATTTGAGGTGGGAGATAACGTCTTCTTGAAAATATCACCCGGGAGAGGTTTGATGAGGTTTGGAAAGAGCAAGAAGTTGTCTCCTTGATTTATTGGGACTTTTGAGATCCTAGAGCGTATTGGGGAGGTGGCTTATCGTTTGGCCTTGCCGCCACAACTTTTACGGTTTAAGATGTGTTCCATATCTATATGCTTCGAAAGTATGAGCCAGATCCATCACATGTGTTGGATTGGACCGAGTTAGAGGTAGATGAGAATGCCTCATGTGAGGAGAGACCGGTTAGGTCTTAGATACATGAGACCAAGTCTTATGAGGTAAGATGATTTCATTGGTAAAGGTGTTGTGGAGACACCATAGGGTTGAGGAGGCGACTTGGGAACATGAGGTGGAAGTCCGTGAGAAGTATCCAGATCCTTTTGTTGATGTTTGAAATTGGTATTGAAAATTTTGTTATGTTGGTTAAATGTCAAGCATTGCACATGCTTTGGAAAAAAGGTGAATTGCATATTCAATATTGAAAACCTTGTTCATTGTTGCTATAACATTGTATAACCGGTGGATAGGTCATGGTTATAAGGATAGTTGGACCTTTATTATGTGATTTGATTACAATGGTTATTGTGTTGATTTTTAAAATTTTGGGGATAAAATTCCTTAAGGAGGAGAGGTTATAGTGACTCTGGTTTAAACTCGATCCGCTTATTGTTTTGGAACCGAGATTCCTTGTCATATTTGGCTGTTCATGTCCTTATTCATCTTGTACTTTGTTGAGTTTGGTTATTGGAGTATCATTGTTGTGTTTGGAATAGATTGGTAGCTTGTTTTTCTGAGGAAATTCTACCCATATTTCGGCCTTTTCACTCGCGTGGTCTTTGTGTTGCTTGAGCGGTCCTAGTGAACTCTTAGTACTTTTACAGATCTACAAAAGCACTGGAGGGGTTGTTTTTAGCTCGAGCAGTCCTTCTTATGCTCAAGCGGTCTGTGCTCAAGCAGTCATTCTTGCGCTCGAGCGGTCTTTGGGAACTCCTAGTACTTTTGCAAACCTGCAAAAGTACTGGAAGGTGGTGTTCTTCACTTGAGTGGTCTCATTTATTTTGTTTGGTCGCTCAAGGGACCATTCTTGCGCTCGAGCGATTTGCACGTATATCAGTCTGTAAAGTCACTTTTTTGGATCATATTTTCACATCTTTCTCTCTCTTTAAACACTCCAAATTCTCAGATCACTTTTCTTTCTCTCTAGTTCTTGAATATTTGGCCCAAATACACTTTGATCCACCAATTTCTCCACCCTAGTTCCTTTGTTAAAAAGGTAGAGCTCACCTAGAGTTTCATTTTGATCGGAGCAAAATTTGTTTTTGGTTTCATCAAGTTTCAACTCTTGTTCTTCATGGCTTTTGTCTTTGAAGTAGGGATTACTTTGACCATTTTTTTGATTTTTAACTTAGTTATTTGATTTTTTAAACAAGATAGTGATTTGGAGATTTTTGGATAATGGTTTTGAAATCAAAATAGGGGTTTTCAAATTGGGCTCTTGCATATGATTGTGCTATTGTAAAAATGGTTGGGTTGTGATAAGTGGTGGATTTTATCCATGAAAATTGATTTTTAAAGAAGGGGGGTTTTTTGCCTTAAATTGTGAGAATTTGATTTTTGTAAAAAGGAAATGGAATTGATGTTGGTTTTATGGAATTTGAACAACGATGATGATGGGGATGGAGTTGGATATGAATTATCACTCCTAATTGGAAATGTTGAAAAGAATATCTATGTTAAAAATTATCTATCTGTTTAGAGATATCTGTTTTGGGCTATCAGTGGAAGAAAGCTATGATTGTTGTAGAAATTGTATAAGAATTATATGAATTGAAACTATTTTCTCATCCATTTGCATTGAGCATTGTAACATATTTAACACTTTGGAAATGGTTGTTGTTTTGAGAAAAATAGGTGAATACCTTAGTGAATCTAGATAGGAGTGTAGTTGTGGTATTATGTTGGCCTGTGTGTCCTTGGTGAAAGTCCAGAAACCCACACGGTTAGGCGTTGAGGCTTCTGATTAATACCGGTAAAAATGACAAATTGGTAGTGCTTATAGCCTACTTACAGACATGTGTTAGAGATTCTCAGTGTTATATCTACTACCCTATTTTCTACTAAAATGGAATTGATTTCATGAATTGTGATATAAACCTGACATAGCATGGTTTGAAAAGTGATATAAATTGTTTTGGAATGAGCATTGTATATGCATCCACCTTATAACTCTCTTAAGATTCCTACACTGTGTTATAGTATCTTTACTAGGCTTTGGCTCACCTTATGTAAAAAAACCATTTTCAGGTGCTGATGGTATGCCTCCGCTAAGGCAATAGCTTGGGAGGATTGGGAGGCTAGAGCTTCTGTTTTTGTTATTGTTGTATTTATTTTGTACAATCCTAGGGCTTTATTCTTATTAAGTTTAAACTCACTTTTTTTGTAACCAAGCACCGTCTTAGAAAATTATAGCCAATAGGGCATTACCATATCTATTTACTCTCATTCATATCTTGTACAGATGACACATGTTATAGATTCAGTGTTAGACTTGTGAATGTATTACTGCATGTGTTACACTTTTGTAAAGAGATGAAACCTTATGAATGAAAGAACATTATATTCAGTCATCTGTTAGAAATTAATATCTGTTGTGAGATGGTCTTATTGTAATATTTTCAAGGCCTTACAATTTGGGAAAGCACATGCCACATAGTTTCATTTTGTTTCCACCAATCCAAAATATCAAAATCATTGTCATCATTAATAGGTTGGTTGTCCAAATAACGTTGTAATTCAAAACTACTTACGCTTGCATTTTAAGATATTCTTTTAATTTTTATTATTGAAAAAATACTTAATCTTTCACCCCAAGATGAGGCTAGTATAGTGTGTGTTGGTGGTTTATTTACAACTACAACATCCTTACATTCTTCAAATAATCTTTTGAGGGTTGTCCTAATAGGATCATATTGTTCTTCATTAGCAAAAATAAGTTGTAGAAAATGTTGTAAACCAGTGTTGTTACACCTCTGATCAACTACGATGGCTAAACCTAAAGATGGGGTAGTGGATCAAAATATTTATCAAATTTTTTCTTCGTTGCAGTAATAATGGTGACAATATTCATTATCTATAAATTTTGTGAAAAGTTTCATTATTTCTACTAACATATGTAAAACAAAGGGAAAATTGCGACAGTAGTCCCTTTACTTTAGTCTGTGTGCCATTTTGGTCTTTATAATTTCAATTGGCTTCATTTTGACCTTAAATTTATGATTTTGTTTCAATTTGGTCCAATTGATTACAACTCTTACCATTCCATTTTATGAAAAATATGCATATAAGTCGCATGTGTCATATTTTTTAAAGTAAAATTATAAAATTTCTAAACTTAGTGAGTTAAACTTAACCAATTCTGTGATTTTTTTTCGTCAAAAACACTAACGGCATTACAATTGGACCAAAATGACACAAAATTGTTTAAAATTAAGGATTAAAATTGAGCCAATTGAAAGTTGAGAGACTAAAATGACATAAGGGAAAATGTAAGGACCACCAGTGTAATTTTTCCTAAAACAAATAGTGAATTAGATATATATATATATAAGAAAATAATTTTGTTATTCGATGAAAATTTTTTAGAAAATGCGTGCTGGCAATTATCTTCTATGGGGTTCAGTATTCCTCCTATTGTTATTGTTGCAAAAAATAAATCTATTACTTTTTTTTGTTCACAAGTTATTTTTAAGATATTATACGTTGAATTCCACCTATTGTCTATGTCTAAAATTAATTTTCTAATTTCATGCCTTCTCATTGGCAAAATTTTATATATTCTGAATTTCGATTAACAGAAGATATAATAGTAAGAACCGCTTGTTTTATTATCAGTAGAAAATCCTCATATACATGCATAGAATTTTTAACAATCAAGTTTAAAATATTACCACAACAATGAACATGATATAAATCACCATCAATAAGTAATTGTAAAGTTAATTTAAGGTGTGATACCGTCTGATTGTAATATGTTGTATTTTCTAAAGTAATGATAATATTTTATTTGCAAAGCCCAAATAGATAATATATTCCTTATTTCTACTCCAAGTGTAGAACCAGTGTATGAAAGTTCAATTAATCTTAATAAAATTATTCGTTTATTTAATTTATAATCAATATCAATATCAACATCATGTGCCATGCATTGATATGCTAAACCACTATTTGATCACAAATCAGATGTTAAACAAATTCTTCCATTCAAATATTTAAAATTATTAAATAATTCAATTTTAATATTCTACAATTTCTTTAATATCCTGTTTCTAGTAGTATGTCCTGAAAAAGCATGAAATTAAGGTACAAAACCTCCTTGCATCATTTCAACAAAATGGGACAATATTTACCACTTGCAGATGCATCACTAGTAAATTTACACAATATTATATTTTGCTTTAGTTACAACTTTACCATTAAGAGAAGGTACAGATACTCTTTCAAAATGCTCCAAAACACTACTAGACGTGCCCTTAGATGATGATGTTACTATTACAAGAGGATTAGGCATAGTATCAAGAGAATCAACTGATTCATAGTGTATATTCATCATAAATATTGACATAAATAATAGGATCCATATTACTACAAGTAATGAGTTAATTACCCAAAAGTCCTATTTACAAATGTTATGGTAACTCAGGTCTTATCTAAGATTTTTTGAACCAATAAGTCATGTTTAGTAAAAATGATAATATTATTAGTTTTTTTCCAATTTTTAAAACTAAGAACATTATCAAATTTGCATAGTAATGTTCCAGATAATTGTTTCACTAATTGATGAAAAAAAAATAGAGCATGAGGTTAAATGTTTTTGCCTTTTTACTTATTGGTTTGATTCAACTATCTAATAAAATCGAGAACATTATCAGTTTTTTCATTTTTAAAAGTTTTTCTTTTTCAATCTTTCACATCAATGGTCCATCATCATAGTCCTATATGGACACAAAATTTTCAATTTTGCTTAAAAAAAAATTAATTCAGTTCTTTCAATTTTTTCAAAAAAAAATATTCAGTTTGTTTGGTTTAGATGTTTAGGATTCACTCTTCAGAAAATTGAAATTTTTTGTTTCTTGTGTTTTTTTTTTCACTAATTTTTTTTTTAATATTCTAAGCAATTTTTATTTTCATTTTTATATACACCTAACATAAATACACTTTAGAAGTATCATATTTGTGAAAACAAATCTTTAGAAAATTCATTAAATACCAAAAATACAAAAAAAATAAAAAATAGAGAATTTAGTACATTTTTCATATTCTTGTGTATTTATTATTTTACATTTTAAATACATCTAAGTAAGGTGCATCCAAAAAAGTAAAAAAATTGCATAAAATTTTAAAAATATTCACTAAAAACAAAAGATACGAAAAAAAAACTCAATTTCTAAAAAATGAAATTCAGAAATTGAAAGCAAACACACTGATTAGTTTCTTTCTTTTTTTGCACACAATTTTTTTTTAATAGTTTTTTCAATTTAAAAGTTGATGTTTTAAAGTTCTAAAAATGAAAATAAATGTCAAATTATCATGTTCCTTTATAGATAATCACAAACGATGACCAATCATTGTTTGAAGGGAAATTCAGACTATTAAAAATTTAATGGGACTTGAAGGTCCAAAAAATCTTAGTTAAGATTTAATTGAGTCTAAGTTCATAGATTACGACTTGTGTGTAAATGCCCCTAAAGTAAATTATCTTAACTAGCAATTAATTAAAATAATGAGTAATTAATAAATATCAATTAAAACAATTAATATATATATATTAACTAATGTGGGGGTGTAATTTTGGTGTCATCCCCGTGGCCGAGGTTAATGATCGAGGTTCCATGTGGGCGGACCATGTCGCTGAGGTTGTTAATGATATTGTCGACATACAGTGCGGTAATATCGGAGTCCGAGATAATTGGATAGAGGATAGGATTCCTAGGGAATTTGAGGCACTCTATTTGGATAGAGATGAGGCTTTTAAGGGAGTTCATTCTTATCTAAATGAGAGTTCAAGATGAATGTTATTTTTATAAAGGATAGAGTCCTATGAAGTGAAACTTCTAGGGGACGAGGGCACTACTGACTATACGAGTGCGGCAGCCCCGTGGGTCTAAGGTACACTTTTCATTGTGAGCTATTTACTTGAGTTGATATCTTGTGAGATTGTTTACTGACTTGAACGTCGGAGCGTCGCCAGGTGGACAAGCCAACGTGGTATTTCTTATCTTCTTGTGTGCAGGTGTTTGGCTTAATCTATTCTTCCATGTGCTCTATGACTAAGTTCCTTAGATCTTGGCAAGGAGATATGTTTGGTTGCGAGGTTGGAAATCAACACCCAGAAGTAATAATTAATTTTAAAAAAATGAGTAACTAATGAACGTTAATTCAAACAATCAATGTTACCGAATAGCATATGCAATACAAAAATTAATTTCTTCTGGTAAAAGTTTTTTCTTGCACAACTGCAATTTTCACTTAAGAATGAGGATTGAAAGTTGAGAGTTAAGAGAGAATGAGAGAGATTTTATTTGTTTGTGAATAAAATGAAATTGACGGGGGTATTTATAGTAATTTGGGAGGAAATGGGTTAAAATATAAAAACTAATTTTTTTGTGCCGTTGGGGGGGATTCCAATGGTCAAATGACCGTTTTTGTTCGAAATTCAAATTTCTGATCGTTGGGGGGGTCGCCTGGGTCTGGTCGGGTAGGCCAAATGAGAATCATTTTTTAGGTCAGGCTAGTCAAGCCAGAAGATATAGCTTTTTGGGCCGGCAAGCCAAGCCCATCAAGCCGAGCTAGAAACTAGACGACCTAGGCCCTAGCTCAGGGGCACGAACTAAGTTCGAGCTCAGGCTGCGGGCAGGGTTGGGCTTCGAATGGGCCGGCGGGTCATTTTTACACCCCTAATGATCACTAAGCCTACCCTTCTAAAAGCTAATACATCATCAAGGCCGTAGTGGTGGTCTAGGTAGAAATAGTGGAATGAATATTTTTCTCACAAGACAAATAGTGTAGTAGCTGTTTGGTATGTAAGTAATAGAATTGTAAGGACATACCATATAGGATATGGGGCGGACCTATGTAATAATTTTTCATTTGGTAGCCTTAGTTGGTCATATAGCTTTAGCAGCAGCCACAGACGAAATTATAATTACTCATTTAGTGCTTCTTTTAGTTCATGTGTTTTTCTTAAATTATAATTACTCATTTAGTGCTTCTTTTAGGGTTTATGCAGATTAGTGTATCTTCATTTAGAAATCTTTATTTGCTCCAAAAGAAAAGAGTCATTCCTAGGCATTCTTACAATAAAGCATCCCAAATAGGAGTAATGAAAGAGAAATTCATGCAATCCATAGAACATAGAACATACTACTTCCCCAGGGAAAAAAAGTTCTTGATAATAGTAATAATTATTAAAAAAAAATAAAAATTAAAAAATTAGGAACATTGTATTAGTGATATCTGAGGACGCCATGGATTTGATTCACTTTCCAAGCTAATTACTAGGAAAATTACAACCCTTTACTTGGGCAAATTAGGTGGAATTTATTCACAAAGAAAATACATAATACAAGAGATACTAATTAGAATGAGAACCACCAAGTACTTAGGCTTTAATCTGCTCTACATACAACAATTTAACTGACTGGACTATATTCAACATTTGATTGCTATTTTTCTATCCGAATTACATATCCGTTGGATATTTAATTCCACAAAAATGCTGAAATTTTAATATTGTGAGGGGATGGGACTAAGGCCCTATTTGGCAACTTCGTTATTTTAATTGGCTTTTTCACTTTAGGGCTATTTTAATCTGGCTAAAAAAGTTGTGTTTGGGAAGATAGTCAGCTTTTTTATAATTGATTTGATGGTTATGAGATACAAAACGAAATAATTATGGTTCAAATATAATATTGTTTTATTAGCTATTCTAGCATATTTTATTTTTATTGCTTATTTTGGCCTCCAACCCTATTCCCAAATAGGGCCTCAGATCCAGGGATTGAGAAATAGTATGAAAAGATGCTTTTTCCCTTGACTACATAATCTAAAAGGGTCAATTACATTTTATCCCCTTATGGTTTAACCGAAAAAACAGGGTCCCCTTGAGATCTAAAAATATATACGTAACCTGCTTATTATTTGGAATGAAGTGCAAAAGTAGCAAATTCTGTTAAAATTAATGATTTGTGTCCAGAATGCAGTGAATTGAGCATGTGTGATAAGGCTAGATTGAAAAAAATTATGCTTTTGCCCTTTTTTCCTCTATTTTCGTCCTTTTTCTTTTCTTATTTTGTTTCCTTTCTTCAACTCTTTCATATTCTTCCCTTCACTGTTATTATGCTACACAAATTACCACTATCTCCCTCTATCATCTCCAGCCCTTCTCCCTCACTTCCTAAAATAGCCTAACACCACCACCACTAAAACCATGGCCTGCCATGGTAGTCTCTTACATTCTCTCTTTACTGTGGCTACAAGTTCAACTTCAACGGGCAACTCCAAGGCCACCTGAACCACCACTAATTTCCACCATCTTCTATATTCTCTTTATCACTATAGAGACACATACATTGTACACATAGGCACACCTAATTAACTAAGCCAAGACCCAAATTGTAGTGGTGGCTACCACCATGGGTACCGTGAGAGGGTAAGGTGGTAGATGTTGGCTGATTGAGTGGAAAAGAGAGACAACTGGTGTAGATGGGGTTCTAGTAGAATGTCAGTCTAGGTAGTAGAAGGAAAGATGGGCTAAGCTTGGTAGGTGATTGCATCAATAGGCTGTTGGAGTTTCATCAAGGTGTAGATATTCAAAATATGGACTTAGGAAAGCTTGAACTTTTTGTTCTTTTTCTGGTTTTTCTTTTGAATGTGTTTTCCTTTTGTGTTGTTGTTATCATCCTATTAATTGGGTTGCATCAGGTGAGATGAAGGAGGTAGTGGTTGTTTGGGGCAATATGGAGTGTTTATTTGGAGTGGTTATTGGGTGTTCCTAGAGCATGGCCATATATGGTGCTCTAATGTGTTGTAATTAGCGGAGAAGGTAGGACTCAAGATTTTGTGTCAGATTATTGAGGAACATGAGGAGGCATTGATGTTGTCGTTTATGCACCAAAATATTTTATTTAAAAATTGGGTAGTAAGTACTACTCCGTCGAATAGCAGTCAAGACCAGGTGTCGATCCACATAGACTAAAGATAAGAAATAAATTTAATTTAGAAACTTAGGATTTTAACGGAGTTGTGAATTTTTGGACTGAAATTAAACTATTAATTAAGTGAAATGAGATGAGAAAAATATCTTAGAATTTCGAATCCACCACTTATCACGTAATTGGGAGTTGTTGTATTAATTTATAGAAAATCTTTAATTTGGATACGATGATATATCTTGGCCTAGATACTTTGTGAAAATAATTTTTTCATAGTAAAATCCGAAAGCACAAACCATTTTCGCTTAGCACGAACCGTCTCCCTAAATTGCACTAAACTATTTTGAAGCATGACCCGTCTTACTTAGCATGACTCGTTTAACAATTTTACTATGCATACACTGAAAACCATTTGTATAACGAATGTTACATAAAAAAATTTATTGTATAAACAAATCTTCTAACATTATACAAAGTATCCAAATTAATCAAAACTACAAAATTAAATACAACTTACCCCAAGTACTTGATCAAGGTTTCATCTCAACCCTAAGACAAGGAAGATAGTTCCATATACTCATCGAACTACAACACTAAAAAATATACATTCTAAACTCTCCCACTCTTCCTTTCTTTCTTTCTCTCTTTCATATCTTTCCTTTCTTCTCTGAGCTTCCTCCTTTTTTTGAGCTTGTTTCCTAAAGCTCTTCTTATAGGCCTTTAACCTGCAAATAAGATAAATATAATATTATAATATATATATATATATATATATTGTAACACTCTAGGAAAGAACTTCCCAAATCATGTTCTCCTATCTCATCCCACATAGATATAAACAGTAGAAAAAGAAATAATAATTTTATTCCATAAAACTTTTTCCCCATTGAACTATTCCCAAGAATTTTGATATTGACAGCTTACATCCGTGGTTAAAATGAAACAATTCAAAAGCTAAGAAGTTATGCAAAATAGAGAAATCAAAAAGGGATAACACTTTATCGAAGTGTCCATGATTTAAAAATAAAATCCTTCACAGTTATACAAAATAACCCCAAGGCTTCAATACAAAACATCAAACAAGTGATCATTCATACCTCGTCCAAATTGCTTTCCATAGTAAATCATTTAGACGGCTCGTCAACTTTATTTCCTGAAAGTATGAAGTATATTTAATTGAAATGCATATGATCATGTTATGCAAGTATAGAAATTATGTTAAAGTAAATCCTCTTTATAAGTTTAAATGACCATGCAGGATATTAGATAATCATTTTTCTAAAAGCAGGAGTGGTAAATATGCTATGACATCCCAAGAGAGAGTTGCTCGACCAAAACATTCATACATATATATATACACAAATAGATTTGTGTACTAAAAATAATCCCACATTTGCCAACTCCAAAAACGGGGGGACGATGGGCACCCAAAAACTTTTTTCCCTTCCACGTTTGCCGACTCCTGAAATGGCGGGTCATGGACACCCAAAACCATGTTTTCCACATTTGCTGACTGTTATACGGCCAGACGTGGACACCTAAAGCGTGGACACCCAAAATCATCCGTTTTTCTACTTTTATCGACTATTATACGGTGTAGACGTGCCCCGTGGGCCTTGCATGCCACAGTTCGAACTCAACTTGTCACAATTCTTAATCTGATCTCACAATGTGGGATGTGAGATTGATAAATCACCAAAGAGTCCAAATCCGGCAAATCTCTTTGGAAAATTGATTTTTGTAAAGAAGTGTCAGACATGAACTGCTTTGCCAGATATAGAGTCGCCACCTAAATATTTTATTTTGGGAGAATTCAGGAAACCCTGACTCGTGCCTAAGGCCACGTGTCCGTCATCACCAAAGTTGCCTCGGCTCAAGAACTTGGGTACGATTGGGGAAGGTCATTTACTGAGCACCCCCACTAGCCCGATCAAAGATCGGCCTGTACTAAGCATGATATCGAGTTTTTGAAAACACATGCGTTCTTATTCCGGTTAATTAGCTAGAATTACTATGTGATGTGCACAGCAAAACAAGCATAGACTAGATCGCCTAATTTGGAACAAAGCATTGCGTATCCGTGTGTTTGGAAAATGGTTTGAAGTTTGCTACCCGCAAGTAGGCTAAAATGCGGATTTCAATGAATTGTCCCAATTCAAGGAATCCAACCTTCACCCACAGGCATTCAGGCAGTTAATCGCGTAAGCAAATAGCCTCATGGCAAGCATGCTTTCATGGCAACATTAACACACATGCAGTATGCTAAAGCGTAAACACTCACAGTGTACTCCGAGCCAAAACAAAGAACTAGTTAGAAATCATGCGTGATCCTAGTTCATGTTAAAATGACTAATGCAACATATGCGAAAATGCAACTAAGATAGGCTCGGCTATCCTAATCATGTCATGTGAAATGCGACTTGATACATGTATTCAAATAGGTATTGAAATGCAATGCAGTTAGTATGATGCGCTGAGCCCGGTGCATGCAATACAGATGAATGAATGTAAACATGCAAGCATAAGGTATGCTAAATGAAAGCTGCCCTGAAACTAACCATCGAAAGCGGTGAAGTAAAAGGGAGAAAGAAATGGGGATTGGAAGACATGCATCACACACACACACGCTTATTACAACAATTGGCTGTCTCGAGGGAGAGACCGAATAAAGAGCTAACTAGCTAACCTAAGCTAATTAGACTATTTATTACACAACAAATTAATTAACTAATCCAAGTTAACTAATTATTACAAAACGAATTGAAACGTTAACGCATTAACTATTAAAGGTACAGACCAAAGCAAAACCTAGCTATCTAAGCATGGCAGCTAAGGAAAGCAGTAAACAAGGAGCCTTAGAGGTAGAGGGATGCATGCATGTCCAGTCGCCTCATTCGGAAATCCAATGCGATGCCCTTATTTGCCTCTGTTTTCATTTGTCTTCAGAAACTTGCACCAAGCTCCAGAAAGATGAAAATCCACCTTGGGAATCCAGTGGGAGGGTGGCTGACCACTATTGGTCGTTCCAAACCCCTGTGGACCACTTTTTATTGTTGAAAACCAAGAAAAGTGGTCGGCCAGCTACTCTTTCTGGCTGGTCGACCAGTTGTTGCTGCTGAACTGCAATTTACTGCAATAGAGAGCAAGAAAGGGCATGGCATTGTATTTGCAAGATATGTGTGTACAACCACCCTCCCTATCATGTCATGAACTCAAGGGAGTGTAGGTTCTCGACCCTCGGGCCACCAATTGCGCATTTTCATGCATGATGGCCAAGAGGCTAAGGCCTTGAACTCTATCATGGATGATCAAAAGCATCGGCGACTGGGAATTAAGGCACGTTTCATCACTCTAAGTATGAAACGTCCCTCGTTTCCCTTGTTTGGACTAACACCTATTCCAAACACAATGCAAGTATACAATATGATTTAAGCATGGCATACACAATGCGACTAAAGCATGCAAGTATACAATATGATTTAAGCATGCAATCATGCAATGCAATATGAACAACCTAACAAGGCTAATGACATGCACAATGCTAAAGCATGTAACAACTTGAATACACAATGCTAAATGCTAAGAACTAGATGGCATACTCAATGCAAGGCATTCATAAAGTTCTAAGCATAAGGTAATGCATGCATGCACAATGCAAAGCAACAAGGGCAACTTATGCAATACACCAAACATGGCATGCTCAATGCAAATAAACATGGCATATTCAATGGACTTAAACCAAAAGGGGTAGACCTCAGTCATGCCCAAATCAGTGGCCATTGGTGATGAAATGAAGGTACATGAAGCAAGGCATGCATGTACAATGCATTGGCCATCAAAGAGGCCAAAGAGCACAACTCTCAAGAGTGCTCAATGAGTGACAAAAGTGGAAGTGTAACAACACTAAGTGCATTGAAATGAAGCAAGAAATGATGCCAAATCATTCAAACAACATAAGTAAAGCATGCTAGGGTCGTAAGGCATGAAAGCTAGCAAAGAGAAACACAAAGGAGGCATGCAATACATGGCATAAATGCATGAACTAAGGATGGACAGAGGTTAAATAGGTCCAATCATGGACCAAAACATGCTGAGATAAGGGTCCAAAGGCCTAGGCCTGCAAGCATACAAGCTAAGGCATAAACTAGGCAACCATGCACAACACTTAAGGGCATTTAAAGCATGAATGAAGTGGGAACTTGAGGATGCTAAAAGCTCTAAAATGTCATGTTAGATGATGCCAAATCATGTACACAGCACAAATGAAGCATGCAATGGTGCTCAAAGCTTGAGGTAAACAAGAGCATTTGTACTACAAGTATACAAAAGATGAAGAATGTGATTAAGGAAACCCAAAATAGTCCTAGAACATGTCAAAATGAGTCTAAAACATGCGTGGAAGTAAGCCAAAATGTGCTAGCAAGAAAGGCATAAGGCATGATTCATACAAGGCAAATAAGGTGGATTACATTACACCTATTAAGACCAAGCATGGAATGACTTAAGCAACAAAAATCAGAGTTATGTCATGGCATAATAACCCCAAACAAGAGCTGAAATGGTGGCTCACAAGCAAGGGCATGAAGGCATGCGCAATGGTTCATGTTAAGACATAAAGGGGGAAACCCTCCAACGCATTGAATGAGCGGTAAATGTGACTACATGGACATGAAACATGAACTAAAATCACATCATGAATGATGCCAAATCATTGAAATAGGCCAAGTAGAGCATGCTAGTGGACTTGGTGTACAAAGCAAACAAGCTAGATTGAACTATAGCTATACAAAGCAAGTCATGCATGGCCAAAACAACCAAAATCAGATCTAAAGCATGTTAAAACATGGACAAAAGCTTCATGAAGTTATGCCAAAAGCATGCTATAGAATGACATGTCACAACATGATGCATGTTAGGCTATTTCATGGAAATGCACTACAAGTGCATGGAGCATGCAAAGGCTAACCAAACCAAACCTAAAAAGAGGTATGACATGGTAAAACATCTCCAAAGACATGCTGAAATGTCCTCAAACCAAGCTAAAATGACATGCAATTCATGAAGCATACAAAGCTAGTTTAAGGGATTTACACTACATGTGTATTTGGCATGCAAGAGCCAACCAAACCAACCCAAAACAGATCTAAGGCATGTTGAAACAACACAAAAAAACCCACTGGGATGGCTCCAAAACAAGCTAGAAAGACATGCTCAAACATGAGGCATACAAGACTAGGTTGTGTGATTTACACTACAAGTGTACTAACCATGCATGGAGTGGCCAAGGCAGGTAAAAACAGCGGTATGCCACAGCAAAATAACCAAAAATACAAGCTAAGACATGGTCAACATACACTTGGTAAAGATGCTCAAACATGAGAAGGATAGCCCAAATGTCCTCCGGTTGTGCCAACCGGAGGAAAATATCTCCAAAAAGGTGGCAAAAAGCAGCCGACCACTTGAAGTGGTCGGCCGACCACTTTATGTGGTCAACAAGAGCAAAAACTTGTTGGCCACAGGTGGGAGAGGTCTACACACTAAATGCATGGTGGTGGTGTGGTGACCGACCAGAAAAGATGGTCCAAAGACCAAGAAAGCCAGTTACTGACAAGAAAACCGACTGGAAAAAGGGAATGTTGCCTCCAAGAAGAAATACAGGTTTCCCACCCTTGTACCACCTTCTAAACAAGTAAAACAAGGTTTGTACCAAACACAAACCAAAGCGGATGCAAGACGAGAAATCGGGAGGCGAAACACGCGGCCAAAAGCCCCGAAAACTAGCTGGCGAGCATCAAAAGTGGTATGCAACCACAAAAGTGGTCTCCCGGACCACAGTGTTCCTCTAGGCAGAGGCAACAAGGTGTGGTTCAAAAATCACGCCAAACGGAGAACGTTAAGCGGTCCCGAGACAAGACGTGCGGCCAAAGGCTCCAAAAATTGAAAACTAGCCTCCAAACGACAAAAAGGGGCCTACGACCATGAAAAGTAGTCTACAACCATAGAGAGACGGTCTACAAGACCACTCCCTCCCTCCGGGAAGGGAAAACAAGACTTGGTCCGCAAACCGAGCCAAAACACAAAGAGTTCCGAGGCCCGGAGGCGAGGCTCTCATCCAAAACTCCGAAACCTCAGAACGAGCACAACATGCATCATCACTGAGCGCTCAATTGATGACATATGAGTCTTAAGGTCGGTCAAAAATGGGTTGTCTACAGTTGCCCCTCTTTGACAGAACTCGAAAGTCATAAGTGACGGGAGTGAATGTCAAAGACTAGAGACAACCTATGGTTGACAAGGCCGAAGACTTAGACAAACAGGCAAGATAACAAAGAAATGTGCCCGCTGGCAGGGGCAAAATGCAAAAGACATGCAAGATGCCAAACATAACTTATGATCATGCAAGGAAAGTTGTAATGAAGCAAATATGCAAAACAAATGCAACAGTTTTAAGCAGGTGAATACAAATCTAACTACATTATATGCAGAAAGGATGCAAGAGAATTATACAATTCTCACTACGTCTTACGCGGAGTACATACAATACCTGTTCGATTCGTCTGGTCGCGTCAGCTTTAAATGAACCGTACATACAATATCGTGCCTGTCTGGTTCGTCTGGTCGCGCGTGCCTGTCTGGTTCGTCTGGTCGCGCTAGTTTCAAATGACTGTACATACAATATTGTGCCTGAAAAAGAGAGAAACTCAACAGGTATAATATTGTTAGAAATATGCATAGCAATGCAAGTGAAAAGTGCGTAATAACGCAAGTCGAAGGATGCATGACAATGCAACCTAAGTGTGACTCATAACAATGTGGTGCACTAATAAGTGCAAGTAAGGTGCGCAAGATAGCGCAATAAAATCATGCAAAATGCAAGTAAAGTGCATAAAATAGTGTGAATGCGCAAAACAGCGCGAGTGAAATGCAATGCTCAAAATAGCGCGATGAAGGTGCCCAAGGGAAGGGTGCGATAAAATGCATGCAAAATGCAAGTATTGGACATAGCGCAAAGTAGCGCGATGCGCAAAATAGCGCGATTGAATGTAATGCAGAAGATAGTGCGATAAAATGCATGCAAAATGCAAGTATTGGACACAACACAAAATAGCGCGATGTGCAAAATAGCGCGATTGAATGTAATGCACAAGACAATGCGGTAAAATGCATACAAAATGCAAGTATTGGACACAGCGCAAAATAGCACGATACGCAAAATAGCGCGATTCAATGTAATGCACAAGACAGTGCGATAAAATGCATGCAAAATGCTAGTATTGGACACAGCGCAAAATAGCGTGATTGAATGTAATGCACAAGACAGTGCAATAAAACAGATAGTACAGCAGATGCAAAGGGTGACAAACTCCAACCATGTTGGAATCTTGAGAGGAGAAAAACAAAACAACCACCCAGGTGTGTCCAAAACACAACTTGAGATTAAACACGCCCAGGCCCGCGCATACGCGTCCTAAGATAAATTCCAAACATGCTGAAATCGCGTATGGAACGGGACACTCAAACCACGCCGAAATCGTGAGAGGAGGTCTAGAAAAATCCTCCGAGGTGTGTGCAAAACACACCCTGAGATAAAACACGCCCAAGCCCGCGCACACGCGTCCTAAGATAAATTCCAAACATGCTGAAATCGTGTCAGGAGCGGGACAGGGAGAAACACAGGGACATATCCCCGTGTTTCAAAAAGGAAGGAGAAACAAAGGGACGTATCCCGGGGTTTCGGAATGGCAAGAGCATTGGAACGTATTCCAAATGCTTTTAACTAGAGAGAGAAACATAGGGACGTATCCTAGTGTTTCGGAATGGAATAAATTCCAAACACACTGAAATCGTGTGAGGAATGGGACACTCAAATGACGCTGAAATCGTGAGAAGAAGTCCGAAAAGAACCCGCCCAGGTGTGTTCAAAACACAACCTGTGATAAAACATGCCCAGGCCGGCGCACATGTGTCCTGAGATAAATTCCAAACACGCTAAAATCGGGTAAGGAATGGGACACTCAAACCACGCTGAAATTGTGAGAGGAGGTCCAGAAAAACCCGCCCAGGTGTGTGCAGTACACAACCTGAGATAAAACATCCCCAAGCCCACGTACACGTGTCCTGAGATAAATTCCAAACACGCTGAAATTGTGTGAGGAATGGGACACTCAAACCATGCTGAAATCGTGAGAGGAGGTCCAGAAAAACCCGCCCCGGTGTGTGCGAAACACAACCTGAGATAAAACATGCCCAAGCCCACGCACACGCATCATGAGATAAATTCCAAACACGCTGAAATCACGTAAGGAACGCGACACTCAAACCACGCTGAAATCGTGAGAGGAGGACCAAAAAAACCCGCCCAGGTGTATGCAAAACACAACCTGAGATAAAACACGCCCAAGCCCGTGCACACGCGTCCTGAGATAAATTCCAAACACACTGAAATCGTGTAAGGAACGGGGAGAGGGAGAAACATAGGGACGTATCCCAGAGTTTCGAGTGGCATGAGCATTGAAACATATTCCAAATGCTCTTAACCAGAGGGGGAGAAATATAGGGATGTATCCCAGTGTTTTGGAATGGCATGAGTATTGGAACGTATTCCAAATGCTCTTAACTAGAGAGAGAAACATAGGGACATATCCCGGTGTTTCGGAATGGCACAAGCATTGGAACGTATTCTAAATGTTCTTAACCAGAAAGAGAAACATAGGGACGTATCTTGGTGTTTCGGAATGGCATGAGCATTGGAATGTATTCCAAATGCTCTTAACCAGAGAGAGAAACATAGGGATGTATCCCGGTGTTTCGGAATGGCACGAGGATTGGAACGTATTCCAAATACTTTTAACCAGAGAGAGAAACATAGGGACATATCCCAGTGTTTCAGAAGGAGAAACCTCTCAGCGTACCACACGCCAGCGAGGAAAGGGAAAAACCAAATGCGCGCCAAACGCGAGAGAAGAGAAAGGTATCCAAACGCGCGCCAAACGCGAGAGGAGGAAGGTATCAGTTAAACTAAACCGGAACATCTCTGAATGAACGGTACATGCAATACCGTGCATGAATGAGAAAGGAACTCGATAGGTAGAATGCAAAACAATGCATGATGTTTAAGTAATGCAGTAAACAAACAAAGTGGCACTTTAGAAAGCACCTTAAGAGGTGAGTGGCGGTGAACCGCTCTACTCCGATGGGGATTTCCCTTTGCATTGTGTTGTTCGAACACTTACCTTCAACTCATAGTACAAAGGTGCTGAAATACGGACAAGAAGCAACATCTGCTGGGGAAACCGTGGATGCCGCTTTTCTTCATGATCATATTCACAACTTTCCCTATTCTTCAACGGGGTGACAGACTAGGTTGGTTTAGTATCCAAAATTGAAGTGCATACCTGCTACCTCAACCTATGAAGCTTCCATACAGATTTCAAGCTGGGGATGCACCCTTGGGTATTCAAACCAGACTTTAGTCTCGGAAATTCCAAACCTTTGTGTTCTAGGCAACAACCGTTCGAACTCTGGTTTCCACCATCGCAATTGACCTCCTAGGAACTCATTGCAAGCACAGTCAAGATGCCTCTAGCATGGATTGGTACTGTGCGAGAGCATTTCTGATTGCCATTTTGGCGCGAAAATAGTCGACACAATATTCTATTCATTTTGAACACACAGCCCGTAGCACAGTACTCTGTTTATTTTGAACACACAGCTCATGCAGGACACTGCTAATTCTGAACACACGGCCCATAATACAGTACCTGATTTATTCTGCACACAGCTCATACAGTGCACTTCTCATTTTGAACACATAGTTCATAACACAGTGCTTGGTTTATTCGACACATGGCTCACACGGGGTACTGCTTACTTCAAACACACAGCTCATAAGACAGTACTCAGCTTATTCTGCACACGACTCACTCTGAACACACAGCTCATAACGCAGTATTCTGTTCATTTTGAACACACGGGATGCAAAGACGGAACTCGCAGAAGTCGAAACAACCTCAGATGCTCCGAATTTTCCTCTTTTCTTTTACTTTGCAACCTGGAACCTATAGCTTCAGATTGGTCGTAATTCTACTATTCTGAGATGACCTGGGTTGAACCCCGTGATTTTATGAAAGAACGAATTCTGTTTTGTACAAATGCGGAGAATGGCACAACACTCTCAGCACGAAACGATTCTATTTTGAAATTGAAATGAGAAAAGGGTTCTCAACTGGGTATTGAGCCTACAACTGACCACGGCCAAAACGACTCAATAAAGAAACAAAAGGTAAACTGCCTGAACACAACGAGTAACACTCGAAACGACTCAAAACAAGAATTTGAGACAAACAACACACACGACACTCAAACATATTGCAAAGACGAGAGACTTCTTAGTTCGCGAGGAGCCAGTTTCTTTGGGTATTGTTTCCCACCCTATTCTCATTTGGTGATTCTCACATCACTCGGCCCTCAGGCTTTGTTTTTTTTTTTTTTTGAAAAACCCTTTTCTCACTTTTTCTCTCAACGCATAGCTCTCTATTCTTTAATCTCTCGTTTTTTTATCCTTTCCCTAGGTGGTTGATGGATAAACAGGAAGGTTGTGGGTTCTTGCCCAGCATATTCTGCTTGCGGCTATTTCCTCCGGTGACGTCTAGTCAATGCCCCGGATGAGGGAGTGGAGTATCTTGATCCATTCTGGTTCGTGCTTCGCACTTGGCTTAATACCTCGTTGCTCGGAGGATGAGAGAGCTTTCAGCCCTTCGTTGTTAGCTTCGGTTGTGCCGTTTCTGGTGAATAGAGTGCCCTTTCTGGCAAGTATGTTGATAATGGGGGAAAGACAGAACACCTGACTCAACTGCGCCCCTAGTTCATCATTTTGACCATGTTTTGTTTTTGCTTTCTACTAAAACCATTTTGACCAATATGATAGTTAGATTAACATACTTGTTCGATTTTCTGATTTGAAATCATGCAAGTCAAGCTATGAGCACTGAAAATTTTCCTCTTTTGAGTCCAAGAAATGGTCCAATTTTGAAAAGAATGGAATAATTTTCGAGAAAATTGGTCAACCTCAATAAAAATTCTCAAAAACTGTTTTTGCCAACAACCACTGCTCGACGAGCACAGAACCTACACTTGAGATGCACAACCTCATATCCGAAGAAGACCTGCCCCCTGTTTGAGGAGAGCTGCATGGCAACGGAAAGTTGCCCCTTGTTTGAATAGCACCGCAGCACATCGTGTGGCAATGGAAAGTTGCCCATTGTCTGAATGGTACCGCAGCACACTGTAACCAATTCTCAAGGTGACGATCGCAACCGAACTCTTGGATACAGAGAAGACAACGATGATCAGAACCATTACATGGACACAGTCGAATTGGAAGTGTTTATGGCTGGACTTCATAATGAAGTTGCCTACATATCCCAAAAATGGGAATCAAGCCTTATGTAGTTCAGGTTAAGGTACACACGTGTATTAACCCTCACCTTTTACGCTCTAACTTTTGCCAAGGCCACCCTTTTGGGTTTTCAACCTTGCGAGCTTTGTCTTTCTTTTCTTTTCATTTCTTTTTTTGTTTTCTTTTTGTTTTGCTTTATTTTTTGCATTTTTTTTTCTTTTTTCATTTGCTCTAACTTTTGCCTGGGTCGCCCTTCCGGGGTTTTGGCCCAGCGAGCCTCTCAAGGGTAAAAGTGTAGCTAGTCCATGTCAAATGGTTGTAGGGTCTCGAATCCATCTGAATCTAGGAGAGTGGCTGTTGTTCGCTGATGATGTAAAAGTCCATCCAATGGGGGGCCAAATTTGCCCCTAGTGTTGCGGATACGAACTTGGTTGTCTTTCAGCAAAACTTTCTCCTTTTCTCCCATCTAGGATTTAGCATTCTTGCCAGTCTTTGTTATCTTGAGAAAGGTCCAAATTTTTTTTTTTACTCTTTGAGCGCCTCTGGCATTTTTTGTGCCCCTAGTTCGAGGGGTACTTCTGATTTGGCTTCACAAGCTTTTTTTTGATGACTTTTGATCTACTTGATTTGACTTTCTTGCCTCTTGTTCAAGGGCTGCTTCAAATCTGGCCACACAGGCCTCACATTGTGGTTGACCGTTGAACATTCTGAACCAAGGTTCAAGGTTTGAAAGCAAGGAGTCGAGTCTCAAGGCTGAGAGCGATCCTACGCTGCACAATCTCAAGAGCGATTCCACACAAGTCTTCGCAGGACTTCGCAAAACATTTTTTTTTTTTAAAATCTTTTAAGAAATCGACTAATCGCTTGCGCTGAAGATAATGTAGAACCAATCTGGATCAAGCCAGGATCCTTCTCAGTATTCACATTAATAAGCATGATCTCAATCATTAAGGGCTTAGCACGCCTCTCTTTCTTTCAGTTTGGTCAAATTTTTGCAAATCCCGAGGAATTCCTTCCTCTTCGTTTTCGTCACAATGTTCAAAAAGTTTTGAAGAACTTAGGTTAATGCAATAATTTCAAGGCACAGAAGAGCAAGTGGAATGTGCTACCATTTCATCCTAAACTTGTTGGCAAAATAGGCTTAAAGCAGAAACAAACACAGAAACATGAAAACCACAGCTGCTTCATTCAGATCTTCCGGTGTAACTGGCTCCATGGCAGAAATAGACTCAGAAGAAAGCAAAAAGACAAACACAAAACAAAATAGTGATGCCCGAGGTAACATCCTCGGAATCACCCGACTCCTATACAATAGGACTGACTTGATACAACAAGACAAACCCTAAACAAAAGACTGACTTAAAGCAGAAAGACAGACTCGAAACAACACAACAGAACTGACTCAATGCCCAAGCCAGAATGTAAAAATAAACAGCATTCGCAAATGCTCAAAACAGTGCGTGCATACGCAACATCTGGAGAAAACTGAACGTTGTATGCAGGTGGTTCATCCCCCAATCACATACTCGTACTATCCCCCAAGTCCACTGATCTAGTGACGATAGACTTTGCCGAGCTTGGTGGGATGATAACCTCATCATCGATCAACTCTTGCACTTCATGGCAAAGACGAAAGCAGTTGTCGGTACTGTGACCGATTTGTTGATGGTATGCACAGTACTGGGTGCCATCATGCTTAGCTGGAAAGGGGATTCGGGAGGGGGCAAGGCTCAAGAGGTTTGAGATGGCCTTTCTCGACAAGGATTTGAAGAGCCTTGGACAAAGGCATATAGAGGGCATGGAAGACCCTGCGACCCCGAGGTTGGTACTTCGTGGTTTGTGGATTTTTGCTGGGTGCACTAGCAAAAGGGTCGGCAGGCATTGGCTTGGTCTGCTGATTTTTCCCGGATGCAGAATTAGGGTTGGAAGATGCAGTTCTGGTATAGCGATCCTTTTCCCGATTTTTCCCTTGGCTTGAACTGCCCTCGATCTGAGTAGGGAAAGTGTCATCCACAATTTTTGCAGCAACTACGAGTACCTGTTGCTTATTCAGTCCCCCAGCTTTCCTCAACTGCCTGCAGAAGTTGTTCATAGGGATCAAAGTCCACCTTTGCCTTGTCCTTACCACTCACTTCAGCTTGGTTGAAGGTTTGGGTCACGATCTCAGTGTGGAACCCGGTTGTTGTTGGCACGACATTGCTTATACTCAGGATGGGTATAGATTGGCTGAGTTCAATCACAATTCGCCCTAGTAACGGGGGCTCCTCCGGCATAAAATTCCTAACGTGTGACATGGTCGGTGGTGGAGCTGACATTCTGAAGGCTAGATTAGCTACAGATCTCTGAAGATCGCCGATCATTTCCATAAGCTCAAAAGTGGTGGGTTCACGGGTTTGAAATGGTTGGGGTTCCCAGATCGGGTGTGCGGCAGGTGACCTGGGCGGATGTTCCATTTCAACATCGGTCACACCCTGCATGGCGATTCCCTGGTCTAATGTTGTTGCCATGACCACAATTTCTTCTGAATTCTACGTTATCACGAGTCTGCTTAGCTGAACAGAGGGGATGTGACTGGTGACTGACAAATCAGATGAACCGGTGAGCCTTGACTGACCTTTCTCTGCCTTGCCTCAGCAAAGGAGAACACTGGTTGTTCTAAACTAAATCTCTGAACCCCCCCTTGAAAGAGAAAACAAGTAGCATCTCAGCCCTAATTTCATCAGAACAGATATAAGCATAATTGAATAATTGTATTTGACCACTGATCACTGTTCCCCAAATTATTGCCCCAAAACTAAATCTGATACCCGCAGATATAACGGATTCTCAAAATACTAATGCCCACAGGCCTGACACCCAGACTTGCAAACTGATACGTACAACCTGTAGAGACACACTCTGACAACACGTAGCAAGCAAATGAGAGCCAAAACACCCCTATGTTGGGGTAAGGTTTCCCTGTCCTATTTTGTCAGGAGCTAGGGTTTCACTATGCATACAGCGGTTTCAAACAACCTACAATTGGGTAAGCAACCTGTCCTAGTTTGGAATAGTCACTATGGATTCTGAATATGCACTTGGTTGAATGGTCAAAAAGGGTGCCCCAATAAAAATCAGGGTTTATGTTCCCGTTGTGGCAAAGCCCGCAACCGGTCAGCCTTATGGAACGCTTTCTTAAAGTGAGCCTCTGACAAACTGTTCAGGAATAGCATACGGCAAACACGGTGTCCTAGGCGCACAAATGCAAATGCAATGCAAAGAGACACATAAGTGTGAACAAAACACGATATCATGAGTTCGAGTCAAGTTCTCTAGATTCCCCAACAGAGTCGCCAGAACTGTAGATGCGCCCCATAGGCCTTGCATGCTACAGTTCGGCGCTAGAAAATGTGCGATGTGAGATTGATAAATCACCAAAGAGTCCAAATTTAGAAAATCGTTTTGGAAAACTGAGTTTTGTAAAGAAGTGCCAAACATGGACTGTTTGCTAGATACAGAGTCGCCACCTAAATATTTTATTTTGGGGAAATTTAGGAAACCCTGACTCGTGCCTAAGGCCACATATCCGTCATCACCAAAGTTGCCTCGGCTCGGGAACTTGGGTACGATTGGGGAAGATCATTTAATGAGCACCCCCGCTTGCCCGATCAAAGATCGGCCTGTACTAAGCATGATATCGAGTTTTTGAAAACACATGCATTTTTATTTCGGTTAATTAGCGAGAATTACTATGTGATGCGCACAGCAAAACAAGTATAGACTAGATCGCCTAATTTGGAACAAAGTATTGCGTATCCGTGTGTTTGGAAAATGGTTTGAAGTTTGCTACTCGCAAGTAGGCTAAAATGCGGATTTCAATGAATTGTCCCAATTCAAGGAATCCAACTTTCACCCATAGGCATTCGGGTAGTTAATCACGTAAGCAAATAGCCTCATGGAAAGCATGCTTTCATGGCAACATTAACACACATGCAGTATGCTAAAGCGTAAACACTCACAGTGTACTCCGAGCAAAAACAAAGAACTAGCTAGAAATCATGCATGATCCTAGTTCATATTAAAATGGCTAATGCAACACATGTGAAACTGCAACTAAAATAGGCTCGGCTATCCTAATCATGTCATGTGAAATGCAACTTGATACATGTATTCAAATGGGTATTGAAATACAATGCAGTTAGTATGATGAGCCGAGCCCGGTGCATGCAATACAGATGAATGAATGCAAACATGAAAGCATAAGGCACGCTAAATGAAACGTGCCCTAAAACTAACCATCGAAAGCAGTTAAGTAAAAGGGAGAAAGAAATGGGGATTGGAAGACATGCATCACACACATGCACGCTTATTACAACAATTGGCTCTCTCAAGGGAGAGACCGAATAAAGAGCTAACTAGCTAACCTTAGCTAATTAGACTAATTATTACACAACAAATTAATTAACTAATCCTAGTTAACTAATTATTACAAAACGAATTGAAAAGTTAACACATTAACTATTAAAGGTACAAACCAAAGCAAAACCTAGCTATCTAAGCATGGCAGCTAAGGAAAGCAGTAAACAAGGAGCCTCAGAGGTAGAGGGATGCATGCATGTCCGGTCATCTCGTTCGGAAATCCAATGCGATGCCCCGATTTGCCTCTGTTTTCATTTGTCTTCAGAAACTTACACCAAGCTCCAGAAAAATGAAAATCCACCTTGGGAATCCAGTGGGAGGGTGGCCGACCACTATTGGTCTCTCCAAACCCCTGCCGACCACTTTTTGTTGTTGAAAACCAAGAAAAGTAGTCGGCCAGCTACTTTTTCTGGCTGGCCGACCAGTTGTTGCTGCTGAACTGCAATTTGCTGCAACATAGAGCAAGAAAGGGCATGGCATTGTATTTGCAAGATATGTGTGCACAACTACCCTCCCTATCATGTCATGAACTCAAGGGAGTGTAGGTTCTTGACCCTCGGGCCACCAATCGCTCATTTTCATGCATGATGGCCGAGAGGCGAAGTTGCACAATTCAATATGAAAATGAATGCACAAGTAAACACATAAGGCCTAAAACTCTATCATGGATGATCAAGAGCGTCGACGACCGGGAATTAAGGCACGTTTCATTACTCTAAGTATGAAACGTCCCTCGTTTCCCGTGTTTGGACTAACACCTATTCCAAACACAATGCAAGCAAGCATGGCATACACAATGCGACTCAAGCATGCAAGTATGCAATATGGTTTAAGGATGCAATCATGCAATGCAATAAACAACCTAACAAGGCTAATGGCATGCACAATGCTAAAGCTTGTAACAACTAGCATACACAATGCTAAACGCTAAGAACTAGATGGCATACTGAATGCAAGGCATTCATACAGTTCTAAGCATAAGGTAATGCATGCATGCACAATGCAATGCAACAAGGGAAACTTATACAATACACCAAACATGGCATGCTCAATGCAAATAAACATGGCATATTCAATGGACTTAAACCAAAAGGGTTAGACCTCAGTCATGCCCAAATCAGTGGCCATTGGTGATGAATTGAAGGTACATGAAGCAAGGCATGCATGCACAATGCATTGGCCATCAAACAGGCCAAACAGCACAACTCTCAAGAGTGCTCAATGAGGGACAAAAGTGGAAGTGTAACAACACTAAGTGCACTGAAATAAAGCATGAAATGATGCCAAATCATTCAAACAACATAAGTAAAGCATGCTAGGGTCCTAAGGCATGAAAGCTAGCAAAGAGCAACACAAAGAAAGCATGCAATACATGGCATAAATGCATGAACTAAGCATGAACAGAGCTTAAATAGGTCCAATCATGAACCAAAACATGCTGAGATAAGGGCCCAAAGGCCTAGGCATGCAAGCATACAAGCTAAGGCATAAACTTGGCAAACATGCACAACACTTAAGGGCACTTAAAGCATGAATGAAGTGGGAACATGAGTATGCTAAAAGCTCTGAAATGTCATGTTAGATGATGCCAAATCATGTACACAACACAAATGAAGCATGCAATGGTGCTCAAAGCTTGAGGCAAGCAAGAGCATTTGTACTGCAAGTAGACAAAACATGAAGCATGCGATTAAGGTAACCCAAAAAAGTCCTAGAACATGTCAAAATGAGTCCAAAATATGCGGGGAAGTATGCCAAAATGTGCTACCATGAAAGGCATAAGGCATGATTCATATAAGGCAAATAAGGTGGATTACACTACACCTATTAAGACCAAGCATGGAATGACTTAAGCAACAAAAATCAGAGTTATGTCATGGCACAATAACCCCAAACAAGCACTAAAATCGTGGCTCGCAAGCAAGCGCATGAAGGCATCCGCAATGGTTCATGTTAAAACATAAAGGGGGAAACCCTCCAATGCATTGAATGAGCGGTAAATGTGACTACATGGACATGAAACATGAACTGAAATCACATTATGAATGATGCCAAATTATTGAAATAGGCCAAGTAGAGCATGCTAGTGGACTTGGTGTACAAAGCTAACAAGCTAGATTGAACTATAGCTATACAGAGCAAGTCATGCATGGCCAAAACAACCAAAATCAAAGCTAAAGCATGTTAAAACATGGACAAAAGCTTCATGAAGTTAAGACAAAAGCATGCTATAGAATGACATGTCACAACATGATGCATGTTAGGCTATTTCATGGAAATACACTACAAGTGCATGGAGCATGCAAAGGCTAACCAAACCAAACCTAAAAAGAGGTATGACATGGTAAAACATCACCAAAGACATGCTGAAATGGCCTCAAACCAAGCTAAAATGACATGCAACTTCATGAAGCATACAAAGCTAGTTTAAGGGATTTACACTACAAGTGTATTAGGCATGCAAGAGCCAACCAAACCAACCCAAAACAGATCTAAGGAATGTTGAAACAACATCAAAAACCCACTGAGATGGCTCCAAAATAAGCTAGAAAGACATGCTCAAACATGAGGCATACAAGACTAGGTTGTGTGATTTACACTACAAGTGTACTAACCATGCATGGAGTGACCAAGGCAGGTAAAAATAGTGGTATGCCACAGCAAAATAACCACAAATACAAGCTAATTCGTGGTCAACATACACTTGGTAAAGATGCTCAAACATGAGGCATATTAAGGCATGTATTGAAGATGCAAGGAGAGGGGAAGGCCCTCTCCTTCTTAGGACCTTAAAACACCATCCCCACCACTGAAATCTCTCTAGATTTCAGTGGTGAAAGGGCCAAAAGAAGGTGGTCCCGAAGCTCACAGAAAAGGCTCAAAAGCAAGGCCAAACATGGCCTAAGAGGGGGTAAACAACCCCAAACACAAAAGTGATCTAAACAAACTTCAAAGGCATGCAAAAATAGATCTTTTATCAGTTACAAGTTAAGCTTAAAATAGCATGCAAGATAGGCTAAAAGCTTAAGCAAGAAAGGGGGTTTTAAGGCTTAGAAACGCACCCTTGTAGAACCACTTCAAGACTGTAACTTCAGCAAGTTTTTCAAGCTCAAACCAACCCAAGAACACCAAAATCAGCCCCTAAGCACCTTAGTAGCAAAAGGATGGTGTTTGAATGTGTGTTTGTGTGTTAAACTAAGACAAATCTACACTTTTGATGCACAAAAATGAAAAAACAAGGCAATATAGAGACAAAGCTATATCTATCTCTTCTAAGGAAATTTTCTGAACCTGGAGGAGGGAGGTGGAGCCTCCCTCTTATAGAAGAGGAAAGCCAAAGCTTCTTGGAGAAGCTAAGCTTCAAAGAAATCCATCCATACACGTGTATGGAGGATAGCCCAAATGTCCTCCAAATGTGCCAGCTGGAGGAAAATATCTCCAAAAAGGTGCCAAAAAATAGCCAACCACTTTATGTGGTCAACCAGAGCAAAAACTGGTCGATGATAGGTGGAAGAGGTCAACACACTAAATGTAAGGTGGTGGTGTGGTGGCCGACCAGAAAAGATGGTCCAAAGACCAAGAAAGCCAGTTATCTAACAAGAAAATCGGCTGGAAAAAAGAAAAGTGGTCTCCAAGGAGAAATACTGGTCTTCCACCCTTGTACTACCTTCCAAACAAGTAAAACAAGGTTTGTACCAAAAGCAAACCAAAGCGGATGGAAGACGAGAAATCGGGAGGGGAAATACGTGGCCAAAAGCCTTGAAAACTAGCTGGCGAGCATCAAAAGTGGTATGCAACCACAAAAGTGGTCTCTCGGACCACAGTGTTTCTCTAGGCAGAGGCAACAAGGTGTGGTTCAAAAACCACGCCAAACATAGAACGTTAAGTGGTCTCGAGACAAGGCGCGCGGCCAAAGGCTCCAAAAACCGAAAACTAGTCTCCAAACGGGAAAAGGGACCTACGACCATGAAAAGTAGTCTACAACCACAGAGAGATGGTCTACAAGACTACTCCCTTCCTCCGGGAAGGGAAAACAAGACTTGGTCCGTAAACCGAGCCAAAACACAAAGAGTTCCGAGGCCCGGAGGCAAGGCTCTCATCCAAAACTTCGAAACCTCAGAACGAGCACAACATGCATAATCACCGAGCGCTCAATCGATGACGTATGAGTCTTAAGGTTGGTCAAAAATTGGGTGTCTACGGCAGGACCAGTGGATACCCAAAAACATTTTCTCACATTCATCCAGCGATAACCGCAGATAGGGCAACTAGGCACCTTGACTTCCGACACGGGTACCAATTACTTTACACAACTCACCCAACCCGACTCACTACCTGGAGTCATAGACTATTTACCCGCTTTCAACTCCTTCAATATGCCAACATTTTAAAAGTCACAAGATAAAATTTTAAAAGTTTATGATGTATGAATTTTCCAAATCTCAATTTCCGTATAATAATTTCAATGCACAACAATAGTTCACATGTCAACAATGAGAAGATTCTTCAATTCATAACCATCATCATCTCCAGTTTTGGTTCTAGAGGCCAATTGGGCGAAACCCCTTTTAACTCTTCCAAGGTGTGTGCTAGCATATGATAGGGCTCCCTCCTCGGTGCCATCCTAGTTGGAATTGAGTGGGTGTGCCATGATGCTCTTTGCACTCCCTCTCCCTTTATTGATGTATCTCCAAACTTTGTATACTTATTTCCACCAATAAAGTTTCCTTTTGTTGATTAAAAAAAAAAAAAAAAACCTCTTCCTGCAATTCATACACATTAGTAGCACAAGAAGAATTAAGTAATGTATATTGTGCATGAATTTAAAGTTTTCAATTTCCCCTAAGATGATTTCAATTCACAATAATCCAATAGTTCATATTTCAACCTCAAAGTCGAATAAACATGCCCAATTTCATGCTTTAAAAATCAATTGAGCAAAACCCTTCTTTATTGAACAAGTTTCACAACTAGGGTTCGTAGAAAATTAGGGGCTTTCTCTATTTCATGAATTAGAGACTAAGGCCTCATTTGGGAACATGCTTTTTTAGTAACTTTTTGACTTTTTGGATAAAATATTATGTAAAAAAAAACTAGTATGTTTGGGGTGACTTTTTGATTTTTTACGAAAAGATGTGCAAAAAGTAGAGAGAAAATGGAATCTTTAACTTTTTGGTATAGGTTGTTGCCTTTTTGTTTTTTTAGTGACTTTTTGGCTTTTAGACTAAAAAAGATATTTCCCAAACGTGGCCTAATTTTCATCATCAACAATAATAATCCTCAATAATAGACATAATTCTGTCCATAATCATAAATTATTGCCCACATCCTGTAACGCCCTCAAAATAACAACATTAAACCCAACAAATAAGACATGCATTGATATTCAAAAGTTCCACATTCTTTCATTTATCAGAGTTTTATTACATAAGTATTACATGTTAACAACAAAAGCAAAATGCCCTACGGGCTTACAGCTTTCCAAGTTAACACTTGGTTACACAAAAAGGAGTACTAACTCATACACATTAAGCCCTTGGCTTGAATTTACATGTAATACATCAAAAGTAAACCGACAAAAGTATGTCCGCCTCTAGCCTCCCAAGCTATGTCCTTGGAGGTGGCATGCTTCCTGTACCTGAAAATGATATTCCCATAAAGGGTGAGCCACAGCCCAGCAGAAATATACTAAACCAACCACGAACAATGACTAAAAGATTAGCAATTGATAGATGGCCAACACTGATATATTCACATAAATCACACATTTATGTCATACGACCTTTGAGTCCAAGTTTCCTTTCATTTTCCCTTTTTCAACGGATAGGCATATAAACACTAACCACATTATCAACAGATATGTATAACAACAATATCCACATTCTCAGATAAGCAAATAGCTATATCCACATTCTACAACAGATATGTATAACCACAATATCCACAGATAAGCATATAAGCTATATCCACACATCACAAAGATAAGCATATAAGCTCTATCTTAACTTCTTTAGACAAGCATATGAGCTGTATCTACGGAGTTCATCCCCTATCTTCTCCCAACACTATCCGGTTTAGAGGTACATCCCCTATCTTCCCCTAAACCGCGGAGTACATCCCCCATCTCCTCCTCTACACATAACGTATACAAACACATTGGTTCTATATACAATCACTCAATACACATATAGTTAATGTATTCTATCAACCGTCAAGTTCCATGACACACTTCATTGATTAGTTCAGTTTGCCTAATCATCATGCATTGTCTACAACAATCACGACTATCCTCCACCGATAGCCCAAAGCAGTTATTTCTAAACAGAAAAATAAAGGCACAAATGGATATTCAATCAACATTTCATTTCCTCATTTCTCACAATTAATTATCCCAATTAATTAAACAATGTAATTAGGTCAATTCCCATAATTAACATTTCAACCCTTAGGTCCCATTTTCATCAATGATTTAACATTTATTCCATTTCTCTATTCCAAACATGCATCTAGGTTTATTATGAATAAAACCCCAACTTTTGTAAAATTACACAAAAGCCCCCAAACTTTCACAAAATTACCAAACCAACCCCAACATCTCAAAATACCAAAATTTAATCCCAATGCCCTCTATCTTTTTAACAAAGGCCCTAGGCTAGAATCATACTCTAGGGAGATCAATTCTTAGAGAGAATATAAGTGTAGAGAGAGAGGGTCTCGAATCTAGGGTTTGATCAAAGAGAGAAGGTGAAAAAGTGATGTTTAAAACACTACTGTCCGCTGATATAAAACACGCTCGCTCGAGCGAAGCCTTTGTCGCTCAAGCGACCAGACACAGAAAACTCTCGCTCGAGCCAAGAAACTCTTGCTCGAGCCAAAAACTCAAAAGTGCGCTCGAGCGAAGGAATGCTCGCTCGAGCCAACAACTCGAACCCTCAGGTCTGCAACCACAAGCACGCTCGAGCGACAGACCTCTCGCTCGAGCGAAGAACAAACCAGACCGCTCGAGCCAAGAAAAGCTCGCTCGAGCCAAGAAACACAACTCTCAGGTCCAGAACCAGACGCCATCGCTTGCTCGAGCGAAGCCATCCTGGCTCGACCCACCAGACACAACTCAACGCTCGCTCGAGCGACAAACTCCTCGCTCGAGCGAAGGTCCAAAAATCTGGGCAGCAACACTAGGCTCCCAAACACAACCAACCTGTAACAAACCTGCCCAACACATCCTATAGCTCAAATACGAAGAAAAAGGATGCAAACAAGATAATAAACAACTACCAACATCCACGGACACATGTCCGGATCACTGTTCAACAAGGGTAAAACCCGGGATCGCTACAACCTCCCCCCCTTAAAGAATTTTGTCCCCGAAATTAAGCACAAGTTTCTCAAAAACAAGTTTTTCTTCATTTTAAACAATGTTACACTTTAACATTCAACAATCCGACCCATTACCGGTCACCCCCTCCCTTTAACAAGAGGCATTTCACAATATGTAAACAATATATGTACTTTCAACATGCATCAACATTATGCATTATCTTTCCAATTTCAACAATATAATCAACATATATAATGTCACATTCAACTTCCATATGAGCCAAGTTCCAAAACATACTTTCAATAAACCAAAACATTTTCAATGTTTCACAACTCAAGACATATATAAAAGCTCTTAAGTTCAACCATTGTTCAAAATTTAAATACAAGATCACATATCAACAAACAAGTCCGGATATTTTTCGCGGACTTCCAACTCACGTTCCCAAGTGGCCTCCTCCACTCCGTGATGTTTCCACAAGACTTTCACCAAAGGAATGGTCTTGCCACGCAGGACCTGATCCCGCCTATCCAAGACCCGAACCGGTCTCTCCTCATACGAGGCATCCTCATCTACCTCTAAATCGGTCCAATCCAACACATGTGATGGATCTGGCTCGTACTTCCGAAGCATACTCACATGAAACACGTCATGCACTCCGGACAACTGCGGCGGTAAGGCTAACCGATAAGCAACCTCACCAATCCTCTCAAGGATCTCAAAAGGACCAATAAACCGAGGGGATAACTTCCCACTCTTCCCAAACCTCATCAAACCTCGCCTAGGTCATATCTTCAGAAAGACATGATCACCTACCTCAAACGCCAAAGGCCTCCTCCTACGGTCAGCATAAGATTTCTGCCGACTCTGGGCTGTAACAAGCCTCCTACGGATAAGCTCAACTTTCTCCGTCGTCTCCCTAACCAACTCCGGACCCAACAAAGGTACATCACCCACCTCGGCCCAACAAACTGGAGACCTACAAGGTCGGCCATACAAGGCCTCAAACGGTGCCATACCGATGCTAGACTGAAAACTGTTGTTGTAGGCAAACTCTACCAAGGGTAAGTGCCTCTCCCACGTCCCACTGAAATCCAGGACACAACCCTAAAGCATGTCCTCGAGGATCTGAATAGTACGCTCGGACTGCCCGTCAGTCTGAGGATGATAAGCCGTACTAAAGGTCAACTTAGTGCCCAAGGCACTCTGCAAACTCTGCCACAACCTAGCAGTAAAACGAGGATCTCTATCTGAGACAATCGTCACTGGGACCCCGTGCAATCTCACTATGTCCCGAACATACAAGTCGGCAAGATGATCTACCGAATCTCTCATGCGCATAGGAATAAAGTGCGCCGACTTAGTCAACCGGTCTACAACCACCCAAATAGTATCACTACCCCGCTGCGTCCTCGGAAGACCTACAACGAAGTCCATAGTGACATGCTCCCACTTCCACTCGGCAATTGGCAAGGGTTGCAACAAACCCGTTGGCCTCTGATGCTCGGCCTTCACCTGCTGGCAAGTAAGGCACTTCGATACGAAAACAGCCACATCTCTCTTCATACCCCGCCACCAAAACTGGCGACCCAAATCCTGATACATCTTAGTACCTCCCGGATGCACTGCAAGGCGCGAATGGTGAAACTCTCGGAGTACTTCCTCTTGGCAAGACTCCGGTACAAACAAACGGTCTCGGTATCTCACACTCAGGTCGGGATACACCGTCAAACCCTTCTCCACTTTCCCACTGGAGATCTTCTCTCGGAGAGATTCTACCTCAAGGTCACCTCTCTGTGCCTCTACCACTCTAGTCACAAGTGTAGGCTGCGCAACAACAGAAAACAAAGCCGTAGCCCCAACAGATTCGCCCAGTAGCAAATCAAACTCACCAAGTGCTCCCAATATCTCCCATTCCCAGATGGCTATATAAGCTACATCACTAATGGATTTCCTACTAAGGGCATCGGCCACAACATTGGCTTTTCCCGGATGATAATGCAACTCAAAATCATAATCCTCGATGAACTCCATCCATCTCCTCTGCCTCAAATTCAAGTCTCTCTGTGTAAACAGATACTTCAAACTCTTGTGGTCCGAGAACACCTCGAACTTCTCACCATAAAGGTAGTGCCTCCAAATTTTCAAGGCAAAGATCACAGCCGCTAACTCTAGGTCGTGTGTGGGGTAATTCTTCTCGTGTATTTTCAACTGACGTGAGCCATAAGCTACCACTTTCCCCTCTTGCATCAACACACAACCCAAACCCTCCCGTGAGGCATCACAATAAACCGCATAACCCAACCCTCTCTCTGGAATAATCAACACCGGAGCGGTGGTCAATCTAACTTTCAGCTCTTGGAACGACTTTTCACAAGTCTCACTCCACACAAACTTGACTCCCTTCCGAGTCAGTCTAGTCAACAGTGACGCTAACCTGGAGAAATCTTTCACAAACCGACGGTAATACCCAGCTAATCCCAGAAAACTGCGGATCTCAAACACACTCTTAGGCTATGCCCAATCTTGCACTGCCTCAACCTTGGATGTATCAACAGACACCCCTTCCCCGGATACCACGTGGCCTAAAAATTTGACTTCCCTCAGCCAGAACTCACACTTCCCAAACTTGGCATACAGCCTATGGGCTCTAAGCAACTCAAGCACCACTCTCAAGTGTTCCTCGTGCTCCTCCTCTGAAGGCGAATAGATAAGGATGTCGTCCACAAAGACGACCACAAATCGATCTAAGAACTCCCGGAAAATCCGGTTCATCAAGTCCATAAAGACTGTCGGTGCATTGGTAAGCCCAAATGGCATCACCAGAAACTCATAATGGCCATACCGCGTATGGAATGCCGTTTTCGGAATATCCTCCTCCCTGACCCTCAACTGGTGGTAACCCGATCTCAAGTCTATCTTAGAGAAACAACGGGAACCCTTCAACTGGTCAAACAAATCATCTATACGGGGCATAGGATATTTATTCTTAACCGTAGCCCGATTCAACTTCCGGTAGTCAATACACAATCTCAAGGCACCATCTTTCTTTTTAACAAAGAGGGCCGGTGCTCCCCACGGCGAAACACTAGGGCGAACAAAGCCCTTATCGAGCAATTCCTGGAGCTGAACTTTCAACTCAACCAACTCTGCTGGAGCAAAACGATAAGGTGCCATAGAAATCGGCGTCGTGCCGGGCACTAAATCAATAGAGAACTCTATCTCTCGGTGAGGTGGCAAACTAACAAGATCTTCGGGAAAGACATCCGAATACTCACAAACCACCCTCGGCAACACAATCTGTGTCTCATCACACTCACTACTCTCAAAGCTAGCAAGTAGACCACTAAGCTCACCTCGCTCTCGCGAATCATACCCCGGTGGCAAAACACTACCAACCCGGTCTCCCAAGAAATGGAACCACTCCCCGCTCACGGTACATAACGTGACCCTCTGGCGGTAGTAATCGATAACAGCCCGGTATGACGATAGCCAGTCCATACCCAAAATAACATCAAAACCCTTCATAGGCATGACAACAAACGGAAAAGGAAGCCTATAGTCGGCGACCTCTATATCACATCCTCTAACACCCTGTTTCAGGATCAACTCACCACCCAAAGGCGATACCACACAAATAGGAGATGCCAACTGTGCTAACTCCAATTCCAAAACAGATGTAAATGCAGCAGATACAAAAGAATGAGATGCACCCGTGTCTATCAACACATTAGCAACCGAGTTACAAAACAAAAAAGTACCTCTCACTACTGATGGAGCCGGTACTAAGTCCTGCGCGGTAACAGTATACACGCGCCCCGTAGGCCCCTGGTCTACCTGCTCACCTCTCGGAGCAAAAGACTGCTGCACAGATTGGGATGACGAAGCTCCCGGATTAGCCCTCGAGGCCTGCACAGACTGAGCTGGCTGAAAACCCTGCGTCTGCCTAGAACCAGACGCTCCCGAAGTGGCACTCAACTGCGGGCAAAACCTCTTTAGGTGCCCAGGCTGTCCACACTGATAATAAGTCAAGGGCTGCCCCCTGCCCAAACTCTGACTCTGCGGTCTAGCTGAAGAAGAAGCAGCTCTCTGACCCCCACCCTTCTGGGGGCAAACAGAAACCTTGTGACCCAGCTGGCCACACTTGTAACAGGTGAAATCCCCCTGACCACCTCTCCCAGAGCCTGCACTCGGCACTGGGAAGGTCGATCTAGCAACACCACCCTGCGACTGCTGAGGGTTAGAACCCCTCTGCCTCTTGCCATCACCCTGACCATCTTGGCTCCTCTTGGAGCCTCTCTGCCCCTCATCCTCCTCCTGCATCATGAGCTCCACATGAGCTGCAGCGTCCACTAGGTGTCTATACTCTCGGATGTAAGACCCACCAACCCTCAACTTGAGGCCCCGCCTCAACTTCCGCTCAAACTCATAGCAACGGCGTTCCTCAGACGCCACCAGTTCAGGTGCAAACCTGGACAAACTAGTAAAGGTAGCCTCAAACTCGGCCACTGACAAGCCCTGCTGATTAAGCCAGCTAAACTGATCTCTCAGCTTCTCCCTAGCTGCTGCAGACAAAAACCTCTCCTGAAAAGCATTTATAAACGCCTCCCAAGTACCACCAACCCGAGCCTTCTCATACTTCCACCACTGACCCGCATCTCCCTTCAGTTGGAAGGATGCCAAGGTCACTTTCAGTGCTCCGTCCTCGATGCCAAGCATCTCGAACGTCTTACTCATTTGCTCTAGGCACTCATCAGCCTTCAGTGGCTCCTTCGGATCCCCGATAAACTCATCCGGATTAGACCGGAAGAACTCCCTCTTCAAGAAAGAAGGCCCTGCCTCAGCGGCCTGATTCCCAGCTCTAAGAATACCCAAAGCTCCTGCTATCTCTCAGGCCAAGGCACCCATGGCCTGCTAACCCACTGGCTCGGCCACATTGGCCTGACCAACTCCCTCCTGCACTGCCGGAATCTCACCCTGTAACGGTACCTCCTGCCTCGTAGGTCTACCACGCCTAGCACCTCTTCCTCGTCCTGACATCCTAATAAAGGTAACACAGAACATTAGCACATTCACAAATGTGCCGAAACTAAACACTCACGTTCTAATGCATGGACAACTGTAATTCACTCCACATAAGCACATAAACACATAAGCACTTACAAATTTCATTTCCGGATAATGATAGTCCCGAGGCGTTACTGGAGTTCCGGTTAGAAACAGCATTGATCAAGTGCTTTTCCAACAAGACTCCCAGAAACCCAAGGATCCAATCAACATCCTAGAAATTAAATCCCATACCCACATAGTCACATAAGCATGTTATCAAGTAAGCACATAGCATGTGATACTACATCTAGGTCTCTATCAAGCGAGACAAACCCATTGTGATACTAATCACTTCCCACGTACCCAAAGTATTCGAACCCGGTACGCTCTGATACCAAGTTGTAACGCCCTCAAAATAACAACATTAAACCCAACAAATAAGACATGCATTGATATTCAAAAGTTCCACATTCTTTCATTTATCAGAGTTTTATTACATAAGTATTACATGTTAACAACAAAAGCAAAATGCCCTACGGGCTTACAGCTTTCCAAGTTAACACTTGGTTACACAAAAAGGAGTACTAACTCATACACATTAAGCCCTTGGCTTGAATTTACATGTAATACATCAAAAGTAAACCGACAAAAGTATGTCCGCCTCTAGCCTCCCAAGCTATGTCCTTGGAGGTGGCATGCTTCCTGTACCTGAAAATGATATTCCCACAAAGGGTGAGCCACAACCCAGCAGAAATATACTAAACCAACCATGAACAATGACTAAAAGATTAGCAATTGATAGATGGCCAACACTGATATATTCACATAAATCACACATTTATGTCATACGACCTTTGAGTCCAAGTTTCCTTTCATTTTCCCTTTTTCAACGGATAGGCATATAAGCACTAACCACATTATCAACAGATATGCATAACAACAATATCCACATTCTCAGATAAGCAAATAGCTATATCCACATTCTACAACAGATATGTATAACCACAATATCCACAGATAAGCATATAAGCTATATCCACACATCACAAAGATAAGCATATAAGCTCTATCTTAACTTCTTTAGACAAGCATATGAGCTGTATCTACGGAGTTCATCCCCTATCTTCTCCCAACACTATCCGGTTTAGAGGTACATCCCCTATCTTCCCCTAAACCGCGGAGTACATCCCCCATCTCCTCCTCTACACATAACGTATACAAACACATTGGTTCTATATACAATCACTCAATACACATATAGTTAATGTATTCTATCAACCGTCAAGTTCCATGACACACTTCATTGATTAGTTTCAGTTTGCCTAATCATCATGCATTGTCTACAACAATCACGACTATCCTCCACCGATAGCCCAAAGCAGTTATTTCTAAACAGAAAAATAAATGCACAAATGGATATTCAATCAACATTTCATTTCCTCATTTCTCACAATTAATTATCCCAATTAATTAAACAATGTAATTAGGTCAATTCCCATAATTAACATTTCAACCCTTAGGTCCCATTTTCATCAATGATTTAACATTTATTCCATTTCTGTATTCCAAACATGCATCTAGGTTTATTATGAATAAAACCCCAACTTTTGTAAAATTACACAAAAGCCCCCAAACTTTCACAAAATTACCAAACCAACCCCAACATCTCAAAATACCAAAATTTAAAGACAAAATCCATAGAGAGGAGTAGGATATCCCTACCTTGAAGTTTGAGCCAAAAAGGAGATGAAGACTCGAAGACCAACGTACTCCAAATCCAAACTTTTTCAGATTAAAACAAAGCTCCCAATGCCCTCTATCTTTTTAACAAAGGCCCTAGGCCAGAATCATACTCTAGGGAGATCAGTTCTTAGATAGAATATAAGTGCAGAGAGAGAGGGTCTCGGATCTAGGGGTTGATCAAAAAGAGAAGGTGAAAAAGTGATGTTTAAAACGCTACTGTCCGCTGATATAAAACACGCTCGCTCGAGCGAAGCCTTTGTCGCTCGAGCGACCAGACACAGAAAACTCTCGCTCGAGCCAAGAAACTCTTGCTCGAGCCAAAAACTCAAAAGTGCGCTCGAGCGAAGGAATGCTCGCTCGAGCCAACAACTCGAACCCTCAGGTCTGCAACCACAAGCACGCTCGAGCGACAGACCTCTCGCTCGAGCGAAGAACAAACCAGACCGCTCGAGCAAGAAAAGCTCGCTCGAGCCAAGAAACACAACTCTCAGGTCCAGAACCAGACGCCATCGCTCGCTCGAGCGAAGCCACCCTGGCTCAACCCACCAGACACAACTCAACGCTCGCTCGAGCGACAAACTCCTCGCTCGAGCGAAGGTCCAAAAATCTGGGCAGCAACACTAGGCTCCCAAACACAACCAACCTTTAACAAACCTGCCCAACACATCCTATAGCTCAAATACGAAGAAAAATGATGCAAACAAGATAATAAACAACTACCAACATCCACGGACACATGTCCGGATCACTGTTCAACAAGGGTAAAACCCGGGATCGCTATACATCCTTCCAAATCATTTATTAGCAAACACTACCCATACATATATACATATATATCTACAAAGGTGAATATCTAATGAAATTACCACATGTGGTTCTCAAATTAAAGATATAATAAGTTAAAGATACCCTTACCTCAAGAATGGAAACTTAAGATGGAAAACCACTTGAAATTTCAGTGAAAATGTGAAACAACTGGTAGATATCTCGAACTAAACTTGTTCTTCAATTTTCTTGAAGGATCTAGGGTGGATTTAAGGGAAAAATTGGATAAATCAAGTGTTTGGAGCTCTAGGAGAGGGAGAGAAGAGAAGAAGAAAGAATAAATATTTTTGGCCAAAAAGTGACTTTAAAGTGCTAGAATTCGCACAGACCGCTCAAGCGGTCAAAAGTTCGATTGAGCGGGACTTGTTTCCAACACAGGTACCCAAATTTCAAACAGGCAGAACTCCCTCGTCTGGACTCCATTTTAGGTCATTTCTGTGTCCAAATTGAAACACCAGAAACAAGCTTTCCAATGGTTCTAACTTCACACCCAAATTCAAAGTGTGGAAAGAGAAATAGGCAAAAGAGTGAAGACTACTCATGGGATAATTATCAAAATCAATGTTTTGGTTCAATCTTACTTTAGCATTATGATATCACCTCAATCAATATCCCAAAATGAACCAAAGAGGCTCCAAGTACAATAATAAGAGTGTCAAGACCAATCCCACTAGTCCAAGAAGTACAAAGTGTTACATTGATTGACAGGTAGGGTAGAAAATTTGACTCCCCCATTAATTGCTTTTGTTTTTTTATTTTTTTATTTTTCTTTTATTTTTTGATTACTTTTTATCACTACAATAATTTATATAATATAATATATATACATATGAATTGCTTGCCAGATTCCACCATAGATAGATGTAGCTTGCTTTTCGTGATCCTTTCGAATACGACTAGCCCTACAGCTCAGACACCCGTGGTTCTGAATCTGATCTTACAAGTGCAATGTGAAATAAAAAAAAAAAGACAAATGAGTCCAAATCCAGAAAATCTTTTTGAAAATCGATGTTTGAATCAAATGCCAAAAATGGGTTATTTTGTCAGATTTTATATTCGCCACCTAAATATTTTTGAAAAATTTAGGAAACCCGTGACTCGTGCCAAATGTCACTTATCCATCATCACCAAAGTGTCTCTACTCGGGAACTTAGGTATGAGAGGGGAAGGTCATGAATTGAGCACCCCACTCACCCGATCAAAGATCGGCCTATACTAATCATGATGTGATTTTTATTTATATTATATGCTCTTGTTCTGATTTATTAGCTAACATTACTATGTGTTGCACCCAAGTATAGACTAATTTGCAAAAGTTGGAACACTTTGATTTTATGTTTGTTTTGAAAATTGTTTTTGAATATGCGTCACTTGAAAACGTGAGTTTGTATATACATTAATCAATTTATCCCAATTTGTGCAATTCGCCTTCATCCACCGGCATTCAAACAAGTATATCACTTAAGCAATTAGCCTCATGAAAAGCATACTTGACATGGTGACAATCACACTCATGCGATGTGCTAAAACAATAAACACTCACCTAGTACTCCAAGGCAAGTCAACAAAGCAAAATAATTAGAAAACATGCATGCCTCTAACTGATGCAAAATGACTAATGTGATGCAATACAATCATGCAATTAATAGGCTCGGCTACTAGCATGGTATATGAACCAAATCAAGGCATGCAATAAATCACGTATTGGTTGGTATGATGAGCCGAACCTAAATGCATGTGAGACAAGTGTATGCAAACATGGGAAATGCTAAGGAAAACATGATGCTCTATGCTACCAATATAAGCAGGTAAATAAAAGGGAGAAAGAAATGGGTTTGGAAGACACACACCATTATTACATATTTGCCCTCATGCAAGAGGGTGTGAACGAGTGTCCAAGTGTCCGAATTAAGCTAGCTATTGCAATATGAAACAAATGAATTGAGAAAACTAACTACTTATTACATATTCAAATGAATTCTAAATTAACTAGCTATCTAATTTTATTACGACAAGGGTATTGTAGCAATACTGAATTATAACAATAATACACGAATGACATTGCAACCATATTACTTACAACGACAATAATAATAATAATAATAATAATAATAATAATAATAATAATAATAATAATAATAATAATAATAATAATAATAATAATAATAATAATACAACAATGATAATTACAATGATGCTAATAGGAATATTAATCCAAGCAACCACGAAGATGATCGTATGCACAGTTCCCAGAAGCTGCTCTATCTACCCAAATTGCTTTGCCTCACCTTCAGCTATTGCCCAATGTTCCTGCCAAAATGTTATTGCTTACCACACATTAGAGGTCGGCCAGCCCCCAATGAGATCCAGTTGGATCCAAACACTATCGGTCAGCTCCAAATTTCATGCCAGAATTCATTTTGTGTTTTGAGGTGAGGACAGTGCAGACAGAGCCTTTCTAGGCCCTGTTTGTCCCTTCTGCTCTTCTTTGTCACGTGAAACTCAAGAGAATAACAAATTCACATTCAAAACCATCAATTAGCACGTGTTGATGGCTTGATGATCCTGAGCGCATTTGGACAAAACTTAATAAATGCGACGAAAGGCCACCCTTCCCTCCTATCACAAGGTTCAAAGAGGGAAATAGACACGCATGAGTCTTATCAACGTATCATGGACTGATAAGTGACAATTCTCAGAATGATGGACTCAGCATAACGTCCGGTCGAATCCAACTAACTCTAAACATTTTCTTTATTATGTTTGTTTCATTGATTTTAGGTTTGTTTTTTAGTCCTTACCATTTCTTAATCAATTTGTTCAAAGTGATAATTAAGTCCACTAAATAAGAAGAAATGTCAAATGAGAAGTGATTCTTGGCATGAGAGAGACTATGCCTTGATGATGAGCCTCCGTAGAGATTAAGCCATTGAGCATAGGTCTCTTTCCCATGCCTTGGATAATCGTTAACCGTTTGAAATAACTCTCAAACAAAATGAAAGAAGAAAAGAGGGAGGTTGCACAGATGACCATGTGAGATTGATTATTAAAATGGGACTCTTCAACATAAAAATTAAAGAAATAAAGCTATCAACTTAAACAACTCGGTGTCTAAGGCCTAAACAATCGAAGCTATGAGGACGTACAATACAACAAACAAAGATTCAAAGCATAAACTAATTTAATAAATTAGGACAGCCCTAAATAGCCCCAAATATGAGGGGGGAAAAATAGTGGCCAAAGATGTGTTAAAAGTGCACAAAAAGATAGGCAAAAGCAAGAAGACATTAAACTAATAAACAAAGACAAGGGAAGGTGGTCAACCCCTCGACTTTTGGAGGCTTCAAACCATGTTTTCCAACCCTTTTTAAACTCTGAAAGCCAGTTTGAAAGGCAAAGAAAAGAGTGTAAAACAAGGGTGTGAGCTATGAAGTAGAGTGTAAGAAAGGGTATTAACCCTCTCTACCCTTTGGTAGTCATTCAAGCCCAAGTTTCAACACTTGAAATAGGATCAAAACAATACCAAAACACAAGAAATAGGTAGAGAAAGATAGAAACGAAAGCAAGAGAAAGGTGGCAAGCTTATACCTCTTAGAGAGGGTAAACTCTTGTTTGTGAACCAAACTTGGTCCAAGCACACTCTCAAGCTTGAATTGTGATTCACAAAGCTCAACCAAGGTTCTAAGTTCTTGCTCCAAGGTTGTATATGGTGTATAGATATGGTTTATGGATGATCAAATATCTCAAAGTTAGCTTGCACAAGAAGATGGAGCTCTCAAGGGTTATTTTTGCTTCTTTGATTTTTTTCCAACCTCTAACACTGAGATATATGCCTGTATTTATAGAATTTTAGCAAGATAGGTCGAAGATATCTTTAAAATGGGACAACTAGCTGTTTCCCGTCCAGAACAGTGTTTCTCGACAAAGAGTGCCAACCGGCTCCTAATGGCTACAGCCGGCACTCAATGGGGCACAGCCGGCTCCCAATATGCTCCCTTGTTCCTCTATTTCAAGCTCCGTGTAGGGCTGCACAAGGTTCAAAAAAGGATTTCTGGGGTACAAACAATGTGGATATGGAAGGTTTGGGACCGTTTTCGAAGCTTGAATGTAGATCTTTTATTGAGACCTCGAACCATACACAACGTAACTTTCATCATCGAGTGTGCAGGACAAAGCATCCAAGTCTTACGGACGGTCAAAAATAGGGTGTCTACAATAAATTTTACTTATTTATTTATTATTTATTTGATATTATTAAAATAATATAATATAAATTATATTAAAATATGAACAACAATTTATATACAAACACTTAAAATGTATGAAAACTAGGAGTGCAACTCGAGCAGGCTCAACTCGAGCAACCTGAGCCCAGCCTGAGTTTTTTTAGAGCTTGGGCAACTATATCTTGTAATCTGGACAGGCCTGGGCAGATTTTTGATGCTCGAATTGTAATTCGGGCTGGGCTTGGGCAGAACCAATGGCCAACCCGAGCAACTCGAACTCGAACCCGAATTGAATTTAATATATTATATAAATTATATAATATATATAAATTAAATAAAAGAGTTATTCTTAATTTTTATTTTTTATTTTTGGTTAGTCTTTCACCGTTGGATTAGCATCTTTTATGTGTACCCTCCGATTAAATCTAAGAAAACCCTACCTACCTTATCTCTCTCTCAGACTCATTTCATTTTTTGTTCAACTTTGAAGAACTTTGAAGAACGGCGCTAATCTATCTCAAGTATTGTTCTTCTCCTCCTTCTCAACCTTCCTCTCTCCGCTAATCTGCAAAACCCTATCGTCCCCGATCTCCACCTTCACTTCCTCCTTCTTCAGCCCTGGTATATCCACCTTGGGTAAGCTTCCTCATTCTTTGTTCTTGCATCAGGAATATGTAACTGACTTATATATATAATCTGGGTGGTAGTTTTGATCTTTGTTTCTTATCGATGCATGTACTACCATTGTTGTTGTTGTTTTTGACATTCGGTTTGGTTGATGATGTTTGTGGCGATTAAAAAATGGATGAGAAGGGAGGGAAATTGATGATGTTGATGCCACTGTTTTTGGGCTTTGAGAATGATGAAAGTGATTTTGGCTTTTGGGTAGTGTTGAGAGGCGTGGGTTTTAGGTAGATGTATATAATATATACATAAGTTAGATTATCCATTTTATATAACGAAGCAGATTACCCATTTTACATAAGCAAGCAGATTACCCATTATATATATATATAAAATTTAGGCTAATAAATATATATAATTAGCTCTTGCAAGATTGTGACTTCTATATATATAATCTTGTGTTTGATTCACATTAAATATATATATATATATATTTATATAAAAAAAAAAAACAAAGCCGACCAAGCTTATGCTCTGCTTGCTTGTGTTTGATTCCCAATTGATATATATATATATATATATATATGTATATTATTTAGTAAATATTTGTTCTTGTGTTTCTTTGGTTTTGTTATACATGTTTGTAAATATCATTATCTTTCTTTTTTCAGTGTAGAGGAAGCTCTTGCAAGATTGTATGTCCGACATGATGGGGGAAACTGATGGAGAGAATAACAAAGAGAAAGATCCAGTTGGGGGTGGTGCAAAACCAAAGGAAGGTAAGCGCAGGAAACCATATAAATCTAAGTCTCTAGTGTGGGATCATTTTACAAAGATTAAACAAACTAATGAGAGTAAAGCAGAACGAGCAAATTGCAACTATTGTGGACGTGAATTTACTTGTCCAAGTGTTTTAGGTACTAGCACACTTTGGAGACACCTTAAGCAATGCTTTTATTATGATGGTAATAAAGACCCAACCCAACAACATTTTTCTTTCTCCTCAACAGTTGATAGTCAATCTCAAATTGTGATTTGGAAATTTGAACAAGAACATTGTCATAGGGAACTTGCTTGTATGATTATCATTGATGAACTACCTTTTAGTTTTGTGGAGAAATAGGGTTTTAAAAGGTTTGTGAATGCCTTGCAACCAAAATTTCACATTGTCTCAAGAACCACAATCACCAAAGATTGCATAGAGATTTATAATTTTGAAAGGAAACTTTTGAAAGCAATCTTTCAGAGTTCAGCTTCACGAGTTTGTCTCACCACAGATTTGTGGACTTCCATTCAAAACCTTGGGTACATGTGTCTCACAGCACATTACATTGATATTGATTGGAAGTTACAAAAAAAAAATTATCAATTTTCGTGTTCTTCCAAGTCCACATCGTGGTGAGGTAATTGCACAAGCTGTGGAAACATGCTTACTAGAGTGGCAATTGGAAAAATTAGGCACACTTACGGTAGATAACGCAAGCTCCAACGATGTAGCAACTTGAAGTTTAAAAAGGAGGCTTGTTAAGAGGGATGGGTTGTTATTAAATGGTGATTTTTTTCATGTGAGGTGTTTTTCTCATATCCTAAATCTGATTGTGAGGGATGGAATTGAGGAGGCTAAGAGTTCAATATTGGCTCTTAGAGACTATGTGAAATATGTGAGGAGTTCCCCATCTCGATTGCAAATGTTCAAAAAATGTGCCGAGGAGGAAAGAGTTTTGGATAAGAGGGCTTTGTGTTTAGATGTACAAACACGATGGAATTCAACTTATGTCAACGTTAAACAATGCAATTGAATATCAATTAGTATTTGAGAGATTGGAGGAGAAGGATGTGTGTTTCAAAATTGAGGTTAAGAATGTTATGACGGAAGAGGATTGGATGACAGTTAAAAGTCTTCACAAGTTCCTCGAGAACTTTTATGTGATAACAAAGCGTGTCTCCAGTTCCAAGTATGTGACTTCTAATTATTTCTTTCTTGAGACCAACAGGATTCAAGCTCTCCTCTTGAGTTGGGCAAATCATGAGAATGAGTTCTTTTCCAGCATGGCCATGAAAATGAAATTGAAGTTTGAGAAGTATTGTAACATCGAGAAGATTAATCCTTTGTTGATTGTTGCTGTGGTTTAAGATCCACGTTACAAGTTGAAGTATGTGAAGTTTTCTTTCACGAGATATTATTTCATTACTGATGTTGATGCTATGATTCAAAAAGTGAAGCTTATCATGAAGCAACTTTATGAGCATTACTCCAGCTCTGTGTTAGAATCTATGGAAAATGTTGGTGTCTCCAAAGGTGGAAATGATGTTAGAATGGATGATCTTGGGGTTTCAAGTGTTGGGGTTAATATGCATAAACAAGATTGGCATCAATTCTTGAAAGCTGAAAAAACTGTGGTCATTAAATCCGAGTTTGATCGTTATTTGGAAGATGGCGTTGAAGAGGAATCCGAACACTTGACATTTTAGCTTGGTGGAAAATGAAAGCTTCTACATATCATGTGCTTTGTCTTATAGCACGTGATATTTTATCCATTCTTATATCAACTGTTGCTTCAAAATTGGCATTTAGCACCGGGGGTCGAGTACTTGATCAATTTTGCAGTTCTTTAACTCCTAAAATTCTGGAGGCTTTGATTTGTGGACAAGATTTTTTAAGGAGTTCATCTAGTCCAATTGATGTTGAAGAAAAATTAGAGGATCTTGAGAAACTAGAGTCAAGTAAGTTAGTCTTTACACTTGTGCTTTGTTTTTAATTTACAAATCTTATTATATTATCTTAAGTATTTTAATTTTCGCAGCCATAAGGGATGAAGTTGGTACTCTTTCTATATCAAGTTCAAGTAATGTTTGAAAGAAATTTTACCACGAGGTAAGAATAATTTAATATTTCATTTGACTTGTATTATTTTATTGGAGTTATTTGTAATTATGTTCTTTTTTTCTTTTTTTTTTTAAGGACATGATTGCATTGAGATGAAGATGTGAAGATCAAAATATGAAATTTCTATTGGATTGAAGTTTCTGCAGGACTGCGACTTGGATCACTTCTTTTTATTTTGTTGCTTTCAGTTTATGTATGAAATAATGAACCACTGTTGTTTTCAGTTTATGTTTGGCATCTGAGATGATGTTGAAGTTTGTTGTGTGGAAGTTTTATATGTACTAGTGTTTGTGGTTGTTGTTTGATTTATGCACCAGATGTTGAAGTTTCTTGTTTGATTCTTTCTTATGTATTCTATCTACAGGTTTCATTTGGTGGACACAAGTAGAGAGTTTCATTTCTTGACCAGAAAATAACTTTGAATAATTAATTACACGTTTTGGTCTACCTACAGGTTTCAAAACAAATGCTGCTAAATGTGGACACATCCAAATTTTGGCTTACCTACAGGTTTCTGGACTTGTGAATTTCGGGCAATTCGGGCTAACTCGAGTTCAAAATACAAAGCTTGGTCCGGGCTTAGGCAGCAATGCTCGAGTTTATGGTCGAGCTTGGGCGGGCTTGGGCACTGCCAAATTCAATTCGGGCTGGGCTTGGGCAAACCCCCAACCCGACCGAACCCGCCCGAGTTGCACCCCTAGTGAAAACACATAATATTATATAAAACTATAAAATAATACAAATAAATGGACTATGAAAGTGTATGTTAGTGGGCCAAATGTGTAATATTTGGACTTCGATAACACCCCCCAACTTACATTTTGTTAGTCCTCGAGCAAAACAAAACTAAAAATAAAATAAAATAAAATCTTTCTATGCCATTTTATAGAAAACCCGATTGCATTTAGCGTATGCAACTAGCCTTTGAATCTCTAGGTTACCCCTAATAGATGAGTTATAGTCTCGTGAGGGTTGACAGAGAATATACCCACAAAATTCTTTTTTTTTATTTATTTATTTTTATGTGGAGCTCGGAGAATCTCTACAATCCGAATGTGGGAAGCTTCAAAAAGGAAAATCTAACTTCCCTACATTGGAACAATAATTAGTCAGAGTACAAAACAGTAGCAATCATTAGTAATACTACATTCATTTCTAAATTTGGTCTATGTGCCATTTTTTTTAATTTACACAGATATGTCCTCAACTTCAAATTGAAACACAACACCAAAATTTCTATCAGAAGTATGCTTTGACCCAAATGTCTCTAGTGTACTCTCAACAAACACTACAAGAAATTACACTTTTGGCGACTACTTTTAGCGACGACGTCAATTTTTCATAGCTAAAAGTATATTTTTTGGCAATACAATGATGAATTTCGTTGGTAAAAGTAGTCCTTTAGCGACGCAATTTACTACCGTCGCTAAAAAGTCATAACATTCACTAAGCGCCAAAATTATTGGTTGGCGCCAAAATTTCAAAAATTTTAGTACGAGGCTTATTTTTTAGCAACACAATGAGCGTTGCTATTAGTGTGCTTACTTTTGGCGACAACAAGTTAGCGTGGGCAAAGAGTTAAACATTTAGCGACGATAACGCTATTCGTTGGTAAAAGTTTTGCTAGTAAAATGAAGTGATTTAGTGGTTTGTGTTTTTATTATAACTTTTGAAAGAGTTTTAAATATTCTAATTAAAATTAAAGGGATCATTGAATTAGATCACAAAATGAACCCATCAAGCCCAATCATATTCTTAAGTTGAGATGGCTAATTCGAGATAATTTAAACTTTTCCAAAGAATGTAGTTAGATTATCAATTTCAATATATTTGGTTTTATTTTCAGAAACTAGTTTCAAAATTTCTTTTTCTAAAAAACAAAAAAAAAAAATCGGTGAAAAAATAAAAAATAAAAAATTACTTATTGCACTACTAGAAAAATAGGTATACGACAGAACTTTTTGCGACAGCATAATTATTCGTCGCAAAAAGTAACTTTTTGCAACGATTAATATCTTGTCACCAATAGTACACTTTTTACGACGACCGTTACTGAATCAAAAAGAAAAAAAAAAGGTAGTTTTTTTTTTCGCCATATCCTTTGTCGTGCGGTCGCTAACACACACACACACTCACACAAATAAAAAATAAAAAATAAAAATAAACCCTCGTTTTTGTCAAGCCCTTGATGCCCAAAATTCCCAAATTTTATGATATGGAAAATGATTTTGAGCCCTAAAAAACCCTCCTAATCCCCAAAACGATGTCGTTTTGGGAATTTTTTTTTTTTTTGCCTTGGTCTCAATTTTCGGGGGATTAGGGCTCCCTAAATTCGGGGATGTAGCACGGCCCTTTATGGTATCGTGGAATAATGTTTTAGAGCACTAAATTGGGAGTTTTAGAGTATCACTAATGATGTGGTACAGTGACCTCTACCAAAGTGATGTGATATTTTGGCTTGAGTTTTTTTTTTTTTTAAAGCTCATTAGAGCTATTAGTGATCCAAAAATTAGTGGGATATCTTCGTGCCTCTGATTTTTCTTTTCATTTTCACGCTCAACTCTTTCTGTCTCTCCATCTACATCTTCTATCTTTGTGTGACTCAGAATCACTCCCATCCCACCGGCAAGGGCTCAATTATGTAGAGCATCAATGTCGAAGCCACCGTTGCTCATCTTAATGTCGCACAGGACGACATAGTGCCCGTCAATCGTCCATCGCCGCACATCATCGCATGGCCACCGCCACTCACCATTGCCTCGATGACCACCACCGCCATTGATGTCACCATCGCAAACCAGCAACCATTCTCTTCTTATCTCACATTACGATCCACCATTGGAGCACTACCCCGAAGTATGTCCTTCATATTTCACTCTCTCTCTCTCTCTCTCTCTCTCTCTCTCTGTGTGTGTATCTTTGTATCTCTATCTCTATTCCCCCAATTTCGGCCTCTAGGGTTTTTTTCGCATACCTTCAAGCAAACCCACCCCCAAATCGACCCACCCACTTTCACACCTTCTGCACTTTCTACTTCAGCAATCTGATTGTGGATGTCTCTTCTCTTCTTACTAGTGATTATTAGTTGTCCATGGTGCAAATTCCAATCTCCGACCTCAATATTTTCTCGCCATTATATCTCTATTTTGAACAACACCTCATGATCTGGATCCCCTATTCGATTGCCTCCAATCATACATGATTTTCTCGAGCCTGGCATTCTCAATGTTAGGTAATTAAAGTAATGTTGTGCTTGATTTCATTTGTATTTTGCTGTTATAAATTCGATTCTAGTTAGCTTTTTTGTTTCATTCTTTGTTTGATAGTTAGATGACGTCTTATGATCTAATTAGACAAATTGACGCGTTTTCGTTTCATGTTGATATATCCATCTTAGTTCAGATTCAAAGATAATTCGATTCTAGTTTTTTTTTGTATTTATTTTTTAATTCTCTGCTAATTAGTTTTTGTTTGATCGTTAGATGAGAAGTATTATGATTTAATTAGACAAATTGTTATGCATTCGTTTCATGTTGATGCATGCATCTTAGTTCAAATTCAATCTGCTTTCGCACCTTTGTTTGATCTTATTATTATTATTATTATTATTATTATTATTATTATTATTATTATTATTATTATTATTATTATTATTATTATTATTATTATTATAATTTTTTTTTTATATAGCTTTTCCAGAAACCTCAGTGCCTTTCAATGTGAAATTGCAATGCCTGTATGTACGCTGCATTTTGATAAATTAAGGTCTGTCATCAACCTCCATGACTCTGTCGATTTCGTGTAATTATAATATATATTTTTTTTGTTATTTAAGGTGTTTAAATTCATTTAATTTGATTATCTTTCATTTATTTCTTTAGCACACTCTGATGAGAATTTGGGATTTGGTTTTGGTCAGAGCAAAGTTTTTCTCGCATTCTGTTCTTTAATAGGCTTTTTCGGTATTTGGAAAGAAATTAACCTTTTGCCTTTTCTTTTCGGCTTTTGGTTTACTTTTCCCGTCTGTTTGGTTATTCAATTATTTTAATTGAACAAATAAAATTAAGAGTAATAAATCTAAATACCCAGCTGATAAAGAGTACAAACTATATAAATTACATCTTGAATTAAAGAATTTCCATTACAATAGGGACAATTTGAAAGGGCATACTCAGTTACATAGGCTTAGTGCTTTTTGATTGCATTTATTGAACTGAACCGCACCAAAACTACTTTCTATGGTTTGGTTTTGGTCCGATTTCACAGGTTGACGGTTCGATTATAGTTCTAATTTTTTTGAAACTGTAAAAAATGGTTCAGCTTCTGGTTTGCTTTAAAATGGACCAATTCGATCTGTGTACACCCCTATTGTTAATTGTAAACAAGTACATATGTTCAACCTTAGATTCCAAACCAAAAACGCTATGCATTATGAAAATTTATTCTTAATTTTATTTCAAAAGTGAGTGTGGTGTAAATTTAAAATTATTGAGATGTGAGCCTCACCTATGAAATATAGATTATTGATTATATTTTCTCAGTAATATTTTTTGAATATCCAGTACTTCTGCATTATTAGGCGTCTCTTAAGTTTAAATTTGAATTTGAAGGCCAGTAAGACCTATCATAAGTCTTATTTTAACAATTTAAACCATGCATTTTATAGAGGGCATTTTATGTATAATCATAGTAAATTTCATTTTATAATGTTTATCTTTAAAAAATTAATGGTCTGTCTTAAATAATTTATTCATCGTTCATTTTTTTCAAAGATAAGTATGACAACAAAAAAAAAAACGTTACAATTATCAAATTAAATTTTTTTTTTCTATAAATGATATAGATGGAGAGATTTACAAAATAAAAATTTGAATTATCAAAACGAGACTGATAATGACATCTTTAAATGAGAAGTTCTTGGTTAGTCTAGAGGCAGCGCCACGTGGAGGTCTACATAATTGTAATTGATAAAAGAGATGAAGTCTATGATTTTATATTGAGTGATTGAGAAATATAAAGAGATATAGGAATTTATGATTAGCCTAGGACCTAGTCACGTCACGCCCCAGAATCAACAAATAATTTTTCCCTTTAAATTATCTCAAGTTTAAGTTTGAAATTAAAAGAAACCTAATCAATTGCTACATTGGGAGCAGAGTTCCACAACGAGTAAACCAACACCCAAGCGTACCAAATTAATGCTCCCCCCCACCTTAGAAGAATGCTTGACCTAGAAGGGCCTCTCTCCCACTCCCCCATTCAGCAAACCCTCTTGCGATTAGGGTTCTTAATCCCCCGAATATGGTAAGCTCTTGATCTCTCTGTACATATAAATATATATATATATATATATATATCGATTTCTATGTTATTTGTTTATTAAAGTTTGATTGCTTTTTAGAAGCATTGTTTTCTCATGAATTTTCTTTCTTCGCAAGCTGATTCTCCTCGAAAACAGTGATACACTCGTACTCTTACCCATGTATATGAATTTTTCGTATATGATTTGTTGGGACTTTTGATTCATGGACATGATCTTGCCTCTCTTTAATTGAAGATTGAATTTTTTAAATATATTTATATATATTTCTCTTCATTTCTCGTACAAAGAACAACGGTTTAAGGCTGGTGATATGACATTCAGGACATTTGAAGGACTTCTAGGTTCTGCTAACTATATTTTAAGAGGAATGCAAAGAAAATGATCTATTTTGGGTATATTTGGGTTGTTTTGTTTTTTCCAATAAACAATTTAGAATTGAGAAAAAGCTTGAAATCCCTAAAATCTCAACCTTAAATTTACCACAATGATGTGGATTGCTACATGGATTCTGTTGATTCTTGTAAAATTAAATACCTTTGTCAGAATGCGTGCCACGTAATTGTGGGTGACTTTATGGGTCTCAAGCAAGACTCTTGATTTATCTATGTTTTGGGTGATGGGACATTTGAACATTTCTCTAATCTGTGCTTGCGGACTATCAGATATAGGGGACTCCCCTAAAAAAAGGGCCCCTATTCTAAGAGAAGTAGCATAAGTGTTTTTTTTTTTTTTTTTTTTTGAATGTTATTGATCCTTGTGCTAGATTACAACTTAGAGATCAGATGTTTAAATTTGTTGCACACTGTAGTATTAAAGTAGCTGGATAGACTATTGTTTTACACAGTGTTGTCTTCATTTTGGTTGCATTCATTGTATAAACTAACAAATCACAGCAGCAATATATGATTACTCTTCAATGCCCTTAAAGTTTATATTTGATGTAACAGGCATGAGTTAAAGACAAACCTTCTATAATCATGCTGTGTAGTCATAACATATGAGTTAATTTAAAGGTTTGAACTGTCAGATGGTTAGGTTTCCTGATCAGGCACTTTGATAATACCAATTTGTTAATGGCATTTTCAAAACAGGTTCCAGATATGACTATTTATCTTGTTTAACCAATTTGTCCTTGTTTATTCATGCATGAACTTCATTTTAGGCACAATTTGTAAAAATACTAAGATGTCTAACCATACTTAATGATGCAAATACATAGACATTTCTCCATGTTATATCACTTATCTCTAACTACTTTAAAGGCTAACATGACTTTGATTTCTGCAGTGGAAGCTCTTGGTGAAATAGCTGAACAACTGGGTAAAAAAGGCTGGAATTTCAATTTGAAACATTGTGACAAAAACTTGAACTGGCAAACACCAATACTGGACTCCTCCCTTATGTATGACTGTACTGTCAATTGCACCTGCCTTTCTGATGATGAATGTCACATCAGTGCCATGTATGTTCCTTTTTATGTTTTTAAATATACTTATTATTCAACTCTATTTTTTGCTTAAAATGTTATTTATGATTTTTTTATTTTGTTTATTTTTAAATTAGGAGGCCTTCTGATGATGAATGTCACATCAGTGCCATGTATGTTCCTTTTTATGTTTTTAAATATACTTATTATTCAACTCTATTTTTTGCTTAAAATGTTATTTATGATTTTTTTATTTTGTTTATTTTTAAATTAGGAGGCAATGATGTTTGAATACTAGCCTATGCTCTGTATGTTAAACTTATTAATGTAAGTTGAAAGTCCAAATTCTGTTTTGTATAGATGAATAAAAGAGTAATGTGTTGAGAAAACCCTGGTGTTGTTCTGTCACTTCTTATTTACACGACGCAACTGGTTGCCATGAACATCTATTCATATATTGCTAATTACTAGGGTTGTTGGGAAAATTAAGGTTGTATTTTGATGTCCCATAGAAAGGGAATGACTGCCAACAGTACTCATAGTAATTCAAAGTGGAAATCTGATATTTTGGGTATGCAAAGTGACAAGAATAAATGGCAGCCAATCTACAAATGAAATTCAAAATAACGAATATTGTCATGTTCTAAAAGAACATCAATATGATCACTTTCAAGATAAATGAGCGAGTTTTCTGTTCTTCATTAGGTGACCTCATTTTAGTAACAATTGATTGAACTTTCACTTCTCATACCATAAAATGTTTAGTAGGTGCGTTCAAATTTAGTTCAGAAATGTTAATGTCCAAAACACCAGAGGCACCAATACACATCTATAATTAGGCATGTAAATCTGCAGGATGTATGTACTCTAATTACTTGGAGTTTTTCATGTTTTGTGCTTTTAATTATTTGTTGTTTTACATTGTTGGTTTTTGAAAAATTGAATTCTGTAATTATTTATTTTCATGGAGATGACTCTCTTAGGTAATATATTGTATACAAATCTCTAATTCAAGAATGAATAATTGATTGCTTGAAGAATTTTGCTGGGCTGCTGCTGCTGCAATGTTGCTGTGAAGCGGGCTGCTACTAGATGCTGGTCTGCTGCAAATTTAGGTTGTTAGTTTCATATTTTCATTTTGTTATCTGCTATTTTTACTATGTGTTCACAATTTGGATGTATTTGAGTATTTTAGTGAGTTTACCCTTTTAGGTTTTATACAACGCTTCCAAAAGCATATTTTTCGGCAGTGTTTTTTTGCTTACACATCAACTTTAGGTGATTTAATATCAATGTTATTAGTTTGTAATAGTAGTGCCTGAGGGATGCCTCTTGTAAATATGTAAATCTTATAAAAAAATATATATGATTTTCAATTTTTTTTGCCGTTTCAAATTTGTCGTTGTCAAAAAGTAAAGCTTTCTCGACAAACAACTTGTTGGTAAATGTGTAGCCAAAAGTTTATTTTTGCCCACTCATATTATGTTGCTAACAATGCCAATTTGTTGTTGTTGCCAAAAGTAAAGCTTTATCGACGACCAAATCATTGGCAAATGGCAACATTTACCGACGTAAATGTGTCGCTAAAAGTTTACTTTTGTCCATTCATATTGTGTTGGTAGAAATGTATTTTTTGCCAATGCCAATTTGTTGTTGTCAAAAGTAAAGCTTTAGCGACAAACAAATCGTCGACAAATGGCAACATTTACTGACGTAAATGTGTCGCTAAAAGTTTACTTTTGCCGATGCATATTTTGTTGCTAAAAGTATATTTTTTGCCCATGCAAATTTATGTCGCGAAAAGTGCCACACAATTATCATATTTGAATGACTTTTACCGACACAAGGTAAATTGCCGACGATAGATGAAGGCTTTTACCGACGATTATGTTCGTCGCTAAAGGCATTATTTTTACCAACGCAATGATAATTTCGTCGGCAAAAACTTTTGCCGACTCACTTTTGCCTACGGGTTGCCAACGTAGCTTTGTGTGTCGGCAAAACTCTTTGCCAACGAATTTTCCATTTTAGCAACATATTTTGTTGCGATGCGAAAAATGCATTTTCTTGTAGTGAAATAAAGCACTCTGAAATGGCTTATGTGAGAGAGAACTTATATTTATCAAAACAAAAATTTCTCACATATAGAAATGAAAAACGCTGCAAGAAAAAAAAAAGTATAGTCTCATGAGAGGAATGCCAAAAAAATGAAAACTATGCCGCCTTGTTTTCTTTAAAATCATGCTAATCCCAAGATTAAATAGGACTTTATTTTCGGCTATAATGTTGGGTCAAAGGGAATTATTTGCAAAATTGGGTGTATGTTGAAAAACAGGTGTCTAAGAAATGAATTGAACAAATGCAGCATATGTGAAACATTACTTTACTCATCTTTCCCTTTTAACCCATTATTATTGAATTTTATTTTATTTTTGTACATGGGAGTAAATACATGTTTTCAACTAAGCATCTCCTTAAACTATTCACAGGATAACTTACTCTCCATGTTATTGAATTTTATTTTATTTTTATTTTTTTGCTATATAGGCTTAATGGGCTAACTAGTGATATAATTGAAGAAAGAATATATATATATATATATATATATAAATTTAAGGCTTAAACAAAGAAACGTGGCCTAAAATCATTTTTCAAAATATAGCATGATCCATATGTTGTTGGTACAAAATGGCATGTAAATGATTATTTCAAAATTTTTAACCAACTTGAAGGAATAATGAGTCTCAACAATGACATAATGAGCTGCTAAAGAAAATTAAGAGTAAATGTTAAATAACCCTCCACATTAGACATCAAGATTTCCAAAGGCTGTGTCCCCAAATCAATCAAGTAATGTTTGTGTAGTTACGTGCATGTGATCAAACTGAGTATTAAACAAACGAGTATTAAAATGAAAAATAGTGCAATGAATTAGGACAAAATTATAATTCTAGGGTAACAAAATTACAACTAAACTTAATCACCTCAAGCATAGAATGAAAGAGATATAGTACAATCATCGCTCAAATTTTTTTTTTCAAAAGTAAGAAAAGAAAAACCATAATAATTTTTAATTTTTTTTTAAACACAACAGCACAAAAACAACAAGAAAAACAAAATCCTTCCCCCCCCCCCCCTCCCAATTTAAATGACATTGTCCTCAATGGCACATATCACAAAAATCTAATAGAAATTGGAAGAAACATAAAACATGATAAATTATACATTACCGAGATGTAGGAGAGAGATGCCCCCAACTTGAAGGAAACTTTACTTGCAAAAGGGTTAGACAATTAACACAAATATACCTTCTTCTTTTTTTTTATATTAAAAATAACAATGTAAAAGCACATATATTAACTAGGAAGATTGTAGCATAGATATGGCAGTGTTTGGTCAGGCAAAAATGTCAAACAATGTGTGCTCTGATCAAAGCATCCGCCGAAAGAAATGCATCTATCAAAATTGAGATTGTTCTGATTTGTGTGTTTTGTCTTATTACATCCTTGATTGCGATATATACTCATGTATTTCATATATATTTGCATTCATAAAATTACAAGATCGTCGCTATCATCAGTTCAAGGTCCTTTAAACTTGAATGCTCCACCACAGGTTCAACCGGAACCATGGCAGCCACAATTCAAGGTTCAAGGCCATTCCCTTTCCACTCAGCCTTCTGTCATGCAGAATCATGTAAATGCACTGGTCGTGGCTAGAAACATCATTATTCTATAGGATTAACAAATGTTTGCAGCAGCAACGGATGCGGAGGAAGCTGATGAAGCATTGAATCTTAGTCTAAGAGCCACTACAGCCCTGTTAAATGTGGCATGGCAATTGTAATCGCAGAGTTTGGAGGTGCAAACTCTAAGCAATCAATTGGCTACCTACCGTCATCAAGTTAACACACTAAAACAAAAGAATAGAGAACTGAAGATTGGGGTGCACACTTTAAGATGGCAAGGAGCAGAATTGAAGACTTGACTAAACTTTTATTAAGATTTTGCAATCGCATGCCTCCTCAAGTTTGAAGAGGAAATGGACGAAGTCTATAATCAGGGTGAAAGATTGCAGTTAGCAATCCAGAGTGATGCAAATGTGCCATTATTAAATGAGATAAAGAAAGCAGATTCTGTGTAACAAAATTTTTTTTTCTTTTGTATATAAAAATAAATAAATAAAAACAATCTCTTACACCCGCCCCTCCCACAAAAAAAAAAAAAAAAAAAAGAGCTTAAATGACATTATCCTCAATGGCATACACCAAAAAAGGAATAACAAAATTAGTTCAAATAGAAGAAATATAAGTATACAAAGAAAACAATTAGTAAAAGAATTTACCCTTATCCTACTCGATCATAAGGAGGTTTGTACTCCAAAGGTTTCCAGTCGGCTGAACAACACCCTAGTGACATTCCTTAGGTGTATGAACTATGCCAGGTTGGTCTTATAGTGCCAGGCATTTTATCTCTCCGGTATACCAGTTCTACAATGCCACTGACAAGTCCTACAACACCAATCTACATTAAGCTAAGAGAGGCACTTCCCCAATGGAACAAGAACCAAGCCTATTTGAAGTAGGAGCTCAAATGTATCCTTTTAATCCAAAACATCTACACGGTTGAACATGTGTTAGTGTGTTTGAAAATAGTCTTTTAACGTCAGATTCCAAGACAGTTTAAGGCATCAAACTAGTCATCCGTTAATTAACCCGTCTCAAAGCAAATTTCTTTGGTCCTATTCAACGGTTCCCTAATAAGGTTAACCCTTTTCATTTGCCCTGATGATGATAGTTGTAGACCCCTACAAAGTTTTCTATGTTCCCTTCTGATTGAATTACAAGTGAACCTTCCGCATTTATAACAACAACTAATCCTTTTAGCTCTATGTTTAATAGCAAAAAGGCTATTACCATTAAACAGCAGCGATTATTTTTCCTTTATTTCCCGCGCAATGGCCTCTTTAACTTTCATCAATATGATGAACTTGACATCAAGAGGTAAGTCAATATTTCTCACACACCAAATCGCTTGGAAACAAGATTGAACCATTAGTTGCCTCTAATGCAGTGCTAAGTTCAATGTCTTCAACCTAACTAAGAGATATATCAATTGGTTTGATAAATAGGTTCCACCAATGCAATGGACTCAATTGACTCTCTACCATGAATACCCTCTATGTATGGTTCTAAACGCTAACCATTAACTTTGAATGACTGACCATCACGGGGGTTTTGAATTTCTATTGCACTATTCGAGAATACTTCAATGACCACAAAAGGACCCTTCCAACAAGATCGAAGCTTACCAAGAAAGAAACTCAATTTAGAATTAAAGTCACACCTTTCGGTTAGGCTCAAAAGTCTTACAATTAATGTACTTATAATGAAATGCTTTGGTTTTGCCTTTGTAAATCCTAGCATTTCCATAGGCATCATTGTGTATCTCTTCTAAATCATTAAGCTATAGTTTTTGGGTTAGTCCTGTACTTGCCATGTCAAAGTTAAAATGTTTTATAGTCCATAATGCCGATGCTCTAACTCAACTAGCAAGTGGCATGCCTTGCCAAACACTATCCTGTAGGGGGGACATTCCTATAGGGATCTTATAGGCTATGCGGTATGCCCAAAGAGAATCAGTTAAAGAATTGACCAATCCTTCATATCTAACCTCACTGTCTTCTCAAGGATGCCTTTGATCTCCCTATTAGACACTTCTACCTGGCCACTGGTTTCGGGATGATATGGAGTACTGACTTTGTAAGTGATGGAATATTTTTGAACCAAAGCTTCAAAAAATTGATTACAAAAATGTTTCCCACCATCCCTAATAATTGCTTGCAGAAAGCCAAAATGACAAAATATGGTATCATGAAGGAACTTAACCACAACCTTGTGATCATTTGTCCTAGTAGCTATCGCTTCAACCCACTTCGATACTGCTATAAGAATGTACTCATACCTAAACAAATACGGAAATGGGCCCATGAAATCGTTGCCCCAAACATCAAATATCTCAACAACAAGGATAGGAGACATTGGCATCATATCTCAACAGGAAATGGAACCTATTTACTGACATCGCAAACAAGCTTGACAAAAAACATGGGCATCTTTAAAAATGGTTGGCTAATAAAGCCCGCTTTGTAAAACCTTAGTGGCTATCTTTTGCCCATTAAAGTGGCCGCCACATGCCTGAGAGTGACAAAAGGTAAGAATACTATGGATTTCACTCTCGAGCACACACTATCGAATCACTTTGATCCGTGCAATATTTGAATAATTCTAGATCCTACCAAAAAAAAAAACTTAACGTAGGCAAAGAAACAGTCGTTATCTTGCTTGGACTAATGGGAAGGGATTTGATTAATGGCTAGGTATGTAAGCAAACCATGGAGGTTTTACTTGTGACCTTGCTAAAAGTTGCTCGTTAGGGAACGAGTCCTGTAAAGTTAGTGGGTCATTAGTATGCTCAACTAGAATACAAGAAAGGTGGTCTGTTACGACATTCTCGGAGTCCTTCTTGTCTCAATTTTCTAGATCAAATTCTTCTATCAGAAGAATCCACCTAATCAACCTTGGTTTAGTTCTTTCTTGGAAAGTAAGTGCCACAAAGCAGCATGATCAGTGAACACTATGACTTTAGAACCAAGCAAATATGACAAAAATTTGTCTAAGGCAAAGACTATAGCTAACATCTCTTTCTTAATGGTTGTATAATTCAATTGGGCATCATTAAGAATCGTGCTAGCATAATAAATGGCATGAGACTTTTGGTTCACTCTTTGGCCTAAAATTGCACTGACTGCATAGTTAAATGCATCGCACACGATCTCAAATGGCAAGGACCAATCAAGTGACTACATGATCGGGGTTGCAGAAAGAGAAGTTTGTAATTTTTCAAATGCCGCCAGACATGCTTCATCAAAGACAAAGGGAGTGTCCTTAGCCAAAAGAATGCACAAAGGATGTGAAATCTTACTAAAATCTTTGATGAATCTGCTGTAAAAACCCATGTTTCCTAGAAAGAAACATACTTGGCACACAGAACACTACAGGAATTCACACTTTTGCCAACTAAATTTTTAGTCGGCAAAAGTCCAGTTTTAGTCGGCAAAAGTTATCTGCGACTAATTTTTTTGGTCGCCACTTTCGTTGCCAATTGAAGGTCGCGAAAAGTAATTAGCAACTAAAAAATTTTTTAGTCGGGAAAAAGTTCTATTTGCCGACTAAATTTTTGGCCGCTAAATATATAATTACCGCGGCTAATCCATTTTGTAGGTAAAACACTTTAGTCGCCAAAAGTGATATTTTTCGGACTAAATATGTTAGTCGCTAATTATACCATTCCTCAACTAAACATGTTAGTAACATTTCCTGACCAAATCGGTTAGTCGCCAAAAGTAACATTTCCCAACCAAATCGGTTAGTTGCCAAAAGTAATGTTTGCACGACTAAAACTTTAGTCGGCAATAGACCTATTCGCGACCAAGCTCTTTGGTTGCTAAAATTAATAATTTTACCGACTAATAATTTAGTTGCCAAATATACCCTTTTGTTGACCAACATTTTGGTCGCCAAATGTGAGTTGTCATACACCGACTAACAACTTTAGTCGGCAAAAATATTACTCATCTTTTCCAACTAATCACTTGGTCGCCAAAAGAGGCAAAACAAAACCAATTTTTAGTCGCCAATTCAGTTCTTTTGTTTACCAAAATTTAATAATCCATCAAATCCTTCAATATAACCTGTAATTTGTAAGAATCATTTAAAACCAACAAAATCAACTGAATCATGAACATCCAACAAAATACATAAATCATCAAATTCTTAATCTGTTTAATTAAAGTCATCAATTATTATAAGTTTCCATCCACAAGTAATTCCAAACTACATAACCATTCAATTAAAAGTCATGTAATCTATATAATCATCCAATTCACATCCATCTAGCATAAAAAATTTAAAACATAACAAGTACTTGTTATTATATTTTAAATTTTAATCCATGCTTATCTATCTAAAAATATAACTACTAGTCTATCCAAATATTTTCTATACATAACTATCCAAAAATACATAATCCTTCAAAAAATGTAACAAATGCCAACTAATCCTGTACAATTCAGCTTCATGCATGAGTTCATCCATCTGTACCAAAGAAAAACAAAAATATTGTCAGGTACTTTTTTTTATTAAAATACGTGTACATCAAATGATTATAAAATTGGAAAAAAAATGAAATATGTCTAAGGAAAGTAAAGGTACTATGAACAAATGAGATGACTATCAATACCATTTTATAAATAAAACAACATTCATATGTATATATCCAATCAACACTATAATTCTATCAATATCATTATTTCCAATGTTTGTCGTCTAGTTTTAATACCAACCACATCCCCAGACTTTTTCATTTGTGGTCTTTACTCAAATAAGGCTTTTTTTTTTTTTGGTTACTATTTCAAGAATTATGGAAAACGTGATGTTTTGTTGCTCTCACAAGTGTGTTTAATCTAGGCCGATGTGATTGTGATGATCTCGGGGCTGTTTGGGTGCTATTTTCAATTTTCACCCCCATACGGCACGTTTTTGCCTTTTTCTCTCACATTTTTTTGTCTATATCTCTAACCGTATATCCTATCGATGCGCCGCTTGCTCTCACAAGTTTGTTTAATCTAGGCCTAGGTGACCATTATGATCTAGGCCAAGGTCACTCACCTGTTATTTCAAGTCCATGTACTTTGGTCATAAAATCCAACAATGGTTTCACCAAGATCCATACCCTCAATAATTCCAGCATGAGACTTGATTTCTAAGCTCAAATCAAAACTACTCAATCCAAATACCATCTATAGAAAATCTCGAGTAGCTCCATGACCATATTTATTATGCAAGGCAAAAGATATAAAAGCTAAATTCTATCAAAACTTTTCAAAAACAAAAAAAGGTGTAACCTCACACAGACTCTAGATCTTGGTACCATTCTGTTCGTAAAAAGTATTTTCTATCTTGAAAAGTTACTTTTGTTGCAAGAATTTTCTAGCAAGATTTCAATGATAGAAAACAACTAAACTAACAGTCATAGTTAAAATAAATTTGTCAAGAAGATGATAGAATGATCTTAGAAAAAAACTATTTTACTAGCATAGATAAGAATTTTGATAGTCACAGTCAACAAAGAGTATGCTCACATGAAAGAATTCTATAATTTTCGAGATAAGCTAAGAATATCAAATAATTTAAATGATATCTACTTTAAAGTTCATAGGCATACCTCTTCCTCAAGTACTGCATGGCGAGTAATACCAACTTTCATTGCTTTAGTCTTTTCCGGTTTGCCAAACAGTAGAGAGAATTCCATTTGTTTTTCACACCATTCCTAATGTTAACATGAAATGAAGACGAATGTAAGATAAATCTAATCAATTTCCTTGCAGCAAAACTAAAAGAAAAAAAAAAACATTTCCATGTTAAGAAAAAATTTCAAAAAAAGAAAAAATGACAAAACATTTATATACAAAATCATAATGTGAAAATGATTACCAAGTTTTCAATAGTCAAGGATGCCTTATTCTTATAGGATTACGGATTAATGCAGTGACAACTAATAATTAACTTGAGTGCACACAACTAATAAAATATATTAATTTATATTTTCAAGTCCTAAAGAACCAGAGTCCCACCAACTCTACAATTTTCACGTCTTAAAGAACCACCCACATTTTTCTATATTTCCCTCACCTTTTCCTTTCCCTTTCAAATTCCTATCCAAATTCACGATCCAAACATAACCTAAATAATTCTAGAAAATATGAAGTCTTTTTTTGCCAAATTCTATGTGTACTAGCTTAATAAAGTGCAGCCAGAAAATACTTATAATTAATTGTGGATCAGTAAATTACATAATTCAATGTATAAAATGCCATAAAAAATGCATAATTTGTTATAAGATTCTAATATTCACGGACCTTCATTGAAAACTAGTGGACATCTGGCAACGTCTGGATTCGTTATAATAGTCTCACTGCAAGATTATAATTTGTTATAAGATTATAATTTGTTGTAAGATTCTCACTACAAAACTTCTGGATTTGGTCACTATTGAAACAAGCATGATCATCTTTTCAATTTTAACAGAGATTCTATTTACATTATGCATGTAACCTCAATGGACATCTGGGAACTTCAGACCACTAAATGGGCGATAAAGACAAGGGGCGTTTTGAACAAATTTGAACTCTCAAAACCTAGTGATATGTCGTACATGTGGGAGTTCTGAGAGGTGTTATGACCAATACAGATACAGTTCCATTATAAAATATGCACACTAGTGATATGTCTAAAAAATGAGTCCTACAATTTAACAATAAAAAGTACCCGGATTGAGAGGAATGAGAATATAACTCATATTAGACTCCAATTTGTAGCAAAACATCTGAGATACAGTTAAAAAATTGGAATCAAAGGGCCTAGATGGGCTTGGACCCTTGGAAGATTCCACATAAAGATTGCTGAGGAAAACAAGAGAAAAACACTTCTTATATTTTTCGAAACACCATGGCACATACCATGAACTAATGCATATCGAACCAAGTACGAATATTTGGCATGATCACTGCCAGAGGAATGATACAATTGAATCTGAACTCTTTCACATAATTCATAAAGGATTTATTTTTATTTTTTTTTGATTAAGTGCCGGGGCCGTAAGGACATGAAACATGGGGGACTTATGGATGGTATGTCTAAAAAAAATATTCAGAAATAACGCACAGAAAAAACACAAACAAATAATTGATGTTACACATTGGGTATAGTACAATCATATAATCCTGCTTACCAATTGGTTCGGGAAAACTCAGATGTCTACGAAGGCCATCAATCCCAGCAGCAATTATAGCAGCCAGCCCCAAGTGTGGATTTGCACACCCATCAAATGCTTTAATCTCAAAGTTGCTCACAACACCATTTGGAACCCCAGGTGGGCATGCGGTTCTCAGGGGTGCTTCTCTGTTCTCTTTTCCCCAGCACTGGTATGCTCCACTCCACATATTGGGCACTATGCGATCATAACTACATTCCAATAACAGCTGAACAAGGAAATTAGAGAAAACAAACTATATTTTTTTTTAAATTTAATACACATCTATTTGAAGTTCAAAAGCCCAACAACGTACTAAAATTTTGACCCTTCAAACTGCATAAATTTGGAAGTCAAGAAATGGGCAAAAAGAATTTGCACGGAAGGGCATTATTTAAATTTAGCAAAAAGGGAGCATCGACAATTAGAATAAGTGTCAAAAGTGCATCCTCACTTTACAAACTAGCTATTGGGGTTGAGTTTTACACAAGATCATATCACATAGACAACTTATGATAAGAATAGGAAAAGAATACATGTATTTTTAGAAAAATAAGTTACATATTCTGCTGAAAATTGAAATCCTTCAATTCATCAAAAATTGAATTTCATTCAAAATTTCAAACATCTTATCTGTCCTTTCATGTTTCTAGACCAACAAGTTCTACATAAAAACTTCCAGATTAGAAAAAGGTTCGTGCATAAAAATTAATAAATTCGAGTCTGCAGGGAGAAGTAGAAATGCAAGGATCTGTTTGTTTCAATTCAAATGATTAATTGGGAAAAAGTCTTTGCAGAATAGTGGCTCCAGAAATTATTGTGAGATATCTGCTTTCTTCATGCAGGACTGAAAGCGATGGAAACATCACTTTGAAAGGTTTTCCTCAAGATCAATAGTACACCCATCAAATTTCCAAATATAACTGCATGCTTAAAAAATAATTTTATGTAGACAAGATATTTTAACAGATCTGGTAAAAATGGATACTTCTCTGTTAGTGCCTAACTACCTATTCATATGGGTTCAACTCTGACACATGTTTTGCACAAGAATCATCAAAATTATACAAAAAAATTAAAAACCTGTTTGGAAGTGGTGCCGTAAAGGCTAGAATTGAAGGAAGATGATTTAAAACCCCTGCCATGAACTCTTCTCCAATCTTGGACATTCCATGCTTAGAGTGTCCACCAGATGCCATAAATACATTTTCCCCATTTTCCCACAAACTGAGATGCACATGAGATCCAGAACAAACATCATCTAATGCATACCTGGGGCAAACAAAAAAATGGAGAAAACAGTTATGTGACATAGCTTGAAGAAAAAAAATTTGCAGGTGAGGAAATGAGTAAAGCTCAACTTTGAGTGAGTATTTTTAACACTGACTGATCCTCTTGCAGAGTATTTATGAACTATTACAACAAAACATAAATAATAAACTGAATTTTATTTATTTTTTTACAATTAATTATAACTTCAAAGCAGTATTTCTTACCCTTGAGGTCTTTTTCTAAAAAAAATTTATGGGTAAATTACACTAACACCCTTGAAGTTTTTGACAAGGACACCCTTCAGGTTTCTAAAATAACACTAACACCCCTTGTCAAAAATTTTGGCCTAATGATGTTAACAGAATAAGTGGAATCACATTTTTACCCTCTTGCAAAATCATATTTAACAAAAAATAGTCAAATATTGTATAGTGCAGAAACCTTAGAACGATTCAATCAGTCATCGCACTAGCTCTCGGAAATGATATAGAAAAAATCCCGCAGTCATTTAGCATGGTAGGTTTGACATATAGGGTACATAAAGGATATGACATATTTGTAGATGATTGCTGATGAAACAATAAAATACAAGGCAAAGGAAAATGTTTGCCCAATACAAACAATAAATGAAGATATTCATTTTTTCCCCTTTAATCCAAAAGAATAATGTTGATCATACTTCTTATATCATCATATGGATAGAACAATCTCCTCACTGTTCGTCCAAACCATTATACGATTCTTACTACTAAACAATGAAAAGTGTAAAAGAAGAAGAACAAGTTGACTGTGTTTTGAGCATAGAAATAAGATAAATGTTTTTAGAAAACAATTTCAAGAAAAAAGAGGGGGAAAGACAGAGGGTCAAACAATTTCAAGTTGACTATTTGGCATATCCTTTTTGAAATATTCACCACTTTTTATGGGTATACCTACCAATGTCAAGCAATTCGACCGATAAATCTGATCTGAAAATTTTTCCAACTTTGAACCAAATACCTCTCACAAGTTTCATAAAGACGCATGATTGAAGAATCCACCAATTGCTCATAATATATATATATATATATATATATATATATAGAAAAGAAAATTTGAAGAAAACAAAAAACCCATCAAATTCATGTAACAAAAAATCAAACCCACAAGAACAATGAAGAAAGAATAATCAAGACCCACCAACTGTTCGATCAAATGTATGAATCAAAAAATGCCGAGATTTGATCAGAAACTGTTACCTTAGTACTAGGGGCTTCTTGGCGGATCTCCTCCTCGGGGATAATAACAGGCCACTGCTCACCGGCATCACGGAACATTTGCTCAGTCTCGAGAAGCTGACCCTTGTTGAGAATCATGGTCATGCTGGTCACTCGTCCAAACCAAAATTTGCCACTCGTCGCTCACCTCCGTGAGAGAGAGAGAGAGAGAGAGAGAGAGAGAGAGAGTGTGTGTGTTGTTTCGAAGCTTAGGGCTCTACAAACCTGAAAGGAAATGAAAAAAGGGGGGAAATAAGCTTGGGCAGACGGGCAGGTCAGTGAAAAAAGGGGGATAATTTGTTTCATTTTTATTTTAATGAATTTTTTTTTATTTGGTAGAAGTAGGGGTAATATTTTAATGAAAAATATTTTTCGTTAAAATAAAATTAATTTTTTAAGGTCAATTAAAAATATTTTTTTGTGGCCTATTTTTTTTTTTTTTTTTTGTTACTGAAAATCAGGAACTAATTTTTTGTGGTAAAGGAGAGGGAGCGATAGTAGTAGTAAAGGTCGTGGATAAGAGGTGATAGTGGTAGTGGTGGTGGCGGCGGTGGTGGTGGCGAAGGAGATTAGTGGTGAAGTTGTGGTAATGGTAGAGGAGATAAAGTCGCCGTGGTAGAGGAGAGGTAATAGTAGTAGTGGTGGTGGTAGTGGTGGTAGTGGTAACGATGGTGGTAGTAATGTTAGTCGTAGAGGTGGAGTGACAACTATGGTAATAATGCTGGTAGTGGAATGACATTTGCAGTTGTAGTGAATGTGGTAGAGGAGATGGGTGGTGAGAGAGAGATGAGTGAGAGATAGATAGAGGAGAGAGAGAGAGAGAGAGACAGTGATAAGCGCGAGAGAGAGAGACAGTGGTCACTAAAAGTGCATTTTCTTGTAGTGAAGAGCTCGGCAAATAGAGAAGATGGGAAAGAGAGAGTGAGCAAGGTAAACACAATGGGGGAGAGAGACAAACAGACGGATAGACACACAGAGAGAAAGAGAGATAAAAAAAGAGAGAGACAGACAGACAAACATAGAGAGAGAAAGAGATAGAGAAGAGTGATGAGTGAGAAAGAGATAGAGAGAGAAAGAGACAGAGAGAGAAAGAGATAGAGACAGAGACAGAGACAGAGAGAAACAAGAGATGAGTGAGAGATAGACAAAGAGAGAAAGAAAGAGAGTGAAAAGAGATGATCGAGAGAAAACATAGAAAAAGAGAGAGATAGAGAGAGAAGAAAGATGAGGGAGAGAGACAAAAAGAGAGATAGAGAGAAGAGAGATGAGTGAGAGAGATAGAGATAGAGAAGGAAAAAAGATGAGAGAGATAGAGAGAAGAGAGATGGGCGAGGGACAAAGAGAAAAAGAGATAGAGATAGAGACAGACGGACAGTGAAGAGTGATGAGTTATAGAGAGAAAAAGAAGAGAGAGAGAGAAAGAGAGAGAGAGAGAGAGAGACAGAGAGAAAGAGAGTGAGAGTGAGAGACAGAAAAAGAGACAAAGAGAGAGGAGAGATGAACGAGAGAGATAGAGACAGAGAGAGATAGAAAGAAAAGAGATGAGCGTGAGCGACATAGAGAGGAGAGATGAACGAGAGAGACAGAAAGAGAGATAGAGAGAAGATAGATGAGTGAAAGAGACATAGAAAGAAGAGAGATGAATGAGAAAGGCAGAGAGAGAGATAAAGAGGGGAGAGATGAGAGAGAGAAATAGAAGAGAGATGAGCAAGAGAGATAGAGCAAAGAGAGATGAACGAAAGAGACATAAAGAGAAAATAGATAAGAGAAGAGATAGATAAGTGAGTGGCACAGAGAGAGACAGAGAGATAGACAGACAGACAAAGAAGAGTGATAAGTAAGAGACAGAAAGATAAGAGAGCTAGGAAGATGAAAAAATGGGTGAAAAGAGACAGACAAAGAGAAATAGAGAGAAAAAGAGCGAAAAGAGATAAACGAGAGAGAGACAAGAAGAGATGAGCGAGAGAGATAAAGAAAAAAGAGAGAGAATAGAGACAAAAAGAGAAGAGAGATGGAGAGATGAAAGATGAGCGAGAGACACACAAAGAGAGAGAGAGACAGACAGACAGACAGACAGAGAAGAGTGATGAGTGAGAGAGAGAAAGAGAAGAGAGACAGAGACAAAAACAGAGACATAGAGAGAAAGAGAGAGACAGACAGACAGAGAAGAGTGATGAGTGAGAGAGAGAGAAAGAGAAGCGAGACAGAGACACAGAGAGAAAGAGAGAGAAAGAGTGATGAGTGAAAATAAATTTTTATTTTTCTTTCAGTGACTAAATTATTTTAGCTGCCAAAACTATCTATAATATTTTAGTCGCTCAAATTAAATTTTTGCCGACCAAACTTTTGGTCACCAAAGATAAAAAGTGAATTTTTAGTTTTCTTTTAGCGGCTAAATTATTTTAGTTGCCAAAACTATATATATAGTGACAAAAATAATTTTTAGTCGCTGAAATTAAATTTTTGCCGACCAAACTTTTGGTCGCCAAAGATAAAAAATAAATTTTTATTTTTCATTCAGCGACTAAATAATTTTAGTTGCCAAAACTATCTGTATAGCGACTAAAATATTTTTTAGTCGCTGAAATTAATTTTTTGCCGACCAAAATTTTGGTCGCCAAGGATAAAAAGTATATTTTTATTTTTCATTCAACGACTAAATTATTTTACTTCCCAAAACTATCTATACGGCGACTAAATATCTTTTAGTCGCTGAAATTAAATTTTTGCCGAACAAACTTTTTGTCGCCAAAGATAAAAACTGAATTTTTATTTTTTTTAGCGACTAAATTATTTTAGTTGCCACAACTATATATACAGCGACCAAAATATTTTTTAGTCACTGAAATTAAATTTTTACTGACCAAACTTTTGGTCGCCAAAGATAAACAATAAATTTTTATTTTTCATTCAGCGACTAAATTATTTTAGTTGCCAAAACTATCTATACAGCGACTAAAATATTTTTTAGTCGCTGAAATTAATTTTTTGCTGACCAAAATTTTGGTCACCAAAGATAAAATGTAAATTTTTATTTTTCTTTCTACGATTAAATTGTTTTAGTTGCCAAAACTATATATACAGCAACCAAAATATTTTTTAGTCGCTGAAATTAAATTTTTGCCGACCAAACTTTTGGTCGCCAAAGATAAAAAGCAAATTTTTATTTTTCGTTTAGCGACTAAATTATTTTAGTTCCCAAAACTATCTATACGGTGACTAAAATATTTTTTAGTTGCTGAAATTAAATTTTTGCCGGCCGAACTTTCGGTTGCCAAAGATAAAAATTGAATTTTTATTTTTTTTCAGCGACAGGATTATTTTAGTTGCCAAAACTATATATACCGCGACCAAAATATTTTTTAGTCGCTAAAATTAAATTTTTGCCGACCAAACTTTTGGTCGCCAAAGATAAACAATAAATTTTTATTTTTCATTCAACGACTAAATTATTTTAGTTGCCAAAACTATCTATACAGCAACTAAAATATTTTTTAGTCGCTGAAATTATATTTTTGCCGACCAAACTTTTGGTCGCCAAAGATAAAAAGTAAATTTTTATTTTTCTTTCTACGACTAAATTGTTTTAGTTGCCAAAACTATATATACAGCAACCAAAATATTTTTTAGTCGCTGAAATTAAATTTTTGCCGACCAAACTTTTGGTCGCCAAAGATAAAAAATAAATTTTTATTTGTCATTCAGCGACTAAATTATTTTAGTTGCCAAAACTATCTATACCGCAATTAAAAAATTTTTTAGTCGCTGAAATTAAATTTTTGTCGACCAAAATTTTGGTCGCCAAAGATAAAAAGTAAATTTTTATTTGTCATTCAGCGACTAAATTATTTTAGTTGCCAAAACTATCTATATAGCGACTAAAAATTTTTGGTCGCTGAAATTAAATTTTTGCCGACCAAAATTTTGGTCACCAAAGATAAAAAGTAAATTTTATTTTTCTTTCAGCGACTAAATTATTTTAGTTACCAAAACTATTTATACAACGACCAAAATATTTTTTAGTCGGTGAAATTAAATTGTTACCAATCAAACTTTTGGTTGCCAAAGATAAAAAATAAATTTTTATTTTTCTTTCAGCGACTAAATTATTTTACCTTCCAAAACTATTTAAACCGCGACTAAAATATTTTTCAGTCGCTGAAATTAAATTTTTGCCGACCAAAATTTTTGTCACCAAAGATAAAAAGTAAATTTTTATTTTTCATTCAGCGACTAAATTATTTTAGTTGCCAAAACTGTATACACAGCAACCAAAATATTTTTTAGTCGCTGAAATTACGTTTTTGCCGACCAAAATTTTGGTTGCCAAAGATAAAAAATAAATTTTTATTTTTCTTTCAACCACTAAATTATTTTAGTTGTCAAAACTATCTATGCAGCAACTAAAATATTTTTTTAGCCGCCAATTGTGGCAAATTTAGCGACTAAATTTTTTTTAGACACCAATTGTGAGATTTTTAGCGACTAATTTTTTTTAGTCGCCAAAATTTAATATACCCTGACTAAAAAAATTTAGTAGCTAAATATTGTACTTTTACCGACTAACATAATTTTTGGTCACCAATTCCACAACTTTTGGCAACCAAAATATTTTTAGTCGGCAAAAGTGGTCGCCAAAAGTGTATTTTCTAATAGTGGAAGTAGGTGAGGGAAGAGCAGAAATTAGGTTAACTCTTGCTTTATCAACCTCTATTCCATGCTTAGACACAATGTGACTAACACAATGCCTTCTTGAACCATAAAATGACTCTTTTCCCAACATAAAACAAGATTGGTCTCCATGTAAGGCTTAACAACCTTGGTTAAATTTTGAAGACACTCCTCAAAAGATGGGCCAAAAAGTGAGAATTCATCCATGAAGACTTCAACAAACTTTTTTACCATGTCAGAAAAAATATCCATCATGCACCTTTGAAAGATCGTTGGTGCATTTCACAACCCAAATGGCATACGTCGATAGGCAAATGTACCGAAAGGACAAGTGAAAGATGTTTTCTCTTGATCATCCGGAAAAATAGGCACCTGATTGTATCTTGAATAGCCATCTAGGAAATAGTAAAAAGTTTAACCCACTAACCTTTCTAGGATTTGATCAATAAAGGGCAATGGAAAGTGATCCTTCCTAGTCATGGAATTGAGTTTTCGATAATCAACACAGACGTGACACCCGGTAATGGTGCGTGTTGGAATTAGATCACCACTCTTATTTTTAACCACTGTAATTCCTGATTTCTTGGGTACAACCTGTGTGGGACTCACTTACTTGCTATTAAAGATGGGGTAAATGATACTTCCATCTAGCATTTTTACCACTTTTTTCTTTACTACCTCTTTCATATTGGGATTTAATCTCCGTTGTGTTTATCGTGAAGGTTTGGCATTCTCTTCGAGATGAATGCAGTGCATGCAAACAAAAGGGTCAATCCCTTTCAAATCAACCACTGACCAACCTATAGCACTTTTATGTTCCTTGAGAATTTTTAAAAGGCAACACTCATGTTCATTAGACAAGTTAGATGCAATAATCACAGGAAGAGTGTTGTTAAACCCTAAAAAGAAGTATTTAAGTGAAGTTGGAAGGGGTTTCAACTCAAGTTGTAGTGGGGTCACTATGGAAGGTACTGTAGGCTCACTAGAGAGGATAGGAAGGGGCTCAAATTGGGGTTTCCGTGATTGAAAGTTCATGTAGGAATCAAGCAAAGCGTCGACCTCCTCAATGGATCCTTCAATGTCAAAATTCTCAATCCTGAAATGAATAAGACATGCCCTTTAAAGGGTCTGTTAAGAGGATAGATAGAAGAATGTCCTTCATCAACTCATCAACCACATCAATTGTATAACATTCACCATCATTGGAAGGGTGTTGGAATGCATGAAACACATTCATCTTGACTTACATATTTCCAAATAACACTTTCATCACTCCCGTCTTATAGTTAATGCATGCATTGGCTATAGCCAAGAAAGGTCGCCCTAAGATGACTAGAATATGTTTCTTATTAGCCGTAACCGGTTCCATGTCAAGAACAAGGAAGTCAATTGGTAAGTAGAACCTATCGACCTTAACTAGGACATCCTCAAGCATGCCACGAAGGACTTTGAGGGAATGATCAGCTAACTACAGAGTCACTAGTGTGGGTTTCAACTCACCAAGCCTAAATTCCTCATACACTATGAAAATCCTAAGTGATTCGCGATTAGATCAAGATTAAAATATTTCAATTCCCAATTATTCAAAACACACAATCTAAATCATCAAACACTTACGAAAGTGATTTAGATTGTTGTTTTCGAAATAAACAATAAATCGACACAAACGATTTTTATGTGAAAAACCACAATTGAAGAACCTTCAATTGTAATCAAAAACCATGGGCGAAATGCCACTAATCAATCCACTACTGAAGAAAGAAAGATTACAAAGATAACAAATAAATTACCCAACTCATCCAATTTGTCTTCAATCCTTCTGTAACTTTTTCACCACGCCTTCGTCTCGGAACTGATTAATCTGAAGTTGAATCCATAACTTCACTTGTCGAGTCAACGACTACGTACAAAATCAAACGCCTTTGAAACTCCACGTTTGAATCTTCGGAATCCACCGAAGAAGAACACTTGTAATTATGAAGAACCAAGCTCCTTGATGTATCTATCTTAGATCATAGGTTACAAACCCTCTCAAATATATCGAGGAAAGCTCACCAAAAAATTTCAAAAGAAAACCTCAAACAAAACCCTAAAACCCTTAAACAAGATCTAGGAAAAGTAACCCTAGAATCGAACCAACATGCGAATATATAGTAGCTGAGATCGCGCAGTCCGCTCGAGCGTGGGAATGCTCACTCGAGCGGAGACTTCATATTCCGTGTTTCATACAGGGTTCATGCTCGAGTGGAAGATCCCACGCTTGAGCTTAAAATCACATCATCCAGTATTTTTGTAGACTTAACATATGTCGTGAGAGTGCAAACCCCGCTCGAGCGTCACTTTCCCCGCTCGAGTGGGAAGACAAAAACTGGAAATCTGGAAAATTACAAGTTGATTACAACGTTGGTTTTTCCATGGAATTTGACAACAAAGAGTCCTAACAATCTCCCCTTTTGTCAAATCCCAGACAAAACCATTCTAAAACAATTTTCCTATCAAAATCACAATAAAAACAAAACCAACACCAACAACTATGAGCAAACACTAACAACCATGAAAATCTGAGATCCATGCTTTTGAACAATCACCCTAAAAGAAAAACAACCACACAAGCCAACCAAAATCTATGGAACTGTATTAAATAACAAAATATAAATCCATCCATCAAAAAAATATAATATCCATCCATCAAAAATATACCATATGCCCACCTATCCAACTATACCAAATAGTTATCCAACTGTACCAAGGAAGAATATAAGCAAAAGTAAAACTGTACCAAAAGCATGTAACCAAAAGTACCAAAAGTATGACCACCTGTACCAAAAGCATGTAACCAAAAGTACCAAAAGTATGACCACTCCCCCTTTTTTCCGGGAGAATACAAGAACTAAAAGAAACAGAACTGGGCATCAAAGATCAGGAGCGAGTGGTTGAGACTGCATCTGAAGCATAGACAGGATCTAAGCTAGTTGAGAAGAAGACTGGGCCACGGACTCCTCCATGCGCTGTGAAGAAGCCTCCAATGCACTGAACCGAGCATCAGCAGTGGTCTCAAGATTCGTGAGCTGTTACTCAAAGATATCCATCCGCCCCTCAAGTTGGTCAAACCGAGAAGTAACAGACCACTCAAAAGACTGAAGCTAGCCATGAACCATACGAACTGGAGGGGGCTACTCCGCCTCACCAATAACACCACCGGCATCAGCTGCATTGTACTCAACTTCCTCTACCAAAACAGCAGCATCACTGGAACCTACGCCAGACTGACCTGTCCCAGTAGAAACCCCCCGAATGTGAGACTGACTTTGAGAGACAGTCTTTTTGGTAAAAGGCCGAGTAGAGGAAGCAAACTCATCTTCATCAAAAGAACGGACCTCAAACTTGGCGAGAAGCCTATTGATGAGGCACTCGAAGGGTAAACCAAGATTTTTGCGCTCATAAGTGGGAGCCATCTTTTGAATGATCAGAGTGGCAAGATCAATGGAGCGATTTTGAGCGAGACACTGGAGAACAAACCCTTGGTCCTGGTTGATTTCGGAACTATGGGTGGTAACAATGACATTGGCACACACAATAAGGTTGAGCAACCGAAACTGAGGGAGAAGCTCATTTTGTTTGATTAAGGAACTGGAGGGCCAAGGACGAGGGAAACCACACAAAGTATTTGCAACCTCATTGAAATCACAGGTTGGACACACAAGAAAGGGGTAGAATATGGGGAAGACTTGACCAATCCCTAACAACTCTCGGATAAGATCTGTGGTAACTATGATTGCCTTGGACCTGACCCAAGTCTTGAAGGATGGACCAATATCATCAAGACTATCCATGTTGCAATAAAATTCATGGACCCAAGTTAGGTCTTGCGAACCAGAAAATAAGAGGACATTATCCCCACCCAAAGGATCAAAAAGTGAACAGATAGGAATAGACTCGAATGTGTTGGGTTGAACATTACGTTCAAGATGAATGGTGCGGACTGGATAAGTGTCGCGTTATGACTTGGCTTTCTCAGCCGAGGCAAATCGGTCAGTTTTAAAGGTAGGGCGAGGGGCAGTGGACTTCCGTCTCTTGAAAGTAGACATGACTACAGTAAGACAAAAACCAAAACACACAACCTCCAACCCAAAACAAAAATAAACCAAAAGAGACAACACAAAACATTAGTAGCATAGTTTTATATAGCAATATGAGGCAAGTAAATAAAACTATGATGCAACAAGGTAGGGAATAGTTCAAATAGGAATCATGGTAAACAAGGCAGCCATCAAAACATCAATAACCTTAGCATAAGATAAATGAAAGGGAACCAGAGCTAAGGAAACATCAATCAAGCACACATTAAGCCAACATGGTTAGGGACTCAATCAGCAATGCAATGAAACTAGATCACATTATCACAGGTCAATATTTGAAGACAAAAAACAAACAAAAAAAAATCCCGAATTTAAACCAGAGAAAAAAAAACTATCAAAATGCTCCAAATCACTAACCCTAGAGGCAAGAGAGACACTAAACCATAATGAAATAATCAATCATCAACAATGAAGAACAAAAATAGAACAACCACAGCGACACACTGTAAAACAAACTCAAGCAGAACAAATACTAGGAAACCAAAGGTGACAAAAAAAAAAGACAAACGAAACAGAGAAAGAGAGATGAAATGAAGAAGAGACAAACCTTAGGTGGACCAAGACACTGAAATCACCACATATGACACCAAGGACGAGCAAAGGAACTGAACTATGAAATAATTCTATCTGTTTTTTTTTTTTTTAAATAAACAAAAACAACGATGATGTCCTGTAACCAGCGGGGAGCCCAATTGAAAGACTGTAACACTGGGATAAAATGGTCCATCAATCATGAATCCTGTAAACTTGTACAAAAAGATGAATCACAAGATCATGAACAAAACAGATAGAATTTAATCAATGATCATAAGCAACATAAGAATGCATAACTCAAAAACACACATGAGAGCTCACGAAAATAAAGTGTGTGTGTGAAATCCTTGAGAGTCACAAAGCTAGAGTTAATCTTCGTAGTGATCGAATGGCTAGACCTCTGTCAAGAGTAACTATACATCACAGAGAAAAGTCAAACCACTAGGAATCATGGGGTATTTGTTGAGTAAATGCGAAGGCTCCCTCTCAATTAATGGTTTTTTTTTTTTAACTTTTCTTTCTTGTGGGCACTCACTGGTGGCATGCACGCTCAAGAGTATGGAGACCAAACCAAAGAAGAATGAAATAAAAAAGGATGGCCTGGTTGGTGCCTCTGAGGTAGTCTTTTCCTAATGCCCAGATTTCAATGAACTGAGGGAGAAACCATGGAAGTGAAAAAAGATGGTAGATGGTTAAGAGACTCAACATCACCCATGATATACTAGTATAGGTTAATTCCTCTGAAAAAGTACAAGAAACACTATTAGTGGTCCATAGAGAACTTTGATCACTTGTGCAGAAACCCCTGCAACCGTTTATCTCAAGGATGTGTACAGAATGAGATCATGGAGTAAATGAGTATGGGCATTCAGAATGAGCTATGAACAAAGAAGAATGAGATCTTGCAAGCAACATGAGCAGTGTTCATAAAAAATTTTGATGCAAAGATGTCAGGAATCAATGACAATGAGATTATTACATCCAAGTATACAATAAGCCAACCACTCACACCCACTTTACAAAACAAGAAACACCCTAGTTGATGAGCACTACACCCAAGGTCTTTTTAAGAAACTCAAATCGAAGAAGATCAAGGGGTTTTGTAAAAATATCAGTTTTTTGATGCTCAGTGGGTACATGTTCAAGAACAACAAGGCCTTTTTCCACTAACTCTCGAATAAAATGATGATGGATGTCAATGTGTTTGCTGCGAGAATGTTGGGTAGGATTTTTTGAAATGTTTAAGGCACTTGTGTTATCACAGAAAAGAGTGAGAGTGTTCTGTTCTATCCCATAATCATGAAGCATTTGCTTCATCCACAGCGTTTGCACACAACAACTCCCTGTAGCAATGTACTCAGCCTCAGCAGTCGAAAGGGAGATGGCATTTTGCTTTTTACTATGCCAGGAAATCAAATTATTCCCAAGGTAAAAACACCCCCCGGATGTACTTTTCCAATCATTAGCACACCCTGCCCAATCGGCATCAGAAAAACCAGTAATTTCAATTGTAGTATCAATAGAAAACCAAACCCATACCCTAATGTCCCATTAACATATTTAATGATGCGTTTGATAGCAAGAAGATGAGACTCTTTAGAACTGGCTTGGTAACGGGCACAAACACCTACACTGAAAGCAATATTAGGACGACTGGCTGTGAGGTAAAGAAGACTCCCTATCACACTCCTATACAGGGTAGGATCAACATCAGTACCAGAGGAATCTTTAGAAATGTGAAGACTGGTGCTCATGGGAGTGCGAGCATGTTTGGCAGACTCAAGACCAAACTTTGACACAAGATTTTTGGCATACTTAGACTGAGAAACAAACATACCTGATGGAGACTGTTTAATTTGAAAACCCAAAAAATAAGACAACTCTCCCATCATGCTCATCTCAAACTCAAGTGTCATGCAATCCGAAAAATATTTGAGAAGATGATCAGCAGTGGATCCAAACACAATATCATCAACATAAATCTGAGCAACAAGAATATGAGACTTAGTATGTTTCACAAATAAAGTCTTATCCACACGGCCCATTTGAAAATCATTATCAAGAAGAAAGGTAGTAAGTCTATCATACCAAGCCCGAGGGGATTATTTCAACCCATACAAAGCCTTGTCTAACTTGTAGAGATGATTTGGACATTTAGGGTCCTCAAACCCTTTTGGTTGCTCAACATATGCCTCTTCTTTTAAGTACCCATTCAGAAAGGCACTTTTTACATTCATTTGAAACAATTTGAAACCAAGAAAACATGCAACACCACGTAAAATACGAATAGATTCAAGACGTGCAACTGGGGCAAACGTCTCATCATAGTCAACACCCTCTACTTGTGTGTAGCCTTGAGCAACCAACCTGGCTTTATTCCTAACCACAGTATCATTCTCATCAGATTTATTTTTAATGATCCACTTGGTACCTATCACATTCATGTCTCTAGGTCTGGAAACTAGAGCCCAAACATTGTTACGTTCAAATTGACCTAATTCTTCAGGCATAGCATTGACCCAACTATCATCTAGCAAGGTCTCTTTAAAATTCTTAGGTTCAATTAATGAAACATAACACATATGTGATACCTCATCCCGAATCTATCTTCGGGTTTTCATTCGATCTGATACACTTCCAATCACCTGTTGAGTTGGATGATTCAGTTTCACCCTTGCTGATGGTTTGAACTCAGGACTTGCGGTGATAGATGCATCAGGAGTGATGTCTCTTTGTGCACTCTTTGGACTTGAACTTACCTGTGAGGATGGTGCTATCACAAGTTTTTGTGCTTGGACCTCACCTTCTCTTTGACTTTGTGGTTCAGTATCCAAGATTGGAGACTCACCATTGTCATCCTCATTTGTTGTTGGAGTAGGTGAACCTGTGTCATCTATAACCACATTGATTGATTCCATTAAAGAAGAAGTTTGCAGATTATAGACTCGAAAAGCCCTACTAGTGGTTGAATACCCTAGAAAAATGCCTTCATCACTTCGAGAGTCAAATTTGCCCAAAGGCTCTCTATCTTTGAAAATGTAACACTTACTCCCAAAAGTTTTGAAGTATTTTACATTAGGTTTCAATCATTTCCACAATTCATATGGAGTTTGTAAAGTGCCGGGCCTTAAATACACGCGATTTATGACATAAATAGTAGTATTTAGGGCTTCAGTCCAAAACTTTGGAGGAAGTTTCTTACTAAGGAGCATGACCCTAGCCATCTCTTGGACAACTCTGTTCTTCCTATCAACCACTCCATTTTGTTGTGGAGTAATAGGTGCAGAAAATTCATGCTTAATTCCATACATATCACAAAAATCCGAAAACGAACTATTTTCAAATTCATGACCATGATCAGTTTAGATTCTTATGATACGCCCAATGGAAACACCCTGTTTGTTTTGGATTTTAAGGACTAAGGCCTGGAAAACATCAAACGTATCAAATTTTTCCCTTAAAAAATTCACCACGAAAATCGAGTAAAATCACCAATAGTTAAAAAAATGTATCTGTTACCTCTGATGCTTTCAGTGTGAGTAGGTCCCATTAAGTCCATGTGAACCAATTCAAGAGGACGTTTGGTTGTAAAGCTGTTCACCTTTTTATGAGGGGCACGGGTTTGTTTCCTAAGTTGACATGATCCACACACATGATTCAAATTTTTACCCAATTTAGGTACTCATCTCACAAGCTCTTTGTTGGCTATCTTAGTTAGGTCTTTGAAATTCATGTGACCTAATCTTTGATGCCACAAATCAATGTTACTTATGATAGCTGAGTGACAAGTGAGATCATTAGTAGTAACAATCCTATAGCAGTTATCAGATGTGCGAACCCCATGCAAGACAGTATTTCCCTTTTTATCCAAAATTTCACATTTATTTTTTGAAAAAAATACTTCATGATGGGAATCACACATTTGACTAATGCTCAAAAGATTTACTTTAAGACCATCAACAAGTAAAGCATTTTCTAGCATGGGAAGATTAGCAACACTTATAGAGCCCTTACCAATGACTCTAGAAGTGCCGCCATCGCCAAAGGTAACAATTCCTCCTTTATATTTTTCAAGGGAGGTGAAGTAGGATTTGTTACCGGACATGTGACGAGAGCACCCACTATCAAGATACCACATGTGTGAGTCACGTGCTTTTAGAGCTGTGTGAACAACTAAACAAGTCAAATCATCTTTTCTCACCTAAATCTTTTTGGTTTTGGTAAATGTCTTGGCATTGTGAACACCCTCATGAATCTTGGTATTCTGCCTAGACATGTAAGGTTGTCTCCTAACCCAAAAAATATTCGAATTTCTACCCTTTTGAGACACCTTACCAAACAATTCAAAGCAATAAGGACGAATGTGGCCATACCTACCATAGTGATGACAAATAAAAGCAGGTTTACCTCCATTTTGTTGATCTTACCCCCTTTAGGTAGATTAAGAGAGGGATCACACTGGTCTACCTTCAACTTTCCCTTTGCTTGAGTCTTCAGGTCAAGTGAAGTAGAGGACTGTCCCTTGTGAGCTGTCGCACCATAGCCTAGCCCACTTTTGTCATAACCCATTTGTTGAGACCCGAGGATGTCTTCTAATGATTTGGAACCTTTGTTCCACATTGCAATTGTGGCTCTAGCAATACAGAGTTCTTCATCTTTCTGACAGACTATCTCTTCTAATGTGGCTTGTGACATCTCAAGGCTTTCAAGCTTCTCTTCATATATGGAATACACTTTTAGAAGTTCATTCCTTTCAGTTTCACAGGATAGAAGTTTTCCACATAGGTCTTGCCTGTCACTTGAGATCTTGATGACATTCCGCTTTGTTGCTACAAGTTCTCCTTTTAGCTTGACATTCTCGCTTTCACATGCTCTGAGCTTGAGAGAGAGTTTGTAATTGATTTTGGAAAAATTCAGAGATTCCTCGTAAAGCTTTTCGTAAGCTTGTTGCAGTTCATCACCATTAATCTCGTCATTGTCTTCTGATGTTTCATCATCCTCTTTTTGCACTTCATTCTCCTTTACCTCATCCAATCTAGCAACTAAGACAGGAAAGTTACTGGATGGTAGTGAAGGTGAATCTCTTCTTTCATGAAATTGGCTCAGAATTTCCGATGCATCTTTAGCCTTTGTGCAGTGAGCAACTTGTTGCTGTTCTTTATCTGAAATTGCTCCACGAATAGTAATCAAGGCTCTCTGATTGCTTGGATTGTCAGCACCTTCTGTATCTTCTTCAATGGCTTACCAGCCTTCTGGGTCACAAGCACTCAGAAACACCCTCATTCTGATCTTCCAATACAAGAAGTTACTCCCATCAAAGGTGGGAGCATGATGCAGGTTCTGACCATGAGCTAATTTTGCTGGCTTTGAAAGAGTTTGAGTGAAAGTGGACTAATATGCCATGAAAGCACTATCCCCGTCTTCACTGGATTTAGGTTCTTCAGGTTCTTGCTTCGACCCGCTTTCATCATCCCAAGTCACTATGTAGACTTTCTTTCGATTCTTTTTCGAAGGACATTCAAGGGCAATATGGCCAAACCCTTGACATTCATAGCACTTGACCCCTTTCCCCTTTACAATCTTCTTTTCAGTTTTTGAAGCAAGTTTTGGTGGAAACGTTTTGGGTTTTTCATTACTCTTGTCTTTTGAAATAGGGTCTCTGAAATTAGGCTTCTTTTTCTTCAAAATTTGTTTAAACAGTTTGGTAAACATAGCCGTCATCTCAGACTCTAAATCAAACTCAGTCTCCGGGGTTTTTGCAGTCTCATGAGCACTAGTGAAAGCCGCACTATCTTTCTGTTTTTTCTTAGAAATCTGGTGGGCTTCATAAGTCTGCAAGTTTCCAACCAACTGATCAAGCTTGAGGGTATCAACATTCTGAGCCTCCTCAATGGCTGTCACTTTTGATTGGAACCTCTCTGGCAATGACCTCAAAATTTTACAAACAACTTTAGCTTCAGGGATTTTCTCACCGAGTGTGAAACAGGATTTCACGATATCACTAAGTTTTCCATAGAAATCATCAAACGTCTCATCATCACGCATAAAAAGAGTTTCAAAGGCGAAGGTGAGGCATTGAAGTTTTGACCTTTTGACAGAAGTAGTACCTTTGCGAATCGTTTCAAGAATGTCCCTAGCCTCTTTTGCTACCTCATACGTGCAGACACGATGAAACTCTTCAGGTGTGACGGAGCAAAAAAGGGAATTGAGAGCCTTACTATTCCAACTCGAGTTTTGGTAATTGGTTGTGTCCCATTTATCAAGGAGTTTAGAAATATCAATACCATCAACGGTGACAATTGGTTCACTCCACCCATAGATCATGCACTGCCAAACATTCTTATCGATGGATTTTAAAAACGCTCTCATACAAGCTTTCCGATAAGAATAGTTTGTACCATCGAGTAAAGGAAGTCTACGGGTTGAGTTACCTTCATCAATTGAATCCATATCACTTAATCACACAAAATCACACTCCTATAGCTTTGATAAAAGCAAAGAGTAACCCACTCTTATACTAATTGAAAATCCTAAGTGATTCGTGATTAGATCAAGATTAAAATATTTCAATTCCCAATTATTCAAAACACACAATCTAAATCATCAAACACTTACGAAAGTGATTTAGATTGTTATTTTCGAAATAAACAATAAATTGACACAAACGATTTTTACGTGGAAAAACCACAATTGAAGAACCTTCAATTGTAATCAAAAACCACGGGCGGAATGCCACTAATCAATCCACTACTGAAAAAAGAAAGATTACAAAGATAACAAACAAATTACCCAATTCATCCAATTTGTCTTCAATCCTTCTGTAACTCTTTCACCACGCCTTCATCTCGAAATTGATTAATTTTAAGTTAAATCTATAACTTCACTTGTCGAGTCAACGACTACGTACAAAATCAAATGCCTTTGAAACTCCACGTTTGAATCTTCGGAATCCACCGAAGAAGAACACTCGTAATTATGAAGAACTAAGCTCCTTGATGTATGTATCTTAGATCATAGGTTACAAACCCTCTCAAATATATCAAGGAAAACTCACCAAAAAACTTCAAAAGAAAACCTCAAACAAAACCCTAAAACCCTTAAACAAGATCTAGGAAAAGTAACCCTAGAAACAAACCAACACGCGAATATATAGTGACTGAGATCGCGCGGTCCGCTCGAGCGTGGGAATGCATAGTGGCTGAGATCGCGCGGTCCACTCGAGCGTGGGAATGCCCGCTCGAGCAGAGACTTCATATTGCATGTTTCATACAGGGTTCACTCTGAAGCGGAAGATCCCACGCTCGAGCGTAAAATCACATCATCTAGTATTTTTGCAAACTTAACATATGTTGTGAGAGTGCAACCCTGCTCGAGCGGAAAGACAAAAACTGGAAATCTAGAAAATTACAAGTTGATTACAACCTTGGTTTTTTCCAAGGAATTTGACAACAAAGAGTCCTAACACACTAAATAAGGGAGAAGATTAACACTTGTGCCTAAGTCAAGGAGTGCCCTATCATTAAGGTGTTCGCCAAAGATACACGACATGGTAGGTGCACCTGGATCCTTTAGCTTAGGATTTGTGTTATTGGTCAAAATGGAGCTCACCTGTTCAGTGACAAAGATCTTTTTGGTTACATGGGTCTTGGATTTACGCTTTTGCGTGCACAAGTCCTTGAGAAATTTGGCATAGGAGGGTACTTGTTGAATCACCTCCAATAGGGAAAGGTTGATTTTTCACTTGTTTAAAGAGATCCATTATTGCCTCTGTAGATGCCTTTTTCTTATTGAAAGGAGAAGGTCCATCTAAACACTAAGGATACGGTGTCTTTGGCACAACAGTTGTTGTAAGCTCACATGGAGGACTTGGAGGATTCTTTCCTCTAAGCTCATCATTTTTCTCTTTTGGATTTTAGGACTAACTACTCTATTTATATGTGGTTCCTTCAGTTCGGTTTGGATTTCTAAACCACTCCTAAGGGTCATGACAGCTTGGACTTGCTTATGTTTGAACTTTCGCATTTGTTATTTTAACTCCATATTGTCTTTTTGGATTATTAACGGGCTAATTGGGGCAGTTTTCCTCCTTCCTTTTTATTAAGCCTATTAGTTATTTGCCCAATTTGGGTCTCAAGCTTTGCTATGGATTGGGAATGGGAATGGACAAGTTGAGTAGTGGCCTTAACCCCCTGCAAGATTTGCAACACTCTTGGATTAACTTGGGACATTGAGGTGTTGACGGACATTCAGTTACATAATGGATAGGACTAAAACAGATTGAATAAGCCTCTTGATATGAAGGTTGTGCTACCTATGAAGAAATGTGTCCTACTACTAATAGTTGGTCTATTTTTGAGACAGTTTCTCAACTTGTTAAGCAACATCAATATAGCGACCCCGGTCTTTTCCCATTTGATTATGGTATCCGGACTTAGGTTCCGTATATTCTGTCATTGTATAATTGTTGTTGTCGTCCTTTATTTTCTCATTTGGAGTTATAGGATATGTTGGGTAGGGTTGTTTCAGGTTGGTTGGATTCGTAAACCAAGTGTTGCTGTCCAGTTTTTGGGTGTTCGCTCGATCCAGGGATTGGTCGCTCGAGCGAGGGTTGTATTTTGTGTCTTCTGGCTCGATCCAGCTTTGCTTCGCTCGAGCGAGAGACTGCGTCTGGTTTAGACCTGAGGGCAGTGCTTATTCGCTCGAGCGAGATTTTCTTCGCTCGAGCGAGAGAGTTGTATGTTTTCGAGTTCCTTGCTCGAGCGAGCATTCTGTCGCTCGAGCGTGCTCCAGGGTTGCAGACCTGAAGCATTGCATTCTTGGCTCGAGCGAGCTTTTCTTCGCTCGAGCGAGGTTTTCTTGTGTCTGGTCGCTCGAGCGACCATGTCTTCGCTCGAGCGAGCCTGTCCAGTTTATATAAGCAGCAGCGGGTTTTGATTAGTCTTTTTCATCTTCTTTTTATTCCAAACCCTAGGTTCGACTTCTCTCTCTCCCTACTCACCTTCTCTCTTAGGTTTGATCTATTTAGAGTGTATTACTACCCTAGATCCTTTGTTAAAAAGATAGAGTGAGTCGAGGGCTTCCATTTAATCTGAACATTTGGTGATTTGGAGCACATTGGAATTTGGGTATTCATCTCTATCTTCTCCATTCGGGTTATTTCTTCAAGGTAGGGATTTCCTACTCCATTTTATAAGTGTTGTTCTAAGTTTTGGTATTTTGATATGTTGGGGTTACTTTGATAATTTTGGGAAAAACCCTAGTTGTAATAATTAATTAATTTGTATAATTGATTTAAGGGAATTGAGGAATTTGGTTAAATTCATGAAATTGGGGAATTTATTGATTAACTGGTGTAGTTGGATAATTTAAATCACTCGCCTATTGAATTGTTGATATATTTATTTCCAAGTCTAGAAATAACTGTTTTGGGCTATCGGTGGAGGATAGTCGTGATTGTTGTAGACAATGCATATGGATTAGGTATAACTAAAACTAATAACATTGGTTGAGTCATTAATTTTGACTGTTGAATTAATACAGACATTATGTGTATTGATTGTGTGGTGTACATGTTATGTGTTTACATACTTTGTTTAGTGTGGGAGGAGATAGGGGATGTACTCCACGGTTTAGGGGAAGATAGGGGATGGACCTCTAAACCGGATTTTGTTTGGGAGGAGATAGGGGATGGACTCCATTAGCATCACTTTTATGTGTGCTTATTTATATTGAAGTGTTTTTATTGATACAGCACTAAAATGTGTATCAAATTGGAAGTATGAATTGTTTTGATTTGAGCTTGAGTCTCATCTGTTTGTTAACATTGGAAGAATGTGAATATGATATATATATATATATATATAGTTCACTGTTGTAAGTTTGGCCAGGTTCTGAGCCATATTGATAATGTTGGAAAGTAAAACGTGTCTTAGACATTAATGTCATGAAACTGTATAATGATGTAATTGATTATCTTGGTTAACCATTTATTGAATGCTATTGCTTTATTCAATGCTTATATTTGGTATAGTATATTTCTACTGGGCTGTGGCTCACCCTATATGGGAACATCATTTTCAGGTTCAGGTGATAAGCTACCTCCAAGGACTTAGCTTGGAAGGACTTGGATTCTGAAGACTATTTTCAGTTGTTTGCTTTTATTTGTTAGTACATGTAAACACTCAAGCCTAGGGCTTTATTTGTATTTGAGTTAGAACTCATACTTTTGTGTCCAAGTGTTGGCTTGGAAAGATGTAAGCCTGTAGGGCATTTAATTTGATGTTACATGCAATGCTTTTAATTAGTAAGACTCTGATGAATTGTTTCCTTTTTAACATTGCATGCTGATGATATATATATTTAATGGGTTTATTTTTGAGGGCGTTACAACTAACATTATGATGAACCTTATACAAGCCTTTTCGCTTTGCACTACCAAAGATTGGTTGTTTCTCGAGACAAAAAATAGTGGCATGGTGTAGGGAATTTTCACCCAGAGTTTCAAACAATTCCCAAGCTGCAGTGTCACTTTTGGTCATAAAAGTCCCTCCATGAGATGCATCAACCATTTGTCAATGTGGCTTGGTCAAAATAGAGTAGAAAATGTAAAGAAGTTGCCACTTAGGCACCTGATGATAGGGACACTAGTAAAGTAAATCCTGAATCTTTCCCAAGTCTTATGGAATTTCTTACCATCAATTTGAGAGAAATTGGTGATGGCTCGCCTAATTTGATTCATCTTGCCAATGGGAAAGTATTTTTCCAAAAAAAATTTCACATTTGCTCCCAAGTTGTGATGGTATTTTTGGACAACGAATTTAGCCAGTGCTTGGCCTTGTCCTTGAGTAAAAGGAAAAAGTCTCAACCTAAGGGCATCATCAATGAAGTTTTGGATTTTTACTGTAGAGCATACCTCCAAAAATTCATTCAAGTGTTTATAGGGATCCTTATTACTAAACCCATGAAAATATGAAAGCATCTGAATGGTACTAGGCTTAATCTCATAATGAGTGGTGGTGGTTATTGGGAGTTGGATGCAGGATGGTGAAGTGTGTGCAATATGCGTAAAATGTGCCTACAGTGATATGGATTGGTCTGCAACTATTTCATCCATTGCTAAAGCCAGCTTAAGTTTGTGAAGATTCCCTTAGGGTCCGCTCTAACTCAAGATCGTATGACACCAATTTAGGAAAACAAGATCGACAACCATGCATACCAAACACTCATTTACTTTTTTTTATTTTTTTTATTTTTTTATTGAAACCTGCAAGAGAAACTAAAACTTGCAAAAGAAAAACAACTAGCACAATAGATTGGGCGGTTCAAATGTCCCTAAAAAAATTACGATAAATTAAAGTGCGATAAAATAAAAGGGGGTATGAAACCTCTCTAATTAAAAGGGGATGCAAGACCTCTCCAATTAAAAAGGGTATAGGACCTTCCAAGAAGAAAAATAAAATTAAATTAAAGAAAATAAAATTAAATAGTAGTCCTTTGTAGTAGTGCAAATATTATTTGTTTAGCAGAGGTAATTCATCCACAAACATCCAGCAAAGGTAATCCACAAATTATATGTCTATAATGGGTATTGTAATGTCCCCAAATTATCAATAATAAAACATCACTTATAACATAATCAATTCTAAACCATTCATCCCTAACCAATAACGTTAATCCAACACCTTCTTTCCCATTGAACTATAATCTCAGAAGGTACAAATTTCATATTCAACTTTTAATTACATCGACATTAACATAGTTTAAGAAGTTAGAGGAGATGATACAAAAATGCGTTATTGACTTACAAATATCAAGGCCATGCCTTGTTACAACAAAATGGACTCACGGTCCCAAAACACATATGCTTGGAGCTTCCACAAAATACATCCATGAGTTTTTGTGCTCTAACCAACACAAAATTTCCACCTCATTCTCACTTGAGTAGTGGTACATCACCAAGTCCTGTACTGTTAGACATGAATGAGCTAGATGTCCAGTAGAAAAACATTTAATAAAGTATCTAGTTATTCAAAGATTCATATGGTCTCATCACAACCCAAAACATATTTAATTCAACTCATAATATTACTTTAAAAGAGAAAACTATAATCCACAGTTTCCACAAAATTGATAAATTCAACAACGTGGGTAAATACACCATGAAGTCCCTAAGGAGAGTCCCAACACATACATATAGCTAGGTTTATATTGAAAATACTCTGACATTTGCTGGCTATTAATACGGCAGGGAATGGGCACCCAAAATCATCCGTTTTTCCACTTTTACCGACTATAATATGGAAGACCAGTGGACACCCAAAAATATTTTTCCACATTTGTCCAGCGATAAGCTCAAGACAGGGCAATTGGGCCCCTCGACCTCCCCGCACGGCTACCAACCGTACACAACATTTTCCCAAAACCGACTCTCTACCCAAACTCACATGCTATTTACCTTTCCCATAATAATCTTTCCAAAATTTCGGAGTAGTCATACATTCATTAGAATAAAAGTAATCTTTCAACATGAAAACAATTGTGACAAATATAATGTAACAAGATCCAACATTTCAAGGACATTCCAAGTTTATAATTCTCCATTCAAATACCACTTTAATATCATAAGCCAATCATCAATTTAAAGAATCAAGGATCAATTTCATTTTTATTACATTATTTCTTAAAATCCAATATTAGGGTTTAAACAAAATTTGGGACATTTGCCGCTCCAATGTGTATACAGAATTTACCATCAAAACCTTTCATAATCCAAGGTTAAAAGTAGAAATCTTAAGAAAATTGTAGGAAAAGTACTATTTTTGTAAGAATGCTTCCATTTATAAACTCAAACATTCATTAACTCATTAATGTCATGGCAACACCATATAATCATCTTCAAATCAAAGAGATTCAAGGTTAAAAGTAGTCCTACCTCAAGATTCAAGACCAAAAAACTAGATTATCAACGAACTCTTTGTGAAATCCCAATCCAATCGGTAGAAAGCTTGATCCTTACCTAAACTCCAACTTTTGCAAGCAATGGGTCTGTGAATCTAAGTAGAAATGGAAGATTTCTAGAGAGAGGTAGCTAGGGTTTTTGGAACTAGAGAGAGAGAGAAAAGAAAAAGTTAAAAAAATGATATAAAAGTCATTTTTTCAGTGGATGATATCGCGCACACTGCTTGAGCGGTCTTTTCGGTGAATGAACCCTCTCAGTATCTCTGTGTGCAAAATGAGATATTGGGGACTCCCTCTTCTTCACTCAAGCGACCATTTGATCGCTTGAGCGGTCCCTTGACCTGCAAAGGGAACTACTAGGAGCACCTCATCTATGCTCGAGCGGTCTTTTCACCGCTCAAGCGATCACCTAGGACGAACTGTCACAAGAATTTCCCTTCTATGTCACTGTATCAAGTTTTTTTTTTCAGTTAAAAATTAAATAATTCTATTTTTAGTCCCCAATAATGGCGTCAAAAATTGATATTACTGTTTATGCACCAAAATATTTTATTTAAAAATCAGGTAATAACTACAACTTTATAGAATATCGGTCAAGATTAGGTGTCGATACACAAGGACTAAAGATAAGAAATAAATTTAATTTAGAAATTTAGGATTTTAATGAAGTTGTTGTGGATTTTTGGAGTGAAAATTAAACTATTAATTAAGTGAAATGAGATGAGAAAAGTATCTTAGGATTTTGAATCCACCACTGACCACGTAATTGGGAGTTGTTGTATTAGTTTATAGAAAATCTTTAATTTGCATATTATGATGTATCTTGGCCCAGATACTTTGTGAAAATAATTTTTGCATAATAAAATCTGAAAGCACAAACCATCTTGGCTTAGCATGGACCGTCTTCCTAAATTACATTAAACTATATTGAAGCATGACCTGCCATACATAGCATGACTCGTTTAACAATTTTACTACACAAACACTGAAAACCATTTGCATAATGAATATTACATAAAAAATTTATTGTATAAACAAATTTTCTGACGTTATATGAAGTATCTAAATTAAAACGAAACTACAGAATTAAATACAACTCACACCAATTACTTAATAAAAGTTTCATCTCAACCTCAAGACAAGGAAATTAGTTCCACATACTCATCAAAGTACCACTTTAAAAAATATACTTTTTAAACTCTCCCACTCTTCCTTTCTTTCTTTCTCTCTTTCCTTTCTTTTATTTCTTTTCTGAGCTTAACATTATACTATATATATATATAGAGAGAGAGATTGGCAGGTAGGCGGAAAATTTGACTCCCCATTAATTGCTTTTGTTTTTTTATTTCCTTTTTATTACTAAAATAATTTATATAATATAATACATACATATAAATTTCCTGTCGGATTTCACCACCGACAAGTTTTACTTATTTATTTATTTTATTATAGTTATTATTTGTATAATATACTAAAATAATATGATATAATATAAATTATATTAAAACAAATATATATAACAATTTATATACAAAACATTTAAAATGTATGAAAAATATAATATTATATAAAATTATAAAATAATATTAATAAATGAACTAATAAAGTGTATGTTAGTGAGCCAAATATGTAACATTTGGATTCCAATAAGGCATTGTACGGGGAGCAAATATTTGGTAATGCCCGTACTCCTTTCGTCCAAGTTCCTCGTCTATCCGATCGACCTGTGAACACAACGGCGGTGAGCTACCCGGCGGTGTGTGGCTGGAAAACCCCTCCAATGGTCAAGTTAGCACACGCTCAGGGATGGAGAGAGAGAGGAGAGAGTTGAGTGTTTTTGTTTATCTCACCAAATGATGTTCCATCCCCAGCATGGGGGCGCAGTCACGCTTATATACTTTATGCGCTCAACTCTGCACCGATTAGTCTCTTGATACATGGTGCTGCTCTCCTATCTGTCAGTACAAATCCAGCAATCGCCACCTAACCCAAACGTCAGGCTACATTAGCGGGAACTCGGCAGCCCAGCGGAATCACCTTGGCCTTCCACGACCGTGCTGCGTAACGTGCCCAAGTGCTCCACTCGCCGAGCTCCATAACAGCCGAGCTCGGTAGCACTCTGACAGGACCGAGTTCCACACAGGTTACACTGGCATTCAGAAGACTTTTCCCACCGAGCTAATCGTGCTCCCACAAAACCCAGTAGCAGATGCTCATCTCAGCTATGTAGACCTCGGGGACAGGCCTCGGCCGAGCAAGTCCAAATCCGGGGAAGCTCGGTCCAAACATAGGACCTGGACCTCAGATTTGGGCCTGGACCGAGCAAGCTCATCTCAAAGGAAGCCCCAGTTAGCTCGGCCTAAACAGGGGCGAGCCTCGACCAAGCAAATCCTACTCTGATCAGGCCCAAGTTAGCTCAGCCCTACACTGTTCGGTTCCTTTCATGGCCCAAAGCCAGATTATAAATCTCCCTCTCAATTGCCCCTTAATTCCGTCTGCGCAAGCGTGACTGGGATTACATGATCCGACTGGGGTAGACTCTCCCTCAGTTCTTAGTTCGCAAGACATTAACCACACTAATTCCCATGCTCGGTTTCTTGGCTTGCTCGATTGACGCCTTGACTTGCCATTCTGTCTCTTTAGTATTGACGCCGCCGCCATTATGAACACGCGTCGTCCATTTATTGGCCTCGAGCAGCCAACCCAGACGTCCCTTCACATTCGAAATTTTGGCAGTTCTTTTTGCCTATAAACATGCCATATCTCCCTTTCATTCCCTCCTTACTACTTCTCCTCTGCTCCCGACGAACCAAAGCTGTTGTGCCAACCCCACTACTCAAACATTGTTCTTGCCTTGGAGTGAAGCTCGAGGAATCAGCTTTTGCTTCTATACTAGTAAGCTCCTCGAAACTCCTCATTGCTTTTTCATTTGGTATTTCACATTCTAGGGCACGAAATCCATAGATTTTCGGATTTAACCCCCCAAAAACCTCTTCTGCCCCTGCTCACTTTGCTGTTCTTGAACTCCAGTGATGAATACACGAAGATCTGGAGCGCACCGAGCTCCAGGCCTTCTTTTGATCCTAAAAAACACCTAAACCAAGCAAATTGCGAGTTTGCGAAAACTCCTGTAGGAACCGAGGTAGGCAGAGGGCTTGACCGCTCGACCGGGCTAACATCTGGTCCGCTTGAGCGGGCGAGCTTATGGATTTTACCTTCGCGACCGAGGTGGCCTGGCACTCCATCTGACCGAGCTAAAGTCAAGCTCATTTTGCGCGACCGCGCTCCTACTTACACTTACCCTCATTTTCCTGCAGAGTCCAAGGGGACCACGCACCAACACTTAGGCTCTCAAAGACCAAGTAGCCATTAATCAAGAGTTTGTGCCAAATCAACATAGCCGTGCTAAAACTAGCCGGCTGCACATGGGGCGCTACTATTTCCTGGTCGACACACCGGTCGCTCTAGCCGCGTTCCAGGAAGAATACGGTATCCCGGACGACGTTCATCTAGAGCTCGATGCCGAGGACACGACCCCTTGGGGCAGATTAGACCAATGCCCCTTCACCGTGCTTTCCATTATAGAAGGTGGCCTCCGCTTCCCGGTTAACCCCCTAATGTGCAAGTTCGTGCGACACACCGGGCTAGCACCAACCCAAGTCTCAACTAACACTTACCGCATAATAAATAGAATTGCCAAGCTAAATAACCGGCTAGGAACCAGCCTTGGATTAGCGGAGATACTTCACCAATATACCCTAGGGTATACCGGCGATGGTCTCAACTATTATTTAAAAATTAGATCGGGCAAGAAGAAGATAGTAACCGGCACCACGGATAAAGACATGCACGACGATGACTTTTTCTGGGTGTCCACTAACTATGAAACAGCAGACGTGTCGGGTTGGTATATCAACAAGAACTTCGGTTCAACATGTAAGCCATGCTAACTACTCGGTCACACTACTTTCCTGCACTATTTTGTACTTAATATCTTTTCTTCTTTTCTTTTTTGCAACAATCGAAGCTTTGCAAGCCAACTACCACCATCCCAACGAAGCAGCCATCAGAACCGTGTTGCAGTACCGTAACCGAGATTGCCACGAACTTGTCGGCTACGTACCGACCTATAGATACTTTGCTCCCCGCCAGAGTAAAGTGACAGACTTCCTTCGAGCGCCGCCACCACCTCTTGACCCCACACTTCCGGACGTGCCCCTTATCCAGTTAACCGAGGCAGAGGAGATGGCCAAAAGAAGCCGCGTCAAGAATCTGATCACCACTACATCCACCGAGCTACCAAGCATTCCCTCCCGCACAGTCACTACCGGTCAATCAAGCGGGACCGTGGTCGCATTGGCGTCACCTGCCGCGGTGCAAGCAAGCAAAGAAAGCCACCGAGCTGGGAAAAGGCCTCGCAACACCGATCTCTCAGCCAAGCTCGTTGCAGAGTTGAACACCGAGCAACCGGCGGTCATAGCTGACCCAACACCACCATGGAAGCCGCAACTGAAGCACCGGGGAAAGGAGATCCCGATCAGCGCATCGATCAAAGGGGACAAGGAGCATCTACTCGCCTTTGACCTAACCAAAGCCTTGCTTCTGCCGAGCGACGTGACCGGCAGCGACCACGTGCACCCGGCTCGTGAAGTCCTCGGTCAAGTCTATGACCCAGGTAAGAATCTCAAACTTTTTATTCAAATTTTTCCAAGTGTTTGCTCGGTTTCCTTTCTTTAATCAAACTCTTTTCTTTGCAGGCCATCCAGAAACAACATCTGGTCATGGAGTGGATTCATAGACTCCGGCAGAAGGCAACCGACGCTGCCAACTAGGTTGGGCACCTTTAAACCGAGCTGGGGCGATCAAAAGCTTCTTTGGAGATCGCAAACTCTGACAACTCCAGGTTGCTCGGCCAGCTTGGAGCCGCCGAGCAAGAGAGAGATACTCTCCGAGCCAAGCTAGAGGCGTTGAAACAATCAATGAAGGATGAGCTGGATGAGGCAAACAATGAAGGTTTCAAGGAGGCTGAGGAAAACTACACGAAGCAAGTCCATGCCACCCATGACATTTTCTTCAAAGCTGGCTGGAAGGCTGCTTGCGAACAGCTCGGCCAAGGATCTGGAACTGACGTGTTTGCCTCTCCCCCAGCTGTCTTCCTGCCGACATACATGGTGCTATATGCCAACGACGTCTTCAGCGCATTGCAAGCTGAGGCCGAGGAAGACGGCGGGGAAGAAGCGGAGGAAAATGCCGAGGGAGATAACCACCCAAAGCAGACCAGCCAGGTGGAGACCGGGGTCCAGGAAAAAACAACCACAGTCGACCTGGAGGCTACTGCTACCGGGGATGAATTTGCTGACCTGTCCCCCTTAGTTTAGTTTTTTGTCTTTTTCTTCTTCAGTTTTAAGATTGTAACCGGGCTGCCAGCCCCACTGTATGTAACTCAGTTCCTCATCAATGAAAAGTTCTGATTTCGTTAAATGTTTGCACCGTGTTTAAACTAAACAACTTCAGCCGAGATAAAGCACCTTGGCTTAACAAATCATCAACTCGTCCTTGAGTAAATTATTAACTCATATAGCCGAGATAAACCATTTTGGTTGAAACCACAGTTGAGTAAAACATCAACTCATTTAACCAGAGAAAAATCATCTCGATTTTGACCATAGAGTTAAGCAAAACATCAACCCATTCAACCGGAGTAAGACATCTCGGTTTAAGCCACGGAGTTGAGCAAATCAACTCACTCAACTGGAGTAAAACATCTCTGTTTAAGCAGAGTAAATCATCAACTCGTTCAACCAGAATAGAACATCTCGGTTGAAATCACAGTTGAGCAAATCATCAACTCTTTCAACCGGAGTGAAACATCTCAGTTGAAATCACGGAGTTGAGTAAATCATCAACTCATATAGCCGAGATAAACCATCTCGGTTGAAACCACAGTTGAGTAAAACATCAACTCATTTAACCAGAGCAAAATCATCTCGGTTTAGACCATAGAGTTGAGTAAAACATCAACCTATTCAACCAGAGTAAAACATCTCAGTTTAAACCAAGGAGTTGAGTAAATCATCAACTCATTCAACCGAAATAAAACATCTCGGTTTAAATCACAGAGTTGAGTAAATCATCAACTCATTCAACCGAAATAAAACATCTCGGTTTAAATCACAGAGTTGAGTAAATCATCAACTCATTCAATCGAAGTGAAACATCTCGGTTGAAATCACAGATTTGAGTAAATCATCAACTCATATAGCCGAGATAAACCATCTTGGTTGAAACCACAGTTGAGTAAAACATCAACTCATTTAACCAGAGCAAAATCATCTCGGTTTAGACCATAGAGTTGAGCAAAACATCAACCCATTCAACCGGAGTAAAACATCTCAGTTTAAACCACGGAGTTGAGTAAATCATCAACTCATTCAACTGGAATAAAACATCTCCATTTAAATCACGGAGTTGAGTAAATCATCAACTCATTCAACCGGAATAAAACATCTTGGTTTAAATCTTAAAGTAAGCATCGAAAACAACAACAGAATGCTGGTTGAGATAAGTCACTTCTATTGTATTTGACAAAAAGCGTGTTACATTCAAAAGTATAGGGAGAGCAAGTCTTTCCATAAAAAATTATATAAGAACGTAAAATGCTAAAAATAGTACAGTTTGAGGTTGGCCGCATTCCGTGGCCGGGGTATGCCTTTTCCTTGCAAATCTTCCAAGTGGTATTCCTCCTTGCCCGCCAGACCGGTTATCTTGTAAGGCCCTTCCCAATTTTCCCCTAGCTTGCCTTCCCCCGGCACTAGTGTGTTACCCATCACCTTTCTTAAAACCCATTCCCCAATTTTGAACGGTCTGGGGTGCACTGTTTTGTTGTATTTTCTAGAGAGCTCTTGTTGGTATGCGGCCACATGGATTAGAGCCTTATCTCGGCTCTCTTCCACTAGGTCCAATTCCAGGGCGATGGCTTCAGAGTTCAGCTCGGGCTCAAAACTTTCACTGCGGAGGATGGGTATGCCAACTTCCAATGGGATGACCGCCTCCATACCATATGCTAAGGCAAAAGGAGTTTCCCCGGTAGATCGTCTCGGGGTCGTTCGGTATGCCTAAAGGACACTTGGGACTTCCTCCGCCCATTTTCCTTTGGCTTACTCAAGTCTTTTCTTCAATCCATCAAGAATGGTCTTGTTTGATGCTTCGGCTTGGCCGTTGGACTGCGGGTAAGTCAGGGTGGAGTTGTAGAATTCGGTTTTCAATTCTTCACAAAATCCTCTGAATATCCCTTCAAATTGGGTGCCATTGTCAGAAATCAGAATCTTGGGAACGTCAAACCGCGTTACCACATTCTGCCAGACAAACTATTTGACGTCTTTCTCCTTGATAGTTACTAAGGGCTCAACTTCAACCCATTTGGTGAAGTAGTCCGTAGCCGCGATGAAGAACTTCCGGTTGCCTGGTGCCGTTGGAAGTGGTCCCACTATGTCCAACCCCCACATCGCAAAAGGCCAAGGGCTTGTGAGGGGAAGAAGTTCTCTGGCCGGCTGGTGAATTTGGTGGGAGAACTTCTGGCACTTCTCACATTTGCGAACATATTTTTGTGCGTCCGCTTGCATACACGGCCACCAATATCCTTGCGAGATAGTACGGTAGGCTAAAGATCTTCCTCCGATATGGTTGCCGCATATGCCTTCATGAATCTCATACAGGAAGGCTTCCACGTTGTTTGGGTGTACATACTTAAGGTATGGACCAGTGAAAGACTTCTTGTATAAAGCGCCAGATGGAGAAAGCCAAAACCGCTTTGACTTCACCTGGACTTTATGCGCTTCCTTTTATCGGCCGGAAGGTCCGCTCTTTTAGGAAGAGGATAATAAGGTCCATCCAAGAAGGGCCAAGCTCGATGCAGAGTACTTCTGTCTGCTCAGGTTCCTTAATACTAGGCCTTTGAAGAAACTCAATCAGGAGAGGACTGGGAGATATCCTGTCGACCATGGAAGCCAGACCGGCTAACTCATCTGCACGGCCATTGTCTTCCAGTCCAATTCGTTGGACCCTTATCGCCTGGAATCACTTGATGTGGTCTCTTACTAGAGCTTGGTACTTTGCCATTCTGTCATCTTTAGCTTCGTAGACCCCAGACACTTGGTTGACAACAAGTTGGGAATCGCTGTAAGCCATCAACTTGGATGCGCGCAACTGGAGCGCACTCTTAAGTCCAGCTACCAGCGCATCATACTCAGCCTCATTGCTTGACGAAGGGAATTCGAGTGTGATAGAGCGTTCGATGGTCAAACCATCTGGGGAAATCAAAACTATGCCCAGCCCGACACCGTGACGATTTGAGGCTCCATCTACAAAAAGTTTCCACATCTCACTAACAAAGAGTTTCCAACACCCTGAGGGGTCCTGGGAGGCTTGAAGGTTGATGGGATCGTGGTTGCTCGGCTGTTCCATTTCTGGTTTGCTGTTGTTCGGTTCCATTTCATCCCCGCTCGACGACGTGGCATCGGACTCAACAGGTTGGACTGTTACGCTTAAGTCCGGCGTCACATCGCCGGGCTGTAGTACTATTCCGGCTGAAGGTTCTACGGCAGGGCGCGCAAGTTCCACGTCGCCAACATCGCCCTGCTGTGGAATTTCTGGCGAGCCTGCATTCATTTCTTCGGTTGCCATCGCAAGATTTAACGGGCATACTGGATGAATTCCAGGTGAGAATTCAGCAATGAAATCAGCCAATGTCTGTGCTTTTATGGCAGTTTGGGGTTGGAACTTGATGTCGAATTGTCCCAATTTGACCGCCCACTTGAGGGTTCGATCGGAGAAATCCGCCCGCTCGAACAAGGCTTTGAGTGGGAACTCGGTCAAGACAATGATTGTGTGAGCATGAAAATAGTGCACCAATTTCCTGGAGGCCATCATCAATGCCAAAGCAAGCTTTTCCAGTGGCAAGTATCTCGACTCTGCCGGTAGCAAGGTTTTGCTCACGTAGAAGATGGAGAAATGCTGGATTCCTTCTAACCGGACAAGCACTGCGCTAACTGCATGCTGAGAAATAACCAGATAAATGTAGAGTTCTTTACTGGGCTTTGGTGTCGCCAATAATAGAGCAGAAGGCAGATACACCTTTAGCTCGGCCAAAGCCCTGTCACATTCCTCATCCCATGAAAACTTGGATTTCAGTGCTCGAAAGAAAGGATGACAGTGATCTAGTGACTGACTTATGAATGGATTAAACGCAGCGGCCATTCCGGCCAGATGCTAGACGTCTTTAGTCGAGTTGGGCTGCTTTAAATCTTGTATGGCTCTAATTTGTGTGAGGTCTGCCTCAATGCCTCGGTTTGTGACTAGGAAGCCTAGGAATTTCTCGGATCCCACGCTGAAGGCACATTTGGACGCATTTAGGCGTAGCTTGTGCTGTTTAAGAATGGCGAACATCTCGGCTAGGTCAGATAAGTGGTCTTCCTGATGCCTGCTTTTGACCACCATGTCATCAATGTAAGCCTCCATCGTCCGGCCTAGCAGAGGGGTGAACATTTTGGTCACCATCCTTTGGAAAGCGCCCCGGTGTTCTTCAAACCAAAAGGCATGACTCGATATTAGAAGAGTCCCCTTGGAGTGGTGAAAGAGGTTATCTCATGGTCAGGGACATGCATGGCAATTTGATGATAACCGTGGTAGGCATCCAAGAAACTGAGTCTTTCATGTCCGGTCGTTAAATCCACCAGCTGGTCTATTCTGGGCAAAGGAAAACTGTTTTTAGGGCAAGTTCGGTTGACGGTCTTGTAGTGAACGCAAACTCGCCACTTCCCATTCTTCTTGGGTACTACGACCGTGTTTGAAATCCACCGATGGTAGTGTACTTCCTGAATAGCCCGTGCATCAAGCAAGTTCCTTACCTCCTCCGTGACTACCTCGGCATGATGAAGAGCCGATCTCCTTGTTCTCTGAATGACTGGCCGTGCATCAGGGAAAACATTGAGTTGGTGGCAAATAAAATTTGGATCGATGCCAGGCATGTCGTAGGGTGACCATGCGAAGACTTCGATATTTGCCATCAAGAATTCTACCATCTCGGTCCTTTCTTGAGCAATCAGGCTTGATCTGAGCAAAAAGAACTTGTTTAGACTTTCTGTGTCGATCCGTACTTCTACCAATTCTTCAACAGCTTTGTCCTCGGCCCTGGGGCCCACGTTATCAAGGAGACTCTGGTCTTCTAGGCCTTCAATCATTTGCACGAAGCCTTTTGCAGCTCGGCTCCTATTCACTGCCACGAAGCATTACTTCGACATGACTTGATCGCCCCAAATTTTCTCAATTTCCCTCATAGCCGAGGAAAATCTCATAACCTGGTGGTAGGTCGACGTTACAGCCTGCATAGCGTAAAGGCAGCCCCTGCCGAGGATCAGATTGTATGTAGACGGCACCTACAATACCCAGAACTCCACCTGCTTGACCACGGATCTGGCTTAACCGGTAAAATTATTTTTCCCAAAGGCCAATGCGGTTGCGAGTTGAAACCTACCAGTGGTGAAGTTGCCAGAGCCAAGTCTGTGTCTCAGAGTTTGAGTTGTTTGAACGCGTCGTAGTACATAATTTCAACCGAGCTTCCCTAGTCAATCAAGATGCGCTTGACATCGAACTCTTTGACGTGGAGGGTGACCACTAGGGCGTCGTTGTGTGGCATTTGAATGCGCTCTTGGTCCCTTGTAAAGAAGCTAATCACGTCTTTTTCCTCAGTTTTCCGCCTTTTGATCGCGGGCTGAACTGACAAAACTTCCCTCATGTGTTCTGCCTTTTTGATCATTCCTCAAAGTTCGCATATATGCGCCGGCTCCACTATGCCGTGGATCACATTAATCACTCCTTGAGGGGGCACCTCCAAGTCCTCCGGTCCATGCGGATCAGCCGGGGCAGGATGTGCGGCCTTAACACCCCCATCAATGTAATGATCTAAGTGTCCAACTATGACCTCCAAGAGTTGCTTCAGAGGCAAACAGTCCTCTGTCCGGTGTCCTCGCTCCCAGTGACATGTGCAGTGGTATTGCGGATTGAAGCCCTTTTGCGCGTCGCCTAATTTAGCAGGAAACCAGACGTAATCCTCGTCACGGATTTCACTAAGTATGCGATAGATTGGAATCTTAAAGACCGTGGTAATGCCCGTCCGAGCTTTCATTCTTCTGTTAGCATCCACTACGTCATCGCAGGGGTATTCAGCTCAGTCATTCCGACGACCCCTTCCCCGGTTTCGATGATTTGACCCACGGTCAGATTCCTCGGCATGATCATTTGGACAGTTAGTCTCCTGTCCGACCGCGTGTACCTTGCCAGCCGACCTCTTGTCTATTACCATCGGAGTTGTCTTCATGGTGGACGCCACCGCATTATCCTCTACTCGGATATGCTCATTGATGATTCCGGCTTACTACCTGACCTGGTGCTGCTGGACAAAAATCCTTCTTCATATTGCCAAACGAGAGAGGGTGCGATGGATGCATCCAATATAGCTGATGGTAGGCCCGCAGCCGTTTCATTCCCGATCATGGACACCGAGAAGTTATCCCCCAAGCACTTCTCTTCGATCGGAGGATCTGAAAGTAGACATGCCAGTGTTACCCCATTTCAAGTTCGGTGTCCGTAGACGCCATTTCCCCACTATGCTCAGCCTCGACTGTCAGGTCTGTCTGCCCTTTGGCAACATCGTCCCCAGGTAATTTTAGGTCAAAGAAAATCTCGAATCCCGGTACGCGCTTCCTCTCCGCGTTCAGCCGCGGCTCCGGAAAACCACAGAATGGAAAATCTTCCCCCTCCCTGACGAAGCGTGCATTTAGGGTACCCTGGATGGGCCGGTGCATCAACTCAAAAGGTTTCACCATCTGTTTCGCTCTGGCTCTTTTAACCATTTCCTTTCATTTCCTTACCCAGTCCTCTTTGGTGGGCAGATAACCCAAGCCAAAGGTGTGAGGGTTATGTGGCACTTCGGCCAATGCTGCGACGCCCTTCCGTCCGCTCCTTCCTAACCCCATCCCGGGGATGTGTTGGAGTTTGTTCATGAGGTATACCGCTTGAGCACTGGCATATATCCCCTCGTTAGTAGCCATGATGTTTTGTACAACCCGAGCCTCAGCAAGGGTGAAACCTGATATAAACACGTCCTCCATGCCGTGCTCAATTTCTAAGACTGGTGTAGATACCTCTGAAGGTGGGTGGATCGATGAATTTTCGAAAACAATGGCTACTCCCTTTTCATAGGGATATTTCACCATCTGATGCAGAGTGGACGAGACGACCTTCATTGGATGCAGCCACGGCCTCCTCAAAAGCAGGTTGAAAGTCGCCGGAACTTCTAAGACATGGAAATCTACCTCATGCTGTCTTGGCCCAACTTTAGTCTGAATTTTCACCGTCCCCATGACCTCTCTACTTGTGTTATTGTATGCCCGAATTACTTAGGCTGTTGGTAAAAAGTCCGCGGTTTTCAAGTCGATCGCATACGCTGTCCTTGCCGGGCAGACGTTGATGGCGGATCCGGTATCAATGAGAACCACTGGTATCCATTTATTCTTACACTCCACAGAGATGTAGAGTGGTTTGTTATGGTTTGCCTCCTCAGGTGGCAGTTCCTTGTCGGAGAAAGTCAGCGTCGGGGTAGCCCCTCTCGGAAAAACTAATCCTACTAGCTGTTCTGGCGTAGTTTCTATCGAAAGCTTTGCCTTGTCCATGCTAATAAGACAGCCTGTCTGTGCACTTGTGATGCCATAAGCAGTCCCCAAGTGGAGATGTCTGCTTGTATCCTTTTTAACTGTTTGAGCACAGCCTTCTTTTCAAGTTGTTTCTCTTTCTGCTTCTCTGCCTCCTTATTTTTCCCAGACGACTCTGGCTGATCTAGATGTGGCGGCTTGAAATACCGCCCACTTCGTGTCATATGGTCGACTTCTCCAAGGTACCAGGTGTCATCGGGTTGGTTGTTCCCCCAATCTTCGTCCGTATAGGCAAGACACAAATCCTCATCTTCCCACCACATTCCATCAGCAGCCGACAGACACCTGTCCGGCTCTGGTATGACTGTTCTCGTCCCCGCGGTACCTTCCGTCCCTATGCTCGTAGTATCCTCTGTTCCTGTGCACACAGTAGTTTCAGTCCCCACATGGGCCTTTACCTTTCTGATTCTTGCGGGATCTTCAAATCTTTCCTGTTCCGACCGTATCAACACAGCTGGCTGCTCAATAATTCCTGTATTCAAAATACACCAATCCCGAGCGAAATTCTTAACACCGGCGCTCCCCGACGATGCATTCTGTTCTCTGACTCTCTCGACTATCACCGACATTCGTGCCCCTGCCGGACCCTGTCCTGGGTGGAACTCTTCCACCACATCCGGTTGATCATCCAACCGCCCAGTAGTCTCTGCTGATTCCTCATAATCAAACCAGTTGACTGCTGCGCCCTCTGGATCTTGGTTACTGTAAAGCTGGAGATTGGCAAGGTCCTCTTCCACAACCCTTAAATCATCTGTTCTCTGTCCCAGACTATCCCATTGGATCACACACAGTTCTCCCCCTGTTGGCAATTCCACATCTGGCCCATCTTGGCCTGTTGATGAAATGTACTCACCCGGACTATATGTCTTCTCAATACAACTCCCAGATTCTGCAGACTCTGACCCAACAACCTTTGTCTCCTTTGGGATCTCCTCTCTCCTGTTCTCGATAGTCACCACCGTTGGCTTAGGTCGGGTCATGGAGATGTTCATCATGCACAAGTTGGTGCAGTCGGGAAGGAATACCTCCAGTTTAGGCAGGTGGGAAGGAGTGATATAGATGCTAGGATCATAAGGCACGACCCCAGTTTGGATGAAGTTGATCCTTTTAGGCGGTGGGGCTTGGTTATGTGTGGGGAGAGGGTTTGTTGTAACATTGGGTTTCTCGGGAGGCAGAATCACCCCATTACCGATGAGATCTTGAATCTCATGACGTAATCGGAAGCACAGATCGGTGTCATGGCCGTGCTGTTGGTGAAATGCGCAATATTTGGTTGGGTTGTGGGTAGGGGGAAGTCTTTCTGGTAAGGGCCGCGGTTCTAGGGGCTTCAAATGCCCTTTTCTGATTAAAACCACCAGAGCTTTGGATAGGGGCATATACAGTGGAGCGAAGGTTCTTGTGTTTTTGGGTGGGTATTTGACTGTTTGGGTATGGCTTCCGGACGCGCTAGAGAATGGCGCAGCTGCCATGGTTCTTGGAGGGGGGTTGGTGGTGACCATGCTCACTTCGGAGGCTCTTGTAGTTGTAGTACCGCTCGGGCCTGCATTAGTGTTGCGGTTGAAAGTTCTTCGGGGTTGCTCCTGGTCATTATCAATTAAGCCTTGCTTTAAGGCATCCTCAATCTGCACCCCCATTTCATGTAGATCAGAAAAGGTAGGGAAGGGGAGTACAACCACCTTTTGCATCAACTTTAGCTGAAGATTGCGCACAATCATCCGAATCTGGTATTTGTCTGTAGGCCTTAAGGTCATCATCGAAGCCTTGGCCTTCCATCTAGTCACGAATTCTGAGAAACTCTCTTTAAGCTCTTGCCTTGTTGTCTCGAGATCACGGGTTGTAATCTCGATTTGTGTATTGTATGGGTATTGCGTAATGAAGGCCTCGGCCATCTCGTCCGAGTTTCTCTTGACATCATCTTCTAATTTGGCATACCATATGGCCGCCACACCCGACAGGGTTCGGTCGAACAGAGATAGCTTCTGAAGTCTGCTGAGGCCCATTGGCCTTAAGATGTCTGAAAACAATCTCAGGTGCACCATGGGGTCCCCGGACCCATCAAATCGATCAATGTGCGGCATTTTGAATCTGTCAGGCAGCGTCACAACTGCGCCGGTATATCCATCTTTGATGTCTGGGATAGTCTTGACTCCTTGGGATCTCTTGAACAGCTTTTCGACGTTACTCAACTTCAATGCTGTGGGGTCTGTCTCGAACTCAAAGGGAGAGTCCGGTAGGTTGGTGGGTGTTTTGGATAACTGGGGTTGGATTTGGGGTAGGATCGGGGGTAGAGGTGGTCCCGTGGGAATGTCCGTATCATTCAGAACATTAGCTGTCTCCCCGGGGGTGGGAATTCCTGGCGGGGGAGGAACTTGCTGCGAAGCAGATGCTCCGGTTTGCTGCTGTAACCTCACGATTAACTCTGCTTGTTCATTTATAACTGTGGCCTGCTGCTTGGCGAACTCTGCCTGTTGGACAGCATCCTGCTGCATCATTTTTATACTCTCTTGGAGCTGGCACACCATCTCCTCTAAATTGGCCATACTGTTCTGCTCTGGCTGAATTATCGGTATATGTTCCCTTTTTGTGGGAGAAGCAGAATCCTGATCCCTACTGTACACAGGTGGGGTAGATAAAGCCCTCTATACTGACTGTTGAACTGATGCCCTCTGCCTAGCTATCCTCCATCTAGTAACCGGGGGTAGAGAGTGGTACACTGGTTGTCCGTCTACCAGATCCTCAGATCAATGGAGTCGACGACCTCTAATCCAGAGTGCTTGGGGAATATCTACTAGGTCAGAAGCAATTGTGCTCGACTACCCTAGTAAAAAGATAAATGAAGCATATAAATAAACAGATAATTGGACAGTGTAACAACGTAAAATAAACACAACACACAGCTGGGTATCACAACAAACTGCCAACAAGCTGAATCTACTGTTCCTTAGTCACTGATCACTGTTTCCAAATTGTTACCCCTAAGTCTGAATCTGATACCCGTAGATGACTGATTTCCAAAAACACTGATGCCAGTAGGCCTGACACTCAGAGTTTCCCTGTCCTATTTTTGTCAGGAGCTAGGGTTTCACTATGCACGCAGCAGTTTTCAAACAACCTAACATCGGGTACGCAACCTGTCCTAGTTTGGGATAGTCACTATGGATTTCGATATGCACTAGGTCGAATGGTCGAAAAGGGTGCCCCGGTAAAACCGGGTTTGTGTTCCTATACTGTTAGAGCCCACAACCGGTCAGCCTTATGGCATGCTTTGACAAAGTCAAGCCTCCGGCAAACCGTTCAAGAATAGTAGATGGCAAACACGGTGTCCTAGGCGCACCAATGCACATGCAATGCCAAGAGACACATAAATGAAATCAAAGCAGGATATCACGAGTTCGAGTCAAGCTCTCTAACTCCCCAGCAGAGTCGCCAGAAACTGTAGACGTCCCTGAATGCCCCGGGAGGGAATCCCTCCCCCACCCCCCCCCGTTCTGTTCGTTTTGGATTCACTACAGTTCAGGACTCTTAGATTGTCACGGTTTTTAATCTGAACCAAAGAGTCCAAATCCGGCAAATCGTTTTGAGAAACATATTTTTTTGAAAGAAGTGCCAAACATGGACTGCTTTGCCAGATACAGAGTCGCCACCTAAATATTTTTTATGGGGGAATTTAGGAAACCCTGACTCGGTGCCAAAGGCCACGTGTCCGTCATCACCAAAGTTGCCTCGGCTCGGGAGCTTGGGTACGATTGGGGAAGGTCAGCTATGAGCACCCCCTCTCGCCTGATCCGAAGATCGGCCTCTACTAACTGCGATATCTGATTTTGAAAACGTTATGTGTTCTTATTCCGGTTATTAGCCTAGAATTACTACGTTATGCGCACAACAAACAAGTATAGACCAAATCGCTTGAATTGGAACGAAGCATTGCATATCCGTTTATTTAAAAAAAAAGTTTGAAATTTGCTACTCGCAAGTAGGCTAAAGCGTGGATTCTAACGAGTTGTTCCAACTCAAACAATCCAGCCTTTACCCACAGGCATTCATTCAGTTTATATCATATAAGCATCTAGCCTCATGGTAATCATGCTATTATGGAAATACTCACACGAATGCGGTATGCTAAAGCATAAATGCTTACCTAGTACTCTGAGCTAAAACAAAAACATGTTAGCAATCAATGCATGATCCAAGTCCATGTTAAGTGGCTAATGCAATGCATAAAGAATGTCACTAGAGTAGGCTCGGCTAGTCTATAAATGATATGTGAAAATGCACAAGTAGCATGTATTCAAGTTAGATTTGAAATACTTATGCAGTTAGTATGACGTACCGAGCCTGGTGCATGCAAGACTAATGAATGATTGACGCATGCTATCATACTGTATGCTAATTGAAACATGCCCTAGACTAGCCATCGAAAGCTAGTAAATAAAAGGGAAGAAAGACATGGGGTTGGAAGACATGCACACACTCACACACACTTATTACACAATTGCCCTCGCTTGGAGGGTCCGAATAAATATTACAGTCCGAATAAATAATACTAAATTAATTATTACAGAATTTCTAATTAATTAACAAATTAAATGCAGAAAGAAGGTGGCCACAGCCCTGCCTCGGGATGCGTGGATGATGCATGCTTGACTCGTCTCACCCGGAAACTCGCTGCCATAGCACTGTTGCCTCCGTTTACACAGCCTCACCCCTCTGAAATTTATGAAAGTCTCCAGAACTGCTCTGAACTTCATTCTGATTGCAGTGGAGTGCCACCGGCCAGATCAAAAGGCCACCGGCCATGGGAATGAGGATATCGGCTAAATATTGTGCTCTCGGCCAAAATTCTTTGCCGGTCGGCACTCGACACTGCCGGGCAGCCAAATCCTCCTGCTGAAACCTGCAGTTGACAGCAGCAGAGGGCAAGCAGTGTATGGCATGGAATTCTCAAGCAAATGTGAGCATGGGCACACTCCCTATCATGCAAGGGACTCAAGGGAGCATGACCCTCGACCCTCGGTCCATCAACTATGCATTTTTGATGCATGATGGCCTAAGAGGCCAAGTTTGCAACTTGATGTAAATGCATGCAACCAGAAGAGATGAATGCCAACACCCTATCATGTTGAGGTCAAGGGGATTGACGACCGAGGGTTGAGACGTGTTACATCACTTGGAGTATGAACACTTCTCAATCCTCATACTTGGTTTGACACCCCAAACCAAGCAAAATGTAATGCATCGATGCAATATACAATGCAAAGTGATGCAACTCATGCAAGGTAACATGAACATGCTAAGCTAATGCAACATGACACTATCTAATCTTGCATGCTAGACTAATGCAATATGGACATATCAAGTATACAACAAGACTATGTAATGCCATTAACCAAACAGCATGCAAACATGCGAAAATGATACAATGTAAGCATGCAACCAATGCAATGCAACATGCAAGCATGCAAAATATGCAAATATGGACTTATACTGAAATGAGAGGACCTCAGCCCACCCCCAAAACAGTGGCCTAAGAGGATGCACAAGAGCACAAATGATGCATGGAAGCATGCACACATCAAGGTCCATCACCTAAGCATAAAAGGGGACAACTCTAAGCATACTTAAAGGCGATATGTATGGGCATTAAACCAACATGCTAAGCTCTGAAAATGAATAGAGAATGATGCCAAATCAAACAAAACATGCAAGCCAGGCATGCAACAATGACCAACACTTGAAGCTAATAAAGGGGGTCAAACAAAAGCTATGTCAACCAAACCTTAAAGGACCAAAATGACCTAAAAAAGTCCCAAGGGACTCCAAAACAAGACTAAAGCATACATAGATCATGGTCAAAACACGCCAAGGAATGAGTCCAAAACAAGGGCATTCAAGGCCACAAAAGGGAGCATTCTACTACAACCACCCCAACCACTCATGGCATGCACTTTTCAATACAAATCAGAATTTCAATATGTAAAATAAGCCCCCAAAACCCACTGATATGGCAGCCCAAATGACTTAATCACAAGGCATGCATTATGACCTTTTCCAAGGCACAAAAGAACAACCTTTCAAGGCAAGAAAGTGATGATGAATGCGAGCATAAAAGCATGGATTAGGGACTGAAATGGCATACGAAATGACTCCAAATCATTGAAACAACCCAACTAAAGCATGCTAGTGGCTCACACACTCAAGGTTCACAAGCCAAAATACAAAGGGGCTATACCAAATATGGCAAATATGATCAAAACAGCAGCCAACAGACCTTAAGCATGGTAAGACATGGCTAAAAACTTCATAAAGTTAGGCCAAAACATAAGAGCATGGTAGGCTAAATGCATGATACACTTCTAGACAAAATGGGGGAATACAAAGCAAGTATATTATGCATGTAAGGGACCACAAATCCGATAAAAAATAGAGGTAAGATATGCCCAAATAACACCCAAAAACCTCTGGAATAGGGCCAAATACAACCAAGCATACATGCTACCCTTATGAGCCAAAACATGAACAAAATGAGAGACCAAGGGAGAGGGGTGTCCCTCCCCTATTCAAGACCTCAAACCTCCTTCTTCACCACTGATAAGGCTAATACACCAAAGAAATCAAAACTTAATCAAGGAAGCACAAAATGGGGGCCAAACAAGGACTAAGAGGGAGAGGTCGACCCCTAATGCCAAAACAACCTTAATGAGATGTCTTGACCATGCAAATACAAGCCTTTTTTTTCAGTTATACACAAAGTCTAAAACAATGAGCAAGATAGGCAAAAGTCTAATGCAAGATTGGGGAATCTAAAGTAAAAGAGTTACCCTTGAAGAACCCTTGATGAACAGCAAGTGCAGCCTTCTTCTTTTGATCAAAACCAGTCCAAAACCTCAAGAACAAACCCCCAAAGCCTCTCAAATTCGAAGTATGGTGTAGTAGTGTGTGTTTGTGTGCAAAACTAAGAACAAACACACATTTTAGGCCCTCAAACCACACACAATGAAGAGAGAGAGAGGGAGATGTAGAGAGAAATAATGATATATATCAGATATATATGTGCATGGCTCTGGTTTTTTTGCTCAACCCTAACAAAGGAGGAGGAGAGGCTCTTATATAGACAAGGGAAAGCTTTAAAGCTTCTCAAAGAAGCAAAACAAAAAAAGAGTCAAAGTGGGAAAAGGGGGCAAGGCTTCCTGAGGAAGCTAGGACAGCTGGCAAGCTTCTTGGGGAAGCTTTGCCAAAGGGTCAAGCTTCCTCAAGAAGCTCTGACCAAAAGGGGGCAAAAGGGGCAAAACAGCCACATGTATGCCCCGGGGTCGGTTTGGTGCATTCCAGCTGGCACAGCTGACATGCACCATGCTTGAAGAAGGTAAAAAGGTGTTACCGGCCAGAAAAGGAGGTTACTGGCCAAACAGATGGCCGGCCGGCCATATTGAATGCCGACCGGCCAATGGTATAATCCACCAATGGCCGGTACCCTAAAAACATGGCCGATGGCCTCAAACCAAGGCCGGTGGGTGTCAGGGGTAGCTAACAAGCTACTTCCTACCCTCGGAAGCAAAAACACAAGTGTTTGGTTCAAACCAAACACAGAACAGTCGAGTTGAGAGATCCTGAGGCAAGGCGTGTAGTCGAGACCTCCGGGAACTCAAAAGGAAACACAAACATGAGTAATCACCGAGTGTTTGAGCGGTGATGTCCAAGTCTTGAGGACGGTCAAAAATGGGGTGTCTACAAGTCCTTGTGGAACAACAAAGGTTTTTGGAGAGTTAGCCCTTGTGTCTCACGCACGAGACCCGTTTTCACCCTTTTGTTATGTATTTATATTTTGTTTTGTTGGCGAGGACTTTGCATATGTCTATATATAGTTTTCAGCGGTTGACTTACTTTTGGATGATCTTGTTTGTACAAGACTTATGCTACTATATTTCTGTTGTGAGTTATTAATGTATATATGTTTGGTTGCTTGGATGTGCCATGTAAGCACAACACTATGGACAAAGTTTTGAATTGCTTCCGTTTGGCCCCCATTAACTGTGTTAAAATACATTTGTTTTGGTTTGAGGCCGTAGGTAATCTCATGATTACTGGCCGGTTATGTCCTTAACCCACGGGGGCGGGTTCGGGTCATGACAACAATTTTCAATGGTCAAAATGTGTGCAAACAGAGGGTGCAAACAGAGGCTGCAATGGCAAGGTGGTGGTATTTTCGGGAGGAGAAGCCGAGCATGCATGCATCCCTTGTCCCTCGAGGCCATTTAACTGCTTTATTTAGTTAATTAGTGGTAGCTAATTTACTTGCTTTGTAATTAGTCAGTTGAAGTGTTTAGCTAATTAATTCATTTTGTAATATTTAATTAGCTTGGAATAGTTAGTCAAATATCATGTTGTAATAATTAGTTAACTAGAATAGTTAATGAGTTTTGGTTTGTAACAGTTAGCTTAATTAGCACAGTGTAGACGTCCCCGAACGTCCCGGGAAAAATCCCGTTTTGTTCATTTGGGTTCACCACAGCTCAGACTCAAATGTCACGATTCTTAATCTAATCTCGCAAAGTGCAATATGAGATTGATAAATCACCAAAGAGTCCAAATCTGACAAATCGTTTTGAAAAACTGATTTTTAGAAAGAAGTGCCAAACATGGACTGCTTTGCTAAATATAGAGTCGCCATCTAAATATTTTATTTTGGGGCAATTTAGGAAACCCTGACTCGTTCCTAAGGTCACGTGTCCGTCATCACCACAGTTGCCTCAGCTCGGGGACTTGGGTACGAATAGGGAAGGTCATGCAATGAGCACCCCCGCTCGCCCGATCAAAGATCGGCCACTACTAAACACGATATCTTGTTTTTGAAAACACATGCATTCTTATTACAGTTTATTAGCCTAGAATTACTATGTGATGCGCACAGCAAAACAAGTATAGACTAGATTGCCTAATTTGGAACAAAGCATTGCGTATCCGTTCGTTTGAAAAATGGTTTGAATTTTGCTACTCGCAAGTAGGCTAAAATGCAGATTTCAATGAATTATCCCAATTCAGGTAATCCAACCTTCACCCACAAGCATTCAGGCAGTTATATCACATAAGCAGTTAGCCTCATGGTAAGCATGCTATCATGGCAGTCACTCACACACATGTAAGGATGCTAAAGCTTAAACACTTACCGAGTACTCTAAGCCAAAACAGAAACTAGTTAGTAATCAATGCATGATCCTAGTTCATGTTGAGATGGCTAATGCAACACATGCGAAATGCAACAAAGATAGGCTCGGCTATTCTAAGATGGCATATGAGATGCTACAGATAACATGTATTCACACTACAAGAAAAAAACACTTTTGGCGACCACCTATTTTTTTTGGTCGAAAATAGTCCACTTTCTGTGACCAAAATTTAACTTTTGGTGACCACAATTTTTTGGTCGTGGAAAATCACCTTTTGGTGACCAAAAAAAAAGTTGGTAGCGAAAAGTATACCTATTGGCAACCAAAGGCTTTTTTGGTCGCGGAAGATCACCTTTTGGCGACCAAAAAAAAAGTTGGTCACAGAAAGTATACCCTTTCGCGACCAAAAAAAAAAGTTGGTCGCGAAAAATATACTATTGGTGACCAAAGGCTTTTTTGGTCACGGAAGATTACCCTTTGGCAACCAAAAAAAAAAAGTTGGTCACGGAAAGTATACTATTGGTGACCAAAGGCTTTTTTGGTCGCAGAAGATCACCTTTTGGCGACCAACAAAAAAGTTGGTCGCGGAAAGTATACAATTGGCGACCAAAGGCTTTTTTGGTCGCGGAAGATTATCCTTTGGCGACAAAAAAAAAAAAGTTGGTCGCGGAAAGTTATGGCGGGATAAATTTTTTAAAAAATGATACTACTATAATTACATGCTATTTTTCTGTTTAGGTATTAAAAGTTTTATAAAATAATATATAACCCAATTTTTATGGGTTATATATATTTTTTGCCAAATATGAACAAGAAACATGTTATTGGCAGAATAGATTGGGTGCATGGTGACTCCTTGGTCAGGAGTTCAAGTCCTAGGCAGCACAAAAGAATTATGTTTCTTGGGTCAAGGCGCTGACTTTTGGCGACCAACTTATCTTTGGTCGCTAAAAGTTTACTTTTGGCTAATATGAAATGCACTTTCTGCGACCAAAAAAGTTGGTCGCGAATGGTCACTTTTAGCGACCAAAGGCTTTTTTGGTCGCAGAAAACTATTTGTGACGAGGCTTTAGTGACCAACTCGCGACCAACATATTTTGGTCGCGAAAAGGTTTTAGCGACCAAATATGGTACTTTTCACGACCAAAACATTGGTCACGTAAAGTGTTTTTTCTTGTAGTGTCAGCTTGGAATTGAAATAAAATGCAGTTAGTATGATGTGCCGAGCCCAGTGCATGCAAGACAAATGAATGAATGCAAACATGTAAACATAAGGAAGCTAATTAAAACATGCCCTAAAACTAACCATCGTAAGTTGGTAAATAAAAGGGAGAAAGAAGTGGGGGTTGGAAGACATGCATCACACACACGCACACTTATTACAAAATTCGCCATCTCGACGAAGGGTCTGAATAAATAATACAACACCAACTAGCTAATCTAAGCTAATCTAATTAAGCTAGTTATTACACAACCAAAATGAATAATAAATTACAACTAATTATTACATAACTCTAATTAATTAACAAACTAACTAAGTAAGCAATTAAATTAGCATGCAAACTACATGAATGTGGACTGCCTTAGCTCTGCCTTGAATGAAAAAGGATGCATGCATGCTCGAGTCGCCTTGTTCAGAATTCCCTCGTGACACCCCGACTTGCCTTTGTTTGCAATTGATCTTAGAAACTTGCACAAAGCTCCAGAAGGCTGAAACTCCACCCTGGGAATCTGTGGGAAGGCTGCTGACCAGCTATTGGCCTTGGAGACCACCCACCGACCACTTTTATGGTGAAAAACCAGAAAAAGGAGTCGGCCAGCCACTAAATCTGGTCGGCCGACCAGTTCCTGCCTCTGGTTTCTGGTTTTCTGCAACAGAAGGCAAGAGAGAGAAAGAGGGCAAAGAATCCGCAACATATGTATGCACGACCACTCTCCCCGACATTGTATAAGCTCAAAGGAGTGTAGTCCTCGACCCTCGGGCCACCAATCACGCATTTCGATGCATGATGGCCGAGGAGCCGAATTGCATGACTCGATGTGAAATGAATGCACACATAAGCACCTAAAGCCAACAACTCTGTCATGGGAAGTCAAGAGTGTCGGCAACCGGGAATCGAGGCACGTTTCGTCACTTTGAGTATGAAACGTCCCTCGTTTCCCATGTTTGGGCTAACTCCTATTCCAAACACAATGCAACCCAAGCATGGAAATGCAATGCAACTATGCAAACAAGAACATGGCATACACAATGCAATGCACTATGATTAACTACAATGCAATGCATGCAAGCATAATGGAATGCAACATAAGTATGCAAACATGCAATGCAAGGGGCAAGCATGCAACAACATGATCAAACCACCAATGCCAAAAGCATGCATACTCAATGCAAAGCAACATAAACAACCTATCAATGCTAATGGCATGCAACAATATGCAATGCAACAATGCAAAGAATATGGCATACACAATGCAATGGCTAATCATGGCATACTCAATGCAAAGCAACATAAGCAACCTATCAATGCTAATGGCATGCAACAATATGACACAATGCGACTAGCATACACAATGCAAATGTCAAATAGCATACTTAATGCGACGAACTACATGGCATGCGCAATGCTAAGGACAATATGGTATACTCAATGCAAGATGGACTTAAACCAAAATGGATGGGCCTCGGCCACACCCAAATCAGTGGCCAATGATGATGGAATCAAGGCACCAAAACATATACAAGTATGCAAAATACAATGGCCCAAGCCTAAGGCACAAAATGCAACTCTCCAAGAGCATTGAAAAGATGAAACATGGGGTACAATGGCATCTGTTTCAGCTCTGAAATGGCATACAAAATGACCTCAAATCATGCAAACAACTCACACGATGCATGTTGAATGGCTCAAATACCGAAACTAGTGAAGTGTATTACACTATAGGCATGCAGGGCAATGCTCAAATGGCCAAACCAACTCCAAACAGACCCGATGAAGACCTAAAATAGTAGCAAAATGGTTTGGGATGATGGCTTGAAAGGCTCAAAAATGAAGCTCATGCAATGACTCAAAAATGGGGTATAATGATGCAACTCTCAAGCACATTGAAAGAGTGACAAATATGAGAATATGGCCAAGAAGTAAGCTCTGAAATAACATTACTCATGATGCCAAAACATACAAATACCTCAAGTTAAGCATGCAAGGGATCTCAAAACTCAAAGCTAGGCAAGGCTATTACACTACAAGCATGGATGGCAAGCATCATTCGACCAAGAGGCCTCAAAATAGAGCTAAGGTAGCCCAAAATATGAACAAAATATGTTTGGATCATGGCCAAAATGTGCTAGAATAGAGGGCCAAAACAACATGCATTTCAAGTTAGTAAACCATGATTTACACTACAAGCATATGAAGCATATGAGAGGCTACCAAACCAGCCCAAAAAAGAATCATGGCATGCCAAATGATGGCCAAAAACCCACTGAAACATGACCAATACATGCAAGAATGAGGTGCTACTTTGATAGGCTATGCAAGGGATTGTTCTACACATGCAAGAGGCAAACAAAAGGTGGCCAAACCAGCCATAGACAGAGTCTAGGCAGGTCCTAAAAGTCACTAAAAAGGGCTTGAACCAAGGCTAGGAAGTGTGGAAATATATGCTCCCTTGGAAAGCAAAAAATGCAAGCAAACAAGGCCAAAAGAGAGACGGTCACCCCTCTCTGATTTTGGCCCTCAAACCCACATGCTAACCACTGAAAATCCGTTAGATTTCAGTGGCTAAAGAGCCAAGCAAAGTTCAATACAAATGTCTCAAGGCATAGCTCAAAACAAGGCTAAATAGAGCATGCAAGAGGGTAGATGACCCCCAACACCAAAAGAGCCTTAAACAAACATGAAAATCACTTAAATATGAACCTTTTTTTAGTTGACAACAGAGCTCAAATACGCATGCGAATGAGGCTAAGAGAAGGATCAAAATAATGCTTAAAAGAGGGAAAAGTGATTACCCTTGAAGCTCAGCAAAAACCAGTAGGTTTTAGGACCAAAAACCAGCTCTTTAACCTTTGAAAACAACCTCCAAGAGCCTCAAATCAATGGTGGAAGTGTATGGCTATGAGGTGTAGCGTAAAAGGGTCAAGAACAATACACTTTTGAGCCCAAAATGTAGAGATATAGAGAGAGTTATATATTTTTTCTTTAAACAAAATCTGAACCTGGTATAAGGAGAGGGAGGGTCTCTCTTATAGAGATACAAGGCTAAAGATTCTTCAAGAAGCTAAAAAACAAGGCTCAAGATCCTCGCTACACGTGTATGGAGGATACTGTCTGTGCCTTCCAGCTGGAACAACTAGCACCCACTCAAATAAACAAGACAGGAGGAAGCTGGCCAACCAGAATAGGTGGTCGGCCGACTAGGGTAGGTGGTCTCCCACACAAAAAAGTGGTCGGTGTCTCCATTTGGTGGTCTCCACTTTGAAAGCAAGCTAGTGGTGTGGTGGGAGACCAGTAATTATGGCCCAAAAATCAAGGAGACTAGTTTCCTGACAAGAAAACTGGTTGGCGGGAGAAAAGTGGTCTCCAAGGAGAAAATGTGGTCTCCCACCCTTGTATCACCTCCCAAACAAGGAAAACAAGGTCCATGCCAAAAATGAACCAAGACGGACGCAAAACGAGAGTTCGGGAGGCAAAGCGCGCGGCCGGGTGCCTCGAAAACTGGCTATTGAGCACCGAAAGTGGCGTGTGACCACAAAAGTGGTCTCCCGGGCCACAGTGTCCCTCTAGAAAAAGGAAATAAGGTGTGTTCCAAAAACCATGCCAAACAGAGAATGTTAAGCGGTCTCGGGCCAAGGCGCGCGGCCGACGGCTCCGAAAATTGGAAACTAGTCTCCAAACGGGAACAGTGGCCTACGACCACGAAAAATAGCCTACAACCACTGAGAGATGGTCTACAAGACCTCTCCCTCCCTCTAGGAAGGGAAAACAAGACTTGGTCCGTGGACTGGGTCAAAGTACAAAGGGTCTCGAGGTCCGGAGGCAAGGCTCTCAGCCAAGAACTCCGAAACCTTGAAATGAGCACAACATGCGCAATCACTGAGCGCTCAATCGATGACGTCTGAGTCTTAAGGTCGGTCAAAAATAGGGTGTCTACAGTTGCCCCTCTTTGGTAGAACTCGGAAGTCATAAGTGATGGGAGTGAATGTCAAAGCTCAGAGACGACCCATTTTTTGACAAGGCCGAAGACTTAGACAAGCAGGCGAGATAATCAAAGGGAAGTGCCTGCAGGCAAGGACAAAATACAAAGGGTATGCACAAAGCCGAGTATAACTTATGATCATGCAAAGAAAGCTATAATGAAGCTAATATACACAATAAATGCAACAATTTAAGTAAGCGAATACAAACCAAACTACATCACATGCAGAAAGGATGTAAGAGAATTATACAATTCTCGCTACGTCTCACGCGGAGAATACAGTACCATCTGGTTCGTCTGGTCGCACCAGCTTCAAATGAACCGTACATACAATATCGTCTGGTCGCACAAGCCTCGAATGAACTATACATACAATTTCGTGCCTGCAAAAGACAGAAACTTAACAGGTACAACATAGTTAGCAACATATGTTCAACGCTGTATCGAACACGGATACATATGACGCCAATGGAAAAGTGCAAAGTAATGCAAGTGAAACATGCGTGACAACGTAAGTAAAGTATGGGTGCATGACAATGCTAGTGGAACGTGCACAACAATACAAGTGGCATGCATAACAATGCAGGACAAGTGCAACTTCAAAGCATGTTTGAAACAAAATGCTGAGTAAAGAAGTGCAGGCCTTGAAGAGAGAAACTCAAACGCGACCTCCGATTTACCTCACGGAGGGGTTGCAACGTACTCAAAAAGGATACACCTTGCTCTTGGCGAGTAACGACGAACCATACGTCGAAGATTTGAATTGAAGTTCCCGCGGAGACATCCCGCGCCGAAAAGGGCACTTTTCTTGTACTTTCTCGAGAACCGAGGACTCCAATCATCGCCAAAATACACAGGGAGAACCAAGGGACCTTGGAGACCACCTAGCGGGGATGGCCGACCACCTAGGATAGCCATCAACCAGTTTTTGCTCACAGGGTGGTCGGCCAGCTAGAAAAACTGGTCGGCCGACCAATTTACCACAATAGGGGCAGTTTTGTCCTTTATGTTCGGATCTTTAAGTACACACATCCCAATCACTTTTGCACACATCCCCTAGGCCGAAATCAGCCCCCTTCCTTCCTAGACCATTTTCTCCCTTAGATCTGCGCTTTATACATGTTTTCCAATGCCCCACGCGAAATTGTTTTGCGAAAACTTTCAGTTCTTTTCACTTTGAACCGATTAAAATTTGATTTCGGAGCTTCTTTCTCCATTTTCACCACTTGGGGTATGTTTGTCTTGAAGTTTGGCACATTTTCTCGGGAGTTGACTTTTGTTGACTTTTTCCTTTCCCGAGAGTTGACTTTTGTTGACTTTTCGTAATTTTGGCTCATTTCGCTCATTTTTGCTTCTTTTTGCAGATTTCTTTGAATGGCGGGTCACTTTCATCACGATGGAGGTCCTCCACATGCCGGGGATGAGCCAGACATCATGTCCTTACCTCCGAGGATTCGACCTTTTGACCCCGAGAGGTACGACCCTCCGGAGCACGTTCTTCCTCTGAGTACTTTCCTCCATTTCACTGACTTTGCGCGACGGGCACCTGCAGACTTGTTGCTATGAGAGCCTGAGTCTTATTTATTGCATCACGCGCGAGAGGTACGTACTCTACTTTTACACTTTTCGTGAAATATTCTGCATTTACTACACATGTCACGCTCTTGCTATGTATTTTATCTGCTCATTCTGAACAAATTCACACGCACGATACTTTCGCTTACCCTGGCATACGACTCGCACATAGCACAATACTAATTTTGCACACAGCTTAATTAGGATATGATGCTGACTTGGCACACAGCTCACGACCCAATATTCTGTTAATTTGGCACATAGCTCATTCTTCGGGCACACAGCTTGTTCACTTCACTTTAAACCCGCAACTCACACATTTCGATTCTGAACACACAGCTCATACACTTCATTTTGTGAACACACAGCCCATCCACTTCAATTCTGAACACACAACTCATATATTTTCATTAGTGAACACACAACCCATCCACTTCAATTCTGAACACGCAGCTTATACACTTCATTTTCTGAACACACAACCCATCCATTTCAATTCTGCACACACAACTCATACATTTTCATTGGTGAACACGCAGCCTATCCACTTCAATTCTGAACACACAACTCATACATTTTCATTGGTGAACACACAGCCCATCCATTGCATTTGCACGCAGCTCATATATTTTCATTGGTGAACATACAACTCATTCATTGCATTTGCACGCAGCTCATATATTTTCATTGGTGAACATACAGCTCATTCATTGCATTTGCACGCAGCTCATACTGAACACGCAGTCCATAGAATAGTATCTGATTTGATATGCACACAGCTCATACTGAACACACAGTCCATAACACAGTATCTGATTTGATTTGCACACAGCTCATACTGAACACGCAGTCCATAACACAGTATCTGATTTGATTTGCACACAGCTCATACTGAACACGCAGTCCATAACACAGTAACTGATTTGATTTGCACGTAGCTCATACTGAACACGCAATCCATAACACAGTATCTGATTTGATTTGCGCACAGCTCATACTGAACACGCAGTCCATAACATAGTAACTGATTTGATTTGCACGCAGCTCATACTGAACACGCAGTCCATAACACAGTATCTGATTTGATTTGCACGTAGCTCATACTGAACACACAGTCCATAACACAGTATCTGATTTGATTTGCACATAGCTCATACTGAACACGGTAGCTGATTTGATTTGCATGCAACTCATATATTTCAATCTGAAACTGAATACATTTGTTCATTCTGAATGTAGGTGTCTTTCCATTCCACACGAGGCTACGGATCAATCCTTGCTAGAGAGTGGTATGTGGAGCTCCCAGATACAATTCGCCACATCGTGGACGAGGCGGGATTTGGACCTTTTTGCGCAGGGCTATCACGTTACCCGGCGAGTAGGACCCTTATGGGGGCACTCGTGGTGAGGTGGTAGGACACCACCAACTCGTTCCACTTTTTAACTACTGGGGACATGACGATGACCCCATTCGACTTCTCTATGTTGACGGGCTTTGACGTGGCCGGCCGACCGGTCCCCTATGACGCAGATATGGGCGAGTGGGAGGCGGTTTATATTTATCTACTGGGAGTCCGCCCGTCGATCGACAGATCATCGGGTAGAGTCAAGTACACGTGGTTTTCCGTGCGGTACAGGGGGACTTCGCCCGAGACTGTCGAGGAGATAGAGCAGCATGCTCGGGGGTTTTTGATGTTCCTCTTCGGGACCACTTTGTTCTCCGATAGGGGGAACACTGTTGGACTTTATCTATTGAGTGCTTTGGTAGACCTATCACAGGTCAGCTAGTATGATTGGGGTGGCGCCGGCCTCGCTACCCTTTGCTATTATATGAGCGCGACCTCCCGCGGGCGGGGGAACATAGGCAGTGGCTACTCGAGGGCTTGGGAGGTACTTTTCGCCCTCTTAATTTACATTTTTGCCTTTCATTATCTATATACTGCACACACGGCACACTTTACATTCTGTACTTTGCACTCTGCACTTAGCATTCTGCATTCTCTGTACATTCTATATTCACATTCTGCGCTCAGCATTCTGTACTTTCTATACATTATGTATTCTGATAGCCACTGTCTTGCCTTTCACAGCTGTGGGTTTACGCCTACTTCCCGACACTCGCTCCCAAGCCGGAGGTTGAGGCTCCTCTTGAGATCCCCTATTCGCGCAGATTTGAGGGTCGGTGCCGGCCAAGGCCCCAGGAGACTCTGCCCTACCTTAGACAGTTCTTTGATACCGTACAGCTGACGGAGGTAATTCAGAACTCTCAGTTCTTCATGTTTTCAGCTTTGGTTCATCTTACATATTCATGACATCTAACGAGCTTGTGCATTTGTTATCCGCAGATCACCTGGCAGCCCTGGGCACCATTGGGAGGAGATATCCGGTTTTGGTTTCCTAGGAAGTGGGCCACCTCTCAATATAGGATTTTATTTGAGGGGCCAGTTGGCAGGGCCTGGTTTCCAGGGGATCGCTTCATGCGTCAGACGATGGGCCACCCTGATCAGAGTATCCCCACAGTGCCTCCAGACGACATGCGATCCATTGAGGGACTCACTCCCCAGGAGGTCGAGGAGCTCATGTTGGGCATCGATGTAGTTCTGTTGCTGGAGGAGGGAGATTACGCGACCTACCACCATACATACTTGATGCCTCCACTGGTAGGTATCCGTACTCCCACGCGGAGGAGAGCTGTTGATATGCCGTCGTCAAGTTAAGTCCGAGCTGCAGATACCCCTTCGACTAGCAAGGCCAGCACATCGAGGAGTGGGGCTGGACTGATGCCCCCGACTTTCCATCATGCTGGATGGCCAGATCTCCTGACCGAGCTGACAGGCTGGCGGTATGGGACGTCTTACTTGATTCCATTGGAGCCTCCATTGCCTGATCATCGATACGTCAGTGACCCTGACTCGCCACCGGTATGCTTTACAGTTTTGATGTAACAATAAGCTATTTAGACATTCATTCATTCATTGATGACTTGAGCTTATATCTGCAGCCTCCTAGAGAGTATTGTGATGGGTTACTCTGAGTGGTGGCCTCACTTGAGAGTATGGTTTTGCGGAGGGAGACGAAGCTGTTCATTGCCGGTGTTTTGGTACTTTTCAATTTTCTTGCATTTATCGTACTTCTGATGACATGCTGATTTTGAACATTTCACTGCATTGGTCGACTGTATGCGTAGAGCACATCTGACACACACCACATTCATATACTGTATCTGCCTGCATCCACTCTGTGTAGCTTTCTTGTCCCTGCATCTAATATACCTATTGGCTAATGTATTCGAATTGCCTTTTTTTTTTTAGATGCCACCGTTACAGGCTGGGCCATCCAGGCCTGCTCGGGGAGCTGGGAGAGGGGACTTGACTCACAGCCGAGGCAGGCGTAGAGTGCCTATCAGAGATGATGAGGAGTCTAGCGAGGAGGAGTCTGTGCATCCTTAGTCGGAGACATCCGTAGGCAAAGAGGAGGACTGTGGTTCCGGTTCCGAGAGTGGAGATGATGCTGGGGAGGATTCAGAGGATGGCAGCTCCGATTCGGATGATGGTGCTGGTGGAGATGGTGTAGGGACTTCTCAGCCGAAGAGGACGAAGAGAGCCTCCCAGTCTTGAGCTTGAGCGCACTGATGCAGATGTTCCTGCTTTATTTTCCTTTTTACTTGTAGTTGTAGCACATTGTACAGTGTTAGGCAGTTTCATTTTCTTTAAAACTTGTACCCTTGTTGTAAAATGTTGTAAAAAAGGAACTATGATGGAATGAAATAGCTTTTTGTTCAAAAAGTGTTGTATTTCGTGTTTTTAACATCGCATCGCATCATTTTGCACAGAAATGAGATTGAATGGAAATTGAGCATTGTACATTGCCAAGCCAGGTAGTGAACTGACGCAACAAACTAAACAACATAACTTACTAAGAAATAACAAAACCTTAGCAAGTTTACAACTCGATAAGCAAATCCCGACAATGTTGATAAGCAAAGAGCAACAATTTGACAAACAAAACTCGACAACTCGATAAGAAAAACAACTCGATAAGAAAAACTTAACAACGACTCAATAAACAAAAACAACTTGATAAGCAACACTCAACAACAACTCGATAAGCAAATGCGTTTCGGACAAACCGAGCGACGGAATGCACCCAAAATCGAGGGAAATGCGGACCTTCAATACTCCCAACACATGGAAAGGCTAGGAGCTCTCTTCTAGAGGCTAGGAAAAGACAGAAAACCAATTTTCCTCCATGCCGACTACCAAAGGTGGCTGGCCGACCCGTTTTTTGCCCTGGAGACCAATTATGTGGTCGGCCGACCAGAAAAACTGGTGGGCCGACCAGTTGGCTTGGCGACCTCTAGATTTTTGACACGTGTCTTCCGAACAGTGCCTTATCCTCCATAAAGGTTCCAGCTTTGTGGTTCTCTCATTCCATCTCAGTTTTACACCAAAATGGAGGCGTTTCTCATCCAAAATCTCACAGCTTGGATTGCTAACTTGGACGGCTCGGAAAAGTTAAACTTCCGGGACTTCGGCATAAATGCACTATTCACGTTGAGTCGCACTCCGCTGCATCTTCCATTTCTCCATGCCGCGACAAGGTTTTGGAATCTGGTAACACATGTCTTTAGCTTTGGCAGGCAAGTGGTGTGTCCTACCTTCCAAGATTTCCAAGCTTTGATGGAATCTGAACGTGACGAAGAAATCTTGCCCCAATTTCGCTTCGGCCACGCTCAAGCCCTAGGACGAATGTGTGGGCTCACTATGCACGACGCTCGATCTCTGATCCGCGACGGAAAATTGGACATCCTCAGCTTGATTCATCGCTTTTCCGATGCTGGCGACCGTGGCGATCACCACTGGCAAGGTTTTCGGTGTCATGCCCTTTGTTTGTGCATGCTATCTCACTTTTTGCTTGCCCCAGGCTTCAGCGGGTCTAGCATTCATCTGATCGAAGTTGCCCAAGGCTTGAAAGTGGGCAAGAGCTGCATTGCCATGACATTGGCCGAGACGTTGATGGGCTTGGATGGTTTTCATCGCCAAAAAACGACCAGATTTGCGCGGAGTCCATTACTACTGTAGGTAACGTTCCCACTCTTCCTCACATATATATTGCTCACATCACTCGGCCCTCAGGCTCAATTTTTTTCTCAAAACCCTTTTCTAACTTTTCTCTCATCCTACATCTCTCTATTCTTTAATCTCTCATTTTTCATCCCTCCCCAGGTGTGGTTGATGGACAAATTACAGGTGGTAGACTCTTGCCTAGCATACTCAGCTTGCGGCTACTTCTTCTGACGACGTCTAGTTGATGCCCTTGATGAGGGATGGTGGTTCGACTGGATACGCAATCTGTCCGCAGACCGTATTGCTTGGTTCTGTCCTTGGCTCAATCTGCCGGCAATGAGCTACAACATGTCTCGGCAGCCCAGGATTCAGTTGATTGGTTTGACACATTGCGTCTTTTACTTTCCGTTTCGGTTCCGGTGTCAGTTTGGACATGGTCAAACTTGCCTGGCAGAGAGGATAGAGTACCCAACTGCATTTCTGGTCCGAGGCGCACAGCTAGCTCGGTATGCCACGGCATGGAGGACGAGAGAGCTTCTGGCCCCTGCTCCCACTTTCAGGTGCACCTTATCCGATGAGTGCATAGATTGGCTTAATGAAGAGGCACAGATTGGGCCCAGCTTGGCATCAGAACCTTTGACCAGCTCTGGGAAGGGGCGCAGGAACACCTGAACTATCTATGGCTTGAATTTATTGCTTTATCAAAACTTTCAAGTTTTCTTTATGAGTGTAATAAAAAACAACTTCAATTTGTATTTAAGAGTAGGGGAACTCTGTACTGAAATTAATGTAATTGAAGGTTGTGGGTACTGAAAATTTTCCGTTTGGTCCAAAAATGGTCTAAGTCGTAAAAAGATTAATTTTGAGCAAAATCAACTTTTATTAAAACTTTTCAAAACCATTTTCGATATGGATCAGAACTGGACACGCATGAGATCTGTCACTGAGATGCACAACCCCGGATTCTAGCAACTGGAAAGTTGCCCCTAGTCTGAATAGCACTGCATTGGAGATGACAAACCGAGCTCTTGAATGCAGAATAGACAAAGATGACTGAGATTATCAAATGGACAAAGTTGATCGAGGAAATGTTCATGGCTGGACTTCAAGATGAAGTTCCCTACGTATCCCAAAGATGGGAATCAAGCCTTATGTAGTTTGGCTTAGGTTCACTCGTGTATTAACCTTTACCTTTTACGCTCTAACTTTTGCCAAGGTCACCATTTGCGGGTTTTCAACCTTGCAAGCTCAATTTTTGTAATTTCAAATTTTTCATGCTCTAAGTTTTGCCTAGGTTGCCCTTTCGGGTTTTCAGCCTAGTGAGCCTCTCAGGGGTAATATTTCTTCAACTTGTCCATATTGATCGGCTGCGAGAACTCCAGGCCATCTAGGTCCATCAGAACAACAGTTCCACCCGACCAGATAGACTTAATGATGTAGGGACCAGTCCAATTGGGTCTGAACTTGTCCCTAGGGTCGTGGATGGGAGCTCGGCTGTCTTTGAGCACCAGATCTCCTTCTTTTAAATTCCTGGATTTAACCTTCTTGTTGAAAGCCCTGGTGATTCTTTGTTGATAACCCTGAACATGGTACAATGCTTTCAGTCTCCTCTCGTCAAAGAGCAAGGGTTCTTCGAATCTGCTCTGCTACCAATCTGCTTCGGCTATCTGACACTCAGCCAGTACTCGCAAAGACGGAACTTCAATCTCGATAGGTAGAACAGCCTCTATCTCATAGAACAATGAATACGGAGTCGCCCCAGTAGACGTTCTGATTGAAGTCTGGTAACCCCACAGAGTGAATGGCAGCTTATCTGGCTAGTCCTGGTAGGTTTCCACCATCTTCTGCAAAATGTGTTTGATGTTCTTGTTGTCGGCCTCAACTGCTCCATTGGTATGAGGCCGATATGTGGATGACTTATGAAAAGCCACGTTGTATTTTTCCAACAAGTCAATCACTTCCTTCTTGAAGTGGGAACCGTTATCTGAAATAATCTCGTTCGGGACCCCGTAGCGACAGATGATGTTGTTCCTGATGAACTTTGCAACATGCGAAGCCTTCAACACCACGTAAGATTGGGCCTTAACCCACTTTGTGAAATAGTCTATCGTGACCAGAATGAACTCATACCCATTAGACCCCTTCGGAGTGATAGCCCCGATCACATCGATTCCCCAAATTAAAAATGGCCATGGCGAAGTCATACTGTACAGCTTCGACGGCAGGATGTTCATGCGGTTTGCATAGGTCTGACATTTGTGGCATCACCGAACAAAGCCAATACAATCCTCCTCCATGGTAGACCAGTAGTAACCTTGTCTAAGGATCTTCTGGGCTAGCATTACCCCGTTTGTGTGCGTTCTGCACTTTTCTCCATGGATGGCCTCCATCAGGTGCTTCGATTCTTCGGCATCAACACACAGCTTATGCATTCCCAGATGACCTCTCTTATACAGTTTTCCCCCGCAGACGATGAACTGAGTAGCCATTCTTCAGATTGCCCTCTTATCTTTGGCATTTGTCCCTAGTGGATACGCCTCTTTTTCCAAGAAATTCCAGACATCGTAATACCAGGGGTTCTTATCTTGTACCTCGTCTATGGCAGCAATCAGCTCGTAGGCCGGCGCAAATGTTTGTTCGATGATGATCGGATGTATCCGGACCCCGAAAGGGATGTCTATCATAGAAGATAGAGTTGCTAGTGAATCTACGAACCTGTTGTTCTCTCTCAACAAATGAGCGAAGTTCAGTTTCTCGAACCGAGGAATCAGCAAGTCCAAGGTCTGGTGGTAGATTCTCATTTTTTCTTCTTTGACTTTCCAATTTCCTTTGGCTTGAGATACAACAAGGTTCGAGTCCCCGATGACGTCCAACCATTTTGCCCCTAGTTCTTGGGCGGCTTCTAAACCCGCAATGCATGCCTCATATTCTGCTTCGTTATTTGAGACTTTGAATCGGAGTTTGAATACTAAGGGTATACGGGAATTGTCGGGTGCTATCAGCAACACCCTTATCCCATACCCATATTAGTTTGACGCTCCGTCAAAGTACATTGTCGAAAATTCTTCTTCGACATGCAGAATGGCTTCATCTGGGAATAGGTACTCAACTGCTTCATCCCCTTCCACTGGGTGATCAGCTAGGAACTCCACTACCGCTCTCCCCTTTACTGACTTGCGACTCACATATTTCAGATTAAATTTGGAAAGCAGAAGCAACCAATGAGCTAGCCTACTCGTAAGTGCCGGTTTCTCGAAAAGATACTTGATGGGATCTAATCTTGAAACCAACATTACAGAGTGAGCTAACAGGTAGTGCCGCAGCTTCCGGGTAGCCCATACCAAGGCCAGACAAGCCTTCCCCAATAGAGTGTAGCGGGTCTCTTACTCCAGCATCTTCTTGCTCAGATAGTAGATGGCCTTCTCCACTCTGTCCTCAGACTCTTGTGCAAGCATGCAGCCCATCGTAGTTTCAGTCACTGAAAGGTACAAAATCAACGGTTTCCCCAGCTCAGGCAGTGACAACAGAGGTGGGTTTTGTAGATATTTCTTGATCTGTTCAAAAGCAGTTTGGGATCGGCCGTCTCATTGGAACTTCTTTCCTTTCTTCAGGAGACCAAAAAGTGGTTCACAAGTCAAGGTTAATTTTGAGATAAACCGTCTTATGAATTGCACTTTACCCAGAAAGCCTCGCACCTCCTTTTCAGTCCTTGGTAGTGGCATTTCTAAGATGGCCCTGATTTTGGAAGGGCCGACTTTGATACCTCTCTGTGTAATAAAGAACCCCAGCATTTTCCCTACTGTAACACCGAATGTACATTTCTAAGGATTCAGCCGCAACCAAAATTCTTTGATCCTCTGGAAGAACTTTTGCAAGGCAGTGTGGTGGCCCTCTCTTTCTTTGGACTTGACAATCATGTCATCCACGTACACCTCAACCTCTTTGTGGATCATGTCGGGCAATATCGTGGTCGCGGCCCGTTGATATGTAGCTCCAACATTCTTCAACCCAAATGGCATCACCCTATAGCAATATGTTCCCAATGGAGTGGTGAAAACAGTCTTTTCCCTGTCTTCGGGTGCCATCAATATCTGATTGTTGCCTAAGAATCCATCCATGAATGAAAGCAGCGCATGCCCAGCAATGAAATCCACTAACTCGTCGATATATGGCAGAGAAAAGTCAGCCTTCGGATTGGCTCTGTTCAAATCCCTAAAATCCACACATAATCGAATCCTGCCATCCTTCTTTGGCACCGGAATGATGTTGGCCAACCAAGTTGGGTACTCAGATACCAACAGGAACCCTGCGTCGATTTGCTTGGTGACCACTTCTTTAATCTTGAGAGCCCAGTCTGAGCGGATCCTTCTGAGTTTCTGTTTAACGGGTCGGGCCTCTGGGTCAAGAGGGATCTGGTGCTGTACAATCTCAGGATCGATTCTAGGCATGTCTTCGTAGGATCATGCGAAAACATCTTTGAAATCTTTTAATAAAGCGACTAAGCGCTCGTGCTCCTCTGAAGACAACGTGGACCTGATTCGGACTAGCCGCGGGTCCTTCTCAGTACCAACATTAACTGTAGTGATTTCATCAACCAGGTGTTTAACAAATCTCTCCTGCTCTTGATCAATTAATCATTGTAAAATTGGAGGAATCTCTTTCTCATTGTTTTCATCAAAATTTTGAAAGTCCTGATTAAAATAATAAATCAAAGGCACAAAAAAGTAATCGGAAACCACAGCCATTCCATTCTTATTAATCACGTCCAAATCGTCCGATTCTTCTGTTACAATAGAGTCAAAAGAGAAAGAAAAATATGACCTAGATAGGACTGTGGCATCCGGGTTATCACCTCTAGGAATACCAGACTCAAACTCAGACTCAGTCGAACTGGAACCTGATTCCGACTCCACAGACTAGGTGGAATCAAATTTCGGCTCACTACCTGACCCGATGCTGCTTGATAAAAATCCCTCATTGTACTGCCAGATGAGGGAGGGTACGATGGATGCATCCAAAATGTTTGAAGGTGGGCTCGCAGTCGTTTCATTCCCGATCATAGACATCGAGAATTTATCCCCCAAGCACTTCTGTACGATCGGAGGATTTGAAAGTAGACAAGCCAGCGCTACCCCCATTTCAATTTTGGTGTTCTCAGAATCCACTGTTCCACACTGCTCAACTTCATCTGATGGGTCTGTCTGCTCCTCGGCAACATCATCCCCGGATAACTATAGGTCGAAGAAGATCTCAAACCCTGCAAGCGACGCTTCTCTGCGTTCAACCATGGCTCGGGGAAGTCGCAGAATGGAAAATCCTCCCCCTCCCAGACAAAGCGTCCGTTTACGGTACCCTGGATGGGTCGGTGCATTAACTCGTAAGGCTTCCCTGCCTGCTTTGCTCTGGCTCTCCCAGCCATCTCCTTGCCTTTCCTCACCTAGTCCTTTTTGGTGGGTAGATAACCCAAACCAAAGGTATGTGGGTTGTGTGGCACTTCGACCGATACTGCTATGCCCTTCCGGCCACTTCTTCCCAGTCCCATCCTTGGGATGTGCTGGAGTTTGTTCATGAGGTATACTGACTGAGCGCTAACATACAGCCCCTCCTCAACGGCTAGGATGTTTTGTACGACTCGGGCCTCGGCTGGGTACAACCCGATAGGAACACATCCTTCGTGCCATGCTTGATTTCCAAAACTGGTGTAGACACTTCTAGCGGCAGATGGATTGACGAATTTTCAAAAACTATAGCCACCCCTTTCGTGTGAGGGTATTTCAACATCCGATGCAAGGTGGAAGAGACTGCCTTCACCTGGTGCAGCCATGGCCTCCCCAGGAGTAGATTGATGGTTGCGGGAATGTCCAAGACATGAAAGTCAATCTCGTGTTGTCCTGGACCAACCTGGGTCTGAATTTTCACAGTCCCCGTCACTTCTCTGCTTGTGTTATCATATGCCCTTATCACTTGGGCTATTGGCTCAAAGGCCGCGGGCTTTAACCTGATTGCATATGCCATCCTTGATGGGCACACATTAATAGCGGACCCCGTGTCGACAAGAACCACCGGTATTCATTTGTTTCTACACTCCACAGAGATGTAGACCGGTTTGTTATGGTTTGTGCCCTCAGGCAACAGTTCCTTGTCAGAAAAGGTTAACATCGGGGAAGCTCCTCCCGGAAAAACCAATCCCACCAGTTGTTCAGGCGTGGTGTCTATTGGGAGTGTCGCCTTGTCCATTGCCGATAGGACAGCTTGTCTATGAACACGGGAAGCCATAAGCAGTCCCTAGATGGAGATGTCTGCTTGTATCTTTTTCAACTGTTTTAGCACGGCCTCTTTTTTGAGTAGTTTCTCTTTCTACTTCTCCGATTCCTTGTCCTTCCCGGACGCCTCTGGCTGATCTAGGTACAGGGGCTTGAAATACCGCCCACTCCTAGTCATATGGTCGACTTCACCAATATACCAAGTATCGTCTGGCTGGTTACTCCCCCAGTCCTCATCGGTGTGGGCAAGACGTAGGTCATCGTCTTCCCACCACATGCCATCGGCAGCCGACAGACACTTGTCCGGCTCCATCACAACCATTCCTGTGCCCATAGCACCTTGCGTTCCTATACTCGCAGCATGTTCTGTTCTTGTGCACACAGCACGTTTGATCCCCACAGGAGCTTTGGCTTCCCTGGCTCTCTCGGAATCTTCGATCCCTTTCCGTTCTAACTGCGTTAGTGCAGTCTGCTGTTTAACATTTCCTTTATTCAAAATGCCCAAATCCCGAGCGAAATTCTTGGCACCAGCGCTCTTTGGCGATACATTCTGATTCCTGACCCTTCTGGCCATAGCTGATGTCCTTGTCCCTAACAGGCCCTATTCTAGCAAAGATTTTTTCACAACATCGGGTTGGTCGTCAAGCCACCCCGTAACCTCTGCTGACCCATCAGAATCAAACCATTTGACTGTCGTGTCCCCTGAGTCTTGTTCATTAAAAAACAGAAGGTCAGCGAAGTCCCCTTCCAGAGCTGCTAAGTCATCTATCCTCTGTCTAAGTCCGTCCCCCCGTATTACACAAATCTCTGCTCCCACTGGCAATTCCACACTTGGCCTAACCTGGCCTGCTGGCGTAATGTAATCACTCGGATTATATACCTCCTCAACACAACTCCCAGATTCCTTAAACCCTGAGTCAACAACCCCACTTCCTTGCGAAATCATCCCTGTTCTACCTTCGGTAATCACTACCACTGGTTTAGGTTGGGTTCGGGAGATGTCCAGCATGCACAAGTCGGTGTTGTCGGGAATGAATGAACACCTCCGGCTTGGGTAGGTGAGAAGGAGTGTTATATATACTAGGGTCGTATGACACAACCCCAGTCTGGATTAAGTTGATGCATTTGGGAGGTGGAGCTTGGTTATGTGGTGGGAGAGGGTTGGTTGTGACATTGGGTTTCTCTGGAGGCATAATCACCCGGTTGTCAATGAGATCTTGGATCTCATGACGCAATCTAAAGCAATGGTCGGTGTCGTGACCATGCTGTTAGTGGAATGCACAATATTTGGCTGGGTTATGGGAGGGGGGAAGTGTTTCTGGCAATGGCTGCGGCTCTAGGGGCTTCAACTGCCCCTTCTTAATTAAAACCCCCAGAGCTTTGGACAGGGGCATATACAATGACATGAAGGTTCTTTGGCCTCAAGGTTGGTACTTGGTTGTTTGTGGTTTGCTTCCGGACGCACCGGTGAATGGTGTGGCTACAAGGGCTCTTGGAGGGGTGGTGGTGACCATGCTTACTTCTGAGGTTCTGGCATTTGCAGCACTGCTTGTGCCTGCATTTGCGTTGCGGTTGAAGGTCCTGGGCTGCTCTCTGTCATTGTCAATCAGACCCTGCTTTAAGGCATCCTCAATCTGCACCCATATTTCATGTAGTTCTGCAAAAGTGGGGAGAGGGAGGACGATCATCTTCTGCATAAGCTTAGGCTGGAGGCTGCACATAACCACCCGTATTTGATCTTTGTCAGTCGGCCTAACGGTCATCATTGAGGCCTTGGCCCTCTAGCGAGTTACAAACTCGGAGAAACTCTCCTTAGGCTCCTGCCTAGTCGTCTCAAGATCACGGTTTGTAATCTCAATCTGTGTATTATAGGAGTATTGTGCTATAAAGGCCTCGGCCATCTCCTCTCAACTCCTCTTGACAGAATCTTCCAATTTCGCATACCAAATGGCCGCTACACCTAACAAGGTCCGGCTGAACAAAGAAAGCTTCTGTAACCTAGTGAGGCCCATCGGTCTTAGTATGTCCGAAAACAGCCGCAAATGCACCATGGGGTCCCCAGATCCGTCAAAGCGGTCGATTTATGGCATCTTAAAGCGGTCTGGTAGCGTCACGGTTACGTCGGTGTACCCATCTTCAATATCTGGAATGGACTTGACACCCTGAGATTTCTTGAACAGCTTTTCAAGCTTGCTCACTTTTAATGCTGTGGGGTCCACTTCAAACTCGAAGGAAGAATCCGGTGTGTTGATAGGCGTGGGTGCCTTGGATAATTGAGGTAGGATCAGGGGTGGAGCCGGCCTAGTTGGGATGTCTGTATCTTCCTGGGTATTAGTTGCCTCCCCGAGTATTGGCACTCTTGGCAAAGAAGGAGCTTGAGGAGCTTGGTGTGAAGCCGATGCTCCGGTTTGTTGCTGTAGCCTGGCAATTAACTCTGCCTATTGAAGCATGACCTCGGCCTGTTGTTTGGCAAATTCCGCTTGACGGGCAGCGTCCTGCTGCATAGTTCGTATACTTTTTTGGAGTTGACGCATTATTTCCTCCATTCCTGCCATACTGCCCTGATCTAGTTGAACTGCCGGTATATGTTCCCTCTTCGCGGGAGAAATAAAACTCTGATCCCTACTATACTCAGGTAGGGTAGACAAAGCCCTCTGAACTGACTGCTGAACTGATATCCTCTGCCTGACTGCCCTTCGTCTGGTAACCGGGGTAGAGAATGGAACACTGGTTGTCCGTTTACTAGATCCTCAGATCGATTGAGTCGGTGACCTCTAGTCCAGAGTGCTTGGGGAATATCTACTTGGAGGGAAGCAATTGTGCTAAACTACCTAGCAAAAAGATAAATAAAGCATAATAAGGAAATAAACAACCAGAAAACAGACAGCATAGCGGCTTAAATAAACACAACACACAGTCGGTATGACAACACACAGGTGGCATTTGTAAACTGAATATACTGTTCTCAAATACTGATCATTGTCCCCAAATTACTGCCCCAAATTTGAATCTGATACCCGCAGATATAACTGGTTCTAAAAACACTGATGCCCGCAGGCCTAATACCCAGACTTGCAAACTGATACGTGCATTCCTATAGAGACACACTCTAAAAGCCATAGCAAACAAGTGAGAGTCGAAAACACCCCTATGGAGGCGTAGGGTTTCCCTGTCCTATTTTGTCAGGAGCTAGGGTTTCACTATGCATACAACGGTTTCAAACAACCTATAATCGGGTAAGCAACCTGTCCTAGTTTCGTATGGTCACTATGGATTCCGAATATGCACTAGGTCGAATGGACAAAAAGGGTGCCTCGGTAAAAATCGGGGTTTGTGTTCTCATCGTGGCAGAGCCCGTAACCGATCAGCCTTATGGTACGCTTCTCAAAGCGAGCCCCCAGCAAACTATTCAGGAATAGCAGAAGGTGAACACGGTGTCCTAGGCGCACCAATGCAAATGCAATGCAGGAAACACATAAGTGTAGTCAAAACAAGATATCATAAGTTCGAGTCAAGTTCTCTAAATCCCCAACAGAGTCGCTAGAAATTGTAGACGTCCCCGAACGTCCTGGGAAAAATCCTATTTTGTTCATTTGGGCTCACTACAACTTGGACTCACATGTAACGGTTCTTAATCTGATATCGCAAAGTGCAATACGAGATTGATAAATCACCAAAGAGTCCAAATCCGACAAATCGTTTTGAAAAACTGATTTTTAGAAAGAAGTGCCAAACATGGACTGCTTTGCCAGATACAGAGTTGCCACCAAAATATTTTATTTTGGGGGAATTCAGGAAACAATGACTCGTTCCTAAGGCCACGTGTCCGTCATCACCAAAGTTGCCTCGGCTCGGGAACTTGGGTACGATTGGGAAAGGTCATGTAATGAGCACCCTCGCTCGCCTGATCAAAGATCGACCACTACTAAACATGATATCTTATTTTTGAAAATACATGCGTTCTTATTCCAGTTTATTAGCCTAGAATTACTATGTGATGCGAACAGTAAAACAAGTATAGACTAGATCGCCTAATTTGGAACAAAGCATTGCATATCCGTTCGTTTGAAAAATGGTTTAAATTTTGCTACTCGCAAGTAGGCTAAAATGCAGATTTCAATGAATTGTCCCAATTCAGGTAATCCAACCTTCACCAACAAGCATTCAAGCAGTTATATCACATAAGCAGTTAGCCTCATGGTAAGCATGCTATCATGGCAGTCACTCACACACATGCAAGGATACAAAAGCGTAAACACTTACCGAGTACTCCGAGCCAAAACAGAAACTAGTTAGTAATCAATGCATGATCCTAGTTCATGTTGAGATGGCTAATGCAACACATGCGAAATGCAACTAAGATAAGCTCGGCTATTCGAAGATGGCATATGAGATGCTATAGATAACATGTATTCAACTTGGAATTGAAATACAATGTGTAGACACCCCATTTTTGACCGTCCTCAAGACTCGGACGTCACCGCTTGAACACTCGGTGATTATCCTTGTTTGTGTTTGTTTGGAGTTCCCGGAGGTTTTGGCTCTCGCGCCCTACCTCAGAATCTCCGAACTTGACCGTTCAGTGTCCGGTTTTGCACCGAACACTTGTGTTTTGCCTTGGAAGGGCAGGGTAGGGCTTGTAGACCATCCCCACCCATCACCGGCAGTGGCTAGAAGCCACCGGCTGGTTTTTGCTGCCACCGGAAAAATAGTTTGCCGGTCGGCACTATTTGTTGCCGGTCAGCACTTTTTTGTGCCGGTCGGCACTTTGTTTGGCCAAGATGGCATTTTTTGCCGGCCGATTGCTGTTCATCTGCTTTTGCAGATATTTTTTGGACAGCTGTATAACTTTTGCTCCCCTCCATACACGTGTATGGAGGGATCTCCCTCTTGCAAAGCTTGTTTGGTAAGCTTTACAAGAGGCTTATAGAGAGAGCTCTCTCTAAGGCTTAGAAAAAAAGAGGCTTAGACATTTTTGAGAGAGAAAAGACAGAGGAGAGCTCTGGTTTTCTAGGGTTAGGGTTAGATACACTCAATCTATCTCTCTTTCCCTCCCATTTTGCACACTAGGTGTTTTGTGCCTTACTATTGCACACAAACACCTAGTGTTTCACCTTCCTCTTAAGATTAGAGTTCTAAGGGGTTGTTCTTGAGCTTCTTGACTGATTTGGAGCCAAAGGAGGCCATTGGAGCATCCTTGTTGAAGAGGACTACAAGGGTAAGAAACTTACACCTTTATTCCCCATTCTTGCATCAATTTTATACCTACCTTAGAGCTGTTTTTGTGCTTGTTGTATAACATAAAAAAGTTCTATTTTTAAGCCCTCTTTATTGTTTATTAAGAGTGTTTTGTTGTTTGAGGGTTGTTGACCACCCTTAGGCCCCAAAAGGCCTCATTTTGAGCCATTTTGTGTTAGCTCCGGGATTTTGGTGTTGAGGTCTCTTCACCACTGAAATCTTGAGGGATTTCAGTGGTGAAGATGATGCTTTGAAGTCCCAAGAAGGAGAGGGCCACCCCCTCTCCTTGTTGTCCTTGAAAAGGGCACATTTTGGCCTCTTAAAGAAGCCTATGCTTGAGTGTGTGTTGAGCATGTTTGGTTTGTTTTTCATGCTTATATATCCATGATATAACATGATTTCAAGTTGGTTTTGGAACCTTATGCATGTTTAGCATAGTTGCCTTGTAATGCCATATTTGTGCCTTAACATGTTCTAGGTTGTTAGCCTTTGTTGGAGCATGTTTTAGGCTTGTATTTGTGAAGGTTATATGCTTATTTTGCCATGTTTTAGATCTGTCCATAGTCGTTTGGGTCGATTTTAGCATGCATTATAAGGCTCCTTTGCATTTGGGCTTGTTGGCCTTGAATATGTGCATGTGTAGCATGCCATCTTTGCATTGTTTTGGTGATTTGGGATCATTCTATATGTCATTTCAGTCCCATTTCCATGCTTGTTTGATTGCCTCGCATGTCTCTTTAATGCTTTGAAAGCATGTTTTGCAATGTTCCATGTTTTGGCCATGGTGTATGCCTTTGTATTTGGGCCACTTAGATGCCATCTAAGTAGTCCTTTAGCTTTGTTTTAACATGCTAAATCTATTTTTAGTTGTTTAATGTATGCCATGTTTGGTCATGATAAGTGTAGTTCAATGCCTTATCAACTTGCCTTGAACACTTGGACTTTTTGTTGCATGCTTGACTTGATTTATAATTTGATTTGGCTTCATTTTATAACATGATTTTAAGGCTCATGTTGCATGCTAATTTGTCCATGTTTCCTCCTTTCAAGTGTGCTTGAATGTTGTTTGATTCATGCTTAAGTGTTGGTCCTTATGAGCATGTGTGTGTGCATGCCATTTAGCTCTCACTCTTTAGCACTTTTGGCTACTGTTTTAGGCCTATTTTAGAGTCGCCTAATTCATGTTTAAGTCCATCTTTGCATCCATTTGCATTGCCATATGCATGCTTGTATGCTTGCATGAGTTGATTGCCATGCCATGTTGCATTCCTAGCTTGTATGCCTAGGTTGCATTGCATTTCGCATGCATGCCTTGTTCCTTGAATTGGTGATAGGAATTGGGCCTTATTTGTTTGATTGGTTTGCATGCATTTGAAACCAAAGTTGCATACTTGGTTCCTTGGGCCATCATGCATGGAAATGCGTGATTGGTGGTCCGAGAACCGAGGCACATGTCCCTTTGAGTCATCACAATGATAAGGGACATGGTTAGTGCATACATGTCTTGAAATATGCTGTCATGCCTTGTTTTGCCCTCTGTTGCTGTGAGTTGCAGGTTCTGCAGGAATACTCTGCCGACCGGCAGTGTAATGTGCCGACCGGCACATTTTTCTCTGCCGACAGGCCCTATTTTGTGCCGATGGCCATACCACACTGCCGGTGGAAGTTTCATCTAGCCGGTGGTGATCCCCTCTGTCCAAGGATGTAGTCCTGGGGTTTTGACAACCTCCAGAGGAGGAAAGGGAGGAAAACAGAGGCAGCTTGCGCATGGTGGCGCGTTTCCCGAGACGCTTTCCTGCTTTAATTAATTTAATTTAATTTGTTAATTAAATTAGTTAATTTGTAATATTAATTAGCTTGCGTAGTTAATTAATTTGTAATATTTATTCGGTCCCTCCGAGCGAGGGCAAGTCTGTAATAAGTGTGGGTGGGTGTGTGAATGTCTTCCAATCCCCACTTCTTTCTTCCCTTTTACTTACCTGCTTTGATGGTTAGTATTAGGTCACGTCTAATTTAGCATACCTTATGCTATGCATGTGTGCATCCATGCATTTGTATTACATGCATTAGGCTCGGTACATCGCGCTAATTGCATCAATACTTCAATTCCCAAACTGAATACGTGATAATTGTGCATTTTCACATGACATGTTTAGGATAGCCGAGCCTATCTTAGCGACATTTTGTATGCGATGCATTAGGCACTTCACATGGACTTGGATCATGCATGATTACTAACAAGTTCTTTGTTTTGGCGCGGAGTACTATGTAAGTATTTCCGCTTTAGCATATCGCATGAGTGTGAATGTTACCATAACAGCATGCTTAACATGTGGCTAGATGCTTATGTGTTAAACTGTTTTGAATGCCTGTGGGTGAAGGTTGGGTTGTTTGAGTTGGAAAAACTCGTTGGAATCCGTATTTTAGCCTACTTGCGAGTAGCAAATTCCAAAGCATTTTCAAACCAAACGGATATGCAATGTTTATTTCCAAATTAGGCAATCTAGTCTATACTTGTTTGCTGTGCGCATAACATAGTAATTCTAGGCTAATAAATGGAATAAGAACACGTAAAGTTTTCAAAAACGGATATCATGGTTAGTAGAGGCCGGTCTTCGGACCGGGCGAAAGGGGGTGCTCATAGCTGACCTTCCCCGATCGTACCCAAGCTCCCGAGCCGAGACAACTCCGGTGATGACGGACATGTGGCCTTCGGCACCGAGTCAGGGTTTCCTAAATTCTCCCATATAAAAAATATTTAGGTGGCGACTCTGTATCTGGCAAAGCAGTCCATGTTTGGCACTACTTTTTCAAAAATCTGTTTCTCAAAACGATTTGCCAGATTTGGACTCTTTGGTTCAGATTAAGAACCGTGACACAAATCGAGAGTCCGAACTGTAGCGCGAGGCCCCTCCCCGGGCGCTGTTACAGTTTCTGGCGACTCTGCTGGGGAGTTTTAGAGAGTTTGACTCGAACTCGTGATATCCTGTTTTGACTTCATTTATATGTTTCTTTGCATTGCATGTGCATTGGTGCGCCTAGGAACACAGTGTTTGCCATCTGCCATTCCTGAACGGTTTGCCGGAGGCTTGTCTTGTCAAGGCATGTCCATAAGGCTGACCGGCTATGGGCTCTGACAGTGTGGGAACACAAACCCCGGTTTACCGGGGCACCCTTTTTTTTGACCATTCGACCTAGTGCATATTCGGAATCCATAGTGACCATTCCAAGCTAGGACAGGTTGCTTACCCGATTATAGGTTGTTTGAAACCGCTGCGTGCGTAGTGAAATCCTAGTTCCTGACAAAATAGGACAGGGAAACCCTACCCCAACATAGGGGTGTTTTGGCTCTCTCTTACTTGCTATGTGCTTTTAGAGTGTATCTCTACAGGAATGTACATACCAGTTTGCAAGTTTGGGGCATCAGGCCTAAGGGCATTGGTATCAGAATTTGAGAATCAGTTATCCGCGGGTATCAGATTCAGTATTTTGGGGAACAGAAATCTGGGAACAGTGATCAGCAGTAGGGAACAGTTGTTCGGCTACACCCGTGTTTGATCAGTTTGGGCTGAAGTGCTGTCTGTTTTTCTTTCAGTCCAGAGAGTTGCAGAGTTGATACAGAACAGCCAGTGTCTCCCCCTTGCTGAGGCAAGATTTATGGCGACACAAAGTTCAGAAGAAATTGTGGTTATGACAGCCGCACCGGAGCAGGGAACCACTCCGCAGAATGAAGCCAGCATCAGTATGTCATATCCGCCCAGGTCGCCCGTTGTGCACCCGGTTTGGGCTCCCCAGTTATACCAGGCTCGTGAGCCCACCACCTTCGAATTGATGGGGATGATAGGCGATCTCCAAAGGTCTGTGGCAGACCTCGCCTATGGAATGTCGGCTTCACCACCAGCGGCACCGTATGCCGGGAATTTTGTACCACAGGAGCCCCCGCTACTGGGGCGGATTGTGATAGAGCTCAGCCAGCCAGAGATGGCTTCTGGCTATAGCCACGATATGTCAGCACTAACCCCGACCCTCGATCAGGCTGAGGCCAAAGGAAAGGACAAGGCAAAGGTAGATGCCGACCCTATTGAACAACTGCTGTGGGCAGTCGAGGCTCTGAAAGTCAGAGGGATGAACAAGCAACAAACATCTGCAATAGTGACCAAAACTATAGATGATGCTTTCCCCGCTCCAACCAAAGGCAGTTCAAGCCAGACAGAAAACCGGGATGGGCCCCGTCATGCCCAGACAATTCCAGTAGTTCCCAACCCTGCACCGGGGAAGGTTCAAAAAGCCAAGGCAGCGCCAGCTGATCCTTTTGCCAGCGCATCTGGCAAGAATCCTCAAACTGCAAAGTACCTGCCCCGAGGGCGCAGGGTCTTTCACGATCTCCACATGCCTTTGTCTAGGGCATTGCTAATATTGGCGAAGAATGGGCATCTTGAGCCTTTGGAGCCCCGGCCACTCCCGAAGAATCTCCCCGCCACTCATGATGCTACCTTGTACTGCGCGTACCACCAACAGTCCGGTCACAGCACCGATGGATGTTCCCGCCTTCGTCATGAAGTGCAGGATTTGATTGATAACAAGGTTATCCTACCACCCACCTCGGGCAAGCCCGTCACCACTCAGTTGTTGGATTTCGAGGGCTCAGATACTGCGAGTATGTGAAGTGAACCGCCTGCGGGCAACATTTGGTACATTTTTGGATGAAGCGTCTGGCACGCATTTTTGAGCATCGGTGAAACCGAGTTTTGTAAACCCTGGCTTGGATATCGAGTCAGTCTTTTGTTTTGAGTCTGTCTCTTTGTCTTGAGTCAGTCTTTTTTTTTGCTTAAGGGTCTGTCTTGTTGTATCGAGTCAGTCCCCGTTGTATATAATACCCGGTGATTCAGGGGTTGTTGTCCCGAACACCGTCTTGTTTTATTATTATCTGTTTTTGTTTTGAGTCTGTTCCTGCCGAGGGGCCAGTTACACCAACAAAGCCGATTGAAACAGCTGTTGCTATCTCAACTTCATGCTTGCTTTCAGCATAAGGGCCAGAGAATTTGATCGGGCTGACAGTACATCTTGCCTGCTCCCCTGCGTGCCAAACTCATTGCATTAACCTAAGTTTTCCAAAAACAAACTTTTTGAACACTGCGGTGATGAAAACGAAGAGGAAGGAATTCCTCGGGTTTTGCAAAATTTTGATCATTTTGAGAGAAAGAAAAGCGCGCTAAGCCTTTTTATGAATAAAATCATGCTTGTCGGCGTGAGTACTGAGAAGGACCCTGGCCTGATCCAGATTGGTTCCACACTATCTTCGGCACGAGCGATTCGTCGTTTTCTTAAAAACTTTCAAAAACAAATATTTTACGCGGCCTTGTGAAGACCTGTGTGGAATCGTTCTTGAGATCGCGCAGCTTAGGATCGCTCTCAGCCTCAAGATTCAACCCGTTCCGACTTTGAACCCTTTCAGACTGTTCAAAAACTTCGACGGACAAACGCCATGAAAGGCCCGTGTGGCCAGTTTTGAGGTAGCCTTCGATCAAGAAGCATCAAGGCCGAATCAGAAGGAGTAGATGTCGCCGGAAGAAGCTCGTAGAGTAACCCTGATGGGTTCTCCGCAAATCAGTGCAACAGCCGTTCTCTTAGACACGGAGAGGCTTCCAGTTCAGGAACCATTTGGCATGGACTTGCTACACTTTTACCCTTTGAGAGGCTCGCTGGGCCGAAAACCCAGAAGGGCGACCCAGGCAAAAGTTAGAGCAAGAGAAAAATACAAAAAAAAGAAGAAAAGAAAAGAAAAGACAAAAGATACCAAAAAGAAAAGAAAAAGAAAAATGCAAAAGAAATGAAGAAGAAATAGAAAATGAAAAGAAGCTAGCAAGGTCGAAAACCCGCATTGGGCGCCTTGGCAAAAATAAGAGCCAAACAAAGTGAAGGTTAAAATACCCGAGTGGACCTTAACCGGAACTACGTAAGGCTTGATTCCCATGTTTGGGATACGTAGGCAACTTCATCATGAAGTCCAGCCCCCAACGCTTTCATAGCGTCTCAGTCCATGCAATGGTTTCAATTTCATTCCAAAGTCCAGTGGCCAACACCCTTCAAGGTGACTGTGTCCATATATGTGTTGTGACCGTCTTCGTCATCGCTGTGTCTAAGAGCTCGACCACCGCCAATGAAGACTGTCTGTGAATTGCTGCGGCACCATCCCAAACAAGGGGCAACTTTCCGTTGCCACGAGCCGCTGTGAGCCGCCTTTCAAACTAGGGGCAACTTTCCGTTGCCTCCCACCCTCCTTCAAACCAGGGGCAATTTTCCATTGCCTCCGATCCGAGGTCGCGCATCTCGAAGAGTAAGTTCCATGCTTGTTGAGCATCAGCTGTTTAAAAAAATAGTTTTTGAAAATTTTTACTGAGGTTGACTATTTTCTCGAAAACTATTTCATTTTCCAAAACCGGACCATTGTCTTGGACCTAAAAGGAAAATTTTCAGTGCTTGCTGCCTGACTTGCATGCTTTTCAAAACAAAAGTCGAACAAGTACGTTAATCCGACTCTCATTTCGATCAAAACCGTTTTAGTAGAAAGCAAAAACGGAAAAAATGGTTAAAATGATGAACTAGGGGCACAGTTGAGCCAGGCGTTCTGTCTCTCCCCCGTCATCGACGTACTTGCCAGAAGAGCACTCTGCCTGCCCGAAGAATAGCCGTGAGCTAACGGTTTTGAGCATAAACCCGCACCTTTCCATTTATCCATCAATCACCCCGGGGAGGGATGAAAAATGAGAGAATGAAGAATAGAGAGGTGTAAGTTGAGAGAAAAGCGAGGAAAAGGGTTTCGAGAGAAAATCCAAGCTTGAGAGCCGAGTGATATGAGAATCACAAATCAGAAAGGGTGGGAAACAATACCCAGATTGAACTGGCTCCTCGTGGTCCGAGGTCCCCCATCTTCGGTTACGCGTCTGTGTGTCGTGTCTCTTTCATTTGACGGTCTCGTCTTTTGTTTTGAGTCTCTCCCGAGCGTGTCTCGTTGTGTTTAGGTCGTGTACCTTTATATTTGAGTCCTCCCCGCTGTGTTCGGTTGTAGGCTCGATATCCCGGTTTGAAAAACCCTCATGCGATTTCAAAAATCGCTTATGCTCAGAATGCTGTGCCATTCTCTACATTGGAACGTGTTCCGACTCCAACCGGTTCCATCTTTGAGGTCCGTCCTGATTAGATTGGGCTGTCTTGTTTGAGAATTGCAGTGTGCAGAATGAACTGAATGCTGTGTTTTGGGCTGTATGCAGATCAATCCCCAACAGAGTAAGGGCTGTGTGTCTAAGAATCAGGCAGTGGGTTGCTTGGGTTGTTTCGGTTGTTAGCTGTTTAAGTTATCTGATTATTACAGTGCAAGTGTTCAATTTTCAGACAACCAATCAATTCCATTTACATTGAGGTGTAACATGATGAGATGCGATGCAACGCATGAAATGTGTAAATGTAAACACTTTTTCAGATAAAAAGGCTGTTTCATTTCACTATCTTTTCAAATGTACAAGCTTTGGAAACAAAATCTGCCTGCGGCAGTACAAGGTAATCTATCTACCAACCAAAAAGAAAAGTACAAGGAAAGGAAGAAAAGATAACAAAAATCTGCATCTGTGTCGATCACTCCAAGGGCTGTCAGTCTGTCCTGGTCCTCTTCCTGGACGAGGGTCCAGGAGCATCAACAGCGTCGTCATCAGAGCCCGAGCTAGAACCGTCTGCGGTCTCCTCCTCCGACGACCCTGCCTCCGCCTCTGACTCCTCGTCGTCGTCATCGTCCGGGACTGGAGCCCGCGAGCTGCTCTCGACGTGAGTACGCCCACCCCTAGTGCGGGGAAATATCCTGCCCTCCTCATCTCTCCCCCGGGCAGGGACAGAAGGTCTGGCTGGAGCACCTCCTGCCATGGGAATCTGGAAGGGAGGCTGAAAAAGCACACAAAAAGTGAAATGCATCAGTATACTGTAGACAGTTTATCAGTGCAGAATGCAATGTTGAATACAGTGTATGAATGCTGTGAGCAGTTTATCAGTGCAGAATGCAATGTTGAATACAGTGTATGAATGCTGTGAGCAGTTTATCAGTGCAGAATGCAATGTTGAATACAGTGTATGAATGCTGTGAGCAGTTTATCAGTGCAGAATGCAATGTTGAATACAGTTTATGAATGCTGTGAGCAGTTTATCAGTGCAGAATGCAATGTTGAATACAGTGTATGAATGCTGTGAGCAGTTTATCAGTGCAGAATGCAGTGTATGGATACAGTGTATGAATGCCGTGAGCAGTTTGTCAGTACAGAGTTTAGTGCAGAATGCAGTGTATGCAGTGCTCAGATACAGTGAGATCAGTGTATCAGGTGTTGTGCCGTGAATCAGATTATACGAAGCAGTGTATGAATGGTTTGAGGCCAGTGTCAGAAGGACATACCGGTATGCTGTAGACAGCCAGAAGGTCAAATGTCCGCTGGAGCATCCCCATCATCGAGGCATTCATCGCCAACGACTGACGGGTGTACTCAGGAGAAGCCTGCAAAGGTATCAGATGCATTAGTATTCTGTGGAATATCAGTAAACTGAAGTGAGATAACTGTACGAAGTGCAGTGATACATACCGGCGGAAGGTCGGGGATGTCAGTGAACTCATGCCCAGCTGGTGGAGGGGCGAAAGGGATCTGATAGGTCGCCCCACCCTGCCCCTGGAAAGTCAGCACAGCAGGCAGGGCAGGCCAGCCAGCTCCTCGTCCTCCCCGCGCTCCGCCCCTGCCACGGACTCGGGCCCTCCTCGAAGATTCAGCCCCTGCTCCTGCTCCGGCCCCAGCCGCCGATGCTACAGGCCTGGCCCCCTCTGCTCGACGACCGCTCAAAGGTCGCATCAGGTACGTCCGCACGTACTCCTGATAGTCGCCGGTGCCTCGGAAGCCGGCCTCCTCCCAGCCGATGGAGTAATCATCCAGCTGCTCAGGGGTCAGCCCCTCGGTCTCCCTCATCTCTGCAGGAGGGTGAGCCGGGACTATCTGCTCAGGTAACCCGCGGGTCTGGCGTAGAAAATGCTCCCCCAGGTACCAAGCCCGACAGACCGGGCCCTCTAGCAGAATCCGGAAACGCGAGGTCTCCTCAACACCAGGGAACCGACCCCGCATCGCCGACGGCAAGGAAGCCCATGGCCGCCATGTGATCTGAAAGTAACAGACAGTTTGTTATCTACTGTTATTGAAACATGCAGTGGGAAAGCGAAGCTAAACGAACTGAAAGTAAAGCATACCTCTGTGGGGGTGATGGTGTCGAAGTATCGGCGGAAGAAGCCGAATGTCTCCCGAGGTCGCCGGGTGCATCCCCCGTCAAAGCGACTCGAGAAAGGAACAGCCGGAGGAGGCTCCGCAACTGGTACAGGTGCAAGCCTAGGGAAGTAGGCATAAACCCACAACTGCAAAACAGATGTCAGTATGACCTTCAGATAAAGCAGGGTATACAGAATAAAGCAGAAATGGCAGAGCCGTGTGTTGTGCAGTGTATTGTGTGCAGTGTACAGTGTGAGCAGTGTACAGTCAGTGTAAAACAGAATGTATGTGTGTGCCGTGTGTACAGTATACAGTAAGTGTAACGCAGACTACAGTGTGTGCAGTGTACAGACTACGGAAAGTACGAGACAGAAAGGAAAAGTGGAGAAGAAATGTACCTCCCAAGCCCGCCAGTAACCTCCGAGCAGCTGGCCGCTGCCGCGAGAAGCCGAGCTCATATATCCGTACAAGGTGGCCAGAGCAGCGCCGCCCCAATCGAAGTGCAGAATATCTCGGACGTCCACCAGTGCACTGAGAAGGCAGAGAGGCACGGTGTTCGCCCGGTCGGCGAAGATAGTAGTCCCGAAAAGGAACATGAGGAAGCCCCGAGCATATCTCTCCACGTCCTCCTCGGTCATCTGAGTCTCCTCCCCCAATGCGGGCAGGACCCTGAACTGTGCCTCGAACCAGGAATAGCGGACGAAGCCTGGGCGAGCTAGCGGAGGGGCCTCCCCCAGTAAATGAACCTGAGCGGCGGTCCACTCATCCATCGCTATGTCGAAGGGGATCGGATCACCCCCTACCCCGATGCCTGTGAGCATCGAGAAGTCATAAGGGGTCATCGTCATATCCCCTGCGGCAGAAAAGTGGAAAGAATCGGTGGTGTCCCACCACCTCTCCGCCAGAGCAGCAAGAAGAGGTCTGCAGGTGGACAACCTAGAGAGCCCTCGGCAGAAGGTGCCGAAGCCCGCTCGGTCCACGATGCGCTGGACCGCATCAGGGAGCTCGTCATACCACTCCCGCGCACCAGTATTCCCATACCCGCGAATGGTATGGGAACCCTCCTGCAAACAGAAAACAACAATTGCAGGACAACATTCAAAATGCGATTTTGAAAAGACAGATATGGCATGTATGCAAGTTTGTCAGATTCAGGCAGATACCGGGTGCCGGTGTGCTTATAGAAAATACGTGTGCTGTGTCAGCGTGTTTGGGCGTTTCAGAACAGATGTGGCATGTGTGCAAATCGAACAGATTCAGACAAATACTGGGTGCCAGTGTGTGTGCAGTAGAATACAGTGTGTGCCGTGTGTTTGGGTGATTCAGGACTAGTGCAGTGTGTGTGCATGTGTCAGTCTCAAGCAGATATCAGTTGTATGTATGTTTACAGTCAACTACGGTCTACGGCATATCAGATTTCAGCAATTAAAGAATACAGCTAACTATGGCAGTTTTGTATCCTACATTGCAGAAAGTAAACCAGAAGATGAAGAGTTACCTCGGGAGTGCCGAATGAAAGGTGGGAGGTAGGCTCGCGTAGCAGTAACTCAGGGGGCGCGTACCTCTCGAAGCTCCGGAACTGACGCAGGCCGTCAGGGGGCAGAACGTGGATCGCCGGCCGGTAGGTCGCCGGGTCGAACGGGCGCTCGCTCAGTGGTAAGAGCTCGACCCCGGGGTCCATCTCGTGGTCCGGGGGAGTCCCGACACGTGGAATGTCGTCCGCCATGTAGAGAGTGGTGTGAAAATGGCCGGAAAAGGAAAACCGAGCCGGAATACGAAGAGTCAACTGAAAAGTCAACTCCCGAGAGGGTCGGAAATGGCCGGGAAGGCCGGAATGTGAAAGGACACGGAAATGAAGAGGAAAGTGAGGGGAACAAACCCCGAGAAGGCGAGAACGCCGAACGAGGCGCCGAAACGAGAATGTGATCGGTGGAAAATGTCCGAAACGCGAAGAGAAACGCGAATCCGACGACGAAACGGGCGTAGAACGCGAAGAAACGGGCGAAAAATGAGACAGAAGCACTCTAGAGAGAGAGGGCAAGAATTTTCGGCGGTGGAAAAGTGAAGAATAGGGTTTTCAAGCCCTATTTTTATAATGCCCGAAGTGAAAAGACAAAACTGCCCCGATTCAGCAACTGTTTGCCGGTCGGCAATGTTTTGTGCCGGCCGGCACTTTTTTGTGCTGATAGAATTATTTTTGTGCCGACGGCCAGCCGGTGGCCTCCCCTTTCGGCCGGTGGGGTTCCCACAGCCTTGTTTAGGCCTTTTGAGTTGTTTTGGGTCTTCATAGCTGAAGAAAGTGCAAGAAAGCGCATCTCCGACATTCAACCGGCCTCCGTTTTGACTTCGGGCCGTGTCTCCAGTGCGTGGCACTCGAATTCGTGCAAGGTGTATCCTTTTTGTATCCTTTTGAATTCAAAAGTTGCCCCATGTGTGTTGCACGAACTCATCACACTACTTCGGTGCATTACATCGCGCTGTCACGCGCCACACATTTGCATTGTTATGCACGTGTTACATGCGTTGCAACACGCACCCCTTTGCATTGTCGTGCACATTTCTCATGCATCATCATTGCATTTCCATTCCATGCATTGTCATGCATTCCGGAATACGTGCGTTGTTGCGCATTTAAGCCCATTTACACTCCGTGTGGCATGCACGTCACACATGGCCTTGCACTTGTTAGTGCATTGCATTTTGTTCGCGCTATCTTGCGCACCTTACTTGCACTTGTTAGTGCATTGTATTTTGTTCGCGCTATCTTGCGCACCTTACTTGCACTTGTTAGTGCATTGTATTTTGTTCGCGCTATTTTGCGCATCGCACTATTTTGTGCATTGTATTTTGTTCGCGCTATCTTGCGCACCTTACTTGCGCTTGTTAGTGCATTGTATTTTGTTCGCGCTATCTTGCGCACCTTACTTGCACTTGTTAGTGCATTGTATTTTGTTCGCGCTATCTTGCGCACCTTACTTGCACTTGTTAGTGCATTGTATTTTGTTCGCGCTGTTCTGCGCATTGCACTTGTTAGTGCATTGTATTGTTCGTGCTGTTCTGCGCATTGCACTGTCTTGTGCATTTCAAACCTCGCGCTGTTCTGCGCATCGCACTGTTCTGTGCATTTCAAAATTGTTCGCGCTGTTTTGCGCATCTCATTGCATTTTGCATGCATTCCATCGCACTGTCTTGTGCACTCGCGTTGCCTAACGCATTGCGCTATTTTGCGCATCATACCGTCGTGCAAACCCCCCCGGTCTGGCGAGACCTTAAACACGCACGGTCTGGCGAGACCTTAAACACGCACGGTCTGGCGAGACCTTAAATACGCACGGTCTAGGAGACCTTAAATCCTTTGGAGGTGCGAAACCTTCAGCGCATTGTCACGCGTCTTGTAAATACCCCCATGGTCTGGCGAGACCTTAAACACGCATGGTCTGGCGAGACCTTAAACACGTACGGTCTAGGAGACCTTAAATCCTTGGAAGGTGCAAGACCTTTATTGCATTGGTGTGCACACTATTGCTTTGTACATATCTTAAGCCGCGTGTTGTCGCGCATCTCATGCAACATGCATTTCATACATCATTTGCATTTCAAAAAAAAACAAAAAAAACATGCATTGTCATGCATACATTTTGCATCCCGGTCTAGGAGACCTTAAATCCTCTGAAGGTGCAATTCCTTCGGTGTTTGTCGTGCCCGAACGACTTTCGGTGGTCTGGTAAAGCCACCTGTCTGTGCTTGCGATGAGTTCCTAGAAGACCAACTGGGACGGTGGAAACTAGAGTTCGAATGGCTTATGCCTAGAACGCAAAGGTTCGGGAGTTCCGAGACTAAAGTCTGGTTTAAATACCCAGAGGTTTACCCTCGGCTTGAAATCTGTATGGAAGCCCCATAGGTTGAGGCGGCATGTCTACGCCTCAGTTCTGGATACTGAACCAACCTAGTATATCACCCTGTTGGTAAGATAGGGAAAGTTGCAATCATAGTCATTGCATATGTGCATTGTCTTGCATTTGCATTGTAGTTTGCATGCATTCATTGCATCACCTTCCGCCTTTGGCTTGCGCCTTTCCAGGTTGAGCTTGGTCTGGTATGTGTCCTTACTTTTCATGTTAGAACACAGTTCTTGTGTATCGCGCCGATTCCACGTTGATATGTTGGTTGAGGGTTGCGGCACCTTTTCTGTGTTACACATGGCTCGTATGTGTGCATGCCTTTCCTAGGCAAGATTTGGTGTGGCTTGTAGGCCATACCCATTGTATCCATTCCATTGCATATTTGTAAATATTGCATTGTAATATTGCATGCATTCATTGCATCACCTTCCGCCTAATGGCTTGCGCCTTTCCAGGTTGAGCTTGGTCTGGTATGTGCCCTTACTTTTCATGTTAGAACACAGTTCTGTATGTGTATCGCGCCGATTCCACATTGATATGTTGGTTGAGGGTTGCGGCACCTTTTCTGTGTTACACATGGCTTGTATGTATGCATGCCTTTCCTAGGCAAGATTTGGTTTGGCCTGCGTGCCATATCCACCCATTACATTGTAGTGTAATTTTTGCATCCGGCATTAGGATCGTAGTCCTTTCTCCAGCGGGTTGTTTCCCCACTTGTGTCATTCCACCCAATACTTGTTCTTGCGTCTGTCTACAATACTCATAGTTCAGTTGACCGTTCTATGGTAGACAGACTTGTTACCTCCATCAATCTATTTGACATAGGTGTGGTTTCGAACCGCTCATGATTGGATCACGATTCAATTGCTTTGCATGTAGCTTGCATTGTTTCAATTACATTGCATCTGCATTTGCATTGTTTATACATTGTTTTGTATATATTGCATTTCGTTTTTCATCCATTTTGCATTGTCATGCATGTTGCTAACAATATTGTACCTGTTAAGTTTGTTTTCTTTTCAGGCACGATATTGTATGTACGGTTCATTTGAAGCTGGTGCAACCAGACGAGCCGCGCAGGTATTGTATCTCCCGAGTGAGACGTATTGAGAATTCCATAATTCTCTTACATCCTTTCTGCATTGTAGTGTAGTTTGGTATGCTAGCTTAAAATTGTTGCATGTTTGCTTCATTACAGCTTTCTTTGCATGATCATAAGTTATGCTCAGCTCTGTGCATTGTCGTGCATTTTGCCCCTGCCTTCGGGCGCATATCTTATTTGTATTGCATGTTTGTCTAAGTCTTCGGCCTTGTCAAAAATGGGTCGTCTCTAGGCTTTGACATTCACTCCCGTCATTGTTATGACTTTCGAGTTCTGTCAAAGAGGGGCAACTGTAGACACCCCATTTTTGACCGTCCTCAAGACTCGGACGTCACCGCTTGAACACTCGGTGATTATCCTTGTTTGTGTTTGTTTGGAGTTCCCGGAGGTTTTGGCTCTCGCGCCCTACCTCAGAATCTCCGAATTTGACCGTTCAGTGTCCGGTTTTGCACCGAACACTTGTGTTTTGCCTTGGAAGGGCAGGGTAGGGCTTGTAGACCATCCCCACCCATCACCGGCAGTGGCTAGAAGCCACCGGCTGGTTTTTGCTGCCACCGGCAAAATAGTTTGCCGGTCGGCACTATTTGTTGCCGGTCAGCACTTTTTTGTGCCGGTCGGCACTTTGTTTGGCCAAGATGGCATTTTTTGCCGGCCGATTGCTGTTCATCTGCTTTTGCAGATATTTTTTGGACAGGTGTATAACTTTTGCTCCCCTCCATACACGTGTATGGAGGGATCTCCCTCTTGCAAAGCTTGTTTGGTAAGCTTTACAAGAGGCTTATAGAGAGAGCTCTCTCTAAGGCTTAGAAAAAAAGAGGCTTAGACATTTTTGAGAGAGAAAAGACAGAGGAGAGCTCTGGTTTTCTAGGGTTAGGGTTAGATACACTCAATCTATCTCTCTTTCCCTCCCATTTTGCACACTAGGTGTTTTGTGCCTTACTATTGCACACAAACACCTAGTGTTTCACCTTCCTCTTAAGATTAGAGTTCTAAGGGGTTGTTCTTGAGCTTCTTGACTGATTTGGAGCCAAAGGAGGCCATTGGAGCATCCTTGTTGAAGAGGACTACAAGGGTAAGAAACTTACACCTTTATTCCCCATTCTTGCATCAATTTTATACCTACCTTAGAGCTGTTTTTGTGCTTGTTGTATAACATAAAAAAGTTCTATTTTTAAGCCCTCTTTATTGTTTATTAAGAGTGTTTTGTTGTTTGAGGGTTGTTGACCACCCTTAGGCCCCAAAAGGCCTCATTTTGAGCCATTTTGTGTTAGCTCCGGGATTTTGGTGTTGAGGTCTCTTCACCACTGAAATCTTGAGGGATTTCAGTGGTGAAGATGATGCTTTGAAGTCCCAAGAAGGAGAGGGCCACCCCCTCTCCTTGTTGTCCTTGAAAAGGGCACATTTTGGCCTCTTAAAGAAGCCTATGCTTGAGTGTGTGTTGAGCATGTTTGGTTTGTTTTTCATGCTTATATATCCATGATATAACATGATTTCAAGTTGGTTTTGGAACCTTATGCATGTTTAGCATAGTTGCCTTGTAATGCCATATTTGTGCCTTAACATGTTCTAGGTTGTTAGCCTTTGTTGGAGCATGTTTTAGGCTTGTATTTGTGAAGGTTATATGCTTATTTTGCCATGTTTTAGATCTGTCCATAGTCGTTTGGGTCGATTTTAGCATGCATTATAAGGCTCCTTTGCATTTGGGCTTGTTGGCCTTGAATATGTGCATGTGTAGCATGCCATCTTTGCATTGTTTTGGTGATTTGGGATCATTCTATATGTCATTTCAGTCCCATTTCCATGCTTGTTTGATTGCCTTGCATGTCTCTTTAATGCTTTGAAAGCATGTTTTGCAATGTTCCATGTTTTGGCCATGGTGTATGCCTTTGTATTTGGGCCACTTAGATGCCATCTAAGTAGTCCTTTAGCTTTGTTTTAACATGCTAAATCTATTTTTAGTTGTTTAATGTATGCCATGTTTGGTCATGATAAGTGTAGTTCAATGCCTTATCAACTTGCCTTGAACACTTGGACTTTTTGTTGCATGCTTGACTTGATTTATAATTTGATTTGGCTTCATTTTATAACATGATTTTAAGGCTCATGTTGCATGCTAATTTGTCCATGTTTCCTCCTTTCAAGTGTGCTTGAATGTTGTTTGATTCATGCTTAAGTGTTGGTCCTTATGAGCATGTGTGTGTGCATGCCATTTAGCTCTCACTCTTTAGCACTTTTGGCTACTGTTTTAGGCCTATTTTAGAGTCGCCTAATTCATGTTTAAGTCCATCTTTGCATCCATTTGCATTGCCATATGCATGCTTGTATGCTTGCATGAGTTGATTGCCATGCCATGTTGCATTCCTAGCTTGTATGCCTAGGTTGCATTGCATTTCGCATGCATGCCTTGTTCCTTGAATTGGTGATAGGAATTGGGCCTTATTTGTTTGATTGGTTTGCATGCATTTGAAACCAAAGTTGCATACTTGGTTCCTTGGGCCATCATGCATGGAAATGCGTGATTGGTGGTCCGAGAACCGAGGCACATGTCCCTTTGAGTCATCACAATGATAAGGGACATGGTTAGTGCATACATGTCTTGAAATATGCTGTCATGCCTTGTTTTGCCCTCTGTTGCTGTGAGTTGCAGGTTCTGCAGGAATACTCTGCCGACCGGCAGTGTAATGTGCCGACCGGCACATTTTTCTCTGCCGACAGGCCCTATTTTGTGCCGATGGCCATACCACACTGCCGGTGGAAGTTTCATCTAGCCGGTGGTGATCCCCTCTGTCCAAGGATGTAATCCTGGGGTTTTGACAACCTCCAGAGGAGGAAAGGGAGGAAAACAGAGGCAGCTTGCGCATGGTGGCGCGTTTCCCGAGACGCTTTCCTGCTTTAATTAATTTAATTTAATTTGTTAATTAAATTAGTTAATTTGTAATATTAATTAGCTTGCGTAGTTAATTAATTTGTAATATTTATTCGGTCCCTCCGAGCGAGGGCAAGTCTGTAATAAGTGTGGGTGGGTGTGTGAATGTCTTCCAATCCCCACTTCTTTCTTCCCTTTTACTTACCTGCTTTGATGGTTAGTATTAGGTCACGTCTAATTTAGCATACCTTATGCTATGCATGTGTGCATCCATGCATTTGTATTACATGCATTAGGCTCGGTACATCGCGCTAATTGCATCAATACTTCAATTCCCAAACTGAATACGTGATAATTGTGCATTTTCACATGACATGTTTAGGATAGCCGAGCCTATCTTAGCGACATTTTGTATGCGATGCATTAGGCACTTCACATGGACTTGGATCATGCATGATTACTAACAAGTTCTTTGTTTTGGCGCGGAGTACTATGTAAGTATTTCCGCTTTAGCATATCGCATGAGTGTGAATGTTACCATAACAGCATGCTTAACATGTGGCTAGATGCTTATGTGTTAAACTGTTTTGAATGCCTGTGGGTGAAGGTTGGGTTGTTTGAGTTGGAAAAACTCGTTGGAATCCGTATTTTAGCCTACTTGCGAGTAGCAAATTCCAAAGCATTTTCAAACCAAACGGATATGCAATGTTTATTTCCAAATTAGGCAATCTAGTCTATACTTGTTTGCTGTGCGCATAACATAGTAATTCTAGGCTAATAAATGGAATAAGAACACGTAAAGTTTTCAAAAACGGATATCATGGTTAGTAGAGGCCGGTCTTCGGACCGGGCGAAAGGGGTGCTCATAGCTGACCTTCCCCGATCGTACCCAAGCTCCCGAGCCGAGACAACTCCGGTGATGACGGACATGTGGCCTTCGGCACCGAGTCAGGGTTTCCTAAATTCTCCCATATAAAAAATATTTAGGTGGCGACTCTGTATCTGGCAAAGCAGTCCATGTTTGGCACTACTTTTTCAAAAATCTGTTTCTCAAAACGATTTGCCAGATTTGGACTCTTTGGTTCAGATTAAGAACCGTGACACAAATCGAGAGTCCGAACTGTAGCGCGAGGCCCCTCCCCGGGCGCTGTTACACAATGCAGTTAGTGTGATGTGCCGAGCCCAGTGCATGCAAGACAGATGAATGAATGCAAACATGTGAACATAAGGATGCTAATTAAAACATGCCCTAAAACTAACCATCGTAAGCGGGTAAATAAAAGGGAGAAAAAAGTGGGGGTTGGGAGACATGCATCACACACACGCACACTTATTACAAAATGCGCCGTCTCGACGGAGGGTCCGAATAAATAATACAACACCAACTAGCTAATCTAAGCTAATCTAATTAAGCTAGTTATTACACAACCAAAATGAATAATGAATTACAGCTAATTATTACACAACCCTAATTAATTAACAAACTAACTAAGTAACAAATTAAACTAGCATGCAAACTACATGAATGTGGATTGCCTTTGCTCTGCCTTGAATGATAAAGGATGCATGCATGCTCGAGTCGCCTTGTTCGGAATTCCCTCGCAACGCCCTGACTTGCCTTTTTTGCAATTGATCTCAGAAACTTGCACAAAGCTCTAGAAGGCTGAAACTCCACCCTGGGAATCTGTGGGAAGGCTGCCGACCAGCTATTGGCCTTGGAGACCACCCACCGACCACTTTTGTGGTGAAAAACCTCAAAAAGTGGTCGGCCAGCCACTAAATCTGGTCGGCCGACCAGTTGCTGCCTCTGGTTTCTAGTTTTCTGCAACAAAAGGGAAGAGAGAGAGAGGGCAAAGCATCTGCAACATATGTGTGCACGACCACTCTCCCCGTCATTGCATAAGCTCAAAGGAGTGTAGTCCTCGACCCTCGGGCCACCAATCACGCATTTCGATGCATGATGGCCGAGGAGCCGAATTGCACTACTCGATGTGAAATGAATGCATACATAAGCACCTAAAGCCAACAACTTAGTCATGGGAAGTCAAGAGTGTCGGCGACCAGGAATCGAGGCACGTTTCGTCATTTTGAGTATGAAACGTCCCTCGTTTCCCGTGTTTGAACTAACTCCTATTCCAAACACAATGCAACCCAAGCATGGAAATGCAATGCAACTATGCAAACAAGAACATGGCATACACAATGCAATGCACTATGATTAACTACAATGCAATGCATGCAAGCATAATGGAATGCAACATAAGTATGCAAACATGCAATGCAAGGGGTAAGCATGCAACAACATGATCAAACCACCAATGCCAATAGCATGCATACTCAATGCAAAGCAACATAAACAACCTATCAATGCTAATGGCATGCAACAATATGACACAATGCGACTAGCATACAAAATGCGAATGTCAAATAGCATACTCAATGTGACGAACTACATGGCATGCACAATGCTAAGGACAATATGGCATACTCAATGCATGATGGACTTAAATTGAAATGGATGGGCCTCAGCCACACCCAAATCAGTGGCCAATGATGATGGAATCAAGGCACCAAACATATACAAGTATGCAAAATACAATGGCCCAAGCCCAAGGCACAAAATGCCACTCTCCAAGAGCATTGAAAAGATGAAACATGGGGCACAATGGCATGTGTTTCAGCTCTGAAATGGCATACAAAATGACCTCGAATCATGCAAACAACTCACACGATGCATGTTGAATGTTTCAAATACCGAAACTAGTGAAGTGTATTACACTATAGGCATGCAGGGCAATGCTCAAATGGCCAAACCAACTCCAAACAGACCTTATGCAGACCTAAAACAATAGCAAAATGGTTTGGGATGATGGTTTGAAAGGCTAAAAAATGAAGCTCATCCAATGGCTCAAAAATTGGGTATAATGATGCACCTCTCAAGCACATTGAAAGAGTGACACACATGAGAATATGGCCAAGAAGTAAGCTCTGAAATAACATTACTCATGATGCCAAAACATGCAAATACCTCAAGTGAAGCATATGAGATGCTACCAAACCAGCCCAAAAAAGAATCATGGCATGGCAAATGATGGCCAAAAACCCATTGAAACATGACCAATACATTCAAAAATGAGGTGCCACTTTGATAGGCTATGCAAGGGATTGTTCTACACATGCAAGAGGCAAACAAAATGTGACCATACCAGCCATAGATAGAGTCTAGGAAGGTCCTAAAAGTCACTAAAAAAGGCCTGAACCAAGGCTAGGAAGTGTGGAAATATATGCTCCCCTGGAAAGCCAAAAATGCAAGCAAACAGGGCCAAAAGAGAGAGGGTCACCACTATCTAATTTTGGCCCTCAAAACCACATGCCAACAACTGAAAATCCATTGGATTTCAGTGGCTAAAGAGCCAAGCAAAGCTCAATACAAAGGTCTCAAGGCATGGCTCAAAACAAGGCTAAATAGAGCATGCAAGAGGGTAGATGACCCCCAACACCAAAAAAGCCTTAAAAAAACATGAAAACCACTTAAATATGAACCTTTTTTTAGTTAACAACAAAGCTCAAATAAGCATGCAAATGAGGCTAAGAGAAGGATCAAAATAATGCTTAAAAGAGGGAAAAGTGATTACCCTTGAAGCTCAGCAAAAACCAGCTCTTTAACCTCTGAAAACAACCTCCAAGAGCCTCAAATCAATGGTGGAAGTGTATGGCTATGAGATGTAGTGTAAAAGGGTCAAGAACAATACACTTTTGAGCCCAAAATGTAGAGATATAGAGAGAGTTATATATTTTTGCCTTAAACAAAATCAGAACCTGGCATAAGGAGAGGGAGGGCCTCTCTTATAGAGATACAAGGCCAAAGATTCTTCAAGAAGCTAAAAAACAAGGCTCAAGATCCTCCATACACATGTATGGAGGATACGGTCTGTGCTTTGCTACTAGCACAACTGGCACCCACTCAAACAGACAAGACAGGAGGAAGCTGGCCAACCAGAACAGGTGGTCGGCAGACCACTTCCCCTGGTCGATCGACCAGGGTAGGTGGTCTCCCACACAAAAAAGTGGTCGGTGGCTCTATTTGGTGGTCTCCACTTTGAAAGCAAGCTAGTGGTGTGGTGGGAGACCAGTAATTGTGGCCCAAAAATCAAGGAGACCAGTTTCCTGACAAGAAAACTGGCTGGCGAGGGAAAAGTGGTCTCCAAGGAGAAAATGTGGTCTCCCACCCTTGTACCACCTCCCAAACAAGGAAAAAAAGGTCCATGCCAAAAATGAACCAAGACGGATGCAAAACGAGAGTTCGGGAGGCAAAGCGCGCGGCCGGGTGCCTCGAAAACTGGCTATTGAGCACCAAAAGTGGCGTGCGACCACAAAAGTGGTCTCCCGGGCCACAGTGTCCCTCTAGACAGAGGAAACAAGGTGTGTTCCAAAAACCATGCCAAACGGAGAACGTTAAGTGGTCCCGGGCTGAGGCGCGCGGCCGACGGCTTCGAAAACTGGAAACTAGTCTCCAAATGAGAACAGTGGCCTACGACCACGAAAAATAGCCTACGACCACTAAGAGATGGTCTACAAGACCTCTCTCTCCCTCCGGGAAGAGAAAACAGGACTTGGTCCGTGGACTGAGTCAAAGTACAAAGGGTCCCGAGGTCCGGAGGTGAGGCTCTCAGCCTAGAACTCCGAAACCTCGAAACGAGCACAACATGCGCAATCACTGAGCGCTCAATCGATGACATCTGATTCTTAAGGTTGGTCAAAAATGGGGTGTCTACACGTAGCTAGTTAGCTTATTCATTCGGGCCCTCCTTTGCGAGGGAGTAATGTTGTAATAAGTGTGCGTACATGTGTGTATGTCTTCCAACCCCACGTCTTTCTCCTTTTTATTTACCCATTTTCGATGGTTAGATTAGGTACATGTTTCGATTAGCATACCTTATGCTTGCATCCATTCATTTGTCTTGCATGCACCGAGGCTCGGCGCATCATTCAAAATACATCGCAATTTCAATACTTCTTTGAATACGTGTTTAAATGCATGTTGTTCAAATTGACTCATATGCCTTATTAATAGTCGAGCCTATTAATTTCATATTGCATGTGTTACGTTAGACATCTTACATAGTTAGGAATCATGCATTTTTCTAGCTAGTTTCAATTTTGGCTTGGAGTACTCAGTGAGTTTTATGCTTTAGGATACTTGCATGGGTGTGATTGCCATGTTTAACATGCTTGCCATGAGGCTATGTGCTTACTTGCTAAACTCGATAAATGCCCGTGGATGAAAGCTTGGTTTCTTGAATTGGAACGATTCAACAAATATGAGTTTTAAGCCCACTTTGTCTTGGCAAATAATGTTTTAAGCCCACTTGAGAGTGGCAAATTCAAACCATTTTAAAAAACAAACATGAGTTGAAATGTTCCAATTATTGTCATGCAGTCTATACTTGCTTATGTGCGTCACATAGTAATGTTAGCTAATAAACTGGAACAAGAACACATAATGTTTATAAAACATCATATCATGATTAGTAAAGGCCGATCTTTGATCGGGCGAGCGGGGGTGCTCATTTCAGGACCTTCACCTCTCGTACCCAAGTTCCCGAGCCGAGGCAACTTCTGTGATGACGGACATGTGGCCTTTGGTACGAGTCAGGGTTTCCTAAATTTCCCCAAAACAAAATATTTAGGTGGCGACTCTGTATCTAGCAAAGCAATCCAATTTTGGCATTATTTGATTTAAAATCGATTTTCCAAAAAGATTTGCCGGATTTGGACTCTTTGGTGATTATCAGTTTCACATTGCACTTGTGAGACTAGATTCAGAACCGCGGAAGTTTGAACTATGAGGCCTTCTTTTCAAACCCTTTCCCAAAAAGGCAAGTCCACAATTTCTGGCGACTCTGTTGGGGATTTAGAGAACTTGACTTGAACTCATCATATGATTGTTTTATTCACACTTATGTGTTTCTTTGCATTTGCATTTGTATCGGTGCGCCTAAGTCAGAGTGTTTGCCATATGCTATTCCTAAATGGTTTGCCGGAGGCTCGCTTGGAAAAGCTTGCCACAAGGCTGACCGGTTGCGGCTCTGCCACGATGGGAACACAAGCCTTGGATCTGGACTACTGTTGTACTGTTTGATCCTCCTTTCACTTTTCGGTGTTAGGTGCGAGAGGTATATTAGGTAGTCTTGCTGAGGTAACCTTTTTGACCAATCGACCTAGTTGTATATCGGAAGCCGTAGAGACTATTCCAAACTAGGACAGGTTTCTCACCCGAATGCAGGATTGTATGAAACCGCTTGTTTGCGGGGTGAACCCCTAGTTCTTAATGAAATTAGGGCGGGGTAACCCTACCCCATCTGTAGACACCCCATTTTTGACCGTCCTCAAGACTTGGTTATACTTGCAGGTACATCCAACCACAAGTTTGATTGCTCGTCGAGTACTCGACTTTCACGGTAGAACGTCATAGGTTTAAGCTTTCCAAACCCTGTATCCTTTCTGCCCCATTCCTGGACCATGTGTTGGCCCTTCTAGCTTGATCCTCATAGTGCACTGCCGGCCCCTTTTTGGCCCTGCCGGCGTTGCTTTTTCCCCTGCCTGCTACTGATGATGCCTGCCGGCCATCAGTGAGGCACTGCCAGCCACCACTAATGGCCGGCAGAACATTTGTCTCAGCAGGTTTCACGCCAGATCTTTTGAGCCAGCTAGTTTTCACTCATCTCCCCTCCATACGCGTGTATGGAGGGATGAAGCTCTTGCCAAGCTTGTTTAACAAGCTTTGCATTGCCCTCTTCTATATAAGGAGAGGCCCTTCCTCTCTATCAAAGGTTCAGCAATTTTTAGAGAAGTTGTATCTCTCTCTCTATATATATATATATATTTCATTCTCTCTCTATATTGTGTTTGTTTGTGTTCTAAAGTCCATTTTTCTTGCACTTTTGCACTACAACACATAGTGATACACCGCCATCTTTGAGCTGAGGTTCTTGGGAGTGTTACTTGAGCTCTGAAACTTGGTTTTTGGCCTCAGAGGTTGCTGGTTTTGAAGTTGAGCTTCAAGGGTGAGTATATTCCCCATTTAAGCATTTTTTTGTATATCATTTTGGCCATCCTTGCATATTGTTTTAGGCCTTGCTTTCAACTAAAAAAAGTTCTGTATTTAAGTTCTTTTGGTGATTGTTTAAGGTCTTTTTGGTGTTAAGGGTGTTGTATCCTCTTGTATGCCTTGTCTGGCTTTGTTTTGTGCCATGCTTTAAGGCCTTTGAGTTAGTCTTTGTTTGGCCATGTAGCCACTAAATCCAATGGATTTTCTATGGTAGGCATGTGGTTTTGAGGCCTCAAATCAGAGGGGGTGACCCCCCCTCTTTTTGTTTTTGTTTGCTTGTATCATTGGCCTGCCAAAAGAGCATATATCCCTATACTTTTGAGGCTTAATCCAGGCACTTTTTTGTGACTTTTAGGACCTGCTTTAAGTCTTCCCATGGCTGGTTTGGTCACCTTGTGCATGCTTCTTACATGTGTAGTGTAATCCCATTTGTGGCTCATCAAAGTAGCATGTCTTGCTAGCATTGACTCCATTTCAGTGGGTTTTTTTTCATCATTTGACATGCCATAACTCTATATAAAGCTGTTTTGGTTGTCTCTTGAGTGGCTCATGCACTTGTAGAACAAATCTTGCTTACTAGCCTTATATGCATGTTAATTTGGCTCATCATTCTAGCATATTTTGGCTTTACTCCAGCATGATTTTATTCTTATTTTGGGCTATTATAGGATGTTTTTGGGCTACCATGGTCATATCACTCATGTTTAGTATAGCTATAGAGCAAATGCTTTGACTAGCCTTGAGTTTTAAAGGGGCTTGCATGCTTAACTTGTGATAATTGCATGCTTTGGCATCATTTGAAGTGTTATATCAGTGCATATTTCATGGTCATACACTTGCCTTTGTCATGCTTTCAATGCCTTGAAGAGTTGGTGTTTTATGCCTCATGAATGGATCATTGTGCATGCCTCTATGCTTAGGTCTTTGGGATGCCATCTCAGTAGGTTTTTTGGGATTATTTTGCCATGATATAACTCTGATTTTTGTTTCTTAAGTCATGCCATGTTTTGTTTTAATAGGTGTAGTGTAATACCCCTTTTGTAGCCTTGCATGCTCCTTGTTTTTGGCCTTTGTTCTAGCATGTAATGGCTAGGTTCAAGCATGTTTTTAGACTCACCTTGACCTACCTTGGGACTATTTTTGATGCCCTTGCCCCTTTGGGGCTTGCTTTGTATAGCCATGGCTTAAGTCCCTTTGCTAATTTCAAGCTTTGAGCTTTCTTGCATTCTTTGCTCATCTTGCTAGGGTGGTTTGGTACCATTTCATGCATGTTTTTAGAACTCGTGGTGCTGTCATATATCCATGCTTGTCACTCTTTAAGTGTGCTTAAGAGTCCCAACTTTGTGCCTTAATCCTTAAGCCAATTGGCATGCATGTTTGCCTTGCCTTTTCATGCTTTTCATACCATCTTTTTAACATTATGGCCATTGATTTGGGGGCACGACTGAGGTCTACCCTTTTGGTTTAAGACCATTGTGTATGTTATGTATATTGCTTTGAGTATGCCATATTGTTCATTGCATGTAGTATGCCATCCTACATAGCATTATGTATGTCTTGTAGTTTATTGCATTGAGTATGCCATGCAGTTGCATGTTCGCATGCTTAGGACATATTGCATGTTTGCCATGCTTGTGTCGCATTGTTGTTTGGATTAAGTATTAATCTGAGCATGACAAACGAGGGACATTTCATACTTCAAGTGATGAAACGTGCTTCAATTCTCGGTCGCCGACGCTCTTGATGACACATGATAGAGTTTTAGGCATTTATGTGTTATTCGTGCATTCATTTTACATTGAAATTGCTCAAGTTGGATCTTTGGCCATCATGCATCGAGATGCGTGATTGATGGTCTTGGATCCGATTATGCCTCTCCCTTGATGTTTCGAGCTGATATGGGGTGGCATAGTGCGTACATACCTTTGGGAGACCCTCCATTTCCTCTGTTTTGTGCTCTGCTACAGATTGGTGTCACAGCACACCAGTGACCGGCACCCCCCTTATTGTTGGCCGGCAGTGCATTGTTGGTGGCCGGCAGTGTGCATCTCTGGCCGGCAAGATGGTTGGCAGCAGCTCCTTATGGCCGGCAGGCTGCTGGTGCACTCCTCAGCATGGTTTTGGTAAGATCCAACAACTAGTTCTCAAGGACACCCTGCAGACAGAGCCTCTAAAGAGCATTTAGAGAGTTTTCAGGATGAAAATCAAGAGCATGCATCCTTCCTTGTTCAAGGCAGAGCTGAGGCAGCCTAGTTTACACATTTTAATGCTTACTTGTTAGTTAGCTTTAATTTGTAATTTAATTAGCTAATTTATTAATTAATTAAGTGTTGTAATAATTAGTTGTAGCTAGTTATTCAATTTGGTTGTGGTAATTAATTAGCTTGTTAGTTAGTTAGTTAGTTAGTTGGTTTGTATTATTTATTCACACCCTTCGTCGAGAGGGCGAACTTTGTAATAACTGTGCGTGCGTGTGTGTATGTCTTCCAACCCCTATTTCTTTCTCCCTTTTACTTACCTGCTTTCAGTGGTTAGTTTTAGGGCATTTTCAATTAGCATACCTTATGCTTTGCATACGTGCATTCATTCATTTGTATTGCATGCACCGGGCTCGGCGCATCGTACTAACTGCACTGTATTTCAATTCCAATTTGAATACATGTATCAAGTGTAGCATTCACATGCCATTTTAGAATAGCCGAGCCTATTTCTAGTTACATTTCGCATGTGTTGCGTTAGCCATCATAACATGAACTAGGATCATGCATTGATTTCTAACTAGTTCTCTGTTTTGGCTCGGAGTACACTGTGAGTGTTTACGCTTTAGCATACTGCATGTGTGTTATTGATTGCCATGAAAGCATGCTTGCCATGAGGCTAACTGCTTATGTGATATAACTGCATGAATGCCTGTGGGTGAAGGTTGGATTACTTGAATTGGAACAATTCATTGAAATCCTCGATTTAGCCTACTTGCGAGTAGCAAATTTCAAACCATTTTCAAAACAAATAGATATGCAATGTTTTGTTCCAAATTAGACGATCTAGTCTATACTTGTATGCTGTGTGCATCACGTAGTAAGATTAGCTAATTAACCGGAATCAGAACACATGTGTTTTCAAAAACAAGATATCATGCTTAGTACTAGCCGATTTTTGATCGGGCGAGCAGGGGGTGCTCATTGCATGACCTTCCCCTCTCGTACCCAAGTTCCCGAGTCCAAGCAACTTTGGTGATGACGGACACGTGGCCTTAGGAACGAGTCAAGGTTTCCTAATTTCTCCCAAAATAAAATATTTAGGTGGCGACTCTGTATCTGGCAAAGCAGTTCATGTTTGGCACTTCTTTACAAAATCAGTTTTCCAAAACGATTTGCCGGATTTGAACTATTGGGTGATTTATCAATCTTGTATTGCACTTTGCAGGATTAGATTCATAACCGTGGCATTGAGTCTGAACTATAGCAGTAGCTCAGAACAAAACGGGATTCGCGCCCCATTTCGCGAACGTAGATATTGGAGAATTCCTGGAGGCGCGTCTACAGTTTCTGGTGACTCTGCTGGGGATTTAGAGAACTTGACCCAAACTCATGATATCTTGTTTTGACTACACTTATGTGTCTCTTTGCATTGCATTTGCATTGGTGCGCCTAGGACACTGTGTTTGCCGTATACTATTCCTGAACGGTTTGCCAGAGGCTTGCTTTGAGAAGCATGCCATAAGGCTGACCGGTTGCGGGCTCTGCCATGATGGGAACACAAACCCCAGTTTTTACCGGGGCACCCATTTTGACCATTCGACCTAGTACATATTGGAATCCATAGTGACTATTCCAAACTAGGACAGATTGCTTACCCAAATGTAGGTTGTTTGAAACCGCTGAGTGCGTAGTGAAACCCTAGCTCCTGAGAAAATAGGACAGGGAAACCCTACCCCAACATAGGGGTGTTTTGGCTCTTATTTGCTTGCTATGTGCTTTTAGAGTTGGCCTCTATAGAAATGCACGTATCAATGTGCAAATTTGAGTATCAAGCCTACGGGCAACAGTATCTAGGAATCAGTTTTACCTATGGGTATCAGATTCGGATTTAGGGTAGTGATTTGGGAACAGTGGTCAGTGGTTGAGAAATAGTTCATCCAGCTTGTGTTTGCCAACTGTGTGTTGTGTTAATTTAAGTTGTTATGCTGTCTTTTTTTTGTTCATTGTTTCCTTATTATGCTTTATTTATCTTTTTGCAAGGTAGTTTAGTACCATTGCATCCGACCAGATAGGTATTCCCCGAGCACTCTGGATTAGAGGTCGTAGACTTAATCGATCCAAGGATCTGATAGACGGGCAAGCAGTGTTCCTTTCTTTACCCCCGGTTATCAGAAGGAGGTCAAAAAGGCGTAGTGTATCGGTACAACAATCGGCAGATCAGTGGTCTACCCCGTCAGTGAATAGTCAGGCTGAGGTCTTAATTTCTATTACAGGGACAGATATACCAGTTATTCAGATAGATCAGTACAATATGGAAGGTATGGAAGAGATGATGCGTCAGCTCTAGGAAAGTATGAAAACCATGTAGCAGGATGCTGCCCGTTAAACGGAATTTGCTACATGCCAAGCCGAGGTTATGGCTCAACAGGCAGATGTGATTGCCAGGTTGCAACAGCAAAGTGGAGCATCTACTTCACACCAAGCTCCTCCCCCACCAAGAGTTCCAATACTCGGGGAGACAGCCAATGTCCAGGACAATACGGACGTTCCAATAGGGCCAGCTCCGTCCCCGATTCTACCCCAGCTATCCAAAGCGCCCACCAACCTAGTGGATTCACCCTTTGAGTTCGAGGTGGACCGTACAGCACTAAAAGTGAGCAAGCTAGAAAAGCTGTTCAAGAAGTCTTAAGGAGCCCATTCCATCTTGGATATTGAGGACGGGTACATCGACTCGGCCGTGACTCTGCCGGACCAGTTTAAAATGCCGCACATAGATCGTTTCAACGGGTCTGGAGATCCTATGGTGCATTTGCGGTTGTTTTTGGACATACTAAGGCCGATGGGCCTCTCCAGATTGCAGAAGCTTTCTTTTTTTGGCCGGACCCTGTCGGGTGTAGCGCCTATTTGGTATGCAAAACTGGAAGACTATGTTAAGAGAAGTTGGGAGTACATGGCTGAGGCCTTCATAGCGCAATACTTCTACAATACATAGATTGAGATCACAACTCGTGATCTTGAGACCACTAGACAAGAGACGAAGGAGAGCTTCTCCGATTTTGTGACCCAGTGGAGGGCCAAGGCCTCGATGATGACCATCAGGCCAACTGACAAAGACCAAGTTCAGATGGTTGTGCACAACCTCCAACTCAAGCTCATACAGAAGATGATCGTTCTCTCCCTCCCCACCTTTGCAGATCTACATGAGATATGAGTGCAGATTGGGGACACTATGAAGTAGGGGCTCATTGATTATGAGAGAGAACGGCCCAAGAGGTCATTCAACTGCAATACAAATGCAGGCACAAGCAGTACTGTAGCTGCCAGATCTTCAGATGTGGGTATGGTTACCACCACCATCGCTCTAAGAACCCTTATAGCCACACCATTCACCGGTGCATCCGGAAGTAGCTCACAAACGACCAAGTATTCCCCCCGAAGCCAAAGAACCTTCACTCCACTATATATGCCCCCGTCCAAAGCTCTGGAAGTTTTGATCAGGAAAGGGCACTTGAAGCCCCTAGAGCCGCGGCCGCTACCAGAAAGACTCCCTGCTTCCCATAACCCAGCCAAATACTGCACCTTTCACCAATAGCATGGTCATGACACCGACCAGTGCTTTCGATTGCATCACGAGATTCAGGATCTCATTGATAACAGGGTGATCGTGCCTCTGGAGAAACCGAATGTCACAACCAACCCTCTCCCACTACAAAACCAAGCTCCACCTCCTAAACGTATCAATCTAATCCAAACTGGGGTTGTGTCATACGACCCTAGCATAGATATCACCCCTTCCCACCTACCCAAGTCAGAGGTGTCCATTCCTGACAGCATTAACTTGTGAATGTTGGACATTTCCCAAACCCAACCTGAAACGGTGGTGGTGACTATCAAAGGTAGAATTGGGTCAACTGTGGAAACAGATGAAAATGATCAATCAGAGCCTGAGGGCTCTGCGAGCTTCATGTACAACCCGAGCTGTTACAATACATCAGCAGGCTAGGTTAGGCCAAATGTGGAATTGCTAGCGGAGCCAGGGATTTGTGTAGTATGAGAGGATGAACCTAATCAGGGGCTAGATGACCTAGCGGATCTGGAGGAAGACTTTTCAAATCTATAGTTCTTTGAGGAGCAGGACTCGGGGGACGTGTTAGTCAATTGGTTTGATTTGGATGGGTCAGCGGAATCTACTGGGTGGCTTGACGACCAGCCCGATTTTGTTGAACAACCTCTGTCAGAACAAGGTTCGTCAGGGACAGGGACATCAGCCAAAGTTGGAAGGGCTAAAGAACAGAATACACCGCCGGAGAGCACCGGTGTAAAGAATTTTGTTCAGAACAAGGGCAATTTGGGTACGGAAGATTCTAAACAGCAAGATGCGCTAAAACAATTTGAGCGGGAAACGATCGAAGATTCTAAGAGGGTCAGAAAGACCAAAGCCCCTACGGGGACAGAACATGCTGTGTGTAGAGGAATGGAACTTACCGCGGGCACAGGAACGGGAGGTGTTGTGGGTACATGAATAGTTGTAACGGAGCCGGACGAGTGTTTGTTGGCTGCCGATGGCATGTGGCGGGAAGATGATGACCTATGTCTTGCCCACACCGATGAAGACTAGGGGAAAAGCCAGCCGGATGATACCTAGTACATTGGCGAGGTTGACCACATGACTAGGAGTGGGCGATATTTCAAACCCCCACATTTAGATCAGCCAGAAGCGTCTGGGAAGGATAAGAAGGCGGAGAAACAGAAAGAAAAGTTACTCGAAGAATAGACTGTGCTGAAACAGCTTAAGAAGATACATGCAGACATCTCCATCTGGGGACTGCTTATGGCTTCAAGAGTTCATCGATAAGCTGTCCTTTCTGCTATGGACAAGGCCAAACTTTCAATAGACACTACGCCAGAACAGCTGGTTGGGTTGGTCATTCCAGGAGGAGCTTCCCCGACGTTGACCTTTACTGACGAGGAGCTGCCGCTTGAGGGCGCAAACCATAACAAATCACTCTACATTTCTGTGGAGTGCAGACACAAATGGATACCAGTAGTTCTTGTTGATATGGGATCCGCCATTAACGTGTGCCCGTCGAGGCTGGCATATGCAATTGGGTTGAAGCCCGCGGACTTTCTGCCAACTGCACAGGTGATAAGGGCCTACGATAACACTAGCAGAGAGGCGATGGGGACAATGCAGATTCAGACTAAGGTTGGCCCAAGACAACACGATATTGACTTTCATGTCTTGGATGTTCTCGCAACTTTCAATCTACTCCTAGGGCGGCCGTGGCTACACCAGGTGAAGGCAGTCTCTTCTACCCTGCATCAAATGTTGAAATACCCCCATGGGAAAGGGGTGGCTATTGTTTTTTGGGAATTCGTCAATCCATCCACCGCCAGAGGTGTCTACACCGATTTTGGAAATCGAGCATGGCACGGAGGATGTGTTCTTGTAAGGATTCACCCTAGTCGAGGCCCGGGTCGTTCAGAATATCTTGGCTGTTGATGAGGGGTTGTACATCAGCGCCCAGTCAGTGTACCTCATGAACAAGCTCCAATACATCCCGGGATGGGACTAGGAAAAAGTGGTCGGAAGGGCATTGCAGTATCGGTCGAAGTGCCGCATAACCCACATACCTTTGGTTTAGGCTATCAGCCTACCAAAGAGGATTGGGTGAGGAAAGGCAAAGAAATGGCTGGGAGAGCTAGAGCCAAGCAGACCGGGAGGCATTTTGAGTTGATGCATCAGCCTATCCAAGGCACCTTGAATGGATGCATCGTCCGGGAAGGGGAGGACTTCCAGTTCTGTGGTTTCCCAAAGCCATAGTTGAACGCAGAGAAGAGGCGCCTGCCAGGATTTGAGATCTTTTTCAACTTGCAGTTGTCCAGGGATGATGTTGCCGAGGAGCAGACAGACCCATCCGCTGAGGTTGAGCAGTGTGAGGAAGTGGATTCCGAGAGCATTGAGATTGAAATGGGGGTAGCACTGGCTTGTCTACTATCAGATCCTCCGATCGTACATGAGTGCTTGGGGGATGATCTCTCAGTGTCTATGATCGGGAATGAAACAGCTGCGAGCCCATCTACAAACATTCTGGATACATCCATTGCACCCTCCCTTGTCTGGCAGTATGAGGAAGGATTCTTATCGAGTAGCACTGGGTCAGGTAGTGAGCCGGAATGTGATTCTACCGAGTTTAGTGAGTCGAAATCAGGTTCCAGCTCGTCTGAGTCTGAGTCTGGTATTCCTGGCGGTGACAACCTAGATGCCACAGTCCTGTATGGGTCGTCTTTTTCTTTTTCCTTTGAGGCTGTTGTAATAGAGGAATCAAGCGACTTGGAAGAGATTAATGAGAATGGAATGGATGTGGCCTTCGAATACTTTTATGTGCCTTTGATTTATTGTATTAATCAGGACTTTCAAAATTTTGATGAAAACGACGAGGAAGAAATTCCTCCGGTTTTGAAATATTTGCTAGAACAAGAGCAGGAGAGGTTTGTAAAACCGTTGGTTGATGAAGTCACCCAAATTAATGTTGGTACTAAGAAGGACCCGCGGTTGGTCCAGATCGGGTCCACGTTGTCTTCGGAGGAGCGCGAGTGCTTAGTCGCTTTATTAAAAGATTTCAAAGACGTTTTCGCGTGGTCCTACGATGACATGCCTGGAATCGATCTTGAGATTGTACAGCACCAGATTCCTCTTGACCCAGAGACCCGACCTGTTAAGCAGAAACTCAGAAGGATCCACCCGGATTGGGTTATTAAAATCAAGGAGGAGGTCACCAAACAAATTGACACAGGGTTCCTGCTGGTATCTGAATACCCAACTTGGTTGGCCAACATAGTCCCAGTGCCGAAGAAGGACAGCAGAATTCAGGTATGTGTGGATTTCAGGGATTAGAACAAAGCTAGTCCGAAGGACGACTTTCGTCTGCCGCATATCGATCAGTGAACTTCACTGCTGGACATGCGTTGCTTTCATTCCTAGATGGGTTTTCAGGCTACAACCAAATTGTGATGGCACCTGAAGACCGGAAGAAAACTGCTTTTACCACCCCGTGGGGAACCTATTGTTATAGAGTGATGCCGTTTGGGCTGAAGACTGCTGGAGCTACATATCAACGGGCTACGACCACAATATTGCATGACATGATCCACAAAGAGGTTGAGGTGTACGTGGATGACATGATTGTCAAGTCTAAGAAAAGAGAGGGCCACTACACCGCCTTACAAAAGTTCATCCAAAGGATCAGAAAATTTTGATTGCGGCTGAATCCTCAGAAATGTATGCCTGGTGTTACAGCAGGAAAGATGTTGGGGTTCTTGATTACACAGAGAGGTATCAAAGTTGACCCTTCCAAAATCAAGGCCATGTTAGAAATGCCACGACCGAGTACTGGAAAAGAGGTGCGAGACTTTCTGGGTAAAGTGTAATTCATAAGATGGTTTATTGCTAAATTAACCTTTACTTGTGAATCGCTCTTTGGTCTTCTGAAGAAAGGAACGAACTTCCAATGGGACGGCCGATGCCAAGCTGCTTTTGAACAGATTAAGCAATATTTACAGAATCCACCTGTGTTGTCACCGCCTGAGCCGGGGAAACCGTTGATTTTGTACCTTTCAGTGACTGAAACTAAAATGGGCTGCATGCTCGCACAGGAGTTTGAGAACAAAGTGAAGAGAGCTATCTACTACCTGAGGAAGAAAATACTGGATTACGAGACCCGCTATACTCCGCGGGAGAAGGCTTGCCTGGCCTTGGTATGGGCTACCAGGAAGCTGCAGCACTGCCTGTTAGCTCACTCAGTAATACTGGTTTCGAGATTAGATCCCATCAAATATCTCTTCGAGAAACCGGCACTTACGGGTAGGCTAACTCGTTGGTTGCTTCTGCTTTCCGAATTCGATCTGAAGTATGTGACGCAGAAGTCAGTAAAAGGGAGAGCTGTAGCAGAGTTCCTGGCCGATCACCCAGTGGAAGGGGATGAAGTAGTTGAATATCTATTTCCGGACGAGGCCATTCTGCATGTCGAAGATGAGTTTTAGACGATGTGCTTTGACGGAGCGTCAAACCAATATGGGTATAGGATAGGGGTGTTGCTGATAGCACTTGACAATTCCCATATCCCTCTAGCATTCAAACTTCGGTTCAAAGTCTCGAACAACAAAGCAGAGTATGAGGTGTGTATTGCTAGACTAGAAACAACTCTGGAACTAGGGGCAAAACGGTTGAACGTCATCGGGGACTCGAACCTTGTTGTATCTCAAGCTAAAGGAGATTGGAAGGTCAAAGAAGAAAATATGAGAATCTACCACCAAACCTTGGACATGCTGATTCCTCGGTTTGAGAAACTGAATTTCGCTCATCTGCTAAGAGAGAACAATAGGTTCGCATATTCATTAACAACTCTATCTTCTATGATAGACATCCCTTTCGGGGTCCGGATGCGTCTGATCATCATCGAGATGAAATTTGCGTTGGCCTACGAGCTGATTGCCGCCATAGATGAGGTACAAGATGAGAATCCCTGGTATTACGATGTTTGGAACTTCTTGGAAAAAAAGGTATATCCACCAGGGGCAAATGCCAAGGACAAAAGGGCAATGTGAAGAATGGCAGCTCAGTTCATCGTCTGTGGGGGAAAACTATACAAGAGAGGTCATCTCGGGATGCATAAGATGTGTGTTGATGCCGAAGAATCAAAGCACTTGATGGAGGCCATCCATGGAGGAGAGTACGGAGCGCACGTGAACGGGGTGATGCTAGCCTGGAAAATTCTCAGACAGGGTTACTACTAGTCCACCATGGAGGAGGATTGTATTGACTTTGTTCGACGATGCCACAAATGCCAGGTCCATGCAAACCGGATGAACATTCTGCCGTTGAAGCTGTACAACATGACTTCGCCATGGCCTTTTTCAGTTTGGGGGATTGATGTGATCGGGGTTGTCATTCCAAAAGGGTCTAATGGGCATGAGTTCATTCTGGTCGCGATAGACTATTTTACAAAGTGGGTTGAGGCCCAGTCCTATGCGGTGTTGAAAGCTTCGCATGTCGCCAAGTTCATCCGGAACAATATCATTTGTCACTACGGGGTCCCGAACGAGATCATCTTAGATAATGGTTCCCACTTCAAGAAGGAAGTGATCGACTTGTTGGAGAAGTACAACGTGGCTTTTCATAAGTCATCTACATATTGGCCACAAACCAATGGAGCAGTTGAGGCCACCAATAAGAACATCAAGCGTATTTTGCAGAAGATGGTGGAAACCTACCAGGACTGGCCAGATAAGCTGCCATTTTCTTTGTGGGGCTACCAGACTTCAATTCGAACTTCTACTGGGGCGACTCCGTATTTCTTGGTCTATGGGATGGAGGCCGTTCTGCCTATCGAAATTGAGGTTCCATCATTACGAGTATTGGCTGAGTGTCTGATAGCCGAGGCAGATTGGTAGCAAAATAGGTTCGAAGAACTCATGCTCTTTGATGGAAGAAGGTTGAAAGCACTGTACCACGTTCAGGGTTATCAACGACGAATCGCCAGGGCTTTCAACAAGAAGGTTAAGTCCAGGAATTTGAAAGAAGGAGATTTGGTGCTCAAGGACAACCGAGCTCCCATCCACGATCCTAGGGGCAAGTTTAGACCAAATTGGACTGGTCCTTACATCATCAAGTCAATCTGGTTGGGTGGAGATGTCGTTCTGATGGTCCTAGATGGCTTAGAGTTCTCCCAACCGATCAACATGGACAAGTTGAAGAAATATTTTTCCTGAGTGGCTCGCTAGGCCGAAAACCCAAAAGGGCGACCTAGGCAAAAGTTAGAGCATAAAATTTTTTGAAATTATAAAAACTGAGCTTGCAAGGTTGAAAACCCGCAAAGGGCGGCCTTGGCAAAAGTTAGAGCGCAAAAGGAAAGTGTTAATACACGAGTGAACCCAAATCGAACTACGTAAGGCTTGATTCCCATCTTTGGGATATGTAGGCAACTTCATCCTGAAGTCCAGCCATAAACACTTCACCGATCAACTTTGTCCATGTGATCATGTTTGGTCATCTACGTTTATTCTGCATTCAAGAGCTTGGTTGTCATCTCCAGTACAATGCTATTCAGACTAAGGGCAACTTTCCAGTTGCTGGGGATCCAGGGTTGTACATCTCAGCGATAGATCTCGGGCGTGTCCAGTTCTGATCCATATCGAAAATGGTTTTGAAAAGTTTTAATAAAAGTTGATTTTTCTCAAAATAATCTGTTTACAACTTAGACTATTTTTGGACCAAACGGAAAATTTTTCGTACCCACAACCTTCAATGACTTTGATTTCAATACAGAGTTCTCCTACTCTTGAATACAAATTGAAGTTGTTTTTCATTACATTCATAAAGAAAACTTGAAAGTTCTGATTAAAGCAAATAAATCTGGGGCATAGTCAGGTGTTCCTGCGTCCCCTCCTAGAGCTTGTGGAAGCCTCTGATGCCAAAGTGGGCCCTACCTATGCCTCTTCATTGGGCCAATCTATGCACTTATTAGAGAGGGTGCAGCTAAACGTGGGAGCGGGGTCCAGAAGCTCTCTCATCCTCCATGTTGTGGAATATCGGGCTAGCTGTGTGCCTCAGATTGAAAATGTAGCAGGGTACTCTATCCCCTTCTCCAGACAAGTCTGATCATGACTGAACTGGCGCCGGATCCAGAATGGAAAGCAAAAGACACAGTGTGTCAAGCCAATCTACTAAATCCCGGGCTGGCGAGTCATGCTATAACTCATCGCCGGTAAATTGAGCTAGGGGTAGTGCCAGGCAATATCGAAAGCAGACAAATTGCACATCCAGTTATACCACCATCCCTCATCCAGGGCATCAACTAGATGTTGTCGGAAGAAATAGCTGCGAGTTGAATATGCCAGGCATGAGTCCACCACTCTCAATTTGTCCATCAACCATACCTGGGGAGGGATAAAAAATGAGAGATTAAAGAATAGAGAGGTATACGTTGAGAGAAAAGTAAGAACAGGGTTTTTGAGAGAAAACTAAGCCAGAGGGCCGAGTGATGTAAGAAACATATGTGAGATGGGGTGGGAAACATTACCTGCAGTAGTAGTGGACTCCCCACGAACCTAGCCTTCCCCCGGTGATGAAAAGTGTCCAATCCTATTAACGTCTCAGCTAGCGTCATGGTGATGCAGCTCTTGCCCTCTCTTAAGCCCTCGGCGACCTTAATCAAACGAGCACTAAACCCACCAGAGCCTGGGGCAAGCAATAAATAGGATAGCATGCACAAGCAAAGCCCAGATGATGGTCGGTAACCCTGCCAATGATGGTCGCCGCGGTCACCAGCACCAGAAAACCGACGAACCAAGCTCAGAATGTCCAGCTCTCCATTGTGAATCAATGACCGAGCATCATGCAAAGTGAGGCCGCACATCCGTCCTAAGGCTTGGACGTGGCCGAACTGGAGCTGAGGTAAGATTTCTTCATCGCGCTCGGATTCCATTAAAACTTGGAATTCCTCGAAAGTAGGACACATCTCTTATCTACCAAAGCTAAAGACGTGTGTCACCGGATTCCAAAACCTTGCCGCGGCATGAAGGAACGGAAAACCCAGCGGGGTACGACTCAACGTGAATAGTGCATTTATGCCAAAGCCCCGAAAATTCATCTTTTCCGAGCCATCCAGGTTGGCAATCCAATTTGTGAGATTTTGGACAAAAGCTGCATACATTTGGTGCAAAACTGAGCTGAAATGAAGAGAATCCCAAAGCTAGAACTCATATAGAAGATAAGGCAGTGGGTGGAGGACAAATGCCGATGTTTCAGAGAGTCTGCCATCAATGGCCGGTAGTGGCTCATTAGTGGCTGGCAGTGGCACACTGATGGCCAGCAGGACTCCCTTTGTGGCCGGCAGTCTTTTCCTCCTACCTATTGACCTTCTTGGTGAAAACCTAGTGGTTTGCTGCAGCGAAGTCCTGTTGTTCCTATCTTTTAAGGTCTTGTTTTGTCCTGTTGGACTTTTCTATGTCTCGTTTAAGACATATTAGTTTTCATTTTTGTATCGAGTTGTAATCCTCTCCATTTCATTTATCGAGTTGCTGTAACTTGCTTATCGAGTTGTAAACTTGTTAAGGTTTTGTTTTGCTTATCGAGTTGTTTTGTTGTTAGTCGGTTCACTACCTAATTAATGCATTTGAGTGTTTAGTTTTCAAAACAAAATTCGATCTCATTTACATTGTTATGCGATGCGATGCAATGCATAGAATGTACAAATGTAACACTTTTTCAACAAAAAGAGCTGTTTCATTCCGTCATATTTTCTTTTGCAAACGGTACATAGCTTTGAAGAAAATAAAACCTGCCTGATGCAGTACAAGGTGCTAAAACTACCAGTACAAAGAAAAATAAAACAAAAAAAGAAAAAGTAGCAAAATGTATGGATCAGCGCCAGTAGCCTCAAGTGTGGGAATCCGTCCTGGTCTTCTTCCTGGACGAAGGTCCAGGATCTCCACCGTTAGAGTCTACATTCGAGCTATCCCCAGCCTCACCTCCGTCTTGCAATGACTCTGACTGTGAACTCACTGCCTCCTCGCTAGACTCATCATCATCTGGGGTAGGCCCCCGTGAACTACTCCCGGCGTGAGCACACCCAACTCTGCTGTGGCTGTGTACTGGAGTCCCACGTCTCCCACCCCCTGCTGCTCGAGGAGGTGCTGAAGTACCCACCCCTGCTCCTGTTGAGGCACCTGATGGGCCTGGCATCACGAAAGGAATCTAAAAAAAAAGATGGGCAATTCGTCAAAATGTATTAGTAGTCAAAACGTATCAGACGCAAAGAATGATGTGCTGCGAGCAGTGAATGATGTGCAGTGCATGTGTACCGTGAGCGGTGTATGGAAGCAATGTATCAGATCAGTGCAGTGTGGAACTGTGCAAATGATGGCGTGTCAAGAAAAGACTTTATGGCATGAAGTGTAGTTTGAAAGAACTTATTGGAACGCTGTAAATACGGAGCAGGTCCAAGCTTGTCTGCAGCATCCCTATCGCCGAGGCTGTCAGCTCCAGAGATTAACGAGTGTGCTCAATAGGAGCCTGCAAGAGTGTTGAAGTCATTAGTAATCTGCAGGATATCAAATGAAATAAAATGAAAGTGCAGAATGGAAAGTATAGCACATACCGGGGTCGAGCCGTGAACTCTGAGAAGCTCATGACCAATTGGAGGAGGAGCGAAGGGAATTCGATAAGTCTCTCTAGCCTGCCCTCGCCATGTCATAGTAGTAGGCAGCGTTGGCCATACAGTCCCCTGTCTCCCCTCAGGACCTCTCCTCGTACGAGATCTGGTTGTTCCGCCTCTCCCTCCTGTAGCTGGAACCCTCACTCCCTCTCCTCTTCGGACACTGGAGAAAGGTGGCATCAGATGTGTCTGAATAAAGGTCGCATAGTCGCCCTCTGCGCGGAATTAATCCCTCTCCAGTCCTACCATGAACTGAATCACCTGGTCGACGGACAACCTGTGTGTCTCCCTCATCGATGGCGGAGGTGTCGTCGGTACAAATGGAGTGGGCAAGCCCAAGGTTTGGCGTACGAAGCGCTCACTCAAAAACCAGGCGCGATAGATCGGGCCATCGAACAGGATATGGAACTGAGACACAGTCCGAGCAGTGTGGTACTGATCTCGTAGTCCTGACGGAATCACACCCCATGGCTGCCACGTAGTAGACACCCCATTTTTCACCATCCTCAAGACTTGGACGTCACCGCTTGAACACTCGGTGATCATCCATGCTCGTGTTCGTCTTGAGTTCTCGGAGGTCTTGGCCACGCGCCTTGCCTCAAGACCTCTTGACTTGCCTGTTTTGTGTTTTGTTTTGCACCAAACACTTGTGTTTTGCTTTTGAGGAGCAGGGAATGGCTTGTTGGCCATCCCCACACCTCACCGGCCATGGCTTGAGGCCACCAGCCATTGTTTTGTTGCCATCGGCCAAATGTTTGGCCAACCGGCACTCTTTGTGGTCGACCGACCATTGTTTTGGTCAAATTGTCATTTTTAGCTGGCCGACCACTGTACATCTTCTTTTGGCAGATATTTTGTGCCAGCTGTGCTAGCTGGCACCCACTTTGCACCCCCTCCATACACGTGTATAGAGGGATTTCACTCTTGCTTGGCTTGTTTTGTAAGCTTTGCAAGAGTGATTCTCTATAAAAGGAGGCCTTCTCCTCCCTCCTCAAGGGTTACAAAAAAGAGTTCCAGAGGTCTAAACTAGGGTTAGGTCTTGTGTATCTATCTATATCTATATCTCCCTCTCTTTTGCTCTTTGTGTGTGTATTAAGGTGTTTTGTTCTTAGTTTTGCACACAAACACCTAGAGTTACACTTTCCTTTAGCCACTGAGGTACTAAGGAGTGATTTTCAAAGTTTTTGAGTGGATTCAAGCGGAAAGAAGCAGCTGCAGCTCAGTTCTTGAAAGGGGTCTACAAGGGTGAAATTCTTGCTCTTTATTCCCCATTTTTGCATAGGCTTTTAGCCATCCTTGCATCTGTTTTTAAGCTTAGTCTATAACTAATAAAAGTTCTGATTTTGAGTGCTTAAAATAGTTGTTTAAGGTTGTTTTGGTGTTTGGGGTTGTTTGACCCCTCTTAGGCCTTGTTTGGCCCCTTTTTTTGTGCTATTTCGGTGAGCTCCGGGACCGCCTTGTTTGGGCCTCCTCACCACTGAAATCCCTCTGGATTTCAGTGGTGGGGATGGTGCTTTGAGGTCCTAAGAAGGAGAGAGCCATCCCCTCTCCTTGTTGTCTTCAATATGTGCCATTTTAGCCTCATGTGTGAGCACCATTGTTGAGTTCATGTTGGCCATGCCTTAGCTAGTATTTGTGCTTCTTTTTCCATGATATAGCACTGTTTTAAGTTGGTTTAGACACACCATGCATGCTTAGCATACTTGTATTGTAATGTCATGAAATTGCCTTAACATGCTTTGTGCTTTGAGCCTTGTTTCTAGGATGATTTTGGCCTAGCTTTGTGAAGCTTTTATGCATGTTTTAGTATGCCTAAGGTCTGTTTGTGGTTGTCTTGGCCATCCATGACATCCTTTGTGTAGCCACCTCGCATTTTGGCTTGTTAGCCTTGGGTGTGTGAGTGTTGAGCATGCATTACTTGGCTTGTTTCAGTGGTTTGGCACCACTTATAGCATCATTTCTGTCTTTATAGCATCCTTGTATGCTTACATTTGATGCTCCATTAATGCTTTAAAAGGTTGGTGTCTTATGCTCCATGTTTGGACTTTTGCGTTTGCCATCATGTTTAGGCCTCTAGGATGCCATGTCAATGTCTTTTTGGCTTTGTTTTAACATGCTAAAACTCTGATTTTGGTTGTTCAACTCATGTCATATTTGGTTTTGCTAAGTCTAGTTTAATACTTCTGTGGCTTGCCTTAAGTTTTGGACATAGTTGCATGCCTTGTTTGTCTTGTTTAGTTGGTTTGGCACCATCCTTAACATGATTTTCAGAGCTTAGTATGATTGCCATATGCCCATGCTTTTCCCTTTTAAGCGTGCTTGAAAGTTGCACTTTTATGCTTAAGTGTTGGACCATGTGTGCATGCATGTTTGTATGGACATTTGCCTTCATTTCCTTGGCATTTGGCCACTATTTTGGCTTGTTTGAGAGCTGCCCAAATTAGTCTAAGTCCATCTTTCGCATGTTGCTCGAATGTTGTTACATTGCTCCATGTTTGCATGCTTTGGTTGCATAAGTGTTTCGCATGCTCTTTGCTTGCATTGTTGATACATGCTTAGCCATATTGCATTGTCTTGCATTGCTTGAGATATAGGACATGTTGTTACATGCTTAGGTTGTAATGCATTTGGCATGCATGCTCTCTTTTGGTTGCCTAACATGTTGTCGCATGTTTTGTCATTAATATGTTGCTTGCATGCTTATGTGCTTGCCCTCATGTTCATGTTGCATACCTAGCTTACATGCCTAGGTTGCATTGAATTTGGCATGCATGCCTTATCTCTTGAATCACCATGATTGAGGTTGGTTTCTTTAAGTGTTTGTGTGCATTACATTTGACATTAAAATGCACAACTTGGCCTCTTTGGCCATCACGCATTGAAGTGCGCGATTGGTGGCCCGAGGGTCGAGGACCATCCTCCTTTGAGTCATGAACATGATAAGGAGGGTGTTAGTGCAACATTTGCTTGAAATGCATTGCCATGCCATGTTTGCCCTCTGCTATTGTCAAAACAGGATTCTGCAGGCATACATGGCTGACCGACCACATTCAGTGCCGACCGGCCATGCATTGGTGGCCGAGAGCTCAATAGATGGTCGATGACCACTTCTCCATGGCCGATGACCATTCCTTATAGCCGGTGGCCTTCCACTGTGATCAAAGAGTGTTCCTTGGGACTTGTGCAGTCTTTAGAGGAGAAAAACAGTGCAAAACAGAGGCAGCTTGTGCATGGTGGTGGATTTCCGAGTGGAGCCAAGCACGCATGCATTGGACCCTCTTCCCGAGGCTGTTTTACTGCTTTCTTAGTTTAGTTAATTTGCTTAACTAGTTAAGTGGTCTGTAATAATTAATTAGCTTGTAGGTTAAATAATTTGTATTATTCTTTTGGTCCCTCCAAGCGAGGGCGAATGTGTAATACGTGTGGGTGCGTGTGTGCATATCTTCCAACCCCCACCTCCTTCTTCCTTTTACTTACCTGCTTTTGATGGTTAGTATTAGGGCATATTTCAATTAGCATCCTTATGCTATGCATGCGTGCATTCATTCATTTGTATTGTATGCACCAGTCTCGGCGCATCATGCTAACTGCATAGTATTTCAAATCTAACTTGAATACGTGTTACTTGTTGCATTCCACATGCCGTCCTAGGATTAGCCGAGCCTATTCTAGTTGCATTTTGTATGCGATGTATTAGCCACTTAACATGGACTTGGATCATACATTGATTGCTAACAAGTTCTTCGTTTTGGCTCGGAGTACTCGGTAAGCTTTTTATACTTTAGCATCTTGCATTAGTGTGAATGTTAACATGACAACATGCTTACCATGTGGCTATATGCTTATATGATATAACTGCTTCAATGCCTGTGGGTGGAGGTTGGATTGCTTGAGTTGGAACAACGCATTGAAATCCGTGTTTTAGCCTACTTGCGAGTAGCAAATTTCAAACCGATTTTCAACACAAACAGATATGCGATGCTTTGTTCCAAATTAGGTGATCTAGTCTATACTTTTGTATTGTGCGCATCACATAGTAAGGTTAGCTAATTAATTGGAATAAGAGCACATAACATTTTCAAAACGAGATATCATGGTTAGTAGAGGCCGATCTTCGGATCGGGTGAGAGGGGTGCTCATAGCTGACCTTCCCCAATCGTACCCAAGTTCCCGAGCCGAGGCAACTTTGGTGATGACGGGCACGTGGCCTTAGGAAAACGAGTCAGGGTTTCCTAAATTCTCCCATAAAAAAATATTTAGGTGGCGACTCTGTATCTGGCAAAGCAGTCCATGTTTGGCACTTCTTTACAAAAAACTTGTTCTCAAAAATGATTTGTTAGATTTGGACTCTTTGGTTCAGATTTAGAACCGTGACAATTTGAGTCCGAACTGTAGTAAGCCCAATGAACGAAACGGGAGTCTCCCTCCCGAGACGTTCGGGGATGCCTACACACGTGATCTGAGAAAAGAGAACAAAAAAGACTATCAGTTGTCAAATAACTAATGTGGGTGCATCAAGTTAACTGAAATAACCTCGTTGCAGAATCACCTCAGCGCCGTGACCGAATCGAAATACTGCCTGAAGAACATGAAGCTGTCTCGGGTCCTACGACGGAGCTAGACATCGTACACATCAGAGAATAGGACTGTCACTGGGGTCTCCTCCACTGGCTCTGGAGCAAGTGTCGAGTAGTATGCGTACACCCACAGCTGTAAGAAAGATGCGATCAGTATAGTGTATGAACAGAGTGTTGAACATGCAGAAAGCAGAGCGCAATACAATGCATAAGGAATACAGGTCTAAGGTAGATATTAGATTTTTTGTGTGTGCAGTGTATGGTATATAGTGTGCAGTCTGTATGGTGTACAGAAAATGCAAAGCAGAAAGCATACAGTGCAACAGCAGATACAGAGAATGCATAAAGTACAAGTGTTGAACACAACAAATGCAGGAAATGCTAAGTGAAATAATGAAAACGGGGAAACTAAGCTGTGTACCTCCCAAGCTTGCCAGTAGCCGCCGATCAGTCTCCCGCACATCCGAGAGGTTGAGCTCATGTATCCATAGAGAGTGGTGAGGCCGGCTGCGCCCCAGTCATAAAAATGGACCTGCGGGAGCACCACCAGAGCGCCGAGGAAGTATAAACCCACGGTATTCTAGGTCTTCGAAAACAAGGTGGTACCGAAAAGGAACAGGAGGAAGCCCCTAGCGTACTGCTCCACCTCCTCCTCAGTCTCGGGATCCTCCCCTCTATAATGCTCCTCGAACTAGGTATATCTAACGATACCCACTCAAAGTATCGGTGGATGTGCTCTAAGTAATGTATCCCATGCGGCCACCCACTCTCCCATGTTGGGATCACGAGGAATCAGATCACCTCCTACGCCCAGGCCAGTGATCATGGCAAAGTCGAACGGCGTCATCGTCATCTTTCCTACTGTGGAGAAGTGGAACGAGTTGGTGGTGTCCCACCACCTCTCCACAAGAGCCCCTAGAAGGGGGCGACTCGCTATGACCCGTGTTAAGCTGGAGCAAAATAGGTTGAAGCTGGTCTCGTCGATGATTTGGTGGACCCTCCCAGGAAGTACATCATACCAATCCCGAGCCGTCGTCGCACCATAACCTCAGAAGGAGCTGGATCCGTCCTGTTGACAGTGCATATGCCGTATTTAGATCAGTGATGTATTGAAAATACAGTTGCATTCAGATCAATGATGTATTGAAAATACAGTTGCATTTAGATCAGTGATGTATCAAAGGAACAGTTGATAGTACAGTCGCATGCAGATCAGTGATGTATTGAAAATACAGTTGAATTCTGAATAGTGACGCATGAGGTGTATAGACACCCCATTTTTCACCATCCTCAAGACTTGGGCATCATCGTTTGAACACTCGATGATCATCCATGTTCATGTTCGTTTTGTGTTATCGGAGGTCTCGGCCGCGCGCCTTGCCTCAAGATCTCTCAACATGTTTGTTTTGTGCTTGGTTGTGGACCAAACACCTGTGTTTTTGCTTCTGGCGGAAGAGGGTCGCTTGTTAGCCATTTTCCCAACCCACCGGCCAAGGCCTGAGGCCATCGGCCCCTTTTCTTGCCATCGGCCATGGGTGTTGGCCGATCGGCACTCTATTTGGTCGGTCTGCCATTGTTTTGGTCGATTGGCCACTTTTTCTAGCTGAGACCATTTCTTTGTCTTTTTCAGGCATTGTGCGTGCCAACTGTGCCAGCTGGTGAGCACAGACTCTGCCCTCCATACACGTGTATAGAGGGATTAGAGCCTTGTTTAGCTTCTCTTGGAAGTTTGACAGAGTTGGATTTCTATAAAAGGAGGGCCTCATATCCCTTTCCAGAGGTTCAACAAAATAGATATAGAGTTCATATATCCCTCTCTCTATATCTCTCTCTCTCTATATTTGTGTGTGTGTTGGTGCCCTAAAAATGTCTTTTGTTCATACTTTCGCAGTTTAGCACCTAGTAGAACACCTTCCTTGGGTTGCTGAGGCACTAGGAAGTTGGTTTCAGAGTTCTTGGGCTGGTTTTGATCCAAGGGAGTGGCTGGAGTTGTGTTCTTGAAGGTGTTCTTCAAGGGTGAGCAACTAACCTTTTGTTACCACATTTTGGCTTAAGCTTTTAGACCTATTTGTATATTGTTTTAAGCTTGACTCTAAACTACAAAAAGTTCTAATTTTGTATGTTTGTTATGGTTGGTTAAGGTCTTTTTTTGGTTCGGGGTTGTCTACCCACTCTTAGGCCTTGTTTGGTGCCTTTACTTTTGAGCTTTGGGATCATCTTATTTGAACCTCCTCACCACTAAAATCCAGAGGATTTTCAGTGGTGGAGAAGTGGTTTTGAGGTCTTGAATAGGAGAGGGACACCCCTCTCCCTTTGTCTCTCATTTGCTAGCATAAATGGCTCATAACATTAGCATGTTTGCTTAGCATGTCTTGGTTCTATTTCAGCCCTTTTTAGTGGCTTTTAGGACCTGCCTTAACTCTATTCCATGTTGGTTTGATGGCATCTTGCATGCTTCACATACTTGTAGAGTAATCTTGCATGTTTGCATAATATGCATCTTGTGTTTGGACCATCATGCTTGCATGTTTTGACTTAACTTTGAGAAGTTTTTAGCTTTGTTTTATCATGCTTAAGCTCTGTTTGGTGTTGTCTTAGCCATGTTTGCCATGATTTGTATAGCCACCATACATTCTAGCTTGCTAGCCTTAGGTGTGTGAGTCATTAACATGCTTTACTTGGGCCATTTCAGTGATTTGGCATCACTTGTCATGATATTTCAGTCCATGTTCCATGCTTGTATGCATCTTTTCAATGCTTTGAAGAGTTGTTGTTTTGTGCTCCATGTTTGGACCTTTGTGTATGTCTCCATGATTGGGTCTTCGGGATGTCATCTCATTAGGTTTTGGGGCTTATTTTGACATATTATAGCTCTGATTTTATTGGCCTAAGGCATGCCATGTTTGGTTGTAAGGGGTGTAGAGCATTTGCCCTTTTGGGCCTTGTATGTGTCTTGTTTTGCGCTCGCCTTTATAGCATGTTTCGGCCTTATTCCATGCATGTTCTAGCCTTGTTTTGGTCTGCCCTAGGATTGTTTTGGGTCATCTTGGTCCTTTGGGGCTTAGTTGACATGGCCATGGTGAGAGCCCCTTGACTAGCTTTGAGTATTGAACCCATTGGCATGCTATGCTTCACTTGTGTTTATGATTTGGCATCATTCTTCACATGATTTCAGAGCTCATTGCATTGTCATGTTTTCATGTTTGTCCCATTTTGCTCATGTTTGAGGTTTGTGCATTGTTGCATAAGTTTTGGACCAATATGTGTACGTGTTTGTTTCGCATGTTGGTGCCTTTTGGTTTAAGTTCATTTGAGCATGTTTGTTACCCTAGCCTTGTGTACATGCTTGAGTCATATTGGATTTTGGCATGCTCATGTTGCATTGCATTATATTTCCCTGTTGCATTGCATTTGGCATACATGCATTGCATTGTGTTTGGTTTGGGGTGTCAAACCAAACACGAGCAGGGAGGGACATTCGTACTTAAAGTGACGAAACGTGCCTCAATCCTTAGTCGCCGACACTCTTGATTCAACATGATAGAGTGTGTAGCATTCATTTGTTTTGTTGCATTCATTCCATATTGATTTGCACACTTGACACCTTTGGCCATCACGCATTGAAATGCGCGATTGATGGCCCGAGGGTCGAGAGTCATACTTCCTTGAGTTTGTAGCATGATAAGGAGAGTGACTGTGCACACATTGTCTTGTAAATGCCTTGCCATGCATTGTCTGTCCTCTGTTGCAGCAAAAATAGGATTCTGCAGGAATACATGGCCGGTCGACCACCTTCAGTGCTGGCCGGCCACCAATATCTAGCCGATGGCCCTACAAATGGTCGATGACCAATTCCACATGGCCGGTGTTCCCCTACCCTGACTGGTGACATCCCATAGTGCTCAGGGAGTGGTTCAGAAACATAATTAGGACTTGTGCAGTCTTCATCGGAGGAAAATAGTGCAAATAGAGGCAACATGTGGCATGGCAACGGGTTTCCAAGTGAGGCGATCGAGCATACATCATTCAATAATTCCGAGGTGGAGCTGCGGTGGCCTCCCTTTGTAATTAATTTGTTAATTAATTAAGGGTTGGTAATAATTAATTAGCTAGGATTCTTTATTCATTATTCGGTTTGTATTATTCTTTCGGACCCTCCGTCATGAGGGCGAATTTTGTAATAAGTGTGCGTGCGTGTGTGCGTGTCTTCCAACCTCATGATATCTTCTTTTTATTATTCTTTCTGGCGACTCCGCTGGGAAGTTAGAGAGCTTGACTCGAACTCGTGATATCTTCTTTTTATTACACTTATGTGTTTCTTTGCATTGCATGTGCATTGGTGCGCCTAGGACATCGTGTTTGCCCTATGCTATTCCTAAACGGTTTGCTGGAGGCTCGCTTCGAGAAGCGTGCCATAAAGCTGACTGGTTGCGGGCTCTACCACGACGGGAACACAAACCCCGATTTTACCGGGGCACCCTCTTTGACCATTCGACCTAGTGCATATTCGGAATCCATAGTGACCATTCCAAACTAGGACAGGTTGCTTACCCGATATAACCCTAGTTGTTGATGAAACTAGGACAGGGAAACCCTACCCCAACATAGGGGTGTATTGGCTCTCATCTACTTGTTATGTGCTTTTAGAATGTATCTCTACAAGGTATGCACGTATCAGTCTGCAAGTCTGGGTATCAGGCCTACGGGCATCAAATCAGTGTTTTGAGAATCAGTAATATCTGCGAGTATCAGATTCAGTTTTAAGACAGTGATTTTTGGGAACAGTGATCAGTGGTTGAGAACAGTTCATTCAGCTTGTGTTCGGCAACTGTGTGTTGTCTTTATTTAAGCTGTTATGCTGTCCGTTTTTTTGTTCATTATTTCCTTATTGTGCTTTATTTATCTTTTTGCAAGGTAGTTTAGCACCATTGATTCCGAGCAGTTAGATATCCCCCGAGCAATCTGGATCAGAGGTCGTAGACTTAATCGATCTAGGGATCTGATAGACGGACAAGCGGTGTTCCTTTCTGTACCCTCGGTTACCAGATAGAGGTCAAGAAAGCACAGTGCATCATTATAGCGGTTGTCAGATCAGTGGTCTACCCCATCAGTGGACAGTCCGGCTGAGGTCACAATTTTTACTACAGGAATAGATATACCCGTTGCTCAGCTAGATCAGCATAACATGGCAGGGATGGAGGAAACGATGCGTCAACTCCAAGAAAGTATGAGGTCATGCAGCAAGACGCTGTCCGTCAAGCGGAATTTGCCAAACAACAGGCTGAGGTCATGGCTCAACAGGCAGAGTTGATCGCCAAGTTACAACAGCAAACCGGAGCATCTACTTCGCACTAAGTTCCCTCCCCCACTAGGAGTTCCAACACTCGTGGAGGCACCAAATGTCTAAGGAGATACGGACATTCCGACAGGGCCGGCTCCACCCCCAATCTTACCCCAGTTATCCAAAACACCCACCAACCTACCGAATTCTCCCACTGAGTTCGAGGTGGATCCCACAGCATTGAAAGTGAGCAAGCTTGAAAAACTGTTCAAGAAATCTCAGGGTGTGAAGTCCATTCCAGATATTGAGGATGTGTACACCGACTCGGCCGTGACCCTGCCAGACCGATTCAAGATGCCGCATATTGACCGCTTTGATGGATCTGGGGATCCTATGGTGCACCTACGGCTATTTTCAGACATACTAAGGCCAATGGGCCTCACCAGATTATAGAAGCTTTCTCTGTTCGTTCGAACCCTGTCGGGTGTAGCGGCCATCTGGTACGCAAAATTGGAAGATTCCGTCAAGAGGAGTTGAGAGGAGATGGCCGGGACCTTTATAGCTCAATATTCCTATAATACACAGATCGAGATTATGACCCGTGATCTTGAGACAACTAGGCAGGAGCCGAAGGAGAGTTTCTTCGATTTTGTGACCCGATGGAGGGCTAAGGCTTTGATGATGACCATCAGGCCTGTGGATAAGGATCAGATTATGATGGTTGTGCGCAACCTCCGGCCCAAACTTATGCAGAAGATGATCATTCTCCCCCTTCCCACCTTTTTAGATTTGCATGAGATAGGGGTACAGATCGAGGATGCAATGAAGCATGGTCTGATTGACCAAGACATGGAGTAGCCCAAGAGGACATTCAATCGTAGTACCAATGCAAGCACAAGCAGTGCTGCAGCTACCAAATCTTCAAATGTGAGTATGGTTGCCACCACCACCATCTCGAGAACCCTTGCAGCTACGCCATTCACCGGTGCGTCCGAAAGTGGCTCACAAACAACCAAGTATTCCCCCCGTGGCCAAAGAACCTTTACCTCGTTATACATGCCTTTGTCTAAGGCTTTGGGGGTTTTGATCAGAAAGGGGCACTTGAAGCCCCTAGAGCCGCGGCCATTACCAGAAAAACTTTCTCCCTCCCACAACCCAACTAAATACTGCTCATTTCACCAACAGCACGGTCATGACACCGACCAATGCTATCGATTGCGTCATGAGATTCAGGATCTCATTAACAATAGGGTGATCGTGCCTCCAGAGAAACCCAATGTCACAACCAACCCTCTTCCACCACATAACCAAGCTCTACCTCCCAAATGTGTCAATTTGATGCAAACTGGGGTTGTGTCATATGACCCTAGTATATATATCACCCCTTCCTACCTGCCCAAGCTGGAGGTGTTCATTCCCGACAGCATGGACTTGTGCATGTTGGACATCTTCCAAACCCAACCTGAGTCGGTGGTGGCTATCGAAGATGGAACAGAAATTACTTTGGGAGTAGAGAGGAATGAAGATTTAGACCCTGAGGGATCTGCAAGTTTTGAATACGACTCGAGCGGTTATATCACACCAACGGATCAGCCTAAACTAGAGGTAGAATTGCTAGTGGAGGCACTGATCAGTGTAGTTAGGGAGCATCAACTTAATCAGGGACTGGATGACCTGGCAGAATTAGAGGATGACATTGTGAACCTTCAATTCTTCAATGAACAGGGTCCAGGGGACGTGACTGTCAATTGGTTTGGTTTAGAAGGGTCAGCAGAAGCTACTGGATGGCTCAGTGACGAGCTGGATGTTATTGAACAACCGCAGCTAGAACAGGGTCCGTCAGAGACGGGGACATCAGTTGTGGCCGGAAAGGCCGAAGAGCAGAGTATATCGCTGTAGAGCGCCGGCGCTAAGAATTTTGCTCAGAATATGGGCAGTTTGGGAACAAAAGAAATTGAGCAGCTGGCTATACTAAGGTAGTTTGAGCGAGAAAGGATCGAAGATTCTAAGAGAGCCAGAAAAGCCAAAGCCCTTGTAGGGACAGAATATGCTGCGGGCATGGGAACAGAAGGTGCTGTGGGCACAGGAATAGTTATAACGGAGCCAGAGAGGTGTCTGTTGGCTGCCGATGGCATGTGGTGGGAAGACGACGACCTATGTCTTGCCCACATCAATGAGTACTGGGGGAACAACCAGCCGGATGGTACCTGGTACATTGGTGAAGTAGATCACATGACTAGGAGCGGGCGTTATTTCAAGCCCTCGCACTTAGACCAACCAGAGGCGTCCAGAAAAAACAATGAGGCAAAAAAGCAGAGAGAAAAGCTGCTCGAAGAGAAGGCTGTGCTAAAACAACTGAAGAAGATACAAGCAGACATCTCCATCTGGAGATTGCTTATGGCTTCAAGAGTACATAGACAGGCTGTCCTCTCTGCGATGGACAAAGCCAAACTTTCTATAGAAAACCTTTTCTGATAAGGAACTGCCACCTGAGGGCGCAAACCATAACAAACTGCTCTACATCTCAGTGGAGTGTAGGAACAAGTGGGTACCGGTGGTTCTTGTCGACACGGGATCCGCTATTAACGTGTGCCCATCGAGGACGACATATGCAATCGAGTTGAAGCCCGCGGACTTTGTGCCAACAGCCCAGATGATAAGGGCATATGACAATACTAGTAGAGAGGTGATGGGGACTGTGCAGATTCAAACCCAGGTTGGTCCAGGACAACACGAGATTGACTTTCATGTCTTGGACGTTTCCACAACCTTCAACCTACTCCTGGGGCGGCCGTGGCTGCACCAGGTGAAAGCAGTCTCTTCCATCCTACATCAGATGTTGAAATACCCCCACGGGAAAGGAGTGGCTATTGTTTTTGGGAATTTGTCAATCCATCTGCCGCCAGAAGTGTCTACACCAGTTTTGGAAATCGAGCATGGCACAGAGGATGTGTTCCTATCCGGGTTTACCCTAGCCGAGGCCCAGGTCATACAGAACATTTTGGCTGTTGATGAGGGGTTGTATGTCAGTGCACAGTTAGTATCCCTCATGAACAAGATACAGCTTATCCCTGGGATGGGATTAGGAAGGAGTGGCCGGAAGGGCATTGCAGTATTGACCGAAGTGCCGCATAGCCCGCATACCTTTGGTTTGGGTTACCTTCCCACCAAAGAGGACTGGGTGAGAAAAGGCAAAGAGATGGCTGGGAGAGCCAGAGCAAAGCAGGCGGGGAAGCCTTATGAGTTGATGCATCGGTCTATCCAGGGTACCCTGAATGGATGCTTCATCCGGGAGGGGGAAGATGTTCCATTTTGCGGCTTTCCAGAGCCATGGTTGAATGCTGAGAGGAGACGCCTGCCGGATTTTGAGATCTTCTTCGACTTGCAGTTGTCCAGGGATGATGCTGCCGATGAGCAGACAGACCCACCGACTGAGTTTGAGCAGTGTAAGGAAGTGGATTCTGAGAGTACCGAGATTGAAATGGGGGTAGCACTGGTTTCTTTACTATCAGATCCTCCGATCGTACATGAGTGCTTGGGAGATGATCTCTCAGTGTCCATGATTGGGAACGAAACGGCTGCGGGCCCACCTTCAAACATTTTGGATGCATCCGTTGCACCCTCGCTCGTCTGGCAGTATGACGAGGGATTCTTATCGAGCAGCACCGGGTCAGGTAGTGAGCCAGAATCTGATTCCACCGATTCTATAGAGTCAGAATCAGGTTCCAGCTCGTCTGAGTCTGAGTCCGGTATTATTGGGGGTGATAACCTAGATGGCACAATCTTGTCTAGGTCGTCTTTTTCTTTCTCTTTTGAGTCTGTTGTAATAGAATAATCAGATGGATTGGACGAAGTGATTAATGAGATGGAATAGCTGTGGCTTCTGAGTACTTTTTTGTGCCTTGGATTTATTATATTAATCAGGACTTTCAAAATTTTGATGAAAACGACGAGGAAGAAATTCCTCTAGTTTTGAAATTTTTGCTTGAACAAAAGCAGGAGAGGTTTGTAAAACCGCTGGTTGATGAAATCATCCAAATTAATGTTGGTACTGAGAAGGACCCGCGGCTAGTCCAGATCGGGTTCACGTTGTCTTCGGAGGAACGCGAGTGCTTAGTCGTTTTCGCATGGTCCTACGAAGACATGCCTGGAATCGATTCTGAGATTGTACAGCACCGAATCCCTCTTGACCCAGAGGCCCGACCTGTCAAATAGAAACTCAGAAGAATCCGTCCAGACTGGGCTCTCAAGATCAAAGAAGAGGTCACCAAGCAAATTGACGCAGGGTTCTTGCTGGTATCTGAATACTAAACTTGGTTGGCCAACATCGTTCCAGTGCCGAAGAAGGATGGTAGAATCCGAGTATGTGTGGATTTCAGAGATTTCAACAAAGGTAGTCCGAAGGACGACTTTCCTCTGCCGCATATCGATGAGTTGGTGGACTTCACAGCAGGGCATGCGTTGCTCTCATTTATAGATGGCTTTTTAGGCTACAACCAGATTGTGATGGCACCCGAGGACCGGGAGAAGGCCATTTTTACCACCCTGTGGGGGACCTACTGTTACAGAGTGATGCTGTTTGGGCTGAAGAATGCTGGAGCTACATATCAACGGGCTGCGACCACAATACTACACGACATGATCCACAAAGAGGTTGAGGTGTACGTGGACGACATGATTGTCAAGTCCAAAGAAAGGGAGGGCCACTACACCGCCTTGCAAAAGTTTTTC